>NC_071571.1:81803536-83057221 GCF_024509145.1 Vidua macroura | reverse complement strand
GTTTGATTTTTTTTTATGTTGCTTCAAAAGTTTAAAAAGCTGATAGACTTCTTGTATGATAGTACAACCTCAAATGTGAAATCACTTGTTCAATAAAAATTGACCCACAAGAAATTACCTAATCTAAGGAATATACACTGATTTAGAGCAAATCTGTTTTTCAAAATCTTTGAGTCCTTTAAATAATAAAATGTCCTTCCTCTGACTTGTCACTACTTGGCACTTCTGCAACAAAACAGCATGAGCCCAGCCATACTGATACCTAACAGTGGGTAAAAAACACAGCCACAGAACACCTGTGAGAAGTTTTGGTGAATGACCTGCCCAGGAACACACTGAGAAATTTTTGGCAGATGTACATTTATAATCCAGTCTCTTGGAGGGAATTCAACATCCCCAGCCAGGACATCATTATTCGTTTTTTTCTCCCAGTTTCTTTTCCATTCTCTACACAGCTCTTAGCATTTGCTACAACTGAAGCAAGGATCCTTCAAAAAAATAGGCTCTTTTCATCACACACTCCTAATCTGTCCCAAGAGCAGAATTTGGTGTGCAAAGAGAGACTGGAATCCATGCAAAAAGTAAAAATGTAATCATAGGATTCAGGTTCTTCTTATGTTGGTCATGTACAGGGATGATGTCCTCAATGAGCCAAGGAAACATGTTTTAGATAAAACTGCTGAAAAGCAGATGGAAAAATTATTAGAAAGCTGGGTCTTTTAGACCCATAGTCTGAGTCTTTAAAGCAAGACACAGTTTGGTGTGGATAAGGTGCCAATTGAAGTGTGATTAGCCAGCTATAAAACCATAAAATGAGGAATGTCCAGACCCAAGTCCTTGAGACCTCATTCCAGTTCAGTGCCAACCTGCACACCTCAGACTTGTCATACTGATTCTGGTTTGATGGCATAACCATTCCCATTTCATCAGGGTCTCTGTCACAGGTTTTTTGTCTTTTCCACAACACTAGCTGAGTATTTTGTCCTGCCCTGACTGCTCATGGCTCCTTCCATGTTGTCAGATTTGGTGGGCAAAAAAATAGTACGTCCCTCATTAAAAAGTTGTTGCTCCTCCAAACAATATTTCTAGCCCTTACTCCAAAAATTATAGTAACTGGAATATTACAAGTAAACCCATATTGATTATTCATTACCCAGTGATTTTTTTTCCTCTGACCTTAGTTCCAAGTGTCCCAAGGTTGTCTTCTCTGAATCAGATCCTGTATGAACTTTTCAGCTTATATATAAAAAAAATGCATGAGCAAGTAAATTGGACGGTAATTTCAGAGCTAGCCAGTGCTCCTAGCAAAATTTACACTACCTTTTTATCATGCTCTCTGTTCCCACTTCTCAGAGCTTCTTGATGACTTATTTCTACCTTGATATATTACAAGTAATTTAACTGCAGTGAGAGAGTTGTGTTCATAAGCCATTAGCAAATGTGTGGTGCAGTGTGATGCTGATAGACATACTGGAGATAGAATCTAGAAATTCAAAAATTAAATTATTAAACCATAACTTCCCTAATCTTATACTATTCTTCATGGTAAAAAGCAAATTGTCATTTTGTACCCTGCTCTTGCCCTTTCATTCCTGTAAGCCTTTCATGAGCTGATATTCCTCTATAGGTATGCAGCAAGAATGAGAAGAGGTAATAGTCACATCAGAAAGAATCAGCAGGACCCAAGAGGCACAGCAGCCCCTTTAATTGACTTACATTGTAAGATGACTAATTCTTTGTCTTAATGTCTTGTTGAATGCACAAGCCTGTTTAGTGGATTCCTTTTCTTTAATGTAACTACTGTGTCACAGAGAATGTGTTTCAATTTCCACTTAATTTACAGACTGGACACTAAGTGAATGTTAATATATTGCTGCAGTTCCCTACCCAGATTTCAGTTGCTTCAAATGCAGGCCTTTCCAAAAATAAGTGAAGCTTCTCATATATCTTGTTTACAGTTTTATGCTATATCCCAAGGCTTTCTGAAATAATGGTGGTATGTAATACTTCAGCCATCTTCTTATCCTTGATGGTTCCCATGAACTGAATAAATGTTTGCATAAGCAACACATTTGGGGTTTTTTTGTATTCACTTCTGAGTACTTCTTGCTGCTCCATATACTTTCTAGATAAAGTGGCCCATCAATTTAAGTGGTTTCTAATCTCTATCATTCACTCATTTTACAGTTAACTTATGATCATGTTCTTCATATACTGTCCTTGGAAGTCTAGTCACTGATTTATGAAACTTTTGCCCTCATCTTTTGCTGGAAAAAAATATAAAATAGATGTTTACTATTTCTAAATCCTTGGAAACATCATAACAGTAATAAAATCAGTGGTTTTTTTAGTCTTTGTCTTCCATACGCACACACACCAGAATAATGGGTGCTTTCCATTCCCTTAATACAATGACAATTTGTCTTTGGGAAAGTATCACTGGCTTTCATTGTGCAGGTTCAGTTCCATTTTGTGGTTAATCTGCTTCAGATTATCCTGTACTCGCTGTCTCTGGTTAGACTCTTACAAAACTCTATGTCTGGAGAGCATAATGAATGCATATAGCAATCAAAATTTGGGGTTTTTTTATGCAAGCAAAAGAACCTGGTAAAGGATTCGATTCTTATGCTGTGAAATTATTTAAAGAGCATATAAAGGGCTTATGTTACTAAATGTATGGCATCATTCATTACCAGAAAAGGTTTTGTACTCAGACAAAAGGAAACTTCTTCTCTCTTTAAGAAGATCTGTATGCTCAGGTGGGTAATAAAAGCTGTAAAAGGTGCAGCATTGGAGGTTTGCTTTAAAGCTAATCTGATTGGACCATGTATACTTAATATTTGAAAGGAAATTCTGCAGGGTTTCTTTCATCACTTTCTAATTACCCCAAGGCTGCTGTAATCTTTTTCTAAAAGGCAGTAAATGGAGCAGATTGAAATCCCTGTAACCAGTGAAACTAGAAATTACAGCAAGACATATTTTTAGAAGAAACTCAAATATTATAGACAAAGTTTCATTTGTTTTTATTTCCTAACCCATTAAAATACATTTTATACTGTTCATATAATTTCTCCCTTCCTTTTGCCACCTACCCAGAAATACCTCAAGTCTGACAATGGAAAAATATTTCATAATTTACATGAATATAGGGCAAAGATTTCCCTCTCCAAACAGGTATAGTTTTCTGTGAACTGATTAATCATTCTTTGCAGACAAGATAAAAACTCAGTATATGAACAAGTCCTAGTTAATGTTGCATGAGGAGAGAGTGTTCAGTGCTCTGAGGTTTAAACTGGGAGCTGACTGTGATGCCAAAAGATGGTGGAAACAGTAGTAGCTCAAGTACACAGGCAGCAAAAAGGAGAACTGTAAGAGCTGGCCAGACTTCCAGCTTGATCAGGACATGCATGTGTACCAGAATAGGTGGGAAGTGAGAAAGCAGCAGCTGGTGTTCATTGCTTATTTTGATTCACTGGGAGAGGCAACAATATATTTTTAACTTTCCAAGTGGCCTCTGCTTCCACCAAACTCAGGAGGAGACAGGAGGTATCTCTGTGGCTGGCAAGCTGTCTCCAAACCTGGCCCAGTGTGGTGCCCCTCCTGGGATGGGTAATTTATGGCATGTCATTGGTTGAGTGCTGTGTCCATGTAACATCCATTTAGCAGAAGTAAATCAAATATATTCTGGTGAAAACTAATGTAAATATTTCATTGCAGCTTAATAGTATTTCATATCTTAATCTATTCTTCAATAGTATGTTTGTCTGACTACATTAAGGAGCAAAAGTATAGATTCTCTTTAGGTAATTGTCTGGGTTACTTTTTTTTTAGATCCTCAGCTTCATAAACTGTCTAAATTGCTTTCCTCAGCTGGGTTCTCCTCAGGGCTTTTACCTCCTTGAAGTAGTTATAAAACAAAGTTATTTTAAGGGGGAAAAAGGCCAAGAAACAGGGAAAACAGACAAGAAATGAGAGGAAAAGGCTTGTCAGTTTAATTGAGTACCTGGGTACACTTCTATCCAAGATAATTGGGTTGAAATATCCATCAAGTAATACATATCTAATGTTTTGAAACTTCTGCTACAGGATTTTGTGAATGCATGAGTTGAAAAAGCAATTGGACAGAGCTCTGAGAAAAGAGTCCTACTGAGACTTTTCAATTCAAAGACATCTCTCTTCCAGGAAGCCCCTGAGAAGTAGCTTGCTGGAGGCTGAGAGGGTGTGATGGGAAAGTAACTTCACTTGTTGGCCTTGTCCTTGTGTTCTTGCCAAAGTACCTGCTGTTGGCCATCACCACTTGCAGGAGCACCAGGGCAGATTAGTACAGGAGAATATCATGGATTCAGGCAAACAAACATGCATATACACAGAGAGAGAGAGAATATTGGTTTAATTCAAAAACAAATTAAGAATTAAACAACTGTATCATAGTCTTCACTTTCAAGATCTCCAGTGACTGACCAAAAGGTCAGTGGAGGTTGGTGGAAACAGAAAGCTTTTAAAAAAAAGAAGGGTCTTCAGCTAAACTTGATTTTTTTTTTTTTTTAAAGAATTGATGGGAAATCTGGAAGATTATATGAAAACTCTGAGTTTGTTATCATTTAAAACATGTCTCAAAACAAATTCATATCCAGTTTTTGTAAGATCACCAGCATATAACTGAAAACATGTAATGCAAAGGGACTTTTCAGGCAGGAAAGTAATGCAGGGCAAAATATGCATTGGGAATATGGCAAGTTAGCCTTAGCAAAACCTTAATGATATTCACTCAAAACAAATGGATAGAAACTGTAAATACCTCTGAGAGCAGAGGTATAGTACACGGGAAACTAGAGATATCCAAAATGTGCAAAGATGTAAAAAGATCCAAATAGAAAACCTGCGAAGTAATACAATGAGAAATTGGCTGAAACTCATCTACTCAGTCAAAGAAGAGAGAAATCTAGAGAGAAGTGTATCATTCTGCAGAAGGAAAGACAGGTGCTGAACGGAACTCCCACTAACTAAAAAAATCTGTTATTTTTTCTCAGTCTGATCCCAAGTTTTCATTTTGAAGTTCAGGTGGATGCTTTCTTGAACGTAAACTCAACTAAAACAAATATTTCTTCCCACCAATAAAAATGTTTCAACTGAAAACTGACAAGGTAGAGTGAACAGTGTAACCTTTGAAACAGATTTACAGTCAGCTGAACATGAGCTATTTCTGTCAAGTACAATATTTCTTTTCCACAGTAGTGGTCTAGTTGTGTTTGCGGAACTGTATGTGTTGAGATGGGAGGACTTTGGCATTAAGTAATTAACCTGGATGCTTTTTTGTTTCCTGCAGAAGCAGCATAACTAGCAAGAGGAATGTACAAATTAAAATTTCCTCTTCACTCAAGAAATGGGGAGATCAGCATCTGTTTCCCATGTTTCTTGTACCATGCTCCTCTATCACCCCAGTAGATCCTCTGATATGAGCTCAGAGTGAATTCATGGATCAGAGGAGGGGAGGAGAGTGAGGAAAGACTTTGTCTCATGTTGGCAAGAGGGCTGCATCATACAGGAGAGGCCATAGTGGTCCAAGTCCTCATTCAGTTTCCTTTCAAGATATCCTCTGTTATGATGTGATGATGCTTGAGGCTGGGTTCCAAATCCCAGCAAGACCAGAGTGGAAGGAGACAACCATCACTACCTCCAGGCCTCTGAAACTTCTGCATCCAAAAGTTGTTCAGCATTTGGATGATTCATGACTGCTGTTAATTTAACTGAGGCCATGCTCAAAACAGCAGAGCTGACAACTGAAACAGAAATTTGCATTTTTTAATCTCCTCCCCTGCACTTCTATGGTTCCACAGGATTTCCATAATTTAGAAAGCTCTAAACAAATTATTTGTTTCATAATTCATAAAGCAAAATAGTGAAATACTTGCCTTCATTATTTTCTCCAAACACTCAGGTGGAGAAGAACAAAGTGGAGAAACCTGCACTTTTCACAAATGTCAAATTAAAGCATTGTTCTTTGAGCAATCTCTTTTCATTTTCCTACAAAGTAAAAATACCTTTGGGATTTTGGGTAACTGATTTCTGGTGTGATTTAATTCAAATGTGATTGAAAGTATTGGGTCAATTATCAGCCTACAATGAGCATTTATGAGAAATAAACGAATCACAGTTCAACTCAAACTGCTTCTACTCCAAAATTTTCATCAATTTAGCTCTGTGATTTAGGAAACAAATTCATCAAAGGAATGGGTGTGCAGATGACAGCTAATTCAGTAAAGACCTAGAAAATAGTGAACATTTACATTTTGAGCTAAACTACCTTTCAGATTCTCTCCTCGACCAGAACCAGGATGCCCTGTCATGACTGAGATGCATATGAGAGTAGTAAGACAGAATAAAGAGATGGCTGCACACCGAGCTTCCAGTGGTTAAGGACACTACTGTCTTCAAGGACTCTGTTGTGTATCCCAAAAACTCCCTCCCAAACTCGCTTTCCTCTTTGAGAGCTGTACCTTGTCTCCAGCTCCATCTCCTGAGGATGTGCCTGGAATGTTTTGTTACCACCTGCACCTTCTCTCTGTGCTGCTCTAAGCAGAGGCTGCACAATTCCCATCTCTCACTCACTGCTAAGATGAGCCTGTATCACATGTCTCCTTTTTCATTTTCTCTTTCCTAACCATGGTGTAAATTCTGCCCATTTTTCTGCCTTGTCCTATTTTATACGTTTCGAGAATTTTGATTATTTACACCCCACTGGTGCCTCCTCCTTCTCCCACCAAAGATCTTGTATCTCTTCTGCTTAATAGAGATGGGGCTTAGGCAAATAATTTCTCCATTTATGTTGTGGTCATATACTCATCTCTGCTACACTCACAGGTGCCTGCAAGACAGTTCTTTGTGCAGCATATTGATTGTTCTGGAGAGATGAACAGAACTGAAAACTGAACGTATTCCTTGCAAAAAGTACAAGCTGCTGCCAACAAACAGTTCTGTCTCATGCTGACAGTCAGAGAGGGGTCTAAAGCCATGGCTCCCCTAAATACTTCCAGAGGCACACCTTTCCTCCTCATTTCCTGTCTTCAGCATGCCAATTGACAAGACACTTTGAAGGCTTCCTCTGAAAATGCAATATTGTCTGAAGTGTGGAAATTAATATAATATAGTTCTAAAAACAAATCATTGTCTTTGTAAATTGCTATATTATTATACATAATTGTCAGATATATTATAACAAAGTAATGCCACCCAGGTTATCACGATGCCTCACAAACTGCCAAACTTGTATAGGCTGTTTCAAGCTTGTCTAAGCAGAGTTGCAGAACCAAGACCTGACATGCTTCTGCACTGGAATGATGTGCACAGCTCAGAGTGTATTGTTCTAGAAATTTATTCTCAGTGTTGGGAACATGGAAATGAATAATGAAAGGGATTAGCAAGATTTTAGGGGCTGATTTATGAAAAATCTAAGGGAAGGACAGTCTGCACAACAATTAGCAAAACAGTGTCTAATGGTTTAAGAAAAACAGCATAAAGCACATTTAGAATAAATAATGACAAGTATAGCAAATGCTAAGTAAAATAGCTCTTTAGGCTGCCTGTGCAAGACCTACTTTCATATCAGAAAATACTTGGGTCTATGTCACTCTCTATCAGGTCTAAATTTAAAGTAATCTGTGGATGTCAAAGTGAAAGCTAGATAGATAAGATAAAATAAAATATTGATATTTCCACTATATAAAAAATTTTACAAGGCCACATAGATGGAAAAAAATTATCCTAGCAGGTACTTTAAGATCCATGTGAACTAAATATCTGAAAATTACTCCGAGAAGATTTATGAGATTAACATATGATGATTCTGGTTCTTCGAAAATTTTAATTTCTATTACAAATATCTAGGTTAAAAAAAATCACTTGAGTCACTGATGCCTTTGATTTTATACAGGTTATATTACTTAAACTGATGAGGATGCATTCTTTTATTCAAACATGAAGCATAGGACATTACAGGATGTAATTTTTGTGCAGTGTTAAAATAATTGTTCCCGAGGGATTTATGAAGGTCATTTTAAAATTATATCATAATTTGCAGAAACCACTTAAAAGAAAATCAGGCAGAACAAAACATCTAGGGGTACATTATTCTGGGATGATGTGCAAGAGGAATAATAGACATAGTATCTGCCTCTTCTGTTAGAGAGACACAAACATTTCACTCTTCATTCATTGTAATAAAAAGATCCCCTAATGCTCACCACTGATGATTCTATTTTATCTAATTGCTTTGTTTTATCAGTGATGGAAAAATATATATTCTGCAGTACTATTCCCATTAGTGCTCTCAGAAGAAATGTCAGAATAATTAAATTCCTCCATGATCAGCATTTTGTCTTTTTTTGTCAGGTCTTCCTGTACTTACACTGCCATGCACTGTCATGCTCTTATTTGAATTTACTGCAAGGTCAGGTACTAAGACAAAATTTTGCTTAGTATGAAGCTTTGCTTAGCGGGGACTTTTAAGCCCCTAGAAAAATGTGTGTTTAATAGAACCAATAACGCAGTGTTTCTTCTGACAAACAAGAAACTGCTTCAATAAAAACCTTTGATAATGGTAACACCATCCAGAGAACCAAAGTATCACCAGGTTCCAGATTTATAACACCAGTCTAACTTGTATGTTTCAACACTTTCCTGGGAGTCCTGCATGGGCAGTGAAAGCTGCAGACCTCAAGTGGGCTAAGCCACACTCTAAAGAGCCCTGTATCTTGAAATGTGGCTGATATTAGATGGGATGCATTTAAGTGAAGGTTCTCAGTCACAAATTCCAAGTAGCAAACTCCAAAACAAACAAAAAAAACCCCGACCTTACAATTGCTGTACAAAATTTTCTGTGATGGAAAGTATGCAAACATAGCTCAACTACACACATGAAAGCTGCCTAACAAATAATTTGAGAAGATGAATATAAAAATACAACAAACTATTTGGGAAAAATTACAAGGCATGGCAAAATATTTTTCATCTTAATGGATTATGGATGATAAACACTGTTGTTCTCCTAGATCAAATTTGAGTATTCTTCAAGTCCCCAGTAGTTCCTGTATCTTCATACCTGAAGTCCTTTGTGAAATTGCGTCTGCACAAACTCTGATCTTCACAGTGATGCTATAAGAATATAGCCCTTTGTTGAGATTTGTCAGATTATTTCAACCAATTTGATATTGCCTCTATCACACAAAGAAACTTCATTTTCTGTCTTGGAAGAGCTTGATTGTACTATGTCAGCAGTATCTAAGCCCAGAGTAAGAAACTAATAGATTTCTTATCTTGTCTCCATTTGTAACTGCTTTTAAAGAGTTCAGTTTTTCTGAAGATTAATTCTATGATTCCAGTCCTATCAGAGTGGGAAAATTCAGAGTAAAAGAAAAAAAAAAAAAAAAAAAAAAAAAAAACCAACAACAAAAAAACAAACAAACAAAAAAACAAAACAAAACAAAAAAAAACCACAAACAAACAAAAAAAACCCCAAACCCTGAGACAATTAGTATGATGATCTTCCATCAGGGGCATGATATTAATTCTTAAGGAAAGGGAAACTTAAAGTACTTCTGGCTCCTGCTTTTTCTTTAATTTCAATAGTGTTTTATGTTTGCAGCTTTCAACAGAAATCTGCACACTGCAAAGTAACCTACTGAAATAATATCGAAACAGAGAAGATGGATGTATTGATATCACTTTAATTCAGCCAAATGATTTTCGTTGACTGCTGGGTACAGGTGTGAGAACGAACACACTGTATAGCCACCAGTCTGCCTGCTCCTTGTGATTGATAGTCTTGTACTTCCTGCTGATTCTTGCAACTCCTCACATACAACTCCTGATGGGAAGCTGGTAGAAATTTGAGTTGCGACCCTCATCAACTTGAAGACCTGCTCTTATGATAAAAGTTACAATGTACAGGTACATGTGCACATGCATCCCTGTGTACAGCTCAGTAGAATCTTATTACTTGGCTAGAAAGCAACAAGTATCATAATGTTACAAAAAATAACAAAATGTTGGCAGCAATTTCCAGCAAGGAAGGCAAAATTATCTCTTTGCATCTATTCCCTTTTTTGCGACTGGGCACTGGGGGGTAGCACTGAAACAGTATGTAATTAGTATTACTGCACAGGGGCACAAAGTAGAATGTGCTAACTGCATTTTTCTTTCTCCTAAAGGTTTCAAAGAAACAGATCCTACAAATTCAATACTGAAAAAAAAGAGCCCCAAATCCTACAAAATGTCATTGGAGACAGGAGTGGGGGGGAAGGAAGAGAAGGAGGAAGCCCTTCTGCCTCAATCAATTATGTTGCTTTTACCAATAAGGGAACAATGCCACTTACAACAAAAAGGGAGGGTGAGGAGTCCATGCTTTCCACTGGTTGAATAGCAGTACTAAAGGATTTAACAATGAGGCCACTCACTGTACCAAGAACATCAGTAGAAAATTTTTAAAATTTATATGTCTGCTCTGCTCAGATCTGAATCTTTATGTGAATAGATTTTGTTACAAAAAGCCAGTCTGGCTTACTCAGCTCCATCAGAACATGGGTTGAAAGAGAACTAAAACCACCACCTTCCAAGCAACCTGATAAATAGGGCACTCATTTCAAAAATAGAATGGACTAACACTTTAACTGGATACCAGGACAAATTCTACTGTTCTGAGGTCTTTTGTACAGAGCAAGATGAGTGCCTGCACTGCGCATTGAGTGGCCTGGTGGCTCCCAAGGGGAATGTCATAGGTCATATCTCCTTCATGATCTGAGCCATGAGTCTGCTGCAGCTCATGCTTTTGCTTACCTTATGCCCTTCCCACCATGTGCCATCTAATATATCAGCCTTATTTGCTGGTGAGTGCTTACGTACTTCTGTGCAAAGTATAATGCTATTTTATTTCAAATTGGCACTACTTAATGCTTTCAATACATATGAAAGCAAAATTGCAGAGTGCTCAAATCATTGAGAAGTTCAACGCACTATCTCTATTTACTGACATTTTGAGTTCTTAGACCTGGAATATGCAGCTCATCAACTGCCTTAGAGGCTTTTTGCCAGCAAAAGTTGAGGCCTGTTTCTCAGGTATCAATAATGCCTTAAAGCTGCAATATATTTGATGATATGTTGCCTAATATTTCTACTGAATGAAATATTGAAGATTGGACTGTTATGAATCAGGCACATGGTCAATGAAACTGCCCCACAAGAGCCAGAAAACAAGAATGACATGAGGAACATGGCACACATATTCCTCAGCTGATATTAGCATAGAAAAACTGCCATGGTTTGTTTTGAATTTTAAATTAAAAGAGGAAGCTGGTTAGGAGAAATAAATAATAGCTTGCCTCCAGTGCAGGCTGCAGCATACTGGTCTGGCCATGATAGGCACAGTTTGAGGTGAGCCTGGTTCATTTACTTTCTAAATTGATTGAGCCTACATTGAGACCAGGTGCAGATAAGAAGTGATAAATCATGCTGGGTGTCCTAAGTTATGTACAGAACTTCACAGTAGTCATTAGTCCTAATTTGTTTTCCACATTCAAATATAAGCTTCAAAAGTCAGACTGTCCTGCACACTGAATTTTCTGTTTTATTGATCACTATCATTGTGCAGTTATTTAGAATTGAAGAGTTGGACTCTTCATTCATTGATTCATTAAGAGCTTTTGGCAATTTTTCATTTCACTAGTTTTTGATCATGCAGGTATGTCCTTGAAATGATATTATGGCAGAGCTGAAGATGGAATTACATTTCAGTATTTTTCTGATAGCTTCAGGCTACTATCTCAGGCTGCTTTCTAGTATAGGATATTTTAATTTGAAATTAAAAACACATTCTGAAATGCCTTTTAAAGGTAAAGAGAGAAAAAACTACTTCTTTATATTAGCCATTTCTGTACTTCAGGCAACTGTAAATTTCTTTATTCTGAGGTGATATTATATAAATTCCCAAACAGTCTTCTAAAAGTAGGTGAGAACCATCTCCAGAACTCATCTGATGATCTGGCACAAATCCCTGTACTTTTAAAAATGCGGATAACTTCTGTTACTAAATTAACTAAGAGCTGTAATTTAATACTCTTTGAAATCAGTGGACAAAGCTCCCATTGATTTCAAAGACTGGTAGAGTAGATAGCAAAAGTCTTTATGCCATTCCTGAACATTTTCCAAAGCAGCCCCTGCTCTTATGTCTTCATGTGTGAAGAACACCAACACGGAAACCTTTGGAAAGAGAAACCTGGAGCTCATCCAGTGTTTTCTCCATATATTGGGTTTGTATGGCCACACTTTGGTAGGAGGGGGATACAGGGGTGGTTTCTGAGAGAAGCTGCTGGAAGCTTCCTTCACGTCTGACAGAGCCAGTGTCAGGTGGCTCCAAGGAGAATGGCAGGCCAAGGCTGAGCCCAGCAGCGATGGAGGTAACACTTCTGTGATAACATATTTAAGAAGGAAAAAAAGTTATTGCACAGATGTAGTGGTCAGAGAAGACTAGAGTGAGAATACATGAGAAGAGCAACCCTGCAGATACCAAGGTTAGAGCAGAAGGAGGGAGAAGAGCTGCTCCAGGCACTGGATATGAGGTTCCCCTGCAGCCCATGGTGCAGACCATGGTGAAGCAGCTGTGCCCCAGCAGCCCATGAAGGATCACAGGGATGCAGAGATCCACCCATAGCCAATGCAGGAGCCCCATGCTGGAGCAGGTGAACACCTAAGTGGAGACTGTGACCCCATGGGAAGCTTGTGCTGGAGCAGAGTCCTGGCAGGGACCTTCACATCCATGGAAAGAGGAGCCCACACTGGAGCAGATCTCCTGTTACGACTTGTGACCTCATGGGGGACCCATACTGAGGCAGCCTACCCTTGAAGTACTGACCCCATGGAACATTGCAGCAGATCATGGAGAACTGTTGCCTGTGGGATGGACTCACACTGGAGAAATTCATGGTGGACTGTCTCCCATGGGAGGGACCCTATGCTGGAGCAGGAGAAGGACTCTTCTCCCTGAGCAGTGGAAGGAACAGCATTTGATGAACTGACAATAAGCCCCATTCCTCATCTCCCTGCCTCACTGAAGGGAAAAAGGTAGACCCCAGGTAGGACAGAGGAGTGAGAGAAGGAGATTATTTTACTTCTCATTATCCTGCTCTGATTTGCTAATAATGAATTCAATTAATATCCCAAATTTGAGTCTGTTTTTCTTATGATGGTATTTAGTAAGTGACCTCTCCCAGTCCTTATCTCAATCCAGGAACCTCCATATTTTCTCTCCCTGTCCAGCTGTGGAGAAGAGTGATAGAGAGGCTTTGGTGGGTGCCTGGCATCCAGCCAGCATCAATCCACTACACACCCTTCTTGTTTCTCCTGTTGTCAGAGGTGAGTACCAGAGTGCTCCCCAAGAGGCATAAGCACACTTCCATAAATTTCTGGAGGGGCAGACTGTGAGGTTCTAAAATGGATTTCTAACAGGTTAAAGGCATGGGTCTTGGGATTTTGAGCAGGCCAGTTTTTAATATACAATTTCAAGCTTTATTGTTCTCTCTCAAAAAATTGTCAATGGTAAAAGTGTATGCTGCTATGGAGTACAACAACAATACTGATTTATTAACAATGAATCTATTTTTTTTCTGTGTAAGAAACCTCTTTGGAACCCAAGAGGTCATTTCAGATCAATTCCAAATCCCACTATTTCAATTGTAATTGCGAAAAGTGCAGGAGTAGTGTACTTCCTCTGCTTGAACCATCTGGCAGATTTCTGAGCTTTGCACTTTGTTGATCTTCAGAGTCACTCTTCAAATTATACAAAATACATATTTCTGAACTCTGCAGAAGTTACATGATTGGTTAACCTGTTAAAAAATAGAACAATAGAAATGCAGAGGTTCTACTAATAAATGCTGAGGCTTCACATTAACAACAAAATAATTAGGAAGCTTAGAGAATGGAAGGATCCATTTACTATAAAGTCTCTTTTTTTCTCCAATGTGTGACTGGAGTTTCCATCTTCTGATGTTTTACTGAGGTACATCTCCGCAAAACAGTTAAATGTAATTGGTCAGTTACCCTTTGATGTCTGACAGAGGCATTATAAAGCAAGAAATAAGGCTCTTACAATGCCCTGCAAACAAGCAAATGGTCACTTCTGGTGAAATTGTATCAGAATTGCTTCTTGAAAGTAAGACAAGCTGTACTGAACCTTCATTGAGGAGGGATTTCCGCCAGACTAATAGCTAATTAGGCAGAATGGCTGTGCCTTGGACATGACACCATTAGATGGTCCCCCTGACAACTGTGACTAGGGAGAGAAACAGCTGCGGGTATGGTCCTTAAATCCCCAGGAGCCTTGAGTCAGTGCTCATTGAAGCAAGCACTCATTGGCTTTATGTGGAAAGACATTTACAGCTAAACAGTCACTAATGCATCTACCTCTGGAATGCCAAAGTGTGATATAGATTTATACACGTAAGGTAATGAGTTACTTTCAAGATTAAACTGCTGCTGATTTTTTTATTTGCATACAAGAAATCAGGAGAACAGCTTGTTAGCCAAATCTGATCCCCAGATCCTATGCTGCCCTTCATAGATTTCTGGAGTCACCTTATATAAGACCCTGTGTGGTGGTTACTTCTTTAAGTAAAATTTTAAAATTTTCATGAGCAGGAATACAGAGCATGATGGATGAGAATTAAGCACCCAGCCTGTAAAACCCTTTGCTGGCAGCCCAAAAGACCTCAGCCTGTGTCTTTGAGCTAAGCTCAAAGGGTAGCTGATGACTACACATTGAGGACATAGGCTCACACCTCATACCTACAACCTCTTAAATCTTGTGTTTTTCTAATTTCCAGTCCCTAAATTCATGATAGTTTATTAATTAAATATTAAATGCATTTTAATTAAATAAAAATTATATGTATTTGCATTTCCATTTTTTAAAACTTCTCCCCAATCTGAGATTGTTTTATTCATATACACACTATGACAATGCACAATCTAATAAGGTAAAAACTCATCAAAATTATTTCCATACAAAACAAATCAATATGCAAATAACATGTCCCACTCCATCCATTTAGCCAATACCATGAGTAATTTAAACAGCAGGGCTGCAGGTCTTTTGAATACAAATGAAAGGAAACAGCTGGTGATACACAATTGTACATAGGCAAACTTTTTCAATAATGGATTTTTTTTCATCATCAAATTGCTCAGAATGTACTTTTTAAATTTTGTTATGCTTAAGTCATTCGAACTTTGAGAGTAGTAAGAAACTACCTGTAGCATTGATTACCACAGACATGAACCACCAGTGGTTTGTGATCGTTTGCATTGATACTGTTCTCTGGAAGCAAATGTTTTCATTTTGATATTTTACACTCAAACATTTAGTGACTTGTCTCCTTGAAAATTAGTTGGGCCATATAGATTTGTGTAACAGTATTTAGGAGTAATCGGTCCACTAATCATGAAAAAAGACTTGCATGCACGTGCAAGCACAAAATTCCCCAAAGATTCTTTGAATGCAAATCTCTGTCAAAGCATTGCCACAGGTGAGTGCAAGGGACGCATTAGGGAAAGGAGCTGGGATCTGCATTTACCCTTTGATTTGGCCAGGTGGTTCCTGCTTCCATACATCTCCTCTACCAAAACCTCAGGCAAACTGTCAAGAAGAAAAATTAATCTCTGGGCCCAATCCTCACATACCAAGAAAAAACATTTATAGGAACCATTTATAGAAGGGGAGCTAGCCTTCCAACAATTTGATGGAAGCAACAGATTTGATTTGTAGCTACAAATGTGAAATAGATTTGCAGAATTTGTGATTTCTCTGAGGTACACTCAGGCTTAAAGACCTTTGGGTTAAAATCTTTATGGAGTGATTAGGGGGAAAAGCCCTGCACAGGACATCCCAAGAACTCTGGGATATTAAGATACCATTCAGAATATTCTTCTGCTCTGAGACAGGTTCAAGGATATTTTGCAGGTCCTTGCTATGTATCTCCAGTTTCCTTTCATGACCTCTCAAACACAGATCTCTGTTTAACAAACACAGATCTCTGTTTCTTGCTAACCAGTGAAATAGCCTAAATTCTTTTTCTGCAAGCCGGTCTTCAACTTTTCCAGTTTTGGTTAAGCCCTACTATCTCTTGTTTTACTCTGTCAGGACATAAGGTACATCTTAGCCTATCTCTTTCATAGGAGTCTTTTATATACTAAAATATTGTAAAACATGCTCCCAGTCACATTTTTTTTTCCCTTTTTATAGCACTTAGTAAAACTCTTTCCTTCAAGTTTCCATATAGGTCATGCTTTATTCTTGGTGCTTTAAGAGATAAAAATCAGATAATTTATCAACTTTTATTTTTTAAAGTTTTCGTTCTTTGTCTTTTCTTAGAAATATTATTCTCTGTGAATTTGTCTGGCTTTTCTCTGAGCAGCTGGATTTCAGTGTTCCATCTGAGAAATCACTAATGCTGAGAATATAAAATGAGTTTCCAATTTCTGCATACGTATTGCATTATTCAACTTGGATTTAGTCTCTAGTCCACAATAAACACTCATCCCTTCCACACTTCCTGCAGCCTGACCATTTTTTCCTCTATTTTTTTACTTCTGTCATTCTTTTTAAATGCAGTACTTTGTACTCAGTTTTACGGAATATCACCTCAGTGGTTTGGGGCTATTTCTCCAAGTTATCAAGATCACTTTGAATTGGACACTTTTAAAAAAGCATTTGCAGTTGTTTTCCCCTTTGGTGTCACCTGTAGATTTTTGAAGAAGATTATTGTCCATCATCCTAACTTTTAATGCTGGTATTGCCTATTACTGAGTCAAGAAGAGAGACTTTTGGGCCCCTCCTTGATATGCCCTCTAGTTTGACAGAATCCTGTAATCGCTCTTTGACAGCAGCTTGGAGCACTGATGCACTCACTCCATAATAATTTTATGGGTTATGATCCATGTATAACTGTGATTAAGGCATTGCTCATGGTATTAAACTAGACTTTTAAAGTCTCGAGATTGGCATTTGCATTCTTCCTTCCCAGTACTCCCCACTAGTGATGGCAGTATAAACCAGAAGAAAGGTTGTGTGTATGCTATTCATCTTAACATAAGAAGATTTGCTTGTAGCAAAGCCTAAATTCAGATTTCCCTGGATTTAAAGTGCTGATTTAAAAAAATTCTAACACCTAGATACTTCCTCATGCCCACACAAATACTTGCTTCATTTTATCTGCTTGGTTTTTCTTAGTATTTCTTCATCAGAGGAAAAAAATTAACATATGTTATTCCTTAATACTGAAAAATAAATCCAAACATTACTGAAGTGTATTTCTGAGTCTGACAATGAAAGAATGATGATAAGGTTACTACATTTAGTTTAAATTATGTTGGTGGTTCGAATACCCAAGGCTGGATTTTCCACAGCAGCTGTGCACTGCAGAGCCTGCAAGAATGTGATGACTTTGGCAGAACTGGGAGAAAGCTGCGTCCTAGAACAGGCCTTCCACACCCTGAAGCAGCTGCTTCCAGTTCTCTCCCTCCTTTCCTACCTGCACATCTCTTCCATACGGGATGGCACTCGCACCCTGGCTTCACCTTACCAGCATGGGGACAGGCACAGAAGAAGTCATCTGCAAATCTTGGCAGAGCAGCACAAAGCAGGCAGCCAAGCTCCACACTTTGGTTTAAGTTCCTGGCTTGGAGAGCTGTGGAAGGAGTGGCAAATATTCAAATGCAGTCTTTAAATATTTGGGATTGTTGGAGGAAGCTATTTCCCAGAACTTCTGGTGCATGTGGCCAACCCTCATCATCTGACTGTGGTATTGCTGCTGAGAGAGCTTCATTGCAAATTAGGGGTAACCAAATGCTTTGATGATGATGGCACAAACAGCCTGTTTAAAATACACCTGAGTTTTGCCCTGGCCAAGCCTATAGCCAAGTATCTGTGGTTCTCAAAATTGTGATCTGTGGACCACTGGAGCCTGTGGCCTTTTTTATAAGTACTCTGCAAACAATAACTAAACATCCTTCTCAACACAAGCCCCACCAATTTCAGGCTAGTAGCCTGAAATATGTCAAGTTACAAATAAACCTAAAGGCTTCACCAAGATGTAGTGGAAATATTTTTATAGATCCCACAAATGAGAAAAGTTGAACATCTATTTCCTGTTTACCATTGTAGCACCCTAGGTATCCCTATGTAAATTTATCTTTGTTTCAAACTTAAAGCATATATTAATGATAATTTTATTTGTTATTTTAAATGTCTTTGCTATTCTATTACATTGATTCAGGGCAAACAAAATACTGACACACTTAATAAATTTTAAAGGTGTTTTAAGTTACTTGCAATTAAACAAGTGAGCTTATTCGCATTTTGTCCAAAAGTTGCTTACATATTCAAAATAAAGAAGGGATAAAATAGAATATTTCCATTAAAAAAAAAAATTCCATAACCATTTTTTCTGAACAATCTCTTACTACTTATAAGTTTCCCTGGACTTTTTAACCTCAATTTCCTTTTTTTTTTTTTTTTTTTTTTTCATGTTTTAAAAATTCTATGCTTAAAATTTACTATAAAGACAAAACCAGCAAAGGTCTTTAAACTAAAAGAAGCTATACAAAGTAAACTTAAATTGTTTTCTTCACTGTGTGAAGTCACAACACAGCTGTGTACGTGGAATGTGAAAAGAAAACCACAAATGAAGTACACAGTGTTATATGAAATATAAGCAGAACCTTGGAATGTAACCAAATAAGGGTGAAATATGACAAATCTAGCAAGACAACAGATTGCAAAAAAAAAGAGTAGAGTAAAATATTGCAGATAAGTTTGAGGACATATTCTGCCTTTCTTAATTAAAGTGTGCAGGATGCTACTCAGAGAGGGCATTAGCTTGAGAGTAATCTCTTCCATTTCAGTGTATTCCTTGCATATTGATGATGGAAGTTGTTAACAAACTGCTGAACATCAGAAAACCTGTAAGAATAAATGTTATTTGTCCAAGTTGTCTGAACTCACAAAAAAAATCTGTTTACTCTGCTTCAAATAAAAATACATAGTTGCTCAGTGATATTAGCTCCATACTGGAGAAACAAAGCCTTGAGCATTGGTCCAGTTTATGCAATTGCTTGGCCGACTCCAGAAAACAAATTTAGCTAAATTAATTTTAAACAGAAAGATAAAACTTTGAAATGAGCATGATACATAGTCAGAATCATCAGGATTTCTTTAAAGAAAACTATTCATTCACATTTAGAGTTGAATTCTTCAAAGGCATCTGAAATGAGAATTCCTAAATGAATATAATTCTAAAAATTTTGTATTTATATGTATATATGCATTTTTTTTTCTCTGAACACAATGTAATTGTTCTACTAACTGGGTCACACTAAATATCTAATCAGGAGCAAAAAGCCTCATTGCCCCTTAAGTAATTCCTAAATAAACTCTTAGGTAGTTTTTCTGGGAATACAGAACACAGCACATATTGATGCAATTTCAATTGCATGTATCTTAAACTCAGTCACAAAGATTCAAAGATGCCTATAAAAAACATCATCATCTCTCACCATATGCATGGGTCTCTCACACAGGTCTCTGCATTTAATACAGCACTCTGCATTGGTCAGAAATCTGATGACAAAATGAAGCAATAATCTGATTATACCATCTCTTATTGACACATGCCCATGTGTTTCATTCCCCCTAGTACTGCCCAATCATGCCTCCTGGCATCAGCTTCAAGGAGGAAATCCTATGATGGCCCATTTAATTAAAAGCATTCCAAAGGGATAAAACAGTGTGTAATAACATGCAAAAGGTACTGAAAGGTTTTGAGGGGGAGAAAGAATAACAAGGATTAAAGTGACAAGGCTAGAGATTATCCTGAGCAATAAGCTAGTTCAAAGGTATATGGTACATGAACAACTGCAACCAAACTCTTTCAAACATAGCTTTAGAAGTTTACAGAATCTTTTAGGGTACAGTACATTTTTTCTTCTTCTTCTCATGTTAGGCTTTTTTTTTTTTTTTTTTTTTTAGTTGTAATCCAGCCTGAGGAGGAGGAAATTGGTTGAAAAGAATAGACAAAAACTCAGTAAGTGGGAGGAGAATTTATGGAAAGAGAAAAAAAGCCAGATATACAAACAGGGAATTTGGGATAGGATCTAGGCAGCAAAAAAGTAGATTATTGGAGATAGGAGATATCACAGGGACAAAGAAAGGGAGGAGACAGAGACAGAGAAAAGAAAAAGTAGTGTATTCATTATTATCTTCATAAACCCCTATTACACCATGGAAATGGGACAACCTTAAATCTCCATTAGCTTATCATTGCTTTTGTACTTTCTAACTTTGTCAAGATAAGCCAGACTTTTTTTAAAAAGTGTACAGCTCAATTAAATTTTTTTCTTTACACACTATTGGATGTATAATATCTCACCCTGACTGACTCAAGAAAACAGTGTTAACATTAATAAAGTAGATTTCACCTGCTCTTCTTTTGTCTTAGACTGTGTTTGTCTTTCCAGAAATAAGAGAATTTGGTTTTTTAAACTGCTTTTTTTTTTTCTCAAAGCTTTTTATAGCACATGATGATTCTGTTTTTAGTTGCTTTATCCAGTACTTTTACGATAAAATTGTATCAAAATTATATTATTGCTTGTGTGGCTGTGAAAAGGCTAGTTGTAGACCAGCATGAAGAAAAGAGATTTGTTTTTATACAGATTGAAACACTGAGAAATAAGGAGAATATAATTTCCAGGCCAATCACTACACCGCCTGCCTACAAATTTGGCTGGCAAAGAAAAACTCCCTAAAATTGCTCAGCTGCAGTTCTTCATACATAGAGGCACATTCAGCAAGTGAAGTCTCAGACAGCTGAAATATTAGAGTGGTTTTATGGAGATGCAGTGCCTAATTTTGACGAATAAAGAGAACACATTTCTACTTTTATTAAAGTGTGCTGTCGATGTCACACTGGCCAAAGCCACTTCATACTCTGTACTTTTCATTGATTTCTTCATACTTCATCATCTCAGAGAAGCTGAAAACTGTTTCAACTAGGTAAAACTCCCCTTTGGACCTCTTTCAGTCTTAAAGTAGGTTGCTGTTTTCTTTTACAGTATCTTCATAACTTACAGGAGCTTACTCAGTCAAAAAACCCTGGTTGTGTTTCTTAATTAAAGCCTTTGCACTCAGGCTTTGCCTTTCCTTTCCTCTACTCCAATTTCTCTTTCCACATCCCACCCCTCAGTAGCTGTCAACAATTTCTTTTTACCCAGGGGAGTAGAGAAAGGAATAAATTTTCACAGTTAGACTTAATGTCATGTCCAGCTGCCTTCAAAGGCAGAAATTTACAGTACACATTCTGACACATCGCTTTATAAGTGTTGCACTTTTTCAAGAGCAAAGTATCGACAGGTTCCCATCAGGTGTGCTAGGGTTTACAGAAGCTGTAGAAACTCTTCATGTTGCTTGGAGAAAAATTAAAATTTTTTGAGTGCAAGAGAGATCAAAAGCTTATGCTTCCCTTTTGTTCTCACTTTATTTCCTACCATAACCAAGTCAATTTTGTTGCCCAGTGCATGAGGAGTAATCTCAGCTAGTTGTAAACTACTGAAAAAAAAAAAAAAAAAAAAGCAAACAGTAAGTGGGAAAAACTGATGTGGCCTTCAAATATTTTCTATGTGGAAATATTTTCCCTTTGAGAAGAACTACTTTTCTTCATAATCTGCATTTCCCCTCAGAGGAGAACGGCCCTGCCCTGTCCTCATTATCCACAGAAGCAAAGCCTAGTCATTCCCCATTTGTGTCTTTCTCCAGTAATAAGTCCATGATTGAAAGTAAAACATGCTGTTCATTTTGACTTCTGCAATAGATGGTGGAATTGATCTATTATTTAAACATAAAACATTAATTGTATACAGGGTAATGGAGACCTGAAAGATTTTTTTCCTTCCATCTACCCAAAGATTTCTCAGAAAAGGAAACCAAAAAAAGGAAGCTTTTATGACAGACGACGGTAAACAAAAAAGAACAGAAAGGGACTAATGGTTGAATGGCTTGGTCTGAGCCTTACATAATTTTATTATGCTAGATAAACATTTCTTTCAAAACAGGAAGCCTCTCCTAAGAAGGGAATTGCTTGTGATTTGCAGCAGAACACCAGGGCCTGGCCCTGCCAGCAGTGCACATGTGGCAGGAAGAGAAGTCACAGTGATGTCTGGCAGCAGCTTCTGACATGAGTTCTTGTAGGAAAAAGGAGTAAGGAGAGGAGAATTTGTCTGGGGCTCTGCTGGAAGGTGTGAAGCAAGGGGATCTGCTTACAAGTGTTCAGCACATAAGAGAGTGATGTCAGTCTTTAACATCATCTCTGTGCTTGTTGCAGAGCTGCAGCGATGGAACCACCTGACAGTGGCCAACCAAAACAGTCAGGACAGCAATGGGATGCCCTTGCTGGCAGCCAGTGGGAAGGAATGCAGAGCATTTGCTGTGTCTGGGGACCAGCTCCCACAGCACTGGCAGCTGCCATTTAAGTCCAGCTTGCTGCCCTGAGCTCCAGCATCCATGTGGCGATCCAAGCCTGCAAGTGATGTTGTCTTCCTCACAGTGGGGCAGGAAAGCAAACAGCTGGTCTGCAAGGTGCTACATCAAGAAAAACACCCTTCTGAAAGCAGGTTCTGAACATTCATCTACCTTGTTTTCTTTCTTTCTTTCTCCCTTCAATAACACATAATCCATTAAATAAAAAAAGATTACAGGTTGCACCAGAAGTGATACAACCTCATGTTGCATCAAAATGTGAAATTTAAATTTTATGGGTGGGACATGATCTGGCTTTTATTAGCAACATTTCTGAATCTTGTAAAAGCTATTATTGCTCTCAACACACTCCTGGAAAAATCGCTACAGATGTTCAGAAAGGGGTGAAGCAGGGGAATACGTAATTATTTTTTGAAAGGGAATTCAAGAAGCTAATGTTTTCATAGTCTTTTGTATTTTAATTCAATGTAAAATTAATATTCTAAACATTTTCATGTAGTCCTGTTTTGACAGACAGAATCAAAACTAAGTAAAAACAATATATACTCTGGTCATGCCAGGAAAGAAATGAACCTGTCTAGTCAAGCTCAAGTCCTACTCTGAGACAACCAGCTATGAAATTCAACTTTTAAAATTTACAAACATTTACAATTAACTAAAGCCACTAACTAATACACAAGTTTTTAATCTATAGATTTAGTTGGGCATCCACAAGGAAATCTGACCAATTCTGTCTGATTTACCGGTAGAATTACAGACATAGGAGGGTTTTGTTGCTGATGATGTTGCCATTATTTCTTAGTCTGCATTAATACTTGAAAACGTTTTTCAAAACAGTGTCTGCATCAATAAAAAATTATTTTGAAGAAGCCAAGAAAGTTCAATGATTTGGATGAATACATTATAAAGAAAGAATGAGCCAAGTACAAAACTCTCTTTGACGAACTAAGCATCAGGTTTTAAAAGATAGGAACTTTGTAATAGGCAGCTTAATCCATTTTGAAATATCTAAATAAAACTTGTTTTCAAAAGTACAGAGCATGCCACATTTCCTGCTAATTTCCCTAAGCACTGCCACACTAAGAATTCTGCTTCAAATAGATATGGGGGTTTGGGAGTTTATCTGTTGACACGGGAAATGTCTTTGGAGCTTAAAATTAAATATTGCTCATCTTCAACAACAGAGAGCACAGAGGTACAGATACTCTTAAAATTAGACCAAAACACAAATGACTACAGCATGGCATTTGGCAAAAACTACTGCTATTTATGCTAGCAGCCTACAGTGAGTGCCTGTAACAAATCCTGAATGGATTTAAATGGCAAACTTCATATCATTATACTCTATGACATCCTGTGAATCAGATTACAGTTCTTAACACTCTTCCCCCCCCCCCCCCCCCCATTTTGTGTAGTTGTGGCTAGCAGCATATTTGAAGTTTTCCTCCAGAACTGCTTTTAGCAGAAAGTTGGAGTTTGCTGTCATAGCAGCCCCCTTTTCAGCAAGAGATTAAATATTGCTTTTGTCATAAAATGTGAATACCTGAATACTTGGGAAAAATAAAAAAAAAGTCTTCTCAGAACTGCTGTGAAGTATTTCTTGGGAATTAAAATTGAACTGCCTCAGGTCTCCATTAGCAGTAGCACCATGATTCCTTGGGAAGACTGTGCTATATCTCTGGTTACATAGTATAAAGGTGTGCAACTACATCAACAGAGGAGAATGTGGACACAAAGCACCAGATGCAAAACTTCAATAAACATGTAGCTAACTTTGCCAGACAAAATTTTCCAAGATAAATACTTCTATTGTTGACATATTGGGGTTTTGATGTTTGGAGTTTTGGTTAGGTTTTGGTTTTTTTTTTGGGGGGGGGGGGTTAATTTTTGGTTTTTTGTTTGGTTTTCTTGAGGGAGAAGATATCACAGAGAGCAGGGTGCTGGCAAAGAAATAGCTGAAATTTCACTGAAAATTCCTTTTAGCTTTTTTTTTTTTAGATTAAAACCATCTTTTCAGCAGCCACAGTAACTATTCTCTCATTTCTATATTGAATAAACCCTAAAATGAATCTGATTTCAAGCTGGTAAGTTTTGCCTGAGTCCACTTTATCCCTAGCTGGCTGTATATTTCTAGGGAGGGTTGTTGTCATTGCATAATCTGTGCTTAAACATGACCCAGGTTCATATTTTCTCTTATGAAGTCCCAACAAGTCTTAATCAATAGGTCTGATATATGAAGCAAGCCTGGGCAGATCTTGATATAAGAAAATTATTTAAAATTCTGCTTGAACTCCTATCCAACTGTCACATTTTATGGGAGCCAAATATATACTCAGAGTTTTTTTTGCAAGTATTTTCCATTTTATGCACTCAATATTCTAGCAAAATGAGAATTAAAAACGGGATGGAGACTTACCAAAACATTGTTGGGGGAAATCAATTCAAGTTGAAGCTATTTTTATGCTGCTTTGGGAATTCCAGGCAAATTGATTATGCAGTGGATGTTGATGTCATCCTCAAAACCTCACTTCTTCACCCCTGAAGAAATGCTGGTTATTAACACAATAATACTACTGTCCTCCTCCAAAATATGCTGCACAGCCCTTTTTCTCTTTAAGTCTACAGTGAACAGTAATTTGGGGCATTGCACCAGGGAGGCAACTTAGCACAGACCACGTTCCATGAAAAAAATTGTTGGAGGATTTTTCCATCTTCCATAATCAAATAGGGACAGTGCACAGAATGAAATGCACTGAGATTGCAATAAAAGAGAGTATATAGTCCTCCTGGTGAGCTAAAAGAAGTAGGTACCAAATGAAACTACCATTAAAAATGAAAGAGCAGCATGCAGAAGTGTGAGCTTTAATTGATTTTATTTGTTTTTATGACAAGGATGTGATCAAATGGGCAGTGATTTGTAGCTTTCCTGAATGAGAGGGACAAAAGCTGTGCTACCTGGTGAGAGCAAGGATGACTGACTGCTGAAAGGCACTGGCAATGTCCCAACTACCCTTTTCATTTCAAATCATCAATATTTGAAGTCAAGATACTCTAGCTGTTTAATTTCAAGAAAAAAAATCCCTTAAAAAAGTTTTGTGTAAGTTTTCAGGCATTTTTTCCACCCCTGAGAGAGGCAGACAGATGATTGTAGTCAAGAAGGGCTGACAGGGAACTCTGTGATCATTCATGGTTATCACAAGCTGACAGTGGGCTCCCAAAGGCTGCTTCCTGGAGCTCTGCCTGGGAGCAAAGGGAAGCGTCAGGACAGACAGGTGGGCTGCAGAAGCATGTCCTGCACACCAGCCAGCATGTCTTGCTTGCTCCTCTCCTTCCATAGTCCCCACAGTGCCCTTTGCCTTTTATCCCCAGCCTGGTGTTACAAGACACCTGTGTGCTCAACTTTGCTGCAGAAGGGGCTTAGTAGCCTCGACAAGGATCCCTTTTGCAGGATGATCTTGGAGAAGTCGGGCTGTGCCAGCAGGGTGAGGCAGGCCCATGCCAGTGCATGCAGTGCACCACAGGAGGATGGACAGCATCAGCTGATGTTCCTGACTGGCTGAACCTTGGTACCTGAGGCAGCACAGTGGGAGCAGGATGGGCAGAAGGCAGCGGGGCTGTCAGTGGCTGCCGACACAAAGTGGCTGCAGAGACCACTTGCTGCAGAAGTCAGGAGTGCAGTGCTACAGGTTACTTGTTGGCATTGATTAAATATAAGGCAGGAAGCAGCATTATGAATTATTTGCTCTCGTCTAAACATTTAGGAAGAATTTGGAAGGGGTGATGTTAAATGTGGGTAATGTATTAACTAAGACATCTAGCATGAAGAAAGTGGCTGAGGTTTGATATTCTGGTTCCTGCTATGTCTATATATCTGTATCTATACCTGTCGTTGTTGAGGCAGGACAGGAACAGAATGACTCCAAGTCAGAAGGCAAAGAATGAAACTGATTTATTTCAAATGCACCGCTCTATATATAGAGAACATCATGCAGATTAATTTCATTGGTCTTAAAGTAAAAACATCTCACATCATTGGTGTGCAGTGAATGACGCACGGTGGCAGAACATATCTATAAACAATGTGAACAACAAGAGAGATTAGAGAATTATTTACATTCTTTCCCAACTGTTTCCCAGGCTCTTGCCTGGTTAGAAAAACCTCTCTCTTTCTCTCTGACTGAACTGAGAATATCCATATATACCCCTTCTTAGTCCTTGCAGTCAGAGCAACCACATATTTAACTCACACAAGTCAGGCACCTAGCCCACTG
Organism: Vidua macroura; assembly: GCF_024509145.1. Taxonomy (NCBI): domain Eukaryota; kingdom Metazoa; phylum Chordata; class Aves; order Passeriformes; family Viduidae; genus Vidua; species Vidua macroura. The sequence goes on along the minus strand of NC_071571.1, from coordinate 83,030,377 downwards.
TGTTGTTCCCCAGCTTATTCTGTACAGCACTCCTTACACCTTCCCATAAAGTAGATCTGAATAGACAATGACATTTCAGTATCTGTTGATGCCACGACTAAAATAATGTGTCAAATGTGTTGGACAAGGGCAGGTTGATGAGGGGAACACTAAAAAACAATTGTGATTTATAAAAATGAATTATTGTTTCCTACGTAATTTTATATTCATACATTAAGAAGTTGTAATATGTTACATCACAGATAAATACATAATGTGCAATTGTATATGACAAAATATAAAATTCTATGTGTGATATGGTATTGCAAAGTATATCATATAAGTTATAGCATTAGAAAATCACAGAACCACAGGATTTTTAGGGTTAGAAGGGATCTCTGGAGATCATCTAGTCCAACTTCTCTGCCAAGGCAATGTCACCTAGAGCAGATCACATAGGAAAAGGTCCCTCTGAGATTCCAGTCTTACTCCAACTATTGTACCTTCTCCCATGAAACCTTTCCCAGACCAAATAGGGGTGGGAACAAAAAGCACCTTGTTATCATCTTAAACTGTATGAGTCATCTGCATGCTACTTTTTTGCATATCTTTCATTTTTCTCTCTATTTATTAATTTTTTTTTTAAGATAAACAGATGTCAGAGTGAAGAAAGGAAAGAATATGCATTTCATTCATTAATACCTCTCAAAAACATAAAGTGGCTTTTCTTTTTAACTTTGCATTATGACGAATAACAGCTTTCACTAAGTTCTATCCTAAACAGAAATAGAAAAATATTTTAGAAGTACCTGTGACAGATAGTCTTAGGGACAGTCCATAACACTTACTAGAAACACATTATTCTTAACTCATTTTTATGATCAGTCATTGGCTACAACGCAGAAAAATATTCTAGGTATGCTGACTGTGAATTCTGCCATGATTCTCCTTCACTCCTTCAATGCTGAGTCTCCACAGTTGCTCTTCCACAGGGGCAATGTATTATCACTGAGATAGGCATCTGCACAGTTCAAAAAATATTACTTATCTGCAGAGTGAGGGCTGTGCCACCTCATCTCATCTGTGGATTGCCACAAAGGTGGTTTGTAACATTCACTCAGCAACAAACACATGGTGAGAAAGGTCAAAACCCTCCAGCTGTATTTTCTTCTTCTTTTCGGAAACATTTACATGGAACAATGCTGGTTTTGAGCTGGGTTGTATCTTCCCAATTAATACAGCACTTCAGCAGCACTCATTGCAAGGTGAGATTAAGATTTGCCTAGGAAATCAGATAACGCCTAACACTTCAATTTCATGCTACATCCATTCAGGAAAAGAAGATAGAATCTATATTATGAAATAAATGAGTATTCACTGTTTTGCATGCACATCTGAGAGTCAGTCACAGAAAGTGGCAATTGCAGCTCCTGTTGCCACACATTCAGATCCAGAGTGATGCCTGTTACTGATTTCAAACTGAATCTAGTCTAAGTGACAGCTGCCAGCCCACCACAGTGGCCTCTTGTAAAATGTGTATATCTGAAAACTGCATGTCCCTTGGAATGGAAACACAGGCAAAACCCCAAAAGATCAACCAGTCATGCTGAAACAAAAGTATTTCTATGCAGGCTTAAATGCCGCTGCCTAGCTGAAGAGCAATTACATGAGGAAAGAATGCAGAAATCTAATCAGATCTGAAATAATTTGAGAAAACAGAAAGTGAAATAAAATCAGCCTAAGTCAGCACAGAATTGTTGCTCTACTTCAAAACTTCCGTGATTTTTCCATGTCAAATAATTTCTTAAAAGTGACATTTTCTTACAAAAGATTTTGATTTTTTTTGTTCCTTCAGAAATGTGCAACTGATCTGCCTCTACCCGGCTGCAACAGCTCCCAGGGAAACCATATTGCAGTGCCACTGCTTTAGGATCTGCAGTGCACTGCTCCATTGCTTCCTTTACTGATACAAGTCTGGAACAATCTTCTCCATGGGCCTGCTTGGATACACGTTCCTCTGGCTTATCACTTGTGAGGCTAGAGCTCAGCTGTGCCCAGAAATCCCTCCTGTGGGTTTGGTGGACACTGCTATAGCAAGGACATTGGGCTCCTTCCTAAATGTCCCATATTTCACTCACTTCTCTTTTCAGTCTACCCTCAAAGTGTGGGTAGCTGGGTGGCCTGATGACCCTATCCCCAGCTGTCCTTGGCCTTGCTTCTTTCACTGTGAACCAGCATTGATGAGCCATCTTTTAATCTATCAGGACAGCAATATCCTCTTGCAACTCCACACCCTCCCTCACAGCCCCGTTGGCCCATACAGGTGCTTGCAAGTGAAGAGATTTGTCCTGGCTTCTTACGTGGTGCTGTCTCCTTCTGGCAGCACTGCAGGGAACTAGGAGATTCCATCAGAAAGACTGGAATGGGGAAGAAATCTTTTTTAATTTTCACACTCGTGATATAAATAGCAGAATTATTCCAGGGGTTCCTTGTGTTTGGGGTGGGTGAGGAGGGAGATTTCAAAGGTCAATTATTCAACCTTTGCCCATATGAAAGTCTATTGAATTTTGTGAAAAGAGTAGCAGGAGGCTCTATTAAGTTTATTTTAATTTTGGGGATTTTTGATTAGCTCCTTTCCAGAATAAAGTAAGAATGATAGAGACCAAAGGTGTGTAGAAACAATCATTTTCTGGAAATGAGGCTTCATCCTACTGCTGCAGGCTGAGACAAAAATCTCTTAAGAAGGATATGCCACCTCAGTATTCACCATACCCCACTATTCAGCAGTCCAGGCATTACTGAGAAGCTTTTATCCCAGAACTGCTTTTATACTTTTTTTTTTAGTAAAAATTAATTGCCATGTTAACCTGACACATATATGTCTATCTAAGTATTAATATGGGAGCTGCTGGAAACAGAATACACATTTAGTCCAATTCTTGCCATCACAGGCTGTCACATACAAAAGTAATGTGGAAAATGTCAAGCAGGTACAACATCATTACAATATATTTATTCAGTCTGGGCTACCTTTTACACACAACCTGGTTACACGTTACATTGTTGAGAGAAAGGGTGAAGAAGAAAGCCAGCCCATACCATCTTCATCCTTTTCTAGTTTTAAGAGGAGAATGATTTCTTTCTGAGTTGCCGACAGCTGACAATCAACATAACTTTTGCGGGCTGAAGTTTGGAAATCTCTGCCATCTCCTGCTCTCAGAGGAGAACCTGCACGTGCAGTCACGACTCTGACCTGGACCTTTAAAGTCTGGCTGTTCCTTACACTGCTCTCTTGCTTTTGTCAGAAGGTCTGAGCACAACACACACCCCAAGCCTGTCCCAGCTGAGAACAAACAGAGACTCCTCGATCAATCCAGGCATATCCAAAGTACAGATTAGTGCACATGAGGCCTAGGTGTTGGAGGCACCTTTCTTTCACCAGCTTCAAGAACTATGTATGATTAGACATCTCACAGTCCAGGGGCTGCAATTAATCATCACTCCCTATGCATCAACCATGAGAGCACTGTCTGCTCCTGCACTCCTCTCCACCCTCCTGTGTTTGATCCCTTCTCTCTCATCATCTTCTGACAGTTCCCATCTTTCTCCCTCAGGACTGCTGTTATTTATTCTGTTGTGGAGCTGTGAGAGGAGGCTGAAGGGTCAAGGAGGGAGGGAGCTCTCAGGCTGTGGAACTCAGCAAAGCCAACAACACAGGGGTCCTTGGCAGCTGACTAAAGCAAGTACAGCACAGTGGTACTGTACAGCTAGAAGAATGGAGGGTCAGGCTGGGCTTTAGGGGGGTGGAGGGAAGCTGTCAGATTCTCAGCATGAAATCTGGCAGCTCTGTAAACCAGAGTACATGAAACAGGCTGGTAAATTATTTCCCTATCTCCAAGCATCGGCCCCTGTTAGGAGCTACCTCACACAACCTCCACCAGCTTTACACTGCAGCCAGTCTTGCCCTGCGTCTGAAAACTCCACCTGCTTGTCAGAATGAGAAACCCTTCTTCAGCATGGGGAGCCAGGACAGAGCAGCTAGGGCAAAGCATTCATTCTCTTATGTTCCCAGTATCAGGCTGCCTCCAATGGTTGTGCTTGAAATGTTCAGTTGATCCAGGTGTTGCCTTTAATTTGTCAGTCTGTTTCTGCCTGTAGAAAATAGTGCTGCTGGTAACTTCTGCTGTTCATTGCCTTTGACAGCTGCATGGACTGACTGCAATCTGCCAGATTGTATTCTACAGCAGCACTTCACACCCACCTTTGGAAAATCCACCCACCAACACCCTTTAGAGGCTTAGGGAATTCTGTTGGATGGCTCCTGGCAGGTGAAAGAAAATCACAGACACTAATACTATTTCCATGTCCTTGCTTTACATTTACAGGTGTATGGGCACCTCAGGCTTTCATAGGAGCACTTGATCGGCTTGTTCCGGAGAGTTGCACATCTCAGGAGGACTCCCTGATGGGAACTGTTTTGACTGGGGCAGAGATCACTGTTCCACTGGTTCTGCCCTGAACTTCATTTGTGATCCTTTGTCCCTGTTTACACCAAAAGTGTATTAATTTCCAGCTTTTCTGTATAGTTTACAAATCTCAGTTCAGAGCTCTGCCTGTCCTTTGCCCCGTCTCTAACATGGTTATCAATGTTTGTGTGTAGATCTTTTTTTATGGGTCATTCACTAGAAAGCACGTGCATTCCAAACTGACATCTTGCAGCAACAGAAATAAAAAAAAAAAAAAAAGTGTGTTTTATGGTCTTGCTTTTAATGCTGATTGCCTCCAAAATAAAGAATGCTTCTGGGAAAAAAATATTAAAATTATTGCCTCTGAATTCCTTATTCAAGGATCCCAAATAACAGAGAGGTGAATTAAGGACACACTTTATGCCATTAGAAAACATCCATTAAATAAAGCTAAAATTGAAGTTAAAATTGCATTATTTTAGTATCTCCATTTTATGTGGCAGCATCACTCCTTGGTGAGCTCTCAGAATGGGCTGCCCATTGGAAATCTGAATGACACCTCAGCTTAATCTCTAAAAATCCAATGTTAACTGCCTAACAAACCAAATTAATCTGTGAGTTATGTAATTGCTATTACAAAGAAAAAAAAAAAAAGAAAAAAGAAAGAAGACTCAAGAGGAAGACAAGCAGAGTTTATAAAAAAACTCCAAGATTACAATACTCTATGGAATAAATGATTCATCCATTCAGCTTGGAACAGCGTAATTGCAAGGGACAGCATAAATAAAACATCAGAAAAACACTGTCTATCTACTTTTAGATGCCTCTGCTCTATTAAAGCCATGAAAAACCCTATTAAAAATATTAACTTCCTCCTTATTCCCCATTCTTTTATTTGATACTGATTATCCCCTTCTGTGGGACACACAGACAACAGGTGGTCACTGGAAGTGAGAAAGAGAATGGTAACTGGCCTTAGCTTTCCAAGGACATCTGGCTTCACAGCTAGGTACAATCAGGTGCAGCCATCAAGCTCTACCTTTAGGTAGGAAAGTGTGGGTACAAGAAATGTTACACAAGACTCTGCAAACAGTTTGTATGGTCTGTTTGTTTGCACAATGTTCTGGTTTTGTAGCTTTTCCTTGTCTTTAGTTATTAATTCTGTATTTCTGTGTCCACAACCTCAATATTTGTTGTTGTTTTTTTTTTTTAACCTGACTAATACAAAAAGCACAAAACAGCATGGGGGTGAAAATAGGTTTCTATGGAAACCTATTAAAAAACTCTGTCCATCCAGAGGAAAATTCTTTTCTAGTGACCTACCAATTAGCCAGTGTTAATGTGTTTCATTCCAGTAGTATTGTTTTATCTTTGCAGTGAAATTGCTAAGTGATAGCACATGGAATGTGAGAGGGGAATAACAGCACACTAAACCTCTCCAAGTTCCTATAGGTTAATGGTTATTCCTTTCTCAAAGATCACAGCATAGTTCAGATTACATTAGAATTTTCCTAATTATGCACAGATTTATAGCATCCCAGTTCTGCAGGTAAATTTACAAAAGCTTGAGGGAGATGATGGACTGTTATATTTGCTCAAGTATTCTCACATTTCCTTCTGCTGAAGTGGATAATGCCAATGCATATTTCTGCACTACATTATGGAAAAAAGGCTTGAAAAATCTGTGGGTTTTGCCAAAACTGTTGATGAGCTACAGCGTGGCAAAAAATTAGAGAACACTAAAATGTGATATGCTTTCATCCAGATTTCAGAATTTGCTTGGACCTGTGTCAGTTCTTTCTTTAATAACAGACCATGCAGGCAAAAATGAGACCCCACCTCTTTCTAGGGATGTTATAGGTGAGATGTGGAGCCTTGTGACATATTTACTCAAAATAGTCTCTGTGAGATAAAGGATTATCTTTTCTGAAGAAATCTCTAGATCAGAAGCTATAGTTTGATGCTTGCCTTTGCCACAAGTTTTGCATCTCAGAGAATTTACTAATTCAATGCTCACTCTCCCTTCAGTGAGAGCCATGCAACCCTGTGCCTTGATAAAACTGCTCCTTAATCTTGCCATGCCACTATGCCCCTACCAATAAAAAGGGATTGTACCATCTCTTGTTCATCTTGGCTACTGATGCTCAGACAACTGGTAGGGGAGATGTCATGATGTTCCCAGGTGCTGCATGCCAACAGGATGAAGGATCAGGTGTGGTTGGGCTGACTAGAGGGTGAATACATCCACTGGTGACTTGGTGTGGGCAACCAGCACAACCCAGCAAAAACAAATTACAGAAAGAAAGTTCTGGGACCAGCTCATCCCACCTGTCAGACCTTATTCAGCAGCCCTCAGCAGCTGGGAGCCTCAGTTAACCAGCCAGAACAGGTGGGCTTCCAGCTGCTGAAAGAGCCGAGGTGTTGTAAGAGCTGCAGTGTTTGTTGCAAAACCAGGGTGCCACCTTTAATCTATTCTTGTGAAGGAAGAGTTTCTTCTTTTGCCAGCTGCCTACGGCTTCTCTGGAACAAAAATTATCCCTCACAACAATTTGTAGACTTGGCTCATGAATAAGTCTGAATCTCTGGGTGAGATTCAGATTTATAAATAATTTCAACACTTCCCACTATAAAAGAGCAAAAGGTCACTTACCCATGTCACCTACTGGCACTGTTAAGAGCCACAAGTATTCCTGCCTATGACATTGCTTGTTTCCTTTTGACCTTTGTAGACATTACACATTTTTTATTTATTTGTTTTTAATTCTCACCCTAGGACTTCTAATCATATTTACCATCAATATTTTAAACTCTGCTTCAGTCTTCTCAGACTGAAATTATTTTGCAACTACATTTATTGTCTTTAAACAGGTTTTCAAAATTTAACACTTGCTCACAGTTAGGTATGATAAATGCCATTTCACATGCTTTCACAAAGATAAAAATTCTTGTCAATCATCTATTTTATTTGTTGATTTGGCTGAAGCAGATAGCATGACAAAAATACTGAACTAGAACATTTTAACTTTAATACTTGTAGTGTAGGTAGAAGCCAGACTCTGAAATAATACTTGTCTTTATTTTTTACTAATCTAGGCTTTGGTGAGGGAAAGGTTATGGGGCTATTGCTGAAGTCAATTTAAATTACTAACTGGTTAAAGTGGCTAACATTCTTGTAGAAATGTTATTTGTTGCAGAGAAGAAAACAGGAGTTTATTATCATGCAAACAAAGAAGACTGAAACCTACCATCTGGACACAGGGCTCTAATAAACAGAATTTCTGGTGTAGTTGCCATTTCTGATACACATTTCTGAGTCTGCTATTAGAGGGAACCCATGATGCTTCACTGCTGGCAATTGCTCACCTTTTAATGATAGCTCTGAGTTCACTACATTGGGCCCATTTCATTAGACATAAACTTGTAAGTCTCCTGGCCTAGAGGTGCTTTATTACTGCTGGTCAGCATGGGTTTTTTCCTCATGAAACACTAGTTTTACTTAGATTCCATGCCTAGCAGACACTTGAGGTTCTTAGGAAAAGAACCCACCTGTGAGTGGGCATATGTTGTGTGCATTGTGCTTTAGTTTTTATTAGCATCCCTTTTGACCCTCACTGAAACTTCATAGAACAATCTTTTGGAGCAGGAATGACAGACCAGCTTGCTAGCAAGGCAGTGGTACCCCTGCAAAGGATCACTATTTGGCCCCTGAAACCCTGGTATTGTTTTCGGTAATAAGGAAATCAAGAGGATATTAAACTGAATTAGTATTGACTGTCTGAGTAACCCTCTACACACTTTTTTTCATAGATAATAATACATTATTTAAGCCAAAGTCTGTCAGCAACTACTGCTCAAATATTGAGGTAACTCACATTAAGAACTCCCACACAGAAACCTGATTTGCTGTTTTGTGTTTATGTACCAGGTCTCAGTTGGTGTGTGAGCTCTCAAGCACCAGTAAGAAATATGATCACAGGGAACAGGATGATAAAAGTATCATTACACACACAAAAAGCTAAAACTGTGATCTGACAGTGACTTCAGCAATCCTTGTCCCAGTCTCCGTTTGTTGTAATGGATAGGTATGTGCTTGTGCACATGTGCACAGGAGAGAGAGCGTGTGAGCCCAGAAACACAAGAATATACACGTTTTGTTCAAAACCAGACTAGAAACAGCAGGTAAGAAGCCATAAGGCAGTGGAACAGCAGTTTGTCTTTTCAGCAGGGACTTTTCATTCACAGACACACACATGAGTTATGCAAAAAACAACAGCCTTGAATCTCACCTGTTATTTGTGTTAGAAAATGTGCAGATGAAACAAATCAAATCCTGACCTGCTCAGCAGCACAAGCCTTCCTGCTTTTCCAGGAAAGCTTTGAGGAAGGCTCCTCATGTTGGTTAAAACAGCCACCGAATATTTAAATGTTATTATCTGTAAATTTTCCAGGTTGATAACTGGCTGATGTCATCACAGAGTTCTTGAAAAAGGACAGGAGTGCAGCTCCTCTGAATATTAGGACATTTTTTGATTGCTCAGTTATTTACTTTGTGTTTGTGAGCATTTAAAAATGGAGTGCAAATTTTTAATAGATATTGAACTCTAGATTAAGTGCATTTGCTGAAGAGATATGATGGATGAACTTTCCTTTCCTGAAATTTCTATGTGTTTACTGAAGATTTAGAGGTTTGCTACTTTCTGTTTTTTTTTTTATCAAGCTCTCCTATGAATTTAATCATAAAGGCTGGGTAAGATTTTGAGATCTAATTCACATATTTGCCTGTCATAAGTGATTGCTAACATAGAGAATTGTGCTCACTTACCTATTGTGTTTTTTTCTCAGAAAAATGTTTACCTTAATCTGAAAAACTACCAATATTCCAATAATGTTGTCTATCCCTAAGTATACACATGGGCCTTCTGTAATCACATTTTTATTGAGGAACTGAGATGTCTTGTTAGGTGGAGTCTGAAGCAACCCAATCACAGATGACCAGAGAGTACACAGGTATCATATTTAAAATTCATAAATTTAAAATTTAAAATTCAGAAACCAGCTTTTGACTGGAAACAGATAGGATGGAGGCAACTGCAAAAGTGTCTGGAAACTTGTACTGGAATAGGGGAGGACCACACAAACTTAGTGCTGTAGCACACAGGGTAACAGGTGGGTGGGCTTTTCAGTTATGGTGGAGAGGAGGATTGCTATGCAGAAAATAATCCCATTACGACTTGGACAGTTTCAGTTCCTTTGAGAAAAAAATAAAAATAAAAAAATGAAGAAATATTTGATTCCATAACAAGGAAAGGCTATCATTAAAAGGATTATATCCAGATAAGAAAAATGAGAAGTACAGACATAGAAGCACCCATTTACTTCCAGGAAAGAGGCTTGAAGACACTTCTGGTGTTACCTTGCATGACAGCTTTTAATTATGTCATGTTAATTGCTGTAATCTAAGTAAGGAATTCATATTCCAAACCCACTTCCAGCAAGCCAAGCTGCTAACCTTCCTTTAGTTTCATTTTTTACATAAGTGCCAATGATAGGAATAGTTGAATTCCCTCTTCAACCCGTGCCCTTCTGCAGCACAGTGTATGTTAAGAGCAACATTTTTACTACTAGAAAGTATCTTCTACTCTAATCTGTACCTAAGGGAAAATCCTAACTCATATTTCATGGGAAATCATAGGCAAAGGTGGGCTTATTATGGGTATGGATAAGTAATTGACAAGGATTAAAAAAAAAATGACCTAAGGATGTTCTTGAGACATTATGAATATTTCTATGAAATCCATATTTGGGGCCAAATCATAAGATTTGAAAACATTTCTATCATCTCTGTGGTATGGCTTGATGGCAAGTTCTATGTCTGTTTTAGTACCAGACATACTTCAACATTTCATGGGATCAAGAAATCCCATAAACATGGCATTTACTGCAAGTATTGACTTGAAGAGCACTGGGAGAGAAATACACTTGTACACTATGGCACCTGAATAATATCAGGAAAGAGGTTTCAAAGGGAATATAAAACGTTAAAGAAGTTGATTTTTCTTTTCTTCTGAACAGACTCCAAATTTATCACTGCAGAACTTGGTGTTCCCTTCCAGGTTAGCGCTGCTTCCACTAGTACAAAAACCAGGCAAACAAAAAGTACAGCTTAGAAAAACACAGATATATGACTGAGGTTTGAGTACACATTTAAAGTGTTCTGATTTGGAGAAAAGTGTTAGATGAGCACAAAAAGATGAAGTTCAGGTCATGCTGACATTAAACACCGAATGGGGCAGAAAAATCCTTATTAACAAAGTTTGAAAAACGACACTAAATCAAGAAAAAAAAGGCAGTCAAATAATATAAATCTGAGTAATGAAGACCAGAAAAGTGATATACTCTCTACCCTCTCCAACTTAGAATCCAATTTGTTAAAAGATAATTCATCAAATTAAATTATTTAAAATATCCAAAACTATCACTGGAGAGGATAATACGTGATGGGATGTAAGATGGAAAAACAGTCACCTCCCATCATTTGAGCTTCTATTTTGTGCCCCAGATGATCTGTAAAGCATTATCTTACATTACCCGTGGATAACTAAATAAACCAATGAACAGGCTGATAAATTTGACAAGCTGGCGAAAATTTGATAAGCTGTCTGAATAGGTGTAAATCCAAACTGAGCTCAACACCAGTGGAACAAGGCTGCAGTTTTAACTGGCTTAGATGCCTGCACCTGTGTTTCTATGCTCAAGCCACCACAACATTTCTTCTTAAATGTGAGTATCTTTGGCAGCTCTCATGAAAAGTTTTGCTAACAAAGCTGTTTTTGAAAAAGTTAATGGAAAGGAAAAATGGTTCCCTATAAAGATTTGTATAGGGATCATTTATTCCTATTATTGCAATAAGCAACGGCATAGTCATGATACCAAACCAAAATCAAAATGTTTACTATTGTTAAAAATCTCCAAGCTCTATATCAATTATTTTATTTTGGATGCATCACTATTATAAACAATTTTTCCATTGTACAGATTATTTCATAGGGCCATGACAAAAGAAAGTACTTTTCAGCAGAAGAATATAGAAGCAATTTCTTCTGCAGTTTTCCTGTCATCAAAATTTTATTTAAAAGTTGGGGACTTTAAATTTCCTATCTAGTTGAAATTTTATATTTCTTTCACTTTCAGTCAATGCCTATTGCTGTAGTTAACAAAAGTGAGAATTCATTCAAAACCATTGGTTTAGTGGATTAGGAAATATAGCTGCTGAATCTTGGAATATATTAGAAAACCACACAGAAACACAGAATATGCTGAGGTGGAATGGATTCATAAGGATTACCCAAGTCCAAGTCCTGGCCCTGTGCAGGACTCCCCAGGAGTCACACCGTATCCCTGAGAGTGTTGTCCAAAAGCTTCTTCAACTCTGTCAGTCTTGGTGCTGTGACCACTTCCCTGGGGAACCTGCTCCAATGCCCAACCTCTGTGTGAAAAACTCTTTCCTGATATCCAGCCTAGACCTCTCCTGACACAACTTCAGACCATTTGATCCTATCACACGTTACCACAGAGAAGAATTCAGTGTCTGCCCCTCCTCTTTCCCTCATGAGGAAGCTGTAACTGCAATGAGCCTCAGCCTCTTCTTCTCCAGGCTGAACAAACTGAGTGCCCTCAGCCACTCCTCATCCAGTTTCCCCTCAAGGCTCTACACCATCTTTGTTACTGTCCTTTGGATGCTCTCTAGTAGTTTAATATCTTTCTTATATTGCGGTGAACAAAATTACTTTGTTATTTGTTAATTACGTTCCATGATTTTGATCAAATCCACATCTACTGTTGGATGAGATTTGTGGATGAATACTTAGGAAAAAAATAACAAAACCCAAGTGCAAATAACACCTTCCTTCTGAATTCTCAGCTTCTAGGACTGGATTATGAGAATGCTGAAAGTTACACTGAATCTTTTTCTGAAAATTACCATCTCTGCTCCATGACCATTTCAGTTGAGGAATTGCTATAGTACCTTCAATTTAAAACCAATTACAGACAGATAGACTTGTTTTCACTATAGCAGTTTTCACACAGCCCTTGATGTCAGTTTTACTGTAAAAATTTTTAGCAGACCTCACTACTGGTATAAAATCTCTTCTTCAAACTGATAAATACTCAGCAAGGTAGAAGCTGTGATCAATTTCCCAGAAACAGAGAAGGCAAGGGGAAAAGTATGTGAGAAAGTATCCAACCTGGATCCAAAAAACCAACAGGAAACAAAAGGTTTATCAGTTCCCAGTACACCTCTCAGTGTGCTTTCACTTGTACCATGAAGTAGTCTAAGAGCACGCTGTTTCTATGGTGCATTTTCTTTTCTCTCATAAATGGGGGAAACTAAAGGGGTACACACTCTAGCTGGCTGTGAGTGCACAGCCTGTGAGACTAGCCTGGAGCTAGTCCAAAATCCACAAGTTCAGCACCAGCTCTACAGACCTGTTCCTCTTGCCTTATCCTTCCTGCCAACAAGAAGGATATTTGGTATTGTCAAAATGCCACCTGTATGGTGGCATTCCCTGCTTGTGAGAGTATTTCCACCCCCTCTGGTTAACCTGATGCTGACGGTGTCACCAGTGTCACCAGGCAACTTTGCACAAATACCTGTTGCAATCAGACTGCTTTTTCTTGAGCTACTAGTTGGCTTGATTATCCAGGAGATTACAGTCTGGATAGTCTCACCCTTGGCAGGTCCCAAAAAGCCTCTGTGTTCCTTTGAGTTTATTGACAAGTTTGCCAAGCCTCCAGTCACATTCTTCTATGCTTTTGTTTTCACTTCTGCCTACCCTTGCTTCTGCTGGGGCTGAAATTGTTGCCAAACCTCCCAGGTTTGCATATTTCCCTCTTTGTACCATCCCAGTTAGAGAATGTTGTTGTGTGGCAACACAATGCAAAGTATTCATTTTAGTGACACAGAACAGTCTAGCTAAAGGCTACTTCAGCCACGAACAGGTTAATTTTTGTGGAGAAGAGTAGACAGAAAAAAGGGAAAAAATGTCCACATATCCCACAATCCTTTTTTATTTGGAAGAAAGGCTTTTAAATGAAGTCAAGCAGTATCTTGTTTTATCATTCATTTATTTAGCAAAGAAAGGAATGAATTCAAATACCCCACACAATGAACACATATTATTCCCTGATATCAAGATGCAGATTCGCTTGTGAACAATTTTAAATGAATCTGTTTTTTTACTATTGAAGTCATCTTGTACTGTGCATGGATTTGTGCAAAAGCAATATATTTTGGGCTCAATTCTGTAAACACATTAAAATAAGTAACTTGTTACATCTATACCATTGATCTTGGCGTGGTTACTTACGTGATGAGTAAAATTATACTCAAGAGCCTAGCTTATGCCAACTTAGGCATGGAAATGACACTTAAAATTTGAAATATATCTCTCTCTAGGCTCACTGCAGTGTTGGTGGAGAGACACAAGCCCTCATCAGGATGTAACTCTGCCCATCTAAGTATGTTTTCCTAGACGAGACATAGACAATGCTGGTGGCAGCTACAATCAAAATTGGCCAGACGCCTCAAGCAGAGCAAGATAAGCTTGGACCAAACTGTTTACAGAATTGATCTCATACAGCGAAGCCATTATGCATACAGTCAACATTAGGAATGTGCTCATGTTGTGCCGATTTTAAAACTGGTCCCACGTTTAAAGAAGTGAATATATTCATTCTATAATTATGATGAAAAAAATACTGAAGCATTTAATCCTATTAACATTTTACTTACATCTGGGACCTCTTACATTCTCTTCTGGTTTAAACAGCCATATGGTCTGATGCTCTGAGAAATTTCATCACTAACATAAGTGCTTCAGTAGCTCCTCTTGGTACGCTGGCATGGTATTTTCCCAGAGTCTGGCGTGGATCTCTGGTAGGCCTAACTAAATGCACAGTACCCTACACCAATGTAAGACTTTAATCAGTACTGCTTAATAGCTTGGAAATCAAAGCCATTTAAGCCCCATTCTTTCTTCCACTCTCTTATGAAATTCCTAATCCTAGTAAAAAATCCCTCGATTAGTTTTAGCCAAACCACACTGCTTCAACATCAGGCGACTGCAAACAGCTGGAAAAGCTTCTACATAGAGTAACTTAAAAGGCCATAAAGATCATCAAACTCAAATCAACATCCAAGATATATCTGCAAGCACAGGAGTCCATTTTCTAAGCAACTGAGGAACATATGCTATAGTTCTGACATAAAAAATAAGCACAAAATGTGTACTCAGGCATAGCAGTACTTTGAGTTGGACAATGAGTGAGTGTCTATACCGTGCAGGATGGGATTGGCGGTCTTGCCTCCTCCCTCCATGCAGCAGGACTACATGGAAACAGCTTTACTTAGAGAATTTTCATTTATCTGCCAAACTGTTTTCATTCAAAATAGAGAAGCATTTTAAAATTTATGCAATCGGTGTAAGCATGGTTAGTAATATTAACTAATGGCATCAGAGGTAATATAATTATTTATCCAAAATAGATCACTTTATCCAAGCGAAAGGATGGAGGATATTTGCATCCTAAAAGCATGGCATTTGATGAGCAAGGGACAAGATTTTCCCTTTCAAAGAAAAGAATAATGCTTTCATAACCAAATTTTATCCTTGAGAAAATCTGAGAGCCCTACAGGTTTAAACGAGGTTTGCAGGAAATGCCCACTTGTTGTATTTTTGACAGAAAAATAAGAGCTTTCAAGAAGAAATAGACATCTTCCAACCTGAACAATTCTATGAAGTCTGCTTTTTCAGCTTTGTAGCCTATTTTAGAAAAAATGCTAAATAAAATAAGTTGAAAATTAATGGAGACTGCACTTTACTTTGCTCCATGTAGTAGAAAAAGCTATACTAAACTACCTGGGCAGCTACATAGAATTCAGAAGATGAAAATACTGATACAGGCAGTGCATCTGGGGTCCTTTAAAATTACCTAGGACACAAATATCTAAAGGCTTTAAAACCTGTTGTCTCACATCCTAGCTTGACAAGGAGGTCTTGCCATCTAGTTTTTCTCATTTAAGTGCTGTGAAATTTCCATGTTTACCCTGCTGCTTATAGAGCTTTGAATATATTTCTACCTGTGATATAGAACAACTAAATTTAGGAAGCTAAATCACAAAGAAAAATAATTAAAAGAAATGCTTTCCTGACATGTTGGCATGGGAGCTGCCCAAAGATCTGGAACACCGGAAATACCCCTTTAGGAGAGGGAAGTGTGAGCAGACTGAGCATCTGCTAAATGGACTTCTATCTATGATCATGCAGACTTAATCAAGGGTATTATTAACACCTATATAACACATATCTAACATATGTATTTATCCACAAAAAGAATGAAAAATAGATCACTAGGCGCACCTCAAACTACTGAAGAGTTAGGAAAAAGAAGATAATTTCAGTAATTTTAATTAAAAAAGGTAAAATAAAAATACATAGTTTAAATCTTTTAAAGGTATTGGTCTCAAAACTAATAGTCTAAATATAAAATCCAGAAGTTGCTCTTAATGTGCTCTTAGTACAGGAGCAGAAAGGAACAATGTCGCTCATATGCGTGTATGTACATGTGCTGCTTTTTCTTGGCAGTAGCAACAATATAGGCTTTATTTTATCTTATTTAAATATAAAATTTATCTTTTGGCATGAACAAACTAATCCAAATACCATAATGGTCATGACTTGGAGAGATTTTCTTCCCTCTATTTCTTGCAAAGGAAATTTTCTCTTACCCAGGGCCATCAGCTAATTTATTCCTGGAAAACCAAATCTAATGTACAGTGAAAAACCACAAATTATAGAGACCCAGCATTATTATACTTTCTGGAGATGAGCTGGTGTGAAGGCGAGGTGCTTTCATTTGGCTGAGTTAGTAACAGGGAGAACTATTCTGCTGGAAAAAAATAGGTGGCTGATCTTAATTACTTTCATAGATGGTAAATGTGTGTTCATTTTACTGCATAGCATTTTAAAGACCACTTTGAATTTTTTCATTTTTCTGTAGAACAGATTGGAAGCCTAGTGCTACATTCAGATCTATCCCCATTCAAAAATGTAGCACACTGCCATGAGTAGATACAGCATTTACCATTGCTATGGAAATGTTTATTGGTACTTTTTGATTTTTTTCATACATAGTTGTGAATCATTATAATATGTACATGTTTTTCTCTATTTTTCTATCATACCATAACCTAATTAGCAAGGGCACTAAACAGAATGGAAACATTTCCACTCTGCTGCTCCTTGCATACCTCCGTAGTATTCTAGTGCGATGGTCTTTGCTTTTAGCAGCTTTTAGCAAGAAAACGAAAGCCCAGTTCTTTAATCCTTATTATTCACTTAATTTCTTCTCACAAGCTTCTGAGAATAGAAAATGCTTCCTTGCTACTATATACTCGGTAAAATCTGACTCAAATCCCTGCAATTTTCTTTTAAGTTATACATATGGAATTTCAGATACAAAAATAAAAATGTCATGAATGTGTGTGAAAATAGACAGGTCAAAGAAAAATGGTATAAAACTTTGTGTTTCCTCATCTACCACTAAAAAAGGAATGAAAACTGATAATTTAAAACTTAAATATGTACATCAATGAAGTCCAACAAGATCATCACTTGAAAGACCATAAGAACGTTCCTCTAGGGGCTGACTGATGCAGGTCAGATATGGCAGCAAGATGAGACAGCCCTTTCCAAATGTATCTACATTCTCTGAGCCAACTTTGTTTGTTGGACACGTGCATATAAAGTAAAAGCTGGAAAGAAAAAAGCAGACCTATGATTATGCCTACATACCCCCAAGAGCCAGAGATGGCACACAATACACAGCGCAGTTGTACTGCTCTGTGGCCAGCCTGGTGGCGAGTGCCACAGCCACCAGAGACAAGTGTGTCCCATGGGCATGCACCAAGGAGAGGAAGCCTGTGGAATGCCACAACAAACCCTGGTGCTGCAGCAAGGCTGGTTTATTAAAAACACAGAGAAAAACCTCCCAGTGTGCCTCTCCCATCTGCCCTCCTCCCTCGGCCTCCCTGTGGGACATGCCCTTCCACACCCTTGCAAAAATTAAACTGAGCAAAATGAAGGCTTTATGTGACTGGGCTCGGCTTGCAACTGGAAACCACTGACCCGGGAGGTGTCCGGGTTAATTACAAGATTGTATCCCTCGATACAGCCTTAGAACTTCTCTGCACTCTGAGCAGCTGAACTGCAGTCAGAGTGATTTACAGCCCAGGAAGATCAGCCTACAGAGCCCAGACCTGCTGCAGAGGATCACTAAACCATCACATTTCTTCTTGTCATCCTCAGCACCTTGTGAGTTCTTTTTTGGCAGTGTGAGCTTCAGGAGACTGCACAGAGAGCTAAGAGCAAAGCTCCCTTTTTAAACCCCAAGGAAATAAAAGACAACGCCTAAACAGAAAATTAGATTTGTACTCCTGGCACAGATTTAAGGGGTAACATTATTATTTCTTTTTAAAACTCCAGAATTACTTAGTAACTTGTTAGAGAAATATGAGTGGAAATTTATGAAATTGAGAGAAGCAATGCAATCCTCATGAGTGGTCCAGCAACACTGAGGGGCTACAGCTGCCCCTGACACTGAAGGCCAACCTTGCATTCTGCAAAGAAACATCATGTCACAAACAGGCGGTTGGGGCTGTTGGCAGCAATGGGACATTGATGGCTTGGATCGTGCTTGAAATGTCTCTGAACTTCATCTCTGAAGCCTCAATCACATGAGCACTTGAGTAGCACAGGCCTTGGGACTGGGGAGTTACAGGAGGCCAGAAAATACACAAGCCCATTAGTACTCATCATAATTATTGAAATCTGTAAAATAGGTATTAGAATAAGTCTTTGCAGTAAGATGTGGATTGAAGTATTTGTTTCTCTCCTCTAGAATCAGGTTGTTTTTGTTAAATGCCTGGGAAGAAAAAGAGAAAAAAAGAAATCAGAAAATGAAAAGGACATAGGAAAGGCAACCACTAAGTGCTCTTTCACCAAGGCAGTTTTTGTGGCACATATCTGTGTATAGTAAGCCAGTCAAAAATGCACTGAGAAATACCTGTATCTCTACAGACACTAGCATTTGCAAGAAGTATCTTCTAATGTAATAACATTCCTGCAGAAAGTAATTCTGCTTAATAAAGCCAGGCATTCCCCCCACAATATTACAAAATTAATTTTATGATTCTATGAATATTTTAATCATATATATGCAGTTCTTCCTATTAGAATGAGTCACTATCTTTTTACTGAATAAGTATTATTTTCTCTTTACTGTCTTAATTCCTCGATTTTCAAGTGGCAGAATGTCTGAAGGTTTTAAGAGCATAAATCCTGTTTTTTTAAAAAGTAATATGGGCTTTTAGAATACGAATTTTCAAATGACTGGGTTTTTTTTTGTTGTTGTTGTTGTTTCTGTAGCTATCTAGAGAGATGATGTGGAATTTCAGAAAAGCTTAAATGAGGGTCATATTCCACTGCTGACTAGAAGATCCAGACTTTTCTTGCTGGTTTTAATGATTTTCATTAAAATGTCTTTAATTAGAAAGAAAAATGCAGAAATTAAGAACTGGATTATCCAAGTAGGATTTAAGAAAAATCCTCATTTGCAAAAAAGCATTGCAGCTGCATGAATAAACTTTGTAATCTGAAGATACTGAACTAGGCATTTTCAAAATGCACATCCTTCCTTAATTTAGTGGATCTGAAAAGCAGAGTTATTTTAAAAGGTCACAAAAAGAGAACAGTGATTTGGGAATAATGGTGAAATATAGTATGGATATCATTATAGACTCTCAGTATACCTGTACTACTTTTTCACAGAGTAGTTTGGCTATAAAAAGTAGCTGTGAGTCTGACCCAGAATATATTCACCAGATACATCTCCCATACAGAGACATAGTGCAGGAAGATGAACAGTGCCCTTGAAACTGGATTATCAGAGCCAAAGGAATTTCTTCAGTAGATTCCATGGTAAATGGCTCTATTTACTTCTTGAACAAGCCACTAGGGAACACAATTAGGAAAAAGATCCCACAAAGAAACTTGAGTGATTTGCTTTTTTCCCAGGAAAACCTGCTGTTTAAATTATACACACATGCAAAATCCAACTTCCTGCCTAACAGGGATTGACAAGTGAAAGGATCTGCAATTACAATACCTCAAGTGAAATCTACTTTTGTCATTAACAATTGGCGTAAGTTGAGCTCAAATGCCACTGTGGAAAAGTAGCAAGGGGAATTCTTTTGATAGGGAAGAAATATTGTCTAGGTGCACTGAGTAGCTCCCAGCCCTCTGCTCACCTTTATGGCCTCTACAGAGTCGTATTTGTCCAGTTTGTTGATGTGGTTGGTGATGCTGGTGTTGAGCGGAGCGGGTGACACCGGGTGGATGACAGTCGCGTCGTGGGACTGCTGCTGGTATCGCTGGCAGTACGTGTAAACAAGCAGGGTGAGAAGGCAGCCGAGGATTGAGCTACTCAATCCCACTGCGATCATGTGGAACATGTTGAACTCTGAAGAGCAGAGAGAAGGCAGTCTTAAATTTGAGGCAGTAACAGTAAAAGCTTCAGCTCGGGGAAAAAATGTAGACAAGTGTTTGATTCAAATAAGGATAAGGGAATTTTCATGTCTTTCCCAGAAACATCTCAATTGTGATGGTTTAGCCCTACAGTAGTAAATTCATTTTTACCTCCCTGAAGGAACCATTATAAGAATCTAGGATACCCATACATCTCTTTAAGTAGAGATCATTGAAAGATGCTTAAATAAGTTCAGAACACAAATAAAAGAAAAATTAATTGCATTCTGTATGTTTGAATAGTTCATTGGGGTTTTTTCACACTATATAACAGAGCCTTGTTATATATAAATTATGTATATAGTGTACATAAATAGCTTTTTTCTTTCAGTGAACTACAGTATCACCTCCTCTGCTGCTATTACAGTTTTTTCTCTTATACATAGTGACTCGTGGCAAAACTGAAAAAATCCTGATATCATTGAATCTCATTCCTATGTTCCATAAACATTTTCCATATCTCTTTTACTGGATGCATGTCCCAGAAGCAGCAGCAGATGTTTTTTCCATCCCTGCTTTAATACTTGCTGGTTATCATTCTTTTTTTATCTTGGCCAGTTTGTTCCCTTCTCCAGCTCTTGGAACTTTTTCTTTATTTAAGAGGGAGAGAGGAAGAAATAGTAGCATTCTAGGGGGAAATGGGAAGTGGTGAGAGATGGACTCCTTGAATCTCAATACACCTTTATGAAGGGCAGCCAGAGAGTGTAAAGTCAACACCTCAGAGCCCAGCATCCTTTTATCTGCTCTGCTCTTCAGAGGCACAGTGGCATCAGACCATGGGAAACCCTCTCCACCTACACAAGGATTCAAACTGAGAGGAAGCCCATTGCTGAATGAAACTGTAGGAGGGAACCTAAAGCACAATCATCCCCTGATGTTACTGAACAGAGATACCAGATCAGATATGGCATCAGTAGGATTAGCTCAAGATAAACAAATTGCACTGCTTTCCATTTTTATTTCAAACTTGAACTGTGCTTTTTGATTTACTTTAGGGGAGAAATATCACTGAGAAGCTCATGCTGGAAATTTCATCTTAGCATGACTGAAAATTTGTTTGTTGTTGCCTAAATGTATAAATGAAGGATTTAAAACTGATATACTGGTGCTAGTCTTTAAAACATCTCTTAGATGTTTTTGCACTGTGATACAGAAAAAAAGGGTCAGTATATTGGTCTCATTTTTTGTAAAACCTATGGTAGGACCTTTACATGCCTACTGAGTACTTAGAAACACAAACTAATATTTAAGTGTCTCAGCTGACTCTGTCAATAGATCATTCTATCACTAAAATATCTTTCTCCACCTTTATGAGGGTTCCCCAGTGTTGTAGAACGTGGCAAAATGTTTTCAGAGTACCACTGCTAATTAGCAAAAAATCAAATGACGTTATCTTGGTTCCCATAACAAGTTACCATATGCACAAGTACCCTTGCATAACCTCTGTGTTTTCACTGTCCTTTATTAGGATAAAAATGCAGCTTATCTGTGCATGGGAGAATACTAGGTCTGGCCAGCTATTACCATGACAGCACAGACTAAGCGTGATAGTTCAGTACAGAAAAAAAAAAAAGTTCATTTTCCTTCTTCTTTCTTCTTCTTCTTATTGTTTAGTGGTTTTAAAAGTTTTTCCTTTCAAGAACTATTTTTTTAGGATCACGACTCTCCAGAATGGAAACTTTTATTTACTTTTCAGTTTTGTGTCTGTCAGCGAAGCTGAAAATGAGTCCCAGATAGAGTCTGGGCTATTAAATTTGTTAGCAGGCTGGTTTTCTGCTGTTTATTTGGAGTCTAAAAGAGGTTTGTGCACTTATTATCCTGAACAAGGCAGAGCAACAAATTTACAAATTTTGACCTTCTGATAACTAGATTATTATAGATATTTCTTTTTGAGTACAAGGGTGACTGCCACACTGACAAAGAAGAAAATAAAAACATCCAATAATGCATGTTCTACTCTCAAAGGTCACCAATGACAGATGGATATTTAATGAGAAATCCTGTTGTAACTACATTTTTCTGTACAAGTAACTACTTTTTTCTGTACAAGTGTAAATAATGAGAATACAGCATTTAGAAGATAGAATAATACTAATAAGGGAGTGCAAAAGGTGAAACAAAAGCAAAAAAATGGAGAATCAATATTTCAGCATTTAACAGACATCTCGAGCTGAAAAGCTTACCGCCACATCGTTTCTCTTCTATGCTGCTGGATCGTGCCACAGATATTTCTAGAAAAATAAATAAACCACTTAGGCCAAGGAGAAAAAATATTACTGAGAACTTCTAGTCAGATTAAAACAGAAAGGATTTAAAAATTAATTCTATTACATCCACTTCAAATTCAAGGTAAAAAATATTTTTACTATGTCGTAGAATTAATAGAAAGGCTATGACATCTTCAGACTCCTTAGTTTTCTAAGCAAAAGCAACAACTCCTTTTTAATTCTTGCCTCAAAACATCTCTGGAATAAAAAGGATGAAATGCACATGGAAACACTCTTTGTGGAGTTTAGGCATGCAGAGAAAGAATTGATTTACTGAAGTAAACTTAACTACAGTTTAATTACCTTGCGCTCAAATGTATTCATTATTTCTAGAAGTTGCATCTAGCACTAATGTGAAAAGTGGGAATTTATAAGTCTTCAAAAAAGACAACTGCCAATTTCATAGGTCTCAGTCGTAAACTAATAAAATGTAATTCCAGCCTGTATCCTTACCATTTTTACTTTGAAAAAACAGAACAAAATCTGTTGGCAATCAAGCTTTTCTACTCCTCACTTCCAGACCATGGTTTCTATGAAGGGAAGTTCTGCCTTACAAATCAGTCTCTTGAACCTCTCTGAAAGGGTCAAGGATCACTTGTATACAAGTGGGATAGCTGACACAGTATACCTGGATTTCAAAAAAGCAAAATTTTTAAGTTCTCTGATAACATCTTTCCAAGCAAAAAATGAAGTGAGGGAAAAGATACAGAAATGGGCTAGTACTATGTGCCCAGTTCTTACAACAGAGGAAGGTTTCAGGGATGCAACTTCTGCAGGGATTAATCTTTTCATCTAAGAGCTAGGGAGGAAACCCCTCAGTGAGAGGTCCTAGATGAGAGATAGTGAGCCAAGTGAACCAAAGAAAGCAAGCTGGATTCCCTAAGGTGTGAGTAAAGGGCATGATCTTATCTGCTGTGTTACTGGTAATGTGAGGAGGAGCAGCAAACAAACCAGAAGGGCAAGAGACATGGTGGCTTTTTTCAGATTCTGAAAATGCCTACCTTCCAAAACAAGATGTAGAGCTTATATTGGATTAAGCTGCAGATTCACAGAATGTGGATATTAATAGAGCTTCAAAAGCCTTAGAAAAGGGAAAATACAATGTGGGCGTTTTTGCTTTCATACTGACATTTTTCACATTGGTTTTAGAAAAAAATACTATTTGGGAGTGAAAGCATTATGCACCATCCATAAAAACAGAGTTTAACTTTGCTGATGTCTTTGTTACATTGTACTATACTTTACTGCATAGTCACTCAAAGAAAAGGTTGCTGCACTGAATAAACACAGCTACAATTCAAACGATACATTAAAATGTAAATTTTTCTGTCTGTGAAAAGAGCCCTAGCTATTTTTAATGTACATAGGGAGAAAGTTGACTGTTAACAGCAGTGCATTGTGACCATCCATACTATTGTGTGGATTTAAATGACTCCTGTGATTTAAAAACAAAAGTACAGTCATGAGTTTCAACAAATACTATAGAATAATACATAATGTGACTATCCATCAGGTACTTAGCAGTCATGGGAGATAAGGACTAGAGGCAAAACTAATAGTATTTACCTTTCTGAGCAGTTATCAAGGTCAGGGAATGTCTGAAATGATTTCCAGATTTACAACCACAGCACCCATTTTGTACATGCAAACCACAAAACCTACAGCAACGTTTCTTTAATAATCCTAGTCCCAACACCTCTTAAAATAAAAAGCAAACTATTTCTGCTTGCTGTGTGTACTCATCCCCTGCTACTAAGTAGAATGGGAGAGACCTGCAGAATGTTGTGACAGTGACTAACCAAGGCAGTGGCACTGGGTGCCATGGGACAGATTTTTATGTAGACACCAGATCTACACAGACACATGGTCCCTACACAGTAGACCAACATTCTTATGCTGACTAAAGGCAAGTTCTGCTTCAGCTCATGAATCTGCAGAGAGCAGTCTGGAACAGTGCAATGCCTCAGTCCTGAAACCTTGAGAGATTTCACGAATCCTTCAAGGAGCTGGCTGATCTCACCTGGAATAAAGTTGGAGTCCACAGCACAGGCTCGGCTCTCTGTGGTGTTGCCCGTGCACTGGCTGCCCACAGGAAACAAAAGGATGCACTGTCGAGCGCGGGTCTGGAAGCCAGACGCGTCGCAGTCAGACCACTCGGACCACTCGGACCAGCTGTCTGCAACAGGCAGAGAGGGACACACATGCAGACACTGTGATTAAGGAGCTCAAGTGCACTGAGTGAGAGACAAATAGCTTGTATTTCTGAGTTAGGACAGAAAGCCTCCTCCCCAGCTACCACCATCTAGCAGAGGGTAGCTCCTTCATTCCAATAAAACAAAGGCAGTTTGGCTTTGGCAGAAGTCTCTGAAATGTGAATGTGATGGTAAATTTGCCACAGACATCTCATGGTTTTGGCTTCTGCCATGGCCTTTGTGTGTGGAAGTGAGAAGCTGGAGGATTCTGTGGGGGTGACTGAAAGAGTGATAGATGTGGAATTAATTCCAGTCTAGGTCATTAGGGTGGACAAGTGCACTGCATTTTTTTAATGTACCTGACCAGTAGCAATGAGAACTATAAGAGTATTCCAACCTGAAACAGGATGTGTATTTAACCACAAAATAGAAGCATCTTGAAGATTTTTTTTAAGTTTTCTTTTTTAGCTTTTGCTATTTCAGGTTAATTTCTTGGCCGTAGATTCTCATCTTTTCTTCCCCATTCAGTTTGCCACCTTCTATTTATTTTCTATATTTTTTCCTCTCCTTGTGCAGCTTTGATTAAGATATTTTTATTTCATGCCTGTGTGATCTCAGATACTTTCCTTAAATGAAGTGAATTGATCTCATTCCCATGAGGTGGTATGAATTTACTGCACTCAGCATTCTTACAACTCAAGGCCAAGCCTTGCCTTCATAGGGGTCTTCTGAGTTTGGCAAATACAAGAAAGACAGAGCTCAGGTAAACTTTCTTTCTTCTGTCAGCTTTCCCACAGAGACAGGTTTTATGGTTTTGATGTGAAATAAATAGTGTCCTACTATTTCAAACCAAATTTGTTTCTACTTCAAAAATTTAAGTGATTTTATGCCAATACGAAGCAAATTTATAAATCTCATTTTGGCTCAAATGAAAACCTGTGTATTTTCTAATTTGGATTCAAGTTAGATTACAATTTGTGAATTAGTGAAGGTTTTCTACACTGTTAATCAGGTGGAAAGTCAAAGAAGTTTTACAGTCTTTGGGGCCCGTTCCAATACCTTGTAAAATTCCAGAATACAAGGTTCACATTTACTCATTACTTTCCCCTTGTTCACACAGGAAAGAAGTTAAAACTCTCAGTCGTCTAAAATATAACAGACTGCAGCAGAAATATTTGAGACTGCAGTCTTGAAAAATGCCAATCAATAGCTGTTGTTTATTAAATAGATTTACCCAGCAGGTCAGGTAAAAACTAGGATATTGATCTTTAATGAACAATTAGTAACTGTCTTGATGAGGCCTTCTTTGAACAACAGGACAAATACCTTGATACAATCAGCTTGTAAGATCTTGTTATTGTGAGTAGCAGAAATACTCAGCTCTGTCCTTTGGCTTTTCTGTTTCCTAGGAAAGATCCTGGGAGGGGCTCATTTGCAGAGTGGGTACTAGGAGCACAGAGGCAGATGCCAAAATGTAGTTCAATCCCAATTCAGGGGGGTAGGAGAGCTGAGGTGGCAGTCAAGCAAATGGACAGGCTTTCCTGCTTTCCAGCTTTTTCCTGCTTTCCTGCTTAGTGTAGCACATCCAGGAGCTGCTGTTATCACCTCCAGTGTCAGCTTCTAGATCTAAGTAAAATAAGTATATGGATCTTTACCCTAAGTATTTAGTAACAATAAAGCCATGCTCATTCAAGCTTAAAGGAATGTTGCCCATTACAAATACTGGCCTAGTTCTCACTGGTGGCAGAGAGCATGCTTAAGCCAGAGCCAAGATTCTTGTCCAGTCCTGGTATAATTGGGATAGATTTGGCAGGTGCCAAAATACTTGTGGGCACCCTAAATGCATTTTGTTGGCTGGTACACTCTGCAGTCCCATCTTGTCTAATGTACTTTTGACCTGCCAGATGCTTTGCTGAAGAAGCTACATCCCATGATGAAATAGGAACTTCAGAGTACACAGGGATCATACTAAGTCATACATGAGTGACTTGGCAAGGTTACTGTTTTGTCCTGCTCCTTAGGGGACCCATAAAGAAACTATGTGAGTCCTGAAGTGCACCCAGACACTACAGGACAGGAAGTCTGTGGGTCTGGTGCCGAGCTGATCAGCTTCATCTGGCACAAAGAATCACAGAGGAGGAGAGAGGGAACATCAGTGCAAGCATGAAACAGAGGGTCACCCCTGCAATGGTGGTTCCTCACACCAAACCTGTGGTTTGAGGAGGTAGGTGTGAACTCAGCGAGCTGCAGAGAAGTAAGGCACCCAAGACTAACAGATGTATGACTTCAAATTGTGAGCTGTGCCATCCCTGGGAAGGTGATCCCACAGCTTTTGCATGTTTTTGTACTGACTCAGCTATCTTGCCTCATTCCTTTGATTTCTATATCTTCAAAGTATCTGAGGCTCTCTCACACCTCAGGCAGGCTCCTGAACTTGCTCCTCAGTTCTGTGCACAAGTTGTGAGAATGTAAAAGAGAGGGTTGACTGGAGAGGTATTTAACCTGCTGAACTGCTTTTCACCTCTAACATGGCAAGGCTTAATCATGACATGTCATATCTTCTTCCTACAGAGTCTTGGCTGGCCTTTGAAGCCAGGTTAAGATAAAGCAGTTCCTAAGAGATCCCTTGGTGAAAGCAGCACTGCAGAAAGATCAGATTAATCAATGTAACATTTAAATCTCTTTCAAGCAGTATTACACCACCATTTCTAAATGCTTAGCTGCTTTGTCCATTATTTGTACATGTAAGTTACCAATCCGAGGACAGAATGTACTTTCACCTCTTAGAAAAGTAGTAAATACTTAAGGTATAAAATACTGTTTTATGCAACATATTGCAGACACACTGCAACTGGTTACACTTACTGATAATCAGCCACTACTGATCAATACTGCAGTGCTTCCTTTCATATTGCTGTGATTGCATTTGAGTAAATTAAAATAAAAACTACAAACTCAGTGATACAGCTTTTAAAATGAAAGATGAAAACGGATGTGTTTTGCAGACACAAGGCTTTTACTTTCTTTTAAGTGCATACTTGAATACTTTCAGTTGGATTTTCCATTAAATCTCTATATCCTCAACAAATCCTTAGTAACAGGATTCCAGAAAGTTTAGTTTTCTGCTAGTTTTGTTTGGGAAAAAAAAAGAGGAGTATTTCAAATGCCAAAGAATCTTCGCTCTTTTCACAACTTAAGAAATGTTATACATAATTTCCATTTTTTGCATATTCATTTCTGTGCTGGATTGTTGTTCTCAAATTCCAAGTGTCATTACAATTCTCTTACACTGAGCATGTCATTCAAGCAGTGAATGTCAGCAATGGTGCTTTCAGATCTGCACACTCTTCACCTGGTCCTTACCCCAAGAAAATGGCTCTGCAGGCATTCAGGTGTCTGTCCAAACTTGATCTGTGAAGCACTGCGGTTATTTTTGACCCATACCCATGTGAAAGAAGAGCAGTAAAAACCAGTTTTGAAATCTATGATTGCTGCTTCAAAAACCTATGGCAAATTTTCAGTGAGATTGAAATATCAATAAAATATTACAGAATGTGAAAAATACATTTTAAGCCTCTGAAACGTTATTGTTTTATAAGGGTTTCCACTTTCTTGAACCAAGATGCATGAAACCAACCTCCTCCTCCATTCTGCATCTGTTCCAAAATTTGGGTCACAAGCAGGTCAAAATAAGATGAAGACATTATTTATGAATGTTTGCAAACTGTCATTTATAGGAAAATGGTGGTAGGAAAGAAATGCACAACAAGAGAAATAGCTACAATACTAGCACAATGAACACTCCAGCTCTGACCTTTCAAAGATGCCTTAAAGGATTTCAAGTATGCGACTTCTGCATACAAATGTACGATATTTGTCTCAAAAAAATCAAATAATCAACTGATTTCTATGCTTGGCTTTTTTTTTTTTAACCAAATTGGAGGGTTTTTTTTTTAAACCCAATCTGCTTTAATTTGGATAAAGTAGGTACTTTTATTGGGCTGGAAGATATGTAGTGCCTAGAGAAGGAAAGAATCATAACAAGTAACATAATTAATTCAAAGTCATGAGGTTTTTGCCCTCACATGCATAGCCTCATCATATGAGCAGAAAACTTTTGCTATGAAGTCTAGGAGCTCTAAGTGAAACAAGTAATACAGTATGGCACCAGAGCTCCTTCTTTCCTTTTGCTGTTGCCTGTAATCCATTAATCAGCAATAAATTAAAGTTGATTGGTTATAAAGTTTTTGGTTTTAATCTTAATTTCTCACATTTCATTAAAAAAAATATTTTCCTTTAATATGAGTCAAAGGGCAGAGTCAAAGTTACAGAAATAGACATGATCCACAATATCATACAACCAACAGGAATGCTGAGACATTTAATCTACTAAGCACTCCACAGTCATTTAAAAAGATCAGGTCTTTGTTCCTTAACATTCAAAGTTGAAGAAGGAGTTTACAAAGACCATGGAAGTTTTCTTTGTGTTTTATATGAAAACAGGGCAAATATTATCTACTTGAAGGACCTGATATCACCTCACGTGATAACATGTGTTGAATATTAACCTCAGCAATTTGCTTGCTGTGAATGTTTGGTGCTGTAAAAAAAGCACTTCTTTGTGATATTTTTATTCAAAGTCTCATAAACTATTTGCATGGTCCACTTCAAATATTACACAATTTTACTTAATCCAGATTCAGATATAGTAATTTAGATTTTAATTTTTAAAGAGGGAGGAAGGAGGTAGTGCCCTGTAGAACATATTCTGCTAGTACTTGATTTACTGTAGCATTGTAGCATGTAAGAGCTGATTGCGCACTTAATAAGGGAGAGAAATTATTTGCTTCTGAATAATAGATCAAGGACATTATGTTGCCTAAGTGGGAATGCCTTATTTTGTGGCTCATAAAGACCGAAGATGGATGGGCTGACTGGCTGTACCTGGACAGGGCTGTGTGTTGCAGAGTGCCTCCTCTGTGTGCAGGCCAAGGCAGATGTCCCCTCCATACGCTGGGGCTGGGTTTGTGCAGGAGCGCGTTCTCATGTAGTGCCCTCCTCCACACGTTGCTGAGCACTTTGACCAAGATGACCAACAAGACCAGCCTCCATCCACTGAAAAGACAAAGAAGACTGTATTTTTCCAAGCTGATGTGAGACATGACAGTATCCAGCAAATCCTTCTCATATTCTGTGGATCTAATTCATGGCCCATTGAAATTATTGGATATTTTTAGCTGCCACTGAAAATAGCTCTCACAAATTTAATCACGATGCAATTTAATTTTAAAAGGCCCTGGTATGCTAGAAAAGTCTAACAAAATTACTCATACATAAAAAACACTTCTAGTGGGTATCATAATATCTTTAAAGGCAAAAATATTTTTTTTCCTTTTCTCAGTTTTGAGGAAACAAAATACCAAAACTTGTTTAGTAGAAATATCATAAGCACAGATATAAATAGAACCTAGCCAAATAACAGCAACAGAAGGATGGAGGAATCCAGAATTTGTTTCTCAACCCAGGTGGATTGCCTTAACCCTACAACCCATTTCAAATGATCTAACACAATTGTAGTTTTGATGGGCCAATATAATGTTACAGTCTTAACACAGCTCTACCATAGATGTCAGAAGTAGAACAATATCAGAAGCTTAAGAAAGCAACACACATTGACAAAAAAGAGTTGCCACTTTAAGTTTCTAAAACAAGCTTTTGAAGAATAAATATTATTATTTACCTTCCCCTCCCTACCCTCTTTTGCATTTACTAATTGAAGTATGTCAAACTATTATCCGGTCAGAGTTTTCATACCATTCTTCTGAAATGTAGGCTGGACTTCATGGGAGACCCATTTATCATATGGTTTATGACACTTAGCCACTAGACAAGATTTAAATGAAAGTTCACCTCATTGCCTGCACCAGTCTGGCTCCTTTGAGCCCCTGTTCTTACAGCTACTGCTTCAGGATGTGTTTCTGGTATTTAGAGCTGCACTGAAGCCCATCTGCCAAAGACTTTGTATGTGTAGACACATGACAAAGTTGGATGTAACTCTCCCATGGAAGTAGTATTTTCTTAATTCATCTTCTTTTTTTATTTTTTTTTAAGAAAAGAGACAAAAACATAAATTTTCAAAATTTTCATATTCTACAAAAAAAAAAAAGAATTTCTTTTCAAACCTTTATTTAAAGCATTATCACTTGAATTCTTATGGAAGTAAATTACTTACTATGTTTTTTTATCTTCTCTGTTCAATTAATTAAATAGACTTTCAAGGGATAGTTTCTACTGGTTTACTGAAATGCTATTCCATCATTATCTCTTACCATAAAGAAAAAAGTTTACAAATCTTAAAAAATTAGCTTACAATGAAAATATCTATGTGGTATTTGCATTTAAATTCTCTCTTAGATGGAGATACAGAACATTAAAAAAAGTAGTCCTTTTGGCTTCGCAGGATTGCATATCACAAATGCACTTGGTGAGTTGAGTAGAATGATTTCTATGTAAAATCTTCAACAGTGAGAAAATGAGTAGGAGAATTTTGATATTAAAAGCTATACAGGCATTTTTATTGTCATTTCAGATACAGGTTCTCAACTGCTAAGCAAACAGATAATTCATTAATGTGTACCAAAGACTATTTACTAATCCTGTAACTGAAGTTGTTGAATATACTGCATTTTATTACCTGCATTGTTTATTTGCAACACCATCCTAAACATCAAGAAAGCATGGACTTGGCACTTCCTTGGTAAGAACTGTAGTTGTGAAAACTCTTGCAACTAATTTTCTGGACTCTGAAGGAATCCAGAAAATGATAGACAGGATTTCTATAATCTTGTACTATATTCCAACTATGCAATTTAAATAAATTATTTCCATTATTAAGGAATTCAATGATTGCTACATCATACAACAAATCATCATGCATGAGAGAGTTTTATACCACCCATCATAAATAAATACTGTATCTCAGTAGAGTATCTGACTTGTTCTCTTACTTATATTTTTCTTATTCATACTTTTCACTGGAAAACAAATATGTCTTTTTGCCTGAGATAACTCTATTAATGCAGTATTATGCAAACTCATATCAAAGAAAGCCATAGGTTATTTGTCTTCAGTGCAGATAAAATATACTGTGCAATTTTGTACCAATTTCAAGACACAGCATCTTTTATTCAGAACTTGCCTCTTTTTTCTGTTTTTTAAAATGATGTCAAATAAAAGCAGAAGCTGTTACCCAAGCTATTTATTTCATACAATATTAAGGGTTTAACTTTCCAGATACTCCCTTTTTTATTCTTTTTTTTTTTTTCTTTAATGTGATCTTTGACTAGCTCAAATGAATGATTAGAGGCATGTCTGCTGCAGCATACAGACCTTCATGAAACAGAATTGATTCTGTCTGAGATTAACTACACAGAACATAAATTGTGTGCAAGCATTGTCAGTGCATTGTTCACTGTAATGGAGACAGTGATCCCCAACACTTCCCTACTTATTTTCAATGGACCAGAGTGAGAATTACAAATGCACCTGAATTTTAAATTGCCATTGATCTACAGGTGGCCGAGAACACAGAGACTGATGTGACACCCAGGACACCATCATCATGTTCCACAACTTCAGTGATCATGGCTGGACTATGTGGCTTCAGGTGTAAAGGGAGAAGTAGGTCTGGGCAAGGTGGGATAGGACAAATATAAAGGTAATGCTAGATTTGATCCTAGTTGAGCTGGACAGTGCAGTTATAACTTTTTTTTTTTTAGTGACTATTTACTGACAGGCTGCCTCTAACCTTTCAAGGACTATTGTAACTACCTCTTTTATCTGTCCCCAGAACTTTTTCTTTTCAGCAACAGAGGATAATAAGGCATCATCATGGTTAAATAAGATCAAAGGAGTGGGTATTTACTGCTTGAGTTTTTACAAGACCTAAATAGAGCTCTGTGGTTTCTTTCATCTTTCTTTAAGTTGCTTAGCAACACAGCACCATCTGTTTTTTTTTTTTTCCTCCTTTTTTTCCTTTTGTCATGGAGCCCTTAATGTTATTTCTGCCTCTTATAGGAAGAAAAATACACAGCAGCAAGGAAAGTTCCAGTCACTACCATTTCTTTACATAACCATTTTGTAGAGATTTCGGACAAAAGAAAGTCATTAAAGTAGTTCCACAATGAAAGATTTAAAGAGTCTTTACATTTTCTGACAATTGCTGAGGTTGGTCCCTTTAGGAAGAAGGTACTTTTTAGCTAGGAGTGTGCTATCAAACAGTGCTCTTTCCTTTCGAGTAAAGCAAACAACTTTTTGCCTGCTGGTTGTTGTTGAGGTTAATAAGTATTTCTTCACTGTAATGAAAAAAGAACCACACCACAGGGAAGAGGATGTTCCAGGAAGAAACAGCGTACAGAAATGGGATCTCCTGAGGACAGGACAAAACATCCACACAACTGGAGAATTTCCAACAGACTGGAAAGTAAACTGGATAAACTTGTAAAACTTTGGGTTTTACAAGGAAGTGTGGGCAGACACACTGACCTCACCTGCTTTCATGAGAACACAGATAGAATTGCAGGCTTCTTTATAAACTGTCTGCATGTTGGGCAACCTACTTCTCCCTTCCAGACACGTGGGGATCATCCCATTCCACATCACTTAGTCTACTGCTTAGTCCCAGTCCTGTGGGATACTGCTGCATGTTTCAGGGTGGGAAAGGAGCAATTTTCAGATCAAAGTTTACAAAGGCAAAGTGATATTTCTGTGATATCTTTTATTCATAAAAGCAATGCTGGATGAAACAGTCAAAATAGTGCAATGCAGAAACGCAAGGCAAACAAATGATAAAAAAGAAAAAAAAACAATAACAAAATCTAAGGGGCCGCTTGGATTTAAACCTATAACTGAGATTTTAAGTCAGAAAACCAACAGTTGCTTCAATGAGCAGTTCATCCCTCTTCTTGCTGGCTACAGAAGCAGCCTAGAGAGATCAGTGCACATTATGAGAGGGGCTTCAGCCTCCATTTACTGGAATATTATTTTTCCTTCTGATTTATGAAGCTAATACAGGATAAATTTTATTCTTTTAAATACATTCTTGTTTTCTTGTGGCCAAGTGTGAGTTCAAAGAAAAAAATAATAGGAGGAAATGAAAACAATAAAGAAGAAAAAAAAATAAAACCAATAAAAAGTAACTGGCTTTAGGGGATGCATAAATAACTAAAATAGACTTTCAGGGATTTTTGTATATCTGAAAATCATTATTGCTATTAGCAAGTTTAGTGACATATGAATTTATTCAGATCTTCTCAGCTAAAATGTCACAACTAAACTAAACTAGAACTACTATAATAAAAAATCTGAAATGAGTAAAATCCCAAAATATTGTCATGAAGTATCAGAATTTCAAATCTAAGAGATGGCAACTATCCTTTCCATCTGATCCTCCACCATGCCCTGAGGAGAAGAGAGACCAGGAACTCCTGTAGCTCATGCTACTCAGTGGTGCTCACACAGCTCTGTTTCAAATGTCTTATTAAGGCACATCCCCATGTCCCTATGCAAAGGAATATAGTAGAAGGTAACAAGAAACAAACCAAAACACAAATGAAGAAAAGTTGTCTTTTTCTACAGAGGTAACTGAAGATATGTGCAATACTGCAAACTAGGACAGTGTTCTTTAGGTTCAGTTGTATTATTGTCAGGCAAACAGATCTTACAGTCAGCAAATTCCTGTAATTTTTGTAGATTTTCAAAATTTATCATTCAAACAACACTTCATCATCTATTTCTCTTCATAATGTAAATATCATGCAAACCCCCCAAGGATAATAAAACCCTGATATGACTGATTTTAGATTCATTACTGACTGCAGATTAGTAACTCGGAGAAAACAGAAATGTCAGTGAGCATTCACAGATCTTTTCCATAGTTACTGAGGCTGTTCAGTTCAGTTCTTGCCAGCTTAATGCTATTCACATCTCTGAGACATAAAAAAAGAGCTGAGGCACAGATTCAAAGCATAATTTGCTAGTGCAAAATAATAGTTCAAATTCTCCTGCCCCGCAAAGTAGCTTACCCAGATGGAAACAGTACTTTATGAACATGCCTTTACACTACTCTGGCTCATAAACTATTTCTGCAGCTGATTTGGGAGAGTGATAGTTAGTTGAAGGCAAAATTATATGAGTGATCATTCTAAAACTTGAACAATATGGACAAATCATCTTCCAGGACCTGAGTACAATTTGTGGCAATTTTCCGGCACTGTTCAATTTACTATTATATATTCAGCCTTCAAATACTATGAGCAAAAGGCCCAGTGACTGCTCCCAATCTCAGTGGAGCATTTACTACTGCAGAAAAAAAAAAAAAATCAGTTTCTCCCCTGCAGGCTTAAAAATTGTTTAATAGAACTCACTGAAGGCAGAGTCTGGATGACTTCAGTAATTTTTTGAAGTTCTGGGATCCTGCATTTAACTATCAAATTCTGTTTAGTAATATATTAGTAAGTATATTTAAGATGCTGCAAGTGTTGCAAGACACTTAACCAGACAAGACAGCCTTGTACACTTTGCTCCATGGGCTTTTTTCATTGTGTTAGTCCTTCAGAGCACTTGGTATCTTCCAGGATGACACTGAGCCCAGATTAATTCTTTGAGAAGCATTAAGTCCTACTGACTTTCAGCATGACTTAAACTCTGCTCAGTATATTTCTCTATCACTCCCCTTTGTCAGCAGTTTACATCATGAGAGGTTGATCCTGCCTGCAATAAGCAGAAGAGGAAGCAAAGCAGAATTGAGCTTGCAGTGGCAGGAAGAGTTCTCTATGGCTTCCATCACATTCCTGCCTGCTAACCAGAATATTTCAGGAAGTGTAATGACTGGGCTGGACTGTTACTAAATGGTTCTGTATCAGATGAGAGCAGGTGAAGCTGTCCTTACCCTGGAAGAGCTCAGGAAAATCTTAGACAGAATCAAATTCTTTACTGCAATTCTAATTCTAGTGCTATGGAAAATACCTTCAGGTCAAGGTCAGAAAAAAATCCCCTCACATTCCTTAGCCTTTCTGTCTCTTTCATTAAAAATTAAGAGAATTCAAATTTATTGGTGTGCTCCTCCAGTAAGAATTTATTTCCTTCCTACAAGGTCTAATTTATGGGTAAGCCTTATTCTGCAATAATATTTTACTCTCCCATGTCTCAAAAAAAAAAAAAAAATTACATCTAGTGCTTGCAAAGTTTTCCCTTCAGATTTATCTGAGATCTGATTTAGTCTCCTATGTTTTTTCTAAATTACTAGCAAACAGTAATTCTGTAGCTGAGGAACTTTGGGATTCCTTGTTGCAGGCTATGATACATTTAAATACTTCATTCATTCTCTATATCTTTATTTAAACTTGCTTTGCACTGAAAAGAAAAATAAAACTTGTCTCTAAATAAAATTATTAGATAGATTAGGGCACCACTTCTCGCTTCAGAAAGGCCCACCACACTTTATATCAACTGATCTTTTAAAATATTTTCAAATTCAAAGCGCAGTTTTAACTTCTGCTTTAAAATTATGGTTTTTAGTCTGGGGTATTGTCTATCTCATAAACAACTAGAGCCTCTACAAGAAACTTATAGGTGTGTTTTACTGATTAAAACAATTTCCTTCAAAAACTATAACAGTGAATAGCTGCAGAGCTTAATAAAAATACCTCTTCTGAAAACTTTTGACTAATTTAAACTTTAAAAAACTTGCCAAAAATTCAAGACAGCATTTAATTTCAAAATCAACAGCAAGGGCTGAACAACAAATCTAGCCCAGTATTATAGACAATCTGTGTCCATGTAATGAATGTATTTCAGTTACTACAGTATGGTGACACAATCAGGTATCTCAGAGCTTGTGAGCAGAGCTGGTACCTTACACCACACCAGTCATGTGCTTCAAAGGAGGCTGAGGGCAGTGTCCTATGGACAGATTCCCTTTACAAGGGAAGCAGGAGCCAGTGAAAAGTTCTAGGCTGCTTCACCTACTGCATATATCCCTGGGGGGGGGTTTGCACATGTTGGTTCAATGGTCTTCTAAATCTTTGATTTAATGAATTACGGTCAAACTACTTGAACAGTGCAGTTACATGAAACGGAATTGTTTATCATTTTATTATCCTGGAAAAAGCAAGGTGCTATTATTCCAGTCTGGGAACTAATGAATCAGATCATGCACTAGAGCTGTGCCCACAGGGAGAAGACTTGGACCACAATTTCCTAATTTTCCGAAAAATGTCAGCTCTCTGTTGGTTCCTTTCCACCTCTCTCCAATAGTCCTTCGTGTAGAAAACATGGACACACTTCACTGGTCATGCCTCTGCGCTTAGAAAGAAACATCATCTCTTCCCTTGATCTCCTTAGATGTTCATACTCCCAGAGAAGCTACAAAATGAGCAACTGAAGCTACATTCCTCCTTAGTTACAGCAAGAAAATTTCACCAGAAAGCACTGGCTGGTTGTGCCCAAGTGCCTCTTTTAGAACTTCAGTGACTCAATGGGTGTTTCCCCAGATCAAAACAGTGATCCTCAATAGAAATTCCCCATGGATCTGTGTAGCAGCAGCTCTCTGGCCACAGAGAGCAGGCACAGGCTTTCCCAGGCATTTTCCTGGGGAAGGTTGTGAGAAGATCAGAGAAAAGAATGAGAAACAATTCTTATCTCCACTTGCTGCACTGGTTGTTGTGCACATATGGAATA
The DNA here is from genome assembly GCF_024509145.1 of Vidua macroura. Taxonomy (NCBI): domain Eukaryota; kingdom Metazoa; phylum Chordata; class Aves; order Passeriformes; family Viduidae; genus Vidua; species Vidua macroura. The sequence continues at coordinate 82,993,091 of NC_071571.1, read as the reverse complement.
TGTCATGGAGATTTGTTTACCAAAGGGTGATTTCTTAATTGGACATTGGATGGTGTCTGAATTGATTGACCAATTAGGTCAAATCTATATCGGACTGGCGGTAAGGGTTACTGGGTTTCTTATTTAGTATAATATAGTATAGCATGATGTAATAAAGCAATTGATCAGCCTTCTGCAATCATGGAGTCAATGCTAATTATTACCAAGCTGGGGGCCTGCAGCAACAGATCTGCCCCACCAGAAGGAGAGCTGGGGGCTTGAGTGCCTCAGGGCATTCAAGTTTTCCAGCAATCCTACTGTTCCTGTTAGCAATAAAACTGCAGAGAAATTTGCTTTCAGTAAACAGCTAGAATGTTCACAGAGCTGCTGGGTTTGTAGGCTGTGTGCCAAAAAATATATTGCTCAGGTTCAATTCAAGATGAAAACATGTTTTTCAAGAAACTGTGTCCTCCTGAGAGGGAAGTGTTTTCTGCACAGAACTTCTGCTTAAATTCTGATGCAAGGAACGGACAGTGACTGTTAGAGGGCTTTAAAAGCTTAGTGAAAGCATTCAAAAAGATTGGAAAAAATACTCATATTATAAAAAGCAATGTATCCATGGTTTCAGGAATACAGTTTTAATTTGAAACCATATATGTATATGTTAATACACATATATGCTTTAAAATAGTGGTACAGATACGTAGTACGTATATTGCCATAGAATTTCTTCAGGTCCACACTTGAATAAATGACAAAGTCTTCAAAAAGAAAAATATGAAGCACTGCTATACATAATTAATACAATTAAAGATGTATGAAAGCTTATTTCTAAATTTATTTGTTGCTGCTGGAAAGCTGAATCATTCAGTCGTCTTTCCTTCTTCCTCTCTGTTGTTTCTTACCTTGAATTCTCTCTTCCTAAACCAATATCACCTTCTTTTCTTCATGTGTTCTCCTATATCCTTCCCCTTTCTTTTCCCACAAAGCCTCTGCAAAGCTCAAAAACCGTTCAGTTTGAATGTTTCTCTTATGAAGGGTGAGATGTGACTGAAACCAAGATTTTTTTTCCCCCTAGGTCAGATACAACGATTTTTAATCCAAAGTAGTTCCTTGTAAACATATATTCTACTTGTAATCCCTTTCATAGAATAATAACTTTAAATTAAGGAGAAACTCAAGATTCCAAGGACAATGTTTATGGACTGCTTGAATAACCATCTAATTTGGTGATCAATTGTGAACCCTATTTGCTGGCAACTCTACACTTAAAAGCTAACACAGATTTAATGCCAGCAACCACTTTGATGAAAATAATATTTTGAGTTTAAATAAAGAATAGGCCAGATTCCAAGTCTTGCCAGAATTCTTATGTCTTTTTTCTTCCTATAAGTTTACATACTAAAATTATATTTTTACAGTCAGTCTCACTAGTGAAAAAAGATATAGGTATTAATACTCTTGATAAATTTATTGACATCACATATTACCCAAGTCCACTCACATTATAAAGGTAAATTTGAGCTGTAATTGATTCAAGAACCAAAACAAACCCCAAATTCACCACCAAATATTAAAAAAACCCAAACCAAATATGGAAGATATAAATTTGAGGATGACCTATTTTGTTTTAACTTCTTTCATTTCATTTGAAACTTACCTGGACAAGGCAAGATGTTGCATTCCTGGTACTCTAGAGATGGGCCAAGGCAAGGAAGTCCCCCATACTTGGGCTCAGGATTGCTGCAGACACGTTTGCGATTCCGGATACCTCTGCTGCAGTCACGACTGCACTGAGACCATGGAGACCAGGGTGACCAGGCACCATTGATGGTATGAGCAGAGTATCTTCCAGAACGTAGGAAGTCCCCTGACAATCCTAATAAAATAAGGATCGAAAAAGTAATACTGAATTAAAACAGTGTCTCATCCTAAAACAACGTTTTCCTCTTCAAATTTACTCCTAGGCTTCTAATAGTAAATAATATGAACAGAAGGGTCCTGTCCTTTAGCCTCACAATCCAAACCCTAGTTTCATCTCAAGAATCTTTTCTATACTAGAAATTTCATAATCACACAGAACTACAGTGAAGAGTTGGATCCAACACTTCAGTTAAAGCTTTATGGCCACACTGACTGAATTAGACAATTTATTCCACCAAAGAACGATAAAAATTATCTCTCTCCTGCACAGGAATTACTATCAGAAAATCTCCAAATATATTACATAGGTATAATTGCCTCTGTTTCACAGGAAGAAGGTGACAAAGGAGACAGGATTGAGCTTCCTGTGACCACTCATCGAGCCAGCTCCCCTGGTCCTCCTGCAGAGCTCCGCTTACTTCATCCACCCAGCCTGCCTTCACTGCTGCTGGCTGTGCACAGAGGCTCATGGGTATCCCATGCACTGTACTTATCCTAGTCATATTCAGACTTCAGGTAGTGTCCACTAATAATTCCATAAGGTCTAACAAAACTACTCTTTTGTGAAAAACAGTGTTTTGCCACTTCAAAAAACAGTTTATTTTCCACTGAGTTGAAGTGTTCTAAGCCATGATTTTCATATAAGCTATGGAAATCAGCCTTTTGCAGACACACACACCCTCCAGAAAATTCCTTTTTAAAATAATCATCTGGCACGTGAAAGACATATTTTCTAAGTAAGTTTAGTACAGAGAAAAGGCATTAGATTAAACAGCAATGGATGAAGTCTGCTATTTATCAGTGAGAGGGGACACACAGATCTTGTATACAGCATCCAACCAATAGAGCTGGATGTAGCCCTGGGTGAAGTTCTAATAATCTGCAGTTCATTTGAGTATCTCTGTCACTTTGCGGCTTGACCCTGCAGGTGAAAATACTCCCTCAACTGTACTAAGCACAACACTGAAATCACTCTTGAGTTGTAGCTTTACCTCTAAGCATCATTACTAATCATCTCCACCAACACTACTGGGATTTCCTACTGTTGCCAAAGCAGTTCACCTTTCCCAGTAGAAGCTTTATGACTGATGGACCAATAACTGCTGCTTTTATTACAAGTACTTATTTAAGTAGCTGTGATGAGAGAAGGTCCTGTGAATGATACTTCAGCCAGCACAGGATGTGGCTGGCTCTCTATGCTAGAGCTTCAGTATTGCCAACATAAGTACAGATGAATTGCATCAACAGTGAAGAAGTGCAGGGGGATTGTTGGCAGCTCTAACTGCAGCACAAATGTCTATTCTTAAGAAATTGTTTTGTGCCCTACCTACAGGCATAGGCACTGTGGAAGTATGAAATGGAGATAAAGAATCAGAAGATTTACTGAACGATGCCATGAAAACAGACAGAAATAATACCGTGAAGAGTCTTCCCAACAGCAGTCCTGCACTGAACAGGATCAGCCTTCTGCATAACTGTGATGGAAGAGCCTCTTATTTTCAGTGTCCACCCTATTTCTACCCATGGTTATCGCATTAGTAACACTGCCTAACTTCTTCCCCAGGAAATATGTTCACAATCATCCCAAAGTAGATGAGGGTTTGCATGTTTTTATTCAATGCTTGATAAAGTGCAATATTGGAATGATGATGCATTGACATAGAAATACTGGTAATAAGAAACTGCTGAAATTAATAAGGAAACAGCAGAACTGCAGTATAAAAATGACTAAAAATGGATAAAACCTTTCAGGAATTATAGAGGGTAACTATTTCTCTCCTGCTGAGCCAGATTCTATTACACAGATATTAAAAGCAGCATTTCAAAAAACATGACATACATTCAAATGCAAAAAAGGGAGCAAGTACAGAGAAACAGAATGTGAATTATGAATACAGGTCCACTTTCGTGCTCTGTGAGACCCTTTTTATACAATTTTGTATCAATCCAGTCATGGAAATTCTCACCTTATGTACACAGGGAGCTGTGAGAAAAAATAATAGTATATTTTACACCATAATTCTAAATCAAGGGGGTTTTTAAGTTATTAAATTAAGAGCAATGTAAATAATGAAAAAGTATTACTCAGACCAGACTGCCACTCATTCCATTCATAAATCACTGCAGGGTGTATCACTTTGTGCTAGTCAACCCATTACACAACTTCATAAGAATACTAGGATATTTTGAAGATATTTTTGCAGGATATGTGTAGCTTTTTAAGTCCTAAGAAAAACGTGCAACCTTATGGTATTAGATTTCTTGTGATTTAAATTGGGGACTGGGGAATGGAATCTTCTAAGGGAAAGCTCTAAGGTAGTTTAGCTCTGAAACAGAAAAATATTCCAAAGAATCTTTTCACTGTGGAGTTTTGTCTGCAGCAAGTGTTCCCATGAGTTTTCTTCTTTCCAAAGCATTAAAAAATTTATTATAAGGACTAGTCTTCTCACAGTTTTACAGTAGTTAATAAAGTGTTCATAAAGGGGCTTTTAGAATTTTCTGTTCAGACAGAAACTACACAATAAAAAATTAACATTATGCCATTAACAGCACGAAAAGTGACAAGATCAGTTTGCATTCAGGAAATACTGTTCTATATATTCCTTAAACAACATTATAGCCTTTTACAGTGAGGGGAAAAGGTACACAGATGAGGGGAAAACACTGGATATTACTTATCTCAACTTTACTATGGGTTTTAACACTGACTTCCATAATTTCCTGCTAGACAAGTCAACAAAGTATGAGCTAGATAAGTGGACAGTGCAATGTGTTGAAAACTGGCTGAGCAACTAGGCCCAGAGGACAATGATCAGCCATTAAGAGGACAGCTGCAGGAAAGTCATGAGGTTCAATCCTGCTTAACACCATCATTAATGACCTGGACAAGTTTGCCTTGACTATGAAGACCGGCTGATACACCAAAGGGTTGTGTCACACTTTGACAAGGCAAAGAGAAACCTCATGGAGTTCAACTGGGGAAAATGCAAAGTCTTGAATCTGCACAGGAATGACCCCATGCAACCATACTTTGAGGCAAACCACCTAGAAAGCAGCTCTGCAGGGAAGGATCTTGGGGTTCTGGATGAAAGATGAATGTGAGCCAGCAATGTGCCCTTGGGGAGAAGAAGGAGCTTGGGTTACTTTGGGAAGAGGTTTTCCAGTACGTCAAGGAAGGATCCTTCCCCTACACTCAGCACTGATAGAGAGTCCATCTGGGGCTCTGGACTCAGTTCCAGCATCCTTCAGCTGAGAAGTCCTGTTTATTAACTGAGGTGGTAGAGGGTATGGGGGGCAATATAAAATTAATCAAAAGATTACATTGTAGAACCTCAGGCAAAAATTCTTCAGGAAGTAAGTGTATATACAGCACCGAGTCCTAGCCGTATCACAGTTTACATCAAATTCGACAGGAGAAGGCATAAATAGAAAAGCATTGTAATCTTTCACAGCAAGTGGCACAAAACTGAAAATTCCAACTTGTCTCATTTAACTGTGGTTTTCTTGCTTGCCGCTTCTCTTCGCAGTTTGGACCACTTTCAGATTGCTCTGCATCCTACTCCAGGGACAGAAACCAGATTGGCCACCCAACAAAATCCAACATTAAGCTGCTTTTCTCAGCTTACTGCTCCCAAGATAAATATATGTAGTCAAACCAGGATGCAATGGCCAATGCCCTTGGCATGGTAGCAGTAAAAGTCTAGTTGCGAAAACAAAATCTTAGTCCCCCTTAATTAAAGCCCATCTACAGAAATACTTGTAAAATCTGCAAAGAGAACGATCAGTCATAGCATCATCAATAAACTAATGAACAGCTTTGCCAAGACTGACAGAACATCTGTAAGTCAAATTCCGATTCCAACCTTTATGACAGGTTCATCATTCAAATATTTTAAACTAAATGGTTCTCAGAAAGCCTATGACTGACTTAGAGCCCTGTGAACAGCTAGAAGCACAAATTCTGCTTACAGCTTACCAAGAGGCTCATTTTCAGTTGTTCAGAAATCATACTCCAGTAACAAACTGCTGCACACTGTGGCTAGAAAAGGGGATTTAACTACTTGATCCCAGTACAATTTTAAAAAGCAGCTGTGCTTCTCTAAGGTGAAAAGTTCCACAAGTAACAGCAGGTACTGCAAAAACTTCAGTACAAGCAATCACAGTGATTTTGTGGACAAAATAACCATCAACTTCTAAGATCATGGAAGACAGAAGAGATGAACTGACATCTAAACAAAAGACTCTCATTTTAAGCACTTCTGCTTTGTACAATATCAGTGAAATTATGGAGAAATTAGTACTGCCCTGCTGATGATTTACTTATTCCACAATGCAAATATAACTGAAAACAACTGCCCGATTAATTTACATAATTCTGATATAAACCAAGATGATTTGATGATTTATAAGTAAATTTTTTAAAACTTTTTGGTTGAATTGAAATAGCTTCATAAATCCACAAGAAATCAATCCTCTCTGAAGACATGTCAACATGAAAGTCATCTGCCCTGACTAACACGGGAGAAAAAAAAAAATCTGCCTTTGCAAAAGCTTGTAATGAGACTTTGGTTGGCCTGATTCTGCTTGAAAACTGGAACACTCTCAGCCAAGTTCAATTAATTTGCCTTAAAAGTGAGGCTCTATTAAAGCACACAGTTTAATAATAATTCCCTAGTCTAGCCTGTGGCTAAGTAATACAGCCCTAAGTAAGAGAGAAGTAGCTGTGACATCTGATAAATTGTATGACTTGACTGATTTATGACTTATGACCTCCAGTTCCAACCAAACAAAGAAAATTCAATTATCCAAGCAGTCTAGGTTCATGACTTTAGGAAAAGATGATCTGAAGCCAAAATTCAGGTATCCTGAATCATTTCTAAATGACAGCATGAAACACTGCTTGAAGTGCAGAGGTAACAAGGATAAGCAAAGATTGTTTCAGTGTTGTCAGTTTCTGAAGATAGTCTGCAAGTTATTTGACAACATTATTGAAGCATAAAACTTCTATAACTTCAGGCCTAAATACCTATAACTTATAAAAAACTTTATAAACCTTCAAAACATAGTAAAATTGAAATAGTAAAATGTAATGGCAAACATTAATGCAATGCAAAGACAGCATATTTTAAAAACCCAAAGAGTATGCAGATGGAGGATGTCACATTAGCATGGTAACTTTATTTCTTGTACATAGCTTTTCTGTTTTTAAGTATTTAACCCCAAAGTTACACTGAGTTGTACTTTTTCAATCAAACTTGAATTTGTCACCAAATTCAGTTCTAACTTCATTTTAATTCATTTTGTTCTTACTCAGAATACCACAGCTTAGCTTCAGTATGCCAGTATAAGAGATAACATCTCAAAATATACTCCTCCTGACTACAGGACATTCCTGATTATCAGCACATGTTCCATTCTGTAAAAAATTCTGAATGCACTATAGATTTCCTGTGGGTAACACAAGGAAAGATTTAATCAAACTTTTCATGAGAGATCATAGCCACTAGAAGAGTAATTCAGACAAAGTCACATCCTGCCTTCACAAATAACCATTGTTATGCGGTTTGAGATAGAGGAAGCAGCAACAACTAGGAATCTAGGTGCAGATTTCCAGGTGCCTGGGAAAAAAAAAAAAAAAGGAAACAAAAGACTCTTTAAGACTGAAATGACTCAAATTAGAAGTATTGCCTTTGTTAATTCCCTTCAGAAGGTATTTTGGAAGTTAACTTGGTCTAACTCTGGCCATGTCAAAGTCAAGTGTCTTCTCTAAGCCCACCATTGCTGTCTGAGTTGCACACCATGGAAAGAAGGCAGTATCTATCTCCAGAGGGTGAACTGCACCCATTATAACAGATGCTTATCTTCAATGGATCCCTCAGTCCTCAGGGTGCTGAAGTTCTCTTTGCAGACTGCTATAGAGTCTAGACTTTGGTAAGATAAATTCAACCTAGAAATATCAGGCAACTTCATACCTTGTGAAATATTTATCTCTGGGTTAAAAGATTATGTTCCCAATAAAATTATTACTGTTTATATATCAGATAATCTGACAGAGAGCCAGCATGTTTAATATAGATATTTAATATGTTTCGTAAGTACATATTAAAGCCTAGGGTAATGTAATTTCTATACTCTGAATGCTGGATTGTACAGACAGTGCATTAAGATGTACAATGTGCACAATCTCCTTCAGTTTATTTGAAATAGCTGTCTCTTTCCTATCTGAGCATTATATGAAAACCCAGAGGCAGGGAACAAGATTTATTTTTCTTTCCTCCTAATCAAACTTCAAATCAGAGAAGTATGAATACAGTCTGCAAATACTATTGCTTACTTGATTGAGATAGAAATCTTACCACACTCAGGAGGAGTCTAGTGGGTTTCTGGCAAGAAGTTCTATCTCTAAGCCCAGACTGCAAAGAAAGTTTGCTTTGCTAGAATCTGACAGTGAAACATGATTCTGTTTAACACGGCATGACTATAGTTGCACAGTGGGAGATTATAGGCAATGAGAAAATTTCTAACAAATGGCTCCTATCTGCAAGGAACAGAGAACTGATCTCTGCAAAACACATCTTTGGTAATGAGGTATGCCAGGCACTCTGTACCAGAATTAATCTTTCTGTAAAAGACAGAAAATTGCTACAATTCAACATGGAGATAATGAAAATAATGTTTCACAGCATCCAGGCCCTGATCAGGTGGAAGTAAGTTATGTTTTCTTGCTATCTAGGTAAATAGTGAAGGTGTCTGCCACAATTCATGGTTTCCCATTCTCATGACTTCCCTCTGTCCCAAAAGCTACAGCTACAGCTACATGACTCTTATGCATGTATTTTCTTCCAGTAAAATCAAGGAGCAGTAGAATGGTGGTGTGTTGGCCCACATCTAAACCTGGGAGCAGAGAAGTGCTCCTGAATGTTGCAGGGAAGTGCTCCTGAATGCTGCAGTTTAGAAGCAGTCAGCAAGTTTCATCTCATCAGCAAATCAATATGGTGCCCCCTCACCCCTCCCTCAACAAATGTTCCACTCCATACTGTTCTGACATCCATAATCAGAAAATGACTAAGCAAACAGTCTTAAAATAAAAGGTGTTATTTTCACCATAAGTGTATTGGTTAATGCAGCCACTTGGAACACCGATCGAGTTTCACCTTTCATTACAGAATAATTAAAGACTCACTGGCCAAAATGAATCAAAGAATGAGCACAAATTAATGACAAAGCCATTAAGGGCACTCACTAGGAAGAACAGACAGATGTATAATAGTTTCTGCCCTGTCAAGTACTCAATTAACTACTTAAATATTGAGTAGTTTTGGGATTACTCAGCAAAAATCCTTCACTGAGACGAACATTTCTATTACTATGCAACAGGGTTAGGGTCATGCACATACATTGCTCCAATGATGAATTATTTCCAAATGAATCAAAGCAGCAGCTTCAGCAAGATGCAACAAAAAAAAAAAAAAAAAAAAAAGCACAATGCCAGGAAATTCAGGAGTATTATGTTCAGAGGGAAAAAAAATCTTCAAGTTAATCAGGCAAAAAATGCACCTGAACCACCATCCCCGCCCCCATCACTTGCACACTTAAAAAATGCTTTATTTAACAAATTTTAGAGTTTGTTACTTCTGCCTATATTCTGCAGGAGTCAGATTATGCATCCAGCTCTAGGAGAGGTCTTATGATTGTGACTTCAGAGTAAGAGAGGTGTCTCCACGCCAAGTTTGAATTTCTTGCAGCAATGTTATCTATAACAAACTGGCTCTTCTCTGGTTTGCCCTACTGACCTCCTCTCTTGTCATGCATTGGCTCTTGTATACTCCTTTCTTACATGCTGCCATTTCAGCTGTCAAACCAGATTATACCTAGATTCTCCTGTAGTTTTTTTTTCCTGTAGCTTTTCTACTTGTGATAACTTTCCCAAGTCTGCACTACCTGGTGAGAAAAATATTCTCTTTCTCATTTAATCTCATGAAATTTTAAACGTGTATCATCCATGTCTGAGTGCTGAAAGACAGCAAAAAGCAGCAGCACCACCCTGAAGTCTCATTAAGGGCAAGAGACAGGTCATACACCAATCCTAGCAGAGCAAAATCTTTGCTCAATAAAGTCCTAAATTCAGTTTGGATGAAAACAGAACAGAAGAAACACTTGTGACAAGAGTTGCTCCATGCCAAAATCTGCCTTGCTATCCAGACCTAAGTGAAACCCCAACGTTTGACACTGTAGATTATCTGAAATGTGAATGACATAGAGCACAAAACTAAGTCTTATCTGGAGCACCATGGGTTTTGTTTTATGATTGCACACACTGCACTACTATATATTTCTTTAAAAAATTACTAATATCCTGCCCCCTCCAAAGAGACACAGATGCCAAGCAAAACAATAAAGGTTTTGTATGGGATGAGAGGGGGCGGGGAGGGATGATGGGGGGAGAAAATGGAAGTTTCTAGCACATTATCACAGAAGCCAACTATGCAGCCTCCCCCGCTACCAAAGCCTTGACATGTAAACTTAGTAAAGGCAGGAGCTTAAAACTGACTTTTACAATAGTTGGTCTGTCTGAAAAATACTGAGAATTAGAAATTTTGCCTAGTTTTAATTTTTTTATACATATACAAATCTATGTATTACTGATAGGAAAAAAAGAAAATTCTGAAACAAAATAATTTTAATTTAAAGACATCTAAATTTGAAAAAATTTTGAAGGAGTTTGGTTTTCAATCTCAGAAATAAACAGAACTTTCAATTACTAGCAAAAGCACAACATAAACTTTTATAATAGAAATCATCCAGTTCATAAACTCCTTATTTATTTAAACACCTGCATGAATCTTACAGTTGCTACTTTCAAACTACTGAGCAAAAGTTATTCTTAGAATATTCCATATTCTAGGAAAATATCCTGGAAATACGTCAATGTTGCACAAATTCACCCCTAGTAAAAGCTCAGGGGAGTATAAGGGGTAACAGAATCTTACAGGATCAGGATTACTATGAAGAGAATTAAAATAACCTGGCAAATCTCATAACTGGTGATGAAAGACACTGGCTTAGTCTGAATGATGGTGCTACATCCAGAAGAAATACAGGCTAGGCTCCCTACTGGGATCACTATGCCCTCCTTTTCATTATCAGTTCTGTTACACACAACACCAGCAAATAGGAACTTCCACTCTGTGCTGAAAATGGAACTGCAGGCATGTCACTAGCAGGGGGCATGGTGAGCCCATCTGGCTTTGCTCACCATCTGTGGAGCATCCGCTGGTGCCGTCGCTGGAGCAGTAGCGCATCTCAATGCGCTGCCGTCCCACCTCCAGCAGGTTTGGGTCAGGCAGGCGCGCCTTGCAGGTGTATCGGAAACGCTGCTCGTAGTGGCCACCGTTGTCTGAGATGTTCACCGGGGTCCAGGGGGTCCAAGGAGTTGTCTTTTTTAACTCTGGGCAGGCGTTGGTGTTACAAGGCTGATATTCCTGAAAGGTCATCATGAATATAATCATCAAATACAACCTTAAAAACACCCCAGAAACACTCAGTCAAAAAGACAACCCTTAAAAAAAAAAATCTTCTGATATTTTTTCAACATTTCTAATAGCATTGATCATCAATGAACTTTTAATACCAGTCTCAAGCTGAAAGTGTTTTTTCAGCTTCTATGCAAACACAGTACCACACTGCTAAAAGCAATGATATACCAGTGCAAATTTGATCTATCACATCCATAAAAACAGTAAAATCAAACACTCTACATACCATAATCAAGCATATCCTTTATAAATTAATAGCCCCAAGTAAGGTGAAGCTAAATATGCTAAAGCTTTTAATTAAGAAGAATTCTGATAAACTGCAAGAACATGTCACAAAACGGCAAATAATTCTTTGGTAACATCTAGTGGCATATGAAAAAGCAAACCACTGCCCATTTTGTATATTGCTTACATACTTCAAAAGGGACAACAGATAAAATATGTTTCATATTACAGATTCTGGCTCCCTGAGGTGCATGTTACTCATAGCTCCAGAATTGCTAAACCTATCTTCAGAAACAAATTCCCTGTGGAGTAATATGCACTAAAAGGAACAGATGACATTTAAGAAACCAATGCAGTATTCTCACAAATGCAGACTTGTCAGTATTCTCAAACCCCACAATCTATGCCTTCTGAGGAGTATCACCAAGGTCTGTAGGTCCTGCCTATTCATTTTCCAGAGCAAAATATACTTCATCTAATGCAAATTATCTGTAAAATATATGGACAAAATTAAACAACCATTGAATATCAGAATGAATTCACACTGACAAATTATTAAAGATGAAAATAATAGGCATCAGTGGGAAAACTTTTAAATTTTCTATCTACCTCTTGCCTGTAAGAGAGAGAGAAACTGAGCTCCTTCTGAAAAGGAGCCTATTAAAATTTGTTATTTCACTAAATACTAAAAAATAAGGAAACTATAGAAATAATGCTTTTATCATATAGTACAACCTCCTCCTTCCATAACCTCTACCCCAGTTGATACCATCATGTTCCAACAAGCAATAGATTATCTACTCCTCTCTTTTCATCTCATACTTTCCTCAGTCCACTGCCTCTTCTCACAGAGTCTAATTTACAAACATACCCAATTAGGTTTAGAGCAATCACTTTCAACCCATATTTTAATTTAAAGCCTATGTTGCTATTTTAAATCTAAAAGAAGCTTATTGTCTGAAAGCTTTTCTAATTTTTCCATCTGTAAGAGTTGGAAAAAAAAAAATCCACAGAAATCCCTGTCCCACTAACAGAGCGATACACCAGAGAACCCACCATTATGTTCAGGATTCTCAAGTTCTGAGGCCACAGACAACCTTGTGCTTGCACAGTTTTGTGTCACTTCATATATAAAGAGCTCTTAGCCCAAAGGCTTCAGCTGGGCTACTCTTGTTCCTTCCTGAGGGCTGTGCAAAGTCCTTTCCTACCTTAAAACTTTTTTATCACTTCTATGGCAACCACAAGTCATACTCAGGCACCATTCAGGGAAGATGATCAACCTTTCTGTGATCCGAGTGTCAGCCTGGTCTGGTTTCTGGATCAGAAGACAGCAAAGAATAAGCAAACTATCTGCTCCTAGGTACAACAGGGGAAGTAATTTCTCCATGCCTCCTCAGGAGTCTCTTTAAATCAGGTATGTTTTAGACTCAGGACAGAACACGTATGACTGTCCTCCTTGCAGCACATGAACTGTAAAAAAAGAAATAATTTAATCTGCCTTTCCCTCTCCTTTTTGTTTCTCTTTTTTCTTTTAAGATGTCTAGCACTGATGAGTCTATCACCTCCCCGGATCAGCTGTTCTGCTATTTAGTAATCCACAAAGCTAACAAATTGCAAGTTAATATGAGGCTGCATTTTCCCCTTAATTTAATTTTTCAGTCACTGAATTTTGCTGTGCTTTTACCAGTGATGCTGAGAGTGTTTCGTGTCCCAAACCTACAAAAAAATGTTCATGCCCAAGTACCCATACATAATGATAAACCTAGCTTAATTTGTTAAACCTACACAGGATTTAAAACCTGATCTCCAGGTCCTGTGCACCCCAATGTCTTCTATTTGTCCTATTTCTTCATTTTCCTTAAGACTGGACACCAAAATTGGACTTGGCATTCTAGAAGCAATCTTATCAATACAGCATGCAAAAGCAATCATCACTCCATTTGTCTGACAGTCTGACTTTAATATGCACATTATTGCATTAGTGCTTTTTCCTTCAACAACATTGTACAAAGAGTCTAAGTAGACACAATTATCTTTGATAACCTGTCTTTTTCTAAATCACAGCTTAACAACTACCTATAGATTTTTATCCCATGCAAAAGGCTGGTAGTATTTGGCAATATTAAAATATGTTTTATTAGCTTCTGCAATTATCTAACATATTATTTACTACCTCACCAATCTCTCAAACTTTAGTCCTGCTCAAACTTTACTGAAAATGTCTTCTATCACTGTCTAGACTGTTGATAAAAATGTTAAGTGCTATTGACACAAGAACTGATTTCAGGCAGACTCTACTAGACACGGTAATTTATATCTGCCCATTGACACCACATTTTTCAATTTGTCAATGAACCAGCTTTTAATCTATTTAACATTTGTCACATATTTCAGTTTTCTGAATCAAATTATTTTCTGTTGCAAAGGTAAATGTCTTGGAAGAGGAGATGTGCTGTATTACTTTCAAACATCTTGAATCCCAAACTCTTTTTTATTAGCAAGTAAGCAGGAAAAAAATCAATCAGTATAGTAGCTACTACACTTTTTATTTCAATATAGTCACAACAGTCTAGAAGTTTCAGTTCTTCATTTCCTATTGATTTTTGTACTGGTATTTTTCAGTCAAAACCAAAAGCTGCTAGAAATATGAGGGCTTTCTTTATTAGAAATGGCATAGAAAGGTGAGGGTCATGTAAAGCAGAATATGTGATGTAAGTAATGAACCCTTTGTCAAATAAATATAGCTAGTAGAGGAAGAAGTTAATTTAGAGGCAACATATTGAATGCTGCTTTGCTAACACACTTCTGAGATGAACACATCAGCTCCCTTGCTTCTAGAAAAACAGACTGCCAGTGTTCAGTATGCTTCAGGATGTGTAGTCCCTTCATACACCCTGACAGAGAGCATTCTCCTATGCTGTTACCAGCATAGAAAGAACGATCCTCCTGAAGAGTGTCTGTGAAGACCATTTGTTAGCTTTTCTTTTCTTCTTGCTTGTTGCATAGCTTATATGAAAGTTTGACTGCTGTCATGCTTATCTATTCAACCACTGGATAATAACCATGAAAGGCTCAGAAAGCTGGGGAAACAAAAGTACATGTAGTTCAACTGGAGAATATTTACAGCAGTAAATAATCTCTCCAAGAGAAAATTCAAAGGACTATTGCCAGAATGGATGACTCCTTGGAGTTCTGGCACTAATAATGAGCTGGCAGAGCCCTCTGGCTTCTCTCACAAACACCGAGTGCTGCACTGCTCTACTGACTACCACGTCTGCCACAGAGGAATCAAAAACCGCACGGTGCTCGTTGAGAGCATCGATGTGATGTGATGCTGCAAACTCTGGTAAAAGCAGAATAATGAACTTGCTCTGAATCGCCTCAGATGTGGAAGTGAGGAAAGGGGGAGAGAAAAGCCATATTGATTACACATGGATATATTAAGTGCTGCTAGCATGAAGACATAGTCTAATGGGAAAGGTTTGAGAGGGAAGAGAGAGGGAATATGGAAACTGATACCTCTGCTTGGTTTATCCTCCTCTTATCACCTTGTCCAATGCTTGAACGATTTACCCAAGAGGGATTTCAAGACTATGGCCCTCTCAAAAGCAATTCTATCAGCTAGAATCATGGACACATTAATCAAGTAACCACAGGTAAGTCTCAGACGAATAAAAGTCTCAGATGAAACACTGAGGTCTCATCTCAGTGGTAAGACAGAGCTAGAAAAGCAGTGAGGCACTCTGCTTCAATAGCACTGCTGAGAAGAACTGAGACAGCAGCTGCTAAACTCCGCCTCTGACATTCCACATAGACTGCAGGGAGAGATGGGGTCAAGCTCTCCTGCAGGATTCTCTTGATACTCAGAGAAATACTACAGGGGCTCAGGTGATGGATTATGCACATTAGTCCTCAGGGTACGCTTGTGGACTCAGAGTAATAATTACTTGAGGCCAGTTACAGACTCCAAAAATATCATTGCAATAGTTCAAGCTTAACCACATTCCCAAAGTTCTCTTTGCAAGTTGCTCAAAAACTTATGGCCTAATTCACCATATTGTGGCTTTTAGTTTAGACTGGATTTAGCCAGTGGAGAGAGTTGAATTTAGGCCTGGCTATACCTGGTAAAGATGCAGTAAAACTTGTAAGACTAAATTTTAGGGTGCAACTCAACATTGCAGTTTTTTGGAGATCATTGGAAATTTTACATGAAATACAAAAATAAATACATACCTCAAAAATGCATGTATGTGAAAATGATAAATTTAAGTAAAAAATTATCATAAAGAATACTGGTGGTAATATGAGAAAAGGCATAATAAATTAAAATGATTATTTGGAATCATATTATATTTGGAATCATAGATAATGATTATGCTATTAAGCAGCTACTTTGCTTCTGTCCTTAAATAGTACTCTCTAGTATTTTTGCATAATGGAAAAATAATATTAATATCATGCTTTCTATCAAGATGTATTTGGAATTATTTGATTATATTATTTTAGAAAAGGACAAGCAAAATGTAATTTCAAACTAGAGGAGAGTATTGTTAAATAACAGTGTACAAAACAACAAAACTCACTGTTTTCTCTGGAGGACAGGAGAAAACTGGCTAATTTTTTTCTGCCTCTGCAGAGCTACTTTAGTCAAATTCCTAAAAATTTTGAGAATCTTTGAGACTTTTACTCCTAGTTTAAGTTTGATTTTAAGTAACCAAAAAGCATGATACTCTGATATCTCCTTACAAAAACAGGCCAAAATATTATCTACATTTGAAGCATATTTTTTTTCATTACAACCAGAATTCAGATAGAGAGTTCTATTTGCATTTATGTGTTTGTATTACGGAGGGATTTCTCTTAACAAGCTCTTATTTCTTTGATACATATAGTATGTCTGTATGGAATACACATTTTTAGTTCTCATCACTGTTTTTCTTTCTCACCTGTTAGTGTGACAGACAAAGCAGCTAAATCAACATTGACGGTGCATTTAAGTATTTTCAGTCCAAGAGTCATCCTTTATGATTTTCTTTCAATGTTGTATTAGTTCTGAAATATTTTTTGAATCACCAATCAATCCATTGGTTAAAAAATTTTTGCTTTTTGTTCCATCATGCTAAAATTCAATTTGACTTGCCCGAAGTAATTCTTCAGGTATTAAGACCAGTAGAAAAGAGCGTTGCTGATTCATAAATTGAATGGTGTAGAAAGTCTGTCACCTGAGACAAGACAAGCCTGTAAGATATGAGAACCTCAGCCATCTCTCAGTCTTACAATCATATAAGAGATGAGTCTCTCAGCCATCTCTCAGTCTCTGAGTTTGCCACAGCAATACATAGTTAAAAGAAAGGATAGCTCTCACATGCAAGCAAAACAAAGGCCTAACCAAATGCAGCAGGGCTATAAAACTCCAGAGAAAAACAGTTCCCATGTAGAGAGGGCCTTGTTTACACATCAAAATGTAAGTTCTCTGAAGGACTCTCTCTCCCCAAGAACCAAAAGATTGAAAAAATTTATCTTCCCATGGTTGAAAAAAGTTTTTGGAGTGCACAAATCCACCCCTTTCCTCTTTCTACCAACCATTTGTGTAACTCCCCACTCAAAAGCTACATTTTGTGTCAAACTCATCAAACTTTTGTGAAGGAGATTGCTACTACTGAAAACGACTGTTTTGCAGGTAAGTTGCTGCTTAGATCGGTGTCCAGGGATCATTTTCTCCAGCCTATAATCAGGAATCCTATTGTAAATTCCATCTTGTCTGTGGTTTTGTATGCAGTGTTACAATCAGGCACATAATAAACATGCCTCTTGTTCTAGCAGCTCCATTGGGAGGTGGGAACCACTAAAACTGAGGGATGAGAAGCTGGGGATGCCACCACTTGAACCCAGTAAAATTTGAGAAAACCAGAAGGGCCTGTCAGAGGACTCAATTACAGAGTCAATTATTTTTGCTCTGAGTGTTGTCATTTAGACTGCAAAGAAAAGAAGTATAAGATATTATTGACCTGATGAAAACAGAACACACAGGACCATAAATATTCAAGGCTGTAAGGCTGAAGGGATTGTCCACTATAAATGACTGCGTGGATTTACCAGAACTGACTCAAAAGTGATTTCTATATTGCCACATAGTGAAGGCCTCAACTGCAGTAGGAAAGCCAGGACCAAAATCTGAGCAACATCATGACAAGTAGGTGGTGAAATATAAATATCATTAAAGGAAAATGATATGTTACTAATAAATGAATCAAACTTAATCTTTTCAACTTTTAAAATCAGCATGTAAATAGCAGCCTTGAAATACATCTTTATAAATTTAATTGTAAGGAAAGAGAATTCAATTTTACCTTCAAAATTAGGAATGTGTCATTTGAAAAGACCAGGAAAAGAGATGTAGCTTCCCTGATCACTCAGTACTTCAGAAGTGGGGAAAAGAGGTTGTTCAAAATTCCATTTTGGGAGGTATGATCGGTAAGTGGGAAAAAAGTGAGTTCCTGCAGCTCAAGGAGTTACTGCTCAGCTGGGCCATGCTAACAATCTGTGCATGTGTCTTCAATCATTACAAATGCAAATGCAAAGGAAGGAGGATTAAGTCAGATGGAAAACGGGTGATTTCTTTTGCTATAATAACTCAATTGTTTGCAATTAGTTTCAAATACTCTTACGGAGAAGCTTAACATTTTAATGTATGCCCTATAATTCCTGACAAAAATCTTCTAAATTGCTGAAACAGTTATTATTAACTTAAAATATATTTTTTAAACTGCTGGAAATCATGGCTATCCTAGTATTTATTAACTAAGAGTAAAAATTTTAGGAGATAATCCAATAGTCAAAAAGATATAAAAAGGCTATCAACTCATCAATTTTAGAGAGCACTGCTTTATAATCACTGCAAATCTGTTATCACTAATAAATTACCTTCATCTCATGTTTTCCTTCATGTAGGTTTCTAGAAAGACAAAAAGAGCTATGTTCTTGTTGTAAAAGGAGATCCCTAACAACAGGTTTTTATACACCAAAAGTGGAAGAAAATCTGGAATTTCAGTTTCCACAGGCAACACTAGAGTTACTTGGCTAGTTTGTGACCTGGAAAAAGTTTGATTCTTAGGTACCTGATGCTTAGATTCACCCAATGCTTCAGTATTTGTCAATGTGGCAAAATGGCTCCTTTCTTTAACAAGGCAGTTTCAAATTAGGCACAGCCGTAAAGTAGTTCTTAAAATGTTCACACTGAGGACACATTTACTTGCATAATATTTAAATGTGAAAAATCAACTGTGTGAAAAGCCTACTGCCAAGTAATGCAGAAAATTAAAACAGTCATTATTATTTTATATCCATCCAGAGATCACTCTTTCAGATACTTAGTAATTTATCCTCAATCATTCATTATATAATCAGTGCAGCCTTATATTGAAATTAATGCTTTTACCAGCCTACAGTTCATCATTGATCTTATTTTCTAAAATGAGACAATCTTTTAGGTTCAGCTGAACTAGCACATTTTAGGATCAAAATCTGAGGGGAAAAAATGCAGCCACTAATTACTGGTACATTAAAACTGACCTGATAGTGTCAAAGTATTAGCTGCTTATGCAATAATTTATACAACAAGCATTCAATTGCAGCTCATTTACTTGTTTTTTTTTGGGTTTTCCCACATCAGTTATAAAGATCTATAAATTGTGTTTTATTAAAAAATGGAAGCAGAATTTGAGAAAATTAATTTTGGGAAGAGTTGAAGCCTCATTTTGCTCTGAAAAGCTGATTATCATAATATACTTACTGTATTTTTCACTTAAAGGATGACTTAAATGATAGACCAATCACTGGAGGGAAAAATCCAGAAAAGTCACACTCCTGAGATAACACTTAAAATGTTACAGAAGTTACTAAATAACAAATGTGTAAGTGATGGAAATGGTAGAAACTGAATCGATGAGGAGCTATGAACTTTAATTCAGAGTTGCCAGACCAAACCTAGGAGCTGCAGTAAAAAGCAGAAGTGCTTGCTGAAATGTGTTCAACTGTGGAAGTATTTAAACCCATTGGAAATTGATTTAGACACACAAAGACACAGGTTCAGAGATTTTGATCACTGCACTTTCTGATGAGGTAGCAGAAAGGCTGTGATCTGCACTTCTGAAAAGGAAGTCAGTAAGGGATCTGAGTATGGATTTGGAAGCCCAGTGAATATTGCAAAATCCAGCTGCCAGATCCATCCAGCCCCAGATGGTTTTTATCTCATCTTCAAAACCACCAAATACCAGAAAGTTCTAATCATCTACTCAGAGGAAATTCGAAGATGGAAAGTTAATGTGCATATGAAAATCTGTATCTTCACAGCTCAAAGGCCACTCCTCTGTGTATAAGTGAAAGGAGAGAAACAAACACATCTCCTATTCCCCAAATTCTTTTAAAGCAATGTTGAAAGACTGGACACCATCTATGGCAAGTAGGTATAGAGGTAGGTTAAAAAGAATCCATTGTGCTATAAACATCTTTTTCAGGCCTTGACCAAGGCCTGTGGAAGCAAACTGAACAAAAAAATGCATTTAAGCACAATTTCATATGTTATCATAGCACAAACATCTGCCTTTCCCCAGGGCAGAAGTTACAGCTGAGCTGACAGATGTGACTGTGTGCCCACACCTCAGTCACCGCTGTTACAGTCAAGTAGATAAACACAAAATCATCTTCAGTTATAGCTTTTAATCACTCTGACAAGGAAGCACTGCAACCAAAAAAAGCCAACATATTTGTTTCTGCCAACTCTGCTATGGGAAAACATGACCTTTAGTAAAAGGGGACATCTGAGCTAGTTAAATTGCTGTAGCAAGCATCAGTTTAACTCATGTGTTAGAGCCCCTGGATATGGGGGGAAAAAATACCACAAAAAGTAAAAGGACAATCAAAGTAATAGTATAAAATTTTGCAAGTTGCTGCTTGAAAAGCAGAAACATAGAAACAGGTATTTGAAAATTATGCCTCTAGTTGTGATAATAAATGTAAATTCAAATTACCTGCAAATTTTCACGCTTGCGCTTAACATGCTCAATAAGTGAAACTGCACAGACAATTATAAATATACGATTGTCTGTCATTTTCTCATGAGTGGGTATTAATTTCTCAAATCATGTACATTTAACACAGGATTCAATTTCCCAAATGCATGGCTCTGTTGCCATTTTAAATGTTGTGGGTTATCTCACCCAGCTTCCAAATTTTCCTAAAAGCATATGGGTCTCTCACATGGCCTCTGACGTATCTTCGCTACAACTTTCACCCAGAGGTTCACACCCCCTCTAGCTTCCCAAAAGCAACACATGTCTCTGTTTAGGCAAATCTGCCTACTGCCTTTGTATCCACCAATGGTACCTGTCATTTTTCAGAATCACATCAGAACTGAAACTCCTATTTCACATTTTCAATTTAATTTGTGTCAATCAGTAAACCTCTCTCTATAAACCAATTCCTCTCATACAACACTCTTTATTCTTAGACATTTTAATGCTCTTGGTTTTATATAAAGTTTATTTACAAAGCATTTCATTTGTCTACATTTTATTTTTGAAGCTCTGTGTCTGCAAAGAAAACACTTTTTGATCTTCAGCCAGTTCCTGGTAAGACAGATGTTTCTGAAGAAAAAAAAAGCATTACTTGTGTGCTGGCTTCATACTATGCTCTATTTCCAGCATGAGGAAAATACAGCAAAAATAACTGTGGGCTTCCTTTGCACCTCCTCAAATAGGAGCTGTTCTGTAGGTGGCATGACCCTGGTGTAAAACAGATCAGATTTTAATTGACAATCGCCTGTGTGTTTCAGCTCAGGATTTCTGAACACTGTGCTCTGCTGCTCTGGGGAAATTCCTTAGGATTAAAGCACTTTCCTTTTACACCTTGTTTGATGTCTCAGCAGAAAGGCTAAATACTGTATAGAGGCAAGGTGGCACTGCTAAAGACATTGAAACCAGAAAGTTAATGAAGAAAACAAAAGGAGGAGATTATAGACTGTAAAAAAAATCATAGGAAAGAAAATACTCTGGTAATGAAAATAAACTGACCAGGAATAGAGTCTGGTTTCCTGATAAAATTAAATCGAAGCACAGTTCAAATGGAGCATTTTATGAGTTTCAACAAGTTGGACATATAACGATATATATTTTCTTAACACAATACTCATGAGAGCTCTTAAAGAAGGACTTTACTACTTAATGTACACACAGGATCCTTAGCTTCTCTTTATACACAGCTATGCTCATCTCAAGTCTTGTTGCAAATCAAATTTCTGCATGCCAGCTGTGCTCCATTTCTTGACATAACATTCACATAAACTCATTTATGAGAGGAAGAAAAAAAGGAGATGAGCAAGGATTGATCCATACTGCAGTGATCAAATTGGGCAGACTTAAACCCCCAGTTTGTCAGTGAATATGACATCTACTAAATTTTTTCTCTTCAACATAACAGAAAAAGGACATAAATAGCTAAAAGCTACAAGAGTTGAGTTACATGGCAGAGATTGGACAATTTAACTGTGGCACGTGCCTCCAGGATGCTGAGGCTGCAGACTGCCATTGGGTACTTAGGAATGCCGTGCTTGCTTATCAAAGCAATATGTGAACAAACACACATTAACTTATTGGAAAAGAGGAATGGCTAATACATGATGTTGTATTTCTAATATTCCTAGCAATGTGGAGAGGACTTACTGCCTGTACTTATGTAACCATGACTGGAATATACAAGTGAAACTCATGTGGCAGAATTTTAGCTCAAGGTCAGGATGTGTGCCCTGAATTTACACAGTAGACTTTATAATACAGGCTTCATTTTGACAGGTCTGTAAGCATACCATCAACTCTTTGTTATTTTCAGAACAATGACACTAACAGCTGGAAAATAAAAATGTTAGTGTTAGTAAGACAATAATAAAAATATAATTTTCCTAAAAATGGCAATTTGCTCTGTGTAAGTATTTTGTATTCACACTGTGATTTTAAATTTGAAATGTCTAGCCTTTTAAAAACATTCTGGCCTGTCAAATAAAACTTTCAAAGCAAGTTTGATGAGAACTATGCTGCTGGAGCAGTCTGTCCTTGAAGGATTGCACTCTGTGGGAGGGACCTGATGCAGGAGCAGGGGAGGACTGAGGAGTTCTATCCCTGAGGAGGAAGGAGCAGCAGAGATGATGTGTGATGAGCTGACCTCAGCCTCCATGCCCATTAAGTTTAGCCTGGAAAGAAGGGAGAAGTGGGGGAAAGGTTCTTTTATAATTTGGCTTTAAATCTCATTACCTTACTCTGATTTGACTGGTAAAAAAATAATAAAATAAAATAAAATAAAATAAAATAAAATAAAATAAAATAAAATAAAATAAAATAAAATAAAATAAAATAAAATAAAATAAAATAAAATAAAATAATTTCCCCAGTCAAGTCTGTTTTGCCTATGATGGGTAACCATGATGAGTAAGAGATCTCACCCTCTTCTTACCTCAACCCAAGAACCTCTTATTATATTTTCTCTTGCCTGCCAGGAAGAAGAGGGGAGCAACAGAGCAGCCTTGGCATCCAGCAAGCCTCAATGTACGACATGACAGGGGTGCAAAGGTAGCCTGAAGCTGTACGTATGCAAAGAGAAAATTATAGCTAGATTTTTGTGTTTTGGGGATTTTTTTCCAACTGGACAAGTTGGTAAAGTATCCTTCTCTCTGACAGCTTTCTCTAATACTCAGGAATTTGTCACCAAAATATAGACGTTCGCAGGAAAAGAAATCTTTCTTCTAGATGCTCAAAGACAAGGCAACACCAGTAAGACCAGTAAGGGTAGAAAATGGGCCAAAATAGGTAGGACAGGCAGTCTGCTTTGTTTCTTGTTTTTCCTTAAGAAGCCTAGGAAAACATCCTTAAAGGGAAAAAAAAAAAAAGCAATAAAGATAATGACACTGACCTGTTTGCATATCCATAGGAAGTACTTCACTTGACTACATAAAATAAAAGCAGTTACAGATAAATAAATGCCATTGATAAGAAAATGCAGGTGTTTGGTAGGAATTCAGGGATGAAAGTGTGAGAGACTGCAAACAGTCCCTGGGATCCAAAGGGAGAGGGAAGAAAGAAAAGGACAGAATGGAATTTTCAATCGTCTTCATGCAGATAAAATTCTCGGAAATCCTCAAAGGGAAGGCTTGAATGTGGCTTACTAAATGCTAATCCACCTACTTACACTGTTGCAGTTTTAAAAGAGCAAAAGAAATGGTATATCTTTCAACTTTTAGTTCTGTAATTCATAAATGTGTTTATGTCGGACTTAAGTTTTGATCACAGCTTCTAGTACATTTTAAAACAGTGGCTTCTCATCAAGGCGTAGGTGTTTTAGTAAATATTTTAGTATCAGTGATAATGAGGTACAGAACATGCTGTTCAGTTAAGGCTTGGTTTATAAAAGCAATCACTCTGCAGACACTGAATGATACATGAATTCTCTGTCTTAATGGATCCCAGCACTATATGAAACTAAGCCTTTCAACCCAGGTACTTTTGTACCAGAGAGAGGCATGAGAGAGATGCCTAAAAGGATTTCAGGAGGCAGGAACAGTACATATAAATTTACTAAGGATTTGTTTAAGGTGTACAAAATCATGGATCACTACCCAGCTTTCTTAACTCTTAACATCCAGTATTGCTTGGACAAATTGTTTCAACAGATGCTAATTTGGAACAGAGCTTTTTTTACTTTGCCTTTTGCTTTGTCATACAAGCAAATACATGTCATACAAGCAAAATAATATTTTTGTAGATGTTTTGCCACCTAAGATTGCCTCTCTGTCTCTCTGTGTTTAGACAAGTCTGTGAGAAGTCACAACTTTGAAGTTGTTTGTTTCTTGAACTCTAGCTGATGGAGCCAAACCACTTCTTAAATTATAGAAATGTTTTTTTCAATCTCATGACAAAGGAAAAAAAAGTTAATGTGATCACTTTGCAGGATGACAAAGAAAGTATCTGATTTTACCAAATGGAAAGTTCACTATCCATTTCCTTTGAAAGAACCTGTGGCAGATGCAACAGGGTAATTTTTTTTATTTTTAAACAAAGATTCCAGAAAGAATCAGTCCAACATGTCAGGGCCTTATCCTGCTCAGAGGCAAAAAGACATTTCATTTTGTATGTGTCAATGTTCCAAAGAGCATTATGCTAACACTTGAACACTTGTAGTCATATGGCTGCTCACATGTCTCAAAGATGACAAAACATTACAGAAAATGCAAATTCCTTTTTGTAGGATTCAGCGACATTAAATGCCAAGAAAATTTAAATCATTTAGTATTTCAAGTCAAATGAGAATAACATCCTCAAATACTTTACATGTCCATCACTCCTTCTGTCAAGTTAGCCTCAGAGAACAATTCTTAGCATAGGAGAAAACTGAGTGAAATACAGGAACAAAATCTTCTGCTAGAATAGTACTAAATGTGATTATTACACCCTAAAGTTGTGTTTTTTTCTGAAGAGATCCTTTCTTCTAGCAGGAAAGACAAGTGGGTGCAGAGATTGCTTGCCTTTCTAACAAACAATTCCTTGCTAGAGGGTCAATGGATTCACATTATGCCAACTTCAGATTTCCTTGAGACTCCATTAATGAGGTCCTGTGAGCCCCTTTCATACACTGAAGATTATTAATTTAAAAAAATTATATCATTTTAGGCAGAGGAGCTTAAGAAAAGCGATGAGAAGGAGACCTGTGTATTTTGTATCTACTTTAACTGAGTAATAAACAGAAGCATCTGGCTCAGAGGAGCTTTTGATCAGAACAGCAACATGTAATGTTAAGATTGTGTAGTTTTATTAGTACAGTGTATCATCTTCTTTCTGGCAAAGTGAAAACAAACATGAGCCTGCCTGGCACCAGAGCCAGTGAGATATGAACATAACAGTTGCATTTGATCAAGGGAGTCTCCTACTAATCAGCAGTTAAATGAGAATGTCCAATGTTCATTAGCAGGACCAAAAAACCCAAATGCATCTTTATTTGCCCACAGGATAAGGCTACTAGCCTAGCACTAAGAATCATAAGCTCATGGCATAAGTGATTTATCCCAGTGGATGTGAAGCCTACTGCATAAAACCCAGAGACAGCTATCCCAATCCTTAGCTGGAATGGGATTTCTGAAACATTGATGTCCACATGAAGGGACTTGGGTTTGAAAATCCAATGTTTTGGTTTTTTTTCATGGGTATGGCAAGTGCCATTAAATTGTCTGAGGAGCCCCTCTTGCATTCCAGCATGAATGGTCCACCTGAAACCTAAGCATAAATAAAGCACTAACATGCTTCCTAGCTTTGTAGCTCAGTAAATAGGGACTAAGTGCTGTTTGTACCAGGACACTAGGTTTTGCATTAAGCTAGGAAGGCAGGCTAAAGGACCTGCTGGGCTGTGCCTGAGCTCGAGCTGGCTTGCCTGAAGATTTGTTTTTGCAAGCAACAGCAATTATCTAATTACCAGATCTCTATTACCTGCTTTGTTTTAACTTTTCATCAGCTCTGTTATAATTGTGTGATGTAATGTCTACACCAATATATATATTTTGCAACTAATGGGCATTTGTAACATGTAGTTACCGAGAGCAGAATGACCCATTAGACCCTCTTAATAAAACACAGCACAGAAGCACAGAGGAAGCTTTGAAAGAACTGGCAGAGAGCAATACCTGAAGCCCAAGGGCTATAAATATCTCTGATGGCCAATTACTGGTCATCAAATGAATGCAACCTCAGGAGCAAGGTAAGTCAGGCCATTCTTCTCAAGCCTTGGGGGAGCAGAGAGAACAAAGAACAAGCACCCAACATATGTAAAACACACAGTAAATTCAGCTGCAATATGGACTTGCAAATCAACAAATAATAAGGAAGCCGTGAAGCCTCTTAACAAACATAAAAAAGATCCCAACCACATTCTAAACTGAGAAAAAAGAAATCATAAATATCCATGTCCTACTTCTGGCCAAGTGCTCAGGATACTGTCCAGTTGCTGTACATCCACCCCCAGACTGAAACCATCAATCCCCACATCGAGGGGTAGTGGGAGGGCCAGCCTAACACTAGAGAAAGGCAGAGACTAAAAAGTTTGTGTATTTAAGTTACCAGCACGTAATTTAAACTATTTGATAAGGCTGTTATAAATGTAAGAAACATTAAGACTGTAACCAGACTAAGATAAAATTCTTGGCTTCACATAAATGGTGTATCCTTTTTTGCCTGTAACACGATTGTAAGTGTTAGTAAATAGGTGGGAGTCCAAGCAATCTGTTCTCTAACTTAACTGCAACAAATTTCTCATAAAATACTTCACAGTTAAGAATATTTTCAAATACTCATGTGCAACTTTAACTCTGTTATTGTAACTAGATCCTGTATGGGAATGATTGAGTTTGCAACTTCATAATTTCCTTAAATGCAAACAAATAAATCTATCATGTTTCTTAGATGTAATTGTGATGAAGTCTTTACCAATATCAATCAACATATATGAAACTTATTTACCACTGTTATCTTTGAATTCAGAACTATAATACAAGAAAATGTGAAACAAAAATCCAGAAACTCTATATCTAAGCTGTCTTTGTTACCATGTGATATCAGCAAAAACCTATGAATGTCAGGGCCTGATTGTGATTATACAGTAATTATACTCATCTTATATAGAAGGTGCAAATAGGACTGTAAAATGGAAATCTCTTTAGAATGGAGTCTCAAGAAAATAATGACAACTACTGAAAAGGTTAAAACTTGCTTCTGAATATGTGGATGCTTTTGTAACAGTCTAGGAATTGTGTGAGGCAGAGACTGATATTCAATTTTTTGTTTTATGTGTTGTAATTTTTTTCCATGGAGCTTCAAACTTCCATTTTCATACCCTTTTCAGGAAAGAATCAAACTCAGACTTCTCATTCATTCATGACACTTCAACATTGGAGTGGGAAAAAAGTGACAGAAAGGAATCCTCATCAGCATCAAGTCATAGAGAATACTGTAAATCAAAAATTAAGTTCTGAGCATGAAGCCTTAATCAGGTAGAGGTACTCTTTCATCTGCAGGGCAGCCAGCCCTTAGATTAGCAGAGGTGGGAGGGAAAGCTCTTCTCCAACATTTCAAATCCCATCAATGGCTTAGGAAGTGAGGAGTAAACAATGGTTTCCCCTTTCTTTTTTATTTTTTCTACTTTTCTGAAAGAAGTGAAATTATTTACTTCATTTGCTACATTGTGAAGATCTAGCATGTAGTAATTTTTACCAACCAAAAAGATGGTTGGTGAATGAATTTAAGAATTTTAGGTAGTGGGAAGAGGAGAACAGTAATAAAGGTCCTGGCACGATTCAGTTCTTATTTCCTTAGTTCAAGACTTTACTGTGACATAAGCAAGCGGTGAATTGTGAATTTGTAGGATGTATTAATATAGATAAAACTGCATTCATCATACATTATCATTTTTTCACTTATTTCTCCCTCACCAATACATATTTTCAAGATTTATATGTAATTTTGAAACTATTTAAAAGATGAACTGAATTAAAAAAAAAAGCATTGAGAATTCTTTCCTCAAAATTTGCAGTATTTTTGCGTTATTTATAGTACTTTCAATCCTTACATGAGTACTATCTGTCCTAGACAAATGTAAGTGTAAGAAAATGGAGACATAACAGTTCAGAAAGTCAGGAAGGTGCTCTTCCTTGCAACAGGCATTACAGTCACTGTTCTTTGGTTCCTGATCAGAAAATAACAGCATTGTTATTAAACAAGCTCTTTAAGATAAGCCTTTATGTTTTCTAATGTGTTGTGGGGTTTTTTTTGTTTTTTTGTTTTTTTTTTTTTGTTTTTGTTTTTTTTGTTTGTTTGTTTGTTTGTTTGTTTGTGTTTTTTTTTGTTTTTTTTTGTTTTGTTTTGTTTTTTTTTTTTCTTTCTTGTTCAGTTTGTCTGTGTAACCTGGAATACTGCCAATATGATTCAGAAGTCCTGTTCTGCCATGTTTTTAATTATAGTTGGGACTGTGCAGGACTTATGCTGACTGTGGTACAAATTTTATTAGCAGTAATTCAGAGAAGCCATTCATGCTTTACTGCTTTTGATGAATGAAACAAACCCAGGCTCATGCAATGATTGGTATTATTCAAAGTATGAGAAATGAGAATTGAATTAAACCACTAACTGAAACAGGTAAAGTAATTCTTTACCTAAATTTCACAACAAAATGGCTTTCAGGAAATCTAGATGAGCATGAGTTCTCCAAAGAAGAGCCTGATCCCAGCAGGACCAATAGTGATTCAGTCAAGTCAGAGCTCAAAAATACTTTCAGACATTTTTAATCAGTTCCCTTTACCTTCTGTATCCTAGTAACTCAAACAAACCTGGATGAAGCTGCTCCCCAACACACAGGTGTCTGGTTTTGCACTCCCAATAAGCCTGTGCTACTGATTCTTACTAAAACTTTACAATACACTCAACTACCATGTACCATGTACTTCAGCGCTTACACACCTACAAAAATACCTATTTACAACCCAGAATATGCCTCAACTATGCCCACATGTGTATAGATACCTTCTCTAACTTCAACACTAACTGGAAGTTAGACTCCACTGCAAGATTTTAATTGGCAAGTGTTAGATGTAGCCTTTAAGGGCTTATCTGCTTTTCTGAAGTTAAAAAAAAGTTCTTCTGAGATGGTACAAACTCTCTAGCATTAAACCTCCAAGTTTCCTGTCACAGAACAAGTGTATCACATCCTCATTTACCTTTAAAAACTCACATCCAGAAAAGCACTGAAAATTGTAGTGTTTGTACTGTACACTTAAAAATCTACGGACATACGGTTTGTTAACTTTAATTAATAGAATTGAGCAAGCACGCATCCATTTAGGAAAAAACCTTTCTTTATGAACTTGTATAATCCCTTCACCACTTAAGAACACCAACAAACAAACCACAGAGCACTTAATGTTTCTCCAAGGAAAATGCAGGGAAGGAGTCAATTGGAACAGTTTTGTGTTCAAAATCATCTGTGAAGCATCAAAGTTATGTTCGTTGGCATCTGTGCTCCAGCTGCAGAGTTTAGAGCTTTTTGCTTTCTTAATCACGTTCCTTATTCCAATGAGTAAGTGGTTCTGTGCATTTACAGAGTACAAAGTTAATTCATCAGGGATTGCTCATACTCCTACAGCCTTTAAAGTCATTTCCCCAAGAGAGCATGTCAAATTTGAAGCTTCAAAGGACTTCTTTTTTTTACTGGATTTGATAAGCGACAATTTAAAAAAATAAACTAGATTTTGTTTTTTTTTTTTAAAATATATACTTATTGAACTGTTTAGGAAGAAAAAGATGCTTAAAATTACAATTATCCAGCCAACAAACAAAAGCCCCTTGCATTCAGTTCATAATAAATGCCTCTGATGGCAATGCTAAACTATTCTTTAACTGTTGGGAATCCATTTATGAGCAAGTTCTTATCTGTTTTAAAAAGCACTCAGAATGACAAAAAGTCTGAGGCTGACTCAGTTTTCCCTGAAATCAGAGGAAGACAAAATCAACTTCAATGTTGTTTGGGCAAGGCCCTGTTTTAGCAGTGACAATCAAGCACTAAAACCACTTTGTGTGTCATTTTGTAACTGCATACAAAATATAATATGATTTTGACCAGCTACAGAAACGAAATGCTCTATTTTTTCCATAAATTTCAAAGATCATGGATTCTGAGTCCTCCTGTTTGACCACCCTTAGGGTGGAAGTGTGGAGCTATCAGGGTGCAAGTGGGAGAGAAGGGGTATTTTGGGGGTTTTAAATGTAATATAACTGTTGGGGGTTTTAAATATAATATAACTGTTCAGTAGCTGCAAAAGTCCCCTGCAGGACTTACCCCTGACTAAGCAAACTAGGCTACTGGTTTAACTGCCCAAGATTAAGGAATACAAATAAAATGACAAAAATACATATATTTTGGCCAACTGTTTTGCTTTTTTTTTTTTTCCCCAGAAAAGCCTAAAAAGCATTTTCCTTGCTGAATTCTGCTGCCTTGAGAGGTGCTCTACTCAAGAGAAAAGTATTAGGGGGATAGTCCCTGACCCCTCCTCTACAATACAAATGAGCAAAGAAGTTCAGTACAATCATTAATGAGGGACCTGCAGAGGGATGTGGCCCAGCAGAGCACTACAGGAGGAAAGCTCACCACAGGCAGTGTTTTAGAGGCAGAGAGCAAGTGCTTGCTGCCAATCAAGAAATCCAAGGAAGGGCAAAAAGAAATCAGAATAAAACAGCGGGAAGATAACACTAACCTGCAAAAAGCTGAAGTTGGGTACAAACAAAGAATGAAGGGAAATAATAATGAATCTAGTGTAATATATGTTAAAACATAATGAGGGAGGCCAGAAAAGAATTCAAGGAGGTACTTTGTGAGGTCTAAAGGCTAAGATGCAGTCCTGCTTCAAGGACGTTAGGGACAGAAAGATTGCTACAAAGCCTACAGGGTCAGTATACTGTGAAGGCATAGAAGGGGTATTTAGAAATGACAAGACTACAGCAGGCTGTGCTAGTTGAAGACATGATGGCACAAATAGATAAAAAGAGAAAAAAAAAGTCACCAAAGAATGTAACTACAGAAGCAGAAATATGAAAACTAATACTAGTGACACACAGCTTCTTGCTAAATTTACCTTCCTGTCTGAAGCCTGGAAGATGGTAAATGTGACATCACTTTCAAAAGATACTTCAGGAAGTTCAGGGGAACTAAGAAAATGAGCATGACATCTGAATTGGGCAAATCAGGGAAATCAAAATAAAGCATGAAATTAGTGGAATATGAAATATGATCTGCTGGAGAACAAAATTATATGGTCTGCTTTTCTTTAAAAGGAAGCTACGAACCTATCAGAACCTCTGAAGGAGTCAACAAACTTATGGATACAGGTGGTAAGCTGATACAGTTTACTTTGAATTCAGAAAGACATTTCACAGTGTATCTCAAAGGAATTATTCCCTCTTAGGAGACCTGCAGCCACAAGCTAAACAAAAATCTATTATGCTTTCACAGATAATTAACTGCTTAAAAGATGGTAAATGGAAGAGAGGAATAAATGGTCAGTTTTTCACAATGAATGGTGCTCAACATGGTCTGTGCTGTAAATCTGTGTTGCAGGGAAAGTACTGTACCTAAGGATGGCACCTATGCCCCCAAAAAAACCCCAAAAAACCAAACTCTCTGGAGGGCATACTGCAGAGGGAAAAAAGGAATGTGTGAGTATAACGTTAACATAGCACATGCTCTTTATCAGGCTGGGACGGCAGGGAGAATGCAGTTCCAAGAACTAAACTCATCAATAAATTTCCTGCAAATAATCAAAGGTACTTACCTCACAAAAGGCAAAAGATTAATAGTTCATTTTCATCTCTGTTTGTCTGACTATACTAGGAAAAGCTCTTCTGTAGCTTTAGAAAGGACAAATACTGTTGTAAAATCTTGCACTTTTGTAATTTAGGTTTTCCTTTCTTCTCCACATTTCATACTACCTGCCTCTCAGAACACAGGTAATTCTGCTCATACATATTTTTCTTCCTATGAAGTTTATGGCAACATTAGTTAGTTTTCTTGGGACTCTAATGGAAAGCCAGATTCGCTTTACAAATAGAACATCTCATATTATTATACTTCTTCAATTTTACTTTGAAACTAACCAGCAAATAGAACACCAGTCATTCTGAAAACAAAGGAAAGTGAAAACGTTTCCCTACCTAGAGATACCAAACAACACTGCATTTCTTATTTTTTTTTCAAAATTACATTCATATGACTCCCAGCAAGATTTTTGATGGATTAATTCCTATAATCCACCAGTTGCTTTTTTTTCTTGCATTCTACGTAATGGATCATTGTTATACTTCATACAATATTGCTGATGATAGATTTCACTATATGTCTAATATTCCTTTTAGCCCTACATTTCAGAAGAAGATAATATGCACTGCTATTACTTCTTTTTCTAAATACTTTAAAACTCTTTAACAAAATATTCATTCTGCCAAGCTATCTCACACAAATGCTTCAATATGTGCCTTGGGATTCTGGATCAGCTTTTCAGTAAAGGACAGGATACATAAATTAACTATTTTTAATAGGAAGCTTAGTGCCATTGCAAAGAGGTTTATGTGTTCCTATGTGAAAACATACAGTATTTTTCTAGTTTTGTGACCAACTGCCCGAAAATTTCAGAAACTTCTGAATGAAACTCTTCTCATGCTTTAAATATAGTGAGCATATTTCATTTCAGCTTAAAGCAGAATTATGGGTTTTCTAGGTAGAGTAACAGCCAGATATACTCTCTGGATTTCTGCTTGCTAATGTCATCCAAGGCTGTGAAAATATTTAGCTAAGTCGGGCAATGCCAAGAGATGTGGATCTATAGATGAACTCTCATGTTTTTCATAGAGTTTACACTGAGGGGATGGGGGCAGAATAAATTCAGCTGTGAAAAATAAAATTTTTGCTAATAAGTGGGATATCGAACAGTAAATTGACAAAGGCACACACAGTGTTCCCACAACCACCAACATGTGTACGGCCTTTTACAAAGAATCCTGGAATCTGCCACTACCTTCATAAATAATCTTCATGCACTAAAGATGGGACTGCTTTTGAGCAACAGAGTAAGAACACAAAGGAGTGTCATGCTGAGCACTCCACAGATGCTGGCTGAGTAACAGTCTCGTATCGGACAGGGTGCCTGGCAGTCCAGCCTGTGTAACTGGCAAAGTGCCTGCAATACCATAGGTCAGCTCTGCTATTATGGGTGGGTTTTTTTTTCCACTTTTCCTTCTGGAGATTGATTTAAATTAAAAAGAGATCAAAGAGAATCGGTCCTTCCTCTGAATCAGATAGCTAAAAAAATACAGGTATAGTCTACAGCTCCTTTTCTACATCTGGACCCTCTCTGACAAGGCAAAGCAAAATCTGTATTTTGGGGCTGACCTATTTCTGGACCAGCCCCAGTCTATGTAGGGGTATCACAAATTTCAAATGATAGTTAAGTGAACACCTGTGTCTTTACAAGGTAGTAACTTGTTTCACTGATCTCTCATGCTAGAAATTGTTATAAGTAACAAGGTTGAAGATTTTCATAACATAAACTGAAATGCCTGCTTTTATAACTTCAGCTTTCTGATGTTTCAGATGAAATAATAAGTATTCTTGAATTAGAAAAACTCTGTTCTGGAAGGATTAATACTTTTATTTTCATCCGCATTTCTCTAGCCAAAGGAAATATGCAGCATGATTCTGCTTTCAAGTAACAAAAGGGGTCTTGATAGGGTGACTGTGACACTTCATCCTGCCCTTCAACCTTCAAGGACAAATCACTGTGTATTCTGGTAAATGAGCTCAGTGTTTGCATGAGTTTATATTCTCAGACAAGAAGAATACAATCCCATCTACTGGAGTATTCAGATCTAAATATTATTATTTCAGAATGCTGCAATAGGCTGAGTCACATCACCCTGAAGATACAAAATAAGTTATAAGTAAACACAGAGAAAATGTATGTTTGCCTTTTTTAAGGCTTGTGAACATATTTGTTCAAGATGAATGTCAGAGGCTTTGAATACTTAAATGCCTTTTATTTGGTGGCTGCAGTATTAGTGCAGAAGCATTCTAAGTCAACAACTTAGTGTGAAAGAGAATGGGATGAAACAAGGAGGAACAATAAAAGGAATTTTGATAACTCCATCAATAAATATTCAGAAGTTTTAAAGATTATTTCTCAACCTCATATAACTTGTGTAAGAACAGGGTTGCTTGACACTATTTTCAATGAAAATTAAAATCCTACCACAGCCAAATAAATTAAAAATTACTATGATGTCCTGAGACTAAGTAAAAATAAAAGCTGGCACATAAATATAATTAATTTGGATGGAGTTCCATTTAACTGCACTCAGATGGCTAAGGACTGCTGTCAGTCAGCTCAGCTAACAAATCACTCTAGCACTCTTCAAGAGCTGCTGCATTAGTGAAGCTATAAATGGCAACAGAGCGTATTACTTATTCAGGCTTCATTCATCCCTCAAGTTACTGAGGTCAAATTGAAGAATACTTGAACTCTGCTTTGTGTTAAGGTCTACATGGGAGCAGACTTTTTGGTATAAAATGTGTAAACACAATTACTGTGTTTGCACTGTGCCATTTTAAGTACAGGTGACCAAACCTAAAAAGAACAAAATAAATCAGAGGGACAATTTGTAGCAAACTGATTCAACACTCCCTTAAAAAGAAGAACATTGGAAATGCCATTCTAGATCAGGCATGTCTTCCCTGGTTATTGTCAAATGGCAGCATAGAAATAAGCAGAATGCACAAAGCACAGCTCCATATCTGATTGTTAATATTCAGGAAAAAGATTTAAAACTTCAAAATTTAATTTAATATGCTAACAAAAATCTAATTTTTGTCTATTATAATTCTACTTCATCCTGATGTCCTGCACAATTTTAGTTGTGTGGAGTTTTATTGGTTCTTAAGATTTAAGCCTCAACAATTTCTTGCAACAAGTTACATCATTTAACAATGCCCTGGATAGAAATGAATTCCCTTCACTAGCTTCATATTTCCTTAAAACTCACTATACTACAGTATAGAGTACAGAGAAACCCCAATGTTCCCTCTCTAAACCTGTCATTAATTTATGTATTAGTCCTTCACACACTAGAACCCTGCGTACTCTGATTTACAAGAATCCCAATCTTTTCCCATCCTTTGGAACACTTTCCTGAGCTCAGCCCACTTCCACCATGGGCCATAACCTTTAAGATCAGTAAGCACAGTTACAGAAAAAATTATGTAACTGCTCTATCAGGTTTCTGAGGTAATTTTCAATGTTATGCTTCATGCACCCTTTTTACCCATTTTGATTACAGTTGTACAATGAAGGTTGCTACTGAACTGACTACAGTAAAATTAAGGTTTCTCCATACTTGAAAAAGACATATCTTTGTAATGGAAGAGACTTTGAAATTTGTAGATGAAATCATAATGAGCTTTCATTACTTCAGCCATTGACACAAAGCTGTCAGATAAGTTCAACTTCAAAATAAGCTCAGCTTTGAAGATAACAGCAGTGTTGGAGAAATCACATTATTGTAATACGCGAAACAAAAACTGCGATTTTATCCTGCTTCAGTCCAGACTGCTACAATCATCTCTTCTGAGATTAGTTTATATATGAATCCCTAGAGTACCTTTTTTGTCTTCCTTGGGAATATCTTGCTGAAACTTCCTAAATGCTATAACTGAATCTATTTTTTTTTTCACCACTGCACAAACATTCTGGCTTATAGCTAGAATCATAAACAATTCACATACCAGGGTCATTCTCCTGTCTTGTTTTTCACTGTGTTTCAAGGTGAAAGAAGGAGCTTCTGTTGAGTTCATGACTGCAATTATGATACAAAACTCTTGATTTCTATTACTTCAGCCCTCAAAGACATCTAGTGCCTCCTATATGACATGCAAATCAACTTTTGTATTGATGATGCCCCAAAAGTTCAGGTCATCAGAAAATATAATCCAAATTTTTCCTCCAAAATGACTAAAAGCACTTATAAGTAAAATCTGTCTAAACACATTGCATTAACAGATCTAGAGTAACCTTCCAATAACCTGATGTTTTTCCTTCCACGACAAACCACTAGATTATCCAGTGGGTAAAGATGGATAAAGCTAACATCGATGTAACACAGATATATAAACTAGTATAATTAATTATAACTCTATGTAACCCCTCTGTCATGAATTTACTATCATTTAGTTTGAAGTTGCTCCATCTTGATAGTCAGAAACCCCTTTTATCTTCCTGAAGAACAATGTCAGGAAGATATGAAGAGGTCTATATTAGTAATATCCTAAGGGATTGGACTGCACTTTCCATTTACATCAGAATTATGTTTTACCCTGGAGTTGTTCAGCAATTTGAAAATCAGAGATCAGGTGAAGCTGACTGTCTTTACCTCCATCAATTTTTTATTTTCCATAAATTTGGATTAGAGGTTTACTATCTAATGTAGGAAAACATACCCTATATTAAATAAAGTTTTAGTTGTTCCAAGAGGTCCAGGATACTCCAGCACAGTTTTTTTTAATGTCAATTCTGATTTCATGGAAATACTACTTATGTACCAAACAAAGCTACACACCCATACAAAAACATCCACAAGCACTGGAAATAATGAAGTCTGATTTCCTGTAAGTTTATATTTCAAGTCTTTTAAGTTGATCCATTTGATCCTCTCACATTTCCCCTTCCCATACACCTACCTGTAGGATTTAGCAGTCCAACTGCTAAAAATTAAGAGATGCAGGCCCAAACAACACATGTGCTGATATGTACACTCATTGACCAGCACCTGACACCATTTGGACCAAGCAATGGCCTCAGCTGCAAATGTGTCTCTCAGTGTAGAAACAAATTTAGGTTTTTTCCCTCTACCAGGCCCCTTTGTTTCATGCAACTCGTCCCAATTCCTTGTTGTCATCTAAGACCACTTTCCTGTCAAATGTACTTGTAATGGGGGAGTGGGTGCCTTATGAGCAGAAGAGTAAGAATACCTGACAGACTACAATATAATCCTGTAAGCTCTATTACTTGATAAAACTAAGCTAGAACTATGCCATCTATTTTTTTTTTTTTGTTCTGGTTTTTAGTCTTCAGTGACAGTTGCATATTACTTTCCAGAGATAACTGAATGTTTTAGGTCCATAGCAATGAAAAAACCTCAGGGTCTGTGAAGCACAAGTGCTTAGGAAATATCCTCAAGTTTGAGTTCTTATCATTAAATCAATCTAAACTTAGTGCAGCACAAAACTTTGGCACCCAAGATTCTTTCTTCCAATTTTTCTCCTTTTTCATTCACATCCAGAACTTATCCCGTCAAAGAAAAGTAGAAGTTCACGTCTCTTAACAGTGAGTCCTTGAGCACTGTGCCTGCTGGGTGCAGACTGAAAGCGGTTTCAGGTATTCTTTCTGTGGTTATCAGAGGCAGCAACCACCACAGCTCAAACACAGGGCCTCACAGAGCTGGGGGAACAGTATTACATCTAAATAACAGTAATGAAAACTACATCTACAGCACAAGAATGGCTAAAAACTGCAACAAATGGTGAGACCTGAGACAGGACACACTCCAGTGTCCCTGGTGTTTTAGGAAACAGTGGGGCAAATTCCGGCTGAAGGAAATCTGGTCTTCTGTCTCTGATCAGTACAACTGCCTAACTGGATGAAGGCACTTGGCTGTCACCTGACCTCAAGGCACACACTGGCTGTTGCCTTCACCCAAAGCCCTGAGAAAGCTCATGCACTGTTACACTAACATTGATTTCCTATGATTTTTTAAATAAGATTTGGACTTCTGAATCAAACATTCATCATCTGTATGACAGATACACATACGCCCAATACAAAGTTCTTGAATGTGTTTGCTTTGGCAAACCCTTATAATTAGATTTGATAGAGATTACAAATCAGATGGCATTGGTCCATGAAAGAAGTTATTTTACATGACCTGGAAGACCCTGAAAGAGTGTTACAGGAATCTAGAACAGGACTGCAGTCAGTGTCAGTCGTCACAGGTTGAACTGAATAGTTTGAAGTAGAGTAGAGATAATTTCCTAGCAGCTAAAAAATGTATTTCACAGCTTTAAGTTACTTTAAAAATTACATCTCTCAAGAAAGAGATGCTTCACACTATTCTAAGCAAGAAAGCAAACACCTTACAGTTTAGTGTCTTTTTCAAAATTAACTAAATGAAACAGCAAAACAATTGCTGGATGTGTGCCTAAATACCACCTTAAACAGCTCACATTTGGATATATGTGGACATCAGTTCAACCAGTTCATATTTCACATTTACCTTCACCATGAATGCCAAGCTGGTAACTCACTTTACTGACCAAGGTAAGCAGGTATGTACCATTGATCAATATGTTTAAGCACTTCTGAAACTATTTCTTATGATTTTGGGTTTTTTTTTTCTTTTTGGTTTTACCCTCTTTAAGTAACTGGTTATTGCTTAAAATTGAAGTAGAATGTGCAGCATGAAAAGAAAAGAAGTTCCACTTTGTTAAACTTTCAAAATATAAAACCAGTTAATATCCAAAGGAGTTTGCATTACAGAAGAAAAAAGGATTGAA
This sequence comes from Vidua macroura, assembly GCF_024509145.1. Lineage (NCBI taxonomy): Eukaryota > Metazoa > Chordata > Aves > Passeriformes > Viduidae > Vidua > Vidua macroura. The sequence goes on along the minus strand of NC_071571.1, from coordinate 82,954,203 downwards.
AAAGGAAATGAGCATAAAGTATGCAAACATCATATAAATAGTACAATTTCTTATACAACATGCTTGTGAGATTGTTTTATGTTTATGTAATATATTATTTTTCTTAAGTCAAATGGAAACTTTAAAAAGAGCTATAAAAGAAAGCATAATAATAATAATTTTATTTTCTGGTCAATTTTCTGGACTATAAATTTCAAACTTATTTTGTGGGATGGCAAGTAAAAAAAGGTAGACTGTTCTCTCTGATGGACAAAGTAAAAAGTACTTCTGAAAACCTTCCATCTTCAAATTCTCTTTAAAAATTCATGAAAAAAAAAATTACTTTTTTCTTCTTTTTTCTTTTCATCCTCTTTCATTACAAAAACTCTAGAATACAAATACCCTTTCTGAAAAAAAGTTTTGTGTTCAGAACAATTCCAGAACATTGAAACAATAATTCTAATAATTAAAAAAAAAAAAAAGCAAACCAACAAAAAAAACCAACAAAACAAAACCAGAAGACAAAACCACCCCCAAAATAGCTATTATTTTCTAAGAAACACATAAAATTCCTCCTTCCTTTTTGGTTTGTGTTTTCATTCCACAGCAAAACACAGCATGTTTTTTTCTGGTATGTGGAAGGTATATACCATTTACCAGGCTCCCAGTACAAAAATGAGGATTAATGTATATGTTAGTATGACTGAAATAAGAACACAGACAAATATACACATAAAGCATGTCACCCAACTTGAGCCTCAAACTAAATTGCTCATTCTATTAATAATTTTTAAAAAAAGTTATTCTTTTATTACTGGCCTGAGACAAATTCAAGTGAGATTATGCTTCTCAAGGGAAAAGAAGCATTTTCTAAAGGAAACATAACAGCTTATCTGAGTATGCTATAAAATCTGAAGGTGATTGTCCTCTGAGGCACATTAGCACAGTCCAGAGAATTCCAGTTCCTTCTCTACTATCTGTATCACCTGCATACATGAAATTAATACCTGTTTTTTGATCTGCTTAAGCTTTCTATTACCAGATTTTAGCTGCTCTTAAATTTGGTTGCAATGGTTCTATCTCTTATTAGACAATTTTAAGCACTCTTTAGTAGCTTTGATTAACTTAAAGACTTTGACAGGTCCTTATGACTCCAGATTTTGATTTTGAACTTCATCTTTTTGACCCTTATGAGTCTCTGTGGTCTAATTCTCCTGTATCATATTGATTTATGGTTTTCTGTATTCAGTGAAAATGGCTTCAGTCCTAAGAATCTGGCCATCCATTTTCATTCATTGAGGGAACTTAAGGAACATATGCATCTTTAAGATACCATCATGGTTTTCTCTCTGTGGAATATTTATATGCATCACAAGATTTATCATTATTATTTTATAAAATAAGTTGGAAATAACAGTAGGGAACTCTACTGAGTCCTGAAAAAAAATATTCAAGTGGCTTGGCTGATATCTGCTATAAGACAGATGAAGCCAAGGAACCAAGTGATGAGATAGATTCAAAAAAGACAAGCACGGGCTGTCTTTTTGACAAGCTGCCTGCTGTAATATTGCAGCCTAGGAGCAAAACAATCAAACTAAAAGGAAGAAACACTGTTCATTAAAAATTGTGTGGTATAAATCATTAGGTGGACACAGACAATAGCCATTAATATGGTAAAAGCTGCAAAATAAGGACAGGAAAACAGATTAGGATTCGCTATACTGCAGTCTCACAGCCAGGTTGCAGATTGGAAAACAGAAGAGGCAGGTTCTCCTAAGAAATTAAATCTGGTCCCCTGATACTGCTGGCATGCATACTTCTCCTTTATTCACAACGGTAAAAATTTGTAATTCTAACTGGAAAAATACACACCTACTACAATAAAACCAAAAATTTGGTTGAAGCAGAACAACATCCAACAAGTTTCATATTTGTGCTCCTCATTCATAAGACTTTATTAATATAAATATTTAAACCATTCAACAATTACAAGGCGGCATAAAAATATTTCTGATTTCATTTTCTTAGATTAACGAAACAAACACTGAGAAGAAATAAAGTACTTTTTCTTCAGCTTCACTTAGTGACTATGCCCTGCTATGGCTGCAAAGCCTCTGAGTCAAGACAGGTAACTCAAGGGTTCAAATTCAGTGAAACTTAATCAGAACACAGACTTTATACCACAGTCCTTTATCTTGCAAGGACATCAGGATTTATAGAAAATTTCTGCACTGGATGGGTTTCCATTTGTGCCGAAGTTTTAGCAAGACAACTACGTACTCCAAAGCTTGAAACCATCAACAAAATACTTTTCTAATTAATAAAAAATCTCCAGAACATTTCTACAGCTGAACTGGTAACTATTCTGTGGTGCAGCAGAGTATGTGCTAAGAGTGTTAATAAATTACAAAACCCAGTGCCATTGATCTCAAATTAGTTATAGTAAGTAATTTTTACACTAAAGGTTTTCCTACTTTCCTCATGGAGCTTTTCAAGAAAATTAGACCCACATATTTTTGATTTAAGACCATAGAAAGATTCTCTGCAAAATAAAATGCTGTTATATTTCACAAACATTATTATAGGATAAATAGGAACAAATGAAGGAGAAAACCTTCATGTTATGCTCTATTCAGTGTGAGTCAGGAAGGTTTAACACTAGATCTTAATCATATGTCTGCTTTTTTGGTGTACCATCAGAACAGAAAAATATTTTGGAAAACTTGATAGAATTCTAAGTTATTGGGTTAATTCTTAAAGTTTAACTGAAATAAAAGAACAAGCCTCTTGCATGCTTTTAATCTACTCAAAATGCAGTTCTATCATCAGAATAAATTTTAAAAAGAGAACAAATCCTGGGAAAATGCACAAAACCTTCAAATTAGAAAAAGGTAATAAATTATCCTTTCTTTAGTATTGAATTACTGCCAATCTAACAAACAGACCACAGATTACAACAAACCTCAGAATTAGGCCTCTCTGAAATTAAGACATGTAAAAACTGGTTTAATAGTAAAAAGAAAAAAAAATTCTTCGACCCCTTTACTTACCCACCTCTATTTTTTCAGATATAAGAAAAATCCCCTACATGTTTTCCCATATGTTTCTCTTAATAAACTGGGTATCAATAAAGCACTTCTACTCATTCAAAGCATCCCACTGTAAATTCAAACCCTGACAGCTACTAGGCTGCTGCTGTGCCAAGATCACCTCAGAACTTTCCTGGTGCTTCCATGCAGTCACTGATTGGCTCCTTATGTATTTAGATGTGAAACTTAGCTTTTTCTCTGCTGTACAGAACATGTTACACTGGAGTCCTGGGCTCATAGCTAGAGTTCTTATGCACTCTGATGATAAAACTAAAACACTCCCTATAAACCTGCAATGGCACATCGACATCTGCACCAACCTCACCTCAAGAAGCTTAAATTCTAGATGATACTGTGAAAAAGCTGAATTATATATATTTCTGATTGATAAATTGTGTGGATTTCAGGACACACAAGCAACACAGAGACAAAAACAGTCTGGTGACTCATGTTAGGGGTACAGCTTATAGACATAGATTCTTTATGGGCACAGCATTAGTGTTAGGATAGGTGGAAATGGCTTCAAGTTTTGGCAGAGGAGGTTTACATTGGATATTAGGAAAAAATTCTGCAGTGAAAGGGTTGTCAGGCACTGGAACAGACTGTCCAGAGAAGTGGTAGAGTCACCATCCCTGCAGATATTTAAAACATAGATGAGTCACCGGGGAATGTGGTTCGATGGAGGAGTTGTCAGAGCTGTGTTAATGGTTGGACCTGATAACCTTAGAGGTCCTTTCAAACTTAAATGATTTTATGACTCTGTGACATAGAGACATCTGTGGCATATGACCACAGATATTTGAATGAAAAGAAAGCTAAAAATTTCTTACCACACTGCAGCCAGGACAGTCAGGACCATTTTCACATGTCCTGCGCCGTGCCTGGATCCCTCCTCCACACTGAGCTGTGCAGCGCTCCCATGGCCCCCAGCCTGTCCAAAACACATGAGGGGGGCACAACAAATGCTCATTGCAGTACCTGTGGAAAGACAAATAACGAGGCAAAGAATCTATTTATTATCAAGACAAGACCTCCCCCAAAACCTCCCTCATTTGCATAATTCAGATATTTGTATAGGGAAATATTTTATACAAAGGGGCTCTCTCTACTCATTAAGCACTGCACAGAGTGTCTAAACATTTGAGTGTGTTTTTTTAGGTTGCAGTTGTGTGGGTGAAGCATTTGTTTGCTTTATTCAGTGACTTCAGAGTTTATTCCATGCAATGCAGCCATGCGATTGTACTGCGGTCACGTAAGCAAGATTGTAAACTACTTTATTAAAACTAGTTGTGGCTATGCCTCTGTGGCAGTCAACCAAACAGAAGGTAAACATTCATGCAGACAGTTTTTTATCAGTCTCCAGCTAAGAATTTATTAGGATCTATCTCTCTCATCTTCAGATAGCTACACTTGCTTTTTGCTTTTCATAGCGTCTCTGCTCCTATGGACAACATAAAGTTAAACATTGATTCTAGGCATAAGGAACTGCACTTGTTTGTAATATTACTACTTTTTCTTTTAAAGAGTGCTTTTAGCTATTATAATCTTTGAAGGATTTTCATGTAGGCTGCAAAGTGATTCAGAGGTCTAGTAGGTTCTTGAGGGAAGCACTATTAAGTTGTGATTATTGCGACAATACATTCAGAAGGAATGTGGGAAGGTCCCAGCTTCAGCTGAGTTTTTTCATTTTTTGTAGAAATCTTAGATTCCTGATTTTTTGAGTGTGCCATCCAATAATTCTAGCCATAGCATATGCTGATTTTTAAGGAACTTCTTCACAGGTCCAAAGGATTTGGGCCATCAGCTAGTGTAACTAGGGCTCTCTAAGACACCAAGCTCTTAAAGCAAACACACAGCATAGTCAGGAAACAGACAACACTGAAGAAATTCTCAGATATTTTATGTCTGCATCTGGGTAGCTCTTGTTAAAATACTGACTGTCCTGAATGAACAAATCAATCTGATACAGTATTTCCTCAGTTTTTACACCATTCATCCAAAATCCAATGTCTTCTTGCCCTTTTAAGAAGTTTTCATCTCTTCGCACTCTTCTATAGTGAAAACTGACTCTAATACTCCAGTTATTCATTTTCCACAAAAAGAGGAATGACAGTATGAACAGTTGTCATTTTCAACAAGAATAACTACAATAGCTTTTTTTTGCTTCTACTCAGAAAGCCCCAATAACTGTAACCTATAATTCTTCATTATCCTTCATTATAAGGAACTTGAACATTTGGAACTCTGTGGGGGGCAAAATAATAGTGTTGGTGGTGTAAGTAACATTCAAAAGCAGATTTATTGCACATGCTGGAGCCTAAAATTCAAACTTTGACCCTAGGTCTGGTCAACTCCATCAAAATCTAAAGATTGGGAGTGGGGTTAATAGGGGAGTGACATTTAGTTTTCTGCTTCTGTAGAGTTAAGAAAATTATTCACAGCTTGTCTTGACCTTTCCTCTGGAAACTGAGGAAAAAATACCCAAACCCTCAATATTTGTGAATCTGGTATTGGAATTCTTCAGTGCGTGATTTGGGTAAACACATTACAGTTCACATTATATTAAAGACACACAGGAATGTTCTGTGCCTGGATATTCTTCCCTTAGAACCCCTAGAACTCCATTCTGCACACATTCTTTGTGACATGCAGTCATTTATGTGAATGCATGATAATTTCTTCTATATCATTTGTTGAGAATGTATAGTCAATAAAATATAGATGTAACATCATCATTTATTTAGTCAAAATAGTACAAAATTTGCATAATTTCAGTTCTTAATGAAGATGTGTTAAGTTAATTTGGGAGATACCGAGGCTGAAGCAAATCTTCCATGAAGTTGAGAATTACCAATATTCAGCCGTGCAAAAGTAAAATTAAGGAACTTGTCTTGCCTTGAAATAAATGCATCTACAGTTTAGCTATCTTAAGAATGAAGTAGTCATCTAACTTGAGCAACAACTCATGGAATGAAACAGCCCAGTTAAAAATATGATTTATGTCACCCTAAAGCAAAGGTCATATAAATACACCCTCAATGTACAGATTGATTTTCTTGGACTATAAATGCTACATGGGAGACAGACATCTAAGCAGCCATTAAAGGCAATGGAAATCTTGTCAATACAAACTAGGGAGACTAGAATGATTGATTTGAAGAAGTTAAGGAATATAAAGCAGCAGGACACAAATTACTGTTCTCCACAGCCTGTATTGACTAAATTTCTAGAGACCACAGTGGAAGATCAGACACCCGACTCACACATAAACATTCACACTCGTGAACCCTTGTATGCCAGACCTCACTTTGAGGACAGTCATGCCACTATGCAGTGGCTCTTTTAGTGTCTATGTGCCTGACCTCCCACTCTCTCACTTCAGCAGGAGACAGAAAAGAAACCTAATAACAGTGACCCTTCACATTAAGCACTTCAAAGGGCTGGCAATTCTGTTATCCAACACTAATTAAAGATGCAGCTGAAAAAAAGCCTTAAAATCTCTATGCAAACTACTTCAATTTAAGAAACAGTTTTGTTTTTTTTTTTTTTTAATAGTCAACACCGTACATTTTTCCTTTTTTTTTTCAGGAAAAAAAAAAAAAAAAAAAGGAGAACAAACCAAAAATGAACATAGCATACAAGTAGAATCTTATTTTCATTTCAGCCAGCCAGCCTCTGAAAACATCAGGTATGTTTTCACAGCTAGAGACGTCCCTGCAATTGATCTTTGAGAACTGTGCTACAGCATGGGGCTTTGAGCCAAGTTTCATTATATCTGTTCTTGGCTGCATTTCAAGTCACTCAGCAACCCTTTTTCCCTTTTGCTCTTTCTTTCCCTCTTAATTTTGTTCTCAGGACCCACAGGGCTAACATTTTACAGTAATTCAACAAAACATGCAATGCAAGAAACTTGAATCTGTGAAACCACTGCCCTCTCCCCTAACCTAACTGCAGGGAGGTCAGAATGGAGAACAGCCTAGAGAAATGTGGGTTTTGCACAGTGACCGTTCACATTTCCCTTGAAGTGAACCCGAGTTCAAATGCCCGAATAAAGGAATTGTCACACTGGGGGAAGGGTGAACATCCTCTGTCCAGCTGGGTCCACAGCTATTAGTGCCTACAGCAAATTTTACAACTACAATTTCAGTGCAACCGGCATTACTATTCTTGTTTCTAGAAACATCTCAACCTTTAGTAAGACATCCATTTATTCCATTTATTTCAGCGCTGCTATCAAGCACTGAGTACTACAGGCTAACTGCATGACAGTTACAAGTATGCCCTTTTTTATTCCACAGAGAGATGTTATTTAAAGAAATATTTTGTAATTTTGCACTATGTTATACTACTACCATGTGTTTAAGAAAAACAAACTAAGCTTCATCCCTGTGTGCCCTTTCCTGAGCAATTTACTGTTCTGTGGTGGGTAGTTGTGATTACCAGCTGGTGATTTACTGGGACGCACTATAGACTATATTAGACTATACCAATGCTGATGGGAATGCCAGATTCCTTTAACTCAAGGCAGTCACATGACATGCACATGCCCTACTGGATTGAGATTGTTACACTGACAGAAATACCCATCCAAGAGATGGTGGAAGGTGGCATGTGGTCCCAGGGGCTTCTGTGGAAGTGGGGGAGCAGAGAAAGCAAGGAGGTGGGAACAGACACTTCCCAGGAGATAAGACATCCATGGGAGTGCAAGAAAGCCTAAAGCCTTGTGGAGTTTAAGCTGCTCTGCTGAAGTGGACTGGGTTTGTTCACACTGCTCAGAAACAAGCAGTGCTACACAGAGCAGGCACTTGACTCTCAGCAGCTCCTCTTTCTCATGGAAACAAGCCCAAAAGCTGAATGTTTGCTGAGAACCATGTACAAAATAATGTAACAATATGTCCTGCTTCTAATCGTTTTATACATGCCAAAATATCCAGGGCTTTCAAACATTTACTCCTTGTCTGCAGCCAATTTACTTTTCTAATTGCCATGGTTTTTATTTCTATTCTTTCCTGTGTAATAAAAGATAAGTGCATCCACTGAAAGCAAGGGATTCACATTTTAATGTCCCTCTTTTCTGCACAGATAGTAAGGGGACCAGTGGGCCTAATGAGGCCATAACTCCAGCATCTTCCACAGAAAGGACAAACATTCTCACCCCATGATAAAGTCAAGACAGGATACTACAGACTATAAACTAAGATCTAGAGAATTTCCAGCCGCTTCAGTGAATATTTCTTACACAGGAAAAATCAGAAAAATTAAGCCCCTAAGGAATTGATCAAGATGTCTTCCATCTGGAGTCTTAAGCACAAAATTAATATCTGATTAGCAAATTTTGTTACAATGTTATTTTTACTCCCTCTCCATATTCTGTCTACATGTACATCAGCTGCACTTTTGACCTACTTCTACAAGGGGAATTTGCTTTGTAATATAAGTATTTGCTGTTATCTCTCAACTGCTTCCCCCCCCCCACCCCCTTCCCATGCACCTCTTTTAACAGCAGAGCATGAAACAGTTTAACCTATCTTCAATGCTTTAAATTGGCAAATATTGTCATTGATTTTAAGGGAATGGCCAGCAAGCACAGAGCTGCCTGATACATTAGGCATGATAGGATCATGGCTTTCATGAGGTAAAACAAATATATCCTAGACAAACACTTAGCTCTTAACACATGAACAAATACCCTCAAGTTGAATATAGATCCACATCTGAAAGTAAATTCACCTCAGATATACGCTGCCTTTTTTGTGTTTGCTTTCTATGGAGTTATGTACTGGATTTCTATTGAAATCACTGTTTGTTGAAAAGCTGTTTCAAAGTTTGGCATGTAGATGGCTGTGGAAACCAAATCCTATATTTATACCTCCTGAACATGTGAAGGTGATTAGAATATACACATTTACAAAGACAAATGCACTCAATCTGTAAACCAACTAATTCAAATTTTTACTAAAATAAAATATATTTTCATTTTACATATGAGCTGGGTCATCAAAAAAGTAAACTGTTAGGCTATTTATAAACATTGGTTGATTTAAATACAAAAATCTGAGAAGTTGCTTCTTGGCACTTTGGATACAAAACCAGTAAATGTTTCTCAGGAGTTACTGCACATGTAATATTTGTTCAGCCTGCCTAAATGTTATGAGATTAAAGGAACTTTTCCATTTGGTGCTCATGTAACTCAATGAGAGTGAAACAGTGAAATAATACTACTGCAAATGCTGGTACTCCATTGCCCTTGCAGCTCAAAACTCTCTACAAGCTGGTAGAGCCATGAGGACACTCATAAAACTCTAAGGACCCAACCAGCTTCCCCTGGGTCCTCCACCCACTCCAATGGGCCAAGGACCTCTATTTAACCTGATCCTAACTCTGGCCTGTGGTTTATCTTCCTACCTGGACTTCAGACTTCATTGTCGTGATGTCACTAGGATCTAGACTCTTGGTTGGATCTGGTCACAGTCTCCAGGCTTTCCCTGCTCCCCTTCTGCGGGTGATGGGATGGGCCCTGGCTGGCAAATATCCCAGAACCTTCTGCTTTTTACAGCTCTGAAAAGATTTATCCAAGTACTTGGCTTAACACTGACAAAAATCCTGGCAAATAACTGATGCCTCATTCCTCTAGCTGCTTTACAAATTATTTGACAAGATTTCCTAACTTACCACACCCTCTGGAAAAAAATTAAAGGCACTTAAAAAAATAAGTGTCAGGACATAACATGGATAACAAACAAAACCAAGGGCAGGAAGCAAGCTATGTGTGAGCAAGCTATAAGTGAGAAAGGTGCAGGGCTATCAGGAGTGAAGGGTCTTTCAAAGAGACAGGAAACAGTGACAGAAGAACTCTGCAAGAAAAAGGCATCCTGCAGTAAACTCACAGGCACATTCATCCCAGATTGCTGCTGAACTGGATGGAGATAGAAACGACAAATAAGCTGCAGGCTACAAAAGCAAAGCAACAAATGCTTATTGCTCCTTCAGAACTATTGCATACCAAAATTCAAACCTTCTGGACTGCTATTATTTCAACTCATCATAAGCCACTTTCCAGGTTGTAACTTCTTTTACAGTGTACTCATTTTCTTAATGCTCATATAATTAACAAAGTATTTCTCATGGTTTTCTTTATTTCTGTGAAACTTCTTATCAAACGTTTATTCCATGTTAAACTAAAATGAGCAATTACTATTACCATCTATAGTCCATCATCACAAAGTCTCTCCAAACTGAACTTTTTTTCTTTTTTTTATGTTTAGTCTCATTGTGTCCTGCCCTGGACTGACCTCTCAGTTCAGGAAAATCAATAACTGTTATTCATGCTGGGACAGAGCTAAATAACAGCAGATACGATCTATGTTTGATGGTGATGGCTTTTTGGTTGGGCAACCTATTTTCAGAAAGCAATTTACAAAAGAACAAAATCCTATCCTCCAGAACGAAATGGTAAATATTCATGGCCTTGAAACAGTCAGAAATGTTCATATATTCTGTGATACTGATCCTTTACATTTAAGAGTTAGAAAGACCAGGTCCCTGGTGATCCGTTAATACATAAATGTGTGATGCAACCTTGCTTCAATGAATCTCTTAATCTGAAGAAATGCTAGAGTTGGTATTTAATTAAATGCCTCACTGAAACTCTTCATAAAGGTTACTGATTTTAGTTTACATCCAAGAGCAATATAGGATACTACATCATCCATACAGAAACACTGAAGTAAGCTGTAAGTGCATATTGGGAGGAAACATATCTGTATACATCTCTTGGAATGGATGGCTACAGGCCTCCAAATTTTCACACCAATGCTAGTCTTCTGCTATCTAGCTTTCTGCTATGCCTCTGGAAACAACATAATGCATGCAAGAGTTGAAGTTTATCTGAATATATTCTAGCTTGATTTAAAGAAATATTTAATTCCTGTTAAAACTGCAAACAGGGTCCACATGAATTAGAGATGTAGTTAGGGTGCACATAAAATAGAATGAAAGGCCTGAACTTGACATTCTGAGCTAGTGACAAAATACTTATTCTGGTGCCAAAACAGTGCATGGTGAAATCAAAATCTGAGCTAACTTGATCTGCTCAGGGGTTCAAAAATATATACAAACAATTAAAAAATAACTACCAAGCTTGAAACCCTGCTAAAGATATTTGACTTTAAGGTGTATTATATTTATTGAATAGAAAACAAAGCCCTTGAAACTTCCTTCCATGTTATAGAAATGCTTAATTCATTTACAACAGAAAAAAAATGAACTGACAGCATCAGTAACATAGTGTTGTGACCTTATTATATTTTGTTCTGAATTCCAGGTATTGAGGCTGAATAAGTTACAATTCAAACACAGTGTAATCAATTTTCAAGGAGAATCAATTTTCAGGGTCTCAAGGGACAGCAGCGCACTGCTTAGCCCAATTGTCTGGCACGACCAGGAGCTCTCAGGTGGCTTGGGAGGGATGAAGCTAAGCAAAAGATGAAAGATCTGCTGCAGACCCACAGCCTTGTTAATGGGAATACTGTACTACACAGCAGTAAAGTTACAGAGAGAGTGAAAGGAAAGGGAAGGGAAAGCCAAGGCAAATAAAGGAAAAAATGTCCTGTGGAATACAACTGCACAGAAGAAATTAAAACAGACCATAGAAAAAAAGATAACTCACCTCTCCTCACGATTCTGTCCCACACAGACGCGTCCTCCATGTCGAGGGGTAGGATTGCTGCAGGAACGCTGACGAACTTGAAAGCCTATTCCACAAGTGGTGCTACAAGGTGACCAAGAAGTCCATGGTGTCCAGCCTCCATTTCTGGTAGAATAAAAAGCTCAGGCTCTGTCATCTGTTATACATAGCGAACGGCTGATTAGGTGTGACTGACAGCAGAATCTGGCCTACTAATATTTCTGTAGACGTCATTAATACTGCATCGTGTTCCATTTCTTCAAGAATACTGAACCAAAATAAAGGTGCTCTGCTTTGCAATGAATTTGCTTTTGCTTTTAGCAACTGCTAAAATTACCTCCTTACACAAGAATTACAAAGATATGAAGATATTTAGCTGCTTTTGGTCACTTTGTTCTGGGTAAGCTATATATGCAAAGTCCTGGATCAATGTTCTGAAACTAACTTTAAATTACATATCACTTTCAGGGAGATTAAAATGTCAAATTTTGCTACCTTGTCTGAAAGGAAAGTGATTAAAGCCTGGAGGACATAAAGCTCAGAGGACATAATTTTGCTTTCTACAACTACCTGAAAGGATACTGTAATGAGGTGGGGGTTGGTTTCTTCTCCCAGGCATTGATCTCTTGATTTTAACACGGGACAGAATGAGAGAAAATGGCATCATGTTGTGTCAGGAGAGATTTAGATTGGATATTAGGAAAAATTCCTTCACCAAAAGGGTTGTCCAGCATTGGAGCATGCTGTCCAGGGAGTCACCATCCCTAGAGGTATTAAAAAACTTGCAAATGTTGTACTTGGGGATGTGGTTTAGTGGTGGACTAGGCAGTGCTTATTAATGGTTGGACTCAATCTGAAGTATCTTTTCCAGCCTAAATGACTCTATGACACTAAAGTAAGCATTAAAATGCATTACTTCTCAATTTCAATTAGTTCTAATTTTCAGTTAGTTCTCAATTTCAATTTCAGGTTATTCTGATAAGATGTCAATACCTTGCTGGCAATTTAACAAAAAAGCTAAGAGAGTTCACATGCTGGTAAGTAGCTTGCATATATGAAAATTTGGAAAGAACTCCCACCCAGCCCCCACCTCCCAAACGCCCTAGAAGAATATATTATAGACCAAAAATCTGACAAGGAATTCCATATTCTGTACTAGAAAATAAAAAAAATAATAAAAAAAAAATAAATTATGCACTTCAGCTGTTATCCAAAGCTTTAAATGGCTAGCTTGAAGTTTTTGTACTAGTAGAACACCAACAGAAATAAAGAAAAATAAAACAAAACTATATTGATCTTCTGATAATTTATCACAAAAGCAAAAGTTAAAACATTGCCTTACTAATATAGCAGTCTTAACAGAAGTAAGATGTTAAAACAGTAGTGTAATAATGCCAAAGGCAGAATGCAAATCCAGTCCCAAATCACATTCCAAAGTCCTGTCTAAACCTGACAGCTGTTGTTTGATTATTCAGTATTTCAGAGCATGTTTATCTTTTCTACCATTCTCCTGAGCTGATGCTATATGATATATTGTTAGATTTTTAGTAATTCTCCTAAAATAGACCATTTTCACTTACACAGCTTGCAGTTACCTTGTGCAGAAATGCAATCAGTTTTATTCATTATCATGAAGTGATTGTGATGTTGAAAGAAAAGAAAACAGAAAGAATCACTGAAAATAAGCAGAATGCTTCAGTATATGTTTCATCCTGCAATTAAAGTATGTATAATATATGTGTAAAATGTTTTAAACATGAACTTCTGATGCAGTTCCAAATACATAACGTTCTGAGTCTCTTTGAAATTATCTGCTCTCACTGATTTTCTCTGGGAGTGGTCAAGTTCCTGAAGAAGACAAAAGAGTGGCTAAAGATTCTATAAAGACTGACAATAGAACTTGCTATCGTGATACAACTAAAAGATACAATGAAAACATCCAGGGCAGAATGGGGAACTACAATGGTAATATGAGACCTCCAAAAAAGTAAACCATTCTAACTTCCAGAAAAGAAAGTTGCATGAATTACAGAACTGAGAAAAAGTGTAATACTTTGGATATTATCTAACACTGATTTTTTTTTTCTCTCAGAGCTTTTGTTAAAATTACCTGAGAAGAACGTTATTTGGTACACAGCATTTGAAATGACTCTGTGCTCTCTGACTCATTCTCTCTCCTAAAAAGTCTGAGAGACACTTCCTAATGTCCCATTTGCCCTTTCATGCACAGGATCAGTAGATTTCAGGGGAGATTTCAAAGGGTAGGCTTTATTCTGATTAAGTTAAAAATTTTTAAACCACAAATGATAGAACCGGAAATTGTCATGAATACCTGGAACAGTTGGCAATCTCCATGGTTGGTCCTTCACACAGCCATCCTCCACACTGAGGAGCAGGACTGTCACACATGCGTGTCCTGCAGAGGCAGGAGCCAACACTGGCCCCGTCAGTGTGGGTGCAAGGTTTCCACTGTGACCATGTCCCAAAATGTCCATCCACTGTCAGATTCCTCATCTAGAAACAAACACAACAGAAAAGCTTACCTGAGGCTTGGCAGTTCCTTCACACAACCTCTTTATTCTGTTGTGCATGAAGGTTTAGCCTTCAGCCACCAACAACAGCAGTCTCCACTGGAGAGATACATCTTCCAGACAGCAATCTCCCCTTATAATTCCTGTAGCTGCATAATTTCCACAACTTCTGACCAATCCGAGCCACTGGATGCCACCACGATAGCAATAACAGAAATCACAACTAACTGTTACCTTTCACAACCATGCCTGCCTACCTCTCAATTGCCTTCTGCAATCCCTATTTCCTAAAAATTTCTGGTGAAAATGGAACCTGGAGACTGATTATAAAACCCAAAATCAAAAGGAAGAGCCAGTAGAGGATATAGAAGAAATGAAGAAGAGATTCTCAATGAGGATGATGAGACACTGGAGCAGGTTTCCCATGAGAAACTGTGGATACCCAATCCATGGAAGTGTTCAAGGCCAGGTTGGATGGGGCTTTGAGCAACATGGTCTAGCCCTTGGCAGGGGGGATTCAAACTAAATGGTCTTTCCGTTTCCTTCCAATGAAGTAATTCTAAACACAGTTGCTGAAGGGTAACAGAACTGGGCTGATCAAACTCAAATCTCCATGATGAGTGTCTTTTTTTTTTAAAACAGATTTTTTTTTTGTCCTTTTCATAAGGACTAAAAGTGGTTTTAAATATGACAGTCTCTAAATGTTATATGAAATTCTATGTATAAATCCTAGAAACATCTCCAAAAAGCAGCTCCTCATTTCACATGATAAAACAGTTGGCTCCCATAGAATTTAATTCTCAACCCCCTTGGCTGGAAGGTTCAGACCATTCTCACCTTGACTAGAATGTTTCCATCAAGCAGCTGTAACACATTTAATAAGAAGTCTTCATTGCCCAGTTGAAACAAAATTAGCTTAGAAAAGGAGCTTTTCTAAAGAAAATGGGGCAGGACATGGGGAATCCAGCTCCCAGTAAAGACAGATTTTCATAATATTAGTTTAGCAAGGTGTTAATCTTCGCAAATCTGTGATCCTAAATGGAAATTATGACCACTTTTTCACTTAAATATTAAGGAATTTGTCTTTAGTTTGCTGCATGTTAACTTTGAGTCAAGACAATAGCACCAACAAGTGCAAGTAGCATTTAAATTCACTCTTAGTAAGAATAAATATGTATCACTTGTAATCATGCATTTTTCATCCAATGTGTGAGAACATAACACTTTAATAATTGCTTATATATTGAAACCAGAATTACAGTTGTAGATTCTCATAACTGATCTGAAATGGTATCTTCCTTTACTACTTTTAGTATTTTAGCAGTGGTGAGAGAAGTGTACATTGCACAAATACTTTGAAGATACAAGAGATTCAATTACAGCTGACACTCTGGATGTTAGCTGATGCTAACATCACGGCAAAGAGACCATAATTTCACTACGAATTACCATTCCCACAGTTTATTTTTTCACAAGTATCACTTGTGCAAGAACAGCTATGTGTATATTCTGTCAGCTATAACTGACAGCTGTAATTCATCATTTCAAAATCTCTTGACAGCTATTTATTGAAAATAACTCACCAACCTTTGGTCATGTAGAGTTTACATTGTTGGGTTTTTTAAGACAGCAAGAAATACTTCCTTTTAAGTGACAAGCAGACTCATTCTCTCTTACACTGCTGGTCTAACAAATATTTGCAGTCCATAAACTAACAATTCTATGTCCTCAGTCTAATTATGTCAGAGATGTGAAAATGCCTTTACTGTTTTCTGTTTCTGTGCTGCATCAAAACATCTTTATTGTTGCACCTACAGTTATAAACTAAAGCTTGCCTATGGTTACGCAAGCTAACAGTTGTCTATGTTTACCATAATACATATTAAATGGCAGAGAAAGTTTACATAAAACTTAGCTGAAAGCTTTAACTCAGAAAGATAGATTGATGACATATTTTCTTTATTCATTATTTTTCCTTGCTCCTGCAAAGATCATCCCACTGAGGTCTCTGCTGTTCCCCCTGACTCACCTGCTCTGTCTCTCTGTGAGTATCTCCCTTTCAGAAGTGATATCAAACAATTTCATCATATGACTGTAGGAAAGCAAAATGTACCGATGAGGGGCCTTTGCAGCCCTCACCAGAATCCATGACCATCAACCTTTCACCATCTGACACTTCAAGGGAGAGATCACAGTCAATCAGAGCATCTTGGCATGGCTATCCTCTGCTTTCCTTCTCTACCACCCCGGTTTTGTCACCCTTTCCCTCTTGCTGATATTTTTAGATCTTTCTTCCTTCTTAATGTCCTCCAAATATCCACCTTTGTCTCAAGTCTCTCTGCACCCACCTCATCTTTCTGCCTTGTTCCTCTGCACTCTGAGTAAAGGTCACAATTTTAACTCTGTCAAGAGATTTTTTGGTTTGAGATTACTTTTGGTAGAATTTAGTGAGTCTGTAGAGTTTCCTGAAGCTCCTAATGAATCAGATTCAGATCCCATACTACACTTTCCCTAGCAATAACTGTAAAAATAAAGCCATTTCACGTTGCATACTTCTGTTAAACAAACAAACAAAACCAAAAGCACAACCAAAACCAAAATCCTGAAAAACATTTTTTAATTTTTTTTTTTTTTTTTTTACTTTCCTTGTAAAGCTTCTAGATATTTTTAAGTGATGAATTGCAAGTTTTCCCATTGGAAATATTTTAAAAAAAACCAATGAACCCTCATTGCCATAAAAAATATTGGATGAATAATAGGGATACATGACTAGCTGGAAAAAGATCAAATGTGCCATAGCATTAATTAGTGTCCATATTTACGCACAATTGCTGTACTCATGCCAACTGAAACAACAACCTAAAAATCAAATTGAGAATTAAAATGGAGCAAGATAACCAAAATAAACATGTTTTTCAAAACTGATCTTCAGAGTCCAGAGATGGTAGCACAGACACTCATCTATCTCTCCTATTCACCTCTCTCCTCTACCATGACATGTCTATAAGCACTCAGCCATATGAATAATTCTGTAGGAAATAATTTCTCTAAGGAAACTGATCACACTTCTTATCCTGAACTAAACTATTGTAGAAACAGACCTCTCTCTGATCCAGTTTTAGAAGAAACCGGTCATTCATTATTCTAAAAAAAAATTCTACAATGTTAAAAAGATTTGAGTAATTTTACTAACAATTAAGATATTGGAAGCAGTTGGGACGAAAAGAGGGAGACTAGGTTTTGAATATTCTGTTATGTTCTGCTTGCATCAGTGTCTTGAATATATCTAGCACATGTTAAGGATGCACATAGCTCAGTTGCCTATGAAATTAAATTAATTACATCTTGGCTTATATATCCTGTGAGCAGAGCACAAAAAAATGCTATAAAAACAAATATTTGAAAACCTCGCTAAGCAAAATTGTAATTGATTTCAGTTTGCCAGAATACTGTGTTACGTTAGAAGTTTTCCAATCTATTCAATAATGTGCTACTTAGTATATATGGCTTTAAAACAGTAAAGACACAAATCCATCCTTTTCAATTTCGATAATTCTAAAATCTTCCTAATATTATGCAAGTTCAATCTGCTCAAGGACAAAATTTCTTTGGAGTTTCACTAGGTCTTTGAATCTCGGATCAGCAGGATAAGTCTCAGAGCTATGGATAAATTTCTAAGCAAGACTTAGGTGCTCTCCTGCTTTGATTAGACTGCCATATCCTGTGCACATGTCATATAACAGATACTAAATAATTGTTTTTCCAGTTGAATGGAACAGAATGGAATTATGCTTTCTAAATTATTCCTCCCTCCACTCCGTCTTGGCCTTGTGTTCTATACCTACAAAAGAAAATAAGGCCTAGTGCCACAATTCAAAGACTAAGCACATGAGCAGGCTGACTGTCCATGCAAATATCAACAAAATAAGGCATTTCAGTAATCATATTATTTTCCCCAAAGTTGCTCCTGATTTCAGCTCAAATGCTAATGCATAATGAATCCAACACTGGCCTATTTTATTAGTCCTCTATGTGAGAAGGTGGAAGCAAAGGACAGGACACGATATAAACATTTTTTAAAAGTTTCAAGAATTTGAAAAAATGTTTAAAAATTGCTGTTTAATGTCAAACATAGTCAGAACACAGGAGCACATTCTCAAGGCCCTCAGAATCAATGTAGTGTTAGTATCTATGAGGCTGCTGCAACACATGTAGAGAGCAAAAGTCAGAGCTGGAAGAACTTTATATTGATTTTGCACATCTCTAGTTCATGAAACAAAGCCCAGATTAAGAGAGAGAAGTGTCATCAAGCTGTTAAAGGGAGCTTGTAAACACATGGAGATTAGAAGATGAATACCATTTGAGCATAAGTTTGGAGATGCATGTGCTTCACTGGTGAGTGGGGACAAGATCAAGAAGTCCTTACTAAGAATGAAAGTAGGATTGAGTTGGAATGGCTCCCTCCTCATGGGCAGAAGGACAAAGCAGCAAGGATCTCCAAAAAAGAAAAAAATCTCAATAGCCCAAGAAAGATACTTCTTAGCCGTCTTTTTGCATTCTTTGGAGTGAGGGAAAAGAATGAATATTAAAACAACCAGAATAAAATTAAAAATGAGAGATAAAAATCAATTTTGTTGGTGCTTTTTCATATTATATTGAATTTATTCAAAATAATTTTTTAAAGAGAAGTGTTAAGCCACTGTAAATATAAACCCTGCATTTATAGTAATTATCACTTCTGTTGTTAATGTGGGTGAAACTTATGTCATGGAATTCAGCCTTCCAATTCATGGATTTTAGAAGATGTTATTTAGCTTTATATATTACCAAGAATAATCCTAAAAGAAAAGATTATACCATTAGTGATTAAACTTTTTCAATGCATATAATAGAGAAAAATTCTGCAGGGAAAAATATGTCAATATCACTAATCTTAGAAAGCATTCGCTTTCAAGGTGGGAAAATAGACATTACAGATAAAAAAAACCCACCCTTTGAAATTACTCTAAATAACTTTATCATAGAAGTAGAACTATTTTCTAAGAAATAGAAAAGAAACTAAGTATTCTGATAAAATCTATCAGAATACCTAAGGAAAATGGTATTAAATGCAGTTTTCTGAGCTTGAAAAATCTATGCCAGCTCATTTTCATGTAATTCACATGGAATCAAAGGTTTTAAGAGACAAATGAATGCATTTGGACTTACTGGACACACGGTAATGCTTTGCTCCCACTCACTCATGCTCAGACTTTCTTCCAGCGTTGTGCATTTCTTCATCACCATGTCCCAGCCACAATAAGGGTCTTGGGATCCAATGCATGCACTGTGGATGAAAACCAATCAGATAACCAGAATATTTATCTTCATTTGTACTGACCAAAGATTTCTAAGTAACTATGTAGCATCTCTTGGTATTTCATAGGCAGATAGTGAAATTGATCCCAGTTCTGGTATGGCACAGACAAAATGACCAAAACCAGAGGAAAAATTACTTTGAATGCCTATAGAAAGCTAGGATTTCTTTTAAGTGCATAGCTGAATTTCTGTCTACATGCATGGTATGTTTTCTCGTCTGATTGTTGTACTTAATTACTAGAGAATTACAGAAATTCATAAAGAGGGTATATTGTCTGCTCCAAGTAAAAATTTCAAGAAGCTACAGTCAGTTTTGGAATTGTAGATGTCTTTTTCAGAAATCAGAGGACAGTGTCAGCTCTTTGAAATTAATTAGAAAACTTTCTGATCTGTTTTCTGCACTTGTATAAAATTTCTGGAAATTAGTTCAAAGGGGTACTGGTGGTTGCCATCACACCTCTTACATATTACATGCTGCACTCAACACTCTCAGGGGCACATGAGGAGGGAAAGAAAAGAATTACAGAGAAGGATGGTAGTCCAGTTTCATACAGACTCTGAAAGATCCACTGTACAAAACTAGAAGTTCATTTCTCTAATAAGTAGCAGATTTCTCTTGCCAAGGGCTAGTGTTAACAGTCCAGGTAATAGGTCTGCAGCTTCATAGCTAAAGATCCATAAGAAAGGAGGTGGAACTCCCATTATAGTGAAGCACAATATAATTGGTTTAACACTTATAAGAATACCTATAAACTACACATAAAAAATAATGCATTTAAACATTTTTTCTAGATTTTAATAATGTTAGACTGATCATTTTTGTTCAACTCAAATCCAAGGGCATTATCCTTCTCTAATTATACGTTCCCATCACATCTGTTGACTGAAGGGCCACAGAGATGGTTAAGCAACTGGAGCATCTCTCCAGTGATTAGAGGCTGAGAGAGCTGGAAGAGCTGTTTAGCCAAGAGAAGAGAAGGCTCAGAGAGGATCTCATCAATATGTACAAACCCTAAAGGGAGCATACAATTAAGAGGATCCAAGGTATTCGGTGGTACCCAGTGACAGGACCAGAGACAGTGGGCACAAACTGAAACACAGGAGGCTTCAACATCAGGGGACACTGTTGAAGAAATGGTTACTGAGCATTGGCACAGATAGCCCAGAGACCTTCTGGAATCTACTTCCTTGGAGATATTCAAAAGCCACCCAGACATCTCCCTGGACAACTGGTTCTGGGAGGCCCAGCAAGCATTGGACCAGATGACCATCAGAGACCCCTGCCAACTTCAAGTGTTCTGTGATTCTGTCCTAACTAATTTATGTGTTTTATTGATATTTCTATTTATCTCTGGCACTCCTCATGTACTTCCATGTTAACACCTGACCAAATGCAGACTTACTAATTCCCTGGAGTGTTATTCCAAAAATACCATAATTATAAATTTCAAAGAATTCACTTCCACTTTCCACTTGGCAATGTGGATTGCCAGTACCATGTGAGAGCATAGTTCTCATCTGCAAAAAGGGCACAATGTAAGAGGTGTAACAGTCAAAATGGGTATGGGTACCCCTGATCAGGATTCCAGCCCAAAGATAAAGCTTTTTGTTTAGGGAATTTGCTGTTTAGAAGAGAGTTCCCACTGTTGGCTCCTGCAGCTGTGAGTGCTTAGCATTTTTGTAACTCAGGCTATACGTTTCCATTTAACTATCTAGAAAGTGAGAAGGAATATTAATGCAAATTATGGAAAACTTAATTTAAGAGTCTTGATCTTCCAGACTTTGCAAGATGTGATGTGCAGTGTTCTACTTCTGAGTATCTCTGATAAAGCATGTGTTTGATGAGAAAAGAATACAAAAACAAATTAAAGGCTGACAGTGCACAACTGGCAATGTTAGCAATGGTAACACTGAAATGAGGATTTGTGCCTCAAAGCCAAAGTGGTCAATTTTCTAACTTCAAAGTGTTCATATTTATAAACTCAGTTATTTTGTTTTAGAAACTTTTTATTAAAACCAAAAATATTTCAAAGTCTTTTGAAATATACTTTCACTTAGAACCATACTCCCTCTTTAGTGGGAGTAAGCTGATCCTTCTCCCACTCATTTCCTCTTTTGTTTTTGTTTTCACTTTACCTTTGATTCAAGGAAATCAAGAAGACTTGCACCTTTCATTACAAGTCACTCTGAAGTTTTAAGTAAGGTGCTAGAAACATATTTTGACTGTCCTTACAGTTTTCTGGTATCAGAACAGATCCTAGTTCCATGAGAGAAAAAAAGTTATTGTACTGCTATGACAAAGAATGTTTGATCACTCTGTGAACACTGAGTGGGGTTTTTTCAGTAGCTGACCAGGTTTGGAGTGCTCTGCAGCAAGGTAAAATGAGGTGAATCTTTTCAGAATTTAGTTAAAAAGATCCACTGAGCATATGAAAATTATCATTTTAAAGAAGTTAATAACTCAGCTAACCTCATGCAGACAACAAGAGGAAAACTTCCTCCACAAATTAGAGGCATTACCATTCTTCAATAATGGTTTTCTTTACACTACAGTACAGAAATTAATCCTCTAAACATATGAACGATTTCAAGCAAGGCAACAAGATTTTTTTTTCAGAGAAATAGTCTTCACATGAGAAACTCTAGTTCTGCTGGGATTTTTTTCATTAATGTGCTAATTATTTGTCCCAGACATTATTATATCTAAGTCTCATATTGCAAAAAGTTTGTTTTTTAAAATCTTATATCCAGAAAGAAAAAAAGCCCTACAAAACTGTAATTCAGTCCCATCAACCTCCTTCAGCTCACTGTGTCAGACATATTCAAGAGATGTGGCAGGACCTGACTTAAACAGCTGCCCTGTTCTCAGGTATTGGCACAACAATTCTTTTCTGTTCTCCACCCTGCCTCACATCGCAGAGGATTTTCTTATTTTTTTTCAGATCACCTATATCTCTGAAAAGCAGATATAGTTTCTTTAAAATTAAAAGAAGGGAGGTAATATGAGGGTAAGGTTTTATCCTTACTGCCTAATTATGTCACCTTTTAAAACCATTTTCTTTCCTTTGAGGGATGATTCCTTTGATTTAATGTATATGTAACAGCAGCTAATTATTTTTATCTACTATGCCTAGATAAAACAAGGAAACAGATAAAAAATAAGGTGACACATAAAAAGTCAGATAGAATAAAGCTTGTATGTATAAAAATATCAGAACTTCTATCTGAAAAGGGAAATTTAGAGGGATTTAATTTGCAGTTCTGTGTTCTTAGGAAAACTTCATACTGTTTTAAGTTTTTTTTTAATGAATCTCTCTCCCTAGAGACAGCAGTAAGAAGAACAGCTTCAGTGTGTACACGAAATAACAAAAGAAACTATACAACATGGCTGTCAAATTTATGTCAATTTTATGTAAGAAAGGAACATCAAAAATCAGATACCACTACACATCTTTATCTTCTTTTCCTCCCAAATCTCTGTCTAAATTAAAGTCATTTTAGATGCTACTATTGAAAAATTAGATAAATTTTAAAGTAGGTATTAGGTATTTCATTTGACAGGGCCCTTTCAGAATGTCACACTGCAAATAGCAGAGCTAAATAGAATTTGTCATCTTGTCTCTAGAAGTATATCTTACATCTCAATTTCAGCAGAGAATGAATGTTTTGTCTGTTAATCCCAGTAGGCACCAGCTCACATCTCTAAGACTTCACATAATTTGTCCCAGCACTGCTAAAACTGGCAATTTTGTGCAGGAAGGAAATTCAGGAATAAAATGAAACTCGTTCATTTGAAGACTCTAGATGCCACTTACCCTATTGAGTCAGCACTCTCTACAAAAACATTAAACAGCCTTTGGCTTCTCCTGACTGATTCTAATTTTGCTGTGTGTTGCCACTTCACATTTTTTTACCAAATGTAAATGATAGGTAGCAGAGTATGTCTCCTGCAAGGCACACATGTGGCAGTGGTGCTACACTTAAGCAATGGGTTTTGACTGACTACCAACAGAACCGCAAGCCACCTCACTCTAAAGCAAGTCAGTAAAAGTCAGGTTATTTCTTCAGCTATTTTATAATTATCATCAAGTAGGCCAGAATAATTGTCCTACTTTAGTTATATTTGAGATGATGTATTGAGTCAGAAAACAAGGCAGAATTAACAGAATTCAGAGCAAAATATGTTTAAAATTCCATAGACTTTTAGACTAAAAAGAATTTATGTGTGTTCCGAAGAACAAAAAAAAACCCTTAAGTTGAAAAACTGTATCATAATAACATTAATTTTAAAATATATTTTTAATTTCCTTTGAGAGTGAGAATAGATTCCCATATGAATATGAAAGTGCTAATCAGGTATCCTCCTGAGTGGTAACATTTTATTCATACAATATATATAAATGCAAGAGGTGCATCTTCTAAGACTGTTCAAGAAACATTTTTCTGTCTTTACCTATACACAGCTCTATCCATTCCTGAATGAATACATGAATGTGATACCAGACAAAGGTACCTCTCAGTGCTTTCATTACTACTGGTTTTGCAGCTATATACATGTGTGCAATGAAGGACAGTCATCCAAAGATACAGATGAATGATGCAGAAGAACATAAGTGGTAGGGACACAATTTATAAAATCCCAAGTAGCTCAAGCTAAGATGCATGTCAAATATTCAGAATACTGCTTAACCCTCATCTGTACTGCTAAGAAAATCAAATTCTTTAATCATCTCAGACACCCTGAATGGACTATGATTGCTTCCTCTTATTTTAATTTTTGTAGCATAGTCCAAACATATTTCGATACAATTCAGTTTTGCAACATAACTGAAAATAGCAGCCTTAAACCCACAAGGTTTTTCCATCAAATCCAGAATGAGAAATTAGTGTATAAAAGTTGTTTATATCACACAATTTGCTGAATGTTGATGCTTCCAAGTGACTATATATGGATCAAATGTGAAACACAAGTTTCAGAGCATCCTCTTGACACCCTCCCTTCAGATACTTATATACATTGATAAATCTCCTCTCAGTCTTCTCCTGTCAAGGCTGAACAGGTCCAACTCCTTCAGTCTCACCTCACAGAAGAGATGCTTCAGACCCTACTCATCTTTGCTGCCCTCTGCTGCACACACTCCAGGAGCTCCATGTCTTTCTTGTCCTGAGGAGTCCAGAGCTGCACACAGCAATCCAGATGTGGCCTCACCAGAATACAGGGGCAGGATCACCTCCCTCGACCTGCTGGCAGTGCTCTTCTCAATGCACACCGGGATACCATTGGCCTTCCTGGCCCCCAGGGCACACAGCTGGCTCATGGATAACCTGTCCATCAGGACTCCCAGGTCCTTCTTCACAGAGCTGCTTTCCAGCCTGGGATTATTCTTCCCCAGGTGCAGGACCCTGCACTTGCCTTTGTTGAATTTCAGAAGGTTCCTCTCCACCCAGTCAAGGTCCCTTTGAGGGGCTGCGCAGACTTCTGGAGTATCAGCCACTCCTCCAGCTTTGTGTCACCAGAGAACTTGCTGAGGAGACATCTGCCCCTTGAGCCAAGTCACTGATGAAAGGTTAAACGACACTGGGCCCAGTACTGACCCTTAGGTGACACCAGTAGGCCTCCAACTAGACTGGGACACTGATCACAATCCTCTGAGAGCTGGCATTCAGCCATTTCCCAATCCACCTCACTGTCCACTCGTCCAACCCCACTTCCTGAACTTGCCTGTAAGCACTTACTAAGAGTAAACACACTGAACTTAGAATTCCTGAATATTTTGATATTTTTTAAAGGAACAAAATTAATTACATAATGATATATGAAAATTACAGGACTGTTTTAGATTTTTTTTTTCTTAGAAAACTCAGGTCACTTTTTTTGTTTAAAATAATATCCTAATAAAATCTGAATTGCGAATATGTAGTTACTTACATCCTTGCAATCGAAAAGAAAAAGACATGTTTCTTTCCCTCATAAGGCTATTTCAAGAAATAAATTTGGAGCAGGCTGTAAAATTCTTGTTTGACAAGAATATCTGCTTACAACACAATACATACATACATACATAGATCACACTTTGAAGAGTTGTCGTTAAATATTTCAGGGTCAGCAAAATGTAAATGAACAGTTGTCTCTGATGCATTTTGCAGGACAGATAGACAGACACTTTCTGCAAAAGCTTTCATCTTCACAAAGGCAGAAAGTCTCAAGCTATTCCCTCTGCAGTATGGGACTAATATTCTACTACTTTTGAGTGCAAAAAACTTAAAACTGCTTATTTCATAATTCTGCTGACTTTAATAGTGCCCATAAGTTGACACCTACTGAACATAGCTTTTCGGTGTATCTAATACCTAAAAAAAGAATTGCCATTTTTAATACTTGCTTATAATCTAGACTTGCAGACAGAAGTATAGTTTATCCCAGTCTGGGAAATTTATGAGGACTCTGATTCTGGAATATTACTCTGGAATCAGAGTAATAATTCAGATCAGTCCTCATGTGGTTCTGTCATTATAATGCAGCAGCAGATTTCTCATATTTAAACTGGAAGAAAGCCTGCATATTTCGAAATCAGGAAATCCACCTGAATATCCAAAAATAAATACTTTGGAATGGTTATTTCCAAATAGCAATTTCAATTCCATTTGTTGGCAAACTCTTCTGGACACATGAACACCTAGTAATGATTTAGACCACATACTTGTTACTAGCTTGTATAGTATCGGTATATAGGAATAATTATTTTACTATTTAATGTTACAGAGTGTTTATTACCAGGAAAACAGGTTCTTACTGAGTGTGAGGGTACTTCTGAGGATGCAAAATCTGCAGCTAGGGCAAAATAAAGGAATGCAAAAGTGGCTGAAATACTTAATCAATAATCTTACTGGAGTTCTAGGAATGAAATAAAGTATATTGCTTTCTTCTGTTAGTTAATTCAGTACCCTTTTTAGCGCTGTGCTGAGTTTTCTTGTGTATGTACAGATTGCTTAACTGATGGCTCATAAAGGCACCAAAATAAGAATAAAGAAGTTCAAAGAGCAAAAGGTTAGTTATAGTAGAATAGCTAAGATAACATTACTTAGCAAGACAAGCTTGTGACCCAGTAGTATCTTAGGCATATATTGTAAAAAAAAAAAAAAACCTCAAAAATTTCCAGAAGTTGGCAGGTTTTTTTATGTCAGAGAAGTCACTATTTGTACAGCTTTTAGCAGAGGGCACTATTTATTTACTTAGACATAACATCATAGCAGGATTAGTTTTCAAGTCTTTCAAGTGTGTGAAACCTATCTTCCATCAGAAATACCAATCCTTGACCCTTGCTTGGTTAGATTTTAAAGAACATTGGGCTGATAAAGACTTCTGTTGTCCTTTCAGAATTAATGCACTGAAAATGCCAGTACAAAGTATAACTTTGACAAATTTGCCTCAGAAAAATTTGCCTCAGAAAAAAATCACTGCTATCTGGGGTTGCTTTCGAAGGCTACAGCTGCCAACAAAAGAAAGCTGTTTCTTTGTTTCAAGGTACAGAGTCTCTATGACACAGATCTTATTCCTTATTATGGGTGCATAGAACCTTCAAAGTGAAACACAGAAACTGAAATTTTAGTGAGTTTAAGTTATCTTCTCATGATAATTATTCTGTTTATCTCACATTATAGTTAAATAGCAGATATATAAAAGTCAGTTGTGCTTCATGCTTGGCCTACTCAACTCTGAAGAAGTAGAGAGAGATAGAGAATTCATCTGTGAAAACAGCTCCAGTGAATATCATTGATGGATTTCTATAAAAGTTTGATAAACGTGTGAATTGCAATTCCCAGGTGATAATAACCTGGTCAAACCTTAAGGATTTTCCCCAGGGAGAACTGAATTTTGGTAACTGCTCTGCTCTTCCAGCACCTTGAAGATGGCAGGGGGTTTTTTGCGAACTGATTCTCCAAAGTACTGACACATCCCAAATTACTTTTCTCTAGCTGACTCTCAAAACCAGCACAATTATGACAGGATGTTTGAAACTATTCAGGCATTAGCAGAAGTCTGCATGAGATACCCTCCAACTGCCCCCCATGGAAACTGGCAATCCAAATAACTGGCATGGGCAACTCATGAATGATGGAAACATCAGGGTATAATGGAAAGTGCTGAGCAATGTAAACTATGGGTGTGACAACAGGTTTTGCCCATGGTGAGGTCTGCCGTCACAGTTCAGCAAACTGCACTTAAAACACAAAAAAAACAAACCAAACAAAAAACCAAAAAACCAAAAAAAAAAAAAAAAAAAAAAAACCAACCCAAAACAAAAACCACCAAAAAACCCTCAAAAAATTGCCTCCAAATATCTTTTCAAGAGCCTTTGTTAACAGTGTTTATGGGAGTAAAGTCATGTTTGGAGTGTGCTGAAGCAGATGGAATATCTGTCAGAGCAGCAGCAGGTGAAAAGTGCTGGAGGAACAGACTTACGATGTGCAGAGCATATTAGAGTGATTATAAAGGAGACAAATTACAAATAAAAGCAACAACCACACGCTTTGGAGGCTACTGTGGGAAGATGAAAAAATGAATAATGAAAAACAATTAAAATGGACAATCTTAAGAAAACTATCTTGACATTGAGATATTAGCTTATGAAAGAGTCTGCTCAATGGAGACTGAAGTTGTATTGTCGGAAAGCTCAGCAAGAAACCTAAACAAAGAGATTAGATAAGATTAGGCACTGCCATTTACACAAAAAGAGCAGATGAGATAGCACGTCTTCAACATTTTGACTTTGTTAAGGCTGTTATTCATACACAAGCATGCCCTATTCCTCAATATTTATGTGAAGTGGATACTGAAGAGTACACGTCCTTGGTCTGGGGAACAGACTGTAGTTATCATTGATGGAATTTCTGAATGAAGCTTTGGCACATTTATACAGCCCTAAGAATGATAAATGTGAATAAATAAATTAAAATAATACCAAAAAAACTCCAAAAACCACTATGCTCCAAGGCATTACCTTAGGTAAGGTTTACCCATTGCTACACTATTGAAGTAATAGTTAGCCACATAAAAGAAGAATGTGAGTATTAAAGCACCCAGAAATGCAATGAGCAAGTTTAAGAGGTTTCAATGCCTGGAGAAATGTATAGCCCCAAGTAATGTACTTGTTCTCTGTCCACATGCAAAAAAAGAAAAAAAAAAAAAAAGAAATCCAGGAAAAAACTAGTCAAACCAAAAGTAAATTATAGGTGAGAGAAAGATTACACCTGCATTCTTCAAATAATCTGAGTCCCTAATAACAGATGAAAAGGAAATTCCTTTTTTTGTCTGTATCACATCAGTAAATCCTCTTCTTTTTCACAAAACAGAGCTACAATTGATGGTGAACTCTTTAACCAAGAAGGAAGCAAGGATGGCAAGTCTTTTGGTGCAATGAATATTTAATTACTACAAGAGAAGTCACACAACTACAAAAGACATGATTGAAAAACCCCACAAGGAATCATTTTATCTCCTTTTAAATAAGTCATTCCACTGGAAGATGAGACTTCATATACCTCTGGGCAAAGAATAAATTATCATTTGAGCAGTGTTTGAGGCATTTAACCACTCTTCTCAGTAAAATGGGAAAGGCACCATTTTTTTGTTTTGTTTTCTTTTGTTCTAAAAGAAATTTTAAAAATTAGACAATTAGAGCCCCCTGCTCAAATAGGAAGAGGAATGAATAGCCTGCAGCCATGCATGGGGTCTGAGATTTGAAACAGCAGTCCTACCCTGCAAGGGCAGGAGCATTTTTGGGCCCTGCAGCTGGAATAAAATTGCCATGCCTTGGGAATTGTCCTGAGAGAAGCAGAGGTACCAGAGACCTTGGGCATTCACACTTCATTAAAAACAAAGTGAGGCACCAGCCTTGAAATGTCCAGTGGACTACAGGCATACTCACAACCACACATCCTTTTTAAACTCTCTGAACCAAGGAAAGATGAAATTTCCAAGGACACTGAAACCTGGTCCTATGTAGGCCACTAATGCAAGAAAATGCTTGAAGCAGAGACTTGCCCATATAAAACTTTTCCCTAAATTAAGCTTTGCGGGACTTCCAATGGGGTTTTAAGTGTTCTATTTCAATAGAAAATACCAAAAATATGATACATAAGAGAGCATAAACAAAAAACAGTCTGGTAAAAAACTGTAAAAAGTAGAATTCTTCCTTTCCCTGGTCTACTTGTTTTCTACGGCACACCTTTACCTTCAGTCTTGTTTTCAACTCTGTAGCCTTTCACTGGCTTCCTGCATGGTACCAATCCCCACGGTGAACCAGGTCCCTTGGAAATGTCCTTCCACTGTCACCAAGCCACAGCTTTAGTACACCTGTGTCCCGTGGCCACTTCCCTGATGTGACCAAGAGTGTTGTCCCTGTGATGGCCACTAATGTCTCTACCTGCAAATGGTCACCGTGCCTTTTATAGGAGGTGTGATATCTCTGCTGCACAAATAATGTCTCTGTGAGCCTGAGTGTAGCAGCCAAGAGAGGCAACTAGCAGCCTTTCTCCCTCCTTTAACAGCCCAGCTTTTCAGAGGAATGAGTGTTAAACAAGGTGAAGCTAAAACAAGCCAATAAACCAACCACATGCCTCTGTCACAGCTCTCAAAACCTTATGACTGGTTCAGAGTATGTCTGATGTAACACAAAACAATAGTACTGAATTACCAGGACCACACATACCAAAGGGAAGGTACAACTAACTAGATGAAATTAACAATCTTTAATAGCATGTTTTGCAACCTAGATGTATTTTCAGATAGCCTATTGAAAAAGTTGTGTGCTGAACTTTAAGTCCCTTAATTATCATAATACAGTCTACAAACAAGTGATTATTTTTAAGTTATCCTCTTTCTTTGATTGAACAACTGTTGGCTTCATAGCCCTTTTACCTAGTAGAATATTCACATTTTTACATTACAGTTTGCTGATCCAACACTACCTTTAAATAGCCACTTTTCCAAGTACTCTTGATTCTCACTTCATGCAACCCAATTTGTTTCTGAATTCAAAGAGATATTGTTTATTCAGGTATAAAATAGCTTAAAAAAAAAAACCCAAAACCCCCAAAATTTGTTCAAGTCACAAGCTTTACATATATTAAATCAGCAGCTATATTGCATTTTACCAGATAACTGTTTTCTGTATAAAACATTTCTTACTGTTTCACTTCAAAATTTAAAATCTACATAATGACACTTCAATTCCTTGAGAGCCTTATCTAGTCCTAACAAGTTAGCACAAGTAGTCAGAGACACTTTTGATAAACAGTGTACTCAGGAAGTCATTGTTGAAAGAGACAATTAATTTGGATTCCTACTTGCAGTCATTTATCCATCCCATTTTTCTGCAACCCCCTGCATGTATTTTTCTCCAGTCAAATAAAGCTAGCTGATTCTTCATACCTGTATGTTTTGTAAAAGAGACATCTCTTCAGGGGGACCTTAATCACATGTTCCTGAAGGCCCACAAAAAGGACACTCTGGCTGTGCAGGATCTGAAGGCTCCTGATGGGCTCTCGCTGACTTTTCGGCAGGAGCTCAATTTCCTCAAGCAGGCAGCTGCTTGAAGTCTGGTTCATTGGGGCAAGTACTTTCTTAATAGTGCCATAGTCTGAAAAGGCAAGAGGAAAATGAGTTACTACAAATCACACTAGCAATTCTACTTGCTTGGTGTCATTCAGAGAAAAAAATCTTTGTGTTGGTTGTTTTCAGTGAAGCCTCAGAACACAGGATTATTTTGACTGAAGTTTCCAAAATAGATAATAGTACAGTGCAAAGAACTTAGAAAACTTTAAAGTCTGTTTTCATGTGATGCAATACATTAAAAAAGAGAAAATAAGAAAGTTTAAAATTATTAGTGCAGAACAGCCTTCACAGCACTCATCACAAGAAAACAAGGTTTCAAAGTCTGGCTTTATAAATGCACATTCATGCCAAGGGTTACTGACTTCAGTCTACGGGATTGTCCTACACTTTACTATATTTAAAGCAGTTTAAAAATGTATCGCATTCATTTAATAAAGCACATGTATATGAGTATATGCAGGTCTTGAGTCTAGGTGAATATGAATGAATGAGTCTGAACCCCTCCTTCTTCATACTTATCCTGATATTGACCTCTGAAAAATCAAAGCTTTTAGCATTCACTTTTCGCTTCTATTCTTAATGCGATTTCTCAGGAAAGAGAGTTACGCATTGAAAACCAGTGTCAGAGTATATGATAAGATTTATGATTCACTCTTGCAAAGTTTTAAAATTATTTAAAAATATCAAAGTACATTTGTTCTGAACACGAAGGATCACATTCTCACACTGATAAATATATTAGGGAGCCGCAGCATTATGCAATCTTTTATGTGCCAGCAATAGGAAGTATTAAAGATCCAATACTGCAAACACACAGAGGTAAGCCCTGAAGTCTGGGAAAACTTCCCTTTTGAGCTGGTAATAATGGCAAGGGGAATGTTTGGGAAGGCCTGTTCTGCAGTCCAGAAAACAGGGGGTTTGCCATTCACTGGCACAAGGCCAGAGGTTTGGCTCAGAGCTGGCAGTGCAGGCTCTCAGGACGTATCTGACCCTGGCTTGGCAAGTACTGGTTTCACCCATGGCAGGTGGCCACACGTCTGTGTCCCCCTACACCAGCTCCACCCTGGGAGCACCTGAGGCCAAGGGCTGGCACCCCTACACAGTCAACTGTTCCCTCCAGGGTAACTGGGCTGAGGGAGGGCAACATGACATTCCCAAACTTTGCTTGGGAAGTGGTGAGGAACAGCACGTAAGCAACTTCAAGAAAATAGAAAAAAGCAGCCTCAAATAGACTCCCAAACTACAGAGAAGAGGGAGAACCAAGATGGCAGTTACTGTTAAAAGCTCCTCATTTTCCTCAAAGACTGAGTATTCAATCCTAAGACCTGGAGTACTACTGGAAAGGAGAGCATACACCAAATAGTGGGGAAGTTATTAGGAAGTTTATCTGTAAGATGTAACATTACATTATGTTATGTAATTCTATTAAACAGTTAAAACAACATTTTAGTGTATGAAATGGATTCCTCTTATTCCATAAAAAAATTTTGATCACACCAAATCATGTATGCATGTTAAAATCTTCTGCCTAGCCTCTCAAGTTTTAATATAATCACTTCATGCACCTGTTTATGTTTTTCTCCTTTCTTGATATGAACATGCTTGACCATTTTTTAGGAAAAAAGCTTCCAGTAAACTATAATTTTAATTAGTATTAACCATTTTGATATTAAAATATCTAATTTGATGATTACTTTTTCTCCCAAACAACCTAAAACAGACTTATATTCAAAACTTAAGTAAATTGTTTCCAACAGTCAGTTTTGCCCCACAATTAAGCAATAAACAGCTCAGCTCAACAATGTAACAAGCAGCATTTCCTGATGACTACTGGATGCAAAATCTTGACTATAGTTACAGCAAGTTTCATGGTCAAAATATGGTCTGAGACGTGCCCCAAAATTTCAGTGCCTGTATGTGCTTGTTTTGGATGGGGCAGAATTAATTGTCTTCACATTGGCTGGTACGGGGCTGTGTTTTCAGTTTGTACTGAGGGAAGGGGAGGGGAGGGGCTGCGTGGTACTTGGAGGGTGGCTGGGGTTTAACCACAACACTGTGTTAATTACTGAGTGAAAGATGAATGGTTTTCTTTTGAGCATAGAAGTTGGAAAAATGTACTAAGCAGTGAGATAATTTTACAGATGTAAATTAATTGGTATTGCTTTATAGATCAGTCAGTGCAGCTCTATATCACATGCTTAATTGGCTGACAACAGATTCGGTATGATTCATGACACATTGTATTTGGCTTGTCACAGTTTTCCTGCATGAGACAAAAATCAGGTATGCATGTACTCAGCATGTGCTTCTTCTGCAGACAAATATTTCTTCCTACCACTGTGCTGGGTCTGGCATCTATAGACTGAATCATTTGCTGTCACCTTCCCCAAGAGAAGAAAAAAACACATGACTGCAGGCCTCCCTCCCCTATGCCTACATACACATTCAATTTAGAAATACAGCTTTGGACAAGAGAATATGATCAAACACAAATACTTTGTGTTTCTTGTGGCTCGTTTATTATAGATGGCAAACTTACAGTTCTTATTCAAGTGTATAACCTGGAGATCATGGTTACAGCAGCATACCAACCCAGAAAGAAATAAAATACTCTCACTTTGAGAACTGCAGCAATAATGCCTTCCCCAAGACATCTGTCATTGTTCTTGTTCTTCCTTCTTATCTTGGCATACATTCTCCATTCCTCATATTTCCTTTCGCTCTCTTTCAGCAACTCCCAAACCATTCCTTTTTCGTTTGTTGTCTAAGAGGATCAGCAGTCAGAAATGTTCAAAGTCACAACTGACTGAGCTTCAATTGAAGAAACAGTGTGTGAGATCCCACAGATTATCAGGAAGAAACACTGCTCTTCTCAGGAGCAATGTGGGTCATATGCAAACTCAACAAAAAGGAATAGAATATTACCTGAGATCTGCCTCAATAAACTCCCCTGCTTCTGACTTTCTGCAACCTATCTTCTCTGCATTAAATTCCTACTGTGTATGACTTTGATTTTGAAAGGACCATCTGGGAGGCCAAACTAGGTTGAGCATCTGGTTTCACTCCACAACTTTGAAACAGGCACAGATTGAATTGGTGTTATGTTCACTAGTCCATGGTACATAGCTAGGGTGCGTAGATATCAAGGTCCTTAAACTATACTAGCATGTAACATGGCTATATCAGACTTCCTTACAGTGGAAAATCATAGCCAGTGATTCCACAGCATTCAAAAGCCAGGTGTTCTAGTCCTGTGTTTCCAAATCTACTACAAAGTTTACAACATTATGCACAGCCTCCAGCAACGACTGCAGATTCCTAAAGAACTTGTAAAAGTCTCATCTTCAAAAGTGTTGTCTGTCTGGCCATTTTCACACCACAGTTGCAAAGCAAAATAGGGTGTAAAAAAAAGTAGGGAAAAAATAAGTCTGGAACATGGCTCTAGGGCATGGAGTTTTTCAGACCAGTCATAATCTTTCAAGCGAATATTTAGTTATATAATCAAAGTGTCCATTTCTGCCAAGAAACAGCTGAGAAGGCTAGTAACTACAGAGCATCTTAATGGATGTTGCCATGGACACAGGGAAAGCTGCAGTTCCATCACAAATGTCAAACCTGAGCCTAACACCATTTAAGAATTCAAATGAATGGCATCTTTGCATCCTGACTGTAAGCAAGACATACTGGGATAGATCCAGACACCTCACAGCCTTTTTTTAAGGATGGCCAACTACATAGAGGAGTAGTAAAAGATAATTACATCGGCCAGAATGAGTAAATAATGTACTTTGTTAACTTGTACTGCAATAGTTTTAAAGAGACTTGCAAAACCAGCAACTGAACAATAGAAATCTAATCACTGTGAATGAAGAGAAAAATTCTTGTTGAAATATTGCTGTTATGTGTAGGAGACTATGAAGAACTGCATGGAGAACCTGAGACAGTGTTTTAGAGAACATGCTTGGAGGCAACAAAGTCTGTAAAGAAAAAAAATTATAATTGGACAAAATGAAAAGATGATTTCTAAAAGTGAAAAATAAAGTTTAAGATGTAAGAGGTGTAAATCATAGCCAGCAATGGAAAACTGCAAGAGTACAGCTGGAATCAGTGTAACATCTTTGGTGGTACCTGCAAAGAAAACAGAAAATGAACATACAAAACAAACAGCAGATGCAACTTGTAATTTCCAGCGTTTCCTAACAGAAATAAAACCACTCAAGGAAGTTTTAGCAAATTTAGAAAAATAAATATTTACATGAGCTGTTATGTTTACAAAATATTGCTGCTTTCTTCAAGCCAACAAATCATCACAAGGCAGTACAGAAGTAAGTGCATTTCAGTTCCTCAAAAGAAGAGAAAAAATCTCCACCCATTCCTTTTTGAGAGGGAAGCACTTTCAATCTTAACTCTTGCCATAGTACCTTGGAGAGTGTGTTGGTCTCCAGAAAGCAACTGAACCAGCACGAGGAGACAGAATCCAAACCAATGGTTTTCAGAAGAGAAGCCTACCGTGTCGTCTTTCATTAATGTAGCTAAAAATCACTGTTGTCTTCTAAACTATGTGAGTTGTAAGCAAAAGAAACTTATAATAGTCTCAAATATCTCTTCAGGACAGCTGTATGCCTATACTTAAGACTGAACAAACATTCCTGCACTTTCTGAGCACAACATGGCGCCTTTACAAATCTGGAAATCTCCTCACATATACCAAAGAAAAACCTCAAGAAACAGCAAAATCGACGATAAATTATAAACTGTCAATGTAACTATGGGCCTGTTTTTCAAAATTCCCACAAAACATTCTTCAGAGTAATAATACATATTAAGCAGATGAAAAGGATGGGGTCAGTGGGGCAGTCAACACAACACACAGATGCTAAAGCAACATTTGCAACTTCAGGAGATGCTTGTAAGTAATCTTGAATAAAATGCCACCTGTGCAAGAAATACTCTACTCTGTATGTCAAAACATGTGAAAACAGACTCATTGATAAACTTAACAATCTGGCAGCACAATGACCAAGGAGTTTAATAGATGGAGACTTGAGAGAATACATTTTAAAGTGTAGCCGAAACAAATATGAATTTTGTATATTTTCAAGAAGTCTAATTTGAAATAGACTTTGGAAAATTATATTCAGTAAGTACTTTAATTTTATAATTCATTGTATACAAATTATTTTTCCCATTGGAAAATAAAAGCATTAAGACAGCATTAAGACTGTTGAAATTAAAGGGAAAAAATCTGTTAATGTTAAATATCTTGTAAATAATATTTATATGTACATATAAACAGTGTTTATAATAATCAGGTAACATTTGTATTAAACACCATAGGAAAAAAAAATAGGGCATTAGGGTCATCTTCAAGGCAGAGGTCTTTCAGAATAATAAACTGAAATACCAAATATAAAACTGATTAACTGAATGTGTAATAGTGATTGCAAGGTGATTGATAAACATTCAGCCACCATGAAAAAATGCATCACCAATATTTGCTTTCCTCCACTACAGGAACTGGAAAAAGCCCTACTGTGAAGCAGAATGTGCATTTGGCTAACAGCAGAAAATCATTCCAATGAACAGAAAGTATTAGGCTGCATAAGGGCTTTAATGCACTCAACACAGAAAAAAAGACACAGGAATGTGCAACAGCTGGTTCAGCCTAAAAAGGGGAAGCCCAGAATTTATGATTTAGCAATCTGTGCAACATCAAAAAAGATACATATGGTACACAGAATGCAATGGAGTTTAAATCCTATTCTTCTCTGCCCTTTCTAAAAATAACTTTAAAATTAGTTAAATCATCAGTAGAATATGGATAATTAAAGCTTTGGCTTTTATCTGTTTTCTCACATGGGGGTGGGGTACAATTAGGTTTAAAGCAAGGGTGTGATTAGAAGACAAGGTAATATAACCATGCTCTGTAACTTCATTTTTTTTACCTTCAGGTTTCTGGGATACCTACTTATATTTGAAATCCAAGAATACATTTTTAAATCATGCTCCAATCTAAAGGATAAATGATAGATTGAGCTTCAAGTCTTCTTTAAAAATGAAATATATACTATGGGTAAGCATAGTACTTCTACAATGATTCAGAAAACGAAAATAACATAGTTTGATTTTAAAATTCCCACCTTAATTTGCAACTTTAATTTAAACAGTTTTATATTTTTAGATGTATATTCATTAATTCTTTAGGGAAAAGAGTGAACCTCAAAATGAATATGGAATTGTGATGCTTCATCAAGATGTAGATTTCGATTTTTATTTTTTAATTTCTCTTTTTATTTGCAGAGCTGTTTTACATGTTTGTCTCTCCATTTGAAACTAAACCGTTTGAACAATCTGATTAGTGTGATAGTTAATTTATTCTTTTTCTCCACTTTTAATATATTTTCATGGTGTAATAAAATATATAGATGTGATTTTTCTACAAGTATCAGACAAAAATGGAGGTTAAAAATCTGAATGTTCTGTTTTGTGGATTTAACAGAGAATGAAATGTGATAAGCTTATGAAGCATTTAAACAATAAACCATTGTGATTTTCTTACTATTACAGGTCATTATCATGGTGATGATAACAAGGCAAGGGTGGATATTAAGAGATATAGAGATATCAAGTGCATTTATTAGATCAAAAAGGCAATTATGTATCTGCATAACAAAACTTTCTATGAAATACTGTAGCTTGAAATAGAAAAAAAGAATTTTATTGCATTTCCCTGAGCAACATTACAAATTGTTCTGCCCTGTTGATACCAAGATTTATTTTTAAACACCAAAATGGCTAAACAAAATGTTGGTTACCCTCTGTGCCATCACTTGCAGGAAACAGAAAAGCTTTCCATTATTCAGGTATCTTAGTTTTTCTTACTCCGTTATAGGATACTTGAAGAAAAAAAAGTATGCAAGTGATCTGGAAAACTAAAAATTCATTGCTCATTGACATCTAATTAAATTTCAGTAAATTAAATTAACTGATATAAAAAAAAGCTACATTCTGGGACTTGAAAAATCTTGCAGTTTGTTCATGTGAGAGCTTAGTACAAAATCATGAATATTTCTGGTTTTGGAGTTTTTGTCCCCATGTGAAGTAAAACACAGGCATAAAAACGTGTCTGTTCTAGGTCTGTTACAGGAAGAAAAACCAGGTGTGTTGGTTTTTTATCATTTCAAAATTTAAACCAAATATTTTTTTCCCCATGCTCAATAACCAAGGGCTTTGCATTTCAGAGTTTGTTTATGTAGTACTGCTAATGCTAGAGAACAACAGAAATCTAAGGATCTTTGGCCATATAACAGCATTGAATTTTACAGCTTAAAAGCTTTTAGGAAAGTCCATGGTTATCGCTACTCGGGTGATATATTATTAGACAGAGAAGTTAACAAAAATTAGCAGGGAAGCTAAGACTTTAAACTTAAGAAAAAGCAACTCCTAATGAAATAAAATTTTCTGCTTTGTGTCAAACTATATGCAATAGCAAACTTAAACATATACACATAGCAATCTTAAAATGGGACATTCACTTGTCCAGTGTCTCAGCAATTAGAAGGGAGAAAAAAAGAAGTGTTTAAAAGGTACATGCATAATTTAATATATTTATTAAAAGCTAATTTTAAATTATATACAAACAGCTATACCACACAGTGCTTGGTGTATTAACTTAGCTTAGTGTATTTGGTTTCAAACACCAAACAGCTGCTTAACTTAAGAAATGGGAAAGATCTGACTCTTTCTCAGAAGAGAGCTTTGGAAACAGTAGAAGAGAGACACAGAAGAACTTAATATTAAATTATTCTTATCTGGGTAAGACTGAGTATTTCTGCAATCTGGTGCAGTTTTGTTTTTCAATTCTTGGATGCAATGACAGCAGTTTTAAATGACAGTCTATAAGAAGCAAGCACACATAATATTTTGAATTTATGTTCTTTATTTTTGGCTCTGACTCCTTCATATTCCCTCTTTCCTATTATATTTCAAGTAAATATTGATGTTCTTCCTTATAATATTGGAAATTATTTTAAATCAACACTGAAATAAGATACATTTTTGATAATGCTTGTCAAAAAATGAGGTCTATCACACATCCCCAGACTTCCATGAAGGGGAGAGAATTGAACTCATTTATCCATTATTAAGAATCTGAAAGGAGCAATTTTAACCAAAAACGATTTGCACACCTTCTAAAATTATTAGCAAGCTTCTTAATGCCCCAGTGGCTATTCCCAGAGAAATTCAGTTGTACCTCTTCAACTAGAGGACTTTCTCATGGTTGTATGTCAAAATTTAATATATATTTATTTTATTAAGGGAATATTTATGGGCTATCCTTTCTATATGGAAATTTGAACTATTGACTTTAAGAACCTTTTGAATAAAAAAGTGTTGATCTAGGTACTAGTTATTAAAAAATAAAGACCTTTCTTCAAAGCCATTTGTCTGGGAGGACAGCAAGAACATACAGATTAATAACATATGCAGTTCAATAATGATTGCAGAACAAATTCCCTCTCTAAAAAAGTAAAATAAAATTCTAAAAAAATTGTTTCCATTTGAAAATAGAACAATTTTGGGATGTATCTATCAGTGGAAATCCAGAGAATCACCATCTCAACCCTCTCTTTAGGAAACTGTTTTCCAGAGGAAAAGTTTGTAAACATACAACATTTTTTAGAATACTTCTGTCCCCTACAGATTTAATTCCCGTGTGCTATAATGTCTCAAAAGCATCAAGGATATTGTCAGTTTGCAGTTGAATTAGCCAAGCTTTCTTCCAGTAGCTACCATGCAAAGAGTTAAATACCTGCCTTTAGCACAGATAATATCCACTGCTACTTTAAGTAAAACATGATAAATTGGTACAAATAACATTTCCACTAGTAGGATTTCCAATGAATCAAAAAGTTTAAGAAATAGGGCAATTTGTGTACCATTCCTCCAGCCATTGTGTACCAGCCATTTCATGCCTCAAATTGGAATTTAAATCCAGCTCCAGTCAGACTCATTTGAAAATCTTTCAAATAGAGAATTCAAACTCTTAATGGAAATTCAGATCTACTTGAGGCTAAGATGCAAACCAACTGACAGCTAAACCAAGCAGTATGCCTTTTTGTGGGAGACTATTTCTACATCTAACTCCTCAAACTGGAGATTCTAACTTCTGAATCTTCTGGAAAAGACCAAGCAAAAACCTATACTAAATGACAAGTACATGCTGACTTACATGTCTCAGCCACCATGTCTGTTTCTTTCACAAAGAAAACTATCTCAGATTATTAGATGGATTCTCATATACTCTAGTGGCAAAGTTTTACCCTTCCTAGATCAAGACCAGATGTTTTTTCTTGCCAGACCAGAAAAAAGTAATTTCAACAATCTCAAAATATATATTTTTTAATGAATCATGCTCAATGGCCCACCTTGACCTACAACTTCTATTTCCAATCTTATAGAGATTTTTCAACTTGCCAAAGATGTGCCTTAGAGCTGAGATAGAAATTTATAACATTTTGTCTAAGTTGAAGATTGATGTACCCATAACCGCTCATGCACTCCACTTAGAAGTAACATATGTCTGTAGAATACCTATAAGCAAATATTATGGCAGTTACAGTTTCTTAACAGACTACAATTGATAAGAAAACATTTATTAATATTTCATTCTGTGATACATTCCTTTTACTTGCTGAGATAAATCATTATCTATTTTTAAGACTTTATCTATCTTTTATTTGCAATCTAATTTTATTTCAATTATAAAAATTTTAGTAAAGAATAAATAAATAATAATATATAATAAAGAAACCTTTTTTATTAAATAATTTGGAGACTTGTGAAATCTAGATTTAATTGCCAACTTTTTTTTCCTCTAGATTTTATGTGTGAAACTATGAAAGAACAGTATTCTGAACAAAAACACCACCTAAAGTGAAAAAAATTAAAACTTGAAACTTCACTTTTTGTAAAACTGTTTCATTTAACTATAACAATATCTAATCACAAATATTTTAACAGGTACTTTTCCCTACTGAAACATCGTTTGTCATGCTGTTTGCTTGGCCACTGATTTGATTCCATGACAAATTCAAAACCAGTGACAGGTAGTTACTTTATTCTCCCTCAGTATTTAGGAGACAGTTGGACCAAAGACAGAAAAGTCTCAGCTGCAGCCAAGGAAAATTATAATTTTTTTTTTTTATACCCTGCAAGGAATAGGTGTCTTCCATGTCTTTAGGGATTTTTTGGGAAGTTACTGCTTAATTAAAAAGACATTGGAAAAATATTTTAATAGTCCTTGGAGCAGGGAACAAGGCATAATCTCTCTAGCTGGATTCTCTGCCTACTTGGTTTGATAGCTGCATGGCCACAGGAACTGTGTGTGCTCTGCATACACATTAAAACAGTGCCAGTGAGTGGATTTGGGAGGGCTCCTCCCCATCCACAGCAGCCTCTTCTCTCCTGGATCAGCCATTCAACAAGGAGGTGCAAAGAGTTGCTTTGAACTCTGAACATTATGAGAAATTAAACCTCAGCTCTACATACCCCCCACAAATGTTGCTGCCATCCAGATGTCAGCAGCAGACTGACCCTCCTCTCTTGTGCTG
Source organism: Vidua macroura (assembly GCF_024509145.1). NCBI lineage: Eukaryota > Metazoa > Chordata > Aves > Passeriformes > Viduidae > Vidua > Vidua macroura. The sequence goes on along the minus strand of NC_071571.1, from coordinate 82,912,330 downwards.
ATGTGTTTATTGCAGAGAATAATCCCTGAGAAATATATCCAGTTTTCTCAATGCATAGCCACTTGATCATGTCCCTATACAGGGTATCATCCTTTCTAATCCCTTCAGGAAGTTACATTAAAATGTAAATAACTATACTTTAATTACTGCCATTGGTTTAAGAAATGTTTTTTAAGCAGAGAGGACATGGTTAAAACTACAGCATAAAATCTTCAGATGAGGCTTTAATGAGTTGGGGAAAAGAAAGCTGTTTCTCAGGACTTGGCAAAGAGACGATGGACAAGAATTTCGAGCTTGGCTCTAGTACCTCACACTCTTTTTTTTTTTTTTTTTCCTTGGGGAGGTGTCAGGAAATGTCAAGTAGGCTATGTAGACCAAGGCATGATTTGTAACAACACTGAACAAACATTTCTTGATTTTACCAAACAATATTCTCATTTTGAATTCTTATTTAAATTACTCAAGTTCTGTCTACAAAAGTATCAGTAATAAAAATAAATACAAGGATTATGAAAAATTATGTAAGCATCCTCAAAGAAGACCAATAAAACATTTTTTTGTCCTGCATCATATTAAAATAACTTGGCATATAAAAAGACACATTCTTCCAGTTTAGAAAAGGAATGGATTTCAACAATGTCAGATTCAACATTACATAGAATACCAAGACCATTTTGGGGCACCAAACATACAGGAAAAACAAAATGTACATATTAATCAGTGTTGCTTGTACATTTATTACTATATCTGAATCAAACAGATGCTGCCAATATGCACACTGACCTGTGAGCATGTGCTATGAGACTATCATTACCAAGACACCCATCAGATGTCTTCAGAAGTCTCAAATGTTTTGGTCTGTGGGACATGAATCCTCCTTTTAAAACAACACTATCAGAAGAAATGATCATGAAAGGGCTGCTTAGGGCTGTACTTAAGGTTGTACTCAGCAGACAGTGAGTTACCTAGTTTGTACTTCCAGACAAACTAGGACAAGCTAGGCAGCAGCTCAGACACAACTAGCTGAGAAGACTATGACTAACAACATGCTTTTATTCTCAAAATTTTAGCTCCTAAGTACAGTTAGATGATAACTAAACAGATCCAATATCAAGAGCTAGACGTGAATAACACCTATCCTAGAGAATGCCCATTTGGCAATATACTGAAATTACATTCCCTTTTTTATGTTTTGGCAAAATCTAGCTTTTACTGCACTAAAAATGACATATACACACACAAAACATGAAGCCCTGAGGCAAAGAAGACACAAGAGTTCTTATGGTTCTAAATAGGAAACATTACATTTGTCAAGAGACGAGCAATTTCAATATCCTGGATTTTAAAAAGACAAAGAAATAAAACTATAAGGTTGTTACTGGTTGTTGCAATTGACTACGAAACAAACAAAGAAGTCTATATTAACTTCCCATAAACTTCTCATGAAGAGAAAACATTCAAATTTTGAAGAGATCTTCTAAAATGTTTAATCAATATCTAGGACTGGGCTTCTCAGATAATGGAGATGAGCACCTCTCAAGAGCTGTATAACCTCTAACTGAAGTAGTAGAGTACGTAATAAATATAGATATTAATTGCAAGATGAAGTGGTTTGTGGGATTTAAGGCTTGATATCTGACACAGAGCAGCAGTGAAGAATGCCACACTGTGCTCCAAGGAAAAAATTACTATTCAATAGAAGCACTGGATCCCTGCCAGTCTTCCAAAGTTGAGATATATAAATTCTGATTGGATCTGACTGGACAGGGAGTGCTTACCACTCCTATTATTTTTTATTGCCTTACTGTGTACCACCAAAACAATAAATACCTTGTAGAACCCAACACATGCTATGAATATGATAGTGCTTTCCTACTGAATAAATTTTTCAGTGCACAGATCAAAGACGCATTTAGATGCACACGTGGAGAAAACTATTTGTCAGATAATAACCCACAACATACCTTGATTGATTTCTTAACCAAGTCATATGTGGTTATTTTCATTGGAAGTGTCAGAAAGACAACTCACTACTGTACAGAAGCAGAACCAACTTGACTGAAGAGAAAGTTTCAGGAACTGTCCTCTACTCAAACTTTGTAGTTTGCATAGCACATGCCCTTGTGTCTCAGTTCCTAGATTAGTCAAATCCAGTACATGCATCCATATAGAACCTCAGCAGCAATTTCAGCATAAAACACAGCTTTTGCTGAGAAATACAGAGGGAAAGAATGATGCTGATTTTTTTTTTTCTAATCATAGCAAATAAGATTTGCTTGTCCAAATTAAATGGACAAGAAACAGAAACAAAGTTGGAATTAGAGAGAAGAAGCTCAGAACCTCCCACCAGAAGCTGTTAATCGCATTACTCTCCCTACTACATTAAAGTAGCCTTAGCTATAGTACATAGCAACAGTATACAATACACACAATCATATTATATATTCTTTATATAATGGTCTAGGAGCCAATAGCCAGAAAGTCTCACAGAGCTTGTTAGTTGAAAATCTTTGTGTATTTACTAGGTAAGTCATGTAACCACTATTCTGGTTGCAGTCATCGCTATTCCTCCTAAAGGTGTTTAGCCTTAGAACCTGATTTCCAAGGTTTATGGGATAAGAAAGAAAAATAAAAAAACCCTAAAAATTAGAAGAATGAATGTGTAAACAAGTAACTCTTTGCTCCAAATATTATGACTCTTACACGGTGACTTGATTACAGTAAAATGCATGGAACCTAATCCATCTTTTGTGATATAACCTACAGGTTACAGGATTCTCCACACAAATACAAGCACACAAAATCGAGTATCTTCACATTTTGATGACTTACAAGACACATAGCAAAGTAAGTAAGGCATATCTTGATTGAGAAATTCTTTAGCTTGTTAAGATTTGCCATGTCCTATGACCAGAGCAAGGGAAAAAAAAATCCCAGTGATTATTAGTGCCACTACTTGTAAATGCTGTTATAAACCTCTGGATTTATTGAGGTTTACCAGGAAAAATTATGCAGAATGAAGAAGCTTATAAACATCAACAAAACCAGGAGTTCAGTAGAATATCCCGTTTAATGACTGCTTTCCTGACAGCTCACACTAAATCCTGGATGTATCATGGAAAAGTACTTGAGATCCAACTTTGGGATTTTTAGGGTCGAAGTTGAGTTTCATGTAAGGTTCAAACTTTTGTTTCTCCCCATGATCTAACTATTTCACTTTCTTCTTTGGTTGGCATGGGTTTATTGAGCCACTCCTATGCATGTCCACCTTAAAAGAAAGGGATTTTTTTTAAAGTAAAAGGCCTTGCAGAATATTCTAAAGAAGATTCAGTAACATGTGACAAAGTCAAATAGCTTCAAAGGGAAAGCTTCTTTCCCACACCTCTCAGGAAGAGTCCTGAGTACTGTGTACTCACAGAATGCTACACAGTTGGTACAAAGATCAAATTTTACACCAAAATAAGGCTAATTCCAACACTGTTCCCAAAATTTAGACCAAGCTTGTTGACTGCACCTATTGGGGCAAAATAAGACTTTTGAAGGTGGGTGTACATCATAATACATCTTAGCTTTGGAGACAATTGGACAACACTGAGCACCATGTAAGATACCTCTCTTGCTCACAGCTTCATATTTTCTGCATTAGAGTTACCTAATAATAAATGAACATAGGGATTGTCAAGTCTAGTTTCTTCTTCTTCAGGCAGAAGAGGTGACACTTCAAAAAAAAAAAAAAAAAAAAAGGCTACTTGGCCATTCAAAGTTTATAAAATAGTCAAACAGGATTTGAAAGCTCACCATCACTGTGACAAACAGGAGCTGTTCTTTTTTTAATGGAAGGTTGAGACTTTGTCTCCAGCTCTTTACAATCTGTTTCCCTCCCTGGCCCACGCATTAATCTCACTCCCATGCAAGCAGAGCCAGCTGTTCTTCAGCCAGTAGCTTCTTCTTGCAGCAATTCTGATTTCCAGTGGCAGCACAGAAGTGCACACACCGTATGTTCTTCGGACATTTATTTATCTGACAGAGCTGGGCAATTATAAAGACATAATGATAATTTGTGAACAGAGAAAAAGGGCTTCTCCTACTTAAATTTGTCCCTTGAGAAAACAGAACACCATCTACTTGCAGCAGACAATTCATGAACATGATAACTAAAATATGAACAAACTCTATGAGCAAATAGCAGCAACAAACTAATCAAAATCATGACCTATTTATGGGTTGATTATAATAACAAAAAATGACTATAAATAAGTGCTGGGTAATTTGTGAACCAAATAAAGGGCTGCAATTCTCACATATAAATTGCTGTCATTTAATAATTTAACCAGCTTTAGTTAGAGCCATCTATTTATTAAGAAAGCTCACCAACTGGATCCTGCAGAATGATTTATCTCTATACACAGTGACAAAGTCAAGGGAAATCAGTGCTGCTGGACATTTTAAATGCCAAGTTTGATTCTCTGGAGCCCCACAGTATCATTTATAACTCTGTAGCCCTGATTTTAGATGTAGCCACTCTCATTTAGTACCATTTTAAAACCACTTAGCCCAGTACAGATGACACAATACAAAAGACAGGGAAAAATCAACATTTCTTTTGTTAAATTACATAGAAAAAAACCCAAAGGTTTGCATTATCCTTCTTTGCCTTTAGAGATATTCTACATGGAAAATAACATAAATATGCTAGCAGAAATATATAGCAAGCCTTCTTAGAAAAGATAGGATAAATCCCACAGTGATCATTAGACTCTTCAAGACAAAACCATGCAATCTTTTTCATCTTTTTTTTTTAACTTTGAAGCAATTTTTTTTGCTGAAAAGATTAACAATATAAACAAAATATGAATTCCGCTAGGGTTTTCCTTTATCAGAAATAGATGTCACTGCAAAAGCAGAAGAGAGTAAGGTTATTAATTTTATGGTTCCCTGTTTGACTTTTTGAAATAAATGTCCAAGATCATCACATTGCTGTCAGCACTGGTGTCTTCCAACATGTACCACCTTTCCCAGTCAAAGTAACTGATGAGTATCCTTCCTTCAAGCTTCTTAAAACAGCATTGCATAAGGCCAGAAGGCAACAACTTACAGGGAAATAGTTTTAAAGCTACTGCAAGGGTGCTTTACAACTCTGTAAAAGCGCACTATACCTTTGTCAAGCAAAGGCATAAAAACCAAAACAACTGTGTTTTCTGTAACAACAAAAGAGAAATGGTTTTCAATAGTGACAACTGTGTGCCACAGCATATATGTCCCATTATTCATCTGTACTCTGATTCCACTGTTTCTGTTTTTGAGCTAGAGAGGATAAATGCATACAAATAGACTACCTATTACTTTAACAATTGACTTCTGACTCGATTTACAACTATTTTGGTCCTTATTATTATTGCATTTATATTGTAATTTCTAGATGAAGAAAGTGGTTCTTAACTGAGATGAAAAGTCTGTATTTCTTTTCTACAGAAATTATCTACAAATTACTTCCAAGAACCTCAATGCACTTAAGATAATGCAGTCAGGAATAGCACCAAATTGGAAAAAATGCAGCCAACTTAAGCTTCGCTGCTCTCTTCACCATGTATGAAACATATATAAGCATTTATTTTTGCTTATAACTTTCAGGATGGCAACTGCACAGATATTACATAAATTCTGACATCATGTGTATTGAACTGTGAAAGCTGCACACTTTGATCAGAAGCTGTAATGTGCCAGGAAAATGACAATATTTCATCAAAGACTTTTAAGTAGCAACACACACAACTTTTTTTCTTGCTAAGATCTTGGGTTGTTTCCTAGAAAAAAAAATGAAGTATACTGATTGCAAATCAAAATTTACAAGATAGAACTGTAACAAAAAAATCACAGAGGAATCGTATCAGGGAGTACTTTGCATCAGTTTACTCCCATCTAGCAAGACAAACAGAAGAATTATAAACTGGTATTATGGCATTCTCAAACTGAGTTTCAAGCAAACTTCCAAATCTCTTTATTAGCTTGGGACTAGTTTCTGTATAATCTACAGTTTCAGGGCTTCATGAGAAAAAAATGTTACATTTGTGGATATTTACTACCCGTTTAAATGCTTCTAAAGGCAAATGTATGAAAATTCCATCTGCATTTTCCAAAAAGATATTTTCAAATATCTTCATGAAACCTTTCTACTTGTTCATTGTAATTGCTGTATTTGTTTCATCAGAATTATTTTTGTCATTATTCTCTGCATTGCTATCTGCAATTTTTAGAACTTCTTGGCAACCTGTTGTAATGTCCTCCAGTGACCTTTAAGCCTCAGATAAAACCTGGATTTATGGAATAAAAACTGTGGTTCACTTCAGTGAACAATTCACTCTTTAGATACATGCAATGTAGCCAACAATAAATCTTGCTTCAGGTTTCATACTCTCTTTCTAGGTCAGTCATACCCCAATTTCATCAATGCTGTACTATAAATCCCAATAACTAAGATCTACCACTGGGCATATAGCACTTCTACTCAGGATATAGAGGGGACATTCTCTGTGCAGTGAGATTGAAGAACAGAAAAAACCACGGCAGTTTTTTCACCAAGCAGTTTTTAAGGATGGCCTTAAAATTTTTCACCAGACAGTGCAAGTATTACCCTTTCTGAACTCCCAAGTTTATTATATGTTTATAATGCCCTCAAACTAGACACTATATCTAAACGTTTTCTTATTCATTTGAGTAAATAAATACATTTTGAAAAAGTCCTCTGAATAAGGGCTACCTGCTCTTGCTGCAGCATCCTATTTTGAAAAAACCTACCAGCAACATTTTTAACCATGGGACACCTAGACACTTATAGTGTAGGAAAGAAATAAAATGGAGGAAAGAAATATGAAGATAGGGGAGAAGGGACAAAAGGGAGGGAGACCAACTATGATGTACTGATTGGATTATTTTTTTTTTTTTAATGAAGAAAGACGCCTTTCAAACTTTGAGAGTTTTAAGAATATTTAGTGCTTCTATAGCTTTCTCTACATTTCATGTATTGTTATAGATAATTTTTAGCTCAGAACATCATGAATGCTTTAGTTCATCCATGCATACTTTCCTTGATCTTCCTTTTTAAATCATGGAAAATTGGTCCAGGGATTTCTTCTTGCCTAAAGCCAGCAGCACAAAATGTGCAGGAATTGATATATGCCTCCAGTCTGTATTAGGAGTCAGTACACTGAAAGATTAAGATGTTTCTCTGAAGTACCAAAGCATATTTTTTATATAAGCAGTAGCTGTTAAGCCCTAACACACCAGAATCTCCTAGCAGAATGGTGACTTGGCAAAGGTTTAGGAAATAAAGACTGTTGACTCAGCAGATTAATGCATTTGTTTGCTTACTCCCAGTCTCTCCTAAAGTAATACTACATCAGTAATACTACGTCTATTTAAGGTTTAATCAAATTAGATTATACTTTTATACTCCCTGTAATATTTTTATTCTAACAACAGGGTGGGTAGGTGAGAGAAAGAATGTTCTCTTAACTACTGGCCATCTGTTTCAAAAAACGGGATTTTTGCTTTGAACAACAGACAGCAGAACATTCATTTTTATTAAATCCAATCTGTATGCCTACTTTTCCACTGAAGCTTTGTGTATTTTAAAAGACAGTTTTTGGAAAACATTGGAATTAATTATAACTACAAAAGTTATGTGGTGTACATCTTTCACAGCATGGTTTGGGCCCATCCTGCTTTACACTGCTAAGTGCAAATTGCATAGTGACAGAACTTACATCAGAGTTGAATGCACTTTCCTATAGGCAGCAGAAAGTACAGTGGCATCTATTATTACATCGTTGAATAAAAATGCAATTTAGCCCAACCAATTTGACATGATATTGGTATACTATAAGCCCAGGATAATTTAGGTTGGAAAGGAGATCAGAACGTCTCCAGTCCAACCTTCTGCTCAAAAGACAGCTGGCTGTAACACACTGTGTTGCTGTGTGGTCTCGAAAACCTCCAAGAATGGAGACTGCAGAACTTGTTGCTTGACTGTCCTAGAAATTAGAAAGTTTTTCTTTATATCCAGTCTGAAATTCTCTGCCTTTTGTCTCTTGTCTTCTGACCATGCACCAGTGTGAAGAGCATGTCACCATTCTCATGTAAACTCCCTGCAGGCTCCCCACAATGCCTTTTCTCCTCAAGGATGAACAAGGCCAGCTCCCTCAGCTTCCTTTCCTAGGGCATGGTGCTCCAGCCTCCAACAGAAGGCAGCTCTCCACTGAATTTGATCCATTTTATCCATGTCCTTCTTGAACTGGGGGAGGCCAAAACTAGGGAACAACCTCTTCCCTTGATCTCCTGGCTGTGTTCCTGGTAATACAGCCCAAGATGCTATTGGCTGTCTTTGCAGTGGTGGTATCCCTTCAGCATGCCTAAGTCCTTTGGATGGCACATCCTCCAGTGTAACTACTGGTACCCTAGTGTGGTGCCACCTGCACACATGATAGAGTGCACTCCTTGTCCTCCTCCAGGTCACTGATTAAAAAATGTCAAATAGGACAGTACTTAGCTCCTTATAACTTCTATACATCATATTAAAACTACCCACTGAGCCTGACATCCTGACACATTTTAGACATCCAGCTGCCCACCCATATAGACCCTATATTCTAATTTGGATATATGAATATTGTGGGACACAGTATCAAAAGTCTTGCTAACGTTGAGATACTACTTTCTCCTCATGCACAAATCCAGATGTTTCATGACAGAAAGTAATCAGATTTTCAGATGAGTTTAACCCTTGAGTCATCCATGCTGAATGTTCCAACTCATCTTTTTCTCCATCATGTGCCCAGAGCAGTGTGCTCTAAGGAGGTGTCCCCCTTGACTTTCCCAGAGACGGGATGCCCACTAGACTTTTGCTACTCAGGTCAAGGAATCATAGAAGTGTTTAGCTTGGAAAAGATCTTTAAGAACATCAAGTCTGATTGTTAACCCAGCACTGATGAATCCACCACTAAACCATGTCCCTAAGCCCCACATCTACATGTCTTTCAAATACCTCCAGAGATGGTGAGTCTACCATTTCCCTGAGCAGCCTGTTCTAATGCCTCAATACTGTTTCAATGAAGAAATTTTTCCTAATATCCAATCTAAGTCTCCTCTGGCAAAACTAGAGGTGGTTTCCTCTAGTCCTATTGCTTGTTACTGTGAGAAGAGACTGACCCTGACCTGGCTACAACCTCTTTTCAGGCCATTGTAGAGAAGATAATGTTCCCCCTGAGCCTCCTTTTCTTCAGGCTAAACAAACCCAGCACCCTCAGGCACTCCTCACAATACTTGTGCTCCAGACTCTTCACCAGCTCTGTTGCCCTTTGCTGGACACCCTCCAGCACCTCAATGTCCTTCTTGTAGTGCAGGGTCTGAACACAGGTTTCAAGGTGCAGCCACACCAATGGTTGAGTGCAGGATGAAGATCACACCCTGGCCCTGCTGACCACACTGCTGCTGATACAGGCCGGGATGCCCCTGGCCTTCTTGGCCACCTGGGCACACGCTGGCTCATGTTTCATTGCTGTTGACCAGCACCCCCAGGGCCTTTTCTGCTTGTCAGCTTTTATTCCTTTGTCTCTTTTCCAAAGATGGAGCATTGTGGTAAAAATTTAATTCCAAATTTCATTTACCACCACTTTTAATAATGCAAATAAATTAAATCAGGAAAGATGTAATGACAACATTTCTCAGACTGGTAATAACTGTCAGCCCAGTCTTTCATCTCTCTCAAACATACACATGCTCTATGGTGTTAGGAACTTGGGGTAGAGGACATTTAATGTGGGAGTAAACCTGGACACTGGGGAAATTCAAAAGCCTTAAACTTGGGTTGTTTCCAAAATTATTGTTTATTTTCAAAGTTAAGGCTGCTGCCTTTTACTTTCTGTTGTTTACAGAAGTAGTAGCATTTTTCTCAGTAATCTTTTACCATATTCAGTGTATGATGAAAACTCAATGCTAACACCTCCACAGTTTCTACATAAGCAAAGGCAGGGCTCAGGAGAAATAAGATGCTGCACAATTAACAATATAATGAAATTAAAATTATGAGCTGTACCCCAGAAGAAGGCAAAGTTCCACCTTTCTCCTACAATCTTAATATATAAATAAATTATACTGTGTAATTTGGTGCATCTTGGGATTTTTAAACTACACGTATGCAAGGTACTTGTGGTATTTGTATATAAATGTGTTGTAATTTCAAATTCTACCAAAAGTGAGTATTAATATTTCTTAGAAAATAAGTCTTAACACTTACACTCCATTGGGGTAGAAAGAATGTTAACAAAATTCACTGTGATTCAGTGAAATACATGAAATAGGACTGACTACATCAAGAAAAAGGCAAGACTAGAATGGGGGGTTTATCATATGCTTTCTCACATTTATAAAACATACATTGTACACTTAAATTCACTTACTCTTAAATTCAGCATGTACTGAATTTTTACTAAAGATCCAGCTAAGTTAAGTACCCTGCTTCCATGGATGATCAAAACCAGACGTACAGAGAAGAATGAAATGCAAGCATACATCACAAGGAGCATAGGAGCAGTATCTTTTTCTCAGCAGCATAAAAAGAACACAGAATCACTCCTGGACACAATTTATTAATGAACCATGAAGCATAAAATTTTAGATCCTCACTTGCTGACTCAAATGTAAATGGTTATACACAACAAGGGAAACTGAAACCTAAAGACAATCAGAATTATGACAAAAGTCATTATTCTTGGTCCTTCCAAGACTGTAAATAATGTAAATATTCCACAATGTAGCGATAGTCTCTTCACATAAAATCAATTCAGTGCATGTATCTGAAATTCAGGTTTGGTCAGGGGGCCTCTACAATACAAACACCACTTAGCATTGACATGATTTCACTTAAAATGTTCTGATTTACCAACTAGCAGGCTGTTTTGACTACAACTGGTCAAATCCAAGCATATTTTAACCTATCAAAAGATTTTCTGCTACTGCCCAGCTTTCAAAGAGCACAATGAGACAAACTGAACATTAAGAAACCATTGCTTTGATGAACTATTCCCTACTAACATGCATAAGCCCAAGTACTTAAGAACGATCCTAAGTTTTATGCCTTGAGGCTTTAAACATATTAGTCCACTGTAGTATTCAGTCTATCCAGTCAATTCAGTCCTATCTATTCAGTCTCAGATGGGGACACCCTTGTTCCGCAAAACAGTTCTCCAACATCCTAATTATTTTCAAGAAGATTGAAATTTTGAAGCAAGAAGGCAATAGCTCTAATGAAGGCAATACAAGGTGGAGGGTTGTTTTTCTTTTCATGCTAAGCTTACATATAAATGGGCAAAAAATGAGGCACGGTATAAAACTGCATAATAAATATCTTAAAATGAGATGAAAAGGGAAGTTAATAAAATATATTTGAGCAAAAAATTCAGAAACAGAAAGAGTAGCTGTATTTGATATTTACAAAGTTACTTCTTTATCAGAGAGTCCGAAACCATCTTGTCTTGGGCCCTTAACTTTGTACCCTCAACTAAGTAAATGGAACAAAAGACGGTGAAACTTTGGAAGTCTTGTTTGTAGAATTTCCAATGCTTCATTTCATTTACAAGCTTCACAGCGTCAAAGAGAATAGGAAACGTACACCAAAATTGGAGTTCAGAAAACAATATAAAAGGCATTGTAATGGCTAAATTTACTATTCAGAAAATGTAGAAGATAGACAGGTGATTGTGTCAAAGAGGAAAAGCTGATGTTCAAGGCGCTGTACACGTATTTCATAAGTAATTAACAGCACATTAAAACCCAAAGACCTCGTAAACTTTTGCAGTTATCCCAGCAAGGAAGATTCATACCTGTGGCAAGATAGATGATATGGAAAAGCGTGTCCTTGCCCTGCACAACATCCACAACCACATGGGAAAATCGGCTGTTGTCTTCCATGAAGTAAGGAATTGGAATAACTGGTTGAACAACCTCATGCATTAAAAAGAATTTTTGTGCATCTTGAAGATTTCTCTCAGTCAGATTTACATACAAGCCCTGGTCCATGGTGCCACACTGTAAAGACAGAAAAGTAGCATGACTCTATGTGCCAACAATAACAATATATTTACTCTCTAATTTACAGCGCAAGAAAATAAAAGCAAAAGCATATCTCATAATGGCAATGTGGAATTCGACGTTCAGGTCCCATTTTGGTGATAACCAGACTGTCCAAGGACTCAGGGAACTCAGTTTTCCTGAGGCAGTACTATGGAGGCTCCTGAATTCTAAACAATATGGAAGAGCACCGGACTGACCAGCACAAGTGAATTACAGAAATATTTTGCTATATCCTATGTTCACAGGGCAGGAAAGAGAATAACTACCATCCAAAAAACCAAATTACTTTCTGTCTAGTTTTCCTTATAATTTTCACAAATCTCAGTGCTAAAGATGTAACAAATTTTCAAAGGAAACCTCATGCCCTCCCACAGCCAGGGTCTGACAGGAATCCCAGGTGAAAGTACAACATGCAGTTCTAGTTCTTCTTAGGATTCCATCTTAAGTAGCAAAAAGTGACAGTGCAGGGCTCTATTAAATATTATCCACAGCAAAGACTTTTTTTTTGCATTATAACTGACCATATTTTAAATACGAAAACTGTGTTCTTTTCTTACAGGAAAACATCCACTAGTTGCATGGAAAAGTTTCAAACATAAACAAACAAAGCAAAATAACTGGGAGTTAATTTTAACATATTTGTGTTCAGCTGAAGACACAAAAGAGAAGGCTTCTTAATGCATGGGAACATATAAACATTTACATGTTTACTCAGGCATAAATGCATCAGAGAAGTAAAGTACTACTTCACAACATTTATCAAATATTTGAGTGACGTGAAAGGCATTTTCATTCTGCTTTACTATGTTATAAACTATGCCATGAATTACAGCATGAGCAAAATAATAGTGTGCAAAACCGAACCCGTTATTTTTTTTTATTATTACCATGTTTTCAATCCAAAATTGAGTGATTGTTCCAAATCCACAAATGCTTTAAAAAAATCAAACAAATTATTTCATAATGGGAGATCAGATGATGAAGAATAATAAATTAGCAACTGGCAGGAAACAGTTACTTGCTCTGTATGTCAGACCAGTGAAAAAAATAAACCACACCAAAGAAGTTCTCTGGATCTATTAAGCAGGAAAAAGTCCAACTGAATACCCATAGTACACTGAAATGCAAATTGTCCTTTGTCTTATGATAGACATGGGCCTGTCTAAAGAGAAAAGCAATGATCTCTGAAGAAAACAATGTTCCTCAAAACTGGGACTCCAATAGTATTCTAAAATGGAAAATAATTCATTAATATAAACCAGCCTTGGAAATGCAATGTCTGATGTTACTATATCTACATAGCATCACAGACTTCTCTCTATTGCTACTGAGTAGGTGAATACTCAGAGGATAAATCTACTCCTGGGACTACAGGAACAGAATTTCTGATCCTTTATCATAACTACTCTACCAAAGAAAAGTCCTTTCTCAGAAGGAAACCAGTGACTCAGTCAATGAATATATCTCATCCATGTGAGGTGTGTACTCTAAAGTCACAAAGTCAAGTCACAAAAAATGGTTAAAGCTCTAAGCATTAGACTGGCTTCTAGTATGCATCACTGCTGCAGCTATGGAGCCAGAAGTGCAGCAGAAAGTTATTCAAGGGAGTGAAAAGCAGCATCAGCAAAAGAAGAAAAGTTGGACATTAGAGATACCTAGAGATCAGTTGACATCAATTGCCTTCAATATTGTGCTGTAAAAGGCCACATTACAGCTCTTATCACTAGCTCTGCCTTCAAAGCTGTTTGTGGCTCAGTGAGATATGATACAACTGTTGTCAATGTTCTTGTAAATTGGATGAAGTACCAGCTGTATTAAAATCAGCCAGGCCATCTAAGAAATAAATTTCAACACCTGTCTTGACTGGGACTTGGAGACATACACTAACAATACAGCAGAGACCTAAACTGGTTTTACACAGCCATCAGGCTGTCATCTTTCTTTGTAAGTACCACTCAGTATGGGCTGCTCTCACAATAATTAACACCACATTAATGCAAAGTTTGTAGGGAGAGTTTAGTAATTTTTATTGCGTGTGCTTACCTAGACAGAAAGGTGATAGGATTTTTACATACTAGCATTTTTTAAGGCTTTCTCCTTCAAAAATTTAGCCTCTCTTAGACCCTTTTCCTATCACTATTTTGACAATACAAGTATTTCTACAACAGGTGGAAAACTGCATACAAATACAGCCTGCTTCTGCAGCCTTCTGGCATACTTAGAGTCTTGTCACTTGGCTGATGACAAACATACTACTTAGGAAAGATAACATAGCTCTAGCCTGTAACCTGTGCCTTATTTTCCCTCATTTGCATAGATCAGGAAGTAATTAAAACTACCCACAATCCCCAATGGGTGATTCTTTTTCATGCTAGCAAAGATCTTATGACTTACAAGCTGCTGCTCCAGGAGCAGAAGTGAACTTGTGAAATTGCATTGAGATTAAGTGAGAGTGAAAGGTGGATAGAGGTGACTACACTTAAATACCTTGATGAAAAGCTATTGCTGTTAATCACAACATTAATGCTCCTTTTCCTTCCATATCCCTTGTAAGAAGTACATTCGTTAAAATTGTTCTAGTAGGAGTGGTGACTATGCAAAAGATGAAAACAAAGCATATGTGCTTACTGAAACACCCCTTTCTTTTTGTAGAGTTCCTCTAAACGACCCACCTTGGACTAACTGGTTTTACACTGTCAGCCAGCTGCAGATTACTACACCCTCTGAGGCCAACAAGTTCAAATGAGGGGAAGAACATGTCACAAATCTTTTTAATCTGACTCTTCAGGGAGTGTGAACTACCTTGCACATAAAAATATATAAAATTCTGATCACTCCTCCTTTACCACCTCCCTCTCACTTTCTTTTTCTGCCAGACACTGTTCCATTTTTTAAGTCCTAATAGCACAAATACAATGTAAAAGAGAATAGTTGTTTGATCATACTTCAGACAGGAGTTAATGTCACCTAGACAGACAACTATAGAGTTTTATTTTGACACCAGGCTGAAGTTAAGCCTTTTTTCTCCTACTCTTCAAAGTACATCTCTCTTTCAATTAAAATAATTTCGTGGAAGGATAAAATTAAAATTAAATATATTGAAATAAGGGGCTCTCCTAAGCACTTTTTAAAATGTAGGGGTTTTTTAAGGTCTTAGGCTACAACATAGTGAAAAACTGAATTTATAATTTATGAACCATACAGTACTTTGAGGAAAGCTCACATAAAATATTGTCCTTCTCCCACGTATCCATACCTGAAAATTAGGGTTAGGATTGGGATATGGAAGCCAAGCAGAGCGAGAGTTCTCCTGATATTTGAAGGGTCCATTAAAGGCCTGAGTTATGGCACTCAGATTGAAAACACAAACTGCTGAGGCTGCTATGCTGTTCCTGCAAAATAAATAAATATATTAACCTATGTAATAACATTAAGTAGTCAAATTGCTGAAAAATAAATAAAAAAGGCAATAACTCTTCAATCCTACAAGTAATTACTGTAGTAGGTAAGATCAGCCAGGAGTTGATATCTCAAGGTAATATATGATGAGCTGATTAAGCATAGTCATTGCATTTAAAATATTTGTCAGCCTTACCAAGAAGCTGGTGTGGGGAAAAACTCAGATCTTCCTACTTTCTGCTGCTGCTCTAATACCATACTATACTTCTAATACTATGAGACACCTCTTTTCTAGGTACAAAGTTCAGGATGATATTATTCTCAGGGTTCAGTAAAGTTTCTTCCATACAACAAATGACTACATGACATAAATAAGGTTTTACAATGTGTGGTATGTCTCTAGATCCTACGGAATCCCTGGACAAGACATGTCCACAAAAATCCTGCCTTCCAAGAGATGTTGTACAGCAATAAGAATGCAAGTTGCAGAAACCCATCAAGAGAAAACAACTTGGACTGCTTTCAAGATATCATGTTAAAAAAATAAACATCAATAAGTGGCAGCTGGACAAAACACAGTTTCCTGTGTTTGCCTTGAAAATGTGATGTACAAGGCAATAAAGTAATTCTGCATAAAGAAAATAATCTAAAAACTATGAAAGCTCCTAATATGGAAAGCTGCATTGTTCCTCTCCTCATTTTGAGATAATGGAATGGATAATGAAGGTGTCAATTGCACAGATTTCCAGCTAAAACTGCTGGCAACTGATCCACACAGCACTCTTCTGTATTCTTTTTTTTCCCCTATTATTTTTTAAGCTTAGCCTGGAATTTACACAAGGCTTAAAAAAACTTACTATAGAAACTCCATAACGATGGGAAAAAAACCCCAACAACTGAAAAAAGAGTTAGGGTATACGGATTAAATACCAGGACAAAAGAGCAATTTGCTTTTTTATGCTTGTCTCTCTTATTTCAAAGGAAGCCAAAAGGAAGCCCAAAACTTGATGTTCCATACTTACAACTTCTGTAGAATCAATCATCATTGGAGCTGATAAATCCCTGCTTATATCACTAAATGCATCTCAGTAATATTATTAACTGAACCAATGTTTTCTTGAATTTCATGAAGTCCTACAAGGACATGAGATTCAGGTTTATAGATTTTTTGGATAGTCTGAAAGAAACAAAATCAGCTTTTTCATGCAGCAGTGGCTACAGTGGACTTGATAGTCAACCACATATAAAAGGTGCAGGTTTGGCTGTTAGAGAAATGTTTCCATTTTTTCCCTCCACAAGTATATTAAAAGTATACTAAAAAAGCATTAAGGTCCAATAAAGTCATTGTAATTCTGCAGATATTGAGACTGGAGAATTATGAATGCCACGAAGTTATATCTGATGCTGTTACATGAATAGAAAGGAATATGTTGTTCCTTGTCATAGGAAACACTTGTGTTTCTCTACTGTCACTTGCAGGCCACAAAGGTGGATCATATGAGTTCCACAAACTATCTATGAACAAGTAGTCAGCACGGGGAAGTAATCCTAGCTCTAAAATATTTTTAAAATGTCCAGAAAATTTAGTTACAACATTTGATGGCAGGCATTTAAATAGAGCGATTGAAAAACTCTACCCTCAGACAGTTATAATTAATTGGTTCCTCTTTGAACAGTTCATCTCTCTTGGACAGTCAGAACATTGGGCCATGGGGGAAGAGGAAAGGAGAGGCAAGGTTTAAAATACTGTCTACTTTCATTTGGCAAAGGTAACCTTAACAATAGCAAGTCCATTTTCAGGAGAGCCAGGAAGCATCAGGAACATCATTCCCCTTCCATGGCCAAAGCCCCATGGATTTTCTAGAGCAGAGTTCCTCTGCTCAGGCTTTTAATGGCAGGAACACATCTAGGCTACTTTGACTTCTCAAGAAAGATCTGGTTGAAGAGTGTATGTGGATGCCACCTGACAAATACCCGTCTTTTAGTACATGAACTAAATAGGAAAACAGAACAAGAAAATTAAAAGTACTGATCGCAACAACAGCGAATTTCCTTATCCCCAGTAATCTCAAAGTCTCTGCTACTCTCTTTACATAAACAGTGTTTAGATTCCCTGCATTACTCCATTGCAGAAACAGGCTGAGCTCATCATCCAACGTCATAGTTAGGAATTGCCACAGCCTGGTGCAAGCACCTCATCACTAGTCTTGTTCACAGCCTGAGCTGCCAGCCCAGGGGTGAGCCTCAGTCCTCAGTCTGGAAGATGCCTAAATGAGCTCAAATTCATGCTCACTGTCTAGAATGCATAGGGATTACAATTTTTTGGCATTAACTTGTGAATGCTTCCACCTGGTTAATGGATATTTATAAAAGGTAGGTATGCCTGTGTTCAAGGGTGCCTTACCTATGTTTTAGGTGCCTAAGGACCTTTTAGAATCCTAGACAAAACTGATTTACACAGAAAGACAGTACAAGAAGGTCGGAGATTCGGAACTTGAAATGAGAAATTATTCCAGTGGTCTGAACATTGGGCTGCACAGCCATAACACAGAGGCTGCTTTTGCTGAGCAGCATTTGAACAAAAGTCATCATGTTTAAATTTAAAAAGGACATTTCTGAGATAAATGTCTCTTTTTTTTCTATGTCCATTCAACTTTTTATTATTTAACAAACTTGAATTTTTAAGACCAAATTGCACTTTTTTTCTTTCATTTTACCTTACTGATAAGACAGGTTCACTTAAAATTATGTTAAATTCTTGGTTTGACCTTCAAACTTGCATAAGGCTATGTTTGGACTATATCAAAAGACCAAAGAGCAGCTCTTATGCCATTTTGCTTAAGATGAGTTCTCTATGACATGGTCAAATTCCATCATGTCAAATTCATTATCGTGTCACATTACAATTATAAATTATTTATTTCATAAATACATCATGTGTTTACGTATTACAATAGTAAAATAAAAATTAATTACTTTCTAACAATAAGTAAAGAACATGACAGAACAGTCTTAAACACAACTGGCTCCCTGCAGCAATGAAATATTGAGAATTTATTTCTTCTTTCATGTTTTCAACAATTCCTGTGGGAAACATTTGGAAATGATACTTGTTCACAGAAAACAGTGGATTGGGCAAAACAGTAGTTTGAATTTATGATGTTTACTTGGCATATGCAGAAGAGAGTAGCTCAGAAGTTCTAGGTTTTGCCATCACAAACAGCAAGAAAATAAAATATATTATTCAGTCTACTTACACATTAGTGGTAAAAATCCCATAGATCAAGTCCAGTTCTGGCAGGAAGAAAGTACTCTGAAGTTCATTATAGTAAAATGGAATTTCTCCAGGGCGAGAACAGTTCAGACGAGCTTTCATGAAGGTAGTCCAGGTATCTGCCAGCACAAACTTGCCACCAATATCATTTTTACACACTCGAGCAGCACGAGAGAAAACTGTTTTCCCACAGTCATGTTCCACTGCATTTTCCCGGAAGAAGAAGTAGGTAAAGTTCCCAATATCATAAGATGACACAAAATTTGGTTCTGAAAATAACAGAAGGAAAGATCATTTATTGCCTTCTTGTGATATATGCACTCATACTAACGTGGAAGTTGGACTTATCTTCAAGCATTATATTTAGATAAACACACTTTTTAACATCCTTTAGGGATATGGCACCATGACATCTGAATAGGCCAGCTCATGTCCAGCTGAGATGACGAGATACATGATCATGATACACTGGGGTTGGCTGGGTAGAGTTATTTTTTTTCATAGTAGCTAGCGTGCCACTGTGTTTTGGATTTATGCTGGAAACAGTGCTGGTAATTCAGGGATGTTTTTTTTTATTGTTTTTTATTGTATATTGAGCAACATTTACACAGAGCCAAGGCCTTTTCCTTCTCACACCAGCCCACTAGCACAAAAGCCAGCTAAGCTGCCATCTGGGGTCAAACCACGACACGTGGCCTGACAGGTTTTGCTCTAGGTGTTTACAGAACAAGACTGTGCTGGGCAACCTTGGCCCAGCTCACTGTATTCCACTATCAAAAGTGTCTCGGAGTTTTCATTCTTCACATAAGGGCACAGTGAATTCTTACGATGTAATTGATTTATCTTTTAACTCTCTTTCTGCTTTGCCACCATGCCATTACTCCAGATGAGCAGGATAACAGGTGGTAATTGATGGTGAGTAAAAATGTGCTCAGAGGCTGTAATTAAAAGGAAAGAGAACTACACAAGAGCATTTGATGGTAAGATAACTGCATTTCAACCCTATCTTGCTGAATGCTTTTGAGAGCATTACAGATTTCTTTTTTCTTATTTAAAAAATTATTTAAAACTAATCAAAAAACTCATCAAAAAACAGATCAAAAACCCAATGGTGATGAAGGAGAAATTAGAGAATATGTAAAAAATAATCAACAGATGGCAATACTTCTTGAAAGAAAAGGAAAAAAAGGAACAGTGGATACCAAAGACAAACATGTGATCCATTTCCTGTAAGGATTACTACAACTGAGCAAAGTCCATGACGTTAGAAGAGGCTGACAACTTGACAAGTTCTTAAAGGAAATATAAATTCGATACATAGATTTGTGAAGAAGAACCCCACTTGTGCAAGGAACCATTTTAGAACACTGATACCTCTGAAAAACAAGAAAACTTTTTGCTTCTCACTTCCAAATTTTATTCTGAAGAGGGAAAACAAATTAAAAACTGTTTTTAAAATACCTGTTGTGAGGAAGCACTTCAAATAAAATTAATAGATAAACATTTTTTGACAGCACTATTGTATAGAAAAAGGTTGCTGCAATTCGATGTAAGCATTTCACAGGAGGATCTCAAACCTATCCGAACTTTGGAGGGGCACTAGAAAGGCAAGCAAGCTGGCAGTGCCTCACAGCAGTCCAAACTGTCAGAAAACTCTTTTTCAAAGACAGACCAGATCCCAGCTAATGTGGCCTCTTGTGCTGCTTCCATCTCTATCTGCTGTGCTGAGAGTTCCCAGGGCAGGTTTTTGGCAGTGGTAATTATGAGCTGCCTCAGAGGTATGAAGCTGAGCAGATCCAAGAGTGCTCTCACTCCTCCCTGTAACTTTCACCCTCTGTTTTATGAAGTGCTTCCTTGACAGCAGTCTGGAACACACCACATTTTTTCCACATTCAGAGCTGCACAGGTATTTTGCTGGCCAATCACAACCCAACAATTTTAAGAACATGGTGGTGCCCTGAGCCTTCATAAGTTACATACTATCAGTGTATTTGTCTTTAAAAAAGGGAATAAAAGAGGCAGAATAGTTGGACAAGACTCATATCATAAGAAATAAAATTACACTGACAATATACAAAGAACTAAACCATTAATAATGTTAACCCTATTAGAACCTTAAATCTTCATTCCACATCTGTGTGAAACTTTCATTACAATAGGGATTTTGCTTCAAAGGCTTCAAAAGCTTCAAAAACCTACTGTGCAAATACTCAAAATCAATTTGACCCGCCAACAAAAAGTATTTTGTACAAACATTAAAAAAAGGAAGCCCTGCCTTGCCATCAGGCCTGAAGATAGTACTCACTGGAGGCCCACTAATGTAAAAAGGTCTCTACGTTGGCACCAGTCTCACTGCAGAGTTAAAAAAACACTATTGGAAGCACTCAGCGTAAGGAATGATGTATTGCAAAAATAAAACAAACTTCACTAACTATAGGAGTAAAAATAATATGAAATGCATTCAGAATGTATTTGGGGTTCTTGAAAATCCATGTCAACCTTTCAAAAGACAGTATTTTAAAGTTGCACTGATAATCATAATACATGTATAAAAATATTTTATTTTTATAGTACTCATATTTCATGGTTTCAAAACTGAGGAACAATATATACATCTGCAAACACCTTTTTTGTTGATTATGAACCTATTTATTGATTATGAACCGATGAAATTTTGACCTGCTGTTGAAACTTGTGAAATCTGCTTTCATTTGCATGAAATATAATAATCTCACAGTCACCTTAGGGAATTCAGTGGATATGGAAGGATTATCATGTCAGACTTAGTTTATTTCATTCTCTCTTTGGGAAAAATGAACAGGGTCACCTCAAAACTTCAAAGGAAAAAGTAGCTTCTCAGATAGGAAAAACCAGTTTTTATGTGTCCAAGTATTGTGCTGTGAACTGCTATTTGTTGACATGGAAGCTTTACCACATAAGTTTTTAATGCAGCAAATGAAGTGAATCTCTTGTTTCATGCTGACTTTGCAAATAGCTCTTGGAAGGGCAAACACATCTCATTTCTGATTTATCAGATCACCACAAGTGCAAGGATTCTGGTATGTGACACGATACAGCTAGTACGAGAATGTCAACCTGTAATAATATCTCAAGTATTATATATGACCTCTATAGGGTTCTTTATATACTCAGTTTATGGATGTGTCAGGCTGACTAGACTTTCCCAAATTAAATGGAACCAGTGTAATCAGGAAAGCAAGAAAATTACTGTCAATGTGACCCAAAACATATCCCCAGTGTACATCAGGGAGCAGTGCTACACAGAGCACAAGCCCAAGCACTGAAAGCACTGGGTGGCTGGTTAGTACTGCCCCTGGGCAAACACACTGCTATTTCTGAAGTTTGCTTACTCAGCACAAATCCTGGGAATTTCTACACTTTCCTTCATAAAGCAGTGTGAGGACTGCCCAACAAGGATGTTTCCCCACAGACTAAGTTACTGCAAAAAAGACAACTCAACCATATGAAGCCAAGATAGTGCTTCAACTTGAAATAATATGATTGCTTTTCTGAAAGTTGGAGACAAACCAACATTTTCTGGGGAGCACAGCCTCTGTTCTTAATGTGAAAGCACTTAACAGGAAGACACAATGATTCCCTTTAGATTACCGTCCCTTTCCACCTGCCAAAAGTGTCATGCATAAGCTTATTTCCTGGGCCTTTTTTATTTAGTGGTGTGGATACACTCTGAGGGGTAAAAGGATGAGATGAACTGTACAAGAATTTTTCTGTGGATAAAAATGGGAAACAGGAGCATAAAAGAGCTCCCTGAGAGCACCTGAGGCAGTCTTGGCCTCTTCTTGCTGTCTGAACTTAGGAGCAAGCAAGTATGATTGTGCTCTTTAATCCACATCACTTCTTCTGAAGCAATCTAACATGGCTTAATTTACATAGTTAGTGGATGCTACTGCTTCCAGAGTGAATCAAATGACAAGAAATTATCTATATTTCTTTAAGGAGGTAACAGCAATTAACCTTAAGGATTTAAAGGTCCAAAGCCTACTCTAAGCAAGTAAGAGCTGTGATTTCCACTGACTGTCCCTGTGAGATGTGACCACTCACATCTGAAGTGCAAGGCATTCAAAGACCAAATAAAATATGAAATTAACCCCAGAAATGTTAAAAGAAAGCTAAAATATTATTTTTTTTCTGATTTAGACACAGACCAGATTATATATGTATATATGCACAAAAAATAAGACACACATACACAAAAAGATATATGAATACATAATATATTAAAGATCTTTGGAGTCTAGATACTGCTCTAATGTTGAATGACATCTCTCTGGAACTTGTTCACTGACCTCACTAGATTAATGAATCACACCACACTGTTGATCTCACCCATTTCTTCCAAATAATTGCATTCAGCCAAATGCTTAATAGCATTAAATTCTAGAAAGATGCATTTGAGGTTTTTTGAATAAACTTCGCATTTCAGCTAGAAACACACTTCAAAAGGGACACTTAAAAGTAATGGAAAGAATTTAAGCTTCGGATGTGCCAGTCTTTATTATTTCCTTTCATCTTGTTAACATAATCAAAAAAGTCCCATTGCAGTTGCATTCTGCCATCTCTGTATATTCATTAAATATATTAATTTAGTTGTGGCCCTTTGCAGCTGTTGGAAAAAAGTACAGACCTTGCATTAGGTTGGTCAAGGCATCACTGCTCATGAAGGTTTAGGGATAAATTTTAATCACAGAGTAAAATTTTCCTACAGCATTATATGTCTCAAAAGTAATACATAACTTGTGATCATCACAGTTATATCCATCCTCAGGAGCTGAACTGTAAAATGTTAAGTCCTGTATGAAACTGCTGGAAATGGTTTATTAATAGCTATTTTTCCTCTGTGTTTCACAATTACTTATGACATGTGCTAAAAATGCCAACTTGCCATAGAGTAGATGGCTACCAATCTGTTTTGACTATTTTCTTTGCAGTGCCTTAGCTCTCCATGATTTCTTTTACATTCTTTTCCTTTTGCTAAATTGAAAATTTTATAGGTATGGAAGAGCAAGGACAGCAAAATACACTAAAACTGTGTATCCCAGACATTTTTTTTTCCAATCTTCTCTTATATTGCTGATAGATTTTATAACACAATTCAGCATAATCTTAAAAGTGGATACTTACTCATTACTTTTTTTACTGATGTAGTCTAATAAATTCTGAAATGCAATTATTTCTTTTCTGAAAAATTGTTTTCAAATATGGTATTACAAAATTCCTTGTATTGTTTCCTGTTGTTTATTTTAAACAAATCTCCTTCATTTTCAAGGTAAAGTGTTCTTACATGGCATAATACTTTGCAATTTATTATATCGTTTTGCTGATGCAAATTTGCCAGTGACAAACTTAGTCACAGCAGCCATTCTGTACTCCAACCTAATACTTACTGAAGCCCTTGAAAGTCATACCTGGAATTCAGTGGATTTTGTCACCTATATTCACTGGATAGACACCTTACAAAGCTGTGTATACAAGGGCAGGGGGTTAAGGGTGAAAAATACATAGGGATTTCATTAATTCATCCAAACCTCTAGAAATTCGGAGAATGGGGATCTAGCAAAAGATCCAGAAGTTTGGATGGTTACTTAAAATTGAATCCAGAATTCCACACACAGAGGAATATACTGTTCCTTAAGGAGATTTTGCCAACCAGCTGTTACGGTATGGAAAGAAAACCCAATTATGATGGCTTACCCATTTCTCTCCAAACATTTTCACTGCCAATTTTTTTCTTTTACCTGTCCTCGTTTTGCGGGGAGGGAGACAAGTAAATGACTTTCCCTGCAGACTTGTCCATTTGGTTTGCATGGCCAAGCTTTGGTGGGGGGTGGCTATAGGGGTGGCTTCTATGAGAAGCAAGAAGCAGCCCTGCGGACACCAAGGTCAGAAGAGAAGGAGGGGCAGGAGGTGCTCCACGTGCCAGAGCTGAGTTTCCCCTCCAGCTGGAGGTGAAGACCCTGCTGCAGCCCATGGAGTTCCACAGGGATGCAGAAATCCACCTGCAGCCTGTGGAAGAGCCCCATGCTGGCGTGGGTGGATACCTGAGAGGAGGCTGTAACTCCATGGAATGCCCATGGAAAGAGGAGCCCATACTGGAGCAGCCTGTCCTTGAAGGACCACACCCTGTGCAAGAGTGACCCACAGTGCAGCAGTTTGGGGAGGACTCACACTGGAGAAGTTCACAGAGAACTGTCTCCCGTGGGAGGGACCCCATGGTGCAGCAGGGAACTGACCCTTCTCCCTGAGCAGAGGGAGAGGCCATGGGTGATGAACTAGCCATAACTTCCATTCCCTGTCTCCCTGCACTGCTGGGGTAGGAGGAAGAGCTGGGAAAGAGGGAGGCATGGGGGGGAAGGTGGAGAGTTTTAAGGTTTTATTTTACTTTTCATTATCCTGAAATGCTCTGATTTTGTTAGCAATAAATTCAATTCATATCTCTAATTAGAGCCTGTTTAGCCCATAAGATATTTGGTGAGTGATTTCTCCCCATCCTTATCTCAACTCATGAACCCTTTGTTATATTTTCTCTCCCCCATCAAGCTGTGGAGGGGAGTGACAAAGAGGCTTTGCTGGTGAGTGCCTGGAATACAGACAGCATTAACCCATTACAACCTGCTCCTCTTTTCTTTTTCTTTTTTTCCTTTTTTTTATTTTTTTCATAACAGAAAGGAAACCAATTTCATAATCGTCCTCTTCCTCCTTCACCTTAAGGCTTGGTATGTCTGCTGCTGAAATTCCATCTCTGCCTCCAATATTTCTGTCACAGTATCACACAGAATCACAGAATGATCCAGGTTAGAAGGGTTATCTCACCAACCTCCCTACTCAAATTGGGTCATCCTAAATTATATTGGTCAGGATTGTGTCCAGGCTGTTCTTGAATATCCCCAGTGGATGAAACTCCACAACCTCTCTGGGTAGTGTGTTCCAGTGCACAGTAAAGACATTATTCCTCATATTCAGGTAACCTTTCAGTCCCCTCTTTTCTTTGATAAATGCTGGTTTTCATGTGTTCATGTTCCCTGAAATTTGAAATTCTCCACCTTCCCCTGACTGAGATGCATTTCAGTCCTAAGTTCTTTCATTCTTTCTGGGTCATTGTGTATCATAGTTTTGTGCATTAATGAGGCTCACACTCCTGTTGTGCCTCTCTGCAGTTGGGAACAGATGATCTGCTTGCAGAAGTGTCCTCCTTCCTCATTCAGCCTCTCTGATTGGCACCTGACATAAGCAGGCTAGATGAGATACAAAAGAACAAGTTCTGTCCTCAATAGCCTCCTTGTGTTTTTAATAAATGGTAGGTGGACCTTGCTGTTTTACCTAGGGTAGATAAGAAGTAAAAATATCCTAACTCCATGGGGAATGCTTGTTGTCTACCATTTCAAACAGGTAAAGAAATGCTATGAAGGTGTTTTGTAATAACTTAGTCTGTCACTGGAAAAAGGAAATCAGGGAGGTGCCTCCACCTCACACCATCTTACTGCTGTCCTACTCTGTCACTGCCATCAGGGAGAAGATGTATGAATTTGAAAGGAAAAACACAGCTTAACTGCTCAAGTCTTTCCTCTGGTAGCTGCTCCAGTGAAGAAGCCTAAGGACGGGTTTCAAAACCAGCAGGTATTTTCTCTCCTATTTTAGGATACTGGCAAAAGTGATGATATACACAAAAGAAAATAACCAATCTTATGGGTGGCACAACCAAAGAAATTTAATTATTTATCTCCTTGCAAAATTAGCAAAACTGGCAGAATATGCTTTTCATATTTTCAGTCAGGACTCTTATCTGAAAGAGTACATTGCACATTCAAGCACACACCGGTTTTGAGTTACATGAAATATTACATAATAAAGAAAAGCTTGCACTAGGTAATTACAAGGCTTTTCATTAAAACCCAGAAAAATGAAAGGATAACACTGAATTATTATAGCCATTTCCATTAATCCTTAAAAACAAAATTGAAAGAATTAATTTTTATTCTTATATCATAAATTCTCTCTACACATCCTACTAGTAGCAAAAGTTACAATAAAAATCTGCTAACAAACAATAATGGGCATTGATTCAGAGCTGTATTAAACCCCACTACCTTTGTAAGAATTTTATTCTTACTATTACTTGTGAAGACTAAAAGTATCTGCTCTGGATTAATAATCTTTTTATTAGTGTTTTTAAGAAAGTGATCTCAGAAGAACCACTTTAGTGAGAATATTTAATAACCAAATGCTTAGGACAGCAAGAAGGAAAATGGTAATATTATGTCTACCAGTAAAACAGAACAATCCAAACACTCATCTCCTCAGATGGAAAGGCTTCTAAGTTGGAGAAGATTTTATTTTATTTTATTTTATTTTATTTTATTTTATTTTATTTTATTTTATTTTATTTTATTTTATTTTATTTTATTTCTACATCTGATCCAGGATTAAATTTTAATCATCTATTGTCTGCCCATTGATGAAATGTTGTGACATTTAGAACACTGTTTTTATTTATTTAATATGTTCCAATAGCATCTACCATTGCATGTCTAGGGTAAAGAAAACAGCTGCAATAATTTCAAGATAGTTGGAGATCCATGAAATTGTAAGGGAAGGCATTTGACAAATCATGAAACCAAACGTTGTAGTGTCTCTTTGTGTCATGAAATAGACAGGGATTTTTTTTTTTTTTTAATGTTTTGCCCTTTCATTGGCTGAGGGAAGCAAACTGACATTATAGACTAAGGCAAACTTTCACACTGAGGTATCAGATAACATTTAGTGATTTAAAGATGTCTATTGAAAGGAGAAATACCTTTACTAACTGTAACTGTTGGACTACAGAAAAGTTCAAACAGTAAAGGATTTCCATTGCCAATCTGGACACACTGCAACTGTGGACTGCAAATATAACTATTACACTTACTTCTGTCCTCTAGAGCAAACTATGACAAATTCTGCCCCTGCTGCACTTTGCAGATCTACTTTACAGTAAAGTCTAATTAGAAGCACACTCTATCAACTCCAGATATGATTTAAACATTGTTACACCAACAGCTTAAAGACACTGAAACAAACAGCATGCCAGGTTAATGAAAGAATACTTTATTTTTTATTACTTAATAATGTCCAAAGCAGACTGCTAAGGCACTCTATTCTTCTTATGAAACACTACAAGGGAACTTTTTAAAACATCCCAGCAACATGTTGCCCTTTACTGACCTGAGCAGCTGGCTGAAGCTCAGGGTCTTGCTGACTGCTTTGGTCAGGAGAAGAAATCAGTGGGAGAGATGTCTGCTTTAGACACAACCCTCAGTGTGTGCTCTATCACCTCAAATTGTTTCTCTTAAGCACAGAAACACTTGAACATGGATTCAGAGAGAAAAAGAGTGCATGCAGCAGAACAGGACACCTTCGAGAATAAATTACTGGTTAGCAGTCTTTCCACTTTCTTCATCTGTTTGTGCATATATATTCATGTGAGTAACTTCAGGCATTACATTTGCCTTTACATGGGAAAAGAAGTGGCCAAAATATGACATCATGGGAAGGAGAGTTTGGTTCTCTATTTCACATTTGCAGGCCTACTATCCTGCAGCCAGCAGGGCTATTGGACAGGGAGAGAGCTGGTTTGCAGCCCTCGTTAGCTCCTCGGGGTGATCGTGTTCCTTTTGAGAACAGTGACGTAGGTACGAAGTGCTGACAGGGTTGGCAAGAGGATCACACAGGGTCTGTCTCTCCCTGCATTGTCACTTGATAAATTCCTTGTGAGCAGCCCAGCCCCTGTTGAACTGAGTGCTCAGGTCCTACCACTACAGTGGCCTGGTGCTTCAGTGGCATCTCATCATGGAGAGGAGCAGAATTTCTGCATGGATACAGCTGTGGTCAAAAACCTGCTCATTGCCTTTGGGCCAGCTGCATTTGATGCTGTCTGTAGGAGCACTAGGAGTCGATAAACAGAACATCAATTTCTTTTCCTAGAAGCAGAAAGAAGTTCTGAAGTAAAAGGAAATGGAACTGGTAGACGTATTCAGAGATATTCAAGAGCTGAATAGATTACTATTGTAAATCTTAAAAGAGTTGAAGTTCAATAAGTACCTCCAGATGTTTCTTTCCTCCATCAATGAAGACAACATGCACACTCTAAAATTTTCCAAAATAGGAAAAACTTTAAAGAAGTGTGCAGATATCTCTAATATTTGGTGAACTGTCATTTCTGTCAATAAAAATTTTTAAACCAGACAAAATTCAGGGAGTCAAATCCTGAAGCATGTTGTCTAGCAGGTGAACAAACAGTATGTTCAGAGAGCCTCAAAGATAGCTACACAATGACTAGCTCCAGCCAGAAGTAGGGTTTCTGTGTTAGCAGTATTGCTGTGCTTCCATTTAACTTTTCAGATTTGTGCCTATTCAAAATCTTTGTGCTTCACATTAATTTACCTTTTCCCCTTCATTTATCTTCTCTAAGCATACTTCTGTAGCTTAATTTAACACATACGCTGAATAATTAACACTTCTAACTGAACTAACCAACTCTTTGTCCCCCCAGATAACTGAGTCTTGAGTGCATCAAGAAAATGATAATTCAGAAATGAAAGTTCCCAGATTTCTCTGTAATTTTCTTATGTAAAGCAACTGATCAAAATGCTGCTCAGTAAATAGGTGCTAATTTATGTACCCAGCTGATGTGGATTGCTTCCAGGCCTATCAAGCCCCAGGTAGAAGGCAGGATCTGACAATAAATACGTGAATATGGCTGAACCAGAACAAATGGGGAACTTGGGTTAACAATAGAAATGTATTTTATTGGTGAAATCTGTGATTCCAGAAGCTGAAATCACATCATGGTAATATGGGATCTCACCCAAGCCACCTGACACATCATCTCCATTTTCCCCTCCCAGACTGTATATCATTGTTCCTGTGATTACAGACCTTCTGAAAAGTATTATGAACAAGTTTTCTCCTGTGATGAAGACTCAGAGCTTTTCAAGTCAAGATCCTACACCACAAGGTACAGTGAACACCAAGAGCAGACTACCTCAGAATATAGGCATGTCCTTTTTGCCTGATTGATGGGATTGAAGATCTCTGAATTTGCTGTGCTAGCCACTAAAATCAACAATGTCTTTATTGCATAGCAATAAATCACAGAACAAGATAATCAGCTGTGTTTCAGAGTACAGCCATCACTCCCAGAGATTATTTGATTTGGTCTAACATGATCCACAGAGCAGAAAATCTAAGTGAGATAAAACAGGGTGCTTCCAAGGAAAACTTAGAATGGAAACACTGACAGAAGGATGCACATGAACACCTCAAATGAGGCTGAATTACAGTAACTGTGAGCTACTGATGCATAATAGATATTGACATAGGAGCTTCCATTCCAGTTGATGCCTTACTTTTCTTGCAGGATTATCGATCTGTGTTACTTTCTCAGTAAAAGCAGCAAAATCTTCCCTTCAATCCAAGCACTGAAAAACTAATGTAGTTTCTTGGCACTGAATCATAAAACTACACAAATTGACATAAAAACAGATGAATCCCCAAGTCAAGCAGATGAATCCCTCACTTCTAGCTACCCCAGAAAATTTACCCCCTCCTTTTAATATAGTTGACTGGGCTGCTTTCAGTCTTTTATTGGACTTACTTTATCTGGCTCCAATTACAAAACTCATCTTGTTCTTCCTCCCCAAAGATAAAAGCTACAGTTTCCTGGTAACTTAATTATAAACAGTTTTGAGTCAGAAGAATGAACTCTAATGGAGAATGTATAAGTACATCTGAAGCTTTTAATAGACAAAATGTGAATACAGTGAATATGATTAATTCGAGAAGCCTAGAGGGAATTTTAGCATGCATTTGGCATAAAAATATCCAGTTAAGCTGCAAATTCTGTGTGAAGACTTTTTCCCCTTTGACAGATCATGAAGGTGTGGCACAGCAATTAGTTCCAATACCAAGCTGAGTGGAAAAAGGGTGCATGACCAGGGATATACATTCAATGATTTCATTTTTCCCCTCACCTCTTTTGCACTGCTATAATTCTGTTATGTTGCACACAATTTGGGACTTTTTTTGTTGTTGTTAATTAACATTCTAAAATCATCCAACTTTTAGAAAAGGTCACAAATTTCTGCGAGCTACCTCTGATGGGTTCATTGTTCAAATAAAATACACCAGTCGTATAAGCACAATTCAGCATTCATATTATATGAGAACTGATAATTTCAAAATAAAATCTGTTACTTGCAGCTGACCAAATGTTCTGAAACCAGAAGGATTTATATTTGCATTTAATTTCCAACACGAGAATAATCCCATCATAACATGAAATTTACTGTAGGAATAGTAACTGTTGTGTCACATAACATGCATTATGATTTTAATTTTTTTTTTTTCCTCTGGAACAGGCTTGGGCAAACTATAATATACAGAATTTCACACTTTATATTTGATAATATTTTTAATTTTAGAAGAATCTGCTTCCTTTTTTTTGTAATAAACAAAATGGCAACTTGGTCTATCACATCTCAAGAATGCCTGTCTGTTTGCAGCTTCTCCCAACTGGAAATCCTCATCACGTGATAAACATCCATGACACAAAATTGACTGCTAAACACAATTTTATTATATGTTTTGTAAACTATTCCCTATCCTTTGGCTATAATAAGTGTCAAAAATGTCAATCTGCCACCTATGCAGTTTGAAAGCCAAACTTTTTCCGCTTGTCAAGGCTGGTACCTGCAGGGTACCAGAGAATTTAGTCCATTCTAAACTATTTATTTTCTGCCTTAGGTTTTTGAGGGACTCAGAAAAGAATGCTCAGTGCAAGCTGCTACTCAAAGCTGACTCAGCTTTGCCATGTAAGAGCACTGTGTGTGCATCTCATCCCTGTGCCTGCAAAAATGACATGTACTTGAGGGCACATCTACAAGCTTCAGCTATATTAACTAAATTCCATAGTACTTATACTATAGAAATATTATATAAAAAAAGCAAAATAACTTTAAAGCTAAATAAGCAATACTCCAAAAAATTCAGATTCTCAGAATGGAATTTCAATACCATGAATATGATGAATGTGAGTTAAAAAGATGATACCATCAGCACTCACCATTCAGCCACTTGGAGTTGTACTGGGCAGTTCGGAGAGGAGGAAGAGCCCCCAGACTTCGATAAATAGCAGGATCCCTTCCTGGAAAATCCATGGCTGTAGCAGCATATAATTCTCCACTGGAAGTGAGAAGAGCAGTGGAATTGTGCTGGGGACTGTAGGGACAACGAGCCATGCCACTGATTTGGTCATGTATCTCTGTCAAGTTGCTTAACTGTAAAAGAATTAGAATTAGAAAAAGGAATTAAAATTACCTGAAAATTATCATTTCAGACAAGCTGCATCAATCTGAACAAAATCCTATGACAAATACCTGTTATCTACTTTATTTTTGTGTGTAGCCAACCTCTACATCAATCTGAAATTGTCTCTTACAGAAAGTCTTATTGTAATGTTGTCAGATCTCACTTTTGCCATTTTGATATGTAAAGCATACATGTCAGTCATTATCCACCATGCCTAAATGGTTTCTATTAGAAGGGGCTCAAAATTTAGTTACCTCTGCAAAGATTGTTATCATGAAAAATAAAACCAAACATGATAGCCAGAATCAATACAGCATCCACCACAGCAAACAACAAAAAAATCTATTACTTGTTTTGTTGGTGTGTTTTAGGAAAAAAATCTCACATGAAAAATGAGAGTAAGAAAAGGAGCTTTCCAACTCAGCAGAACCATCTCTGATTTAGTAGCCCAAATACTTTCAACCATAAACCACAGCATGATGTAAATAAGCTATTTGAAAATAAAGGTGTAATGGGTTTAAATATAATAAATCTGCCAATGACTTTTTAGTAATACAGTTATTCCTTGTATTTAAATGTTTCTCCCCTCCTGAAACAAATAGGCAGCCTAGTCCAAACAGTGACTTTTATACTTATTATTACTATTACTGATGCTACAATTAGGCTTTTTTTTGAACATAGAATGACAGATCTCAGTCAAGATTTCTCATTCTCACCAGTCAGAAATCACTGATACAGATAATCTCATTTCTCCAGAACTACACATACACAATATGCAGCTACACAACCACATTTGATAACTAAACCTATTGAGGCCAATCAAACCTGACAGAGGCAGAAGTCTTATAAACACATAAGATTCATAAAAATTGGCATGTAGGAGGTACTGAGCTGCTCAAAGCTGTGCATCTCCCACAGCTGAGGAAAAGAGTGCAATAAGAGATTGGTTAGCTCTCCTATTTGGCCTGCCATCAGCTAAATCAGACTTTTACACATCAGCTCACCCATCAATACCCAAACAGCCAGTTCTCAGCCACAACACACTCTGCCTTTTAATCTGCTGGCTCAGAACAGGGACTCCAGCTTGTGGGGCAAAACATTTTAACTCTTACTGTGCGATTGGTGCAGATTGGAGTGAATGCGTTGGTTCCACAGGTAAAGAGATGGTTGCCTCCAACAAGAAGCACTCGAATATAGTTCTGGCATTCCTCCTGCCACACAGAAAAGAAAGAATATATTCAGTGATACTGCAGAGTACACAGAAGACTAATAACACTTTGCTTTCCATGGTTATTTATCCACACAAAAAAAATTAGGTAAACAAGGCTTAAGTATACCTGAGTTAACAATCACAATATGCACAGATTTCTTATTCACACACATGCATCCATCAACCTTTCTGAGAAGTTCTTAATAGGATAACAATAAAGCACTCTAGTACTGAAGATTTGCTCTCAGGATATATTTCAAAGACTTAACTAAATTTTGAACTGAGAGTTCAGATAGATGATCTGATAAATGCTGACTTAAATAATACAGTACTGTCTCAGGAAATCAGATGTTGACTTCAAAGACAGATTAGGCCAAGGAAGGAAGCTGTGAGGAAAACAGGGAAAAGAATGGACTGTGAGTAACAAAAATATAGTTAGACTAGTAAAAATAAAATTCTTGAGATGTGCCAATGTGGATTTGTTACCACTAATTTCATAATTTACCTTGTCTGTTTTATTAGAAGCATCTCCTTTCCTGTAAATTCAGAGTTTCTCAAAAAATTTCATTACCACAATATAAAGATGCTCACCCTGAGGAATAATTGGACACGTTTTTTTACCCCATTAGTGAAGGTTTAATAATGTTCATAGCTCTCATTTCAGGAACTAGAAATCAACAGCAATTTCTACTGTTAATTCAAACAGAAAGCTTTGTCCTGCAATACTAAAAATCTCCCAGAACCGTATGAGGAAAAATTTAGGCACTGCTCTTGAAAAAAAATCAATGTCCATATCCAATAAAATGATCAACAATATGTTTGGAGAAAATAAAGTTTCCTGGAAACTTACATTTGAATGCTCTCTAGCATTCACCACAAGATAGTCTCATAAAAACTCTGAAAAAAACCTTGTGAAAATACAGTTATTCAATTCTAGCCGATATTAAGTGAAATCATGTAAGTAAGTCCATACAAGAGTAATAGCATAGAAGTCCCATTATCTGGCCTACAGTTATATTAAATGGATTGCTTGTTTATCTTGAAAATAGACTCCCATCCTGGAAGACAACAAATATAATCCTGAATAAATTGAACAGGCACAAAATAGACTGCAAAAGAAGCTGGGGAAAATACTTTAATGGTCTCTGAGAAAACTTTTACAATTTATCTTCTATACCTTTCCTCATAAAAGTCAAGTTAAAAATAAACTCGAAAAAAAATTGTAAAATCTCAGGAAAGAAACTACTTTTTGGAAGAAATACCTCTCAAACCCACATTTGCATTAGTTTCTTGTGAAAACGTAGCTTTTAAAGGTTTCTCTTTGAGCCTTAAGGGCAAAGGACAAATATGTTAGAAGTAAGATTTGATTCCTATTGCGTAAAAAAAATATGAAGTTTTTATACTGAACTTTATAAATCTGCCATCTTAATATTCTTTAAACCACAATGAAGCTAATACACAACTATACAACTGAGTTGGGCAATGTAACAAGCCATTAAAAAAGTAGTTATTTCACAACTTGCCAGTCAGTGCTGGTAGTTTTGGCAGTTTCCTTAGCAGACTGCTTTAACTCCATCATTAAAAAAAAAAAACCCAAAAACTAGAAGGTAACTTTTTGGAGGACCGTTTTTTGGTTTTTTCATTGGAAGGTTGCTCAAGGAGGTTCACAGAATGTAGAACAGTAATTTATTCTTTGGTCTATTTCCATTCTGCCCTTTGCAACAAGGCATGGAATGTACGTGTAGGAAAAATAAGTGGGTTCTGACATTACAACCCATCCAACCTCTCCTCTTCATGTTCCAGAGCTCCCTGAAATAGTATAATTTCCAAATTACTTGCACACTGATCACCCACTCATTTTGTTCAAAAATAATGCTAATTTCTTAAACTCTGACATTCTTGGGAATCACAAGATTCTTTCTTAAATGTTCCCAAGTCCTGTGCCAACTTGACAAGAATCCATATTGCAATAGGCCAAATAAGACATCTCATATGGAATTCTTGTTGGGAACACACTGCAAAAAATGGAAAATGAAAGAATAACTTTTTTTAATTGGCTACTTTCTTAATTTGAAAAAAATTTCCACATTAATGCAAAAGAAAATTTTTTAAAATTGGTCATGAATAGAACTATGACTATCCAAAAACATACTGAAAAAGGACTTCACTATTTAGTCACTTGAATTGTTCAGAGATACTTTTCTAGTTCTGAAGTCAAGTTTGGCTGTACTGGTTCACTGCTGAAACATGAAAAAATGAGATGTATGTTATGGAAGTGGCAAAGGACTTCAGACCACAGGATATTTTAGGTCGGGGGTGGCATTAGGCTTGACAGCCACCTTTTATGTAATCTTGTTCTCCAGTTCATCTCAACCTCTATGTCATATACTTTCCTATTTGCCTATAAAAATATATTTGAAATAGCAAAATACATTTAGGAAATACTTTCTACTTTTGTACCAGCATATCTGAAACAAAATATGACTATTAGAAACGATTCTGCAGCCAAGCAGGCTGGGTTCTTACTTAAGACTACCTTGACAGTCCAAGGTCAATCTGACTGCAAAACAATTATCCTCTTGCAGCAATACTTCTTGTATAGGTTAACATTTTAAATATACCCGCATTTAATTTTTAAATACTTTTATTGTAGGTTCAGATACTAACACACCCAGCCATTAGAATCTTAAATAATCAAGACATGGGACTTAATTTCAATTAACATTATTATTTTTAACCTCTTTTTGGTTTATTGCATTCTCAACAAGTGCATTTATATTTTTTCTTCCTAACATTCCCTAGCACAAGTGTCAGTATGAATAGGCAAATTTATTCTCTTAATCGTGTCTGGTGTTTTAGATTTCTACATGCTAATGCATGCTGGCCACAAGGACATAATTTTGCATGGCTCACTCTTGGAGCCACTAGCTATTTTAAGCAAAAGCCTAAATTGGTAGCTAAATGTCTGAAGTCTGAGTAACAAACATCAGCCTTCAAAAATCAAGTGCGCATTACACTGTCAAATGTGACAGATGTCCCTATATATTTTCCCCTTCAGCTTTTTTCCCTCGTTGGCTTCTAAAGCATAAACCTCAGAACAACTGATAACAGCCACAGGCAAAAATTCCGTGCAGCTTCTTTCTCAAGAACAAAAAAAGAGTTGTGTTTCACTGACCATTATCTCAAAACTACTTGAGTTGCTTCAGGGTTCAAAGCCACCTTCTGGTTTCAGGGCATTCACTCCATCAGCTGAAGTGACTTTCAAGCAATGAGTTCAGGTTTTGCCACCTGAACTTATTGCCCTCATGCTGCTCTGTGGTCAGCAGAGCTCCTAGAAATACCAGGATCTGAATGAATAACCTTCCCATAGCCATCCCTGCAGTCCTCATCTCTCCTTTGCCACAGTCTGGGCTGGCTTTTACATATTTTGACTCTAGTCTTTCCTGTGTCTTCCTACAGTTACATGTGCCTGCCCTGAAATCTAAATTCACCTGAGAAATGTTACAGAAATGCAACCCCCAGCAACTCTGCAATTTGGGCTTCGTCTATTTATACAACAGGCAAGCAATCAAGTTTTTCTGATAACAGTAACTGGAATTGTGTTTGCAGAGATTTCCTATGAAGAGGGACAATGTAGCACTGGAATGAATTCCTCCTGATCTGATAATTCCCAGTTTTTCCAAGGGAAGGCATCTCCTTCTACAGAGAGTATAATGACCTTGCTTTAGTCTTGGAAATAAGGCAATAA
Source organism: Vidua macroura (assembly GCF_024509145.1). Taxonomy (NCBI): domain Eukaryota; kingdom Metazoa; phylum Chordata; class Aves; order Passeriformes; family Viduidae; genus Vidua; species Vidua macroura. The sequence goes on along the minus strand of NC_071571.1, from coordinate 82,875,190 downwards.
AAGAAAAACATAATTTGGCTATCTTTTCTCCGGTCATAAATTTATCTTTGATTTTAACCTTGACCACATCAGTGAAAACAGAAGAGGCATGAAAAGTTCAAAAAGACAGTTGTCATTCCAGTTGGGTAGGTTTTCTCAGACAGTATCTCAGCATTCTCCAGCAACTCCCATATGAAGCTTTCAGGCCACAAAGTTTGCACACCAGGAAAAAAAAAAAAAACAAAAAAAAAAAACACAACCCAAATGGTAACAATAAGAAGTATTTACTCCCAGGATTTCTTTTGAATGGAATGAAGCATAAAGACTATACCCCTCTTCTAGATTGTGAATGAGGAACATGGCAATGGCTACAAATGAAATCTTTAGACAAATAATAACAATACTAAGAAACAATCACAGAGGTCATTATTTGAATCGCATATATACATTTTACAGCGACAGCTTAACTTCCAATCATCATCTCTTCAAAAGGGTATGATGAGCACAAATGAAACTCTGCATGAATAAAAAACTACACTAAGGCCCATTCTTAAATGTGTATCACCAGTGTTGTGTATTTCTCCTAACAAAATTATTTAATAGCAACAGATGCTTTACACTGTTGAATCAAATGTGTGGTAACAGTGTTGTCAACATATTATTTCAAAGTACACTGCTATAGCCTCAAATTTATAATTACTTCCATCCATCATGTTAGATCACAGTCACTGCACTATGACTTTCAGACAAGTTGAATGCTATTCTCACAGCCTTAAACTTGGAAAGTTGCTGTGAAAGAAAGCCATGTATGTTTAGTTACACATAGCATTCCTACCAGAATAGTTTCTACTGTATATGCCCCTTGATGAATGCATTGTCACATTGTGACATATGCTTGAGCATATTCCCTTACTTCCAAGTGTTGCCATATAAAAGGCTTGAGGGATATATTACATATTGAAGCATAAATTTTCTAGGTAAAAATAACAATCTAGAAAATTAAACATTTCCTTAAAATATGAGGTTCCAGAAGTCCTTTCTTTTCTATATCTCACAGTGCAACATGGCCCTGCTTCAGAAGTGAGGCCATTCTTCCTCTTTAGTCTCAAAAGTACAATCATACACTGCAATTTTATTTTCCAGCACTTAGCATAAAAGGAGCTGGAAATTCACTGTTTAATGGGAGAAATTTAAAAGTCAGTGATTAGATAACTATGCAGAAGAGATTCTTCCTCTACTAGATGATAGAGATGTTGGAATTTGAAGCTTTTGAAGCTTGGGATTTTTTGAGTTTTGCACAACAATAATGTAAGCAACACATTCTACTGAATAAAAGTGTGCTCCTTTGCACTTATCACTCTTGGTGTGTTCCCCCTTTATGTTATAGTTGAATTAACTTTAATCACTAAACAGTATAAAAATTAAAAACATAGACTGCATGCAATTCTAATTGCTTTTATAATTAATTTGATAACTATCTCCAGGTTGGCACAACCAAAGGTTCCATCTTAGCATTACATTTTCCTTTACTGAATAATAGAAATTGCGGTCGGCCAGATAAAGAATTGGTTTAAAGTACAAAAATACGTCAAGTTCAATGTCTAAAAAGTTAATGCACTTAATATTATTTTCTTCATAGCACCAGTAGATAGGAAATAAAAAAGTTAATAAAATTGCATCTTAAACACAGGGATATAAACTGAGAATTTTACAAAGTAATTACACAGTTATTCGGGATTTACAGCACAGAAAATGAAGTGAGAATACAGTTCACTACATATGACATGCATATGCTTAACCTTGGTGTCAAAACAGTAAATTGTTGGAAGCTAAAGTTCATGGCCATTTCAGACAGGAATCATGTGACTCTATCTCTCACCCTGTGCTCCCTATATTCTTTTCCTTTCCTTTGCTTACACATCAGTGGCAGACTCTTCTACGTCTCTCTTCATAAATGGAGACAGAAAAAAATGCATAAGGTATGGATTTATACACTGAATTACATCTGCTATTAACATAATATCTTTATTAAAGCAGAACAGCTGTCTCATGCTTACCTTTGATTTACCTTTACTGTAACAGGCTCTTTTAGTAGCTTCATCACATTGCCACTCCACTGCCTGCAACCAAAAGGAATTTGTTAGAAATACAGGTAACCCAGAAATGGAAGCCTCTGAGCTCTCTAAGCCCATGTTTGAGTTATGTGCTTCAGAGATACTGATGATTAGGTGTGGATTATCCTATCCTTAAATGCCTCTTAAGAGTTTTCTCCCTGGAAATGTAGCTTTGCTGTTGAAGGTTTTTCATTGTTTTAATCCAAAAGGAAGCTGGCCAACATCATGACTCACTGTACCAATCACTACATCAGAAACAACCACGGTTACATTTTATACTATTTAACTTTTGTTGTTGTTGTTGTTGTTGTTGCCAGTTTTATGAGGAGAAGCAGATAGAGGAACACACAGAAAGGCTGAACATCGTTCTCCAACAGAGTTGGGCTGCATCACCACTGCATCTGAGGTCAGCTCTGCTAAGAAAACTTGCTCAATCAGAAAGTGTGCCCTATTGCACTTTTTGAACTATTTATCTCAAGCATCAAATGGAGATTTTAGTCTCTAAAGGTATGACTGCAGCACTAATCAGAAGCTCTAAAACATCCATTCAGAGAAAGAAGCAATGGGCAGAGACATACAAGACAACAGTGAAACAGTGCACTGCAAAGCAGAAGCAATTTATCCTCATTTTTCAAGCTGTCTCACTGCTTCAACAGATTTATGCCAGGACTGTAATGCCTAGTCTGCATTACTACAGTTTCATGGTATGAGATAATTCCAGTTATTTCCATATCTAACATTCAGCATATGACTTACAAACTTTGCTGTTCAGTGGAGCAGGTTGCATGCTTGATGTTAATGTGCCAATACATGTACATATTTGAATGCCTGTATATGCTGTGTAGTCAAAGTGCATTTTAAATCAAGTTGCATTCTTTCACCTCAATGGTGCACATCCATATGTTCCTTAGATAAAGTTGCCACAAAGCATATTTTATCAAGAAGAATTGAGATTTCTGAAGTAACCACTGCTGCCTAATTACTGAAACCACAGCCTTTTCATTTTTATTTACAAGGAAATGATTAAAGACCATTTATCCAGATTTAATATAGGAAATATTTTGTACCTGTCTTTTAATGGAGACTGTATTAATAGCAAGCAGACTCTCTAATTAATAACAGGGTGAAAGCCTGTTTAAATTGAGGGGGAAAATGCCTTCAGAGTATTTGTGTTTCAACAAGCCCAAGAATTAGTGTTTTTCACTTCAAGAAAAAAAAAAAAAAAATGAAAACTAATGTAATTACTTCTCTTCCTCCATCCTAAACCTTCCTATTTACAGCATTTGCTTTTGCAATGAGTATGGTGTACAGGGGAATATATTGAAAACTTCTGGAAGAATCCACATGTGAATGAACCTAGAATTTATAACAAACTGTATGCAGCAGCATGAAAGAAATCTCATACTGAGTTAGACAAAAAAGCAGCAATGACCTAACTCTTTTGACTCAGTAATGCAAAATTCACATCCATAATAGAGATCGTAGGATAACCAACTGAATTCCTAATCAATCCATTAGAACACACTATTGCCATATTATATGGCAATAACTACAAGTGCTGAATATGTTATCTCTGAACAACACAAAAAATTTCAAATGCCTGGAGAAACACGAGAGTTAGTTACCAGGTGGAGGTCAGAGTAGAAAGAGAGTGAAATACGGGTACTTAAAAGGAAGGTTTGAAGGAAAGTTCTCGCCAGAACTGAACTGAGAAAAAGATGTCAGGCACAAACAGAAGGAAAAAGATTGCATTAAATACAAAATATTTATCAATAAATCAATTTTCAGTGACAAAATACCCAGCTTTCAATTGGCTCTAAGTCCACAGTAAAAGTAATTTGAAGGAGAAGGATGTGAAATATTAAAACATTATGTAATATTTCTGGACATCATAGTTAAAAGCACATACAAGGACCCAAACAGAAGAAACTGCTACAACTAGATATAAATATACTTGCTTGCAAGTTAACCAAATGGACAACTCTCTGGGAGAGCCCTATTCATAAAAACATCTGCTAAAAAGGAGTAATACTATGTGCACAAGAAATAAATGCAAACACACTGGTGACAAAGCTAAGTCCCATCTTTGAAACCAAGTGTACTCATAGTCCTATAGCCCTTGGTTCCACTGCTAGAGGAGATAATAAGAGAGCAGGCTGCAAATGAAACATAGAACAAAGGCATCTGAAGAGAGCTGAGTAGTTCAGTCTTGTACTTTGGTCCCTAAGGCTCCCACGTAGTTCAGTAATGTAGGCAAACATTTATATATAGAGCTTGCTTTCTTATTACCTTCTAATCTTCAGGAAATTCCAGGGAGTTTCCCACAAAATGGAAATTTAGATATTCAACACAGTATAATGCTTCTATACAGGAGGAAGACAGGAAGAAAACTCTTTAAGATAAATGTCATTTCAATGTGGGAAAAAAACCTGAGAAAAATGCATCCTGAATCTTCAGCACACAAAGACAAAACAAAATGTCCCAACAGAATAATAACAATGTGGGTTTTACCATTAGAAGATTACAACTTGAAAACTGTAATTTTGAAAGACCAGATGGACACATAAGGATTGCACTATTCCAGAAAGCAAGTGCAAAACCATGTTTACAGATATTACTGTTATCCACTGCTTTCCTTAAATTTACATATTCTCCTGCTTAATACTGATTGATGAGATTTCCATGAAGTTCAGAGGAGGAATGCAGATATGACATGCAAACCACGTTGGATATTTGATTCACTTTGTTCTATACAGCTATTGGGATTTTTTTTTCTATTTTTCTTAACAAGAACCTTCAATTTTCACATTCAAAATACAACCTGCAGCATTCAGTGTACTGGTTTTAATTCATGTTATAATTCTACTTAAGCTGGCAACAAAGTTTATTGAACCAAATTACAGGCACTCAGGTTTGCTCTGGGGAAAGAGTAACAGGGATTTGAAAGTCAGTGTCAGAGAAAACAAGGACAGGTCATACAGGGCTAGCACTACAAGTCTCTACAAAGAACACAGCTGCACAGGTTAAGGAGGAGGGTTTAAGGTGGCACACCAGTCTGTGTCTGATAGCAAGCTGACAATATTTACAATGACATGGCTTTTATAAATCCTGTGATCAATAGTCTTTCAAGGATCTCTATAAATTTAATGACTTAGTGTGCTCCTAATTTCCCAATCTCCTTCATAAATACATTCTCATATACATAAATAAACCTTAATTATGTAATGCAGTGAGATTTTTAACACTGTGAAAGTCAATGTGAGCAGCTCTAAAGACTGCACTTGAAAGATACAATTTGAACTTAACCCAGTGTACTCTGATGAGGTTGTCACAATTCACTTTTGAACACATTATTTTCTTAGGTTAAAAAAAATGCATGAACCACAAAGGTCTGTACAGATTTGACATAAAATCAGACTGAACAAAACCAAGGTTTTGGTGCACACTTAACTCTAAGCTTGAACTCAAGTCTCAATCTGATGGCAGGCAGCTTTTTGAAAAACCTCAGTTGTAAATAAATGTGTAAGTGTTTTAAACATTGATGTTTGTAAACAATTTCCAAACTTCAGATGAAATCTCTCCTGGCATGTTCAAGGGGTAGTAGGAGGAGAGAAATTCCAGCCAGCGAAGAAAAAAAATTCCAACTCGAGAATACGTAATGAAACTATTGTCTTCAAAATGAAGAAAAATGTGCATTCAACACCCCTATATGTTAAGTTTAAAAATTACATTCTTGAAATTAATAATATTCTTTGTAACAAGAGATATATTTTAGTTACTGCTCTGGATGAACAGTAAGAGTCTTGCTTAGAAGTTAAACTATTGTATCTTCAGCAAGTTAAACTAAATAACTGCAAAGAAATTTAACAAAAATTGAAAGACAATCTTTAATATAAACTAATTTATCCAAATACCTTTGAAGAACACTAAAAGAGGAACATGGAAAATGTAAAAAAAGTAAATAAAGTTCATAGACCTAACTGTCAAGGAATTCTCTTACATGTCCAACATGCAGCAACAAAGGAAGTCCCCAGGCAAGACATCTGGAGGTCCCTTCTGACCTAAATTATCACATAATTTTCTAGAAAAATTACAAAATACAACAGGAGGAAAAAAAATCAGAGCCCTATGTACTTAACTTTAATGTGGCCCCTTTCTATAATTCTAACTTTAATTAGTAAACGTAGATGGGAAATTTGAGATTTGAACACAGTCAATAAAGGACTGGCCAATTAGAATGATATAAGTGAGAGATGTGTTAGTTTTACTGCCAGGGCAAAAAAAAAAGTGTGGCTTTCACCTACAGTGAAATCTGCAGACATGACTGAGTACAATTTGACCTCCTGGGAGAACTGTGTTCCTGTAGAGACACAGATATTCAAAACATATACATATACAGGTATGCGTTCATATATATATTTATATAAGAATTTGGAAATGTAGAAACAGAGTGTACTAGTGCATTTCATAGAAAAAGAAGTTAATTAGTCAAGAACCAAGAAATGAACAGAACAGTATTCCAGACAGATGGTCCAGCACTTCTTAGGCAGATGGCTCTGCTAATTAGATACTGGCAAAAATAACATTAAAGGAGATGGTTTAATTACACAATGCCAAAAACTAACAAGTACATGATACTTCCTTTTTTTTTTTTTTTTTCTTTTTTCACTTATCTGCTTGCTTTCATCTCTTATATCCTGTATTTCAGCAATACTCTGGGGATGCGAGGTATAATGGCAATAACCATAATAATATATGTCAACAAACGTGAGCAATATCGCCTTACTGTTCACGTCAAGTCCAGCAATGGAATGGCTTCAAAATGTTTTGACTTGTTTGGCGAGGGAGGGTGTCTTACAGCCTGCCTAATTAGCTCTGGATGTTGGATTCCAAAAGCTGAATTTAAAGAGGCCATAAAGAAAGTGTCAGGATCATAAACCCAAAGAAAGAATGTAGCCACGGAGCAGTACACCGGCAAGACATTAGCAGCGAATTAGCAGCCGCAGAGTTAGTGGTGGTTTTGATGGTTACCAGAAGCTTAAAGGCATGCTTTGGTGTAATGACATTCCAGCAAATACGTAAAGCCACTTAGGGAAGATTTATACCTGTCTCTACTTCACAGGAACCATTTTCCTTGCTTTCCACAGAGTCATGACCCCTCATCCTTGCAGCCATTACTGCTGGAAGTGCCTGTTTTGCCAATAGGCTTCTGACAAATATCTTTGGAAACTATCACTCTCTAAATTAAAGACAAGAGTATATTATTAAAAAGGGGCTTCCTTTTAATATAGCTTCCCCTTCTGGCTCACAAGAAAAGAGGAAAAGCTGGTTTCTGAGGATTTAAGGCATCCTGGTTAGGCTTTCACATGAAGTGATAGGTCAGCAGCTCATACAAGAAGTCCAGCACCATATGGACAACTTTACTAATTGGCTACAGTCACAGCATTATTTTGCCTCCAAGTTTTTTTGCCACATGTAACAGCCAATTTTCCTGGGAATAATACCATGTGTGTTTTCATTAGTCCAGAATCAGCTTTTACTGTTCATCCACAGTTAAAAAATTACAGTTTCTTATAAAGTAAGCACTGTGAAACGTATGGAAATAAACATAAAATCATGCTTGGATTTTCCAGGCTTTGGAATTTAACTCAGTTAGAACTGAGATCCCCTGATAGATATATAATTCTGTACTTAAACCAAGTAATATCTAAAGCTTTGTATGGCTTCAAGGAGCTGATGTCGACTTAATTTTATTCCAAAATATACTAGCCTGAAGTATATAAAAAAGTGAGAAGTACATACCCTGCCAATTCATGAAGCAGCCAAAATTTTAATCATCTGATTTACCGATTATGCAAATAAACTGTTGTTGAAAAATTTCAGAGCTATTATGATAAAAGAAAAAAATTAACCATATTAAGAGAATAATTCAGAATTACTAAGACTTTCACAAACCCTCAGTGTTGGGCCACTCCATTGACTTGAATGACACAGGACTCTGCCCAAGACTAGCCTTTCACAAATGCCAGCTACCCATCCACCTGTGCATTCCCCTCTTTGTCTTCTGCAAGGATTTCTAAGTGTCACAAAATATCCACTTGCTCTACACTTAACAGACACAGTTTTAGAGAGGAAAATCAAGTTCCAAACCTAGAAACTAGCATCTCAAAACTTGAGTATGTTTGGAACTAGGATTTTCAATCCTGCTCCCACAGATTTATTAAAAAACCCAAAACTGTTGCACTGTGACTTTCAAAGTTTTTATTGTTCCAATCTGGCATTTTGAGGCTTTTACAGTTTTTATGGACATTTAAAAATTGAATGCAGGATTGTGCTGAAGGGGTAAAACCACAAAATGTTCTTGCACTACCAAACTTGGCAGCCATTCAGCAGGTAGGAATGAGATTTCACAACACATCTTTAATGTACATTCTGAAATTATACTACATATAGTAAATTTAATGTTTTGAATAAATTACATATGAATCCTTTAAGATTTAACATCTGTGTTACCACATTGAGTTTTGACATATTTCCTGGGCTTTTTTTTTTTGCAAATAATATTGATTTTAGTAGGCTCCGAGACCTTTTGAAAGCAATATTTTGATTTATGTTACTTTTTTTACTAACAGTGTTTTAAACTTTTAGGTCTTGATATGTCAGGAATCTCTTTATTCCAATGAAATGAAAGGAATTTCAATATAATTTCATACTTCTCAAGCCCTTAAGGTTAACAACGAAGTAAGTGGTGAGAAGAGTTCTCTGGTATGGCAATGCCACAAAATGTCTGTTGGGACCTTGAGCACAGGCAAGCAAAAGTTTGGTTTTTTTTTTTCCTGTACACCTGCTCATTGCTAATAAGTTGCATGGAAATTTAAAGGAAGAAACAGAAATGTGGAATGTGGGCAATCCTGCCTGATGCTCACTTGCTGATCAAGACAGCCATGCTGATTTGGGGTGCCCAACAACCCTCCCCCTTCAACTTTCAACCACAAGCAGCCAAGGAAGACATGGCATTTCAGAGTGCTTTGTGCAAATCAAAAACCTTCCTGAAATAACTTCTGAAAGACATGGCAACATACTATATCCTTCCCCTGGGATGTCAAAGTTAGCTGCATTACAGCTTCCAGGTATGAGCTGAAACAACTTCACATAAACCTGAAAGATACACTGGAGGATGTAATTTATTAACACCTTCTAAGTCATACTGAACAACTAAGACTACAAAAAAAAAGTATTTCTGTATGTTTGCATATGATTTTGTATATAATGTCACATTAGGAAGAGAAGAACAATTTCATCACAATTTCCACTTGTTTTTACTTGTTTATTTAAATATCTTTGTCATTAGGCTTTAGGGATGACAGGCTTGATTCTGTCAACAGTAATACCCATCTACAGTTGTAGAGAAAATACTATGCTTTACAACAACTGTTATTTACAATAATAAAAATATTTTTTAAAGTTAACTTAAGAATGGTATCTCACAAGACAGAAAAGAGATAAAATCTGTTGAAGGAACTTCAAAATACGTATTTTTTCCATTAAATATGCAAAAAAATCAGATAAGAGTATTTTAGATAGATGAAAGCACAGAGAAAGTAGAATGCTATCAACAAAAGAAATGTAAGAGCCACCAATTCGTGCAGCTTGTTCAGTGAAAAGCTAGTGAAAAAAATACATGTTTCAACAGCAAAGAGACACAAATTCTATATCCTTCTGGTTAAGTTTATTGCCCAGAAATGTGATTGTGAAAATCAAGATTAAGTTTTCTTTTTCCCATTCAAGGATGACACATAAATACATAAGACATCTAAAACATGGACTGGCCAAAATTGAACAGAGTGGAAAAAAAAACAATTAAAATTTCCAAAGAGCTGGCAACACAGTTGATGACAGCACAATTGACATTTCACCATGGGAAAGATGGAATACGGAAATTTCAATTTTTGTTCTGTTTACTTTAAAATAATTTGCTTTAATTTGAAAAATGCTAAAATAACATGAGAAACAAATAGCAAGAATATGGAGAAGAATACAAAGTATAGAGGTACATAAGTGAGTGTCATCAATATATAGATAATATCATGAGCTGTGGAGTTGGACAAAAGAACCCCAGCAGGCTGAGAAAAATTCTCATTAGACATAAAATGTAAAAGATGCTTATTACAATCAGAAATCTTGAACCTATAGCTAATAGGCAAATCATTGGAGTGTAACTGCACTGCTAAGTTATACAGAAATCAAGGGTGAGAGAGACAAACAGGAGCCTCAGGACTAAGGAGGATATCTGCTCAGAATATGAAAATGTCTTCACAGGAACATTGTGCACTGCTACTGCAATGGAAGGAGCAGTGGGAACCAGGGGGCCTGGAATCTAACTCGAAATCACAACTTCATCATGAAGATGTGAGATAACGGTGAGGCTGTGAAAAAGCCTGAATCTAAGTGCCCTTCTCTTTTGTTTTGACACAAGTGAACGGTCTGGAGCAATGTCAGTGGCACACAGAACTTTGCAGCCCTAGGTTAGTTGTTGAACATCATTCAAGTTATTAATCAGTGGAGGTCAGTGACATCTAGCAACCTTGTAGCAGCAATATTAAATGGGTGAGTGATTTCTATCCAATTTCTAAAAGACAAACATTCAGATCCAAACTGGCCACTTTTGCAGGGGCAATGGAAGAGCTGCTTAAAGGGAAAACATACCCCTGTTACATATAAAGGTGTTTACCTCATTCAGCATGGACAAGGAATCTTAGGAAAGCAGTCACTAAAACAATCATATATTAATAATCCATATGCAACTTTTCCCCTCCTATTTCCCTCCCTGCTGACCTTGTAGACTTGTAGGAAACTGCACAACTTTTAGATTCAGATCCTTTCAAGTGCTGAGAAAAGTATCTCCTAAATTTCAGTGACACACAGAAATTTTAGTAAATATCTCACACAGGGAGGCCAACCGAAAAATTTATTCCTGAAACAGCTGTGTAATATTCTTCTACTCCCGTAGCCTCTTTTCCATATTTCTTGATTTAGAAACTCTTTTATTTCTGCATTAGAAGAACAATATTGTACTTTGGTATTTTTCTTCCTATGTCGCTGAAAGCTCAGTGAAAGTAACTATAAAAACATGATAAATAAAACTCATTCAACAGAATGCCCAGTGCAACTAGTAATAAGGCACTTCTATGCAGCCTTGGGGCTCTCGTTTCCTTTTGCAGATATCATCAGCTTTCCCCTTTCAAATTACACCTTATTAACAACTGGTCCCCTGATGGGTATGTTATAGCTCTATCTCTTTAACAGTGGTTTATATTGGAAGCTAGTTTATAATTATAAACAGAAAGTTACAAAATCTATTACTAGGAATTATTTCTTAAAAATTCTCCTGTGATTTTTCTGCTAAAAATCTTTTGAACTCAGTGCTACAAATCCCAGAGCTTTTACTAGAGCAAAGCACTACAAAATCAAAGCAAGTTTTGTCTAAGAAGAACATAAGAAAGGCAAGAAATTGTAAACATTATTAATATCCACTACAGAAAAGGGGTAGCCACACAGTAGTTTAGAATAGGAAACCCCCTTAGCATATGTCTGAAACACTGAAGAACTTAAGAATTAGACCAAAGTCCACTCATTTCAGCTTTTACTGTGAATTGTAAAATGGGTTTGAAACTCAGATCGGGCTGTTTTGAGAGCACCTCTACAAAACTGCAAAGTCAAAAAAATTCAAATAATCAAAATTAATTTTCTATTTTAAGTGCAAGATATATAAAAATTAATATATCTCAGTATTCTTGGGGGGAAAAATAAAGGACAATCTTTATTTCTATTTAAAAAACCCAAGCAACACCAACTGACCAATAAAAACCCAACAACCAAAGTAAAAAGTAAAACAAAAATAATTTTAAAAAATAATAATTTTAAAATAATTTAAATTATTTTTGTTTAAAAAAAGAAAAATCATTTTAAAAAACAAATGCCCCCCCAAACAACAACAACAAAAAAAGAAACAACATAACAACAACTCACAAACAAAACATACAAAAAAAAACCAGCTTAAAACCAAAACAACAAAAACCTTGCTTACTCTGTATGGCAAGTAAAGCCTGAGCAGAGACATCCTTTTGGCCTGGATGTTAACTGTGACTTGATAACCTACATAGCCCTTTCCTCATGTGCAATAGAAATTTCACATCTGCAACATAAAACTAAGATTAAGACTGGATAAAAACAATGCATTCCTTCCTACCCATGTTCCTAGAAATAGCACAGTTTTTGGCTACGTTAATCCAGACTATGAGTATTCTGTGTTAAATACAGTGCTTTGAATTTGGATATTTTCAATATTAATCTGTCAGTTTCTGGAAAAAGCAGAGGGAAGACAGAACAGAAATTGGAATGTGTGTACATTTAGAAAGGATGCCAGAATGTAGGCAGCTTGGCTGGCTGCCAGATGCCCACCCAGCTTCTTTCTCATGTATTCATTTTATTGACAATTAAGAATAGAGTCTGATGGTCAGAAACAGACATAGTTAAAACACTTTCCCACCACAACCACGACCAGCTTTTCATAGGAACAAATTCATCCCTTCACTCTGGACTCTGCCTCCTCTGCACCAGCAGCTCGGGGATTTAGGGAAGTGGGAGCCATAACCTGTCACTCTGCCCTCCTCACAATTTTTCCTACTCCATACGATATTTATAGCTAAAGACTCTTTTTCTTTCAAGCCAAAATTATTTCAAAAGTTGCAGTTCCATTAGAAAACACTTCCCATTAATCCCACAAAATCTATACTACAGTGAGATGAGGCAAACAAATTTCAGTGTGAGTTGCATGCAAGCAAGGACCCAGCCACTCCACTGAGAAACAGAAGAAACAAAACATGCTAAAAATTTGAATGTCATATCATTCCAAATTGAAATTATTATACCGTTATGTAAATAACAGAAATGCATTACATATGTGTATATATAAAAATTATGTAATTTTAAAATTAAATTATATATAAATATTTGCCCATTTTTGCTTCCATTTTGCACTTTTTTGGTAATAGTTTGCATGTTGCTGTCTTCAAAGCACCTAAAATCCAATGTGAGTATCTTCATTCACAGTGCTCTCCATTTGTCAGAAATCAGTTTGAGGGGGAAAAAAAATGTTCTGCCAGACACTTTAGCTCTTAAAAGTATTGATTCTGATGGACACTTTATCCCTTCTTTCAATTTTAATCTTTCTTCCAAAAATATATGCCTGTTCCTATTCCTACATAAAAGATTGGATCAGAGTGAAAATGGAGACTATCCATTAACACACATCATATTTTTATGACTAATCAATACATCTTTAGTAAAATAATCTGTTTCTTACTCTTCTTGGTCCTTTCCAACTTTCTGAAACCTCCTCCATTCAGACTGAAATTTTTCTCTGCTAGAGAGGGAAATATGAGCAAAATAATTTTTTCTTTTGTAAAAATGGTGTACTGAAAAATAAAATTGTTCAATTGTTTGATTTGCAAAAAAATTTTGTTCCTAAATTCCACACACACAATCACAAAGGGTGAAAGTAAGATAACATTGTAGGCAGCTTTTTGAGATGTTGTATTCTGTGCATGACTGTTAAAAACTTCTGATTTTGCAAAGTTATTAGATAGAGCAGCACAACAGAAAAAAATTTTTGAATGTACGTGAGCTGGATCTTGTATTTTTTTTCTCATTTTTCTGGGACAATTAAATGACATCTCAATAATTTTGTAGGGATGGCTGATGTCCTCAGGCAAGAAAACTCAATTGTTCAAAATAAATTCTTCTGCACATTAAAAAAAAAATGCCTTTGGCAAGAATATTATGCATTCCCTAAAAGATAAACTGCTAGAAGTAGTAACAACAGTAACAGTAAAACCAGTAATAGCAATATTGAAGCACATGAGTCAATGATACAAGAAAAAAGGTACATCACAAAATGAGATGGCTGTATGCCTCATTGTAGAACAGCAACTGCCCCCCTTACAGCTGGAACTAAACACAACTCCATTAACAGAATATGAAAGCACCTAATCTAAAAGTAATACACAATAAAAGCTATCATACCAGTATGGGAAAAAAAGGAAGAGTGAGAGTAAGACTTATGGATTTCTTTGCTAGTTTTCATCTTCTCTTACTCCACTGTCACAAATCCACTGGCAACAAAGTGCTGCATTGGATTAATGGCAGTTGGGAATTAATGTTTTACTCATATACTAAATTCTTTCCTTTTACAAATACGCATTAACTCCTCTATAGTGGAAATAACTCGCCAAATTTGTTAATTAAACTAGCACGTTTTACCTAGCCAGTCCATAACCCCACAAAGGCTTCCTAATATTCACAGGAACAACTTCTAGTATACAGCAATCCTAGCATAAAAAGCCACAAACTTGTCTCAATAAAGGCAGTAATGCATTTGCAATAAATGTTTTTAATCTCAATCTAAATTAAATACAAAATCACGTTTGATGTTATGGTAGCTGAAAGTTATTTTCTAACACACATTATTTTTCTAGTATAGATCTTGCTTGTCATGTCTTACTGTCAAAAGGATGCCAATTTTCCAAATGTGATAAGCCAAGCAGGAATCTCAACCATTTGGCTCTTGTTCATGGTTTAATGAAGAGAGATTGGTATCTTAAGAATCCTGGGTGGGGGGAGGGGAGGGTGGTTAATGTAGATGTGATACAAGGCAGAGAACAGATAACAATTCTAATTTGGTAACAGCCTGAACATACTTAAAATGCATGCTTGGAAATCCCTCCCACTGTTGCCACCACAATAACATCTTTTATCAAAGTTTTGTCTATTTTAGGAGGTCAGTTCTCCACAGATGCTAATCTGATTCAATTCCAAACTGCAACATGCACTTGGATAAATCAAAACAACACAGAACAAACCAAAAATGTCAATAGGTTGGCTTCTTTCTGCACACAAGAGGCAAATGTATTTTGCTGCACAGGGAGTACAGAGGGAATTTCTTTTGTATCTTAACAAAAGAAGTTAACGCAATTTTTGATTTCTTTTCTCACGTTGCAGGTTTCACACGTGATTCTCAACCCAAACACCACAAATGGAAGAAGAGTGGATGAAGAGAGGGCACTAGCTAATATTAGTGGCAGTCAGATTAAATATGCTATATTTGGCCAGAGTATCTCATTACCACACATAAGTATGTGCCCTAGTGAGCAGAACAAGCACCTTTGGTCTTTACTGAGAAAATTACATGCTGCAGTTAAGTTCACTCTAAACACTTACAAAGGGACAGGGAGAGCACTAAACTGTTTGAGAAACTAAATAAAGATATACAGGAATGTGTTGAGCTCTTCCAGGAACACTCCAGTACAGTGCTATGCCCAAGAAAGATCATCCAGTGATATCATAGCAGGTGACAGAGCAGAAGGAGAGGAAAATGATCTAATGTTGGGTTCTCTCTACTTACACAAATGTGTATGGGAGCAAAGATGCCAACACAATGAAGTTAGGTAGAGATTTGATCATCATGTGTTTCACAAAAGAAGCTGAGACACGTTTAGAGGGATTCATAGTCCATGCTATACATCATCTTCAAAGTTAATTATTGAAAGAAAATGATAGAAGCAGAAAGATAAAATGGAAAACCTCTCTCCAGTGGTCTGCTAGGAAGAGACTTGGCTACATAGATAGGCATCCTTTCCAGAGCAAAAAGTAGTTTCCCCAAAGACATATTGTAAGGAGTGCTATGAGGGCAGGGAGTACAGTAGGAAAGGCAGACTTCAGCTACCCTCATAAAATCTGGACAGCCATAACACTATAGCCTGGCAGCAAGAGTAAATTTTTAGACACAAATCAAGGTTTTTGGGAAGCAACTTAACATAAGGCTGAAGAGTGAAAAAGCAGCTCTTCACTTTATTCTGAGTAGCATGCAGGAATAGCACTGTAACAGCAACCAATATGTACTTGGATACTACAACATGTTTGCTTCATGAAAGGGAACTTCAGGATGACGTTCCAGTATGATAAGAAAGAGCTAGGTCAGGCAGCTGAGAGTTAAATTTTTTGCTGGCAGCATTTAAGGAGACCTAGCTGGAGACACAGAAACACTACCTTGCAAAAATTAAAAAAAAAAAAGAAACAAACAAACAAACAAAACCAAACAAACAAAAAAAAAAAAACCAAAACAAAAACCTGAGGCAAAGAACAACTTGGAACAGATTAACAACAGGACAGAAGTACTTAACAAAAGGAAGTAAGCATCTTTCTAAAAACTAAAACAGTGTCAAAATAAAGAAAACAAAGTACTGAAGAATAATTTTAAAAAGTCATAAATATTACAAGTAAGTCCTTCAAACACATTAAAAGCAGGAATCTTGACAGTTCAAAGAAGCAATGGAAGATCAAAGAAGTGATTAAGATAAAGCCACACCAAAAAAAAACCCTTATTTCTCCCCCTGCCCAAGTTCATCATGGCAGAGCTCAAGGAAGTTCCCATCCCAGAATATGCAGGGCTGCTGATGAAAAACTCTCATCTTAAATCATAGTGTTGTTACAAGAGGTTATAGAATACAGATAAAATGAAAAGCAACGTATTTTCAGCATGGTTAGCTGTTCAAGAATATTAAAATTAAATCAGAGAAGAAAGTGCTGAACTATTAAACAGTGTATGACTTTCAGCTTACAAATGCTTTGGTACTTGAGGTCTGGGAAACAGAAAATTAATACTAAAATTATTTAAATTATTTCTAAAATGGGCTCCAGGAAGATCCAAGAAACCATCAGCGCTGATGTCTGCATCAAGCAAATTATCAAAAATTGTATCATAAATAATAAAGAGGGAACAAAGATGCAGTGCCTGGTGTGTGAATTCAACCACCCTGACTGATGGGTATAAACTGTCCAGAGCAATATTTCTGAGCCTACTGGCAAAGCCTGTGGAAGCAAAGCATTACTAGATGTAGAGGAAGATCAGAGTGAGGAGAAATCTAAACTGATTATAAGTAAACTAACTTTACAATTTAGTACAAGTCCATGGGACCAGATCAGCATCTTAGTGCACTGAAGGAGTGGACTGAAGACACTGCAAAATCATTCTCTAGCAAATTTGCAAGGAAACAACCAGCATGGATCAGACAAGGAAAAATGACCTCTTACCAACATGATTGCCTCCTTTGATGAGAACAGTGCCCGCTGTTTTACCTTGCCTTTAGCAGTATCTTTGCCAGTTTCCTGTTGTACCCTCAGAGCCCAGCCACTGAGATACGGACTGGATTAACAGACAATAAGAAAAGTGAAAAACTGTCTGAATCACAAGGCTTGAATGGTTGTATTCAGTAGGACAGAATCCAACTGGTCACCAGTGATCAGTCAGTGGAAGACTGCTATTTGGGCCAATACCACTTAATGGCTTTATTAATAACCCAGGCAATGGGACACGGTACACTCTCAGCACCTACATAAATTACAGATTAGTCAGAGAATATGAGAAATCAAAATGCTGGAGACCCCAAAAAGCTCTGTTTTTTCAGAGGCACCTCAACAGAGCAGGGAAATATGCTGACACATTAAGCACAATAAGGGCCAAGTCCTGCATCTAGAATGAAATAAAATCCTAAGAAAATTTCCAGAGAAACAGATATGGATAAGAACAAAGTATGACAAAAGTATATCCAGAAGTTATATTCTGTTGGGATTTGCAAAGTGTATTGGACAAGTTCTCTTACCAAAGGACCTTTAAGAACTTCTTCAAGAAAATCAGGGCAAAAGGGAAGGTTCTTCAATAGATAAAGAGGTCAAAAAGTAAGTGGGTAGGTATTTGGTCAATTTTCATGGGGGAGTATGTGAGTAGTTGAGATACACAGTAATCTACTGCAGAACTAAAAAATGCTGAACATATCCTTAGATGATGCAGAAAAGGGAACGAAGAGTTATGTGGCAATATTTGCTGAAGTCACCAAGTTATTGAGATTAGCAAAGAACTGACTGCATAGAGTTCTAGGAAACCCTTATAAATCTGAATGGCTAGTTTTCTATATTGAATTTAATTTGCAGTTTTAATAAAACACCAGGAAAAAATTACCTTAAATAGATAAATTATTTATTTTCATGTATTCATTGATGAGCTCTGAAATGAACATAACTATTCAAAAATAAGATCTTGAGTTACAATACTAAAAAAAATTAAGAATAAATTATAAGAAGTATAAAACACTAGAGAACACCCTTGTGCCATGGAATAAATCCATTTACTCTCTTGTTTTGAACAGTTTTTTGCATTTCAGTCTCAACCCATAATTTCAAATTTGAAAGTAAAACTAGGAAAGACACATAGAAAGTGGACAAAAGACTTCCAGCTTTTTGTGTTTTCTTTACAGAGTAGGATTAAATAGACTGATTCCTTAGGCTAGGAAGAAAGGCATCTGAGGAGAGAGATAATAGACAGTTATACAATTATGAGAAAGGTGCATAGAGAATATTGTTCACTGATTTTAAACAGTGAATTTAAACTATATTCACTGTTCTTTGAATTATAAAGAATATTTAAGGATTTAAACCCCAGAAGCTCTTCATTCCCATGATGAGCTGCAGAACTCTCTTCCATAAAACAACAAAGATACAAAAAATGAGTTAAATGTCACAGGATGAAATTGATATGAAAATATCCCTCAGGGAAGTGAGGTCTTGATTAAATCTGCCCTTCTGGCAACACATTATTCTATTTTGTGCTATAAAACCTAATCAAACAGAGAAAATTGTTCAATTATTATTAAAATTTCTGTCAATGAATGGTGTGATTTTGTTCCTTTGCAAATCCTCTGTGACAGCTTAAGAGTTGACTGGATAAAAACCCATCCAGGACCTTCACCTCAGGAAGCTCCTGGATTCCAGTGGCTGAGAAAATTTTCAAAGGAACTATCACTGCAAGTTTAGGCTTTTCGCAGGCACCTGCTGCAGGCTGGAGGCAAGACAGTACAGCAGGTATGGTCTGACCCACTACTGATACAACCTTATAATTGTAACTCCAAAGAGAGAGATATCACCCACTATTTATCTTAATTAACAAAAAATTAGAAATAAATGTTCATCAAAATTATATACTTTGATGTTCTTTTAAATGAATTTATGCAAAAATGAAAGAAAATCAAGCATCATTTATAATTCATATCACTAAAGTTATTCCATAGCAAGGGAAATTATATTAAATGCTTATAAAATATGGAACAATATTGGGTTTTTTTTCAAAGTAAAATAATAAAATCAAGAATCAAAATCCTATGTTAAGTCTAGATTGCACCCAAAATGCATTCTGTTTTTATGACAACATCCAAGTTCAAGCAGTGCACACTGACTTTTCTTCACTCATATGTTATTTATTTTACACTGAAAGCACTTTTCTAGTGACTTATGATCTGTTCTGTTCTGGCAGGTTGCAAGTCAGCATTCATAATCATTACCTGAATCTGAGTATGTGTTTCTACCTATGTTAACCCCACTTATGAATATTTCTTGCTACAGAAATTTCCCTTGTGCAAGATTTTGCATGTTCTGCACATATTGTTTTGCAAATTGCTTTTCCTGATTCAAAGCAGAGGGAAGAATGTCTAGAGATTGCTCTGTGTCCTGTCTGAGAAATGAAAGCCCTGTTTTCCTGTTGCCTGGCTACACTGTGTGTTCATGATGGTGCCAGTGCAACAAACACATTCTTGCTATCAACATTGGCCTTTTTTAGTTTGCCACTTCTGCTAGGAGAAGTCAGGGAAATGTAATACACATCCACTGCTGACATTTAGGTCTGTTTGGAACAGATTGTTGTTTGCAACCCAGGGAGGAAGAAAGGCCGAAGGTGAGATATGTGGGATACTGCCCCTAAGGACAAAAGAAAAGATAGGAGTGAAAGAAGAGATCAGACTTTCCCATGGGTCTTGGGGGCCAGAGATTCATGAGGTCTGGTCTTACTAGCAAAACCTGAGGTAAAGGCAGCACTGAGTGCCTTGGCCTTTTCCATGTCATTTTTTGCCAGTTCCCTGTGCCCATTCAGCAGTGGGACCACATTTGCCCCAGTCTCTGTTTTGCTGCTGAGGTGCTTGTAGAATCTTTTGTTGCTCTTAACGCCCCTTCCCAGAAGTAACTCAAGGTCAATCTTGGCTCTCCTAAGTCTATTCCTGAAAGATCAGACAACTACTCCACACTTCTCCTGGGTCACCAGCCCCAACTTTCATCTTTTTTAGAATTCCTTTTTATGTCTTTTAAGTTCAGTTAGGAGCAGCTTGCTCCTTTCATGGTCTTCCATGCACATCCATTTATACTTGCCATTTTCAGTTGATTCATCATAAAAATCCAGGCACACTACCTTTGGGGATTAACCCAGGACAGGGGTAATTTTTCACTCTAGCTGGGAAGGGACATAGAGGTTATTTTATACCACATCAGTCATAATCAGGGGCAGGGGACAAGGACTCTCTTCCAGGGAGAAGGGAGTCCTCATGGTCAAGAAAATGTGGTGAAGGGCACTATCAGGTATTATCCATTTTTGGGAGGTTTACTTGTGTGAGTCAGTTCTTTTCTTATACCCTATGTCATTACTATTGTTGCTGGTACTGTTTGGTTTCTTATCTCATTGCTGTTTCCAGTAAAATGTTATTCAGCCTGGGATCTTTGCTTTTGTACCTCCAATTCTCAACCTCATCCTGCCACAGTGGGAAAGGGGAGGAGAAAACCAGGAAGCAAGAGCAGCACATGGTTTGGGGAGTCTTGGTGGGGGCACTGAATTGGGAAGTACCATTCCTAAACCATGACATCGGCAGGGAAGGAAAAAAAAGCTATTTCAAATTAGTAATGAAGGCTTTGGGTTTCAGTATTCACTTTCTGGTGCTCAAGTACCTTGGCACTCCAATGACTGCACTGAAGTGTCATCTGCCTGCTTCCACTTACATAGCACCAGTCCAGGAATCACATTGCTGTGTTGTTTCTGTTTAAGCCTTTGCTGTGCCTTGTCCTCATCCCAGGCAATAAACAGGTTCACTGCCTCAAGGAACTAGCTATGGACCTGTCAAACAGAAGCATCATTCTACCTGTAGCAGGGACGTCAAGTGAAATTGATCCCAAAGTCAGAACTTTTAATTTCTCACAAGGAATAATGAAATTAACATCCTGTATATTGAAGCACCCTCCAAATAAAAAAGGAAAGGATGTGTTTCTGAGGAACATTTTGAAAACCAAAACGTAAGTTATTCTAGAAGGAAAAATCAAAATACTTTTATTCAAGAAATTTTAAAATATGCTGACATTTTATGAAATAATCACAGATTCTCTTACATGGCTTACTACAGTTCACTTAGATACAGAATTCACCTTTTTTGTCATCATAAAAATTCTCATCTAGCCTAAAAAATTACCAGGCTGTAGCTTCCATCTAGTTTTAAACCTTCCTATAATCATCTTTCAATGATTTCTCCCAGTCTTCTAATAGTCTCCTCCCTACCCTGAAGGTCTTGTGACCATCATGTTTAAGATGAACTCCACAATTTTCAGAAAGCTTCTTTTGATCAATACAGAATGTATGCCCAAGTGTTTGCCCATGACAAAAGAAGTGAAACACCAGAGAAGAACAAGTAACAGAAGTCATATACCTATTCCAGATTAAAAATAAAAGGGATGATTACTAGAAAGTGTCCCATATAAATCTCCAGTGAAGCAAGGAATAATTTATCCTTTTCATGGCTAAGCCGCAGAACGGAAACCCTTCTGAAAATATTGAAGATCTGCTAGTCTAAAGCCAGACAGACAATTGGGAAACTACAGACAGCTCAGAGTCAGCAAGTACTATCAGGCAAGAAAGGAGACATATAGATTAAGAGATCCCAGAGGAATTCAGGTAATTCACAACTGGAAATTAGCTGGAGAAAAAAAAACGAAACAAATAATTACAGAGAAAAACTGAGGTTACAATTAAAATTGACTGATGATTAAATTCCTTTTTACTCTTTTAAGCCTTTACTCTGCCTTGTAGGTTTAGGAGTAGGGTTAAACAAGCATTTCATTTTGCTCTTTCTGAATAGATTCACCCATCTTGTTAGTCTTTCATTCCCAATAAAGATTACATAAGACCAAACAGATTTCTCATTGGCCCAAAGAGCAAACACCAGTGTTTGGTCACCAGGATTCCAGGAAGAAATGCTGCAATTGTCACCAAGGGAAAGCTGAACTCTGAAGGAGACTGAAAGAGATACTAATCACAATTTTGTCCTGTGCTTATTAGACTGGTTGGAACAAGCTTACTGGTCTTATAACATAGGCAGGTCTTTCCCATTTTCTTCCTTTAACAACATTACCCCAAATCACATTGTGTGGCCCTGTCAATAAAGTCAGCGTAAAAGAGCACAAGATTTACCTAAAATTGGACAAATAATTACTTGCTGAAGTAAGCATCAAAAAACCCAAAGCATGGCTAAGTATCTCAGCTGGAGAAACTACACTTGATGAGTTTTTCCCATATGAATAAGCGTATGTAAATAAACAATCCTATCTTTCTTATTCTGCTCATCAGTAGCTCTGCACATATGATACAGTGATGCATTATTGAAATGCCCTGAGTCTCTCATGAGTACTGTTTTATACTGCAATAGTTTCAGGCTTCCAGCTGAGATGCTCAAGAAGCAGTGGCAATTCTGAAATACAGCCAAATTACCAAAATTTAGTCACAAACTATGTAATATGGCATTTCAGTTTTGAATTTTTTATTTATTTTTTAAAAAAATTTAATGCTGTTTTTTTTGGCATCAGCCAAGTTACTATTTGCTTTCCAATTGAGATTTTGTAATACTGAAAGCCAGGATGCAGATTTAAAGAGAGAAATATGCTGCTGTGATCAAGCCAGTGATCTCACAAGATCACTCTGGACTAATTTATTATCGGTCAAAAATCTGCCAGATAGATCCTTGAAATAAAAGTAGCAGGGCTTAAATCAGGTTAGTGGCAGTCAGAGCTCCACTCAAACTTCTAGGCACAGGAAGAAGACACACACAGTTTCAAGTTCTGCCAATAAAAACGTCAGAGGACCAGCTGCAACTGGTTTTTTTAAGTACAAAACTGTTCTCCCAGGTGTCTATCCAGCCTCCATGCTAGGTGTTCAACATAAAATATTGAGGCATGGTGTAACTTCAGACATAAAACAGCACCTTATCTGATGGCTAATGTATGAAAATACAATTTAAAAACCTGAAAGACACTGCTTAAACATTGCAGCACGGGGAGCAGATGGGAATCAGTCAAAAAAAAATGAAGACCAGGTGGAAATTACAGGCCTATTTTGAAAATAAGTGTGATACAGCATAAAATAAATGTATGTAAGTGTAAATGAAGTGACTTTCCTCATTTATTTTTCTTTAGCACATTCAAAACCATTATGTGATCTTCCCACAGTTGTGTATTTATAAAACCTCTCACTATCAATAGCATAATAGTTCATTAGCATAATAGGTGCATGGTATTTTGAGAATCTCCAAGTTCATGCAATTCCATAGAATACAACCCACATGATGACAAGTGTCATGCATAGAACATTTCTTAATTTAACAGCAAAATTTGGGAAAGCTGAATAATAGCACTGTGTCAATATCAGAACTCCACTGCAAAACTACCCAGCATTGTCAATCTCTCTATTAAGAGAATCTTTTCCTCTATTGTGACCAGAAGCTTTATTTGGAGTTGGGTTTACTTTCTAATTATTTTTTTATATTTCCTTACCCCTCTTCTACATTCTTGAGAATGTAAACCTCCAAGTTTTAATGCTGAAATTTCCAAGGGTAGTTTACCAACTTCAGTTTGAACGAAGATGTAGAGAGAACAGATTTATAAACTGGGAGCATAGATTTTTCAATTGAAGTAACTCTGTTTGAAAAGAAACTAGCTATTTTAATAACATTTTTCACTCCAGCTGCATTTGGTGACAAAATGGCAGAGGCAAAATGGCAGAGGCAAAAATGCCTTCAAGGAGATAAGATTTAAGAGGAAAAGTGATAGTATGGGTTTGGAGTCATAGTAAAGAAAAAAACAATGCTATTTGTTCTCCCCAGAGCTCTAAACTGTCATAGCCTTTGGCCTTTCAGGCTGTGCTGTGATCTCTAGCAACAGCACTGTAAAAGAGCAGCTGAAAAGCACAGGAGTTCTACCATACTACTACTTTCCAAGATGTCCCCATCCCTACTAGTTGCAGCTCAGAAGTTCAGAATCTCTCCCTAGATTTAATTTTATAAAAGTGTTCTTAAGAGGCTTTAGATTCTTCTGAGGTTTTTGTTTGATTGGTTTTCTTTACCAGCATGTGCATTTTACCAACAACTCATAAATAAATCACAGCTCTTTGCCCTTTCTTTTTTCAATAAATAGAAACAAACAGACTTTTTTTTTTTTTTAACCTTTTCTTTCTTTACCTTTTTCACCTTTACTTTTTTTACCTTTTAGGAAGATAAATCAAAACAGGTGGTTTTATTTGTTCTGGCTTAAGGGGCTGAGTTCATTCCTAGTAATAAAGTGTAAGTTGAAAGGTGGGTTCCTCTCTCTATTCCCAGTTCTGCCCTTCAGTGCTCCCCTTAAGCCCAAAATGTTCTTGCTTTACTTGCAAATTCCTGGCTCCTCCTCTGTGCCATCACATCTGCATGGTACTACAGTAACCTGCTTACATCACTTAAAATGGCCTAAAAACATTCACTTTTTCCTTATAGACCAGAAAGGTAAGAGTGATGAGTGGGAGAGGAAGGCCAAGTTCAGCCACAAATGGAGAATGAGTAAATGTAGGAACGCTGACATGCCCAATTAAACCTGATCATGTTGCCAATATGAGCATCTTGGCCCCCTGGGGATCTGTCAGAGTAACACTACCATCACTCTCAACCCAATGAGGAGTTTTATTTCCTAATTCTTTGGAAAATATTTGGCAATCTTTTAAAGAAAGTTCCTAGGCCTGCAGAAAATATGAGGCTCAGGCACTCAAAATTAGGAAAATAATGTTTGGATGGATGCAGCCTCAACAAAACAGAAAAGGACTCAGCATTTGGAGTACTACTTGTTCACTGTCTAACAACAGATTTAGGATTTTGTCTATGAATGTGAAAATGCCAAATGATAAGTCAAAGGAATCCAACGTAAGGGTGTTCTTTGTATGCCACTCTGGCAGCAGAATATCCAGACTTCTTGATCCTGCAGCTATAAAGCCTCTTTTGACACAAATGTGAATTTTGCCCAAGTCAGGATTACATGCTCAAACCTTCAGTATATCATGAAAGACTGAAGTTTGTGAAGAAGATCAGTACACTTTTTTATCCTCATGTTAATCTTTCATACGTTGCAAGTTTTTTGAGTGAACAGTGAAAAGGAGAGAAGGCAGTGGCATGTGGCAGCTCCTGAAAGGCCATCCAGCTGTTGAATAAAATGTCAAACATTTGAGCACTATCATCACCATTCCTCTAATCTTTGCTATGCAC
Organism: Vidua macroura; assembly: GCF_024509145.1. Taxonomy (NCBI): domain Eukaryota; kingdom Metazoa; phylum Chordata; class Aves; order Passeriformes; family Viduidae; genus Vidua; species Vidua macroura. The sequence goes on along the minus strand of NC_071571.1, from coordinate 82,849,623 downwards.
ACTGTCAGGGTATTATAGTTTTCAGATAGGAGAACAGAGAAATTGTCTCTGGACTACAATATCTAGGGAGCCATAAATTCCCCATTTATTGAAGTTAAAAAGGTTTATGGGACATCACATTTTTTGATTCAAACCTTCAGAATTTAAACTTGAAACCAAGCTGTCTGAACACTGTATCATAAAGACCTTGTTATAAGAGGTGCAGCTGATAATTCAGCTTGATGTACCTGTATGCCATCATTCCATTAAATAAATGGTCTAGAACCTGAGCAGGAAGATTTCATTAGCAACCTTGAAGCAATAATGGGTGCCCCTCTACAGCCTTCTTGCACACAAGGGAAGCTGAACAAGTGAGAAGGACAGACCTACAGCAAAAACACTAACAAATAAATCTACAGATTTCTATGGGAAGTTTGCTCCAATTAGTACACACTGCAGGGCACTCACACTAATTTACAACTCTTGTTAAGGTTTGGACTCAGTGATCTGTGACATCTCCTTTTCACTAATAGTTTCAACTTCGCCACGCTTTCAAACACACTGGAAAGATCTTACTGCAGTGTAAGAAGAGAAACATTCAGCCCAGGTAGACACCAGACATCATTGAATCAGTGAAAGAGGGTTTCTCTAATGGAATTTTCTTTTCTAATTTTAGACATTAGAAATGTTTGCTATTTGAACAGAAATAATAAGCCTTGAAATATACAAAGAAGAATGTTAGAAATAGATAAATATCACCTATGTTGCTTCATTATTAAGTTTACATGTAAATCTGTGTTGAAAAACCCTGCAAGATTACTTTCAGCAGCTGATGTCACTTTTTTAATAAAAACCCAGGTTTTAAATGTCAAGTTTGCATTTTGAATTAATAAATTTGAATCAAAATCAAGGCATATGTGTTGTATAGAAATTCGTATCTTTCCCCTCTAATTTTCTGTTTCCCCTACAAGCAAGAAGGAGCAAAGGGTCACAGATTTCATGCAGTTTCTGGTCCATGCTATGGACTTCTGACATTATCACCTTGTGAGTACAATCATTACTCTGATTAACTCTCTTCTCCCTGCACATTGTGTTTGCACTTCCCTTCACAAAAATATAAATCCTAAGGACACTACATGGCTCCTCATTAAATAATGCCAATAAGGGTTTTTAAATATGCATGTTGGGAAGCTCTGTAGGCAAAGCAACATTTTATTTTCACAATTTGTTTTTAATATAGCTAATTTGGTAAAAAACAACAGTCCAGCTCACTTTTGACACTGTACTTTCATAGTAGTTTCTGGCCACCTACTTTTAATACAAACTGTCTGCTCTCCTCTTCTTTAATATTTTTAAAACTTGTCTCTTTCCTGTTTAAAATACGCTTGCTGCTCTTCTCTGCTCCATATTATGACATCTGTTCACAACAATGTGGCTCTCAGTTTGTCAAAAAATAAATCTTATTAAAGAGTCTAATCTAGAACCAGTACAGCAAGTAACATTATCATCTTCTCAGTATTACATTTTCCTCCATCTATTTAAGAGTTAAGCTTCTGAGACCTCTGTTTGTTTCCTAAGCCCAGAAAAAATGTCCTCTGTGCTTGATTGAAGTCCTGACTATGGTCTCAGAATTTAAAATGGCAAACTAGACCTAGATGAATTGTTCAGTCTTATAACACAAGAACACATAGAAGCCAAGAATCACTCTGCAGAAAAATTCAAGAAAAGAGGTTGTTGCATGTTTTAAGTAATAGCAATTATTATTATCATCATCATCACCACTATTATCTTTATCATTATTGAGTTTATGAAGTTGAGAAGGAAATATTGTAACATTCCTTGTACAGGACTATATTAAAATTGACTGTGATATCAAAAAGGCCTGTACTAGCAAAAGTGACAAGCATTCCAGAAATTTCATTAGAGGATTTGGATTTTACACCTGGAAAAATAAGAACTTACAATAGATAAAATTTGTAGAGACAGTAAGCATTTAGGCTTGCCACTGACTTATGTGAGGAGGATGCACCCGTATGAACATGCAATGTTATATAACTTTTTTTCTAAAATGTAATTGCTATCCATGGGGACTGCTAAAAAGGTTCTGTTCAAAGAAGTATTGATCCTCAGCTCCTGCGAAATAATGCTAAGAGCCTCTTGAAAGAAGAAAAAGTGCTGAAAAATTTCTTGTCATTAGGTAGGTACTAATGCATATCGAGACATAAATAGCTATGCCTATTAATAGCAGAAGCCTACTCTGAGCATTAATCAGTTTATAAATCAATTACTTCTGTGTAATAAGATCCCCATCTGTTCTTCAATGAAAGAGTAACCTCAGATATGCTTTGTCTACCAACAGGATTATTCATCAGATTTCCAGTCAGCTCATTTTTATAAGCTATTTTCAGGATTCTCTGAGTATTACCAAGCATATAATTCAATCTGATTGTTGGTATAGCAATAAGACACGAGAAGGGAAGAATATATCCTAGATAGAGTCTGTAAGGGTAGCATTTTTGTTAGCTTTCCTTTCCAAGAGCTTTGCAGAGAGGTTGCACTGCATAATGCACACTCAGATGACAAAAGGGACACATTTCTGCTCTCCGAGTTATTTCTTCAAGAAGAAGACTACTTTAGCAGTCCAGCTGTCCTAGTGTTCATGACAGCAGCAACAGCAGAACTTATATAAGGAACCAAACATTCTCCCGTGAGGACCTTGCTTTCCACTGTCCAGAAGAATTAAACACTCTTCACGATCTCAAGCACATTATGGATGTCTAATCAAGCAGGTGACAAATACAAAAGAAGTTATTCCACTTCTCTAAAAATTGCTGTAGGTACTTGTTACAGTCTATTTACTTTCAAGACAAAAAACCATAGATTTAGATAATCCTTTTTCTGATGTGACTTATACCAAATATGCTCTGACTGGTCTGAAAACTTGCAGAATTTGCTTTTGTGTTCCTCTTCTGAAAACAAAATAGGAGGGAAAACAAACTCCAGTTGGAAAAGGGGCTCAACCAATATTCCCGTGGCTGTTGCAAGAGTGCATTAACATCAGAATCAGTAACATCAATATTTATAAACTTCCACGCAGCAATTACACTGTCTGTTCAACAGGCATTTTAAAGCAATGTCTATACCACAGACAAGTAAAGGATATCTCAACATGCTTCAATTAACACAAACATCTGCTACTCCAGTCCCATGGTATTAAGAAGTCTGGTGCACAGTCTGCATACAAGTCCATGCTCCTACAGCTGAGGTTGCCATAAATCCTTGTGCTAGCCAGATTAATGCACCTCCAGTATGCCACACATATGCACAGCCACTACAGCACTTCCAGCAAGGTCTACACTGGGCTGCAAGGGGAGCAGTGCAGCACTATCCAAATCCACCCACTCATTCATCTATCAATGATTCAAAATGACAGACCTGAAGGGTTTCAAAAATTCAGCTACACCACATGAATGTCAGCAAAAGCAACACTAGCCAGCTCTAACAGCACATCACCCTGTCACCCCAGAAGCATGCCACAGTCACATTTGAGAAGTCTTGTGGGCTTCCTTTCTCTCAAAACCATAAGCTTGTATTACACAAAGGCATCAAATCTGGACAGGACTTTTTCAACAATAGAAACAAGGATGACTAAGGAAAGTGTTGAATCATTCCCAAAAGCTTTTCCAAGTTCCATTACAAATTGACTAAAAAAGCTTCTCAGAGCTTGAATTAAATATCTGCAAAATGAGAAAAACCAAAGAGTCTTCTGAGTCCTACTGTTTAGGAAACTCAAGCTGCAGAAGAGAGAAATCCAAATCCATCCTGTGAATCAGATGACAAAGACACAAGTAAATCTTACACTCAAAAGCAGTATGCTAGCTTTTGGACTGTTAATTCCATTTCACTTTCCAGTTCTCACTGCCTCTTTGAGATTTTCTACTTCACACAGAAAATACAAAATATTTATTAGGAATATAAAATACTTTATTCTAAATGAGACAGAAAAGTAGTCAATCTCATCTATTATTACAATCCATTATATGTTTTCAGTGGCCATCTCTTAAGAATGGCTGGAAGGGACTCTGGAGATCCTCTAGTCCACCTCCCCTGTTAAAGCAGATTCTCCTAAAGCAGGGTGTGCAAGATCACATCCAAGCCAGTTTTTATTATCTCCCTAGAAGACCTCCATTCTGTTTTATCTTAGAATCAAGGGAACTTTTGGGAACAGGATCGACTGATAAGTGCAATTTTCCAATTAAATTATCTTAATTTTATTCTAGTTACATTATGGTTTGGGGCTGTGGTGGCCTAAAAATAAGTTTCAATTCAGATAGATTTAACACCTCTAAAAATGGAGCTTGATATTTGCGTGCTACACCCTGCCCAGCATAAAAGGAGCACATCAGTTTATCAGCTGTACTAAGTCCATTATACCTAAGAAAATTAGGTTTTTCCTACCGGAGGAGCAATTTGAGAACCACTTGATTGCGATGCTTTTTCGCTCATTTTTCCCTTTCCTACTTTTGAGACAAAAAATATTTTTATTTAGCCACTCCATTTCACTGTCTGCATCAGTATCATTTCAGAGGCCAGATACAGGCAGCAGAGGGGCTGTGTGATTCCAGATGCACAGCACCAACACGCTGCCCTGACTGAAGATTTAGAAGTTTGAATGACTTCAGATACTCCCCGGGCCTTATTCAAGTCTTCACAGACTACCTTTCAGCCAAGAAACTCGAATGACTACACCCAGGATCCGCAAAGCCATTTGCAGATCTTCACAGAGATTGTGCATCTGGAGAGTCTCAATCACCTGTTCTGTAAAAATGTTGGCTGAAAACTATGCATAACAGCCGGGTAAACAGCATTGGCCTTCCTCCTCCAATCTGTTAATCACACATATGTACTGCCTCCACCTTGCTCCAGAGCTCCGTGAGTCTTCTCTGCCATGGTGATCATGTGGGTTTTTTGCTGATGTTTTTTTCCTTGGCTGGCTGGCTTCCAGATTCTAGATTTGTGACCATTTTGTGGCCATTTTAAAAAGGGCTGCTTTTCGTGCAGTGTATTTAGCCAGACCAGATGTTCTTCTTGAAGAAATTACTAGTTTTAATCCTCTTTTCTCCTCAGATTTTATCTTTCAGGACTCCATTTTCTTTGCTACACTGACTAAAGCTCTTTCATCTATTTGGCTCTGATTTTCTACACAAACCAGAATCAATCTGTGTTTTAGCTTTTTGGGGGCTGTTTGGTGTAGGTTTTTGGTTTTTTGTTTTTGTTTTTGTCCTGAAAGGTAACCTCCAGTTTCCTGGCACTTTTTCTTCAACTGGCTGTTTAGAATCAGCAGGGAATTTATACACGGCTGGTTCTCCCAGCAAGGACTTCATGATCCTTTCTGTTATGTTCGCATTGCCCATATACCTGCTGTTCTGAAAAAGTCTGGCAAATATTCTTCACAGATAAAAACAACACATTTTTGCAGTAAACACTGAACTTTCCCCATTTGGAAAGTCCTAACTCCATCTGCAAGATGCGTTTGTCCTAGCATGATTTCTCAGGCTACAAGATATATTTTGTTTCCAAGTTCACGTGGGTGATTAGCAGAGACAGGCCTTCCATAGCATTATCAGTGACCTTTGTATGTTGCACCAACTCTAAAATGCATTTATAGAGTTTCAGTCTGATTGGATTCCTTCACAGGAATATATTTTTACCTGTGTTCCAGCCTGTCCAGCTACTCTTCTCTGCAACTTGCAAGTCCCAGTGAGAATGTAACTACTAGAAACCAGCAACCCGTTATTTCATCATGTAACTACTAGAATCATGCTACCTGTTATTTCACCACAGAAATTTCAGCAATTTTGGTGAGGGAAATACAATTATTTGTTCAACATTTGCCTGGGTAGATTTATCATTCTTTAAGGTCAACTAAATAAAGTGCAATTGTACAATGAATAATACCTTCTTACATTTTGTATTTTATTTTATAGAAATAAAAATGACTGGACTTTTTTCTTCCTCTACAATTGAAAATGAAAGCAATTCTTCCTTTTGTATCTCGTAGCTGGGCATGTAGCTGAAAAATCAATGAAACTACAAATTTAAGTGGAAAAATATACTTGGTTTACACAGCAAGCCTGCTTTTCTAGATTATTTTCACATGATTTTCCATGCATCAGTTCCCAAGTTTCAAATTTATTTCTCAGCCTCCATTATGGGATAGCTAGAGTACAATAACCTAAATACAACTTCAGGAGGAAAAACAAAAGTAGCTGATTCTTATCTGATTTATTTCTTATAAAATAAAATTCTTGCTGCTCTTCCCATCCCCCATGGGATTCAACTGCACATGTGCTTTCTGCTTTCCTCCTTCCACCCAAGGCTGCTTGGACAGGGATTTCTATATTCCTTCCTAGTCACCTGTCCCTGCTTCCACCACTAGAATATTTATTTATTTTACTTGAGCTTAGTTGGAAACTCATTATGCATCCGTGCAGGTCTCCTGACACCCTTGCTGTTTTCAGTATGGACCATTTTATGTCAAAAAAACCCAAACCAGTTTACAAAGGATTTTGTCTACATATAGATTAGCATGCGAAATTCTCCACTCAGCTTTAATTTGCCAATGCATATGCAGAGTTTTGTCGAGTACATCTCATTCAGCTCTATTTTCTCATGCTGAATAGCACAATATTCTACAAGTAACACCACTAACAAATGTGTGAGAAAATACTGTGGAATCATGCCTAGAGCAGTCTTCATAAATATATGATGGCATATTTTTGATCTTCTACGAACATACTGAATTATTGTTTCTTCAGACCTGTCCTGACATATTGTAAAAGCTTCATTAATAAATCCTAGCCTAATTGAAGTAAGAAAAAATGCCACTGTGAAAGGTTTTGTGCATATTTGACAGTAAAAAACTTAATTCAGATATTTTTATTGCCCAGGTATTCAGAAAAAAGAGTATGCATAATTATACCGAGTAACAAAAATAACCATGCACCTAGGAGTCAGAAATGGTTTCCCTGAGAAAGATTTCATCTCATCAACGGAAAGTAAAATGTGTGCAAAAGTCTGAACATTCATGCAGATGAGCTTCCACAGTTCCACTTCCCTCAAAGCCTCTCCTCTTGGTTTCATAGTTCTCGTAATAACAAAGCGGGGGGAAAAGTAAAGAACAGTTTGACCTTTCATTATTTCAGGTCCCTGAGATGAATGGGAGAAGGCACACAGTCATCCCCAGAACTGCCCAAATATCTTGGCAAAGGCTTGGAGCTTATGAACTATTACCCTTACAAGCAGGATTCCCACAGACAGATACCCTAAAAGCAATGCTGTGTATAAATACTGGGCAGTTACTGTATTTTCCATTCAATGTGGCTTCAGAATTAATTCATTCTGTCATTCATAGTTAAATGTAATTAACAGAAAACAATGTCACATAAATGTACCAGACACGGTATTTAATTTAAAATGCTCAATTCAAAGGCTCGGAAAGTCAAAAAAAAACATAACAGCATAAATCTGGTGGGTATTTTTCCAAAAGAGTGGAAAACATACAACTTAATATCCACCCTACCTCTAGAAATATTTACTAATTAATCAAATTATCTCCAAGGTGATTTCAAAATTCTGAAAACTCATGCCTACCTTAGTTTTCATTTAGAAACTAAAGTATTAAGAAACTGAATCACATAGCACATAAAAATGGTCAATGTCACAATGAAGTTTTTATTTAACTAATAATTAAAATAAATTTATTTTGCTTCTGATGCAGTTACTGGTTTCTCCTAGAAGTGATTTCCATAAGGTTGCTTTATCCTGGGTACCCACATATACGTGAAAATCTGAGATTTTCTCAGGTCTTTGATTTCTAATAAACCTAACTGAATCAGACAGTTTAAAACCTAAACCATGTTTTGTGGCTATTTCTGACTACTAAAATGGTAGTTATATCCTGGGAAAAAGACCTGTAGGTTTTCATCAAGGGGGTAATTTTCAAAATTGAATATAGACATAACTGTAGGTATAAATATTAACCTATAATAAAACTCCATCTTTATTAATTTATTTTCTTTTAACTATTTGGTTTTCATTACTTATATCAATCTGAATTGCTATAAATATCTCAATATATATGAACAGGCCCAAGAACAGACCCTGTAATTTCTCATTTCCCATAACTTTGTAATGGTTTGTTCTTTTCCTTTGGTATTTTGATTATTTGTTTGGAAAATCAGTATACCAACCACCATTACATCCCTGATTTGAAGAGGCAAATAAATTTTTCCCAGGCACTAGAGCAAACATATAAAAGTCAGAAATGCTGACTGAAGAAGACAGTATTAAATCAGGGAAGAAAATTAAACATACAGCACATAAACCTGTAACTAACTTAACTCTGTAATAGATCAGCCCATATTCAATTCAGCTTTGCTTAAGAATGCACAATAGTGGTCACACAGTCTTCATGTTCATACTGTTTGCAGAGTTCAGAAACCATGACAGGAAGAGCTTGACACACATTTTACATACTATTTACTCACAATGGAAGCCTGCTGCACATGGGTGATGCAGAAAAAAAAAAATCTTATTGTCAAGTTCAGTAGAGATGCTTAACTAAAAAAAAGAAAAAGGTGGCATTTATTCATTTATTCTTCCCTGTGCACTCAACATTCTTCCTCCGAAGCATCAGAAAGTTCAGAACTCAGATATTAGTGGATCCTGTGCTCGGGTGTAGAGCTATCCCCATCCACCAGACAGAGAGCTTAAACACCTAAGCTCAGACTCCTAGTTCCATTTTGAGGACAAACACCTAAAAGTAGGTGTTTGAAGGCAGAAAAACTTTAAGCAAAATACTGACATCATAAACAGCAACATTATTTCTCTTAATTGCTTTATGGGCAAGATTATGTCCTTTAGAGGGCAATTTGTTCCACTGAGCATTTGGGAATTGCTTGTGGTCTGTGGGGATCTAGATTTGTCTGCCTTCAAATAAATCCAAAATAACAGCTAAACAAAAAATTTAATACAGAAAGTCTCATATATGTGTCTAAATCCAGATATTTCAAAGGACATTTATCTTTCAATTTTAATAAATTGATTGATTTCCATAGTTTGACATGATTTATCACTCCCAGACTTGACAGCAGAAGCATCATATTGAGGTACCATCTGGGATGGGTAAAACAATACATGCCAAAACAGACAAGAACTAAAAACGGGGTAGGGAAAAGGCAGTAGAAAAATAAGGATAAAGCAAAATGAAGGAAAAAGATATGCCAAAATATTGGATAAACCTATCAGAGTAAAACAACTTTACTCCTCTATTCTCAATTCAGGAAAGGACTAGCTTCCTGTGTTATCACTAAGCAGTGTCTCTCAAACATTTAGGAGCAACAATCCACCTCAGAAGTTGGGCTGAGTGGTGTTGACCAGGCAAGTAGCATTCTGGAAGCAACCCTCTCTTTGTGCCATGAACCATTTAGGAAAGTAGGCCCTCCTTTCCACACATTCCTGCATGGAATCCTCACCAACCAACGTTCTTGTTGCAAGTTCCTCCAATCTGTCCTTCTACCTAGGTTATAGAGGCAAGTGTCCACGTCTCTCAGCCTCAGTATGGCTGCTTTGTTTCCTTAAAAGTTTAAAAATCCTGAGTTTTTCTTAACTATAGCATAAAAAAACTAGTCTAACCTTGAAAATATTTACACTTCTTCCCAAGGAATGAAGGGAACAGAACCTTTTGCCTTATGGAAGAGCCAGTTCTTCCCATAGTTCAGCAGTTGAGTGCATCATTTAAAGTCAGAGGCTCCTTAGAGCTGAGGGTCAAGATGTAAGATGCGTATCTTAAATTTTTTTGCCCTGTGGTGAGGGAACATGAGGCTGCTCCACCATTTTTCTATCACTCAAGGTTTAAATGTGGGTCTTCTTAATTTCATAATTTTTTAAATTTCATCAACCAATTGCAAGGGACACTACAGACCAAACAAAGCCTGTGGCTGAAAAAAATGTGTCTTTAAGGCTGCTCTTTGAATATGTATGGCATACAAACTGTGGTTGGAACTCTAATTAATTGTTCCAGGCCAGAACACACAATGAAGTTCCATAGCAGGAACTATCACGGTCTGTAAGCAAAAATCGATAAACATGTTTGCAAACACTCAGTTACAGATATCATGTCTTCCAGAGGATACTGCATATTCCATTTCTTTTCTAAATTGCTCAGCACTGCAGCATCCAGTTGCCAAAGAGCTGGAACTCTTCATCAGCAACTGTTTGTGGCAAATTCTCCACCTGACAAGACAATATAAGAATTAAGACAATCTGCCTTCAGTCTCTATACTAGTAGTTCTGCTCTCATTTTCTACAGTTTCCTAACATTTCTGAGCTTTCTCAGTATAGAGGTGACACTGAAAGAGGCTGATAGTCAAAGAGAGCTTGTGTCCCTCCATAAATATCACCCTGTTGTCATAGGATGCTGCTTGAGTCCAGAATTAGCTGAAGTATGCCAGGTTGTATACAGTCCAAATATTTGGAAAGCAGCAGCCTGATTTATTTTCAGACAGATTCTACTTGGTGATTGCTCTTGTGTAATTGTAATGATTTATGGTTTTAGTGAAAACATGAACTAGTGTCACCTTCTGAGAAAAAGCCATTTCCACAATTACCTTTTGTGCGTGTAATGCAGTGTGGCTGACCACCATAGATAATACCAGGGAAAAGTATCAGGAAGGGTGAAATTATTCCACTAAAAATTCCAAATCAGCTGTTTCAGAAGTATCAGCTGTAAAATGTACACACATACTTTTTGATATCACCTCTATTTGTCATGAAAAAGAACGCCCTCATATTATATCGTTGGGAGATCCAGGATTCCTCTTTCTCTTGAAAAAAAAACAAATGAAAGAAAAAAAAAAAAACACAAAAACAAACCCTCAAATGTTTAATACCTAAAGAAAACAGAAGCTTTACTTCAGTGCAAGGGAAAACAATTTAGTACCTATTTTGCCTTCTTTACCACAAAACCAGAACAGAAGATTACTGTAAACATTCAAGAAATGCAGCCTAACAAGCAGAGTTAAGGGGGAAAAAAAGAGAATAAAAAAAGCTAAGCGTCTTGGCTAAACAGACTCATTTGTCTAGGAATACACTTGCACATGTATTTTAGTACTGGCACTAAACAATGACAGATACAGCAAATAAATGAAGAATTACATCTCTGCCTGGTTTTCTTTCTCTACTCTTTTCCTCCATCTCTGAAAATACTAACACATACAGATAAGCCAAACCAGCAGCAAAGCCCTGCCAATTTGCCAGCACTCTTTTTCTTCAGTTAGATGCTTTTTAAATTTACATTACAAATTTCAATTGTACTGAAGGGTAGGAAATCACAAATTCTGGAGACTAAAACCCTCCAATTTTGTAGAAGCCAAGTGTAAATTAATAACAAGCAGAAATGAGCAGAAGAGTAACACATCCAGTTGGCTGTCCTGCATGCCCTCTCTACAGTTTTTTAGTGGGAGTCTGCATATGAACTTAAAACATCACACACAGGAAAAAAACCCTAAAACAATTAGCTGATATGTGTAACCACACCTCTGCAGATGAAAAATCCCACACATTGAAAGAAAATTCAGAATGCAGAGGGAATCAGTACTTGGCCAAATACAACCTAAATGGTTTTAGAACAGTAGCCATCCTCTGACTAATACATAGGTGAAGCTAAGAGCACCAGCTGTTTCAATAACTGTTTCCAGAAAAAAATTTTTAGCAGAAAGGAAGCACTGTCTGCTGGTAACTGATTTTTCACAAATATGTTGTAAAAAGGAATATCAGGATTTGTGTGATCTAACATGATTTATCTAGGTTTAGGATCTAATGTGCTTTATCTAGCTTTCAGCTGCATGTAAAAGAGGTCACTTGGGTAAAGATTAGATATGTGAAATTACGCACTGATAGCTGAATTCATCTTTTTCTGGCTTTGATGAAGTTTTACATTTGGTCAGTAACTATTGTTATGCAAGCAGAAAACAAGATAATGAAAATACTACTGGGATCGCAGGAAAAGAACTGGAATACAACAAGTTCATTTATGCCTGCTACAAAGGACTAGCTCTGGCATCACAAATACTTATAAATCTTCTTTAAATTTCCAGTAGTCTAATTTAATTATTTGTGCACTTATTGTATAATCAAATCCAACAATCTGCCACCAGAAAGGTATCAACAAGAGGAAGAGGTACTTGACATCAGTGGCATTGTACCACCCTTTGCCTTTTTGTCATTTTTTTCTTTTTTAAACTCTGCTCTCAGCACCAATTTAGACAAAAGGTAACAGTGTGCAAATACCTCTGCACATTTTGCTCATCCCTCGCACCAAAACAGACATTGGCACTAGCTCTATTATTTTTTGGTCACTCTGTGGGATTTGGTCACCTCAGTCTTCTTTGGAAAGTTTTATAAGCACAAGTTGCTCCCTTCACTTCCAACCTTTTGAGGAACTTGGAACAGCATCAAAAGTAACACTAACTTATGCACTCTGCTTATCCATTGTGCATCCTAGGCCCAAATGTGAAGGGCCTAGGAAGAAACAGTACTTTGGTGACTGATGCCACCTTCACATAAAAAAGGGAGAAAAGTACCTGTAAAAGGGATGAATACTCTCTATTCCCCTCACCCTTGAATAGATACCAGACACAGGAGAACTCAAGAGAGTTTTTTTCATTTGTTTTGTCTGTTTTCCCCCTGCTTAGACACTCGAATAGAATGTTAAATCTCAGTCTTCTTGGCATTCCAATATTCCCAAACTATGATTGTCATCAGTTAAGGACATCCTTTCTTGAGGTCCCTTATGCCTTAAAGTGTGATATCAGAGAAAATATTTCTTGCATTTCCTTTTCAGCACAGTTGCTTCACCCCAAAATAAAATGATGATTCATCAGGTTTCCTTTGTGTATTTCACAAATCAGGCATCTGTTACACAAATAGCGACTGTAAGTAATGTACAACACAAAAGAAATGGATTGAAATACAGTAAATATGATATTCAGAAAAATAATAAAGCAGCCTTTTAAGGATTCTATTTATTTAGTGACTAAAAAAACTTGAAGTTAAAATATTAAAGCAACATTCCCTTTATCTCTGAATTTGTTGATTATAACTACAAGTGTTTATCAACAGCATAAAGTAAAGTTTTGATCCTACATAACTAATTAGAACTTTTCCTTTTGTTCATAGCAAAGGGAACTCGAGAGCACTGACCCAAAAATTAACTGTAAGGAGAGTTTGAGTGATTTTTGCCTCCATTTTTTATAGACTTGGCTAAGTACCATTTTAACCAAAGACAAATTAAGGTTATGAAGGTTTCTCACAAAAGATATAGTAATCCCTGTTTATAACAATAGCAAACAATTGTTATTTTCAAAATGGAATTACAACTCTGGTGAGGATTTGATTTATTTAAAATATTTAAAATTAAATTTTGTTAATAATTATACTATGTATTAAAATTCAGGTAAAGTTCGAAAAAGCATTTCAGGTTATGTATATGAATTTTTAAGAAACCTCCATCAGGGAATCAAATTCCCTCTTTATTTCACATAGGTACACAAAAAATATATACTCAAAGAAGAGTATAATTTACTTAACTCATTATTTAGCCTACCATCTAGCCATTAATGTCTCATATCAAAATGAACTATCACATGTAACATCTATTTCAGACACTTGACACATGCAAACAATAGCAAGAATTCTCTTAGGTAAAATTTGTTCTCCAAAGTAGCTCCTTTTCCAGAAGATTCATAGTTCCAATTTTCCCTTTAATTCCTTGAATGCCTTGTTAATAGATGTGCATGTAAAAACACATATACACAAACACATCTATAAATCAAAATCCTCAAGATTCCAGAATTTAAAGTTGAATAACACACATAAAAACAAAATTATTATATTCTTAGCCTGTATGAAGAATTTAATCTGAATCTTGCAGTAAAAATGGGCTAAAATTGCCTTTAAAAGCAAACTCTGAGGTATGTGTTGTTCTAACTGAAAGATGTGCAGGTTCTGAATGAGAATAAGACCTGTGGTGAGCTATGTAAATACAGAAGCAGGTTCTTCTGAGCATCCCAAATAACAAATAGACTTCATAGATGGAACATTTACATGAGAAAGGCAAACTCAAGCATGTGCCCTGTAAATGCCTTAATGACCTGAGTTTATAAAGAAGTTCACCTTATGGAAGAAGAAAAGATGCACACTTTGTATGTTTGTGAAAAGATTATGCAGGCTGGCTTATTGTTTATGGCAACTGTAGCATAAAGACTTTTATAAATCAGCATGTATTAGCTTTTTACTCTTTACAGACACATCAGCAAATTTGTCATGTAGGTAGACACAAATAAATGTTTGAATTTTGAAGCTTGCATTTCAAAAAATTAGAAAAAAAGAAAAGGTGAGAACAGATACTTTTGACAGCCACCCACCACATAATGCCAAAGCTCATTTAAAAACTACCACTTAGATTTCTGCTTTTATATTTTAAGAAATATAACAGAGTTTTCAGGAAATCTAGCTTTCATCTTGGCCAATGTTTTTATGGATGACTCTACTGTTACTTGAGGTGAGCAATAACAAAGCAAAGCTCACAAAACAAATCCATGCAGAGTCAGGACTTCTCTGTCTGTGAGCCTGCTATTGCTGCAGAGAGATAAAATATTTGCCCTTCTACAACCCCAAAGAGTGCTTCTTCCCTAATCCATAATCATTATGCATGCATTGTTCCAACAGGCAGCTTTGAACAATTTGACTCTTAGGCTTCTCCGTCAAGAGCTTAAAAGGCTTTCACTTGCTCTATTCTTCTTTATTCTTCTACACAAAGAAAATTGCTGAGATACATCAAATACTGGATTGCTAAAGATATTATCATATGAAACTTGCTTATTCAAACAACATGCTCTTCCTATAAAGTACAGGGCACAGAACCATGACATGTGGGATGACAACTTTGATGTACCCACAATGGGCAGCGATGTCTCAGCACACAGCACCAGCTCATGTTTAAATGCACATCCTGTCTGATGCACTCTGGAAGCATACTAACCCCACTTTTACAAGGGATTAACTGCCACTAAACTGGTGGAAACAGGACCTTTTTAATAGATGTTCCACATTTCTTTTCTGATAACTTGAATTTCAAATGGATGTCTGGTTTTGGTTTGGGTTTTTGGTTTTTTTCCAATGACAATTATGTTGTGTTTACAAACTATTTTCCAGGCATACACTTATAAAAGACAGGACATACACATATTTTGGCCCAAAGAAATTTTTGAAAACGTTTGCAAACAAGAAATCAGTATTTAATGCATTGCTTTTTAGAAAGCTTTCCTATTACAGAACAGCATCTGGTAATCTTGCAAAGTCTGATAATGCTGTAAAAGAACACCTGTTTATAAAATGTCTATCTTTCCAAAAATACAGAGAAATTTGTAAACAAAATATTTTCAAATATGATTTTACTATAAATATGAGATTATTACTGTTGCAGTTTATTACATGTAACATGAAGCCTATTGTCTTCCCAGTGGCAGTGTATGCAAAACTAATATATTTCAACAAACAGTTAGGCATGACAGATGAAGAAATGAACTTGAACAAAAATAACTGAAGCGTGTCAATGGTCAAAATTTAGTTTGAGGCATTCCCTTTGTTTTCCAGAGAGAAAAGTACAATAAGAAAGAGTCAACTGATGAATCAGTTATTATTAAAAAAAAAACAAAGTGCCAATGCTAAGGAAATAAAGTTATAAAGGTCTAATTGAAAACTGTAGAAAAGTAGGATGCAAATTGTTCCAGTTTGATTCCATGTTGGAAGTATTTGCTGTGCAAGAGAAAAAGTCAGTAATTTTTCTCCTGGTTGCCACACAGAATAGCAAAACTAGAGCTTGAACAATTTTCTAAGACAATTAAACAACAAGTATTTGGATTGTCTTGTTTCTAGCCTTTTTTGTCTTGTCATTGAGCTATGCTGAAAGTCTCTCATTGCTAGCACTTCACTGTGTGCCTTTTTTCCAGATGTGAAAACGTGGCTTATTAGCTCGTGAAACATCTGCATGTTTTTACAAAAGCTGGGTCATCCAAAAAAAAAAAAAAAAAAAAAAAAAAAAAGCAAAAAAAAAAAAAAAAAAAGCAACATAAGTAGAATTAAATGAGATTTTTTTTCCATTATTACTAGGACAAAAACTATGTGAAGAAAAAGAAATGTTAAAAGAAAATTCCTTCTGTCCACACATGAAATGTAGAAGTGCTCAGTCCCTTGCCAAACAAATGCTAACTATCACATAGAGTACCAATGAGTTAAACAACAAGCTTTATTTTTCCCCTGAAATTCCATCATTCTGTTCTGCTAGGATTTCATACAGCTTTTGTTTTGCTTCCCACTTTTGTTCCTGTCTCTTTCAACCATAATACCAGATTACAAGACAAGACCTGATTTTGTTGTTTAGCTGATTTGGAAATCCTAAATAATTCACCCTAATAATTAAAACCAAGGCTTCAGTCACCTCACAGCTGATTTGGAGCTGCCAAAACTGGCATATCCAAGGAAATACATCTTTTGGATAATGGCTGTCCTGAGGCACTCTAACAGAACTAGAAGTGAAGTAGAAGGAAAGAAGAGGAAGATAAAATCTGGGAAGGAAAAACATGAAGGAGTCATAATGGTAGGCTTGAAAATAAGGGGGGGAAATTGAATACTAGGTGTAGGGATAGTAAAGATATGCTGGTGAAAGGAAAAAAAAAAAAGAATTCTTTTGATTTAGAAACACAAATTCTCTAAAGATTCGTTGAAGAATGTTAGAAGACAGAGAGGCAAACAAGTGGTACTACAATACTGAGGATAAAATAAGAAACTTTACCAAAAGTCAATTTGAGAAGACTGTTTAAAGGCATAAGACTGAAACCTAGTAACCTAGTATAACATCAGCAGTATGATTTCTGTGCTCAGTTTGCAATTTTTTTCTGATTGGAGTGAGAAGGGGTCTGGTTGAATCAGCACAATTATAAACCTCTGTAGTCTACAGATTTCTCCCTCATTAGTGAATTCAGCCTACTGATACATGTCCTAACAAAGGAAAGTCATGAACTTCAATCTATGAATTAGCAGTATAAACTACAATGGCACCATCAGACACCTCTTAGTGCAGCCTCTCAACAAGACTCTTTAGGACTTAAATTATTTGTCAGGATATTGAATATGGCACAGAAGATGAAAGTAGACAGCCCAAATACTGTATATTAAAAGTGCTTGGTGAGTCACAGCTTTAAACACCAGCAACAAAATAGAATATTTATTAATATTGCAATTTTGATTAAATATAAGCTAACATCAGATCTTGTTTCTAGCAGTCTGGGAAGGCAAATAAAATCTGAAAGCCTAATTAAAGCATATACAAGTTGTTTTACAAATCACAAGGACAGACTTACCTGAAAGCATTTTACTTTTCTGTACTCAACTGTATAGTATTACTTCATGAATTAATAGGGACAGTACTGAACCTAAAGGTAGTTAATTTTAAATTGTATTAATGAAGAGTATGAAAATCCACTCTAACAAAATCACAGCAGAGTAAGGCAACATCAGATCTGTATGGCCTGGGACAAAGGCTAAACTGGAATTAAAAGGGATAATATGACTTATATAATAAGGGAACAGAAAAAGGACAAAAACAGATGCATATTTATGTGTAGCTATGAAGCTTATGAATATCTTGATTATCGGCTTTAAAACATCTGGTTACCTTCATCTTGCAGAAGAATTAAGGAAACAGAAATAAAACATACCTGTATTAGAGAGAGATCCTCAAGCTTCAATCTGAAGAGGTAGTTTCTGGGGTTAAAAAAATAGCAGATAAAAATGAATTGTTACTCATGTTTCAGTGAAAAACCCAAATGTTACCACTGTTTAAATAAAAACATAATTAGTGACTATAAAGGCAGAAAAAAATTTAAAAGTGACAGGTATTCAGGGCTTCAAATTCTTTCAGAGGCTGTCTTAATACACAGCCCTTCGGGATAAGAACTAAGCTAATTTCTAAAACAGATTTTCAGTCTGAAGGTCTGGCTGAACATGAATAAAGTAGATATTTAAACTGCATGCATGTACATCTAATTCATTGCTCCAGTCTTCCTTTAGAATCAATGGGAAGAAATACTCAGTGCTGTGGCAAATCCGTGTCACCAGTGCTGGATGTCTCCACCAGAATACATGGACAAGCAGATAAAAGCTCTCCATTTCTCCCCACAAAGATGGGAACCTCATGCAATTAGCTCAGCCACATGTACATAAATTTTGAAGCACAGGATCCCAGCATGACGGCAAATCTGAGTTTTCACAATTTTGAGCAAAGCCTCGCCCTGTGCGGTCTAATTTCTTCGAAGCCTAAGAATTTTTTTCCACAGACAGCAGGAGTTACACACAAACCAACCAAGCACAGTTTTCAAAAGCCTGTGAATTAATTGCAAAAATCTTCTTCACTCTGCCTTTTCTCTACAGCAGAATCACTGCACCTACAGTCTTTGGGAGGGGTCCAGGCAAATCACAAGCAAGACATATTCCTCCTCCACCTTTGTTTTCTTTCTTTCTTAGTTCTTATCACACCTCTTTTTCTTCTTTTCATTATTCATTTTTTCTATTGCATCCTCACAGAAGTAATACCCCTCAGTCCTCTTCTGCCTGTTTGTTACCTTATTTAAAACAATTCTGATTTTCCAATGCTACTACAGAGTGATTATGTTTTAGAGATGAAAACAAAAAGGATTTTTAAATAATAATATAAATTATTTCAATCTTAATTTATTCATAACAAATATGTAACACAATTTAAAAATTCACTTAAAGTAACAAAAAACCCAGATGGATAGAGAGATTATTAAATTTAAACTTGAACTTTAAATATTTGCACTACTTATTAATCATCTGCAATGTTAAATCCATGTAACTTATAGGCGTGTAATCAAAATTAAAATTAGGACAATTTTTTTGAGATAATAATTCCAATTCTTTCCAAAGAGGTATGAGGTATTGTTAAAGTGTACAGATGGTCAGAACCTATAGTTTACATCTCTATTTTTTCTTTTTTAAATGAGACAGAGGGAAGGAGAGAAGAACAAAACCAAATTGTGTCTAACACAGAAATAAAACTACCATGGCCATAATGGCTATCTTTACTTATGGACTCTCAGAAACAGCTATGAGTATTTATTTATTGACTCTGGCACATATATGGTCTACTTAAATTGTGGCTGTACAGGAACCATGTCACTAGTCTTTCCTAGGAGCATTGCTAAAGAGAATTACTCAAAATGAAGCAGTTGGGTTATTAAGAGCAAGAATTCATGTGAAAGTAAAATCAAGACAGAATACTTATTATTATACAGCTAAGTCACCACAAAGAAATAGCTATAATACTTGGGTTTGAGTCATGAAGAGACCTGAAGTGGATAAACAAAGAAAACAGTACTTTGCAAAACAATGTGTGCACACACAAAGCTTCACCAACAAGTTACATGCAAGTGGACTTGAAAGACTTTCACCAAAACACCAGGAACTAATGCATTATAGTCTTTATAACACCTCTACATTCCCTCTGTAAGGACAAAAAATACCTTCACTTCTGCAGAATGTTTTGCCCAGAAGTATTCAGCAGGGAGCATAATTACTTGGTCTGTTCCTCATCTTGGTGCATTTAAACTTCCATTACCCACCACTGTACTCTTTTCACTCTGATATCAAAGAAACAAACTTCTCTGCTGGTGCAAAACAACTATTTTTTTTCTTCCAGTGAAACTAAACTGCATCCTCAGCAAGTATAAACTGCTCTCTTAACTCGGTGGTATCAGACTCACAGGAATGGCACGTAAATGTCCCATCTCACTCTACAAATAAATGCAGTCTGTCTTGCAGAATATGTGAGCAGTATGGTCTCATGTGTTTTGTTTTCGGGTCCGTACTTCATAAAGATTTCAATTTGTATGTGTACTTCATCTTCAGATATCTGCTGAAAATTTATGCCTGATGAGGACTTTTTGGGCCAGATTATCAAATTAATAATGCCCTTTTATCATCTTCCATTCTGACATCATTTCAGCCTATTAAAAAGTAAGCTATTGTTCTGAACTGTAAAGATTCTAAACAAATAAATGCACAAACACAGTGCCAGCCTGAAGGAAAACAGACACTCAACATTTTTCTTGTCTTTTTTTTTCCTAGAAAATGAGATTTTTATCCTATTCAGTAGAGCACAACACTTCTACACATTAATATATTCAGTGTGAAATTAGAAAAATTGACCCTATAAGTGTTAGAGAGACTAAAATGTTTATATTCATGTGAATGATCAAGAGGCAGAGCTAATAAGTGTACATTTTTCAATTTCCTGTGGCTGCCAATAACCAATTAAAATATTTTTAGCTTTGTAAAGCCAGCAGAAGGAAAACTGAACAAGAAAAGCAATGTGCAAGAGACAGTAAAAACACCTTAGCAACATAAACTGGGCAAATGGACAGCACAGATTGACTGTGACTACATAAATAATTCTGGGCTAAGTGTCAAACTAGCACTCAGAGAGCAATCAGAGCTATTCCTACCTAGATGCGCCCACTTCAGTAAAACCTGCAGGATTACATTTAGCTTTACAAATCCAACAGTTTAATATTTTAAAGCATGCATCACTAGCACATGAGAGCTCGTTCAGAAAGCACATATACAAGAAAAAAATCTAAAATAAAATTAAAGAAATGAGCGTGACCGTAAAAAAAACACATAGGAAATGCAGTATTAATAAATCTGGCAATCCAAAGAAAAAGTCATTGCCAATTTTCATGACATGTGCAGAGCCATTATGCTTCTCACAAGACAGGTAACAACATTTTTTTCCAAGTGTTATTGAGATTATGTCCTGGACTGGCATTTTTCAGTTTCGGTTCAGCTTTATTGCAGTGCATTTATGCTTTGAAGGCAAGAAAGAATGAAAAAGAAAAATGAAATTACATTTCTGAAGCACAACTATGACCTCTTAGCACACAGTCCTGCTTCTTTTCCAAATATGGTGGCAATGAGCAAGACAAATTTTGCACGCTGGAACAAAACTGATTTGACACTGGCAGTAATTGGCAAATTTGTTTCCATTTGGTGCTTAATGAATGAGGAAAGCAAATATGTTACATAAATCTGCAAACAGAAGGACACTTAATGAGAAGAAAACACAACTACCACTGAGATAAAGCAACATCCTTTACTCCTTCAGAGATCCAGCACGCAGTAAGCATTTTGCTTTATATTCACAGCACTGAACAACTCTTCCAGCTCAGCTGTTATAATTAAAACCCATTAGTCAAGAGCCTGCTCAAACCCAAGGGTAAACAGTTCCACGGGAATCAGCGGGAACTGAATGAAAGCACACAAAAAGTATGCTCCAGTCACCTCCTTCACAACAATACATTTCAATCTATTGCAGTGAATATGTTCACAGCTAAAAGTATAAAACTAATCTTCTGTATGTTCCTGAATAATCCAAGTCAAAAAAACAGTTGAAAATGCATAAAGATTCCTAAGTATATCATGTTAGTAATGTTTGTTAAATCCAGCATTTTACCCTTTTCTCTGTGAAACTGCAAGCTGTAAAAACTGAATGGGACAACAGTAAATACTCTTGCATTAGACACAGACATGAATTAGAAGAACATTAAGATGGCACACACAGTTCAGGAAGACATGGATTCAGAATTAAGCCTTGTTAAAAAAAGATGGCAAAATATATATCATAATATTGCAGAAAAACTCCACAACCCATCATAAACCCCACCATGCATTTGCAATTGAAAGACTAAATCAATAAATAGGGGTTTCAGCAAACTCAGACACTCAGACACGCTGCCAAATCTCCTGGAAATAAACTAACAAACTAACAAAAGATTACTTCCTGTTCACTTCAAGAAACTAATTCACATGAAAGAAGAAAATTTTATTCAATTCACTGGGAGAAAAAAAATGGTAAGACTAAAAATGCAAAGTATAAACTCAGCATGAATTTCAGCAAAATTTCACAATTCCACAATTAAGACGGTAAAGTTCTGGGTGAAAGGCAATTCTAGTTTTTCAGTCTAGTAAAGTCAGCAAGTGGAAAGAAAATTTAAAGAAAAAAAAAATAAGGGCAAAAGGAGATAATCAATATAAATAAAACCATTATGTACAAAGTTTATTTGGTTAAATCATAAGTCTATAGGAAAAATATCTCAAAAAGCCAAGGGTAATACACCAGAAATAAAAGAAACCTTATACAAGTGTTCTAGTTGAACCATTTATGAAAATGGTCAAATTACAATAACAAAAAACAGAATGGTCAAAAGTTAATATATTATCTTCATTTTGCACGAAATGGAAGCCACAGCAAATGAGAATAATTAAATGAGAGGCTTATTGATAAATGCTGAAGATGTGAAAACAGTATATGCACAGAGATAAATATTTTCTGACTAGCTGGTCATGCTGATCCATCCTAAAAATTATGGAGAAGTAATTTTTGTTGTTCTTATTGCCCTTTTAAAATAATTTCTAAAATTACAGGTATTTTTAAGGAATGAAGATGAACCACATTTTATTAACATTCAAAGTAGTAAAAGGAAGACTCACATAATAATAAGCTGACCAGTGAAACAATGAGCTTAAACAGAATAAGAAAATCACTATGGGAGTCAATTATGATAGAATCCCAATAAAAATTGAATTAACCCACTCAAAGGTCCTGTGAAACCTGATTTCCTTCTCTGATGTGTTTTCCTCTGGATTAGTAAATCTTGCATTGCTTCCCTGTGGCTCTTCATACAGCCTCAGCAATGCTGGAGATCCTAAACACAGCACTCATGCACAGATCTTCAACAACAGCCAGATGTCACTTCCACATATTTCTTGCCATGGGTTTCTCCAGAAAAAGCAGAAAAGTACCAGATGCCCCTGCAGCTCTGGAGGTCTCCGTCCTCCTGAAGTCATGCCATGTCATCTCAAACTTCCATCAACATCTTCCTCTGTTGGCCTTGACTTCTCACACCCAGCACTCAAGCTCCCCCCAGCTGGCAATGGTCTCACAATATTTGACACCTGTCTGCCTCCAATGCATGTGGGTCAAGGATGTTTCTGAATATTATGTTTTAGTGCGGGTGAGTTTGTGAGATTATTGAGCTATTTATTTAGTAACCTGTTGTTGGATACAATTTTATCCTGAAATATCAGCTCAACCAAAATGTTAATCCTGCATTTCATAACTGTGGCTAACCAAATCTTTAATACTTTCTTCTATTGTTGCAACACATATGTCAAAGTACATGCCCCCAGTTTTTATATTTTGGCAGATATTACATATACTGTACAGTATTCACTCACATTAAGAGCCATGCAAATTCTATGTGGTCTTGTTACCATTTCATTGTTCAATATACTACTCTTCTGTTTCTTTTCAAGATTAATTTGAAATTAAATTTAAATGTTGCTGCTACATCTCCTCAAAAAAAAAAAAAAAAAACCCAACAATGGAAATGGGCTTAAAACAGAAATTTTAGACAGTTTGAACTTTTTGTGGTCTCCTACTACAGTAATCAACTTGGGCACATAAAGTTTGCTGGAGTTGTTGGAGGTGGGGTGCAAGAAAGGTCAGCAGGAGAAGGTAAAGAGTCTAAAGCATCTAAAGTTTGGATATTTTCTTTTTAATTTTTTTAAATTAATAAACTGCAATGACTATGACAAAGGTTCCATTTACCCTAATAAACAGGTCATTTCTCTTTTATTCTTACTCTGAGTCAACTCCAGGACTCCTGGTGATGATGCACCATGTCAGCTACTCTAATTAAAATGCCAAGACATTAAATCAAAACAAGAAAAGGAAGGACTTTTGTGGAGTTAGTGAATTGCCTAGTGTCACTATGCAACCAGACTATTACCAGCATCAGTGCAAAGAAGGAGAAAACTGCAGAGTGGAACCAGGCATGAGCAGGAGACATATGAAGTTTTAAAAAATATTCAGGAACCTGATAGCAAGGTAGGAAAGACAAGCAGTAGGGGGGAAAAGACCTCCCTCTTTTTGCAGCAGTAAACTGAAAATTTCTCACAGATTTAGCATTAAACCATACATTAGATTAGATTGGGCTAGATTAGCCCAGTTTAGTCAGTAGAAGGACAGACATTGATTACCCTGAGCCAAGTGTTAAATGAGCAGTGATACCCAGATGG
Organism: Vidua macroura; assembly: GCF_024509145.1. Classification (NCBI taxonomy): domain Eukaryota; kingdom Metazoa; phylum Chordata; class Aves; order Passeriformes; family Viduidae; genus Vidua; species Vidua macroura. The sequence goes on along the minus strand of NC_071571.1, from coordinate 82,825,365 downwards.
ATGCTAAAAGAATAGAGCACCAATTCCCTCTGCCTGTGTATTCTCCTTGTATATGTAGCCCTCAGAGCACCTTATTAACAAGAAGCTCTCAGATTCTCCTGCTGGGAGCAGACAACAGCAAGAAGCAAATCTGTATAGTTATTTATTCCTTTTTTAGAGATCCTTAAGCCACTGTTAATGAATCCTTTAATTTGCCTTTTTGTTATTATGGCAAGTAGTGGTAATGGTTCAAATTAATGTTCCCAAACACACATCTAATTAAGGGAGAAGCCATACTGTTGCAGTCCTTCGTCAGTGAGATAAGGAGTGACTGAGGCAATAAGCAACCTCAAAGCAATATGTAATCCTAAAAATCAAGTTTAATTAACTTGAAGGAGAACATACAGGAGAAAGCCACCACTATTAGGATATTCTATGTAAAAAAAAAATAAGTAAGGTATGTCTAAATATATACTGGCCAATTAAAAATGAAGTTGGATAGCTTTGAGACCTATTTCTGATATTAACTATATCATTTAAAAGTATAGCTAAACTAGCCCAACTTGAATTAAAAAATAAAAAAACTTCCACATTTTAGGAATGAACTCAATCCAGGCTGCTACCAGTTCAAAATTCCAAGCACAGGAGGCTTGGGAAAATAGGATAACTTCATTTTCTCTTTAAAAATAGACATAATTCCTCTTATATGGTTTGAATAAAACCGCTGAGAAAACAAAATAAAAAGTCACCAAAAAAGAAGAAAAATAAAAAATTTGCCCTAAACTACTGGATTTCAGACATGCTTTTTGTCAATTCTTGTTTAGCCAAAATGGATGAAACACTTTTAGCAATTTTGGTTTATGAAAACTAGAGCTTCTATGTGTTATGTACACTGGCAGGAGATTAGGAGGGAAAAAATGCAATGCACAATTTGCCTGGGCAATTCACAGACTGCATTGTATCCTTCCCCTAATCTGGTGTTCTCCCCCTTCAACTGACCTTCCCAAAGAAACATATGGCAAAGTACTTTCACACAGCAATGAAGGCAAGGTTGTTCTTGGAGAAATCCATGAATCTTTAAGCCTACTGGTATTTCAAAACACAGAAATCACTATAATATTTTATTACAAGCTAAATATGTCCACCAAGTAACACACAGAGAAATATTTTGTCTGAATATTTTATTGGAATTTATCAGAATAAGATAAACAAGTAGTTTCTCATTTCCTTGAGCTTACTGAGGAGCTAATGCCCTAAGAGTAATCCTTCGCTGGTGCCACTTAATTATAAAAGTAAATTCTGCCCTGCCATATGGGTTGGCTTTCTTCTAAGAAAACAAATGAACTCCCAAGAAGGTTTCAGATTGCAATAGAACTCATTTATTTTTATCTGCCAGGTCACATGCAATATTAAGAACAATGCCTGGGGCACATTTTAAAGATACAGTTTCATGGGAGTATGGATTGCATGATTAATGTGAAGGCACATACTAGCCTTGGAGTGGTACCTTTCACAGATTGCTGCTGATGGCGTAAGGAAACTGAAACAAGGCTACAAGACTCCAGCTTAATCAACTCAATACCTGTAGGAGAACCGGATGTTTTGCAGAAAAAAAAAAATATCAACCAGTTATAACCTTCTCAAAAGGAGTGGAAGACAACCTGCGGAAGCTGAGGGCAGGGATAGGCAGACAGATACAATTGTAAACCATCTATTTTTGCACAGCAACAGAATGCACACAGACATCAGAAGACCACCTTTATTTCCCAAACTGGACAAGCAAGACTAATCTCAGCAATATAGGATGAACTTCCCAGTTATTGCCTACTATGGTGAATACTGTAGAATAAAATCCCTTGCATATTTTCAAAGACCTCTATATCAAAATTATTTGTGTTCTAATTTTGTTTGCCTCAGAAAAATGTGACAAAACTCATTATTTCTTGACTAAATTACTCATGGCCAACTTAAACTACCTGGTTGTCTGTCAACACTGCTCTTCCATTTGTACTGCTATACCCTTTTCTAGATGTACCTGCTGATGGATTTATGGGCAGGTGCTGTGCACACGCTCAGTCCATGTTATCCTGCAATACATTTCCAACCCTCTTCTCATCTGCCTTTTAGCAGTCCTTCCTTACATTTCTAACTAATTTCACTAAACGTTGTTCAAGCATATATAAACAGAATAGTACACACTAGCACAATTTAAAGTCTCCAAAGAACCTTGTGCAAAGAGACCAAAATTTCTCTATCACTCTGGGAGACACCTTTTGGGGTATCACAGGACCATATCTGTCTTTCCACATAGCTGTATGACATTATCAACTCTCAACAGGAATGCAGTCTGGATCCCAATTGGGATCTTTGCTACCATCTCAATAAGACAAACCATAAATATCTTTAGAGGCTGTAGAACTTCATAAATGAAAAAGAGTCACCTGCCATGAATATCAATAATGGAAAAGGGATTAAGAATTTCCAACACTGTCAAACTTCCCCAACAGTATTTTGTTTGATTTCTAAGGCAGAGGAATTTGGGATCATTAAATCCATTAAGGTGGAAAAAGTCAATAAGATGAGCCAGAACACAGCTTCTAACTGTGAAAGATCATTCCTCTAGTTTAGAATACTACCAAATTACTAAAGCAGAATCCTGAAGGTGCAAGGATGGGGTGGGCTGACCCTGGTTGAAGACCAGGTTCTCATCAAAATTGCTCTACCACTCCCCTCCTCAACTGGGCAGGAAAAGAAAATAAAACAAATGGTGCATGAGTTGAGATAAGGACAGGGAGACATCATTCACTGATTACCTTCATGGGCAAATAGAAACAACTTAAAGAAATTAACTAAATTTATTACCGATCAAGATCAGAGCAGATCTGATTATAGGCTGGGGATGGTGTGGCTGGACAGTGCCCAGGCAGAAAAGGACTGGGGGTGCTGATTGACAGCCGGCTGAACATGAGCCAGCAGTGTGCCCTGGTGGCCAAGAAGGCCAACAGCATCCTGGCCTGTATCAGGAATAGTGTGGCCAGCAGGAGTAGGGAGGTCATTCTCCCCCTGTACTCAGCGCTGGTGAGGCCACACCTTGAGTGCTGTGTCCAGTTCTGTCTCTCAGTTTGGGAAGGACGTTGAGACGCTTGAGTGTGTCCAGAGGAGGGCAACAAGTGACTGAAGGGCTTGGAACACAAACCCTGTGAGGAACGGCTGAGGGAGCTGGGGTTGTTTAGCCTGGAGAAAAGGAGACTCAGAGGTGACCTTATCATTCTCTACAATTCCCTGAAAAGTGGCTGTAGGCAGGTGGGGGTTGGTCTCTTTCTCCAGGCAACAACTGACAGAACCAGAGGACATAGTCTTAAGCTGTGCAAAGGGAAATACAGGTTGAATATTAGGAAAAAGTTTTTTACAGAAAGGGTGATAAAGTACTGGAATTGTCTGCTCAGGGAGGTTGTGGCCACCATCCCTGGATGTGTTTAAGACTGGATGTGGCACTCGGGCCAAGGTTTATTTGAGGTGTTAGGGCATGGGTTGGACTCAATGATCTTGAAGGTCTCCTCCAACCTAGTCATTCTGTGATTCACAGTGAATGGATTCAGTCCACCTGCAGTGGAGACTACATGCAGAAAGTGCATAGTCAGTAAGATTATCAGTGCCATCGACACTTGCAATTTTGGGACTACAGCACCCTGATAATTGGTTGATAGTCTCTGAATCTAGGACCCCATGATGTACAATGACTCATGGGGCACAATGCCTAAAGAACAGAAAGGTGTGTAGCAAAAAAGATGTACTGATATCAATAATGCATACAATTAGAGAAAACTGCTGGCAAGTTTAGGTATTCTAAAGGAAGATCTCCATGGCCAAACACAACAACACCGGAAAGGTTAACATTTAGAATGGAAATGCAGAATAACAAAGGGAAAATCAATGCCTTCTATGAACAAATAGCAGCCAATTATACTGAACTGTGTAAAACAAAATTGCTGTAGTAATTTTAATAAACCTGAATATTTCTATTTTTCTAATTTTAGTCAAAATAAGATATATAAAGCTCTGAAGCTTCATTAACTCATAAGAAAAAGGAATCTTTTGATGTATGGGATCTTCTGCAAAAAGCAGAATTAACAGCTGATTTTTGTTGTAGTCACTGCTTATCCAACAAAATCATCCAAAGCTTATCTCATAGTGATTCAAAAGGCTTCATCAAAAGCAACGGTTTAAATGAGCTCATTTTTTGCTCAGATTTGGTCTCCAGATTAACACTATGGAGAATAAAATAAGAGAGGAAGGAGAGAAATGTATTCTTTTTTTTTTTTTTTAACAGTTACTAAAATATCTGTACAGAATGCACTGATCCAACACACATTTCCATGGGTCCCGGGGCCTGGGAAGATGCTCAGACAACTTATGATGACAGTACTTACAGAGTAGCAGCAATTGATAACCTCATATCTTGTTTCACTGGGTAGCTTACAGAACTGAAAAATCAACATCAAGGCACAGAATACCCCATTTCATGTGGGCCAAAGATATATGAATACACACACACACACACACACACACACACACACATACCTATTTCCACACTCAGAAAGTTTTCCCCTGTAGATAGGCAACTTCCACTGGCCCATGGAAAAAAGTTTTCTTACAATGCATTTTATGACTCTGCATGTTGAAACTCATTTTCAGCTAAGAAGCAAACTGGGAAACAGAAATACATTCCAATGCTAAACCTAACAGATAAGTGAAGTGACTAGAACTTTGTTAATTCAAAAGTAAAATATATTCAGAAGGCAGGTGTGAATAATAAGTTTAGATGGTTACATTTTTTTGGCCAACCAAGATGTTTTACTACACCTCATATGCTAAGAAGAAAAAACAGTGCTCAAGGACTGCCACTGCTTCAGTGTTGACATCTAAGACAGTGTCACTGTTGATCACAGCTTGAAGAGCGCTCTCCTACTGTGCAAACAATGACTATCACCCACTTTACCACTAATTCTGCAGTCTTTAACAGATCACTCCGGGCATCATAGTGAATAATTACTAGAAACATCCCAACACAAAGAGCCACATTGTGTAGCCAAATTTGGGATCATCCTAAGCTTCATGCAATGGCAACTTTTATCACATTGCCATATGGCACCTGCTTGTTCCACCGTATGCACACAAGATTTGTGTACTCCAGGCCAGTCCTCTTATAAATTAGGATAGTGTAAGCTATTGTAAACCTTGATTGTCAGGCAGGCAGTCCATCTTGTAACTCTGGTCAGGGATTAGAGAAATAAACATACATAACATTCAGTTTAGTGGGTCTAGAAGGCAGGGGAGCCACACAAGAGCACACTGATATTGGAATTTGGCTAAATATTCCTTATCAGCAAAGAATAAAATCCAATCTAGTGCAACACAAAAAAGAAAACAGATTTCTCACCTTGCTCCAGCAATAAGCTCTTTTTGTCCTGGGTCAAATGTTAACTGTGAGAAGTCCACAGCATCTTCTGCTTTGAACACGTATAGCCAAGGGGCAATTTCTAAAAACAATCAAGAAATACAACTTTTACTATAAATGTTATAGGTGTAGTACCTCAGGTAGCCACCATTAAATCTGCAGATATTTCATGTGGGTCTGCAAGTTTTCTCCTCATGGTCCTCTAAGGAAACATAGGAGACTTTCACCACCATGCCATTTAATTTATAATACAGGCCTGTAAGATATATATGGCAGCCATCTGATACACACTTGAATCAAGTATCCATATTTTGTTCTGAATTGTTTTTCCTCCTTGGGTAAAGCAGAAAACACCACAGTACAACTGCAATTCTCTGACACATACTCAAGTAAAGTTCGATTCAATTTCCATGCATCAAAAACAGCTGAGAACTAGAGGTTTTTTGTTTCTTTTTTTTTTTTAAGAGAGCTATTTAGTTATTTATTTTCTTTACAAAAGGATCTGATTAAGTAAAAAGGATGAGGAAAACAAGTTTGATTTTTCATCATTTTCACAATAAAAAGGTTGAGAAATGTGGGATGAAAAAAAATGCTTGACATTCACTGAAGTTTTTTTTTTCCACCTTCCTTTTTCAGACCAATTTAGTGCTACATCAAGCAGGGAAGACAAGCTTGTGAGTTGCTGAAAATTAGCAAGGGGCATTACTTCTATTCAGAATATAAACTTGTTCCTAATTTCAAACTTAAGCACACATAAATAGATGCAAATCAAATCCTTAAATATTTTCATTACTAGTAGTTCATTTTTTCATTCATATCACTAACTGGCCACTAAAGAGTTTGGCTAAATAAATACAATATTATGGGAACAGAGCATAATTTTTTTTTTTTTTACTTTTTTTAAATAGACATATAGAATATATAAAATTGCTGTAGAGAATAGAAATGGTAGAAATGGCTCACTAAAAAAAAGTCTAGTTGTACAAAAACCTCATTCTCTAGAATTCTGCAATTCTCAGGACAATGATTGAAGCTTTGATGTTTTCTTTAATGTAGTCACAAAGCATTAAAACTGGAACTTACATGAAAGGTGAAGATGGCTGAGCATGTATGGCATAATGGGCTGTGGGCCTGTCTATTTGAAAATTACAAGTGTGAAACAGTCACTTGAAAGACCAAAGACATGGTCATGACCATTTAGAACACACAGTCAAAACCAACCCAACCCCTCTGCGGGTGCTGCAGAAATGCAATTTTTGACACTGGTATCATTAGTTGCAGCTCAGGTTAGAAACATTCATTCTAAGCTCTCTTCTTTACTCACTCATTTTGCTTTTGCAAATGTCTCAGTTGAAATAATCCATATCTGGTGCCTGTTTCAGGATGATTTGTTCCTAATTTAAAGTTTTAGCACAAGTGGGCTATCCATTCCTAAGGAAAGGGCCCAGGAGAAAAATGTTATTCTGTGTCAAAACGTGTTCAGCCATTGCAGAGAGCCATTAAATGCAATGTGCAGAAGCTGTATCATCATATACTTTGGAAAAACAGATGGAACTGTGAAGTAGAATCACTTGGGTGTCAGAAAAGTAACTTCTGCATTTTTAATGTCAGCCCGTATGCATCTGGGCAATTTCAGGCTCGCAGTGCCAGTTTGTACATGTTCTGCAGTAGTTGTAGATAAATTCACTGTTCATTTCCATCTGCATTGGATGGGTGCTCAAACCAGGATTCCAATGCTGGGGTGGAAAGGGGATATGGCCACATATTAGATAACTGTGATTACAGCTGCCATCAGGCATTACTTCAGATGCTGTGCAGAGAACCCAACAGGATTCTGAGGGAGGAAAAATACTCATATACATTACAGGCCTGTATATATAGCCTTATACATACTTACTTATCTATTTTTATTTAAATATATATATATATGGCTACACAGGCAAGCATAAAAGAGGTGTTTCCTAATTTTTTTGTACTTAATTTTGCAGCCTTAAATTTTCAATCATGCATTTCATATGAAACAATCAATTGCAAAGTTCTAAAATGTTAAGAAATTAGGTAGGACATGAAGATGAGGAAATCCAGAGGTAAATCATGAAGAATCTCACTTACTGGCAAAAGAAGGAAAAACTAAAAAAAAGAACAAAACAAAAAAACAGCCAGACCCACTGTGGAAACATCAGTCTCTGAAAGAGTGACAAGGTAAGCAGCTGAGAATGGAATTACCCCAGCTCTATATTGACAGGACAAGTAAGACCCTTGGTCTTCTGAAAGGAGAGGAGTGTCTCCCCACAGCATGAGAGGCCAGGGACAGTTCAGTACAAGAAGTATTGCAGTGCCAAAAGGCTACAGGGAAGACTGAGATTCAAAACTCAATTCTCTTCCACTTGTCCTGCTGTCTCAGCAAGACACAATAAAGCTTCAAGGTACAGCAAGCAGGTGATTTAGACCACTTCCAGGTGTGGAGCAAGGGAGCAGGGGCCAGGCAGAGCAAGGCAAGCCCAGACTAGAGAACAAGAATGAGGACTTGCTAAGAAATCTCTCTGAAATCTGAATCCTCTTCAAAATATAAATTATTTTATCCTGTCTTTGTTGCATTCAGCAGTGCTCTTGCTTGAGGGAATAAGGTCAGGAAGACCAAATGGCTGCTAGAGCTCTTCTTTTTCAGAAAACACTCTGAAATTGTATCTCTTGTGTGTCACAGTGGCAGCATGTGTCACACAGAAATAAGTATTTATGAGATAAAGCTACAACTTCATGACACTTTTGTAAGGGAAAATGAACAAAAACACAGTGCCTGCAAAAAAAATTTTAAAAAAGGCAATCCAACCCCATGTACACTGCAAAAGTAAAAGCTTATGTAACTAATTAACAGAATAATTAAATTTCTTTTCACTGAAACAGTGAAATCTAACTGAAAACCCATAGGTGAAACAAGACTTTTTAGTTTTGCTATGAATTATCTCCTTAGAGTGAAAAATTCATAATTAGCTACTAAAAGCCTAGAAATTATTTTTCTTCCAATTAAAACTATAACAGTAAAATATCAAGAAGTAATAATTTAAATTTATTAATGGTTTTCATGCAGATACAACATGACAAGCTTTACACAATAACATAGTTGTACATTTTGTGCACTACAACAGTATCATAAATAAATGTGTAAGGCAATTAAGCTGCCCTGCCAACAGGTAACCTAATAGTATTGCTTTCTGGTCACAGGTGACAAACAGCAACATCCCTACGCTTTCCAATCCTAACCCTCTCCTTCCCGACATTCCCCTCCCTTTCCTCTGCCCTCACTTCATGTGAATTACAGTAAAACACCAAGCCCTTTATTGGCTTCTCTCTTCTTACTCCTGATACTGAGAACACTTATTGAAACACACCTTCAGCCTGGATTTGTTTTTCCTTTAAAACCAAGAAGGCATGTTTGCCATTCTGCAGACATCGACCTAGGACTCAAAGCTGTCCAGGGAAAATTATCATGATATACATACAGTCATGACAGCAGGTGATGGCCAACACTCACTGCGTTCTTTTGGTACATTCAAGACAGACTTACCCTTAGCAACAACAAACAAAAGAAATTTTCATTGCTATTATAGGACTGTAATCTGCAGGCCTTATAACTCAAAAATATTCCCAAAAAAATCCCCACTCTCTCATGGAACTAAAAGATGGATGTCAAAAAAAAATCCTTCTGAGAAGGTACAGGTCTCTTTCACACGCTGGGAACTGGATGCTATGGGTTTTCCTGGGGAGTTCGGGTTTTGGGAGGGAGGATTAATAGCTTAGATTTAATATAAAACAAAGTTTGCCGTGGTCCATAAATCTACAGCAAAGCAAACACACCGGATTCCACCGAGCGCAGAGGAAAGGTCAAGGAATTCTCTTAAAGAGGTTTAAAGACAAAGGAGGTTAACAATCAAAGCTGGGCAGAAGGACATTAGATACTCATATTAAAAAAAAATAAAAGACCAGAAACCTGCCTCAGTTTTACTTTAAATTTAGTATCTGCCCAACAAGCCATGACTTGTTTGGTTTACATAGTTCCAAGGACTCCCCAAGGGCTGAGCTCTACAGTTCTTTGCAAATGAAATTGTAAAGTTCCCTCTAACCTAAGTTTCATTCTTCAGTACTTCAAAGTAAAGGTACAGTAAATAGTAGAATAAATTGAGAAATTACTTACAAGGAATAGAATGGTATATTTAGAACCAAATTCAGAAGTGATCTTTAATAATAATATAACTTGGCAAATAACAAAGTCAAAAGACAATAAGAACCTCCTAATTTCATTTAAAAATTAACATAGATATTAAAAGTTCTAGTGTGTTTATGGTGTATATATGTGACACCTCATGCCATGGTGTCCTTTTTGAAAATAGTGAGCACAAAGTTAAACATGCACAGCAGCACTTTCTTGAAGAAATTCTGTTAGTAAAATAACAACAATAGCAATAACAATAATAATAATAGAACAGCAATACCACTACAGTAACAGCAACAACAAAAACATCATAGTTGAAAACTAGCAGATTTGCAATATTAACAGAAGTCTCTGGGTGGCATCAGTACAACAAACTCGCCAATCTTATCAGAAGAAAATGAAAATATATTTCTGCATGCTAAAGCTATTTTTACAATTAAATGTATCTAATCTAATGATGATACAATAACTCCATCTTCCTGAAGCTGTGTAATAATTTTAGCCTTAGATCTCTTCCTGTGATACTCAAGTTACACTACTATCCTCTTCAAAGGCAGCGAGACATGTCACAAGTCTCCCCAGGGATGTGCCACACGGACTCCATTACATCACCCCCGGTGCCCTGGTGACAGAACCATTAACCCCAGGGGAATCTATTAAGCAAGGTGTCAGGGCTGGCAAGAGGAGATCCACCTGTTCATTCATTCAGCAGGTCCTGCCTGGGGGTTTATTCTCAACATTTGTGCTTGAAGGACACAGCTAGGAGCACTTGTAAACACTCTGCTGTGGCACTTTGGGACTCCACAGTCTCCATCTTAAAACTAGAACTGAGAAAAACAAGATTTTCTTCAGCAATTTCTGTGCACCATTGGTATCGATTCAGTGTGACTGTTAAGTTCTCATTTTAAAATTACATTATATTATAAATATATCTGTGAATAATAAATTCACTCAGAACAACTTCAGGTTAACAAGCATTTCTCTGTGTTGGAAAAACAGGCAAGAAAAATGGCATGACAGAGACTGTTGCAGAATCTTTTATGATTCACTTTTGCCTATACTTTTTTCTTACACTTCCAATCACCAGTTTTCCTACCTCTTTCACACTGTATTCTCTCCTCACAGAAATGTATTAAACACACCCTTGCTGGTAAGTCATTGACTCACTGCAGATGAAAGGAAAAAAGGTGCCACAGCTCAAGTGAAGAAAGGAAATACATGCCAACACTATTCCACAGGTTCTAACTAAAAAATGTTTAGTTAGAAATTTCTTGATGACTCCATCAAGAAAGTTCACCAAAAGAACAGCTGTACTACTTCTGAAAGCAATCACAATTCACACCCCTGCTTACCAGAAAGGGGCTGAGTGAGGCCTAGTTTGTCAAAAATAGAACCTTTTTTTTTTCTAGAACTTGTTCAAGGCATGTGTTTCTCTGCATTTGCATGCAATGACTCCAATGTTCTAAATAATTTTTATCAGTAACTGTAAAAAAAAAAAGAGTAAATACTGGGTAGAAAGCAGCTATAGTTACAAACATGTAACTGACAATATAAGGTATCATATACAGGTTTTTTTTCCCTCAGGTGACTTTCTGAAAATACAGTTGCAAACAATCTTCTGGATTAGGCATCAGAGCTTATCTGGTTGTCATTGCAATGGAAAGAAACCCATTGCTGCACCTGAACAAACTACTTTGTGCACTCCTCAGGCTGTAGAACCATGAAGCTCCGCCACAACTGTGGCGGTTCTATTTCTGGTACAAAGTGTTTAAACCCATACAAATGCAACCTATTTTTTATATACTTGTAGAGTCATGCTTTATTTTTACTTACTTTGAAGCAAATTCCTACTCTAACTTTAGCTTAACTCTGTTGCAAAACAGGCCAGAGCAGACTTTTCCCAACTGGTTTATTTCTGTTGGATGCATTAACCACAAAATCATTAAAAGTGCCATTTCTTTTGAGAAAGAAAATCAAAAATATGATAAAAGAATCATAAACCAAAAAAACCTAATCAAACAGCTATAATTAACACAGCAAATATTTTTTTATTTCTCTTACGGAAAAGATTCATTCTACGGGTTACAGTATTCCAGCAAAAACAATATGCTGAATGATATTCATTACAAAATCTAAGCACAAACATCTGCCCTGCTCTTCTTCCATAAGGCCCATGGTAGAAGCCAAGCACTTGGAAGACAGCAGCTCACTGCAAAGGAGAGAAAACCTGCCCATTACAGGCTGCTTTTCCTTTAATTCCAGACATATGCTTTCTATATGCAGTGTTATATTGGTAGATGTGCTTCCAGGACCATATACCTCCTCAGTTTTATGACCCTGACTGCTTATTACAGAATTGTATCCCCAAGGTGACTGCCTTGCTCATGCTGTAGAGCCTTACTCAATGAGTCTGGAGAAAATCCCACAGGGAGATTGTGTAGAGTGCCCCTTGCCTAGGTTGTACATCCAGAGGTGCTGTGGGATGCAAAGCCAGTCACACCCAATACAATTACAGTCTGGGTATCCATTAACCCTTCCTACATGCTCCTATTGCTGTCCTCCTTTAGCATGCATTGCAGGGGCAGACAAAATAATTATTAATGCAACCTACAACAGTAGAGCTTAAAGGTAGGACCAACACTTCGTTTTGGTTTCAGAGTTGAAATTAACTAGAAGGAGAAAAAAAATGCCCAAGTAACACAACACTAAGTATTAGGCACACCACCAGGATGAATTAGAAGGCATCAGGAAGGTGCTTTTTCTGTAATTTTTCATACACAAGAAGTACAAACTACTGCATTTAGAACTGTAGTCAAATAAACAAAAAAGGACTAAGCAAGTCTCTAACATTTAAACTCCACAGAAAGAGACAATATTTTCTAGAAGAAAAAATACAAATTGAAAAGACAACGCTCAGCGCTCAGCTCAATGCTCCAGTGAAATTCCTGGAAATTCCTGGTCCACCTGTTACTAGAATGTAGTTGGCATGTCCACTTTTTCATAGGTAAGGTACAAACATTCATTTGTCAGGCCTAAGGAGGGCCACAGATGTAAATAAATCTAATGGTCTGTGCTACCAGAAGGCTCTAACAATCTAATTGGAATACACCAGAAGCAGGCTGAACACAACATATGAGAAGAGCAGTAGTTCAACAACAAAAAGACAGGATCACCCAACACCATTTAATGCTTTTCTGTAAAATGAAAGGATTAGGACAGATGGATCTGTTACAGTACTCAGTATTGCATTTTAATGAAAAAGGAATTTCACTTGCAATACAGAACTCATTTATATCACGGCTGTGTACAGAATTAAGAGTGTGTGGATGGACATCATAACTGGGACATGAGAGAATATATGTTTATATGTTTAGTCAAGCCCTTATTTTTAATAAAATTGAAAATTCAAAATATTTCCTATAGAAATTATGAATATGTTTTAATCAGAATAATATATTGAAAAATATAGACATTCCGGTAATTAGTGATTAGACAGTAGGAACTCTACAGTTTCCAAAAAAGGTGTCCAGGATGATATATGAAAAAACAAAACATTACTTTTTTCCAAGAAAAAAAAAAAGTCTAGGCAGGGAAATTTAATGCAATCCAGTCCTCTATAAAGGAAAAGATGAAGTTACAAAGTTGCCCAGAATGATTAAATCAGCAACCACAAACTAAGAGCTCCTCTTTTAAGTCTTACCACACTACATTTGGTTCTCCTTTGGAAACATGAAAACATGTCAGACCTCCATCTGCATTTCAGAGCTCATCTTTGCTTATAGGGGAAGAAAAAACGAAAGAAAAAAAGAACCAACAAAAAGACAAAGCAACCTCAAAACTACAGATCCCTTTCAAGATGCAGTATTCTGGAGGTCTCTAGATCCCATAAACAAACCAGCTGCCTTCTTTCTATTAAGCAATAAAACTTAATACAGTCCTGAAGCTTGCTTTTCCATACAAAGAGAACTGCAGAAGCCAATAAATAAATATCTATATCTAGCCTTATCTAGAAGCTCTGCTAGCTTCTCGTGCTCCTCTCCACTTTAAATCATTTGTAATAAAACAAATCCCAAGACCATAAACCTCTTGATATTCCCCAGAAAGTTTACCACCTGCTTACTGTGCATTCATTTTATGAACAGCTATTACAGCTTCAGAACAATTTTGGAGGTAATGAGGTAGGGCTGTAAGTAATTTATTATTAATGGGGAAAAGAGAAAATGAACATACTTCCTGCAGTATATGTTTCTTGACTTTGAACTTGAATTTCTTTCTTAAGCCTATGGTAAACTTGCTTCCTTTTACTCAATTACTTTCATTGTTCATTGATTCTCTCAGAAGGCACGAAGTGGCTGCCCTAGCCACCTGTCTACTGCTCTCCAGGCAGTCACAGCAGTTGCCCTGTCCCAGTTCCCTCACCTGCTTTAACAACGCACTCTAACCTTCAAGATCTAAAATCTAGCCTGCATTCCTATTTTCTCTGCCCTGCCAGAGCTCCCCAGCTAGAAGTACATATTGCTGCATTCTTATGTGTGTGCATATGTCTATTACTAGGATAATTAAAGGGAATTTGGGTTCTGACTGTCTGCGCCCTCAGGGAAGAGACAGGAACATCTGCTGCAATGCCTACTTATTTCTTATTTTTCTGAACAAGGGTTTGGAATTGTTTATGCTTCATTGTTCAAACACACATATTGCATACAAATATAAGAAAGTGTAAGGGAAAAAAGACTGAACCCCCACCTAGATGAAAGTGGTTTCAGCACTTCCAGCACAGTCAAAAACCACTAACTTCACACCTCATCCAGCACAGAGTCCTAATGCTCTTCCCAGGGAGAGCAGCTACTCCTTATAGTTAGAATCTCTGGTCCCTGTGCTGCTGCTGCCAATTTTCCTGAATATGATGGAGAGAGAGACTGCCCATGAAAAACATTTGCCATCCTCAGTCATGCACTCTCTTCAGAGGGGTTTAACCTTTCACATTTTAACACTTACATGCTGGCTTTGGCAGCCAGTGGAAGAATTCATTTTGAAGGAAAACGTGTTGTATACTTATGGGAAATGATTATTTAATCTCAAGATGGAGTTTTGTAAAGAAATCTGCTCAGTTTTAATACATGTATTGTAGGGAGCAGAAACAGAATGCAGATTGCCCATAGACAGTTATGCACTGTTATTTTTGTTGGAAATATCTATGCTTCAAATAACAAGACCTTTTTTTGCTAGAAATGACCATCCTGCAATGATGCATTCTTACTTATGTTGGCATATGAACATAACAAACTTTTTTATTTACATTGTTTCAGCAAAATAAAATTTCTTGATCCTATCAATTCTGCCCAAGTCAATTTTGTGACTTTTAGCTCACAAAATAAAGGTCAGATGATATTTCATGAAGAAATACAAAATCCAACAAAATAAGACACATTATAAAGACAAAGGGTATAGAGAACAAAGCCTGACACTAATCTTGTTAAGAGTTTGGAGCCAGGACTTCAAAGAGGAATATATTCCCCACCTCCTCCACTCCCCCACCACGAAAATAAAAATATGCCCCAAAGCCAAAAAAAAGAAAGCAACATGCAAGGAAAAAAAAAAAAAAAAAAAAGAACCACAACACTACAATCAACACTTCTCTTTGTAGAACTTACTTTTGCTCCAAAAGACACTGCTAAACTCCAGGCGTTTGTCACTATTAACAACTATTTTAGTAGATTCATTGTAGTGCTGGTTGTAAAACAGTCAGGTCGTAATTCTGAGAAATGGTAGAAAACAGCCATAAATCCATCAAAACAAAATCTGAAGTGAGCACTGAAAATGGAAAGACAAGCTTATGACAAGTCAAAGTTTGGTCCAACCTGAATATGACAAATTGTCATGTAACAAGTAAGTATCTATCACGTTCAGCCACACAAAATCAGCTGCTACCCAGTGTCCTAAAGTCCTGTCAACAGCAGACAAGCACTGCCACAGAAGGAAGACAGGGAAGAAAGCATGTGAAAAAGAAGCAAACAACACTTTGAAGAAGCACTGACTGCGGTTCTCTATTTCCACCCAATCTATCTAATAAACAGACTATATCTTGGTAAGGTTATTGGTAAGGCTCTGGTTATTTAAGAAATTAGGAAGAAACTTTAAGTAATGTTTTTCTCCCCATCTCTTAAAATTCTTGAAACTTCAGAGCTTGAAGCAAGGCCAAAGGATGGGCCAGGGTTTCCCCAATCTCTCAGCCAAAGTGATAGGCAGCAGAAGGTGACATTCAGTGACAGGCAGTAAGGGCAGCAGGTGCCATCAAGTGACAGAAATACAGACCCCATAAACACTGCGCAGGATCCAGAAGAGAAGACCACTGGGATGAGTCTTTCCAGTAACTGTGTCACTAGAAAGTATAAAAACAAAGTTGCCCAGGAGCAGATGGCCAGTAATTGCAATTGTTGACTTCTTTTCTGACCTAGCAGTCTAAGTTATTTAGAATTATAGAATGGTTTGGGTTGGAAAATATCACTAAGATCATCGAGTCCAGTTGTTAACCCAGCACTGCCAAGTTCACCAAGTCCCCAGGCACCACATCTCCATTGAATACATCCAGATACGGTGACTCCACCACCTCCCTGGGCAGCCTGGCTCAATGCACAACAATGCTTTCAATGAAAAAGTTTTTCCTAATATCCAATATAAGTCTTCCCTGGCAAAACTTGAGGCCACTTCCTCCTGTCCCACCACTTGTTACTTTGGAGAAGAGACCAACCCACACCGTGCTACAGCCTCCTGTCAGGCAGCTGTAGAGCATGATAAGGTCATCCCTGAGCCCCCTTTTCTCCAGTCTTTTCTTATGAAAAAAAATTAAAATTGTATCTGGTGGGGGAAAATATTAAACAGAAAAAAATTAGAGCAATATTGCGCTCCCTCTTGCTCTAAGCACACATATCAAAAAATTGACAGAACTTCATCTGCATATGAGCTCTATTTCTTGATTGCTGATCTGTTTATTTAACATATCCCAGTTTGGATGATTTACAACATTTTAGCAAAAATACAGCTCTTTTGAAGAAGAAGAGAAAAAGAACAAAAAATCCAGATTTTAAGTCCATCTGCCCACTTTGTACAGATTGAATGCAGCAGGAGCCTCTCACTCATTTTGCTCTTTGTTAACAACCAGAGAACTGCACATGTTCTAAAGAGCCACATTAGGGCAATAAGGAACAAATCAGCCATGGGAAGGCTCATAGGAACATGTCTGCACAGCTCACTAGTCGTTGTAGCCACTGATAATTTTATATTATTGAAATTTATGAAAATTATTAGCATTCCATGAAGGTCCAGCACTTGACTGGACGCCAAAATAATTGTGAATTGATGCTTGCTTCAAAACATGATCACTTTCAGAGGAAAAAAAAGTAGCTGGTATGCAAGTCCTTTGCTTTGAGAATTCATCCCCTACCATTCCTTGATTTTTATGGGAATGGGCACCAATGACACTGGGTGATTCAGGGAAATATAGGAGGATAGTAACCTTCAGCCTCCAAAGATTTTTTTAGTTAATAGTAAAGAGTTGAAGGTTGCTCTTCCCCATCAGAAGCTTGATCTCCTCTACAAAAGTAAAAGCAAACCTGATTCAATAAAGAAAAATATATAGAACTGGTAAAGGAATTATTTTCCTCCTTAAGAGGGGCTGGTTCTTGGCAAGGTAGCACAATCTTGTAGTCCTATCATCTAGACAAACAAAGTTGCAATATCTAGCAATCAACTTTTCTTCACTGACAAATCATCTTCATTTAAAGAAAAACCCGAAAGATGATACAGAATGGAAAGCAATACACCCTAACACCACTACAGATACTGGCAGAGCATCTTTGAAATGTATTTATGAAGACTTGAAAAAAAAGGAAAAACTAAACAGCTTAGTAGGCTACAATTAGTTTAAAGGAAAACTTGCAACAAGATTAGGATAAAGAGAAGAGTACAAACAAAATCAAGTTCATATGCCATTTATCCTCCTTCATTCAGCCCACATATTATTTCCTCTTGGCACATGTTAAGTGCTTGCACTCCGTACACAAACCACAGGATAAAATGAGCAGAGCAATGTACTGAGTCTATATTACTTACACAAACATCAAGTAAGGGAATTCTGTGGTGGTCAGACAATAAGGTTAAGAAAATATATTTCTTAGGATTCTCTAACCAAGGAATCAAAAATAACTATGCTATTTTTCTTTTCTGGTTAACCTCAAGTTGAAATGAAGGGTTTAAGTTCATTTCTTCTATGGATTGAGACATGCTATTTTTGAGCATGTTTATTCAACAGATAACTTTGTTACAGCACAGTATGTATTTAAATTATCACTAAATATAGCTTCTAAAATTATGTAAATTGATGGGTTTTTGTTGAGACAGCACAACTTTAAATTCTGATTATTCTATGTGAGCCTAGAAAAATGAGATTTGCACCAGAGCAAATGATCTCTGCTGTTCTCCCAGTATCAATTAAGTCAAGTTCACAATTGCACTTTATTTCTTATAGAAAAGCCTAAGAAATTCAACTTTATGCAGATAAACTGCAGGACAGTCAATACTAAAAATGTCATGCCTGAAACTGGATTTGGGTCAATTCTTTTTCCAACTCACTCACACACTGCTAAGCAGTTGTGATGGCTCCTTCAGTTCTACCTCATGGATAGTGCCTGTCTACAGAACGAGTCTTCAGCTGAGCTTTGAAAGGTCTGGTGTTTCACAGTTCAGCAAAAGTGTGTGTCTGGAGAAACAAGCTGCCACTGTAACTACTTTTATCCTTTTTGTTGACTGTTTTCATTTTTGGTTTTGTTTTGTTGTTTTTTTTTTTTTTAAATAATCTAATAAAAGGTCAGGTCCCCAGAAAGTTACCACAAAGGTTCAGGTGGAAACAGAGCACCAGAGCAGGTGGACTATGAAATGCTAGAAATATTTAGACAAACATTACACTACTCAACTGTTTTGCTTTGGGTTTTTTAGAATAGTTCAACCCTTATAAAGCATCATTGTTTCTCATAGAGCTAATGTGGGTTTTACAGCCTTTTCTAACTGTTCAGGTTAAACACTATAGTATAATTCCTTCACTATAATAAAAGAATGTTTTTTTCCAAGTAGCTGACCATCAGTAAACCCTAATACACTTACAGAGCTAACATTTCAAATCTGCATGCAAATGAAAGTATAACCAAATGAAATAAAATTTAATAAAAATAAAATTTGTATGACTATCTTTAATGAATAGCTTATTTAAGCCTTTTCTGTCCTAACTCTTAAGCTACTTCAAGAATAATTTCCTTTTTTTTACATTGTAAACATTTGGAAACATCTGTGTATCCATTCTGTAATCTGCACCTTCTTTCCTTTCGCCCAGTTCTAAAATACATTTCATTTATAAACTCTTGACTCCAATTATTAGAATTAGGATAGCTGATGAATTCTTAGCATATGAAGACAGATTTTTTTTTACTTTTTTTTTTTACTTTTTGTTAAGCCTGCATTTCAACAGCACATTTTTTGTGCTTCTAGACACAGACTCCTCCTTAGAGAGAGAGAGAGAAAGGAACTTTTAAGAGGGACCATGTACCATAAGTCAGTTTCACCACATAAAACACTGAACTCCTCACTCTGGGCTGATCCTGTCAATCTCTCCAATACTTAGATGTCTATTTTACATTAATCTGTTTTCTGAGATAATTCCTAACAACTTGAAATAATGAGAAAAGGAAATTTTCAGCTTCCAAGGAAGACACAAAGCGCCTAATTCTAGTTGAAGGAAGCTCTATGATAAGAAATTGTAGAGCTGCCAACATTTTCTGATCTATAGCAGACTTTCTTATTTATAGATTCTGGAAGAGCAAAAAGGTGCATTATGCAGTCCTAATATTAATTATGCAGATAAACAAATTACAACATGCTTATCAATACTGTGTATGAGAGACACAAAATGAAATCTTTGGGATCATGTCAAAAGTCCCTTCAAAGTGTGTGCATCTTCTGCTACTGTATCTTCTTTTTCCTCTTCCACCAGCTAACAAAGTACTTGAGCAAAAGTTCTCAACTGGTGGGTGAAATTCTTGCCATTTCCTAACAGAAGATATATCACAGTCTTCACCTAAAACTATTTAGCTGGAAAAATCAGTGCTAGAAATAGTATATGCATCTCTACACAAGGTAGCTTGACAGAATCATCACCTAAGTGAGCAATTTTTGATGAGCAGTGGGAAAGAAAGCAAGCTCTTTCAGGAGATAGACTCCCATTTCATATTTCACTGTGACAACTCCTGGGGACTATTTTGTCTTTTTATTAGGTTTTTTTTTTTGCAGCTGTTCATCCATACTCTACACCAGACTCTCACTCCATTAGTTTTATTTAATAGTCTATACTTCATCTACCATACCTCTCAAAGGAAGACAAATCAAATAAGTACATTGCTACTTTGGCATACCAGAAACTACAAAAAAAAAAAAAAAAAAAAAAAAAGCTTTGATCAGTTATAAGTAAAATAAAAGCATTGATATCTCTGTAAAGTTAGTACCGAGTTTACAAGCTCAAAAGCACCTACCATTCAATAGCACTCAGCCTTGGTTGATGTTCAGCATGCCACACAGTATTTAGCTCTGGTGGATCTAACACTGCTACAAGATGACTTTACAGACCAGGGCATTAATGCAGCACTCAAAGGAATTTTGACTGTAACAAATTGATTTCTCAACTCAATGTTGGTCTAGCAGCACTAACGACATCAATAGATACAAAGAGCATTTTCCTATAGGCATTCATGAAGTCAGCAAATGTCTCAGGAAGAATATGGATATCAGTAAGGTCAGTTGAAACCTGCCAACTCTTATTGCAAGACTCATTCAGAGAGTGGCTTCTCACACGCATCTCTCTTCTTATATTCTGATACCCCAATTAATCTGTTCCTAACATACAGATTGAAAGACAAACCTCTCATGCACTTTTTCCTAGGTTCTCAAAACTTCTGTTTTCCATTAACTGGCAGTCCTGCAACAAGTCAAATGCTGTGTGCCCACACCAACAAGGTTACCCAGCTATCACATGCTGTATGCTGCACTGCAAAGGTGTTTCTACATGTCCTTTCCACGAGTTATTAAGGACTCTCAACAGATCATTGTGTGAAGTATGAACCACAGCTTGTCAGAATATTTTTCTAAAGATGTCAGTTCATAAAGACTAAGGTACATCATAAATATGTACTAATTAATAGTATTTTTACCATAAAGCATTCAAAACCTTACTAGATCTTATATTAAAGATCTGACCATTAATGTTTCTATATAATTATGTTTCCCACATATATATACAGTAAAAATAAATTGGGTTTTTTTTTTTTCAGTAAACTCTAAGTGTGACACTATCTTTGGCTATATCAAAAGATGCAACTGGAACAATATGGCCTCTATCCCCAAAAAGCCTTAGCATAGTGATTAGAACTGGAAGGACATCACTAGAAATTAAATATGAAAGAAAACAAGGGATGTCTAGAAGGCAGGATTCGTCAAAATTCAAGAAACCCTCCTAAATATTGGCTGAATTAGATTCATGAAACAACACATTTTTAATCAACTCCTAGAACATAGCACTGCTAATGAGTGTCAATTATTTTCTTTTACAGTTGCATATACAAAACCAAAAAGTACATGCAGTGATCTCTTATTTGTGAAATTAAGAAGCTAAGTGCCAGAATTTTAACCGTTCTACCTAAATTACTTTAATTTCAAATATTGTGTACGTGTGTTCTGATTAAAAAAAGCATTTTAAACTAAATTATACCACAATATGAATGCTAAGGAAACCAGTATTTCATCAGAATAACTCACACTATTTAGCCCATCAATAAGTGAGTGATAAAGGTTCCTCCTTCACAATACACTGGTGGTTTGCTGTTCCGAGGTACAGTTCATTCTCCAGTGTATTCAAGATCAGGACAGCTAGTACCAGTACTATTATTAAACTATTAAAGTGCCAGAACAAAATACTTTCTGTAAAAAACACAACATTATTTTCTCAAAGTTTATGAAAAGAATGGAAACAAATCTTTTTCCAATTAAAATTCAATAAATTCTAATTCATTGAAATAAAAAACTTACACATGTGCTTTCTTAGAGAAACAGGAGGAATGCAGTGTGTAATATAATACATCTTAATCCCTACATCCTCATAACTAGAAACTATTTGGAACTCCCTCTCAGTTGTGACAGTAATGGAAAAATCTCAATTCAAATAAACAAAAAAAGGCAGAGAAGTTATGAACTGCCTCAGGTTTTTACAGAAAACATCCTCCAAGTATTCTTTGCTTTGTTCCAACTGTTCCTCAGCATTTCACCCCAATACTCAAGATGACAACCACATGTATGAAGAGACTGCTGTGGTGAAAGAAGGAACTCGTGCAGCTCCAATGCAAAAAGGGCTGTATCAGGTGTAAGCTGGGACAAGGAGGAATTTAGAAATACCATATGGGCATGCAGGGATTACGTCAGGTTAAACAAAGTTCAGTGGGAGCTACCATTTGCATTGAACATCAAGGGTAATAAGAACAGCTTCTACTGCTCCAATAGTAATGGAAGTTTGAACAGGAATGAAAGGTTGAACAGGGAAAATATCAGCCTGCTGCTGACTTGGGCAGATGACCTAGTGGCAGCAGAAATGGATGATACTGAGGGACTCAATACCACCACTAAGGAATCTGTTGTTTAGCAGAAGGAATTCAAGAACTACCATTTGGAGAGTAAATGTTTAATACCCCTTACCCCACGTGAGCCAAGAACAAGTGGAAAAACACTAGGATTGATCCTGGGACCCATCCTGTTTAACGCCTTAATAAAGAACGGGAGGCAACAGAATGGGAGTCTGTAAAGTTTGTAGATAACACCAAATTCACAGAACCGGCTGATAAGCTTGAGGGCAGGGCTGCTACCCAGAGAGGCCTGCTTGGGGTGAAGGAAGGGGACAAGAGCAACTTCATGAAATTAAGTGCACACACGTAGAATTGTGCACTTGGAAAGGAATAACTCCATGCAACAGTACAGGCTGGTTTTAATCACAAAGGAAAAAGAGTCACCCACCTTTAAGTGATACATTCAGCTACAAATGCTGAACAAAATTTGAAAGCCTAATTGTATTTAATTTGCATAGAATACGGCCCAGATTTTTATATAACAGCACTGAATGCACCTTTTTTCCCATGTCATTCTACATTAAAAGCAGAGGTTTCCATGAAGTGATTACACAATACTTAGCCTACTTCTGGAAAAGACTTTTGGCATTTACATCTTACCTTTGTATGCAATAATTGGGTGCTCAGCTCTGTGGCAGTGGGTATCTTCTGTTGTTGACTCCAGTAGTCCTAACACCCCAAGTCCTGCCAAGAGCAGCGTGAGGAAGCAGCTTCCTTTCATGGTGGTCATGCTGTCCTCCACAGCAGTCACTTCTTTTAACTGTCTACTCTTCTTGCACTCATGTGGAAAAAGCACCTGGAGAATCAAAGAAATTTATTTAAGAACGAGAGCAAACCACAGAAAAAATTAGACAATTCTTGAAGTTGAAAACAAAACAACAGTGCTTCCTTTCTGTGTAGCATTTGACTATTCAAAAGTATGGTGTCAGATGCTCCTCTAATTACTTCACAAGCCTATCATCAGTTACCCAGTTAGGAAAATTGATCTATCACCCAACAAGATTAAAAAAACTGATATTCATTACCCCCTCTCCTTTATTTTGTAACATATGGGGAAAAGAATATTCTCCAACATTTTTTTTTTATTTTATCCTCTTAGATAGAGCAAACATATTTAAATCAATCTTCCCTGTTCACTGGGATCCACTGCTTCTTGCCTTGCTTTCCTCAGAGATGAAGGAGTGCTTTGACTTCTTGTAAGTACAAGGTAGAAGAGGAATTGTTCCCTCATATGAATGACTACTTTGAGAGAACAACAGCCCTACAGCACGGATTTTTTACCTATCTGTAGAGTTTGTATGGAACAGCACAGAAAGGGGTAGGACAAGATTCACCTCAATGCTCTGACACACACTTCTGCTTTAGAGCAGTGAGAATCACTGGTTCTGACACTGACCTTGTCCCTGTCCATTTTCTGACTGATGACAAGGCTGTGAATTGCAGACTCAAATGACAAAGACTCCTTTCCAGTAAAATTTAGATACCAATCAACAATGTAATAGTTTTCATTTAAAATCAGAAAAAAAGTTGAAGTTCAACTCCCTGATTTTTTGAAACATCCAATAACCAGACCCTTATATAAGTAATAGAATATGTACAGTGTCAATATAATTTTAGGTCCAACCCAGTTCCTTTAGTTTCATCACTAAAAATGTGCCAAGCAGTAACAACCCAAAAGAAACCTTCACCACTAGCAGCTTTAGTGAGTCACACAGGCTTGCGTGCTGATAACACACAGATATGAGACATCACTGCCTTTCATGGGGGAAGACCGGAGATTTAAGACAGCTCTATAAAGGCAGAAAGGTCGCTCTGCTAATTAATGAGAAATTCAGGAAAAGAAAATCAGCAATTTTGACTTCTAAAATGTTTGATCTCACTGAATTGTAGTGCGCTGTTTAATAAGGTGGAAACTTTCTATTTGCATAAAATAAACATCCTAAATGCATAAAACAAAGGGCTGTTAATGAAAAACATTCTACAATAACAGCAGTGTGTTGTTCTAAAAGCTACATTCAGAAGGCAAAATGGATAGTAAACATTGGTCCCTAACATTACTAGCACCAGACTTCATAAGATTAACTCCTCTTCTCTTACCACCTTATTTTGCTGCCTTTAGTAGTCTTCCAGCCTAGACGTGGACACATCTAATTCTCATTCATTTAAACTAAAATAAATAGATCAAAGGCATAATACATCTGAGCAGTAAATTTAATAGTCAATTTTAGCTTCTTTGCTGAATTTGCTTAAGTTACTGAAAAAAAAGGAGGAGAAGCTTCGAGGCAGTTAGATTCATATCCTTACCTTCCTAACCAGTGTCTTATGTTGTCATGTACCAATAGTAATCTGGCCCTACAAACTGCTTGTGGCTCACAACAGGCAGTATCTGATCATAGAAATTCTGGATACTAATGCATGTAGTGTATAAAGCACTTGTTCGAATGTTTAATAGTCCATTTTCTGTAAGATTGATATTTGTATGTATGATGCACTATTCTTACACAAATTCAAGTAGTTTATGTGGGTTGTAGTGTTCCTATTCCTAACTTATAGATCATACAAATACACTACTAACCGCTACTTCTAATTCGTATTTCTATAAGATTATGTTTGTGCATTTAGGAAGCAAAATTAAGGTCTGATACCTTCATTAATGTCTCAACTTTTTTTTTTCTTGCACACAGTACAATAGCAAATATCCCAAAACCTAGAAATACAGTACTTCCATGTTAAAAACAAACAAACAACAACAAAAAAAAAACAAAACAAAAAAAAAAAAAACCAAACAAACAAAAAAAAAACTTTATTACTTTTAATTTTGAAAGTTTCAGAAATACTCATAAATGTGTGAATATAATGGAAAGAAAATAAACATGAACAACATGAAACAATTGTACTGAAATCACAGCTTTCTTTGTCTCTCTGGCTGTAAATGAAGCCCATGGTCTTTACAAAACCAGGCTTCCATATCCCAGCCAAGTTTCAAAAAAACCAGCTCAACTCAGCAAACACTGCAAAAAGATAATCCTCTTTCTCCAGAAAGAAAGAAAAAGACCACCACCCTTCATCCAAATATTAAATACGCACATAGGAATGGATGCCTTGGTTTCCATTACAAAAAGGATACTTAATTTCATGGGACTAAT
Source organism: Vidua macroura (assembly GCF_024509145.1). Classification (NCBI taxonomy): domain Eukaryota; kingdom Metazoa; phylum Chordata; class Aves; order Passeriformes; family Viduidae; genus Vidua; species Vidua macroura. The sequence goes on along the minus strand of NC_071571.1, from coordinate 82,799,862 downwards.
AGTGGTATTAGTAAGGTCTAAGATGTAAATGTTAACAGGTCTGATATCTTGTACCCTGCAGGTATCAAGAGGACTTCTCCCACCTGTCCCCTGTGAACAAAACTCAACAGCAGAAACAAAGATTCCTTCACAACACCACTTTTCCTTGGCCTCTAAATCCAAACAGCATTCTCTATCATGACTGACTACTTACATGCCATAGGTGGTCTCTGACACAGTTGTTTGCATGCTATAGTCATGCTGTGGAAGAATTTTGGGACCAAGGACTTTTTTTCTTACTAGCTGAACTCTTCCTCTCACTGCATGTATCTCACATGGCAAAAACTGAGTCAGGAAACTCTCTCATTTAGAATATCCAAAAACAAGGATAAAGGAGGAGGAAAAAAAAAAAAAGGTGTGAATACACTTCTGACCATGTATCTCAGAAAAAAACAGTAACAGCCTAAACTTCTCTCTACCTCAACCTCTAGGTGTTTGTGTATATTGCACTATTCTATTAATTTAAGTCTATTAATGATTTTTGATGTATTAATTTAAATATATTATTGTAGGGAACTGCGAAGAGAAGCTTACTTGCAACAGCTCAGAGGAGAATCTTCAGAGGCCCTAACTGACAGAAGAACAGTAAATCAAGGCAATAGATAGAAACCTCATCACAAGTTCTTTAAGTTTCTACCCATTTCACTACACTAGTGTATGCATGGAAGGAGAAAGAAGTCTGGAGACTGCACTTAATACACTGCTAGAGTAAAAAATAAAAAATGTATTTTTTAAGGATACACAAAAAAAAAACAAGGAAAACCAACCGAACAAAACTTCCCCCAAGAACCAAAAAACCCATACAATCCCAAACCTTGCAAAAAATACAGTTAAACCCCCTCCCAAGAAACACACACCTTCAACATATACCCACAGCATAAAGCAATGAACAGACACCTTAGAAAAGACTTCAAAACCGAACCTTTTTCCAACCTTGTACGGGCTAGATTGCTCCCTTCTGTGCATCCCTGAGTAAGGACCACTGCACCAGGTCCATCGCTGCCCAAGACTGCAGCTGTAAGAGTGAGCCTGTGGAAGCACACTACACTGACCTGAGGCACTGCAACAAGTCAGAAGGCTTGAAGCAGACAAAGTAATCTTTCCTGAAATCACCCCCTCTCTCTACTGACTGTGCACCTTTCATGCTAAGAAAGGATAGCTAGCCTGAAGCAATATGACAAGACAAGACAAATCCAAGAGAACCCTAAACATGAAAAGATTCAGCCAGTTTCCTTGATTTCTGTATAATTTCCATACAGAAATCTCTCTCAACAATGATAATAATGGTCAGGTCAAAACTCTTCAAAACAGATATCCAAATAGTGACACTGACCAGCTTTTTAACTATTGCCAAATATTTGCACATTGACCTGTTATTTGCACAACTTTTCTATCAGAGGCCTTTATTCAGACTTTCAACAAATTCCATTTTACAAGTTTGTAAAACAATCTGAAGATGCAAAATGAAAAAGAAAACAGAATAAGCAGCACTGTAAGATGCAATTTATTTCAATATATTATTTTATTCGTGTATGTAAAGGGTCTTGGGCACTTACTCTATCCCTCATTCCCTTTGTTTTGATCCAGCTTGCCTATAAGAAATATAAAGATGAATGAGGCCCATTAGGCAGAGGTATTCTATTTTACAAATGTAGCCTTTGGTTTTTCCAACAACAGTAATTGATAAAAAAAAGCTCAGCAATTCAAGATTTTCTGTTTCAGCTGAACCAAAAAAAGACACCTCTTCCTAAAGAGAAAAAGTGTGCACAGCTAAGCATGCAAAGCAAGTAACTGCTACTGCTAGGTCCAAGCAGATTCATTTAAAGACTAGTCCCTCCAGGCACTGAAGTCATATATTTAAAGTCAAATAATCAGGATGTCAAAATTTCTAGATCAGTTAAAGTACACCATGTTGGAAGTACAATTTACCTCTAAATTATAAACCACATTTTCCTTTGTTCAATCAAAATAAGCCACCGTATGCAAAAGTTGCCACACTAGCTGCAGCTGTTCCAAAGCAAAGATGCTTTCAAATAATTATCTTTGCTAATTCTGTAAGTAACAGTTTTAAACTACACTTTTAGTGAAAGATGAAGTGAGTCTATGTCAATATAAGTGTACAAACAACAGCGTTTGGCATGTTTAAAAAATGCCAATTTCAGGACTGCTTCTGGGTACAGGCATTCACAAGCAGATCTGGGATTTCTTTACATGCACACCAGTGTTTACTCTTGCAGAGGCTGCTCATGTAATTTGTTGCTGGAGACTCATTCCACTTGCCCTGGGCACTTTGCTCCACATCTTTGCAAAACAGTAAAGATTTGGGAAAAAAAATTGCTCATGTGAAGTAACTACTTCAGATGACCTTTTTGCACTAACACAAGCCTGGGAAAAAAAGTATTTAACTAATGAAACAAACTGCACATTCTATGGGTTCATTAGAACAGAGTTATGAGTACAAAGAAAGACGTTGTCCCATATTGCTACTGCACACACTTTAAAATAGTACTAATTATTTCATCTGTGGTCATGACAATTTTATGAAAAAATACCTAGTTTTTCTACTATATTGCTAGTGGTACCTTTTTTAGAATTTAGTGAAAGAAGAGAACGCTTGCTGCTGCAAGTGACAAGAAAAATGGGGAGAACTGCTGTTTCCTCTTCACCAATAAAAAGGCCACACTGTTGTGTATCACTAGTAAGCATGTAGACAAACCAGGAAGGAGGCATCATGAATACCCCTGCAATGTAGCTCAGTGCCTCTTTCTGTAATTCCTCTTCACTTGTTAAAGCCAAACTCCACAAACTGACGCAAAACATTTGATAAGAAGATTGTTAGAGAAAAGAATACATTAAAAAGACTCTGTCACCACAGCCACCAAAAAAATTAGTTAAATTCTAAGGCAATGTGCATGCGCTCAATTCACCACTAATAACAAGCCCTGGAGCTCAGAAGGAAAAAGGGATGGAGGCCAGAAGCAGGCATCAAGAGGGCTCTTTCAAAATAGAAAAAAAACCAAAAAAATCCCCCAAGTACTTGTTTTTACTGTAGTGCATCCTGTTTCCTGTCAAATGCACAAAAACCCAAAACCTATACAGAAAAACCTTTATAGAATACTTTGAAATACATTCCGTACTCAGTCTACTCTTAGGAAAACAATGTGCATATCACTCAGATACACAATTATTTTAGAGCAATAGTTCAAAGATCACCTCACTAAACATTGAGATGAGACTGGAAGCTACAGATCTTCTTCAGTGAAATAATCCAGCCATACACCATCAAGTGTCATCACTGGACCCAGCAATGCAGACTCTTTACTATGCAGCAGAGAAGCATATTCTAATTTGTATTTGCATAAAGTGAGAGTCAGCTTCAATTAAAAAATGATTACTGAGTTCCTTCAACTTTTTTTTAATACTGTCATTCATTTCTGCAGTGGCACAAATTTTAAGTTCTGCAAGAGGCAGACAGCCATCAGCTGTCATTGACTAGCACAGTCAAAAATCAATCCTTGAATTCATAGTGACATTCTGCCAAAAGACAGCTAATATCTGTAGCTAAGGGTGACAAGTCATAAAACAAGAATATGTCATCAAAGCTATTTCCCCAGCACTTCTCATAGAGCTGACATTTGTGATTTCAGCAAAGGAAGCACTGCTTCAAGAACACTGAGTGTATGGGTATGAGTGAAGTCAGGAGTTTGTAACAACACCTCAAAACTCAATTATCACATTGTGGGCTTCTCTGCCTCATCAGTGGGGTGTGAAGCCAGTGGATCTCAGCTCCCTGAGCAAGCACAGGCCAACCCAGTAGGACCACGCAGATGAGAAACAAAGGCAATTTAGGGGTAGGAATAAAGTCAAATCAGCACAGACTAGGCCCAAGTTCCAATAAAATCTCAGCACTTTTTTTGAAATACCTTCTATTTTCTTAGCTATCCATTAGATCCTCAGCCTTTTTGATATCCTCCCAGGACACAGATTCCTACTTAAAGTTTTCTTCCACTCATATCTAGTGCCTTGTTCCAGTCTGAGAGAGTTTTTCCCCATGCAGTGCTTGGAACATCCACTGAACTCCAATCTTTACACTGGCCATCAGAAACAAGGCAATAAAGGGAAGGATTCTCCACCTCAGACAAACTACAAAGCCAGCAACGTTTTTCTTTTACAAAATAGTGGAAAAAAATGAAATGGTAATGATTTTTGCAAATAGAAGTGTGAAAACTGAAAGAAGAAACAGAAGAGGTTTAATAAGGGAAAGGCATGAAGTGAAAGAAAATGATCCAGGAAAGGCCAAAAGTGTCAGCTAGGGCAGGAAAAGGAAATGGAGAAGGAAAAACTGTAGCAAATAAGAGATCAACACATATAGCCCGGCATTTCATCTTCTTTTTTCTCTCTACACAACACTTGCCTCCTCCTTTTCCAGTTGGTACTATTATTGGCAAACCAAACACATTTTCTTGGGGCCCAACAGACTGTCAACACCATCAACAACATAGAACACAAGCTGTTCTGTAGTACAAATACAGTTTCAAGTGCTGAGAGTAATAGCAGTTCCAAACAGAGTCTGTACAACAGGGCCCTGTTCATTTTAAAAAATTACAGTGTTTCAAAACGGGGTCAGGAAGACCTTCAGAAAATGGACCCATTGATAGCTATAAAATATCTAGAAACTATCATTTTGCAGCATGAAATTCAGGAACTTTCTGAGCTGAAATGGAAACAATGTTCTGGAAATATCACACTAGCTGCTTGCTGTGGTCTTACCCTCTTCCCTGAGCCATGTGCTGTCTGCTCCTGACTAAGACCAGAGGCTGGGCTGGATGCCCCTCTGACCAAGCACAGCCATGTTTCCATTTTCTGCTACAGTCTGAGTCCCATACTGCTTTCATACAAGCTTTTCACTCACAGAGAAAGTGAATTTTGAAATTTCACCAATGAGAATTAGGAACCTATGTGGGACCAGGGTCACAACTACAAGTAAAACTGTAACTAGATCTGCATTAACTATGTGCTGAAACTTCACTACATATAAAATACTCTTAAATTACAAAAGCTTGTGTTTTGATAGCTGTCAAAAAACCTAAAAAAAACACCAAAAAAGCCCATTTAGAAATATGGCTTGATTGAACTAAAAGCACAAGTTCAGGAGTGGGAGGAAGTCAATGCAGCAGTGCAGCAGATGACAATGCACTGAGATAACCACAGGAAAAACAAGCTGGGAAGAAAGAAGTCATATCACGTGAGTAGAGGATGAGGAAGATTAAGGTTAGAGTTGGATGAAAAATTTTTGTCAAATCTGGAAGATGTACAAAAAGTAGTTTCAAACAAAGGCAAAGTTAATTGAAGCAGGTAAAAAAGAGGCAATAGTAATGCAAACTTAGCTGTTGCATTCCATATAAATTGGGAAAAGGCAACACAGATTGGAGTCACTTGTGTTGAATAATTAAAAAAGAAGATCATCGCATCACAGATTATTGCTGTAGCCATCTGGACATACTTTTTTATATTTGTAAACTGTACTAAAAAACGTGCCAAAATTTGTACATGGATGTAAAGAGAAACCAGAAGGAAGGCAGTGATACAGCAACTTCAAATAGCTGGGTTTTTTTAAAAAAATTATATTCAACTTAAAACAGTTCTCTCTCATTCAGTGTATTACTATATAAAAGTACTTGACATAGTGTATTACTATATAAAAGTACTATATAAAAGTACCTGGTATTTAGCTTTCATAGAAACTTAATATAATACATTTTAAATATGAATCAGCAATCTAAAGGACAAAATTTTACTGTTAAAACAAACCTATTAGTGGGTATTCTGCACATTAATACTAGGCAAACTTCCAAAATAAAGATTATATTAAAGCAGTTACTACCTTAAAGAACTGCTGGATGAGCTCCAAAGTGTCATGGAATTACTATTGTGATAGCCAGCTTCAGTTAGATAATAAAGGCAACTTCATCTTCTTGCAGTGGGTTCAGTCCAGAGTTCTTTGGTACGGTTTTAAAGGGCACTGGGTATTAAATAAACACTTCTCAGCAAATGCAGGGTGGTCATGGCTAAGACAACCAAAATACAGTGGAGGAGAGCACAACTTTTATGGCAAGTAGACTCAGCCCTGTGGCCCCATCTGCAAATGCATTTCAGACTCCCAACTCCTCTCAACTCCCACCTAATTACCAGCTTTTGATTTGTTTCTTTCTGTCAATAACCAATATATTCCGCCTTCACAGCAATGGCTTCAGTGACGGCAAGGTTTAGGAGACTGATATGAAGGACAAGGAGAGGTAATGCAGTTCAGAGCTCCCATCCCACATCTCTGCTAGAGAACACTTCTGTTCCCCACCTATTCATTTATGTGTAGCTTTTCTATCAAGATCAGCATTCAAAACACACAGGTATCTCACCAAGCTTCTGGATTCTCTCACTAGGTGGAAAAGCAATAGAGTATCCAATAGGATAAGTGGCCTGAACCATCAAACCGTTCAGTCTGCACTGATTATGCAAATTAGTACAGATAATACACAGTTAGTATCAGATAATGACAGAATAGTCTGGGTTAAAAGTGACCTTAAAGATCATCTAGGTCCAACCCTGGTCATGGAGTCCCATAGGCAGAGACACCTCCCACCAGAGCAGACTGCATAAGGGGCAAGTGGGCTGCTACCTCACTTTGTTGCCCTTTAACATTATCACTGCAAAGACGATGAATTATATAATTTATAGATCAACAAGATTTTTACCACATACTTACAAAGATTTAACACACACTTGAAAGCTGTGTTTAATGTTTCCTCTAATGCCATGATTCACTCCCATGACTATAAGCAAAGGGGGTTCCACCAATCCAAATGACACTCTTCTGTATCAGATCTTGCATACAGATCTGATTCAGAACTGAACTGCAACAGAAAAATCAGACAGCTCCCCTCTGCATCAGTTCTGTCTTCTAAAGATGTTAATCAGAAACATAGGAACCCTGACAAAGCTATTAGAATACTGGAATAAGAAGCCAGAAGGAAAAAAATTTGTTTCTGTTTGATTTTTCTGAAAGTTCACCTGTTTTTAGTTACTCACTAAAAGTTGAAGATACAGATATTTTAAAGTTTCTGTGAAATATCAAGTTAATAAATCCTTTCCTGAAATAAATCAGGTAAAATTAAAAACAATGGAAGGTACAAAGATTTTCAAAGACCATTCTATAACTAAAATATCCAAACCATCAGAGTTTGCAAAACAAAAGGCCAAATTCTTTATTACTACAATGTTTATACTCAAGATCCCATGTATTCACATACAGAGGTTTCACACATATGAGGAACATCCCTGCACATGCCTTCACCTTGTCAATAAAACTTGCTTATTTTTTACTAGATCCTAAAATGTATCACAGCACCAAAAAAAAAAAAAAAAAAAAAAAAAAAAAAGAAAAAAAAGAGAGAAAAACTTTATTTTCTTCCTCCAACACAACAGTTAAAAATTTAAGTTCTATTTTTAAGTCTGTTTAAAAGTAGCAAAACTTGACACAACAGAAATCATATACTATCTGGTGTAATGCTCTCAATGAAGATGTCAAACAACAAATAAGGAGATGTCAAATAGCCTAAAGTTAAATGAGGAATGAATGGCTCTTGACATACTTGTTTCAATAAAGGAAAGCCTCTTGTGGGTTTTCTTCAGAGCATAAGAGCACTGTGCTGCTCTGTGTATTTGTGTCTCAAAAATAATAAAATAAATATACCCTATTTTTTCCCAGTCTGAAAAATCCTCTTATTTTATTTAGATTACTTTGATTTCCATGTATTATCTAATTCTTAATGATAATGCTTTTTTTAATTATTTCCATTTATAAGCTTTCAGGAAAAAAATCTGTTCCATTAGAAAAACCCAAAAACCTAACTATGTTGTGAAAATTCGATTTCTTTAGTGACATCTATCCCAATGGTTTCTCAGTGGCTGACAGCTTTCATAAGTCAAAGACTAAATTACATGAAGTGTCACTGATGTCTCCATCATATACAAAATCACTTTGGTAGCTTTGTAGCCATCATTTTTCATTTATCACTTTGGAATCTTATAAGCATACAGTATGTATGCACAGATTGTATACACTGAAACATAGCTCTGACTGCTCCTTTTGAGGAATCTACACTTCAGACACCAAATGTGTCAAGGTCACCTTCAGCCCCTGAATAGAAACACATAGGATGATTGCATCTTGGCTTAGATTTTACTAACAGTAAAGGCACAGATTCAGCTTTCTTGGGCTGGTTGGTTTGTATTCAATCTTTCTAGAACTCCCACAGCTGCTTAAAGGGTAACTTCCTGACCGCTCCTTCATTTTATGCCAAGGCTGGATGATGTGCAGTCTCCAAGATCCTTAGTGCTGCCCGAGACAACAAAAAATATATATTATATATACACACCCCCAAAATGCATACAGTAGGGCCTGTACCCATTTTTGTGCTCCCCTATGTCCATTCACCCTCATCCTCCTAGTCTATGTAGAGCTCAGTTCCTCTCCTTTTTAAGGTAACCAAAACATGCTATCATCAGCAGAGGACGGTTATTCATGTAAACACCAATAAAATGCTAAAACACTACCTTTCCTTTCCTGCATTTGCTTTTATTTCTTTTCTTCACCTGACAGTGATACTAAAAATGCTCTTACAATATTAAACTTTCACAGTCTCCATCTCTTCTCTTCTACTGTAAGCCTTTTTGCAGTTACAGTCTTTCTCCTTTATTTACTAAGTCTCTGCATTGATGTCATTTGCGTATTGCTACAGAAAGACATGTTGTTAAATATACTTCCAGGACAACAGTCCAAGATCAAAGCTCTTGAAGGAATACCAAAACAAAAAAAACTAAACAAACAAGCGAAAAGGAATTCTTGGAAATGGTGTCTACTAATGACAAGGTAAAACACAAGTACAATAAAATATTTTACAAATAAAACCTTCCCTTTTGCTGTGGGTGTGGTGTTGAAAAGTCAGAGCATAAAAATGACACTTTATACAGCAGTGGTGCAAACAGATACAAATATCACAGGTATGAGAAGGGTCTACAGAATCTATTGGAATTCAAAATAAAGAGCCCAGAGGGAAAATGCTGAGGATGAAATGCCTTTCCACTGGGTACTTTATGCAATAATAAATGCAGGATTTGATCTAGAGAGGGTCAAAAAGAAAAGGGACTGGAGACACAAAAAACTCCACACCAAAACCACATCAAACAAGGAAACTTGCAAATATTGTATGCATCTGGCCAAGTAAAAATTGGCAATTTCTGGTAGTGTTAGGAAAGGTGTAACTTGAGAAGACAGACATTTAACATGAGAATGATACTCAACTTGCCAAAGAGTAATACCAAACTTCCTAGCATGATGTGGTTGCTATGCTCTACCCCACCATGCTTCCCCCCAGAGAAAGGATGGGACTCTCTCTGAGGTGCACACTTTGGATACAGGAACGAATTCCCCCTGTCCTTTCATACATGGCCAACTCTTTCTCCTGTTACATGCCACTTTCACCATGATGCTGATGAGACAGTTGCTGAGCAATCTAGCAGAAATCCTAAATTGCTAATGTCACCATGAAGCATTCTGTTTCTTTCACTACAGCCCTACCAATTGCTACAACTAATAATACAACCGTACACTTCTTTTATAGAAGAAATTCAGGACAGAGTTCACAGCTCTGCTTTTTTTAAAAGACACAAACTGGCATTTATACTGTAATAAACACATCATATAGAAAGATGTTGAAAAGAGAAATTGAAACACGTTGCTTTTACTGTGAAAAATCTTTGCAAACCTTCAGTGCTCTGTAAACAATAAATAATTGAAACAGAGGTCATCTCATCAGGTTAAGCATGAGTCGTGCTGCCAAGATAGAGAGTCTGCTCCAGCTAGGCTGTGCTAGCTAGTACATGGATTAAGAGGGATTTCAATTTCCAGGGCTGTCAATCTTGCATGTTTTCCAGCACTGGATTTCACCACATTTTATAAAGATACAATCTGAATCCGAGTGAAAAATAATTCAAACTGCTTCAGCAGTGTTGCCAAAAGGGCTTCCAGAGCAAACAGATTATACGTATTTTAATGCACACACTGCAAGTATAAAAATCTCTGTCATGTGGAAAAAAAAATATAAATCCACCAAACATGGATCAACAGAATCAGCTCAAAAGGTCTCAAAACAGTGCCCCTTTCTACAAATTCTTATGACATTTTCAATCATCACAACAAGAGAAAGCATCCCATGACACTTTAGGCAAATAAGAGCTATCTGGAATAATTAAAAGTAGCATCTCTATCTAGTAGCAAGGAGTGTGTCCTGAAGGAGGGCAGTTGTGCCAGTGAGGGGGGAAGCTGAACTTTACCCCTAACTAGAATTTTAAGCATAAGAAAAAAACAGAGAGATTAAAATTATAAATCAAACACCATTTAGTTTCACACACGGTGTTAAAACCCTGCTTCTAGATGCCATTAATCTCAGAGATTTAACTGGCTTTAATGGGAAGAGTCTCATTCTCTGCAGCAAGAAACAAGCAGTCTTCCATTAGGCACAATGACCTCATCCATCCCTCCCTGATCCTTCTTCACCTCATATGCAGATTCAAGCACAGCACAATTCATCACTTCAGTACAAAGCTGTTTGCAGCTCAGTGATCTGCAGTTATGTTACACACCAGGCACAAAGTTTCAGAAAGAGAATGAAGCTCCTTTGATTCTGAAATTGCTACTGCTGCTTTGAAACAATGCAGGTTCCTTGTAACAAAGAACAACTACTACTAATGAGCTTTTCATTGTTATGTTTCATTTGTTAAAATTCCACATGTCCTGCACAAAGGGAAACCCTCATCACTACACACACAGTGCCACAAGGAAGTCACCAGAAGAGCCAGAAGCCCAAGAAGAACTTTTCTTCATAAATGGATGAGGTCAAAGAATTAGGAGAAATGGCTGACCTAAGCATTACTTTAAATTAGTAATGACTTATGTTATATAGTTCTTCTTCTTTCCTTTTTAACTGCTCTTATTCTGCAATTCCCATCTATCCATATCTAAACCCACACCCTTGTATCCCCTCTTCCTGTAAGAAAAATGCTCTTTCCTCAGGACTGCACATTACTATTTGAAATTTTCGTATAATTTCTGTCTTTGCAAGTCTTGGCCATGTTACTTAGAAATTCTCAGACTCCATTTCAGCTTCTTTAGATTCATTTTTGCTACTGTTTTAACAAAATACATTTTTGCCAAGAGCGACTAACCTCTCTGACCTAATGAAAAAAAAATCTTCCCCTTCAGATTTTTTTTTTATTTCAAGTTCCCTTGGAAAGCTTCCCAGAGGAAGTACACATACTGGTACAGGAAGTTGGAATACTCTTTAATACTTACATGGATATCCATCCATCTCACATGCATAAAGCACTGATGGAAAACCAAGCATACTGCTGTTTTCATTCCAAGTATCCGCTTCTCTCTAAGCTCCTAAAATTCTGTTAAGTCTTCAGAACTTTATTCAGTAGTTCCTCAACCTTGTTTACATCTCTTTATTCAATTCCTCAAGATCAATTTACCTATTTTCCTCTGATCTTCTCCCATGACCATCTTCCTCCCAGTAACCTTATCTGTTCCAGCCATTTCAACTGCTATCCTTATGAAACGCTGTCACTTGTAGCCTTTCCCCTTTGATCATGATAATATAACTCCAACACTTTGCTTCTCAAGCTAATTCGCAAGCACAAAAGTATCTCCAAATTTATCAGTGTATTCTCATTCTCTTTGTACTTCCTTTAGGCTTTGCCATTTCATCTTATCTCTCCCCTTGAAGTCTGCTGCCTCTACACCAAAATGGGTGTCACTAGAACTCACAGATTGAGAAAAGGTGTTCTGGTAATTAATTCCTCACTCCCTGACAAGCACTACAGACTGTACACAAAATAGGGTAAACAGAAAACTGGGATTTTTGGACTAAGAATTGAACTCTCAAAGAAACAGCTTGAACATATTAAAACAAATTTAATTGTAATTTATCAAGTGCCAAAATAAGATTAAAAGCATTTATCTTACAATGAGGGAAAAGGCTCCAAGCTCTGTGGGAGACCTCAAATTACATAACAGCTTAGCATTTTTTAACATAGTGTTAGTAACAGAGTCCTCTTCTGGGACTGCACCCTGCAACCTTACTGTTTATAAAGTAGCATTGAAGAACCACCACAGTGGGTCAGGCTGGCTGTTTGGCCCAACTGAAATGACAAAACCAACTCAGACAAAACACCCAGCCTGACCTACTACTCTGTCTTTAGAAGCAGCTAAGAGCAGATGTTTAGAGCAGCCACACAGAAGAATTCTCTTCCACTCTCCCCAGAACACTTCATACTTTCTATAATTTGCAGCTCAGTATCTTTCTTACCCAGGGGTAGTACCTTTGTTTATCAACTCCTTTTTTTTTTTTCTTCCACCACCTCATTTTCCATATTTGTTCAGAAGCTCTTTATACCCGTGCAGCATATGCAGCATGCTGTAGCAAGGAATTCCAGAACTTACACACTATGCAAAAAAAAAAAAAAAAAAAAAAAAAAACCCAAAACAAAACAAAACACTTCTTTTCCTAGCTTTTAAAACTGTTTCCTGCCTGTTTCACCTCATCTCTCTTCTAATACAAAATTAGGTGGCACTGAGTATTCATTTCCAATCCACTCACCTCAGAGCTCCTATAATTTTATAAACACCTAGCATTACCACCTGGCCATTCTCTCCTTTCCAGTCTGGAAACTCTCATCTAGTTAGTTGTTCTTGCATGGATGCTGCTCCATGGATGTCTTCTGCATTCTGCTACCCTTCTTCATTTTTGTTGCCTTTCTCTGAAACTTTTCCTGTTCTACTCCACTTGTTCTGAGATGAGGAGACCAGGACAGCACACCATCTTTAAGACACAAACACTTTACAGATTTAGAAAGTGGTCTAATATTGCAATTTCTCTCCTCTCAGAGCAATTCCTGATATAAATTTTCTTCCTGATTGCTACTAAAATATAGAGCTGATTTTTTCAATAAATTGCTGCTTATAGTCCCAAGACCTCAAGCTAACTCAAAATACTTTAACATTACTGATCCTGAATTTCTTCCATCATTTTAATGGCCATTTGGTTTTATACAGTTCTTTTGTGTTTGTTTCAGTCTGCCCCCTTCTTGTTTACCTTCTTTTGTCCTGTAAAACTTAGTTTTAGAAATAAACCTTGTCACCACACTTTTGTCCCAAGTCACTTATGAATATGAAAATACCCCCAGGTACTCACAGAGCTATCTATGGGAATCCACTGGTGATTTCCAACACACTTTTCCCCTGAACCTTTTTCCTTACCATTTAAACAATTATTAACACAGTTTGCAGTCCTCCTCCTTAAATTGTGCCTGTTTAGTTCCTTAAAAAAATTTTCAAGAGAACTTTGAATATAAAATAAATTTTCATAATTTAAGTAGAACAATACATCCAATGATGTCTTTCACCTGCATGCCAGTTGTCTCCTTCAAAGACCACAGGCCATTTCTGTGATTTGACTTCAAATCACAAAAACACTGGCTAGATAAGATCTCTGGGAGTCCTCCAGTCAGACAGTCTGGCTAGCCATTAAAAGCCACAGAAGATCAGGTCAGCCATAGCACTGTACAACTAAGACTTGAAAGCTCCGCTAGGAGAGGTGCCACCCCCACCACAAACCCATGTTTTATTTAGTGCTGCACTACACTCCTACGGAAAAAGATTTACCTACAATGTCCAATCAGAACATTTCAATTTGCAATCTGTGTACGTTAACCTCTTGTTATTGGTTTGCCACAACTGGGAACATTGGCTCCATCATCTTTGTGAACATCCTTCAAGCAGTTGAAGGCTAATATTAACCACTTCACCAGGTCTCAGACATCCTCTTAATCAGGCTTTTATTCAAAGAAATCAATCCTTTATCAGTATCTCCACTGTCATTCTCAATGTTCTCTCTAAAACAGAGATACTAATCTAATTTTTTAATTAATCCACTCAGTTTAAACAGGAGACTCACTGGTTTTTAGACTCCCTGAGTCCACATGAAAGCTTTCTGAAATATGGGATGAAATTAGATATCTTCAAGTACTTAGCTGGTGAGACACTTAAAAGCAAGGGGGCTGCATGCCACAGTCAGTAGCTGGTCTATTTCACTCTACCATTCCTAAAACAACTGAGTAAACTACATCTGGACCTGTTAAATTGAGAACATTAAATTTGCTCCAGAAAGGCAATCTCCTAAAACTCCCACAAGAAGGTTTCCAAACCAGGAACCACTCCAGACTTTTCAGTGGTGAGTACATACACACAAGAATTACTCCATTTTCTGCCATGGCTTGGATTGTTCCTGTCAGAGTCATTATACACAGGCCACACAGAATCTCCAGCTGGTGTCCTGCTCTTGGTGTGGTTGAAAAAAGCATTCATTAACTCTCTGTTTAGCCTGATAGGGGAATGTTTTGGTTTTATTTCCTTCTTTGAACACAGACACAGCTTTTTTTAAGATGTCCTCTTGCTTTTAATAGTCCTCTACCTGGTCATTTAGCTATACAGGCTTCCTTTTCCTAAGATGCTTTTAGACTGATGGTAAGTGTTTGTGTGGAGCCTCCAAAAGAGCACCTTGAAATAGTCACCTTCAAACAAGTTACTCTTTCAGTTACTCTTTCAGTGTCACTGTAAACAAACATCCCCTTTTTTACATAATTTCCCTTTTTGAGGTTGAGCATAATTTAAGACAGGAAGAAGAGAGGAGAATTGCAGGTTCTTTTTCTTTCATTCCTCCCATTTCCATTTGTTGAATTTCCTTACCTTAGGGAAAAGAGAAAGGCAGAACAACTGTAATGGTCTACAAAGTCACATCACAAGTCTTTTTTCCAGGTATCATCTCTCCATGACATTATCATCTACTTACTGAACAAAACACAGTCTCTTACCCACCTTTTAGTCACCATCCCTCTGTAATCATGTACTGCCTCTGTTCAGCGTTTGTGCAGAGCCAAAGTGGGGTCCTGGGTCTACCTTACAGGCTCCTAGGAGTTAAGGAAACACAGAAGAGAGATAATAGGTACTGAGGAGGCAGCTCATCAGCAGTTCTCAGACATTTATTGTAGACATAAAACATGTCTCTCAAGTTAATAAATTAGAAATGTAAGGCACTTTAACTACACAGTGTGAACAAGAATCAAACGGACAGAGATAGAAAAAAAATAAGCATGTTTTAAAATATCTGGCAGTTTGGGATGAGAATCAGAAGAGGAATACTTACTGCAGAATTATCAAAATCCATGAGACATGAATTTGAGAAAAATCCTTACTACAAAATTTTGCCTTGGTGCCTTAACACCACTAAATTAAACATGTCTAATACATGGACTTAAATCTGTCCCTGAGTAAAATCCATAACAAAATTCAGGTGAGTAAGACTTCAGTATTCTTCCACCTTTCCATAAAACATAAAGTTCAAGAGAAAAACACTGTTACCCTCTAATATCTCAAAACAGTACAAAAGGCATTTGAGAGAGATGTATCATTAAGCACATTTCAAGACATTAACCCGTCTTGTAGGAATAACAAATACAACATAAATATTCAAAAAATTATCTTGCTTTTTTATTTATTGAAACAAAGAAAGTACTGCTAATCAATCAAATGCTATCTCTACTTGAAACAGCAAGACAGGAATCACATAGCAGTTTCCTGCTCTCAACACCTCAAGAAAAAGGCACTTCACAAGAAAAAACAGTAGTACTCTGTCCAATTAAAGCATTTGTTTCCCAGATTGTGAACGTCTACAGAATAGAACAAATACACCAGCAATCAACAGCTCACCCTTGAACCTAAACAGAGACATGAGGCAAAAAAAGGAGTCATTGTTCCACTCTGTTTACTCACTTACATTGAATGACTGTACTAGATGACTGGAAGTGTTTGTGAATTTTTCCCAATGCTTTCCTGACCTATGAAAGTCTCGGGAAGTCTGCCAAATGCATAACCATAGAAATGTTTAGAAATGTCATAGGAGCAAGAAGAACTCTCCAGGTTGGCCAACAAAGATTCAGATTTATGTTTACCACATCAAAATTTCTCAAGAATCCCATCCTCCCTATCATCAAGTACTTCAGATTATAATTTACATATTTTATCCTAAATTAAGAATTTATATCATATTGTTTATATCATATGTGCACATATACACACCCCTCCACGAAATTCAGTGATGTCAAACTCTGCTCTAGAAGTTGCCAAAAGCAGATTTAGATGGTGTTCTCCAAGGCATAGGGATCAAGCAAAGCTAAAGGATAGAAAGTCACTTTCAATTTCACAGTCCAAGGTGGTAGGAGAAGCTTATATTTTCAACAAGACATTGCATCACCTTTTTTTTGCCTCCCACTTTTCAGAAAGGCAAGGACAAATTTAAAACTTGGAAGAGGACCAAATTCTGCTTTTTATACTACTAAGTACCAGAGAATACTCAAACACCTCAGCACTCAAACTACCCGTCACTACCCGCATGTTGATGACAAACTACTCTGAGACATTCAGTCTGTCAAGTAATTAATTATAACATGCAGTAAGTTCTACAGACAACTACAAGCAACCCATCTCCAAGATGCACTGTGCTAGTGATTTATGTATGCACTCACTACACCAGAATGAGCAGCTGAATTATTAGACTTTGAAACATGATGAAGAAGACTGTATACCTCACTTTTCCTAAACAAGCCGAACACTACTAGTGCTTTCAATAAGCTCTTGAACCTGCCCACTGCTCCCCCACCACTCATTTCATGATTCTTATTTCTACATAAGTGTATCAGATTTTGCTCAAAATAAAAGCTTGAGTAATATTACTTTTATTCTAATCTTAATAATTACCTAAACAAAACTGGAAAGAAGCATCTTTCCCAGATTTAGGGAAAACATGCATGCACACAAAAAACTTATTCGTAAAAGATTTCTACAGATTCAGGTCTTGCTTCCCTTACACTTCTTCATGTGGCAGCTCTGCTACTCCTGTGACTGTGGTGGCATTCTCATCAAGCACAATACAGTACATGCTGTGGATAGGATTACACCAGAAACTACCCTGAGTATTCACTAATTTAAGCTAAAATTAGGCTAACTCAGTCTACACAGCCCACACCAAACCAGTCTTACAGAAACTGTAAATAAAGCCACCAAAATTAGAAGTCTAACTGCAAAAAAACCCATCAATTATTTTACTGGAACGTATGCAATCATGTTTTAGTTTACTTTTACTTTGGTTTAGCATCAGTTGCTAAAATAAAAAAGCTAGAGTGGCTTTGCTTCATGCCTCTGTCTCCCACTCTTTCCTTTCAAAATGACTACTGGAATGGATGATCAGTTTCAGTAGAATACAAAAACTTCTATGAAAATGGTCAGGAAAAGCAACAGACAAACTCACTTTCCAAACAGCTGTTTGTACCTACTCTCTATGACAAACACAGGAGCCCACTAATTTAAAAGGATGGGGCAGCAAGGAGACTTTTGCAAACGCATAAAAATAGACATGGATGTATACTAGTGGAAGGAAGGTTTCAAGAAATCATCACAAGATTTAAAGCAAAACACATGGGAGAGCTGGTTCCTGCTGCTGATAGGATACGGTACAAAAGTCACTGGTATGAGCAAGCAGTGTGACTGAATGTGGTGGTGGCACCACGGGGAGCACACACACAGTTTCCACTTTTGCTGTTGCATGGGTGCAGGCACTGTGCCCACATCTGTCTGCTACACCTGAAAAGATATTTGGTTCCACATGGAACTGAGGAAAGAAACAATCACAGCATGTCTAGACACCATGGCTCGTCTGCACGCCGAGGCTTCCCACTTCTGCTGCAGCTGCACGGCACTGCTCAGGCAGGGTGCCACAGCAGAGCCTCACCTCACCCAGACAGCTGGGAGTTTGCCCAGGCACTCAGGATCTTCACACAGCACCTAATGACAACCCCTGCTCACCTCGCAAGACAAAAAAGGACACTGAGTGGGATAAGAACATGCCAGCTCCATATCATTTTACCAGCCAGCCTTGGCTTTTACTCCACAAAGTTGACAACCTGAATTAAGGAAGCTGCTCCAAGTGACTGTGGATGATGTCAGTGAAGCTAAAGTAGAAGTGTTAGGGACACCAGGTAGATGGGGCTTTTCCAGACTTCAGTGTTCTCACCATCTATGCACTGGAGAACTGAACAAATATAAGTAAACTTCACTTACTAATTAAAATACTACTGAACACATTCTCTGCTTTTGTTGATATCTGGCAAGAAAGAAAGTCTTGTCAAAACTGAAAATGTATCAAAACTAAGAAAAGGAGAGGAAAACAAGAGTAAGAATAAAAAGATAAAAATATTCTCCTTCCTCTCTCCAAAACATGCCTGCATTATGCAAATATATCTTACTTTCAGGAATCAATCAAGGATGAATGGTTGCAACTGCAATCTACTACCTTGTGTACCTTCTACAAACAATAATATTTCTCCTTATGATATATGCTAGCAAATATTACTACTTATCTTTCTCTCTTCATGCTGAAGAGGTCCTTGCATAAGGAAAAAGATCTCATTAAATCCAACTTATTTGCTTGACTAAAGAATGCACATAGAAAGATGGCAATTATTGAGCAGAATCTAGGCATAAGAAACATGAAAGAAAAAATAAATCTGCATTTTGTTTATATGCTTTCCAAATCACAATATTGGGCAGAATAAAACCAAAATAAAATAAATGTAGGGAATTTTTTTTTTTTGAGGGGGGGGAAAGCAGAACAAATGAAAACTCAATAACATCCTTGAACATGTCCCAGTCACCACTGCTTGAGACCACAGAACCAGCCCATAAAAATGCATCCCAAACAGCCAGACACCTGCAAACACACACTGCAGAGCAGAAGCAGAGTAGTACCTGGACTCTCTTAACTTCCAGCTTCGTTTTCACCTTGCTGAGCACAAGCTCCCAGGCATGAACAGCTGTGGACATGTGCACACACACAGAGGCACATGTAAATCACATAAGCAGTAGATCTGATTCATCCTGAGTTTGTCAGGCTGACTCCATAGGCATGGTAAAGTCAAAATAACCAGAACAGACTCCTTTAGACCAAAATAGAAGAAATGCAGAGACTCAAGTGCCAGGACAGGAAACATACTGCTAGCAGGAAAGCACAGACCAGAATATGTGAAGTCACCAGTCAGCCAGAGTTCTCTGGATGAAGATTACAAAACAGAATGACATAACATTTATCTGGTTTTGCAGGAATTTGACTAATAATAACAACTCATTTAAAGCCACTGAACCTGCCCTGCTACTTGTTTTAACTCCATTGAGGTCAAAGTGACTGGACCTGTTAATGTTCATTTAGCCTTTTAACTAACCACCACAGATTTATAGTCCAAGAGCAGCAGCACTTACTTCTTCCAAAAACTCCACCATGATCCCAAAATAGTCATTTTTAAAGTATAATACATTATTAAGACTGCTGACAGAACAAACAGTATTACCTTGTTTAAAATAGTAGAGATGGAGAAAAACAGTAATAAAATAAATTACTGTGGTCTTGCTCCCACTGAAGTCATGTTTTTCATGAAGACTTCAAAGAGCAGGGAAAACATGGCCTTTATCCAACTTTCTGCAAATTACACAACTGAGTAATTTTATTCAAAATAAATCACTTCTGATACAACTCTTATCTCCTTGAGTTTGACAGCAAAACTTCTGAAAATCTTTATTCTTGAGTGTGATACCATTTATCCTTGTGCTTCTCTGGTCTTTTACTGAAGTCTATAGTGCTCTGTTGCCACTGGAATTTGCTGCCTACATGTCTCCAAACTTTTACATGCTTTTCTGAACCTGAAATTCACTGGTTTGATTATCCAGGCAGACTTTTCCAGTTCCAGGATACTGACAAGAATAACACCTTTTAGTACCTTTCAGCCAAATAGTGTTAGTACTGAGGACACAAAAGCCTAAGACTGTCATGACCAGAGAAATCAACTTCATAATACAAGTCAAAAAAAAAGAATTATTGAACACTGTAGCATATGTATACAATTTTTTTTTCTGTGTGTATCTCTACAATACTTAGATAAATACTTAGATAAAAATAAATGTTTCTAGCATTTTTGAGTGTCCTTAAGATGAAACTCAATAGATGTATTGTGTTTGGTTTGGAGTTCTTCTGTTCATTTTGGTTTGGTTTTGTGTGTTTGTTTTTGTGCATATGCATTTTAATGCTGCAGAAGGATACCATGCAATGGTCTTCTCAAGAAATCTCCTTTCTTCCCCAGTATGCAACACTGTACTGCTTCTACCTCTTCTACCATTTTCTCAGCATCACTCCACCCACCCTGACAGGAGCATAAGTATTCTTGGAATAAAACATCATTCCTTTTCTGGGATTCCTCCAAGTAATTTCATGTCTTAACTGATCATCTGATTTAAGTGACATGCTGGCAGCTGATGCTAGCATGTAAATCTTAGATTTCATTGATCATCATGTTTTCCAAAATCTATGAAAATTTGTGAAAAAAAGCAAAACTGAATTCCCAGTAATTTAGTCTGCATGAAACAGCTGCTTCCTTTCTCTCATTAACCAGTGCAAGGCTCCTTTATTTTGCAAAGGTGGCAAGTAAGCTAAGAAAGGTAAAACCAAAACTGCGGGTATCATGGAAGATCAGTCCTTAGCAAATGCATCTTTAAATATATAACCATAAAAACATTGTTTTCGCTGACCTTTGGCAAAAGCCAGTGAGCCATTTTTAAAAAATTCAAATGAAGTTTAGATGACAGACACATCCTAGAGAAAAAAAAAGTTCACAAGCTCCAGGGAAGTCCTAGATTTTATTTACTATTCCGAAATACATTTGCTGTACTGAAGGATACCAGCTGATATGTTTTCTGTAGCATAATTAATTCAGAGACATCTGCTTGGTAGCAGACCAAGGATGAAGTTTGGGGTTATTAGACCTGGATTAAAGCTCTCACTCAGGAACTGATCTGTGGTGTATCTTGGAGAACTCTGATCTGACCCCATTTCACCATTATAAAATGTGAAGACATCTTTTAATATAACCTACGTTCTTTAAATGAAATGCAAGTTTTCATACATCTCAGTGAAATGCACTGGAAACACCACAGCTCCAATTAAGACTGAACTCCTGAGGGTAGTGGCAAATTACAGTTTTGTGTTCTCTCAGTCAGAGAGCCCAGCTGCCTTCTGGAGAAACAGGACTGAACAGATTCATGTAGGTACTGCAGATGCCAAATAATAACAAAAAGGCTAAGCTGAATATTGCAGCTGCTGATAATGTTCACCACCTAACAATGC
This sequence comes from Vidua macroura, assembly GCF_024509145.1. Lineage (NCBI taxonomy): Eukaryota > Metazoa > Chordata > Aves > Passeriformes > Viduidae > Vidua > Vidua macroura. The sequence continues at coordinate 82,778,422 of NC_071571.1, read as the reverse complement.
AGAAAGTATTACACTCATTACTGCTTACAGCATGCATTGCTACAGAGAAAGAAAAAAAAAAAAGCAGTGGTATGTAGTCTGGGAGAATCCAAGATGATAGTCTGAAGAAGAAAATCCAACTCAGTGCATATAGCCTAAGGTAATTGGAAAAGTGTCTGCTAATACGCAGCAGGCTCCCATAATTGTGCAGCTGAAGTAATAATATCCCAACAAAATGCAATTACAATGTACAGTATTTAAAAACTCTGCCAGTTTTTACACGTCGGTTTATTCCAAAAGCTGGGTTATCCACTTTGTTAGTCTAAGTGTTCCAAAATTATTTAAAGAAATCCTATCCATTCCATTTTAAATACAGGAGATCATATTAAGTCCTAGGTAAGTCTATAAATTTTATTTGTTATGTACTAGGGAAAAAATTTATTTGTAATCTGATTTTCCAAATGGGGGGAGACTTCTTAAACGTTAGGGAAGGGGGCTGGGGTGGGGAAGGGAGGGGAGTGTGTGTATACATTGGTTGGTACAACTCATCAACAAACTTTATACCGTTTAGGTTCCCAGCCCAAATGTATTGAAATCATTTATGATACAAGAGAGAGAAGAAACAGTTTGTCTACAGTAATTTCATATTCTGTGGTTTTTTTTTTTTTTTTCTGGCTTTGATTGCTCCCCTTCAGTGATGGATGTTTTCCCTTCTTCCATCTCAGCATACATGAGAGAAAGACAAAACTTAACATATCCATCACTGGAGCCAGACACACAGCACACTCCATCTGGTACCATAAGTCCCAAAGTGATAGATGCTCCCTGCTTTCCCCAGCAAGATTCTTAGCTCTTCTACTCTCTTTTCAGCATGAAATTGAATGCTGTGGAGTTTAGGGTTCATTTCTTTTGGTGACTGTAGAGATAGCAAAAATATGGTTGTTGTGATGTGGATATATTCCAAGCCTTGTCTGAAATAATCTTACCAAGGGCCAAATGTTTTCCCCATCAGCAATGAAAGCATGCAATGCTTTGGCATTCTTCTAGCAGCCTATCCCTCCCTTTGCCACCTAACATGCACATAAGCTCCCATCTCCCTGGCTGCTCACCGTGCTGAAGCAATCACAAATGCCTCAGGCTAAGCAAATAGAAAGAGGTAAACATTTCAGTCCTGGGCACCATCCCAGGGAGGACACACACAATAATTTCCAAGCTCCTCAACAGATTTTTTTTCTTGTGTTCGGTACTAACAAGATTAAGGAAGAAGAGTTTTAATATACAAGTAGGATCCTTGTCAAGACTTTGATTACAATGCCTAGCTCATCATAAGCTATCACTGAAAACAAACGCCTTCTATGCTTTGCTGCGCACTAGGATTAAAATAGCAGGCAACAGATCCCAGAATTGCTCAGCACTGTGCCCACAGTGAACTTCCTTTCACAGCTCTCCTTCCTCCTTTGTCTCCAATCCACAGAATTTATACTTATTTTCAATTAACTTATTACATCCACACTAAGCAGAGCATGAAGTACAGGATTCCACATTCACCTCAGGCAACTGGATCTGATGGATCCAGCTGATTCAGCTGATGGATACATGGATCTGATTTTGGTTCCTGTATTTCAAGTTTGTTTGAGATTCCGTTTTCATACAAAAACATAACACAAAAGATAGCAGGAGATTTTGGTAGCTGGTTCTGGGGTTGGTCTGGAGTTTTGGTTCTCAAACTTTGGGAGAATTTATGCAGGAAAATATTTAGAGGCACAGGCACATTGTCCTGAGGCACATTTATTAAAAAGGCAGTGTTAACTTCAGTATCAGGTATTGGCTCTCATTATCTTTGACAATTCACCAAGCAACACTTACAATTTCGATGTTAATTCACAACGTAACAGTATGAATCAGTAATACATACACAACTAACTGCAGTAAACTCACCAATTAACAGGAAACTCCTATTAGAAACACCATTAAGAATGTCGAAGAATTGGAATTGTGAAACAAAGATTTTGCTTACTAGGGCAGAATAGTAGGATGCGTGTGCTGTTTAAATTTATTTGCAAGGATTTGTATGATTCCATTGTTTCTGATCTCCTGTAATTATATATGAAGAAAGAGATATTTGGTTTAGAACATCTGCATCAGAGCAAGCCACTAAAATTTTCCTAGAACAACTGCAGGAAACAGTACAAACAAGCAGAAGAAACATCAAAGACACACCCAAACTTCATATGGAAATCCTGATTTTAAGACTGATACTCCCTCCAGAAATACAAACAATACTGCTGGAAAAGCTGCCATATTCCAAAATTCTCATCATCTTTCAAAGGTAAGATAACTTGAAACAATGCAACAAAGCAAAGAGAAACTGCACCACAAATAAATTTGTGAGATAATCACACTTTGTCTAAGATAAGCTTCAAACTCTACCACAGACTAAACACATATAGCTGGTGGTGCCCATGCTGCAATTGTCAGGGCCTTTACCCAAAACTTATTTTCTCACTTTCTACCCCAAGGTCTGAATTTCTCCAAAACAAATTAATTTGGCTCTCACATGGCTTCGCGCTGGAGGCATAGATACACAGAGATCACAAATGAAAATTAGACCACACAGAAAGGTATACTACATTTTCCCATATAAACACAAAGTTAAAATGAGATTTAAACAGGATAACATTAAAGTAATAGGATTTTAAAAAATAAATAACATTTTGAAAAAAAAAAAAGTATTACCTTGCCATCATCACAGATGAGACAAAACTGAATAAAAATGTGTAAGCATGTGGGAGACATTCTGCCATCATGACACCACACAGTCAGTGCTGGCCCAGAAGTGCACATCATTTTACAAATCAGGAGGCCCCTCTGGTTCTCTCACTCAGAAACTCTTAGCAATAGTAAAGGCTCCACTTAAACAAAATTCTAACTTAAATTTTTTCTTCTTTTTAGCCACAGGAAAAAGGACTTAATGCAAAGGGATCATTTCTTTTCAAATATGCAACCTTGACTTACTGAAAATGTGAGCATCGTAGCAGGGCACTCAGCAGATATTCTGGTAAAAGCTTCTTTGTTCTGCTCTATCTTAATCAACTTAAAATAACGCAACTGTTTGAACTGGTCTGAGGACTACATTTTACTGTTAATAGAAGAGTCTTTTCTCCACCAAAATCAATCTATTAAGAAAAAAAAAAAAAAAAGCAATACCCCCACCTTTAGTTCTGTTAATTTCTCATACCCCTTCTCCTTTCTTGGTGATGGAATAATGAAAGCTAAAACCAGTTTATTGTTACCCTCCACTGCCAGTCAAAATTAAACTAAAATATGCCTTTTGCTTTTGTTTGTGTCCACACATTTATATGCAAAGAGTTTTCTTCAGATATTTCCTCTATTAAGATTCAAGTCATATTCTGAACTGTGTTACATCTGGAGAACTTGGTCTTTGAGAGATAAAATACACCTCCCCAGCTGCCCAAAATTAGGCTTCAAATTCAGAAAAACATTATTTTTTATACAGTTTTAACCTAAGTTACAGTCCCTCCTCATTACCTGAAAAAATCTTCTTAAGGTCATTGTGGTCATGGTTCAGATGCAGCTTTTGAAGAAAAATTTCTCTACCCAGAAATAGGTCTTTCACACTGCTTTATGTGCTACTACTGGGAAATACTAGGAAAAAATGTGGAAGGTTTTTTCACTTTCTTGTTGGAACATACTTTTGCCCAGAACACCTATGGCCCTTGTACTTCATGGCTAAAGTCTCAAAGTTTGTAAAGCAAATCAGACAGTCAAAGTGGTTTGGGATGCAGCGCAGGGCAGATCTCGAGGCAGAGATCAAACATCAGGGAAAAAGAAAAGATGAGCATTCTGTTTTTACTTTATTTTACACATCTTGTTATGGCAGGCTGGTGATATGCTGCTGGTAGAATGCAGCTTACAGGCACAAAACACAAAGCAGTACCTACCCTCCTGTAGCTCAGTCATTCCTTGCCTTCCTATGCACTGAAAGGCAGCACAGAAAAATACTAAGAATGAAAGACTCTAATAAACATTTCTTGACAAACCAGTTTTAGGTTACAGGCTGCCTTCATTTTTAAAAAGTATAAGGATCATCTACGTTTTTATCAGGTAGTCAAGAAAACAGCTCGTTTTCGTATAGAGAGCATTAGTGGGAAAGAACTGCATAAACACAAATATAATAACAATATAATAACACAAGTCTGTAAACACAATAGCAGAGCCCACTGGAGAGGCAGGAATTAAGGCAGAGAAGAGGGGGAAAACATGATTCAGTAACTGAAGGAAATCAAAATTAATACTGAAATGGAAAGGATAAGACAAGTCATCAAGTGGGAGGTTAATAAACTCAGCACCAAGAATCTTGTTCTTGTTTAGACATTCTTACATGCTTAAAACCGCCACAGGAGGCAGTGCTATTTGCCATTTTCTGACAACGTCCCAAATCATGCCCCATTTCTGCATGTCTTGAAACATCTCTAAGTCAGAAAAGTAGAAAAGTCACTACAGAAAATAGTTCTGGATGCATAGCCTATGTGCAGTATGGTTTCCTGTTTTTGTTTGGGTTTTTTTGTTTTTTTTTGTTTTGTTTTGTTTTTTTTTTGTTTTTTTTTTTTTTGTTTGTTTGGTTGGTTTTTTTTTCAGATGTAGTAGAATTTACTTCAATTTTTAACAGAAGACATATCACCAGAATTTAAGATTTCTGTTGGGTATTTTTCAGGTTCCAAGTTTGGCTTGCGGTTTGCAAGTTAAAATCAGTTTTCTAAATAAAAGCTAAAATTAATTAGGGGAAGCTCAAGAAGAAAATTACAGTTATCATAATATCTTTCTGATATCCTATTCAGTGACACCTTTAGAAATGTCAGTCTTCTGACAGCAATATGGCAAAATTAGCAAAGCTCATTTCAAGGCATCTTATCAGTACAATGGGATGCAATGTCAATAAAAGCTGTTCAAGAGCACCTAAGTTGTGACTTCCCAAACTGCAGAGTGGAAATCTTGTAGGGAAACCTGTCTAAAACCCTGTTAGTTGCCTACCTAGTCCTGCTAACTGTATGTGCTGTGTATTGCACAGGAACACAATTTCTTCAGGTATTTTCTCCCATGCTGCATTAGTTTTCCCTCAAGCATATTTTGCTCTTTTACTTGCCTCTGTGTAAAAGAGTCAAAGGAAGAAAAAATAGAAAAAGTCAGAAAAATAACATAAGTTTAGCACCCTTTTTTTAGGATGTACTCTAAAAAAATTGCCTCAGAAGTATCACCTTCATTTGCAACAGCATAACCAAGGGGAGCAGCTTTTACTTTCTTTCGATCTGTTTTTACAAACATACTATTTGTGATGTATGATCCACTTCCTTAGGGAAAGAAGATTCCCTAAGGAAGCCAGAGATGTGCCCTTAATGGCAAATGAACGTGGAGAGTTGGAGAGTAGCAACCATGGTAGAAATTTCATTCAGATTACTATAAGCATTCCCGCTGGTCTCCACAAAACACCAAATAAACAGGACTGGAAGTGATTCAATTCCAATTTTGGCCTTTGAATACCAATAAATATTCCCAAAGGACCAATGAGGAGTAGTCCATCTCATAAGAAATACTGACAGTGCAGGATGAAGCTCACCCTTAAAATACTGAGAGAGCTAGCGAGGGAACTAAATTTTTAATGAATCAAACCTTTCCAATAATTTCATCCTACAGCAGATGAGCATTCATCTGCTCTGCCTTTCTTCCTGGACAGTCCTATTTTTAAATCAATTGTATCACAAAATGGTTCTATTTATATATTACAAAATGCAATAAAGTCCTCTGAAACAAATTAGACTTGAGACATGAAGAAGGGAGAACTATCACATAACACCTCTGGATGGATTTGACAGCTTGCTCAGTTCAGACAAGTTACATCATTTCAATTGCTTCTCTACCCCTCAAAACGGGTTCAAGACTTATACAAGACAGACTTACATGAAGATATGGCTAAACTCTTGTTTGCAAGGCAATAGTTACAGCTGATCCTCAAGAACACTGACCAAGATGCAAAATTCTTTATATTTACTGAATACTGGATGCTTTTCCGCTTCCACAGAACTAATACTTCTGCTCAAAGATACACTGCATTAATATCAAAACACTGATTCTGTTTTGATATTAACTGTAGGCATTGGTCTACTAGAAATTCAGACATATGGTAAAAGTAGCAAATGGCCCACACTTCAAAGTTTTTCAGAGTTTTATTGCCCTCTATTAATTATCTAATTTTACAATGTAATTCTTCAGTACTTATCTTCGATTATCCCATTAGCTTATCATTTCAAAGAGCAACAAAGCAAAGTAGTCTCATGGAACTCTCAAACACTTTTCTGAATAGAAAGGTTGGTCAAATTAGACTTCAAATATCACTGCAACTCTTCTGAAATTCTTTTTAAATACATCATCTGCCATATTTTGAAAGAGATTTCTCCAGCACACACTCAACTCAAAACCTAATTTAAAATGCTAGTACCTCATTCTGCAGATGACAAGCTTTGAGTTCCCTCATGGTTTTTCATTCAAAAGAAACCCCGTAACTTATTCCTACAAAACAGCTCTAAGAACTTCTATGTCATGGATTATTAAATTGAACCAAAAGGAGAAATATGTTTAAAATACAACATAAATATGAAACTTGATGAAAATCATCCCTTAATCCAATCCAGCAGTTATTTTAATTAAACGATTTATTTTTACTAAACTCTCACTGAAGTCCTAAGAAAACCTGGTAACATCCAGCCACAAAAGGAGACAATATTTACAATTATTTCCATGGATGCCAGATTCCCTTTTTGTTGCACTGTATTTCCCTTTCCTAGAACACCAATTTTAATACTAAGGAGTAGGTAAACAAAAGAAAGCACAAGTAAAACCATCACCACCAGTCTTAAACACAAGAGACAACCATTTAATTGTACTTTATTGTGAGTGCTTGAACAGGTAATCCACACTTAAACAGAAGAAGAAATTTGTAGGTACTATTTTCAACTTCATCTCCCATCACCCTTAAAACTGAAGTATTCGTAACACACACATACACATACATATATAAAATACAGAACAATAACAGAATCACTTATCATGGTCATCCAAACCATTACAAATCTTTAAATATTTTATTATAAAGCAATGGGGAAAAATCAGCTGCTAGAAAATTGCCTTAACTTTCATCCCTAGTCATGAGCATCACTTATAGTTTAGAGAACTCACACCAAGAAACATTTTTCATTTAAAAATAAAATGCTGCAGCATTTTAAAAGAAAAAAGAAAGGCATATAAAAAAAAGGCAACAGCAGAAGTCCCAAGGCAATATTTAAGAGAACCCCAGTTTTCTAATATCCAGGCATACACACACTGCAGTGTCTTTTTGGCTTCTAAAATAGAAGGTATCTCCAGAGACACTACTGCATCGTTGTCTAGGATGCTACCAGAATACTGAAGTTCAGAATCTGAGATGTATTTAGAGTCAAGGAGCAAAGTCACTCTACAGGACAATTGTTTTCTGTTCCTGTACCAGGCAAATTAAAGTCCCTTCCTTGTGAAGAACTGAACACTACAAACCCTACAATTAAAACTGCTGTCAATAAAGAGCACACATTCAGAGAAAAGTGCAAAAATATCAAAGTCACAGCCGTGATTCAGAACAATCTGGAAACTGAAGATAAGAATCGAGGGACAACAGAAACAACAGTAACCAACAAAATGAGACCATGTTCAAGGGGTCAACCAGAACAGAGAACAGTTTATTTTAATTTCAAGAAGCCAATACTGCAAAAAAGAGGCCACACAGAAGGGACCACAATCTCTATGCCAAGCACTATAAAAAACCAAACCAAAACAACAACAACAACAAAAAAACCCTCCTCCAAAAAAAACCCCAAAATTAAGCCTGTAAGAATGATAAATGATTAATCACATCACCATCAAGATGTTTAAAGTACTTCACTTGCAAAGTAGCAGTCACAAATCACAATTGACTGAGAGCTGATTACAAAAACACTGTTGCCACCAAACCCATGAAAAAACAATGGCTCAAGGACAAGGACCACTGTATGCTCTTCTGTTATTTTCCCAGCTAGTAGTCCTCAGACTGTAAATGCAGTGCAAAAAGGCCATCCTGAACACAAGGGAAAACACCAGCAATGACTTTACACTCTCTTTTGCAGAAGCCTGATCACTAGTTGAAACTCCCTCAGCTTCTAGATACATGATGATGGGACAGAATCTTCATCTCTGATGTGCCTGAAATGCTTTACTTACACTCAGAGCCTATTTAGAATAGACCTTGTTGGACTTTTTGAACCTTTGTTTTAAATCAGTTGCAGCTCTTGGCAAACTATACAGAGGCTGTAGAAGAAGCTGCTATTTTCCCAACATGAACACAAGCTTTTCAAGATGGATTTTGAAAAAGTTAAACTCTACAGCAAAATGGCTGCAAAGAGCAACTGCTTAATGGTTTAAAACTTTTTCTAAGCACTGGTCACAGTCATCAATAGTCCAGCACTTCACCAGATGAAGCAGGACCAGCAGAAGGGTACTTGAAGCAAAACAGAACTTCACAAATTTCTTCCTGTTAAAAAAGTAAAACTGAAAAAAGGGGAGGGGAAATAAAACATTTAGCAAAAATTACTGGAGCTTGTCTCCTCCTAAGTGTATGAAGAACAATTTGTGACAGCTGGGTATCTAGAAATACTCAGAGTGCTTGTCCAAACACTGCCAGTGTCCTCCTCCTCCCTGTCAGACTTCCCATGAACTGAGTGAGCTCTTGAGGCCTCAAAAAGGTTAGAAGGAACAAGGGAACCTAAGGTCAAAAACAAGCTTAAACTGACCCAGCTGTTATAACAAAAGCACACAGGCTTACAACTCAGTATTTTTTTTTTTCTCGAAAAAAAACTACTGGTTTAAAAAGCTTTATCATTTTCTTCATGCAGATTATATAAACAGAATTTCTGGCTTACACTTGTTTTTTTTGTTTGTTTCTTGCATACAGCAGTATAAAAGGCTTTTAAAAGCAAAGTGAAAAAGGTGCATAAATGAATACTCCTGGATCACAAAAGCCTACAGCTGAATTCACATTGAAAACATTGAAAAGTTTACCTAAACGTGCTTTGTGAAACAATTACCATATTACCTTGTAGGAAAATTCCCTAAGAAATAAAACAATTTCCCAGAGGACTGTAATTGCTGAAGGCATAATTGTCTAAATGCACTGGAATTCTTTAAACTTTCAAAATATTTTGTAATTTTGGGGGTTTTTCCAAGGGGTAAGGATGTTCCTCTTTCAGAATGCTGTTGAGAGTAACTTCCTACCTCAGCAGCCTCTTTTCTAAAGCACCCTCTCCCCTCTCATCTCCACTACCTTTACACAGCAGGTGAGCAAAAAGTGCAACATGTGCTTTTCACAAGAAGGGCAGTTGCCAAAGCCACTTGATATTTTGATGTGCTGGAGGCTTTTGCAGATTACAGTCATGACAGACATCAGGGTCAGCAACATTGCATGCAGGCAATTCTCTCATGCTGAAATACTCAAAGCACTGAAGGCCTTTTGTCTAATGTACACACATTTTCTAAAGCCTGATCCTTGATATCCATGCCAAATATGCTTGAGAGGTGAAATACAAAGTGAAATTATTGCAACATTTTTCACAACTGGGAAATGCAGTTCTGGCCTGTTCTTACACATTCAGGTACATTACTGTAAACAAGCATTTTCCTAGCACTTTTTTTTCCCAAACCTACTGCCAGTTTTACCTCCAACCTGCCTTTTCAACCAACCACTACTGCTAATTTATCACCAGGCCTTCCTCCCACTCCATCTCTCTTCTGAGAAGCTGCACATCAGCATCTGCAAATCCCTTCCTCTTCTCCTGTCCCTTCCTACTCTAATTTGCTGATGCCTTAAAACAAACTTGCAAGAGCACAACTGTTTACAACAGAAGACAGACTTGTTTCACTGTTCCTGGGTACTCCCTTCAATTCACCAGCCATTATTTTGTTTTAAGGTGGAAACATTTTGCCTTGTTCCAGGCTTCCTCTATGCTTAACAGAGCAGTTCTCATTACAGCTCTTCATTATTAAACATCTCCCTTTTTTCCTCTGCTTGAGGGCACAAACGTGACAGAGACCAATTCTTATTATAATTACCACAAAATAAAATATTAAATAATAAAATATCCTTCATAAAAATCTGCATGCAATATTTATAGTGAGCATGCCCATGCAGAAAATAAATCGCTTCCATGGATATATGTCAATGCAATTGAGTGTGAGGTGAGAAATCCAGTAAGTAACCCAACATAAGCAATACATGTCAGAAGGGAAATCACAGGAAAACAGCAGACTGACTTCAGTTACCATCAGAAGTGTGGAACCCAGGAAATACTGGCGATCTATTTTATTTGCTTACGTTAAACGATATGACCTTTAAAGAGATACAGTGGTGTAAGATGAAAAGGTTGACTTTTCATGAAAGTAGAACACCATAAATACATGGTTGGATTGTGGATGAAAAGATGTATCATCTAAATAAAGCTTAAGTTGCACATGGCAAGAAAACACAACAATAAAATCATCAGAATAAAAAGAAGTATCATGCTTTACACACTTGCCAGACCCTGCCTTCCTACATTAAAATTCCTAGTAAATTAGTCCAAATCCTTAAAAGAGGAAAAACAACAACAAGCGAGAGATTCTTCATATAAAGAATATAATTATTTTTTCAATTTAAATCCAAAATCCCTTTAAGCAAGAAATAAGCCTTATTATTTCCTATTTATTCTACTGTTATACCACAATGATTAAAGAAAGTTTCAACAACAATGAAGATGAAGCGGTTTCATATTAATTAAGTACTCATTAGAGAGAGACAACTTCATCCCTATCTCAACGAAAAGCATTCTACAACATCACAAGGACATCAGAAAGAAAAGAACTCTGTATTCAGTGCTAAGCATTTCAGTCATTTTACTGATTTCAAGAAGCTCAGTAAAATATTCTATTTAATGTAACTGATTTCTATTAGGAAAAAACATGGTCATCCTGTGAAACTGGAGTCACACTGATCAGTACAAAGGCCTGTGCAATTAGAAATGACCAGCTGTAATTCAGAAATAAGCAATACTTCAGAGAGGATGATCTATAAACCGCAGACATTTAACTTTTACAGTCCATAAACTTATAAATTATGTGTTATGGGTGGGTCACAGAGGATCACTCTTAAGAGAAATTAAAAAGAAAAGACAGAGGCTGAGGCCTGGCTGCTGTGGAAGGAACAGCACCCAGGAAGACTGGACAGATGGCAGCTGCTCTGTACACTCAGGTGCCCAGCTTTAACAATGCTGCAAGGCCAGGCACATCCAAAAGGACACACCAGGAAAGCCACACAACACAACTTCTCTGCGTACCTTAGAGCAAAGAAACAAAACAATACTACAAGGCTTTGAGATTTATAAGACTGTCTCCAGGAAATATTTTTTTACATAAAAATATGATCTGATATCTCTGTACAACACTACCTTTTTTTTTTTTTTTTGGCTAAAGCAGAAACAAAGGACTTTCATATTTCCCTCCTCTTTATCTTTCTCCTCAAGAACCAAGTAAGCAATGTAAAAGTCTAAGCAGCCCACCACTTACCTTCACTAGCATTTATCTTATAACGCTGTTTCTATAGTACTTTTTTCCTACATATAACAATGACTACTAACTTACTGTATATGTGTTATATATTACAAACATGTATATACAAAACCTAACATTGACAGCTACATAAAAAAAAACACCTAACCAAAACCATTAAAATAAAATAAACCATTTTCATTTATCAAAATAAATGTTCTTCTCTGCCATTAAGCAACTCAAAGAAATATAAATGTTACGTATTTATTAGAAGTGCATGTAGAAGACAGCTCACAATATTTCCAGTTCCAATGTAATTTTTCTATTTATAAAGACAGCAACTTCATGACTTACCATGTTTGTGCTTTTAAGCTGAGATAGAGCTGCACAAATTTCCTCTGTATCTTCTAAGACAGTGCAACCATCTACCATGAAAAGTCACAGATGGCTTGCTACTCTAAGTGTACAGCAGGTGAAAACAAATGCCACATCAGGGCTGTTTCTCTGCACAGTAACAGAGTTTTCAGTGTTATGGCTGCTTTAAAGGTTACAAAGAAGGTATTACTCAGTTATCTCTAACTTGCATTTTCTATGCATTGAACTTACCCAGCTTCAATAAAAAAGTGTTCTGCTCATCACTTATGCATTTGAAGTGCTTTTCTCTATAATGCTGGCATTCTGTCAGCTCAGAGATTGCCTGTAAACTGCCCATCTTGGCTTGCATTATGAAAAACAGGAACAGGCATGCTTTTATGAGGCACACAGCCAAAAATGAGTAATACCTAACAATTTATATAATTACAGAAAACACAAATTTGCTGAGATGCATGTAATATGAAAACTAAACTTACTTCTATTTTCATTTTTAAAAATCTGTCTCACCATAAGTAACTACATACCTACAGTATTTGATTTCATGAAACTAGATCAGCATCTAATAATTTCTAATACAAAGAGCATTCCATAGCTAACTCAGGTCATATACAACGTACTCTTAATTATCTATAAGCAGGTATTTTTTAAAAAAATATGTGTAAAATATGTTTTAAAAAAATAGTGTAAAGCAACTAATACTGGGGGTAAAAAGAAGTAAATGTTGTTTAGCATTTATTATCACCATGCAATCGAAAGAGTACCCACAGAAATGTTCTCCTCATCGAGAAGTTCTTTTAAAATAAAAGGCTTCACTATTTTTCCCTTAACATTTAGCACTAAACAGTGAATATTGCTTAGAAAATGCAAGGCATTGACTGTAGTGTTATCAACCATTAGTATATTCCTCATTAAATATCTGTAACAGTATCAGCCTGTTAATATAACTACCTGCCAGTCAAAACAAACAGCAATTCCAGTTCTTCTAATAGTAATAAAAGACTTGAGAAATGCAAAGAGCTGTGGAATAATACAACCATCTTCAGAACACACATTTAAGTCTGCAATACCACACCACATCAACATAACACCAGATTCTAGAAAACTATGCTCCTGTGAAAGAACTAGTCCTGCAAAAAGGCAACTTCCAAAGCCCACATAGTGTTTGTGGGAAAGACAAGATCAGGTAGTCCTCATCTAGCAAATCACACCCTATCATTTCCATTTCCAGCAATATTGATACAGCAGCTCACTGGCATTTATAGCTTCACTTTCCAAATAATAACAGCCAAAATACATTTTATTTTTTAGGAGTTAATTGGGGGGGGGGGAGGAAGTGTGTGTTCTGATTCTTTATTTTAACAAACCATTAAGAATTTGGCATTTATTATGACCACAGAAATCTCATCTCGGACAACACAAATTTAACTTCAGACTAAATATTCTCTAGAGTGCCTTGGGAACTAACATTTATTTACAATTTAAATTGATCAGTGATGCATGTGCAATGACCTTACTGGGTTCTGCATCAATATTATCTAGACTTATTCTAGACTCACACACAAATTATTCCAACTTGACTATCTTGGTTATCTCATAGCTTTTTCCCTGCATCCTGTTTCCCATTTTTTTCTTTTTTAATTTTCTTTTTTTTTAATTATTTTTATTGAGACTAAAGCTCATAAAACCATTCCTTGTTTAATTTTTCTCCAGCTTCATATATTGAACAGATCACAGATACTTTAGGAATCTCAAAGGCTTCATTTTTTTGCATAAATTCTAATTCCTCAGTCATAAGATTGCTGTCATCTTGCATCCCCTGCACCTCCAACATCCTGAACTTCCAAAACATCACAGAAGGCTCTAGAAAAAAGGTGGCTCACCTTGTGTTCATGTCATTTGACATCCTTGCAGTGCAACCATTTTACACACTAAGCCTACACACACATGCACACAATGGACAGGCTGATACCCTTCTGAGTGCACAGACAGTGCTTTCTGCCTCCTTTTAGTCTAGATGGGAGCAAGCTTTTATAAATAATAAATAATAAAATCCAGTCAGTTCAAGCTGTTAAAAAATTCACTGTAAACATAACATTTACCACTTCTGACTTTGCATTGAAAAGCAAGGACAAAAATTAAAGGACAAGAGATTACACTGGTTCCACTGTTTCTTATCTTCAACACTTCTATATTCAACTCCATGTTTTTATGATAATCAGCTTTACAGCATTATTCCTCTTGAGTCAACTGGTTTACGGCCATGAAACCACTGCATAAATATTCTAAAATGTACAAGCCACAAGTCCCTGTAATTGGACTCTTACTATCTTATCCCCTCTGTATCAGAGCAAACATCTCACTTTCATGCAGATATTTCATAAAACATAGATATAAGTAGTATAACCAAGGCATGTGATTGAGGAAGAAGCAAGTACAACCCAAAAAATGCATGCACAGACCATCAAACGCATTCTTTTGAAGCTGGAAATCAAGAAGGAGGGATGGAAGAAGCAATTACCACAGAGTAGTAATGAACCATTTTCATTTGTCTCATGATTTCCAGCTGAAAAATTTGGGAAAGTGCCAAAGCTTTCAGGATGTACTAACAACACCCTGTATTAGGCCCAAACACATTCAGCTGCATACTTGCTCCTGACTAAATCTGGTGTCAGAGTATCCAAAATATATCTCTAACAATGGAACAGGTTGCTTGTTTGTAAAATAACAAGGTTAAAAGCCACCATTCCCAAACTTAATTTTATACTTAAAAAAAAATTATGTAATAGTCACTATGTGTCAATACTTAATTCTTTCCGATGCAAATCTAAAAAAATAAGTTAATCATCCAATTATTAAATATAGATGTTCATCTTCTCACTTTTTCCATTTAGGAGGCAGTTACTTATCAATAAAAATATGCATATATATCATCACAGGGGGAAAAAATTAAAAAAAAAAATACTTCTAAATGGATTTACTCAAAACATCTTTTACCTACCTAAAATGAATTAGGGAAGTTACAAATACAGGTTTCACTTTTATATTTAGAATAGCCAGACCAGCAAATCACAGGAAGGCACAAAGTTTGATGCAGTCCATGCTGAGATGAAGTTCCTGGTAGGGTCACAGTTCAAGTAGGGACAGTAGAGCATATGCCAACACCTGAACTACTGCCAATATACTGAAATAGCAGTTCTGACTAAATACCTCATCCAGTTTTGACCAGAGTAGAACTCAGCAACCACACTGGTTTTGGAAGTCGAAGCAAACATCATCACTTGCTTAAAAAAAAAAAAAAAAAAAAAAAAAAATTGGAATTTTAAAACCACTTAATCCAAGTTAGTATTTGAAGTTTCAAATCAGATTTTAACACCTAACTGGAAGGTATCTCTAATCTCCAGGTTTCTCTTTTCACATTTCTCAGTGTTCTTAAACACAAAAGATTTTAGAGGTGTTGATAATTCCAGCAAAAAATCCACTTTCAAAAAAAAAAAAACCTACGCTGGCTTGGCATCAGAGTCAATCCAATCAATTTCTCCAAAGTCCAGAGCACTAGAAAATACACTCCAAATAGTTATACTTACAGATAGCTTGTGTCCAGCAGAATAACAGCAAAAGCATTTGCACATCACTGAACTAAGTTAATAGATTTGTTTTGCATTCAGTACCCTTAGTCAGCAGTACTCTAATCAGAAGGGGGCACATACATGTACAGAAAAAACAAAGAAGTCCAAAACTAACAAGAAGAAATCAGAGGGAAAGATTAAAAGTGAGATATGGCTTGCTTTTGTTAAAATGTAAGAGAAAAACACAAGTTCATTTCTCTGACACTGTTATGTTGTATATACCAGATACAGTCGCTCTCTTGTGGGGTCCTCAGCAGCACAAGCTGAAAGGACAGCTGGGGAGAAAAGGAAGAAAAGAAAACTTTCCAGGTAAGCAGAGAGGCCATTGATTTAGACAGTAACTACAGCCTGGCACAAATTTCCTTCATTATTGCCTACTAACTGAGAATGAAATACTAAAAGCTTTCTGTGGCATATTCTTTGATATAGTCTGTAAAACAGTGAGTGGAAAAGTGCCTACACTCACATAAACTCATTCAAATGAGGCAGATTTTTGCATTACCTCCACATTTCATATGCATGGAACCATCAGCCTTCAAGCACTGAAAAACTGCTCTTTAAAGTGTAGGTCAATAGCATTAATGTGATTTGTCAAATACTGAGAGGAGGGAGGTGAACAAGGGATAGAAAAGCCTTTTTCCCCATTTTATCAGAAAAAAATATAAATCCCATAGCAAAACATACACTAAGGTGTTCTACCTGGACTGTCTCACAGGAGCAGCTAGGAGGGCATGGCAAAGTGTCAGCTGATCTGGTTCTGTGGCAAGTCACTGGTCACAGGAAGGAAATCCTCACTTTAAGTTCTGACTCTGACTTGTCAAACGGCTACACAGAAATAGGGAAAACGACCAGACCAGCTATTACTAGAATTTTGATATAACTATAAAAAACTCATTTTAAAGTACTGAACAAAATTCAGTGCAAAATAACTTACTGGCTTTATGAACCTTTTCTTCTTGCACAAACATGTAGCTAATTGACTAATTGTGTCAATTAGTTCATTCTCATCATTTGTTTCAAGAAAGTTCCCACTATCTTCTGTAATAGAAACAAGTTGCAACAAAGTTTGGGGCTCTATTTTGGTTGTTGAGGGTTTTTTTTGGTTTGGTTTGGTTTTTTGATTTTTGTTTCGTTTTATTGTTTTGGGTTTTTTTTTTTTTTTTTCCTATTCTAGGTGCCAGCTCAGCCCAGATGCTTAATATTTTGTAGTTCTTCAGGAGAGGTATGTCCCTTCAGACAATAACTTTGATGTAAAAGCACAGCAATGCAAATATTGGTACACATTCCTCTCTCTCTACAGGTTTGATTCACAATCCAACTCCTCATGAGGATAATGTCTGCTCCATTGGGAGTTCAAAAGAGTTTCTACACATGGACCATCAGGATGTGACTTGGGAAAAAAAAAGTTCACAGATGTGACCATATCACTGAATTTCTGTTTGAAGCTTTCTTCTTACCTTTTATGTCAGGATTAGAACATCTTTGAGCAGAACTGCGAAAAATTCAAATTCCTGATTACAACAACCTAGAAATTACTTTTTCAGGTAGATGTATTCTTGTAATAGCCAAAAATCTTAAAATTAAAACCATTGTAATAATATCCATTGCAAGAGTTTAAAACACTTGTAGAATGCTGCATTCTAAGTGGCTCCATCCCAAAGGCACAGGCAGATCAGCCAGCAAATCACCTGCTATGATTACAGTGGTCTTCTAACTGAAAATCCAATCCTTTATTTTAAAGAAACATGAGTTTCATTTACTAAGTTTCTTTATAAGATGAAAAGCTTTAAGACCCCATAAGACAAGAAACTAAATATACAAGAAAACACTTACCTTTGCACTATCAGAAAAAATAACCAAAAGCCAGGCAGCAACCAAAAGAATATATTTAGCAGAGAACTACTAGTATTTTAAAAAGAATACAGCATGCTCTACCTTTGTTTCTTTCTCTGCACACACACTATTCAAGTTCTTCCAGTGGCA
This sequence comes from Vidua macroura, assembly GCF_024509145.1. Taxonomy (NCBI): domain Eukaryota; kingdom Metazoa; phylum Chordata; class Aves; order Passeriformes; family Viduidae; genus Vidua; species Vidua macroura. The sequence continues at coordinate 82,760,804 of NC_071571.1, read as the reverse complement.
AAACTACCTCACAAAACCATAAATATTAAACTGAAAATGCAAAAGATATATCAAGTCATTAAACCTCACCTCTGCATTCTCTGACAGCCCTTGCAATATTTTTCTAATGTGGAACATTTCTGATTAGATTGGCGTATGCACATAAACTTCATGGAAGTCTGTGCAAAAACTAACTATCCTCATAAAAGCCGAGAAAACTACTCCCTTCATTTCACTGAATAAAATACTGTTTATTTTTTAACCTGACTAGATCTCCGTGACAAAACCAGACCTGATTCTTAATGTAAACAGTAGACTTCTTATACCAGTTTATTACTGAAACAGAGTTTAAAACAGTAAGTGATTTAAAGTATTTATTTCTAAAAATGCTACTTAGTTGTTATTATTATAAATAAACTTAGGCCATTGGTAAAAAAAAAATATTAGAGACCAGTTTCAGTTTTCCCTCCACACACTAAACTCCTGTTTCTTGAGTATAACAATTTAAGAGGGCAGGCACCATCTTTTTTTTTTCCCCTGGGTGTTTCACTTAGCAACAAGAAATAGGAAAAAAAAAATGATCATTTATAGGGACTGCATGAAAAATGCAAATGCACAAATCTGCCATAGGAACTCTAATCTAATTCACTGCTTCTACTTTAATCTCTAAGTATTTATTCAGACTCCAATACCCTCTCATGGCAACAGTATTATCATATAAACATACAAAAGACAAGAATGGAAAAGGATAAATGTGACCAAGTGACTTTCCCCCTCCCAGCCTTTGGGTACTTTCTGACTCCACATCCTCAAAGTTACTCTATGGTATATCCACTTGTTCAATGACCCCAGGAAGCTGCACTGGAAGCTAACAGACTAACAGAATGCTGAAGCACTATTACACTCTTTCCTCTCAAAGACAATCCCAAATTCAGGTTAGAAGGTACAGTGGCAATATTTCTGATACCTCTTTACAAAGCTGTTGCCTGTGAATTAGACAGACTCCCTTTCTGGTCTCATCTGTCACCATTAGTCTCCACTACTTCATGCAGCAGCAAGTGCCGGGAGTTAACTGCAGCCTGGATATCATTGAGTTTCAAGTTTCTCTCTGTTCTTGTATCACAGGAATTAACAAATGACAGTTCCCAAATGCCATATTGTGATTTCCTAAAACTCAGCTGTCTTCCCCACACACAGTCTGCTCCTCTCCATCATGAAGAGTTCCTGGCTTTATTCCTTCCTCTTGCTCTATTTATTCATCTCCTAGTGTCTACTCATCCATCCCTACTCTCAAATAAAGGCTTGAGAAGAGGGAAAAGGCTCAGTCATCTGCTGCAATGTAACCCACTTGGAAAAGTTTCAAAAGTTTCATATCAGAATTGAACATCTGATATGAAAAAAGTGCATTTCTCAGCCACCTGACTTACACCTGATGTGATGGACAAAAGCTAACATTTGAAACAAAAAGGCCTAAGCAACATTAGCTTGGATACACACAGGTTAATATCATCCACTAGTAGTCAATAACATGAAACATTTTTCTGGTTTTAAAGTAATTTTTATTCAATTAGTTTTAAGAGATACACCCACATTTTCATACACATTCATAATGGCCATCTGATACAGTTAACTAGATGATTACCTATCTTATTTCTGTAGTTAAAAAGAGTTAGTGATGGTTTTCTGTCTTTCCCAGAAATAAACAGATACAAAGAAACAGGATTCAAGCTTAATTTTCAAGATCTTTAGTGACTTGCATAGGTCAGAGCCTATTTCATCTTTTTTTTTTTTTTCTGGACACTTGCTCAGAACCATTCCATACTATATTGAAGCACTTCTTTGTGCACATCTCTGTTCATATATGGGAATATTACTTACCACTACAAAATCATATAATGCTCAAATTCCTCCTCCTTTTTCACAGCAAGGGTGCTAAATAAATGCATTATGCTTCTCTTTCTTTGAATCCCACTCTCAACAAATGGTTCTCAAAAAATATTTCCTCATTTTTGTTTCCCATATCCCAAAACGTACTTCATAATCTATTTTATGAACAGAATTACTTACGTATTTCATCAGGCACAAAAAAACAACTAAAACAAGCCGAAATTCAGATGCTGTTTTTCAGTCCTTTCTTACTATCAACACAATTTTACCATGTGAACAAATACAGTGAGATACAAGTCAGCAAACGAAGTCATGATAGCAGTTTACCACTGATTGGAAAAAATATTAATAGCCTCAGGCAAATCAGTCATTAGCTCTTACTGATTTGGAGGATGATATAGCATTAATAATTCAATAAAAAACACATTGAGTAATAAAATCTTAGAGTTATTTATTTAACCAATTAGATCATTTTTGGCAGTATCCCTGCTTTTGAATAAATCATGCATGTTCTTCAATTAATCATTAGAATTGAACACTACAAATCTGCAGTCTCTATCTCCCAGTCGAAGAGGTACATTGCTTAAGAAGCCCAAAAGATTGAGGGAGAAAATAAGAATAATTTACATTCTCTGTGGACAAAGAGAGTTGGCACTGGAAGATGTGCTAATTAGCAAAGCTTGGCTACTGATGCTTAACGATCTGTTCCTCATGCACCACTTTCCCAATCCACTGAGAGACAGGTACAAATTGCACCTATAAAAAGTTATAATCCATTAGCATGCATATGAGGTGCATCTTGTTACCACTAATGTTCAACAGTCCCCTCTAATCTGTGAGAGTGGCAGAAAGATGCAAATGTTTAACTAGAACACTGTACTGAATTACCATGCATGTCATTTATTAACAGCTTTATTTTATTCAGAAACCTCACTGTGACAAACCATTACCACCCTGGCAGTCTAAAGTCAAGGGCCAGGGGGGTTCAGTGTTTTGAATGCTTCACTTTAGGTGTTTCTACAGGGAATCAATGCATTTTTCAAAGTCTATTTAAACTCTTAATTCTCTACTATAAATTCTAAATTCCTTAAAATACTGTCCAATTCAAAATCCCTGTTTTGAGTCTCTTTTTCACCAAGCCAAACTCTCTGGAGTGCACCCTCAACTGGAGTTACAATCTGAATGCTCAATTTTATATCTTCCAGATATAATATCAGATATATCTTGAGATTCAGATTGGCTCTGCTTTTTCAGACAAAAAAAAAACCAAAATTAGCCATTACAAATCTAACAATCTGCTCTATCTGATAACTACAGTGGCTTTAGCAAATGGCTGAAAGACAAATATAAAAGATGGCCATCACTTCCACAACTCAAAATGAATTTGTGTTCTTATAATTAAGTCTTCTGACATTTAAACTGGGATTTCATACAAAAATCCAGGTGATGTTTATTTACTTTTAATATTAGGCATCCCAGAAGTAATGCTTCACAAGTGGAATAACAATCTTTATAATGATTACTTTCAAAAGAAAATTTCACCTTCATTAAACAGATTAAGATGAGTGAAACTTGCTTTTGAGAGAAATCAATGAATGCTAACTCAATGTAGATCTTATATATAGACCTGAAAACCAAGAGTAAACTAAAAGAAAGAAAAAAGACACCCACAACAAAAACCACCGAAGATATCTACATTGTTTTCCCCCAATTTTTTTTCAGAGTAAACTAAAATTAGACCACAAAACTATTTTGTATTATTTTAATCCAGTAAAACTCCTAATTCTGGTTCAGGAGATGGGGCATTAAGTTCATTTTAACTGTCAATATCTCATTTCTCTGTAGGATTTTGGGGCCTTAACAGGTTTAGGCCAGATTTTTTTGTTCTTTTTAAGTAAACATTAAGTATTTCAACACTGTCACCTTCTAAATCAGTGCTTTCAAGAAGGTATGCTTATATCACATCCATATCTAATCACCTATCCACACATCCCAGTTTTCTGAGGGGAAACATCTGAGCAACTAGTATGAACAGGGGACTTTCAGGTCTCTGCAACTGAAAACATTCAAACTTCTACACATTTACTTCTATATGCAGAGGGAAACAACTTTAGGGAAAGAAAAGCATCCCCAAATTAATGAACACCTCATTTTTTAAAAATTGTCCTTCTATGTAATATTAATCTGCTTGTTTCATTAACTATTCAATCAGCCCCCGTATTCAATTACTTCAGACAGCTAACAGTTGTGAGTTTTGGTTGGCTGTTGGGGTCTTTTAATTAATCCCTTGTGCAAGAAGAGGCAGGAAATGCTTCAAATCTCAAATGTATAAAAGAAGGACTTGGTACTTTTTGAAACTGCATCTCAGAATAAGAGACCCATACATATTCTACACTCAAAATTTCTCTTCTCTAATAAGGATTTTAGAAGATAGAGAGTGGGAGTTCTGAGCAAGGAGTATGAAAAAAAAATGAACAGATTCATATCAGTAAACCCAGAGCAGGAGCACAACACACCTGCAATTCCACAACCCTGACATGTCAGCAGAGGCCTGAAATGTAGCAAACATTAAACAGGTCACAGAAATAATATTCCTATTGTTACTTATTGTTCAGGCATCTAGAAAGTATGTTACATGGTTCCAATACAAAACCCAGGACCACAACAGAAGACAGAAGTTGAACTAAGAAAAAAAGCAAAGTACAAAAAGCAAAGAGCTGAAAAAATAGCACCATGGTGACAATATACTTGTATAGTCCTTCAAGCCACCGAAGTACAAAGGTGTTTTAGGAGATACCTTTAGCTTTTTTAATTATTCTCTCCAATTCTCATGACGAAATCAATGTGGTGCTGATTCCAGAACTGATCTTCAGCATCTGTTCTGCTAAATGATGATGATTCATCCTGTCCTGTTTCTCAGTGATGCCCAAACTAAGTCTGCATATCTCCTGTGAACAAATATTGACATCTTCAAGCCAGTAACACCATGTGTCAACCAGCAGTTTTTCCCCCTTTCCATGTCCAAAATACCTCCCTTCCCATTCCTGTTTTTCTCCTGTTTCTCCTCACCACCCAGTACATCCTATTCTGCAGGGATCCTATTACATGTCATAAGAGGAACAGACATACAGGGTTTTCTTCCTTCTCTCCTTTAGTCATTAATAGAAGGGAAACATGAAATATATAATAATAATGATTATTTGTAGTAGCACTGATTAATCTGGATGTGATTTGGAGAGGTTTCTTTTTCTTATTATCAGAAAAAAATAATTACTTCAAGCAAGCAGTAACTGTCCATGCACAAAACAAACCTTTAACAACAAAATTAGTTTTCGCTGAATAAACATGGTAGCTTGCATCCCAGAATTCTGACAGAATTGGCCCATGAAGTCACTGGTGTGACAGGAAGAAGTTTTAACAACCAATCTATCAAGACAAACACAAATACTTAAGCAGAAAAAAATGGCGAGTGGAAAACAAAAAAACACCATCTATCTCAAGTCAAGCAGGAGCGAAAAAAGAGAAGCAGTCCAAAATCAGAAGCAGCCAGGCACCCAGGGAGCTCCTTTCTTTCAAGATGGAAGATGGTTAAGAACCAGAAGTGGAATAGTAACCTAGAAAGGACACAAATGCAAATAAACCAAAGCCATTCAAACGTGCATGTGTAGGACACTTAAAGAAAAATACATTCCTTGCCTTAAAGAAAAACAGGCAGGAAACTCTTTAGTATGGAGTAGAATTGGCAGATATTTTCTATAAAACCTTGCAGTAATCACATAGCCTTTCCTATTAGATGCAAAATCTATTCTACCTTTCCTTCAGATTTCTACAATTGCATACTCTGAAGCCTCACAACAAGAATTCTGCTTGCTCTAACAAGTTTTTGCAGCTCTGCGCCAAACTTTTCTCAGCAGTTTACAGCACTTGCACAGTAGCTACAGCATGTCCTGCCCTGCACTCATCACTTAGCATTCCATAAAATCACAATACCTTCCCTTCTTGGAAATGTAGGATGACCTAGTTCAATGTTCTGCTCAAAGCAGGGACAACAGTGAATTTAGACCATGCTGCTCAGGGCTTTGTTCAGCATGGTCCTGACAGCCTCCAAACGTGAAGAGCTCATACTGCCTCTCAGCAACAGGTTCCAGGCCTTAAATACCTTCACAGTGATTTTTTTCTCTACTCAGAACTGGAAGCTCCATGCTTCAATTTAGGACTTACCTCTCACTTTTTCTGCATGTATGTCTGCATGTACTAGGCCTCCTCACACCACCCCCTCTGCAGTCTGTACAAGCACAACTGACCCAGTCTCTTCCCTCCCTTCCATCCTCCAGTCCTCCGACTGTCTCACTGCCTGTCCATGGATTCACTCAAGCTTATCAGCATTCTTGTACCAGGAGAGCCAAAACCTGACACAAGATTCCACACATGGTCTAATAAGTGTTGAATAATGGGGAATAATCACTTCACCTACTGACTGGCTCTACTCCCATTGATGTAACCAAGAACATTGTCAGGGCACACAGACAGCTGCGTTTAGACTTCTGTCAACCCACTAAGCCATCTTAGTTGCATTATGATTTTTGTCCTCACAATGATACTGATCTATATATTCATCCAGATACTCCCAGATGCAAAACTGATACCCTGAACTGCAACTATAAACTATTTAATGAAAACTATTTCAAATATGAAAAAACAGGCTGGCTAAGAGAACAAAGAACACATTTAGTTTAGAAAGAGCTATTTGAATACAAAAGCTAACCAAAACACAAAGATATTGTATAACAAATAAAACAAAAACTTTACAAAAATCAGCAGGCACCCTGAAATTGATTTTTCCACTTTTACAGTCCTAGGATCTTGTTGACCACAAATTAAGAGAAATGAAGCCAAGTTACCATATTATCACTTTCTGTGACTGTAGCACCTTGCAGTTCCAGTCAGAGTCAGATTTCTCAGCTGCAGAAGTATTTTCAAATTAACTTTTAAGTAATTATTCACACGAGTCCATAAATCTTAAAATTTTTCACCAAACTTCCTGTGAGCTGCATGTGCATAAATCATTAAGCAGTTCCAATTTATAACTCTCATGTTTGACAGGCTCTGGAGAGCTTTGTTATCCCACTTCAAAATGCAGTAATTTCAGTATTCCGAAGACTGTCAAAGCATGGGGACATCTGAATAAGTCATTAACAATTTAACAAACATGCAAACATATTCTGAAGACTAATAGATAAAAAAATGTGATGGACTAACTGTATTCCTTTCAAGACATCCAAGTAATTTCTTAATTCAATTAACTGAATACTTTTAAATAATCAGCTTAAATCAATACATATAATATTTTTTCTTTATTTTAGCATCTTGCAGTTCACTGGAACACAACAAGCACTAATTAATCACATAAACAGAATAAAAAATAGCCATTTGAATGTTGGGATAATTCACTATGCTCACAATTTGAGTTATAATGTTTTTGATAGGAAGTGCACCGGCTTCCAGTCTCTAGGCTAAATATTTAAACTTGCAAAGTTTGAATTTCATACCTGTGAAAAATTAACTTGACAAACACAGACGGCTTTCACAGTAAATTTTCACACTGACCAATAAACTTCAAACAAATCACAATCTTTGCCTCAAAAGTGTTGACATATAAAAACACCATCAGACTGTAAATACTGTTTTTTAAAAAGTAAGTACTGTTTTTCTGTTATTTTTCTTCAACCATTTAAACATACAGCATTCTTTGAGCCCATTAAAACCAAATAATTTTCAGAGGTCTGTATTGCCAGAACTACTACTCCACAATTTCAACACCCGTATATCATTTTATATGAAATAAGAACAGTAACTCTTACTCCAGGCAATTTTTATGTCCCTGACATCATGATCCAGTGAGGAAAGATAGAACAACCTGGCCAGTGGGAAAAGAAAGAAAAGCACTGCAGCTTTGTGCTCTCCTTCCGAAACAGAGCCCATTCCAAAGCAGATCTCAGCTGAGCTTCTGTTCATGTTACTGGCAATCTGGATGCATGGATGTAGAAAGAAGAAAAGCATCTATATGGGTGCTGAGAATATTTCACACTGCAGTCATGAGGAAATATTTGCAGGTCCCTTTGATTAAAATGCACTAAGAACTTGGTATTTAGTTATAAAATAATTATTGTAACAGAGTAACACATCATAGTGAACTCAGGGATGCACTTTCACGCCAAATACATGCAAATAATAGATGGTATCCACCCAAGCACCCTGATAGTGACAAGCATTCTTTGAAGTCCTAACGCGGCATTATCTCTGCAAGAAAAACAGGATCATTTCTTTTAACTGCATTTGTGAAGTCTTGTGTCTTCCAGAAGGTGTACTTAGAAATTCAAAGTCAGGATTTAGTAGGGAAACATTCTACTTTTGCGTGCATCACCTTAAGAAGCTGCTCAGTACCACCATGCAAGATGAACACTGTACAAAAACCTAGCAAAGCAGGTAGAACAAGACTCAAAACTTATCCACTTAGGTCCTTGAGATGTAAAATGTTCTAACTAGAGAAGGGACACCTTACATGCAGAAATGGAGGGTCCAGTGCCTCTGGGATGCCAGCAACCTTCAGCCCTGGGCAAGGCTTGCCAAAAGAAGCCTTTGAAACTGGCAGGAACCCTCTGATCCTGAGCTACCACCAGCCAGGGCAGGGCAGGCACCATCACTGACAAAGCCATGAAATCAGAGAGACCAGGTACTAAGAAGAAAACTAGTCTATTTCTGCTCCTGTTCTTCCCTGTTTCTAGAGATGAACAAAAAAGCCACTAGGGAGACAGCATCTATGGGCATTTGTGCAGACCACTGCTGCTTGGCAAGTACAGCCTGAGAGGACACAGCTTGCAGGAACAACTGCTCCTCCCTGCTGCTTTTGCACCCACAGGGTGTTCCAAAAGTGGCCTTTACAACAGCTTGAAGTGACCTACAACAGCACAGCAACCACCTCAGGCAGGGCAAGGCAAGGCTGGTGCCCCACAGCTGGGAGCAGAAGGCACTGGAGGACAGGGACGAAGCCCTCCCCTGTCAGTGACAGTGCCTTGACACCTGTGCCTGTACCTGGGTGCATGTGTCAAGATGTTGTAGCAGCAGCAAGAGCTGAAGGGGCAGCCTCTGTGTGGAGCACCTGTCTGGAGCTCCCACACCCACAGCTCCAGCGGCCCCAGCACAGGGCATGGCTGAGCCCCTCAGCCACGGGTGGGTGGGTGAGAGCCCTGGAGAAAGCCTGGGCAAGGGAGGGCAAAAACCTGCCCGGCAGCCAGGGCTGAGCGAGGGGAAGCGAGCGAGAAACACAGAGGAGGAACATAAAGACCTCAGGAGCAGCTGGATAGGCAGCTGGCAGCCAGTCATGGTCAACCCACCACACATCCGTGGTAAACACCCCTAGACCAGCTGAAAGCAATGCTGAAAACACTACAGCACACTCAAATGTTGTTGTTCACCCCTGTGGGTCATCATCCATACGTACTCAAAGGCAGACACACAGGTGCAGCATCAAATTATCAAACAAGAAGGTAATTTTGGATTTCTGTGTTAAGCCATCAGAGTTTTGGAAATTGGTGTGGCAAACAGTGCTGGCTTTTAAAGGACATATCCCAGTTTCACAAATTTAGAGATTAATTAAAATTCCTTGCTCTTATTAGAAATAAGAGTATAAAGTACAAAAAGTACTATAAAAGTACAAAAATTAATCAGAGACTCAAGGTCACATATAACATTTGCAACTATATCAAATTCATTAGACCTCAAACAAATAAGCACTTCATTTGCAGCCCACCTTCCACATTTTCCCAAGTATCTCTTATTGAAAAGTATTTTGTTGATTTGTGGGTTTTTTTTTAAATAACAACCCTATTTTTTTCCTTCTTCACCTCCCTATTTCTTTTTAAGAGCTCAGAGCCTACCACTACCAAAGTCCATCATCCAGTACCATAAATACCATTAATTTCAAATGAAATAAGGCTTTGATTTCAAGAGATTACTCTCATCTGTATTACAGGTACTTGTGCCCCCTGACAAATCTACTATCCCAGATGAATTCCCAGCTAAACTAGCTACTCCTCCAATGCTCCTAGAGTCCTCCTCAAGTCAGCTAGTATGATAGTACTTGGCTGCCAAAAATATTTTGGGAACTGTTAACACGCTGTCGAGTCTCCTCAGTGCAGGAACATCTTGATGCCCAGTGCAGGGAGGGAGGAGATTGGAAATGCTGAGACCCACCAAACACTTCTGACACAAGAGGGTAAGAAAAATTTCTCCCACAAGAAAGAGCAGTTGGGTTTAGTCCTATGTGTATCCCAGGCCAGGCATTTCCACTACTTTTTGAACTAATTTGACTTTAATAGCCTAAACCCTAAACATCTGAGCAAACAATAATTTTTCCTTTCCACTACCAAGTATTTCCATTAGTAAAAGAGACTTCATGGAGAAATGTATTGAGTAACTGCCAATGAAGTTTGAGGAATGTTGCACTATCATTTACAAACACAAGCATCTCAGCAAATAACTCCATCATCTGCAACAACTGGGTATTGGCAGAGTCATATCAGAATTATAACAAAAGCCACCGATGGATATTTATTAACTTTACTAGCCCAATAGATAAGATTTTTAAGGCATTAATTTAAATTTTATTTAATATTGTTTTCCTTTAATGCATTTTATATTGGGAACAAAAAAAAATTAATTGCATATTATTTTAAAGCTTATTAAAAACCTGTCAGCACTTGAGCTGAAGCTACTTACTAATTAGAAATTCTTCAACTGTTTCTTAAAAGTCCATTGGAATAGTGCTAACAGTTAAGTACTTTAAAAAAGAAGATGTCTAAAAAGTTCCTATGTTACTAACATTTTATTAAAATTTAATCTGCAAGGAAAGTGAGAGGGGCAGAAAAACAAGTTCATTTTGTTACAGAGAAAATTGATTCCCTTCACCCCAACTCCCTTCTGAGCTTAGGTCCAAATGACCATATTAAGATTTAAATTAAATTGGGTAAAATAAAAGAGTTCACCCCAACCACACAATTATAATTTAAGAATATTCACACTACATCTGAATGTTCTAATATGTATTCATGGAATACATGAATTTATACAAATTAGTTTTGTATCAGCTTCAGTATTTTGGCATATTAAAAAGGGTTCCACTAACAAAAAAGATGCAGTCGAGGCATGGGAATGCAATTATTAAACATATTAAACATGTATTTCCTTTATATTTGGCAATTTATTCCTTAATGCTTTTTGAGACAACTGTATATAAACAAAAAACTATTAACTTATCTACACATATGACTACATAGTGACTTTATTAAAACCTGTTTCTCATTAATTTTTATTCAATGTCATTGGTAATTTTAAGTACTAAATGCTACCAGGTCATTCATCATGGCCCACATATGAGCCACTCTAATTTGTTTTAAGAGTTTTTACAGAGAAACCAAGTAGGATTTCCTGTAAGAGATACTGACTTTTGAACATACTATTCTACTATTCATCCAAATTTTACAAACAGTAAAAAAGCCCTTCAATTACACGATGCAAACTCAAGAGTTTCTCTGATAAAAATCTCTATGTTTCAAAGTACTTTAGAAGAAACAGTCTTCTGCATGTTAGAATGCACAATTTTAAATGCCTTTTAAGAATAATCTCACTCTTATGCAGTATTTTCCCCCAGAAATCTTAGGCATCACAGCAAGTCATACAAAAGTAAAATGGCACTGATGAGCAATCACTGACTAAACGTACAGTTTTGAAACTGAAATACAGAAATATTTTTTCTCCTGTACAAATCTACACCACTCTGTTTTGCACCTCAAACTTTAATCTTGCAAAAGGTTTTTTCTAACATTTTACAGATAAAGTTAATATCTATACTCTTACAAAACACAACCAAAAGGCCCATAAGCTGCATTTTATAGACAACTTCTTTAGAGATTTTGTCTAATCCCCATTATCAGCATCTCACAATCTTTAACAGACAATGTCTGGATTTCAATTGCATACTTCTTTGAGGAAATATGAGTTGACAATGTTAAACTTTGAAAAGTAAAAATTCTAAGAACACAGGAATTACCTAAAGGAATATACTTGTTTTGTCTTCCAATTGAAAATATCAATAGAGAAAGTATGATTTATTCCAGAAAAGCTGATAACACAACTCAGTAAGAATGATAAATGAATACTGCATTTATTACATCGGCTTAATGTCTTTTGTTGCAGAACAGTGTCATGTTTCATAACAATAATTATAAATATCAGGTCAGTTTAGCCATTCAAGGTTATACATTTGTGACAGTCATCTAGTTGTGTTTTGATAGAAATCACAAGTTCAATACTGTGTCTAAAGGTTCAAAAATATTGTTAGTGTATGCTAATTTTACTTTTAAAGTAAAAAAATAAATCAGAATTTCTGAAACAGTATTTCCAAGAAAATGTTCATAACAGTAACAGCTGGGCTGATAAGTGCATTTAAAACAAACAAAAAAAAAAGGATTTCTATTGCTGTTAGTTATATTTAGGATAAATAAATAAGTCCCTGCATTTCAAGCTATGAAGTTACAGTGCCTGCAGTGCAGCTGTCTGCACAGGATCCTTCACTGGCTCGAGCCAGGCATTCTGGCACTGGAGTATTAATACCCAGCTTGGCAAACTAGCATAAGCAGAGGCTGTCAAATAGGATAAGTGGGAGGTTGGGGTATAAGGGATATGGAAGATGGCATCTATTTTTAAGAGATGGTTAGTTTAATTATCTATGAAGCTATTGATTCTGAGTTAGGAGGCAGCTGAGCAAGTGTTTTAAAGAATGCTGTGAGCAGCCAGGTCATGATTAAAGGAACACTCATGCCCTTAAAGGAAACTGGATAGCAAAAAATACTTTGGCAGCTGGGAAGTGCACTTTAAGTAGAATAGAAACGAAAACTTGAAATATTCATATCTGTGTGTGCCAAGTCTACAGTAGATTTTTTTCATACAGGAAATTCCACATGACTTTAAATACAAAATTTTAGAAATATTTTCCTAGCTTTCTCACTAAGTTTCCTCAAAATGAGTAATGTTGCAAGATGTTCTATGTTGTACAGACACGTATTGGCCAAACAAGTGGTTCCTGGTCAAATAATTTTCCCATGAACCACAGAGTGGGCACACAGGTGTTTTGTGCACCAGGAACATAATAAATGTTTACTTTCTGTGAAACAGAATAGTAGTTTAGACGCAAAAATGTCATCCGCTAGAAATCCAAATGTTTAACCTCATTCTATAAGAGAATCTCCTTATTTTTTTATTTTGTTTTTTAAGGTTAGCTCCTTTAACCAGTGACTCAATTCTTCTAATCAAATTTGTACATGCAATACCTATGACTCCAGGTAAAGTTACTCCAAGCTCCTGTCAACATCACTTTCCCAGTTTCTTTACGTGAACATACACAATTAACAAGCAGTAAAGAAATAATTTCAGTTTCAATTATAAACCAAATGCTGCTATTCCTCACTCCCTAAATACCCATAAACTGAGCTGTGACTCAAAATTCACAAGGCAAATCTAAGATACAGAGTAAACATAGTTCCTTATCTGCAACATTCTACGGCCAAAGTCTCACTTACATAGCAAAAGACTGCACACTTATCCTCTTCAAACAGAGGGCAGGGCTTGTTTACACAAGGAAATGCTCACACAGTTCTGTGGCTATGGTTATTGTGGAACTTCTTGTAAATAGATCAGAAAAAAATGCACCTTTTTCCTCACTTGCTGCTGCAAACCATTTGCCAGTGGAAAGCCTTGGTCAATTTGCTTAGGGCAGCACTTCACCAAACTTTCTTTTCAGAGTTTATCTATACTGCAGACATACCAATTGAGTTTTATGTTGGTCAGCATAGGTATCAATAGCAGGACAGGCATGAATCTGATCACATCCCAGCAAATCTACACTAGGGGTGAAGCTCAAGTCACCAATGTTTCCAACCCATCAGTCACTGAAATAGATATGGGAAAACCAGCCTGGGAATATGTGTGTGCATGTCAGTCACACTTCCCCAGCACCCACAATTCAGTACCTGGAGAAGGCGGATTTGGCAACTCAGCATGACCCACTATTAATGAACTGTTACTTAAACTATTACTGAGGGCCATCTTTACAACTATTTTCATTTTATTAATGTGTGCTTAAACACTAGTTCTCAAATGTTATGATTAGTGGGTCCTTTCAAACTCAGAATATTGTATGATTCTATAAAAATTAAACACATTAAGCAGAATAATTTATTACACAAAGGAACTATGCCACGGGTCCTGAGACAGTAGTAATTCAACCGAAGCCAAATTTGAATACTTGGCTCCTCTCTCAACATTTATCTTAATTATTTTTCATTTTGGAAAACCTGTGTTTGTATTCCTTCATGCACAAACCTTCAAGACATACTTTGAAAGTACAGGCAGACTTTTAAGTTAATGATTAATAGTGAGTAATAAATATGTGTGCAGAAGAAATCTCCAAGCCTTTATTCTAGGAGGGTCATTTTGGTTATTTCCAAATTACTGATACTTTCCTGTTTCATTAAAAAAAATTCATTAAAATCTTGATCCCAACCTTTTCTACTTTTTAGCCCTATAAATTCAGGAAGAATGTACAAGTTGCTACTTTGAATTTAAAATTAACTAATTCTCACTTGGGGATATTTTGTACATTTGGTGGGTTAAAATACCTTCTCTATGAAGTACAAAGAGGAGTAAACCCTCACAATCCTTCCGGTTCAAGTACACACATCTAGATATGCCAGATCCAACATGTTAATCAGCCATTATTTAATCAGGTGTTTATTCATTCATTGCATCAACAAAATTTTACCTTAATACACTCTTATATTATCACATGCATATTCCCAAGATCTACTAATTTTTTTTTAAATTTCACAATTACAAATAACTTTTTCCTTGAAGGCCACAAAATCAGATTACTTTTGTGCTAAATGGCTATTTTTGACATGTGGCGTTACAAAAGAGTCAATAAAAACTATTTTTATATAAACAGATTTGGAGGGTTGAAAAACTTTCTTTTACCCTAATTTCCCTCAAAAATCCCTTTACTCATTTCAACATGCTTTTGTTTTATAAAAGAAAGCATCAAAGACTTATATTTGAAAACATCTAAATGAAGTCCTATTTTGACTATCCACTTGCAGAACAATTGTTTAAATTTTTAGGTTTTGTATGATAAAAACACACACAAAAAAAAGTTATCTAAGTACAAAGAAACACATTCTAACAAAAGACAATCAGTACTGGTTCTTGGGAGAGTGAAATGCCTGGGTGGTTCACCCAGCATTCTGTAACAAAGACTTGTCCCAGATCAGGTGTTAACAGTTAATTCAGGTGTCTTATGTTGTGAATATAAAAATGCAACAAGTGCTACTCACATTAGCACTGCAGTGAATGATGCAATTCAGAGTCAAGTTTCACCTCAGACAAGTTTCAAAAAACCCACAAATTGTCATGAAATTCAGAAACCCACAGTAACATAAACTGAATGTTTCCAGCAGAAAATTATTTTCCTTGAAGTCAGCTAGACAAGCAGTTCCTGGATGTCCTAAGACAAAATATGCTTTTCTCCTGTCTCTGTGTGTATTACATGGGCTGTTTTGAACAGCTACTCAAGTGCCTTGCTCAGCAACGAGCTCCGTGCTTATCGTACACGAGACTGCACTGAACACAGCAGTCTGTAAAACAACACACACAAATGTTTCACGCAGCACAAAACAGACAGATTTTAATAACAAAGTGATCGGCATCAAGGAAAAATGGAAGTGCCTGCAGACAGGTCCCTTCTTTGAACCTCTTTGCCATCTACCCTGGAGTTGTTTACCAGTCGGATACAGCTTGCAGATGTGGCGAGTTCCCCCGCTGGCAGGCTAAAGACGGGTCAGGATCTGGGTAGGAGAACTGTAGCTCCTCTCATTACTCTTCCAGACAGCATTTCACCCAGCCAGGCATCAAGGCCACAGACATCAAAGATTCACAACTTGTTCACTGTCCACACCCAGGAAAGTCTGCAGAAGTTTTTATGACAAAAGCAGCTGGATTGTCAAGGACAGTTTGCTCCTACAATAAACTCTGTTTTAATGTCTCATCTAACTACTACCTGTCCATCTTTATTTTCATTGTTCGTTTCCAAAAAAAGTGGGTCAATTTAGGAACAACTTTACTTAGGACCTGAAGAACACTAAAAAAGTACATCTTGGCAAGGCTCAACTACTGAAGTTTATTGATGCAGAAGGGTAGGGTTGAGAAGCACTTCACTGAAATGAAGTCAAATTTGTCCATTTGTCAAAATGGAAAGTGGTAAACAGGTATTTCTGTATTTTATTTTACTAGAAGCTAGCAATCTTGGTTTTGGAATGCTGTTATCAGCTATATATAAATGCTACTGGTTTTCACATTAATGGATTTCTCTTGCCACACACCTGCCAAAAACAATTTCCAGAAATAATTTCCACACGCCACCAAAAGTACAACACAGAATAAAAATTCCTCAGTATTTTTCATCTATAGGCACTTTTATATTTTTCGTATTTTAAGCTCTCTTGGATGTTGGTGGTCACAGAAACTCCAGATGTCAGAAAAAGGTCTGTTAAATTTCAGACCAGGGAATGCACAGACAACTAAAATGCAGCTTACTATACAGTACCCTCGTTCTGCGCCGAAATTCCTGACAGGACAAAGCAGTTACTGCAATGCCACACAGACAAAAAAGGTACAGTATAGCAAACCATGCAAAAAATGATTACAGGTCAGTTCTGCATTAGGAGTACCTTACCAACACAGCTGCTTTACTCCTTTCATTCAAGAAGCAACTACGCTGGCAAAGATATCACAGAATCACTGAAAATGGCTGAGGTTGGCAGGGACCTCTAGAGGTCATCTGGTCCAAAACCAGATGGCCCAGTTTAAGCTGGGCCAGTTTAAGCTGGGCTATGACAGTGTCCAACCAGCTTTTGAGTAACTCCAAGGATAGAGACTCGCCTCACCTGCGTTGTTACACTCTATATTACTCTGTATCAATACAGCAAAGCTGTAATACAAACCACAGAAAGCCAGTTTAGGTTCCACTTTAACGCTCTAAAAGCTGTTCCTAGCAAAACTCCAGTAGTAACACAGCACACCTTCCCATCTTTCTGCACAATTAAATCACTCCTATGCTACACAGAGGTCATGCAGGTAGATAAAGGTGATATTAAACATCAATCTGCCATTTGTGATTCATACCATCAAGCAATGACATCAGCAACGTGGATATCTAGGCACCAAGCCTGAGCTGCCCTAAAACTCACAAAGTCCATGAGTGGAAGTACCTCATACCATTCCTACATATCTGCTCATCACTGGCAACTATCACACTAATTCAGCCTACAACAGGTGAGAAGGATTCTCCAATAATAAATTTGTGATTACATTAAGACTATTCTAAGACAGAATATTCATGTCAGCTCAGAGTGTTCCTTCCCAGCTCACGAAAGATTATACGGACGATCACTGCAATGGGAAAGCAGGACCTTGTTATTTTTCATTTGCAGGAGTAGTATCTATCTTTTTGGTGAAGGTTTTCCTGACATCTATTGTGTAAAGCCATTCTTCCTAGTACCTGCTGGTCTACCTTTACTTCATGCAATATGCATTGTGTGGTCCTATAAGAAATAGTAAAGAAACTGTCTTATGATAATTTAAATGGTACAACTTTGGAGGAAATAAATCATAAAACTGATATGACGTCATAGAAATTAACAGGAATTAATCAGAATTATTAACAAAAAAGAGCAAAAAACTGCAGCATTTCTTCATGAAAAATACTATTTCAAAAGCTCCATTTTGTCTCCATGGAAACACACGGGAATAGCTAACTGAAACTATTAAAAGTATTTAAAATATGTATTCTTAGCAAGATGTTACATGGACCGTGAAGATGATCTGCAACAGACTGAGATTACTTTTCACAAAATAGGAACACCAGGTTCTCACTAACTGAAGACACTGGGCTACAGTTCTAAGTATCAGCAGAGGTAGTAAAGACAAGTCTTATATTAGAATATGAAAAAGACTTTAAAGGATGGATATTATTTCATCATAACACAACTAGCTCTCTGTCTTAGAGGACATTTTACTTCTGAGTAGAAGAGATCTATAGAGAAAACTAACAGGAAAAAAAAAAAAAAACAAAATAGCTAAAGTTCCTATGCTATCAGCAAAGTCATTTTCTCTCATATCAAAGTTTTATTAAACAGTTTTCTTTCAAGCTTTCTGACATTTAAGCAAAGAAGTAAATGCACAGACAACAGTTACTGGTAATAATCAATAATTATTAATGGCTGGTTGGGAGGCATGCTGGGGGTTGGGGTTTTTTCTCCTTTTTCTTAAATAAGGGGGAGAAAAAAAACTTTGAAAATCTCAAGTTTATCATACTTTTAGGTAAAGACATGCAATTTATCATAGAAGAAGTATAATCCAAGTTGAATTAACAATGAGTTAAAGTAAGAATTTCTTTCAAGTCTTAAACCAAGACATTGCTCTCTTTGAGGGAAAGGGTAAGAGGCTGCAAGAGAAGTGCCTGGGAAGCATGGTTAGTACCTTCCCATCACCAGATCTCCAAAATTGTATCTGCTTTTAAAAAAACCCAGGAATTGTGGCCTCCTTCAGGTGCTGTGTCATCCCATAGCCCAAAAGAGAGAAAATGTCTTCACTGAGAAGGAAGAGCAAGAGTGCCAGCAGCAACGGGACATAGAACATATAGATCTGCACAAGTTGTCAAAGCTGGTCAATAAGAACAGTGTCCTTGAAAACAGAATTTCTCTAGAGTTACCCTAGGACAAGAGCAACATTACCTGGCCACATCTGGAACAGAACACATCTGACAGAATACAGCTAAAAAGGATTTCTTAGAGAGTTCACAGACATGAATGCAGAAGTTTTTATTCTCTCCAGGTATCTTTAGCTCAGATCCCCAACAGTGGTGCACATCTAAAATTCTGAAGGCCAAAGACTTAATTGAGACTTAATAACCTTACAGTAATAATAATGTTATGGTACATAACTGCTATACTTGGCTGTTCTCCACTTACTGATTTATGAGAAACAATGACTAGTTCAGCCCTCTGGAAAAAAAAAACCAAAACAGATACTTCATAGGAAGAAGTGGATTTTCTCTTTCTAAAAGATAAATAAATAACAGGATGAGGAAGATATACAGGATGTGATGCTCCATTAGCAAACATCACATCTGTTACTCATATTTTAATATCTTCCCTGCCACCCTGAAGCATACCATGTGTAATTAAGAGGAAATTGCAATGCAATTTTTAAAATAAATTATTGTCAACAGTCATGCAGTACTAAGCCAAATTCAAATCACTAAATCAATTCAGCACCAGTTTAAAAAGTTTCGATTGAGCCTCAATTCATTGCTATGCTATAAGGGGGGATGTTAATAACATCTTATTAAACGCACCCACCACTTTAAGACTCCCTCATTTCATTTGTGATTACAGTAAATATTGATTGCAATGGTGGCCTGGAGACAGCTCCGAAATGTGCAACTGTAGTCCCTGAAGGCAGAGCTTAGTGACAGACTCAGCACAGATATAAAACTTCAATATAATATTTTACTGGTTCAAGTGCATACCTGCTTGAATTTTATTAAATTAAGCAGAGAAGTTTGTTATACATTTTTAATAGAAACCTTAATCAATTTTATCTTTAAATTCTGTTTTGAAAATTGCTTCAAAGCAGCTCTGAAAACAGTCTGAAAAGGGAATCACGGTCTCAGAGTACAACTAAGAGAATTGTAATTTCTTCTCCCTGGCTTTTCAAAAAAAAACCAACACATACAGATAGCAGAGGGCATAGGCAGTTTGGCAAAAGCTGTGTTCATCTAAATACAGTGACAGACTACACCTCTCTTCTGACATCTGCTCCTGCTGCTGTATGTAAGTGACCTCCTTCACCCCATTCTTCCTTTTACATCAACTCCCCTGCTGTGGGGACATCTCCAGCATCTCCCTCCAAAACCTACAACAAGCTCTGTTCCCATAAGATGCTGGCACCCAAAGCTTCTTCACACCCTTCTTGCCAGGTTAAGGGAAGCTTAGCAGAGTCCTCATGCACAAATTTATTACCCAGGCCAGCCTCCCTGCAGCTCCTAATGTGACAGCTCTAAATAACATATTGTCCACAAAGCTCCTCCTATCACAACCAAGTTGATACACTTAAATTTGATCATGAATTTTCATGTACTTCAACAAAGAATAAAAATAACATGAAGTTTAATTTTCACACAAATAGATTAATCCTGTGAAATATATCAGAAGATTTAGCTTGTCTAAATACCTGGTGTATACTCCCTGGCTGGTTACTTAGAATTATGGGGATCTAACTATGGGATACAGCCTGGTTTTGTTTAGAGACACCTCTAACCTTTGACAGAGAATTCAGTCACACCTTGAACCCATTTCCATTAGAAGATCTTGCAGAGCACAAATGCCACATATGCGAACACCAAACCAACCTACTGCACACATCAATCTATTAAAAATGGACCTAAAATCAGCTTTAGCTTTAATTTTACCTAAAATCATTTTAGGTAATTAATTATAAAATTAATTAATACACAAGTTTTACCTTGTTACATGAAAGCACCATCAGTACCACTTGCAATTTTATTGCCACTGGAACACAGTTATCATTGTTCCAACATTTTTATCTAGTTTTATTTGATCTAGTAGAAGCAGCCAACACTGTATCTGCACAAGCTGATTAAACAGTACCAACGAATATTCCCAGGCACTGGAATCAAATTAACTTTTTTGCAATTCATCCATTTCCACACCAGGAACAAAATCTCTTCAGGCCTGATCTTATGTGAGTGTGCCTATGCTCAGAATAGCTGACATGAGTTTCCACAATGCATCTACAGATCAAGCTTAGGTGCACTGCATGTACTATGCCAACTATTAAGTTCATATGGCATAGTACATGAAGATTAAAAAAATCTAATTAGATTTTTTGGAACTTCATTCTTATCAAACTACCTTGATAAAGCAGTCAAAGCTCCAGGAATGCTCAGTAGAAGAAGATTACATTTTTCTGCAGGCACAGTTGGATGCTGAGAACTCTTAAGGCAAAGCAGAGTCATAGCACGATCACTTTCACCATCTGGTGCAATAGCTATTGGCCTAAGAGTAAGTAATAATTATAGCAATCCAGTCAAATTATAAATAACAAAGTCAAAATTGTAATGCTGGTATAAGCACACAATAACATAGCAACACTCCTGCTGTCTGGCACAGGTATCACGTAGCACCCAGTTCAGTCTCTAGAAATCTGCCGGTCCCTGTGGATTGACTTGGAATAGGCATTTCGCACAGAAATGGACCTCCTCTACCACTAGCCTTTCTTCCACAGGCTGTTTCCCAGTCAAAGTTTCACCACCTGTAATAGCCACATAACCTTGAAATGAGAAGGACATCAAGCCACTGAAAATTAGTGAACAAGAAATATACAGAGGCTGTTTTTCTGTACTAAAACTTTCCCCCTGCAATAAAAACACCATGTCCATAACTATACCATATACATTTTGGGTTGTTTCACTTCATTCTATTTCTAGTCTGGTCTCATGGTGTGAACATCCATTTGTAGATAAAGAGCATGCTTTTTGTTTCGTTTTATTGGAGAGGAATTCAGTGTCTGTGATTCAAGGCCTGTGATTAAAAATGCAAGTTAAAACTGTAGTAAGAGGTTTGCTTCAGCTAAGCAGCCAGGTACTAGAACAGTAATCTAGATGCAAGCCCTCTCAGAAGACCTCCATGAAAAATGGCTACCCCAAAGCCAACTGCTGGACCTCAGATCTTTGTTCAGGTCAGACTAGTACATAACAAATCCTCTCACCTCACATCCTATTCTACCGTGTTTAAATATATCCACCCTTCTCTTTGATCCCTGCTACAGCCAGTGGATGAACAAACCAATCCCAGAAGGAGAAAGAAAACACATCCCAAGTGCCCAGCTCCCATGGTGGCCCACAGAACAAGCAAGCAAAAAGGCCAGGCATAACTCTAGTATTGTCTCCTACCTAAGGCCGGGCTGGAGGAGTGACAGTAGGGGTGCTCTTGCCAGCTGTCACACAGTGTGACCCTCCTTACCACCTCACACCAAAACCAAATCTACAGTTGACCATTCAAAACGTATTCTGTGAAATATAAAGAATCTGTCAAGCACTGCAGTGCAGGGCAATCAGACCAGAGTTCTAGGAATTTGAATAACTACCTTTTCTTATAATTTTTTTTTACTACATTGTCCTTACAAAATCATAAGGCAACATAAAACCCATGCAAGGGTTTTTTTCTACTCCATTTCTCTTTGTCACCATTTGTTTTTACTTCTTCCCCTGCCATGCTTCGCTCTATCCTTTCCTCTCCTCACTTCTCCCTCCATTCCCCTAAGGCCCAACTCCTTCCTGCCTGCGCTGTGCACCAGCAGCACTGCTGGATCTGGTGGGATGGCCCTGCTAACTATTAGGGCTGTCAGACACCTCACACAATCAGGTTCTGTTTTCACCCACTTAAAACACAGCCTCCTATGGCAAGAGTAGACTGAACAGTTGAGGGAACTTGCAGCTGAACAGTTCAGTCACTGCCTGGACCAAGGTCATGTTGAATACATGGTCTTGCTCACACTGTACCATTGTGAAGACTACTCTAGACTATTTTCTGAGAGACACCATTGCCTCTGACAACAAGGATGGAGCACCCAGCATCTTCCTATTGCTGCTCTGAATTCCACCTAAATTTGCTATGCCAATCAAGGAGGCTGAGCTAAGCAAAGAATGTACTGCTGTAGAGTAATAGACGGATCCACTCCACCTTCACTCTTCTTTGTCCACTCCTTGGAGTTCACTGGGATGCTTGGCAAGCCAGTTCATTCCTCTGAGCAATAGAAAACTGTTCTTATTTTGGGGTGAATCAGGTCACCTTCCATAGAGGAAGGCCCAGCACACAACCAGAATTAGGATTGCCCTGCTACTGGCAGCAAGCACACAGGTATCTCACTAGGCAGCATCTTCAGTCAAACTGGAGAAGGAAAAGCAAAATCCACTCCCACATAATTGCTAGACACCTCCTAGAGCTGAACACCTACAACACCTTCCAACCTCAGTATGTTTGTGTAAAGACAAATATTGACTGAAATACTTTTACAAGTCTGCCATTTAGATTTCCCTCTGTTCTGGAGCACAGGCCAGAGATCATAATCTTTCACATTAGTCAAAGTGTTCTAGGGTTAAAATTCAGCACCTCTTTGAAGCTGACAGAGAGGTTATAAACAGATACTGTACTGAAATTTTCTAGTAAACACTCAGAAAATTATTGCCATGTACAGTGCTTTCCATTTGGAGTATTAGAAGTAACTTTCAAGTGGAAGTGAGAACACAGAAAACCTATTAGCATTCTTCCCAGAAACCTTGCACCATTTATTAGTCACATATTTTGGTATTTTGTATTGAATATGTGTGTTAAGGGATGGGAGAACAAATGTTATGTACCTCCTTTACATACCACTGTTACACTGCACTATTAATAAGAAGCATGTCAGTTCCACTACGTACAGGTTACAGATGGGGAAAAAAAAAGGGACACCAGGCCAAGCGTTCCAGGCACATAAGTAACTTGTCTAGCCATCTCCATGGTCCTGGCCACATTCCAGTCCTTGCACTATGAGCCAATCCCTCATCATATGCTGGTGAAAACAAAAATGTCCAGAGTGATCCTCAGTGGTATCTATCACCCTGATTTTTTTTCCCCTGTCAGTACAACACTATTACTCGACAGGGTGGAATGAAGTATTTTCCAGCCATACTCTGCCTCCTTTGGAAAAGTTGTCATCCACCAGGTGTAAGGCCCAGCTCTTAGAGCAAATTTTGCCTGTCCAAATTAACTGAGATCCTCTGTTCTTACAAACCAGCACTTCCAAGACTCCAAGCTCCAGCTGGTTCACCTATCAGAAAGTGAAAGAGTGCAAGCTTACTGCTGCTTCAGAAAATAAGAAGTATAACCATCAAATGACGCATTTTATCTCTGAAGGTTTCCAGATCATTTTAGCTGAATTATCCTGGGTCATAAACACAGTATGTTTGGAGAACAGCTGCACATTATATTTCAGCTAAGGTCTATCCTTTCTCCACTTAGCTCTCTCTTCAGGCCGAAGTCAAACGCTATGAGACAAATATATTTATTATAAATCACATCTTTCAACAGCAACAGTTGGCCAGCTCACTGACATGTGGACGTTGCAGAGCACACTCCCTCAGGCGATAGCTGGTGAAGTCAGCCCGTAGATCCAGCTGCACTGAGGATGAAAACCAGAAAGGACTGAGAATGGGAGGCAGGGGCTTTCCTGCATTAGCAGCAATTCTCTCTTGAGGCACCCAAGGAGAGAAAGAAGCTGCTTGGGGAAAAAGGAAGAAAAGAAGAGGGATAGGAAGCTATGCAGAGGGACCAAAATGGTTCAGTTGAGGCAGTAGCTCTTAAAAAAAAAAAAAAAGAAGCTGTAAGCAAAGGACTACATATCCCCTCAAGATGGGTTCACAACATAAGAATCTTGAAACTCAAGATTGTTTCGGGTGGTTAAAGAGACCATCACAGCCTCATAAGGCTCAGGAAAAAAAGCACAAGAGAAGGAGGGAACAACGTAATCAGATCTGCTAGTCCATTAGACCTGATATAAAAGGAAGGGAAGGAGGAGGAAAACAATTTTGACAAGAAACAGAAAAGAAACGCAAAAGTTGGCCTGTAAAAAACAACTTAAGGACATTGCATTACTGAAGGAAAAAAAAAAGAATAAAAATCAGATTATCAAGGGTAATGAATTTAGGATTAGCTGGAATAGAAGGGAAGGAAGGACTATGAGGAGACAGGACAGTAAGGCTTCAGGAGGCCAGCCAGGTCAGGACTGAACAGCACAAAGCAGACATGCACAGAAAGCCTGCAGAGGCAAGGCAGGATGGTGAGGGGAGCAAAAACAACACAAAAGTGAGGACAAGCTGAAGAACCAGTAGAGATGTAATATATTTACAGGGCTGTTTGTTGGCAACAAACAAAACAATAGTCGATGACCCAGACAGCAAATTCCATACAGAAGCTGCACTGGAAACCAAAATTTTGGCCTTTCAGTATATAAAGAGGGCTGAAATAAAGACAGCTAGAGACTTCTTTCCAAGATCTCCATGACAGGGCAGGAGGCAATGGTTTTAAATTGAAAGATTTAGACTGGACATAAGGAACAAATTTGTTGTCATGAGGGCAGTGAACCACTGGAACAGGTTGCCCAGAGATGTTCTGGGTGCTCCCTCACTGGAAGTCATCAAGGTCAGGCTGGATGGTTTTGAGCAACCTGGTCTAGTGGAAGATGCTCCTGTCCACAGCAGTGGGATTGGACTAGATGATCTTTAAAGGTTCCTTCTAATCTACCACTTATAACTCTATAATGACTTCCAACCTCCACCCCTGTGTCCCCTTAGCAAACAGTCCTGAAATCCAGTGGCTGTGTTCTGGTCTTTCCTGAAAAAAAAGCTGATTCACAGAGCAGCAAATTAGTTTCACATAATATCCTCCAACAACTCATGTAAGGGTGGCCTGAATGACAGATTTCATCACTGATAATGATCCATATCACACACTTTTCACACAAACACACAATGCCTTTCTCTTAATGTGCACAGCAGACATGCTGGATTAAAAAGGAAGAAAAAAAAGATGTAATAAAGGTGGGATTTATACATTTTATTGCCGACAAGAGAGGCACAAAGAAGTGAGGGAAAATAACAGTTTCACAAGGATAAGAGTCACCTGTAACACTGGAAAACTGGCCTCTGGTAAATGTCTCCTTTAATCTTACAGTAAGCCTAAATATATTGTTTAGTTCAATGACATGACTAGACAACATCAGAGTTTCAGAACCACAATAAAATAGGGATATCAATAGACAGAATTAGAAAAAAAAATACTGAAAACAATGTAGTCAAGAAGGTTTTGTGGCTTTTTTTAATCTCATTTAGATTAGAAGGATTAAAAAAAAAAAAAAAACAGGACAACAAAAATATTACCTGGCACCAGGAAAACATTCCTCTGGCACAGAATATGCATTTATGTTCATTCTGCAGATACTCAAAAAACCTCCTTGAAACATTCTCTGAAGTTATGTATGATTTTCCATCCTGATAAATTAGGTTTCTGTCAGTGTTTTATAAAACAATCCTTATTTAC
This sequence comes from Vidua macroura, assembly GCF_024509145.1. NCBI lineage: Eukaryota > Metazoa > Chordata > Aves > Passeriformes > Viduidae > Vidua > Vidua macroura. The sequence goes on along the minus strand of NC_071571.1, from coordinate 82,734,609 downwards.
CTACTCTTCTCATATTTTCCTTTGTTTTCATTTAGCAGTCACACAACCGTCAACAGCATATATTTTGACTGATTATACCCTGTGCATTTTCTATCACATCTATATTGTCCTTTACTCTTTGCAGTGCTTAAAATTTACTACAACACAACACCAAAAACTAATAATAATAGTAATAATAATAATATCATCATCATCTAAGGAAAATCCCACATTTTTAGGCTTTTTGTAAGGTTTAGAGAGGAGACTAAAGGCTGCATAAATGTAAGCTACATGTCTTGAAAAGGAATTCAGATTGATTTTTGATCAAAATCTGCCAGTAACTGGGTGCTTTGGAAAGTAAATACAAATTTGAAATGTCCCAGACAGACAGAGCACATCCAGGTCACAGTAGCAAGGCCCTTTGCAATCCAGCATCCAACCTGGCAAACAATATGCCAGAGGTACATGTGAGGACAAGCCCTCAGCAGACAGACAGGAAGGAGCATCCCTCCTGTAACTGCCAATTTCTGGTGAAGGCTTCCAAATCAAACTGAGGTGGTAGCCATGCAATTATTAAAAATAAGAAATGAAGAATGGTAATAGAGCCCTGTGTCTGGGAAATGAGGTCCTCTGACTTGGTGGCATAAAAAATGAAATGTACTTCCTCTTCCCCAATCATAAAATGCATTCCATAATCTCCAATACAAGAGACATGCTAGATTCTGCAAGAGATGGCAACACTCATTACAATTAAGCTACAAAACCAAATATCAGATTCTGAAAGATATGATTAATACATCCTTCACCCACAAGAATTTTTAAAGGCATTTAAATCAAAACTTTTAAACTTCAGTCATAGAACAGCTGCAAAGTCAAGATCGCTGAAGACTTGGTCTTGGGACTTCCACACACAGGTTAGAAACAGTCACAAAGACAAGTGAGAGAAAAACAATAGTGAAGGACAAGGTAATCTTAATTTCCATGTCCTCTAATCCAGTCCCAGTTGAAGTCAAAGAACAAAAATCCATAGCTTATCTTCTTCCTTGATGTGGAGAGTAGGCACAGCTTATCTGTGTAACTATCATGGTTAACATCAGACCTTTCAACTAGGCAGAAAAAAACACTAAATCTGCAACTCCCCTGAGTTCTTATGCACACAGGAACCAAAGACAAGCAAGAGGCTGATCCTGCACACACATCAATTCTATTCCTCCAACCACAACAACAAAAGAGAAACTAAAATTAGGCAACCAATTAAAAGAATGGCTACTTAACAACCTCTCATGTCAAGTAGATTTCCTTAAAATAAGTAACAACACACCTTTCAGAATCCAAAGTTAAAAGTGTTAAAATTGAATCAACACATACACAAAAAAAAACCTTTTTGATAATGAAACTCATGGTCAACACCATCTTTGATTGTCAGGAAACTTTTGTGGAATCAAAGGACACAGTCCAGGCACTGCTATCACACCTGCCAACCCACCCACGTGCTGAAGCAGCCATAGGTCTTGACAGAGCCACCAGAGCTGGAGAGCAGGGGCTGTAAATTACAGCCTTGCACATTTTAAAAAAGAAACTGTTATAAGGTTTGCAAGTGTTAAAAAAATTAATTTTAATGGATGTCCAGGCCAAGCCCTTCAAACAAATTACTACAAATATTGATATATAGGTCTGGTGCTAAAAAAGAGCAGATCATACTTTAATTTTACAACTGGGATCACATTTCCTTGCTACAGAGAACATTGCTAATTAATGAATGATTTCTAGCCCCAGCTAACAGATGCGTAGAAAGTACCAGAGCTATGTAGATGAACCCTGAGAAAAGAAAAAAGTAGTTTCTCTCTTCTCTAGTTGTAAAAACATAGCTAGCCTTGCAGAGAGACAAAGCAGCGGCCGATTATCCAGGGAACACAGAACCTGCAGACAGCAAGCAGATTTGATTAATGCCTCTACCCTCCTGACTTCATCATGCCTTCTTTGAAAAAGGATCAGCTTCCAGTTTCTGATAAAGAGCACTTCCAAGCCTCTGAAACCAGCATGAAGTTAGTGTTGATGATAAAATGAAAAAACCAAATTCTGTTTGTAGTCTCAAGAATATCACAACTGCTTTAGAGAGAGGTAATAAAAAAGTAAGCAAAATGTGACTTTAGCTTCTTTTGCTATTCCAGTTGAAGTATCAAAGGAATTAGATGGCCTGCCACCAACTCAGTTCCTGCAACTAGTGGTCATTTCTGATAAATATAGAAAGAGTGCAGCCAAGCCACACACACAAAATTTTCATGTAAAACAGAAAATCATATTTGATGAGGCCCTAGCAGAGTTCAAGCTTACAATAGATACTTCAAATTCCTGCTTCCACTCCTGTTTCTCAGCCACTACTGGTCTGTCACTTGATGATTGGCCTTGGTTGCATTACGTGCACAAGCTCATCAGCCAGTGCTGGAAGCTGCTTGAGTTTCACCATTTCTCTCTCCAGACTGTTTTTGATGTTCTGTCCTTTTCCAACATCTCTCATGTTCAGTCCTGCACTTTCATTACACACCTACTATAGCTGGAGAGGCTGGAGGAGGGAGAGGCCGTCTACAGATAGGTTCTCACTTTAGTAACATTGAGGGTTATAGAGGAGAGAACAATGGAGTTAAGGTTTCCAGCCAAAGTTTGGGGGGCAGTATTACCCTTTCACTCCACTATGGTCAGCAAGTCACACATATAACTTCCCACAGGCACCTCCCTTGTTTTCTGGGTGCCTAGCTTGGAGGATGGAATGTGAATTAAACAGTCATGACACAAATATAAAACCTGTGGGTTAGATATTCCAATTTTAAAGTCAGCTATGAATTTTCTAAATTGCAAATTCTTTACTTTGGTTTTCTTCCATACCCCATTTTTCAAGTGCTGCAGTAACAGAGCAACTGAACACAAAAAAAGCCAAAATCATTAACTGTTGTTGTTAAAAGTTCCAAACTGCAAATGGGTTTAGGCATGTGGGTAGAGCAGAAAAAATGAAGAGGCTTAAAGTTTCTAAGCAGAATCTCAATTCATCGCTCGCCAAAGGAAAAAAAGGCATATGTGATAAAGAGTACAGTTATGTCATGTACTGCAGAAAAGGTCATACCTCAGGAGCTCCAAGCTGCCCAACAAAGCCAGGGGAAAAAATAAGACTTATAGACACAGCAGAATCGTGTTAACTTAAGTCTGACACTGCAATGAACTGAAAAGTTTGCACAGCCTTCAGATGGGAGCTGGCTCCCTGCCAGCCAGCTTGAACCACAAACAGAAGAAGCTTCCTTCTGCTTTTAAGTGTTGTGTGGGCACATTCAGAACATGATAACAAGAGGCATGAGAGGACACCAAGAAAGAAGTCATACCTCTGTGCTTCTGATCATACAAAGCTGTTTCGTTTTGCTGTTTAATACCAGGATGCATTCAACACAGCTGAGTCAAACAAACACAGAAAGAAAATTTCCATGATCTGGAAGTTCCCTTAACTAGCCACCACCTTCAGTGTTACAGAAGTGAGAATGAGGAAATTAGATACTTTCCTGCAGAGGTCTGACTCTAAAACACACCAATTCATAGAGAAGTTACTTGCATAAGGATTACAATGAATGAATCCACAGTAATTATCCAGGGAGCAGTAACACCCAGAAAGACAGTGCAGGAGGCACTGCAAATGTCCTCTGCATTTGAAAAAAAACAGCACTACCTCAAGGAAGTTGTGTTGTATTTAAATAATAAATAAATCAACACACACAGCGTTGTGGAGTTCAAAATATTCTAAACTTAATCTACATAATATCAAAACAACCTGAAACATACTTCATGGCTCAAGGATCAGTAATTTAGAGGTAAGCAACAAAGTTCCAGATTTCAGAACTAACAGCATGGAACAAAAGATCAATGCCAACTAGGAAAGAAATTATTAACATATGTGGTACAGCTACAATGTAGTGCTAATTACTAAAACTACAGTATTATAATAAAGAACACAGATGGTATTTGATATAAAAATAAATAAATAAAAACATCATAAATGATTTGTTGCAAAAAAAAAAAAAAAAAAAAAAAAGAGCCTACATTAGCTTATAATTTGTTTAGCAACAAATTACATTCTGCACTTTGCAAACAAAGAATTTATACTCAAAATGTAACTTAGTAAGTACACAAACCAATGCCAGGACTACATTTGTTAAAAAACAGTCTTCATTTCACAGATTTCACAGGTCTGTTCCTGGAAGCTGGGGAGTATTTCCACAAATGCTAAAAGAGATGACAGCCAAGGTTTGAAGCTGAGCAATACTCTTTTTTCTAGCCCACTCAGAAACAAAGAACAGCACCCTTCAATTTTTTTTTGGGGGGGGGGGGCAAAGGGGGAAGGCTTATCTTCATATCTTTGTTTGTATACAGCTAAATATATAGAGCAGACAATAACCCATTGGCCAGGGCAGAAAAGACTTGGAAATCTGTTTTCTATAGGGATACTAGTCAAGCTGTAATTATGCTTGCAAGCATAAAATTAAAAAAAAGTCAGTTTTTAATTTCTGCCTTAAGATATGGAAAAGTAGTTAGCTTTGATGCTCGTTTCTTCTATTCACTTCTTTTACCAGTCTCATTCACAGTTTCTAATGCAAACCAGATGATAACAGCCCAATTCTGACTAGCACAAAATAGCTAGGTGTGTCATTTCCACCACCTGTTCTTTAGCAAAGCAGAAAATAATATTCTCTTTTCCCATTTTTATACCATAGTTGATCTTGTTCTGTAGCTCACACACTAGTTACATAACTGAAAACAAAAAGTGTTGAAGTGTTGGCAGAAAGAAACTTCTGTGCCAGGAAACTCTCACTGACATCTCCATGCATAAGCCCAAGAGGCAGGACTCCAGCTGCCACTGGAAAAGGGCTCCCAGCTCCTTTGCCATGGAACAATCCATGGTGGCTGCAGCACTGGGCTGAGCTGCACAACACTTTGCATTACAAGTGCAGATCACTCTGCATTGCTGGCTCCCACTGCAGCCAGGCCAGACTTCCCTGGACACTTACCCATTCTGTGAGAAGGATCTCCCTGCACTTACCACAACATTAAAAGTGTTAAATTTTATGCATCAGATTATTTAGGTTCCAGAACAATTTTACTGTTCCTTGTTGAATAACTTTTGTGATTAAAAAAAAAAAAAAAGTGAAAGAGGAAAAAAAAAAAAAAAACACAAAAACCCAAAAACTGGATACCATTATTACCAGGAGCTGGACTTGAGGATGCCTGTGGGTCCCTTCCAGCTCAGAACAGTCTCTGATTCTGTGATTACTGAATAGTTCCAGGCAAAACTGATGTCAGTAAGTGTGAAGTGAACACTGGTGACAATCCCAGTGTTGTATTATATTAATACACCTAGGAAAGTTGTACTCTTTTTTTTAATGTGGCATAAAACCCAAATCAACTTTGCTGCAGGCATGAGAGTGTGGGACTCCATCATTCAGATGAGAAAGCAAGTTATGAACAAAGGATGCTGACATTTTAGAGAATTAGTTACAGCCTCACTTCCAAGCCACTGCTGTAATGAAGGCACCTAGGAAGAGAGATGTACATGCTTGTTTGTTTTCATTACATCTCTTAAAGGCTGCTTGGCTTTGTTTAGCCTCAGTTATCATGGTCTGTAAACACACAAGCCCCAAATTAGAGGACTTGTAGATCTGTGTAAAGCACATTTCACTTACTACAGTCTCCCATTTCTGCCACAATTCCAGAGGTTTCCTGCAGCTAAGCCACAAGGTCTTGCTTGTGTGGAGACATTGTAGGAGGTACAGCCAGAGCCCCAGTAACCTCCCCACTCCTGAGAGCACGGCTGCTCAGAAGCTGCTATGAAAAATTTCACTAGATAGGCTCAGAGCTGACTTATGCTCAGCAACTCACAAGTGAAGAGTGAACACAGCATCCACAGCCAGTGCCTACCAGTGCCTGCACGGATCCAGCCTCAGCTCATTATGGCTCCTGCATTTCACCATTTGCCCACTGCCTACAGAAAACACTGCTGATTGGAGACCAGCTTTGTATCACTAAATCCATCAGCAGAATTGGGTACCGGCATTGACAGTTGCAGCAGAGAATACAAAGAGCAGTTAAGTAACCAAGTTTCAGTCACTAACAATGAAAACAAAAAAAGAATAAATTAAAGTCTGAATATTAGGATAAATTCACAACAAACTATTTGCAGCTGAATAATCCAACACTACCTAAAAGCAATAGGAGAGGTAGGAGGGGGGAAAGAAAGAAGCATAGAGAACAAATAAGATTTCTTAATTTCCTTTAATTTATAAAGGAAAAGGATTTTAAAACTTTATTATGATTTATGCGCTCTCCTCATGATGTTCTATTGGATGCTCATGCTAAAAACAAGTTTAATCTACAGCCACATTCTTTTAATAGCAATTGTAGTTTATGTTCCAGGACAAGTGCCAGTAGCTAATGATCCTCCTCTTATCGATTCTGCCTGGATGGGATGAAAACTCATTTTCCTGGTCTTGACACACAAAGCCCCTCTCTTGTATATTACAAATATATACATATAAAATAATTTGGGTAGTGGAAAGCATTTAACAAGATCAGGACCATCAGTATGGCCAGACATAAGGCCAAACAAAATCCCCTTTAGGCAAAGAAGTTTTGTGACCCATCCTTGACACTTCACTACTACTGTAGCTGCTTAAATTCCTCTGGCTACAGGAATTCTGCAGGGAAGTATTTGTTCATGGGAAAGTTCTGTCTTACTGTGGATTTGCTTTTAATAATCAAGTAATTTTCTGAAGTTAAAAAAAAAAGGAAACGGGTAGTGCAACGCATGTACAAATAAAACACACAAATGTAATGGGCAAAAAAAAAAAGTTCAGTATGATCACTCTGTCAGCCGTGTTTTTTTTCTACCATTTTCTTACCATCAGTAGGAATTACCAGTTCAGAAGACAAGCCAGAATACATTCAGGAAGTTCAAAACTCATATATTCTGCTCAGAATTGGACATCACCCCTTGGGTGCTCAGTCCAGGACACCAGTGATGAGTACATTTAAACCACAGGCCACAGAAGTTAAACAGATTAGAAGCTCACAGAAAAAAAAAAAATCTAATAGGAAGAATCTTCAGGGACACAAGATCCATTAGGTTGCAACTTACAGGGTGCCTCATCTAAGGAGCTGGACAAGTTATGTGAGACAGCATGAAAAATCTGCCTCCCCACCTGATAGCAAAGTGGGAACTCTGGATCCATCTAACATTTCCCACTCGTAGTAGCAATGCTGGAATAGGCAAAGACTCCCAGTCTTCTAAAATCATAATTAGTTTTGTCAAAGAGGTACTTAAAAGAAGCTTCAGGTGTCCTATTCTCCCACTATACATAAACATAACACACTCTGGAGTAACAGACACTTCCCTAGGAGTCCCATTCTGCATAGCTGTTGGGGAACACACACAATTCATCTCACTTTCCTTTTCATTATTAATTTTTAGACTTCTAACTCAAGGCTATCTTTATCTTACCCCAGTACCAATCTGATTAACGGATGCAAACCTTTCCACCTTTCAATTACACAGTAAATTTTCACTGCTTCATGCAACTGATTAATCCTGTCATATCCTCACCCACAGATAACTTATAACGCATATTTAGTACAGAACCAATTATCTTTGACTGATAAAGGAGGCATCCTTCCTTCTTCTTATTTCCTTTGGGTCATCCTTTTTTTTTCTACTTATCAAGTCCTCTTAGGTGAGATCTTTTCACTGCAAGAACAGTGAAAAGTGAATTGTGAAACAGCACCATCGATCTCATGCTTTTAATATGTTAGTCTTGGATTAATACTCTACAGGATATGTTGGACAAGTACTGGAAGTCCTCAAAAGTAAAAAATTGAGATAAGTCTGTAAAATGTGCTAGAAGAGGCTAAATAAAAACAAACACAGTTTGAACACGGGGGTGGTTGATTGGACAATCTGTTCCAGTCCCAAGCAACCTTCACTCAGTGATTCTGTGATGGTCACAACAGCTATGCAGCACCCACCTGGGTCAGGTGAGGTGAGGAACCACAGTGACACTGTGTAGAGAGGAAACAGCCAATGCCCAGCACTCTTTCCCTGAGTAATTAAATGCTTGTCTGAAAGACCACTTTAGAAGTAGAAGACTGCCTGGAGAAAGGATTTTTGTTCTCTGTTCTGTTAAGTTGGTTTCCAAAAGAGAAATCAGCTTTGAATAAGTAACACACACTCGGCAGTGTCTAGGGGTAAGTGGCTACATTTACTTTGAACACCGTTAAAACAAAAACATTCATGAGTTACTAGGCAAGCAGGATACATTTTCTTTCACTACTGGATATCAAATGTCAGAAAGATCCTATGGAGAAAAAACAATAAAAACAAATTAACACTAAAAAATTATTCTAATTCCATTAAGAGCATAAAAAATCTTAAGGTAAATTCAGATGATACTATAATTTACAGGAGTTAAAGCATGAACATTTTCTGTTAGCCCGTTTTCCAAAAGACCACTTACGCAAAAACAAATTCTCCTCTTTTTTCCCTTTTTTTCTTTGTAAAATATGTCTCTGTTTGGGGAAGTGGAAACTTTCAAATGCACAGATGTTTGTGATTGCATGCTAGCAGCCTGCTGGGAACCATTAATGGTGTAGAGAGTAAAGTTATTCAATCATCTATAAGTCACTTTTCAAAAGTGTTGCACTCAGTCGAGGGGGTGATTAATGGTGTCCAGCAATGACAGATTACCCCCTGCCCATGAAAGCTCTTTGATTTTAATGCAGTTAAGCTACTGAAGTAAACAAACCAATTTGGGAGTTCAACGAGCTCTTTGTCTCATTAAAAATTATTTGACTAGACTAGTGGTAAAAGAATATTGCCTATGTCCCCAAACTCAATTGGCATTCTGTAATCATAGCAGCAATTACATTTGCAAAAAAAAAAAAAAAGTTTAGAAATTAACAGTAGCAGAGAATGGTCCCTAACCTTTCATTAGGCACTTTCATTACCGATTTTTGTGCGTAACGAAATTAATATTTTATAATCACCACAGTACAGCAGGCAAGTTTCTGTATGTTTCAAAGAGGCCAACAGCAACTACAGTCACCGGGCAAAAGTTTCAGCAAGTAGTTGCAAATTTGCTGCTCAAAAGCAGACAGCGCTCTACTCCTCCCAAGTAGGTTTCCTGCAAATTGCAGGTCCTTCATCCCTTGAGAACATCTGCTGCAGTTTGGTGTCCAGCTGAGCCTGGCACTTCATGTCAGGGCAAGTTTTCCTTCCCTCCCTTGTACAACCAAAATGATGAATATGAACACAGCTAGTTGAATTATCAAGGCTGAGGCATTTTGTTTCTTTATTTAAATGTCAGGTGCCCCATAATGATTGTAATTCACTGTTCTGGTAGTAAATTTGAGTTCACAATACCTGTGAGCGTATGGCTACCTTTGTGCTCCACACACATTTAGTGACAGAGACAACTACCTCAGAAATCACAGGGAGAACCCAGTGATTTTACTTTGGCAAAACTGAAGGCAAACCTCTGCCCGAGGAGTACTGGAGGAAGTACCCAATGTGGGCATGGCCTGATGACCACTTCAATTCATTTCGAAGTGATGCAACAGGACGGTGCCCCAGAGCTATTTACAGTGCTAACACCACCAGCTCTGTGTGAAGTCCCACACTGGTCCTGGCCCCTGACAGCTGGCTGCAGCAGTGGCTGTGAGATGGCTTCCTGTGCCACTTTACAGCATGGCTCAAGCACCTTCCCCGTGCACCCACAGCCTCAACACTTCTACTGCTTAGCAGAAGTGTTACTTTCTGTTATTCACAGAGTAGCAACATTAAAAAATTACAAGACTTCATCTAAAGTGGAACAGACAGGATTGCTATCTTTGGTTTTAGAAAATGTCACTGGACACGTATTCCACAATACATCAAAGATTGCTTTCAAACCTTCAAACAGTTATCAGAGTCTCATTTTGCATCACAATCCTCCCAACAAATTGATACCAGCCTTCCGCATCTGTGTCTGAGAACAACGTATCTGTTTCCCACACATCCTGATCAACTTCTTCACTCTGAACTCACTTCAAACCCATCTCCTAACACCCTGCTACTTCCTGACCACTGCTCTCACCCTTTCTTTTATCCTTCTCACACAATTTTTAGTACTTAATCTACACAAAGCCACAGCACCACAACCTGATATGAACTTGGTGAAACCTGCTTAAATTGAACAAAACACAATAGATGACAGGGAGAATTATTTTCCTTTGGCAGTACAACACATTCAGCATTCAAAGAGTATAATAATAAAGACAGATTCCAGATCAGGACAAATAATACAGTTCACATATATCTGATGAGCATTTTAAGCTCCCAGTGTCTCATGGTACAGGACTTCTATGTATAAGGTGTTACTGTCTGATAAATTTACAGAGGAGAGACAATCTATGAGATGAAAAGCACACAAAAGTGACAAAAAGAAACAAAGCTTAGCAAACAGAGTTAGTATTTTATTTTCTTTATCAACACGTAATTTAGAGGGGAGGAGGGGAGAAGGTTCCAGCCATGTCATCCTCAGAACAGATATAATCCATGTCAAGAAGGCCAAAGTCTTGCTCCAACTGATATTATTATATAGCATTAGAAAGCAGATTTTTGTCATCACTCCCAATTTTCACATGTACTCCAAAACATGGGAGAACTTACAGTACCCAGACTGTCAAAGTCAGTACGTAACAACTGTAACCATCCAGGTTACTTTTTACCTTATTTCTAACATTCTCTTACATCAATTTACTAACACCTCTGTTGTACTTAATATGCAAAGTAACTTGCAAGGTTCTAATTAAAAATAATCACATATTTCCAGCAAGATGTATCTGGTGTAGCTTTAGTTCCAAATACAAAGTGAAATATAAGAGAAATATGTTGACTTGCTAATGTATTAAAAAATAGTTTACATTTTTACAGTATGCTTCCTTTTTAGCTTTGTGTCCTACTTTCTGGCCTATTAAGAGATTTCTTTGCTTTTTAATTAAAATTATCTTCTCTTTACCCTTTCTTCATTTCTTAGTTGTCAGGATATTATTACTCCTCATGGAGAATGCTCTTCAATAAATAAGACTACTTTAAAGCTGTAGTTATTTATTCTCACTCATTTCCTCACCTGAAGCAGTTGCAATGCTATCTATCCTATTATTTTAAAGGAGCTTCATACATAAATTAAACCTAAAGAACCAAAACCAGAGCATTAATTGTTACTGTGAAACTGAACTGAGCTATGCAAGGAAGCTACAGATACTGAAATCTAGAAACCTGTAGTCAGCATGGATTTCTGTGTCACTTCCACTACAACTTTCTTATTTGACCTCTGCCAAACATCCCATAGTTTAATGCAAAGGACAAAGCAGAAAAGGCACACGGGGTTTTTGTTGAGATTTCTTTGTTAGAGATGTTCTTACCGCTAGCACATGCAGCTTCTTATAGCTTCATCTTGAATGATGTCTTCTCAGATAAAAATCTTCTCCAGTCTGTAACCTGTCCACAAAAGTTGAGAAATTTCATTGTTTTCAATTATGTTTTGTAGAAAGTGGGCAAAGGTGATCTGACAGCATTGAGATAACAGAAGAGTGTTTAGAAGTCAATAAATGTCGTTAACGATTTCTATGTCTGATAGCTAAAATTGCAATTTTAGCTTCCTGACAGAGTCAGGAGGCTGCAAAGAACTCAGTAAGGCACTGATAAAGAAAGAGAAAAGCCCCCTACTGCTCAGTCAATAACCATTTTGAAATTATAAAAGCAGAAAGACATGTCATTTTCTGAAGACAGTCCAGGTGTTAATCATACAAAGAAATAGCTTAAGGCATAACTTGCTCTTCTCTCCCTCATCGTTTTTCTTTTTTAAATAAAAGCTTGTTTTTCTCCCAGCAATGTTTACATACACCAAAGGCAGTGAGTTCTTACATCTCACATTTCAAATGTCATTCAAGCTGTTTGTCAATCTGTCCTAAAATGTCATATCATAAAGAACTAGTCACATTTTCTACTTCTCATGCAAGTCTCCAGTTCTCATCTAAACAAGATGGAGAACTTTCTTCTCCACATCTAAAGCATCTTTGTCTAAAATTAGTGTAAAAACTCACAACGATATGGGAATCATTTATTTCTGTGAAGCTTAAATCCTTCTTATAAAAAGAGATGAACCATCTAAGCCACAGATGTGTTTGTTCAGAGAGATGAATCAAAAACGCTTTGCCTGCACAGGGTGAATTTACTGAGAAACACAGAAATTGAGGGAGAAGCATAGTCCATGAAAAAGCTCAGCCTTCAAGAGTGTTCTTTTCACTAGCCCCCATCTAGGTCAGCACAACAGTTGGAGTTGAAATAAGCATTAAAATGGTCATTTTCAGGGAACGGGGAAAAGGTGCTGCTGCCTTTTTAAATTTTTTTTCCTAAATCTTAGAATATAGAAGAATTCAGAACAATATTGGTTTCTTCAGTCTTTCTTTTTATAAAATTCTGTTTATCTTAAATGTGTTTTTCAACTGTTCATGTTGTTGTCCAGGCTAACACTAGAACAGCATGGGATTTTTTCTTTATCAGAGTATTAGAAGCTTATTAGTGCTCAAATTTTTAAATTATTTTTTAAATAAATTCACTAAACTTGGATATAATTAACCTATTTACCCATATAGCATCTTCCACTGTAGAAGTCTGAACTCCTTTACAAAAGGTTTTACAGGCTTGTACATATTCGTTTCTCCCTTAGACAGGAGAAAGGCATTACAGGCCCATCTTTTTTCAATCTGTTTTTTATGTGCCTTTATAATAGGTATCATGCTTAGAAAATAACTACAACTTCATCAGATCTCATGATACAGCATTCAGCTTTCCCAAAATTCATCCTGTACTGAATATTTTCTTAGATGGTCCTTTTTGCTGCTTGCACTTACCCACATACATCAATTTCACTTGGAAAGTAAACCAGATCCACAGAACTCATTTCTGCTTCTAGCTAATGCACTAAGTTGCATTGTGGCTGCTGCCCTTGTAACACCGTTCACTTTCATGGCTGTAATATTTGCTCCTCCAAGATGCAAATAAGAAGCAGAGATCCTTGTGACACCACACCACACTACAGACACATAAATGCCAGGTTTATTTTGGTGGGCAAAAGCTTACTTCTCTTCCTGGTTTTTTCTTTTTTTTTTTTTTTATACTTATTGTTCCTACAATAGCAAAGACTTATAATTAAAAAAGCAAACTTGCTTAGGCCACTGGGTTTAGGTTTACAGAGCACTTCCATTTCCATAAAGACATGATGCATTTGCAATCACTTAAAATCACCTTTGTTAAACATTTTATATGTGTGGGGGTTTTCCCTATCACCTTTTTTATAGCACAAGTACTGCTCAATCTTATCACTGTTTTGAAGCCTGCCACTAGTCTACTACGGCAAATAAACAGAATAAGCTATGAATCTTTGGAGAAATTACACTTCTGTCTTACCCACTGTACTCATTATGTCCCCTTCAAGACACATGAATGGCTTTCTCTTTACTCTAGTCATGAATATTACACCTAAAAATCCAGCCTCTTCAAGCCAGCATTACCTAAACTCTTACAAGTGAAAGTAATGAAAATAACAGACATAATCTGAATTAAGAATGAATAATTTATTTTATCACCCAAGAAGCTGTTGGAATACTCACAAGTATTCAATGTGACAAGGAATTTCTGTAAATAAACCCTGTGACCAATGCAATAAAGATCTGCAGATGAATCTGAAAATGTGAAGCAGCAGTCTCTCACCTTACTTACAGATAGTGTTAAAAAGCCAGAAGTCTATTTATAACCTCCAAAATATTAAGTAATACACTCTGAATTTAAAAATGATGATCACATATAGTTAAAATATAAAAAAATAAAGGAAACCATCTTTTCCTAGGTGTTTGTCCTCTAGGAAAATATTTACATACACAGAGTTCTGTCGTCTCTCCTGCACCCTGCCCACACACATACAGTCATCTATAGAGAGAGTGAGAAACATATGCTCGTTTCCCTATCTGAAAACAAACACAGTAACTAACACCTGTAGTCAGTAATTATGTCATAAGAAAATTCTATCTTATTTCTACAAGTCATTCCAGTGGGTTTTAAAGAAACATGCTGCCCACAGTTATTAAAAATCCTATGTCCTGCTATTGTTCCAGAAACAGGAAGAAGAGGGCAGAATAATGGAAAGAAAAGGTCAGTACAGACTTTCCCCATACGACACTCATCAGAACCTACTGTAATTTGCATAAATATTCAAGTAATTAATCAAACCATAACACCCGAGCTCTGTTTCTCCTCAAGCTATACATTCTCCTAATCCATGGGTAGAACTTTTCTTCAAGCTTATTTGGCCTAACTCTACTGGAATGCTACAAGCAAAAGAGAATAACGTGAAATAAATCACACTCAAACCTGCCAACTGGCTGTGTGTTTATATGTATTATCAGAAAGAAGTCAGGATCTACTAATACTCCCAGCTGAAGTCAGCTGGAATTGTGCCACTGACTTCCATTCACGCAGAACCAGGACACTAAACATCTCTGGCTAGGGCTTTGTTTTAATTCCTATGAAACACATTCCACTTTTTGATGCCATATAAAGAACCACAGCAATAGCAGTGAGGTAGCCTTGCATAAAACCATAACATGTTTAAAATAAGTATATTGAGACCTGCTTGAATAACAGAAGGTGCTGAATACAATTTAGTGCTTGTGACCACCTGCAGCACTATATCCAGGATACAATGCTAAATTTAGATTTCTGGATGAATGCCCGCTGTAGGATATGCTATTTTTACTAAGTTCTGACATGTCTGTCCAATGGCACATCTCCATTTCTGAAGTGGTACTGAAAGGCTATTAAAGCTTCCAGTTACCGCCTGGCTGAAAACTGCAAATTACGAGTACTTTCACCAAACTGTTCTTCACCTTCTGATTGACTTCACACAATAGAATGTACAAATAAAACAAAAAAAAAATCCTAAAATCAGTATAACTAAAAAAGGCTTTCCTTCCCCTGAACCCTTTCATCAAAACACAAAATAATAGTATTTTTTTATATATTATTGCAATTTTCATTTCAATGCACAGCAAAAAAGATACAGAGTAACTTTCTGCTTCTAGGCAGACTCTCCCACATGTCAAAATAGAACCAAAAATGTAACAAAAAACCCATGCTGAAACATGTATCACTGTATTTCACATAGTAACATGGATTTTGGGGGCCACAACTCATCAAGTTTCAATTTAGACCTGTAAGCGATGAAGTACATTGAAAAAAATCCAGATTTACATATGATTTTTTTTTTTTACATATGAATACAGAGATTTTTTTTTCCCAAGGGGGTATTTTTAACAAGGTTATAGGGTCAGCAAGTTTGGAATGAGCTTTAGCAGTTTAAGATTTCTATCTTTCTGCTTACTTGTGCTTCTTCCCTCTCCTGCTATTTTTCAACAGGTAGAGTGAGAGTGTTCTGAGAGATACCTTCCATTATGACAGATTTAATACTTATTTAATAATAGAGACTTAAATATGGGCATGGTATTTGGCATGTATCCTGAAGCAAACCATAAGACATGTCTGCCACTCTCCAGTGAGGACAACACAGTAGTTAGGGAGAAATGTCAGCCAGAAACAGTTACATGAAGCATAAACACCCCTGAGAATGAAAAGGTCTTTATTTATTAAATCAAATGCAAATCTTTCATTCTAATACTTCCGATCTGTTTTTGTGGATTTTCTCAGGTATACTTAATTAAACCCACTCATCAACACCAACTTTGCTCAAAAGAGCAATTAATTAATATGGCACAGAAGCAGCATAGCCCTGGAGGAGCCTCTGACATTTGTTTGTAGTGAAGACTGTTCATTAATAGCTCCCCTCATTCTAAGCCTTTAAATGATATTTTTGACACAATACTACAAGTCATTGTGACTTATTTCTCAAGCTAGCAACATCTGCACTAAGTTAGGTTAATAAAACTACATTTAAAAGGTTTTCAATAAGATATTTAAAGACACAGGGGAAAAAGGAATGTCTGCTGACAGTGGAATAAAGAATCTGTATTGAATTTTTTACTATCATCTCAGAGTACACTTAGTATTACAGATAACTTAAGCAAATATTTTGTGTTCCATATTCTCCACAATAAACAGAACTCAGGCAGAAGTCCACCATGATTTTCCAACCTATTTCAACATGTACACACCAAACTAATCATTAATATTTCACAGCTCTTCTGATGATCATAAGTTCTCAGACAAATGAAAAGATTGGCTTTTTGATTGCTTTAGTAAAAAACAGTACAATTTTTTTTTTTTTCAGAAATGAAAGGGGGAGAGTAAAGAGTTTGAGTTATGAAGTAGCCAAACTAAACCAAAGAACTCTGTCCAAGATATAAAACAAAGTTGTTATCATTTCACACTGAGTGTGTGCTTTAATTTATGTGATGGTTTTGCTGATCTATTTTGGGTTCCAGGACGCACTTTATAACTTTGAAAAATTAACTTCTTTATTTCCATAACACATATATAGGATCCACATTAGACTTCAACTGCAAAGCAGATAATTCACAAAAGAAACACAAAACAAATAACAAACAAGGTACATGGAAGTTCATACCTGGAGAACAGCTGAAAGCCCTGTAGATCCACAGACCTTCAACATGCAAACGAGAGCAGTGTCCACTCTCAGAGCTGGTGACATTAGTTCAATTACCCTGACCCAGTTTTCCAACTTGGAATTTGCTTTCTGTAGTTCCTATTATATAGCAACTCCTCCTGCCTGCCAATTATTTACATTAACACGGCCATCAAGTTTCATGCAGTTATGTGTGTGAGAAACTCCGTGTTAAGCCTTCATTAGCTAATTGTATACCTGTAAGCACTTAAGAAAAGCAGTGCAGCAGCAGTGGATATGGTTAGCTGGCACCCTGGCTTTTGATCCAGTCCAAAAGGAGTCTGATGCTCTAGCAGTCAGGGTGAGACTAAGAGGGTAACACCGTGCCCCCAGCAGGGTGCCAGGTGTGTTGTGCTGGAGAGAAGGGAGAAAGGCTTTCACAATTTTGCAGTTGCCCATCTGCTAGCTCCCACCGCATTGTTCTCCTACGACACCCAGGCTCTGGTTTCCTCTGAAGCCTTCTATTCCCACTCACCCAGAACATCCTATCCCACCTGTTATTTCTACCAGCTGTTTCTCCCCTCTTGTCCACCACCTACATCATTATCTTTGCTCCTTGAAAAAACCCCCACCCACCTTCACACCAGCAGCTACCCTTCTTTGTCCTGAGCTTCAGGACACAAAGCAGCAGGAAAAAAACTGACAGCTCTGTGAGTGCCAGCAGGCTCCTGCCAGCCCAAGCCCCCTGCTTGCTCAGAGTTCAGTGACAGCAGTACACTCAGCCTGGGGTAGGGGAACGCAGGAAAGGTGACCTGCATGTCTTGGATGTGACAGCGCTAACAGGACATTTGGCAACCTCCTGATGGCAGCCCTTGGCTCGCTCACAGACACAATTTCCCCTGCTAGGACACCATCTTGGCTGACTCACTGCAGAGTGAAAGCAGAGAAGAGTAATTCCACCTAGTTACAAAATTCACAACAGATTATTACCATTGATGGATGAGGCAGAGAGGGATCAGCTAACTACACCAGCACTGCTAGAGAAATGTTTGTTCATTAATACATTTACACGCATTTAACCCAGAAGCAGAATGCAGGAGTACCCCAGCCTGCCTTACACCTTAGGCATTATCCTGCACAGGACAGAGCTAGCTCAGGAAGAGCTGAGCCAAATTACTAAACAGTAAAGCAAGGGATATTCTGATTTGGCTTTGCCTTAAAAAGTACACACAGCAAAAAGGAACTCAACAGAGCATAAGAGCTCATTTTATTAGCATTGCTAATCTAAAACGAAGATAACAAATAGTGTAGAACTTTTATTTCCAAATTTTTTTAATTAAGTAGTGCTAAATGTCAACCCTCAATATTCCACCCCTCTTCATTAACATTAAGCAACCTAATGTTCAATTAAGAACCCTACAAAAGCAACATACTACTGCACATTATCTGAATTACCATATTATGACCTACTGATGCCACTTTCAGAACTACAGCTGCAGTTCGAGGCAGCAGAACCTGAAGAATTTAGAAATTAAAACATAACAACTGCACTTAAATCTTACAGAATACAGACACTTAATCATAGCCTGTAGTAAGAGCACGGCAAGATATACCATCAAATCAGAGGCAAACTATGGAGAAACATTTGCACTTAAAAGTGTTCATCATCTTACAGAAAAGTATATTAAAACCTAAAGTGTCTGTGTACATTCGTGTAGTCCAATTAGCCTGTCCACATTTCTGGTTCCTCTAAATTAACTTAACTTTATAATTTACAAAAATTCTTCTGATTCAATTATATTTTCTGAATCCAGTTAAATCACTTAATCACACCTGCCTTTAAAAGATCCCACTAATAATGAAAGATTAATTCAAATTACATTTCTTTTATTAACTTTTTTTTCACTCTCCAGCAAAGGTTGCTGCATTTATCCCTGCAGTCCAGCTTGCCAGAATAAAGTTAAGAAGTTTATGAATTTTGGATATTACACAATCAATATTTGATACCAATATTTCTTTGTTCTTCAAAGAGATGAGCTCTTCAGAGCTCAAAATAGAACTATCAACTATCAGAACAGTGTCCTGATCTCTGTTTCAATTCACATTGTCTTCAGAACGATCTTGTGCACTAACCACTGGATTGAAGCTGGTAAGTTCTTCCCAGCAGAAAGGCCTCTCTGTCCTTCCACTATTACTTTGTGGGATACTACAGCAGCAATTTGACTATACAAATGAAGATATTATTATCTATTATCTAGCCTGTGTCACTGCTTGACAAACTAGAACAGACTGCAAAACTGTGGTGAATGCATGTGTGTAGAGAGGGGAATAAAACGTCTACTCCCAAGCAAGCACCCCTACAAATATGTGGAATAACTGTAAGGGGAGGTTAATTTTGACCATTGATAGAGTAAACCAGGAAGCATTTATAAATTCTGTTTACAAGGAGTTCTTTAGAAAATTACAAGTGTCACAGATACATTTTACTATTAATATGAATCTTTTAAATTATAGATAAGTTTTACTGTAAGGAGGGAACATCACTATGAACTAGTTATCTAACTAGAATAATTTTGGTCACTGAGCCCCATCCAACAATTTCTACACAGAAATTATTGCTCAAATGAGTTCTGTCTAGCACATTGTTCATTTAATTCATATACATTTGTCACACATGACTAAAGTAACTATAAACAACACTGTTGTTTTACTTCAGGTATGTGTTGTACTTCATTTTCCCTTGATGGTCAGGACCTTGAGCGAACAGAACATGTGACCTACAGGTTACTGGCAGCTGCCTGTAACAGAAATGCCAGAGGAAGGCAATTAGCTTGTGTCTCCAGCTTGCTTTATGCCACACTACATAAGACATCAGAATAATTAAATCATGGAATGATTAGGTGTGGAAAGGACCTTAAAGATCACAGAATCATTAAGATTGGAAAATACCTCCAAAGTCATTTACTCCAATCTTTGATGGAACACCCTCTTGTCCACTAAACACAGCACTAAGTGCCACATCCAGTCCCATCTTCAACACCTTCAGAAAATGTGACTCCACCATTTCCCTGGACAGCCCATTCTGATGCTTAACCACCCTTTCAGTGAAGAAATCCTTCAGGATGTCTGACCTGAACTTCCCCTGGCCCATCCCGAGACCATTTCCTCTTGTCCCATTGCTAGTTGCCTGGGACAAAAGGCCAACCTCTTCCTTGCTACAACCTCCTTTCAGATAGATCACTACCTGCCATGGCCAGAGAACCTTCCACTAGACCAGGTTACTCAGAGCCTCATCCAGACTGGTCTTGAACACCTCCAGGGACTGGGAGTTCACAACCTCTCTGGGCAATCTGGTCCAGTGCCTCACCATCCTCACTCACAGTAGAGAATTTCTTCCTAATATCTAATCTAAATCTGCTCTCCTTTAGCTTAAGGTCATTCCCTCTTGTCCAGTCACTACATGTCCTTGTAGAGTCCCTCTTCAGTTTTCTTGTAGGCCCCTTTTAGGTATTGTGAGGTGCCACACAGTCTCCCCATAGCCTTCTCTTCTCCAGGCTGAACAGCTCCAACCCTCTTAGTCAGTCCTCACAGGAGAGGTGCTCCAACTCTGCTCTCCTCTCCTCTGGACTCATTCCAACAGGTCTGGAAACATTAGAAACTTGGCAAAAGTTAGCAGTAAATCTTTCAGGACTTACTGAAGTAGAACTTCGAGTAAAGAAGGTTTACAAAAAACATAGTTCACAGATGATATTTAAACACAGACTCTACAAAATCTTTTCCACAGGACTGCAAGTATGAGAAGTATCTTACCATTTCAGTGATTCTGCATATTGACTTGCATCCTTCACTTCCCATGCTGAGCTACAGTGGAATGCACTGGGAGTGATCTTGCCAGACAAAACCAATTCCATCCACAGATGCCTTGGGGCAAGGATGCTATACTTCCATTCATTTTTGAGCACCTGGGTATACACCCAGAAAAACTGGATAATGTAAAATTGATGCAACAACTTTCTCTGTTGATGAATTCCTGGAACCAATATGCAAGTGTTGTCCAGAAAAATTGCATTCATTACCCAGTGTGCAACAAGCCAATAATTACACACTCAAGGGAGATATTGCTTATTTATTTTAGAGTTGCACAAGCCTGGGTGCTCAGTGATACTACACAAATCAAGCATGCTAACTACTGAAACTTTTTACTATTTTATATTTCAGCAAACAAAGGAATTAGTGTTCATTGGCTACAAGTTACATAGTTCTCTTATTAATTAAGATAATTGTCTTCTATTGGTAAATGATTCTCTTGCTTCCCATGCTAATTAGTCCCATGCTCAGTGCTTCTCTTCTTTTGAGTCGCTGGGTTTCTTGGGTCAGCAATCTGTGAGTTTGTGGCCACAATCTGCCCCTGCCAGAATTACCCTTTACCCAGACAGAGCTGATTTCAGCACAGATGCTAAGTTGGCTTTGTTGGATTCTTGGCAGTTCTGACAGATATCTTCGTGGCCCTTAAATTCTGCATTCTGTGTGTCCACTATCAATGGTGGACATCCTTCTTCCCAAGCTTTGTTAAACTAGCCCTAGGTCTGAGATCACTGCAGCATGTCCAGCCCTAAACCTCAACAAGGCAATTGTAGCAACAAGTAATTTGTTCTGACACCTGGACATCACTTAGAGCTTGCTTGTTAGCTGCTCTCTGTTTCATGGATTATGTCTCCCTTCTTGTTCATTAAGCTTAAAAGTATAGAAAGATGAAACATCAATGAACATTCTTTCTTAAGAAAAATTTACATATTCCACAGGTTGCAACATAAAGACTACAGTTATAAGCCCAAATGCTGTTTATATGGTGAATCTTGGGAACAGCTGTGGCAAAAAGAAGCCAAATGAAACATTTCAGAAGAAACCACTAGTTTATATACCAGTTGTCATTGCTAAAGCTGAAGAGATTGTCTTCTGCTCATCATTTTCTCCCTAGTCAGCTACCTGACAGAGCATTTCCAAATTCACAATATGACATGTAAACCTGAACAAGTCTTGTTAACTCAAATCCTTACCACTTAGTCACAAAAGTAAGGGTTCTATAAGCACTCCAGTTCACACAACATTAATGTTTTTAGGACAAGTAATACAATTATGAAAGTAAAACCAGATGCTACTATAAAGCCAAAGGTTGAGTTTTTTTCTCTTCTTAATGTTTCGGGATGAAAGGTGGCATTAAAGTACCTAAAAGACACCACAAATGAAATTCAAGAACAGACAATTTTTTTCAGAGACTGATCATTCCAATTATCAACTATCTATAGATATTAATTCAAACACAGAAACACTATTCTTCAAATGAAGATTGATTTGTAGAAAGTAAGTTTTTATGTGGAAGCAAAAACATTCAACACATGCAAAATCTCTTACAAAGGTTAGAAAGTTTTAGTCCCCAAATACTCAAGGAGACAAGGTACCCAGACATCATAAAGCAACACTTTTCACAATGTAGAAAGGGGCAAGAGAAGAAAAACAACCAACTTGGCAAGGAGCAAACGAAAGCTGTTAGTTAAAACCATAAGTCTCTAGATCCTCAGGTTTTATCTGTAATCAGGTTCTCTAGACTAGATCTACAGCTACAGATAAATCTTTGAAGTGTGTGCACAGAGCTGGGAACAGGCCTGGTGTCAACTGCTCCAATTACTTTGCATGCCATTTCCAAAATTTTCAGTGTTGGCACTGTTAGAAATTTGGGGCTTATAAAAAAGATCAAAGTTGATGAGAGTACCAGGAAAAAAAAATCCCCAACCTCTTGTTTAAATTTTTTAAGGGAAATGCTAAATCCCAAAAATAAACAAACACATGCAATTATAAAAGAGATCTGGTTTATACAGAGTTCACAGTAAATCTGAAAGGTAAGTTAAGCACATGATTTTTTTCCTCAAAAGCAAATGGAGTTCCCTATATTTCCAGTTAAACAAGTCTTAAATTTCCTCTTATTAAAATATTAGTGATATGCCTCTACAACAAACTAATTCTTTTTTTAGCCTTTTGGTAAAAAGAAACAATTACAACACAGCAGCTCTACAAGTGAAGCTGAAGGACAAGCTTTCTCAACAGTCATCCTATAAAAAGACTAACGTGTCCTTTTCCCAAGAGGCAGATAGCCACTGCCAGCAATGAGTTCATAGGGGTACTCTAAGAAAAATAACATGCTTGCTCAAGTTATTTTAAGAGCACTTTATGATTGTGGGTTTGAGAGAAAAATATAAAGACTCAAGTTAAATATCAGAATTGTTTACCTCTATTTCAAGATTATTTTTCTTCAAAATTCGATACTGATCTCATTGGCCTTCAGATTAAATAAATTTGCAAAACAATCTCCCCTGACAGTTATAGATAAGTGAGCAAAAATGGAATTTTCTAATCAAAGCTACTTGCAAACTCACTTAAATAAAGACTACTGGAGGATAAAAAATCAAGTTCCCCTACCCAGACCATTAATTTAATTTAAAATAATAGAAAACAATGGTAAAAAGAACAGCAATTCAGCTCTAGAGCCCACATCTCTTTTTGCTGTTGTTGATAGTTACACATTTTGTTGTTTTTTTTTTTTTTTGTAACTAGCCATTTAAGGATGATGCCCAGGCTTCTCTAGGTTGCCTTCTATGTTAAAGATGCAGCTGATGCTTAGGCAGAGTCTGACACTATGTGCTTAGGAAAGCAACAGAAGGTAAGCTGGAAAATCCAGCAACTTTCTTGGACAATTCAATAAAGTCTGTAAACTCTAACTAAGACAACAGAATTACATCAGCTAGACAAGTCTCCAGAGCCCAGGGTAGCAGCATTTTCAGACTTCTACCCATAAACATCAAGAGAAGTTTTTCTTCCCATGAACACCAACTTCACCTCTTGCATGTCTCTAGAGCTGTACACATGAACTCATGCTCCTGGCACATCAGTGTAGAAGGGTTTTGTGGCTTTCTACTATCAATTCCAACAGCATGTATCAGAACCCATTACCATTTTTCAGTAGAGTAAGGTCTGGCAGATAAGCTCTGGAAGACTGAACTTCAGTATTTAACAGGTTATTACCCTGAATTTCCTCACTTCTGACACTCAAGGGCAGTGCAATGAGGCGTTGCTGCTCAGGTACCACACTCCTCAGGAGGCAAGTTTAGACTGCTGGTGAAGACAGGCATACAGCTGTGTCTCAGTCCATTTGCAGCCTCCACAAGAGAGCTTGCTGCCTGTTATAAGGCTGATATTAAAAAAAAACTGTCTGGATGCACTCTAAAACACTGAGGCAAAATCCTCCACATTTCATTGCTATTTGAGGTACCAATCAGAATTTTATTCTGCACACACAATCCTCCTCTCCTTCCTTACCTGACAATAGTGACCACCTGCAGTTACACTGAGACCAGTGCCTGTGGGGCCTTACTGGGATTGGTGGCCATGGGTACTTCAAAGGCAAAGTGTTAAGAGGATCAGTTCCAGAATACTGTTTACACTGTGGTTCCACATGAATAGCTATGCTGGCACAACTAAAAGGACCCAGCAGGCAACAGTCTGACAGAATTTCCAAGGAGGACAACAAACTCCAACAGCACTCTCTGACTCTCTGATGGCACAGCATCCTCCATCTATATCTGCCTGCCTTCGGGAATCAGGCATACCATGGTGTTCCGATCACAAAGAGAAGTTGTTAACAGTTGACAGGAATTAAGGGGGTTCTCTGCTTGGCTGGGCTTTTCTAAAGTATTTTATCAAGTGGGAGCCAGGACATGGATTTACAGGGTCAGAAAACAAGCACAACAGACAACAACAGTACCAACATCATCTCTAGCAGCTTCTGCATCAGAGCTACTGATGAGGATCATCAGAGTCATCAGGCTCTTGGCTACCCCAGGCTGATAGACCTTGAAGAGCACTATCAGAAAACTATCCAAAGCTGAAATCCCATCTTTTGCCTAAGCTAGGAGTCCCGTTTTGCAGCACTGGATAATATAACATCTGACACTAGTAACAATTTTGTGTATATACTGTCTCCTAGATATTTCAGTATGATTGCTTAGTTTTAAAAAGCAACAAGGAAAAGCATGCACTGGAGCATGAGAAGGAGCTAGAATTTGGACTACACACACAGTTTATATGACAAAAACCAAGAAAACAACCATATATCGCTATTGCAAGTTCAGAATGAGAAAGCAAGTGAGACCATCAAGAGAAGAGACCATCAGCAACTGAACTCATGTTAAGGAACATAACAGCCCAATGATTGTGGATAATTTCTTTCCAGTCTTCAGCTTTGACTACAACTCAGTAAAGAAACCCTAAAACTCTGCCAGACACAGAGAGACAAAGCAATACACATAACCTGTCTTCCCGTAATTGGCAAGGCCAGGAGTTTTTCTTCAAGTACTTGGCGATTTCACTATCAGACAAGGTCAACAGAAATTGTTTCATCCCATACATTTTCTCCCACAAGTAGGTAATTTCAGCCATGCTCCCAGGGAGCCTTTCAAAACATTTGCCAATGCAAATGTTTGTGGGTTTCCAGTGAAAGCAGGTCACTAAAATGACACAGTGAAAAAACATGTACAAACAGTAAAAGAAAAAGGCAACAGGAATTTCTGAAGAGACTGTATGCTGAAGAAAACACAGTGAAAAACAACTGCCTAATAACTTTTAAAACTACAAACAAATACTTATTCTCATGCCTTTGTAGAGCTCACCAGTAACAGAAAATACTGATTCAGCAATAAGATTACTGTGGCTCAGAAGAACAGGGCCTCAAATTATTAAAACATTCTCTTCCTAGCTACAGAGGCCTTATAGTTAACCTTATATTAAGCATTCCTGATTCCCAGTTAAACCTAAGTCTAACAAGAAAGCACATTTCAATAGCATTCTGGGCTTCCAACTAGCCTAGCAATTCACAGAAGGGCAATAACACAAAAGACAGCAGTTCAATTTTGAAATTTGGAGAGAGGTGGGGAAAAGAAGTGGGAAAATCACAGTACAGCCCATTTCTTCAGCACACCCAATTCACATTATAAGCCAATCCTGCAACCATCACATGTGCTCTAATTTGTTCATCACATATATTTAGCAATGCCTAAGAACATATCCTAGTATGAGAGAGAGAGGAAAGTCAAAGTCTGCATTTCAGTATTTTCAAAGTTATAATTTCTCTGAGCTTCTCCTAAACTAAACAAATACTGCAAAATGGGTGCATGTTGCTATTCATCTAGCAAGGGATTAAAAAAATCAGAATATTATATGCCAAAGATTCAGAGCTGCTCAATCAACATCCCCTAAATGAAACTAATCTCCACTACTGAGTTCAGTAACCATTAAAAGATTGACCAGTTCTATCAGAAATTAAGATCCAACAATTCTAAGGTATACTGGAGCTCAATGATATATCCTGATTTTAAAAAGTGGAGAAGGAATGAAAAGCTGTATTATACGTCTATCATGCAAGAAATTTCATAACAGATAAGCTAATTGAAGGTAAGTCTGGAAATTATAGCACAGCTAACATGCTACACAGCATTTAAACTTTCTGAACAAGTCATTCAAACTGTTGGCAAAGAAAAGATAATATTTGAAAAGATAAGTTTCAACAGTTGAGTTAAACTCAAGAGTTTCATTGCAAAGGCCTCAGTGCAGACTAAGTATCAACCCGAGTCTTCTGCTACTATCATTGACAAACATCAGCTTTTTTGTGAGTTGCCTGACTTTCTAATATATACTGGGACACCAGGAAATTTCTTCCAAAATCAATCTCCCCAAACAGATTAATTTTATTAATATATTTATGTATGCAGATAAAGAGTTGATACTACGCAGCAGATAACTGGATTGCATCAAAGTACCCATGGGAAAACACAAATTTGAGAATAGATGCATGAACAAATCCACTAAATGACAGAAGATTTGAGTGCTTCATACTTTAGAATATACATTCCAGCAAAAAATCAAGAGGACACTAATTAGACTGCAATTTGGGGATCTTTACCTTGGTTTACATTTGCTACCTTCCTGACAAATGTTAAGCAAATGTGCTATAGTTAGATACAAACTGGCAAATTTCCTAAAGAAATCATAGCACATATTTATAAAGAAAACTAAAATAAAAGCCCAACTTTTTTTTTTTTTTTAGCAACAACAGACTTAACAGCAAACCATACCTGAAGTGCACAGCTCGGGCTGTGGCACTCCCCAGGTGTCTGAAAGAACTGCAGATAGCAGAGTGCCACCTGCCTTTCACGGGTCACAGCTGCAATACTGCAGCCTGGAAATTAAATCCAGCCTACCGCCAATAGCTGGCAAACATACCTCAAAAGGGTCAGTTTAAAAAATATTTATAGTGTTTGACAAAAATAGAACAAAATTAAAAAAAAAAAACCACAAGAACTCATTCTTTGGAAGCAGCTACAGTTTTGCAAAACACATTAGGAGAGAATGAACATATAGGCTGTAACTTAACACTGTTTCCAAATTGGAATGCAAACACATGCCAGAGAGGATAAAAGGATGATAATAAAAAAAAAACAGACTGATTAACAATAATTTGGAGAACTCTGCATTGACAAGAATGCCCATTAAACATTTCCATAAAATGATGTTACTGAAAAGGAGAAGCTCCTCAGTGCTGCTTCCTATAATTACGGCCATAGCAATAGCAATTCATCTCAGGAGCCATAGTAACTTCAGAACATACATTACCAAACATCAAGAGCATATCAAAATTTTATAAACCAGATGTTAAATCTAAAGCTAAATCGTATTTCACTGCTATTCAGAAGTCCATCATCACAACATACTAACCAATTACATGATACTGCTTTACATGAAGTAGCACAGTACCAGATTTCACACACCCTCCTCCCCACTATCAACAGATAGTACTGGTAGTACACACCTACTATCAACTGATAGCAGTATCAGCAATCCACTTACGTGTCCCACAGCACAGAAATCAGACCCAGCCAACACTGTTGATAAAGCTGTTGCAGACCAGAGGGCAGAAACGGGTCTCTCTGCTCCTGCTCACCCCAGGAGCTTAGCTGCTCCCTTGGCTGAATTCCTGCATGCAACCTCTAACACAAAAGCCAAAATTTGCAGGATAATTATGTTGTATTTCTGTAGTTCACAGACTGTAGTGTACAGCTACTCCCTGAAAAGTAATGAACTTCGTTCAGTGAAAACCCTGTATTTGTACAAGACTATATCAACAGAAGTCAGAATCCACGTGGTTTCACTAAGTAGCTGGGGGAAAAGAAAGTGAAAAGCAAACGACCACACAACTCTTTCTTCTGAAAACAGCAGCAATACAGTTACCGCCCTCTGCATCTCTGCCCAGCAGGAAATGAGTACAACAAACCTGCTACAACCATGTTTATGGATCATTACAAAGTGCACAGGCACTCCTACTACCTGTAAGGATTTTATGAAAACAGCACTAGTTAAAGATTAAAAGAAATGAGACACTTCAGATATTAATGCCTTCGGCTTTGTCAACCAAAACAAATCTGTAACAACATCCCAAGGAATAAGCAGTACAACTCAGAACCCACTGTTTACATTACTTAGTTCAAAAGAACAGAGAAGTAAACTGCCACGCTCCAGAGCAAAACCTTAGTTCACAGCAGGACTCCACACAGCTGTTCAGCATTAAAATGAGAAAATGAGATGAATTCATTAGTAAATGTAATAAAGTTATATTATTGGTACCTGCTGGAGAGGAAGGTGGGAACACAGCACAAAATCCACAAATCTACCAATATCTTTCACTCTACTAAGCAAAGTAGCAACGGCCATAGCTCAACCTTTCAAGGCAGCAATATACTTTTGATTGACTATGTGTTACATATATGACATCAGCAAGTTCAACAATTCTAAGTCAAACTTTACTGAACTGAATCAGCCTTATATAACAATCAGGAAATGCTCAAACTCGTATAAATAGGATTTGAGTGCAATGTCCACTACGTGAAAAAAAAATCTACTCTACATCACTCTAGTTGGGCTAGCATCACATCAAGCTTTTACACCAAAATTCAAACCAAGAGTGATTAGTCAGCTTTCAGAAAGTAAGACCTTCAGATGCACTACCTTAGGGCTCCTGGTCACTATAACACCATGTTTTAGTTTTAGAATGTTTTTCACAGCTATAATCTTGCAAATTCTAACCATCTTCACAAGGCTGCGTGTTCCTGTATGCACAGACCTCTCCTGCCAATAGTCCGGTTTGCTGAGGGAGCAGATGCACTGACAGCTCCCCCCACTACAGCTGCCCCCCAGGAATAATCCCGGGCAGATTACCGTTGTGTCAATCTACAATGCAGACTCAGCATCTGGAATGATACAACAAACCCTAATAGTTGTCATTTATCTGGTAAACAATCCTCACAGAACGATATATGCATACAATTGACTGAGGTGCTTCCGTCTGCATCGTTGTGGAACGGTAAACTCTAACTCCCCAACTCAGAAAGTGCCGAAATACAGTCACGCCACAGACCGAAGATAGTGCAGTTAAATAAAACAGCGAGAATAAAAGCACATCGGGGTTTCAAATCGTACTACACGAACATCCTACTGAAGACCCACGTTTCTCAGACAACTGACGGTGCCTTTCACGCCACTTCTTCTCTCACCAGAAGATGAGCCTGAGCAAACTTCACTTGCTGAAGTGTGACAAAACCCTCCGAAACGTTTCCCAGCTGTCGGCTGCCTTTCCGCAGCCGGGGCTCAGCGACAGCAACGCACCTCACTCTCCTGGGCGAGAACGCGCTCCCGCGGGCGCGACTCCGAGGGCAAGAGCGGCGCGGGGGTCCCACTGCGCGGAGCACCCGCTGTCCAGGTTCCGGCCCCTATGGAGATGCGGCTCCCTGTCCGTCTGTTTTTTTCTGGTCCCGAGTAAACAGCACCGTCTATGGGGAGAACGCCCGCCCGTTCTGAAAGGCTCGGTGGACTTTCGGGGGTGGGGCCGGGCAATGCCCGAGACAGGCTCCGAGCGCCGGCAGCGCTCCCCGGCACCGGAGCCCAGCGGCAGCGGCGCTCCGCCTCGCTGCCGGCTCCCCCTGCCGGCACCCTGCGTCGCTCCCGCCCGGACCCCAGCCCGCCTGGCCCCGGAGCCCCCCGGGGCGCCCGGCGGACACCGGGGCGCAGCCAGTGGAGGACCAGTGAGGCGGCCCCGTTCACAGACAGGGCGGCCGGGAAGGCGCATCGCCCGCGGCGCTCCCAAAGCGCCGCTGCGGCGAGGAGAGAAGAGGGGCCGGCAGGGGTTACCTGGAGGCGCCGTGGGCTGCTCGCCGCGGGCGGGCGGGGGTTCCGCCGCCGCGCTGATGCCCGCTCCCCGCCTCACGCCGCCATGGCCGCAGCCCCGCCGAGCCGCCCGTGCTCCGCTCGCTCCCACCAAGTTTGCGGCGCGGCAGCTGCGCGCCTCGCCCGGCGGCCGGACCCAGCGCCCCGCCGCGGGGGCGGAGCAGCCGCGGCCGCCTGGCCCCGGCGATGCGATGCGGTGCGCGG
Source organism: Vidua macroura (assembly GCF_024509145.1). NCBI lineage: Eukaryota > Metazoa > Chordata > Aves > Passeriformes > Viduidae > Vidua > Vidua macroura. The sequence continues at coordinate 82,704,403 of NC_071571.1, read as the reverse complement.
CGCGGCTCGTCCCGCAGCCGGCGCTGCCCCGGGCTGGGGCGATCTCGCATTACTCCCTGCCCTCCCCCGCGCTCCCCCCTCAGGGCCAGTGAGAAGTTGCAACTGGTTGAGATATTTGTCCTTGGGGTTTGGGTTTTTTGTTTCCTTTTATTCCTTAATCACCGTAGCTCACAAAAACATGACCTGAGGCTGCTCCTTTTCCATCAGATCTGAGCAGGGGCGCCTCAGCGCCAGTACAACTAAGCACAACAAATCCTGGCGAACTGCAGCGAGCGACAGCAAGAGGGAGGGGAGGCGGTGGTGCACGGGCAGCGCCGCCGCTGCCAGGTCCTCAGGGGCTCTCGGCCGCTGCCCGGGGCTCCGCGGGGCTCCGGTGTCGGGGTAATGTACCAAAACCGGGGAGCAGCAGATAGAGAAGGTGAAGGAGAGCCGGGCTCCAGCGACTCCCCGCGACGGAAGGGGCACGGGAGCGCCCCGGGAGCTCCCAAGTTGCGCGCCCCCCGGCTCTCCACACCTCTCCCATGCCATGCCACAGCCGGCCAGCCAGCCCCAGTGTCCCGGCCCCGGGCGAGGAACCGCGTATTCAACAGGAACCCCGCAGCAGTAGCCCCGGCCCCGCTGCGAGGGGGAACGCGCTGCTGACATTTCTGCCGCCACGTAAGAGCCTTCGGCGAGTCCCTCCCGCCCCCTCCAGTCCCCTCCCTCCCCCCCATGGCACGATCGACGTGTCAGCCCCAAAAGTTCATTTCCAGGCCCTGGGAGAGTCCCCTATAAAGGTCCCGGGGCGTGCGTGGGACAGTGAGACGTGGCACTGCGGGGCTGTAGCGGGGCGCGTAGGCATCTCCCCCAGGTACGTGCGTTCGCATTTTCGCGCTCACCGGGTTTTCGGCGCATGCCTTTGTGTTTTGTCAGCTCACCTGTATTAGACTAGGAGGTTATTTTTGTTCATGTGTGCATTGCAATTAATTCCATCAGAGTTGGGTTTTTTCTTTTATGACAGCGTTTGCGCATTTCTACTACGAACTGCAGCAGAAATTGACTTTTGTTGTTCGCAGCAAGACCACCGTTTAGAAAACGAAAAGCACTAAGAGTTTATTAAAACAAACAAAACCATGGAATTCATCCATGCTAGAGTAATCCTATAAAAATTAGCTAATTAAGACAACTAGCATCAAAACTTATCAGCAAGCCAAATGTTCCAAATCAAATTGCCTTAAACATCAAGCTCAATTTTACTTTGGCTAGGATATAAAAGAAACTTACTCAAGTAGAAACATTAACAGAAGTTTGAAATTATCTTTAAAATGAAGTCCTGGAATTTGGAACATACTTTCTGATTATTTTTTGATATAAAAAAAAAAAAAAAAACAAACAACCTAACCCAAGTACTAAAGGCCAAACTTTTTTTTTTTTTCATAAAGTTATGTAACCCTGATACTCAAGGATGTTTCCTTATTTATGACTATAGTGTTTAAGAAGCCACTACTGTAATTATTGTAATGCTTGGGGTCACTTTCTCATGTGATTTCCTTCTGATCCAGAAAATACTTGTATAGAAAATATAAGAATTCATTTTACATCTAAAAATTGCCATCAAAGTAAGTGCAAATATAAGATGACTCACATACCTACACTGTTAACGTCTTTGGAGTGTTATTAAGACATCTTTTGATCAACAAGTCCTACACTTCTTATGTACCTCCACCTATTACAATACATTTAGACTTCATTTTTAAAGAAGAGATATATTTGTTTCTCCAACTGCTGTGTAAAAAAATAAAACATCCCTACTTTATCTGTGAAAAGCAAGCACCGTGTATCCAAAACCAACTGCCAGCAAAAAAAGCCTATGAAAATTCTAGCCCCCTGCGTGATGCACATTTTAGCCTCTAAAAATTCCTCTGCAGTTTGGCTATGAAACAATAGGCATATAAGTAAAAAAAAAAAAAAAATCCCAAAACTCATCACATTTATATCTTTACATCATACTGTGTTAATGACATACAGTATATACAGTACATTCTAAAGAAATTCCACTGGAATCATATTGATTCTATATCACCCACAGAGCATTGAAGTCATGCACTTTATAGTTCTGTACCAGTTTCATGGAAGAACAGTCATGATGTCAATGCTTAATTTTATTTAATTTTATTTTAAAAGCTCAAGGGCAAAGATGTCTGAAACTGCCTGTGAGATTAATCATGTTTGAAATTAAGGCTAAAAACTGGAACATTTTTAATGTTACATGTAACTCTGTGCTATGTCTAAGTTACAGAGTTAAACCAGATGAGTTGAGTGAGTGAGCCCAGCAATTTTAGGTGATGCAATCCCCAGATGTACCCTTGCAAGTAGGTGCTGAGGGATTTTTGTTTCTTCACAAGTTGCACAGTGGTGTCCCAATCCTAGGCTAAACCTCATTGTGTTACTATATCCAAAATAAATAAGGGTATTCTAACATAATCTAGGAATATTATGCTAAGGGTAAGGGAGAAAGCAGCAGGAGAAGCTCTGCTATCTGATTTAAGGAAGGGGAAAAAAGAAGATCAAGTCCATCGCATCCAGCTTTTCTTCCAGTATGGAGCTCGTCTTTCTCTTCTGCCTTGTATTTTCCTGACATTATATTTCTCACTGTTAGTAATTTTTAATCTCTCCTTCCAACAAAGCAGACCCAGCATATTAAGGGATGGCAGCATGTGGAAGCAGTAAAGGTACTGCAGTTGGAAGAGGAAAGGCTGCACAGCACCTTCAGGCTTTTGGCCAGTTTGGTGGGAAGCCAGATTTCAGCTCATTCCTGTGGTGGCAGGATATAAAGAGTGTTAAAAAGCAGGGAAGGGGGTGGATTTCCATCTGTTTAGGTGGGAAAGTCACAGCGTAAGGGAAGACCTGTCTTCACATTACCCATCAAATGCACCTTGGATAGTAAGCATCTCTTTCATCATTTAGAAAACAAAGTCAGATACAGTAAATTGAAAGTTTAAGTCAGGTTAAAAAGAAAAAAAAAAAAAAGAAGGTGTTAGCTTCAGTAAAACTGAACCTTGAGTTATACTTCCATCACAGGGAAAGGACTTTGTTTGCTTCATGATCACAGAGTTTAAAGTCTTTATTACCACTGCATGTTACTTTTTCCAGACGATTGAAAACATTAGTCATTTTTGTTTAATTCATGAAAAACAGGCAAAGGAAAACTTTGAAGTCTCACAGTTAATTGCCTACTTTTGTGCTTTCCAACCACATCATTTATTACTGAGGAGAAACCCTACTGGTGACCAGAGCTTTTCCAGAGCAGACCAGGCAGAAGAATGGTGCATACAAACAAGCACCCTTTCCTGAATCAATGCTTAAGTGTAGAGAGTTTGTGCAGTCTGCTGTCTTGAATTTACCTGACTTACACAACATTGTTGAAATACCTAATCATCAGCTCTACATTACTGTTTCTTTCTTCTTTCCCACTGAGATTCAGGAAAACATTTGCCCTGCTGCATTTGAGTTGAGTGAGCCCTCAGCATTCCCCCCTGCATTGAGCAACATCTTGCAAGGCTGGATCATCACGAGTCTGCCATATTTAAATACCAGGGACTTGTGATGTTGTTATGTGTAAAAATAGGAATGACATCTTCATCCCAGGAAAGCAGATGACCCAGAGCATTTAAGTTTGCCATCCTCATCCTCAGATGGGTCCGGTAGGGAAGTACACTGTTAAAAAGCAGGCCAGGAAAGGCTGTAGCTGTGTATGCCCAGAAGGAGACACAGGGCAAGGTCAGACTGAGCATAGTTTTCATTGTCTTAGCAAGACACCATTGCAATTCTTCACTTAAATATTAGGGAAGTAAATGTCAATAGTTGCAAACTTTGTTGTTTTCCATTAAGCTACTGTCTCACGTTATGTCCTGTATTTAAAGGTTAAGTTGACTGGTCTCCATAATATCTATGAATTAGGAAAAGCTAGGTGAGAGTCTAAAACATGGCTTTTGAGAACTATACATTCTTCTGATGAGTTAATGTTTACCATTTGTGATGAAAAGATAAAGTAATATTTCTCATGCCATTTCTATTATTAAGGCTGTTTATAAACAAAATGGTTTGGTTTTATGAATTTATATTTTCAATACAGCTATATAAATAAATGTGCACTTACATTTATAAATCTGCGCCCTGATTTTTAGTAATTGCTGCTTTCTTTCCATTAAAGTCTGACTGATAAGGCAGTTAAAGGAGTTATTATATGAATTCTAAATAAGGACCATCTAACTGCTAGTCCCTAAAAGTAGTTAGATATTTGGTGAAAATGATGAATTCTTGGGTACTGATTCATGTGATCTGAAAATGCCATCCATTTCCTGATTCACCTTCATATCTCCTCCAGGAAAAAAAATAATACTTTACAATGAATACAGTCAGTCAAACAATTTTTATGTGTCTGTTTTTCTATCTTTCAGCCAATTCCCTGAACTGATACTTTCAAAATGAAGGGGAAGATAGGAGTGAGAATGAAGAATGCCTTGGAGAAATCCAGTCATAAAGTTTGAAGAGTAGAAGTAATAGGAAATATTAATAACGCTGGTCTCTTGCACAGGTCAGAATTTAGACAGAAATGATGTAACGTTACAAACCTGAGACATAAGGGCTATTAAATTTGAATCAAGATTCACAGATTTATATATTAATACATAATAAAAATATTTGCTTTTTTCCCTCCACTTTGTATGGTAATATATTCTGCTGCCTTTTACAACTTTCTTATGTAGACTACTTTAAGTTTTCATTTTTTTTTTAATATTAGCCCCAAGACACTTCTTCAAACTAAGACAGGATATATATTAGCAATCCATTAATTGCTCCTCTCTGTCTGCTTGTCCCTAATCATCGATATTGAATTCCTGTGTTACTACATCACCAAGCAGTACAAGTGGAATTTAGATAGAGAGCACACGCACACACTAACACACCACACACACAAACATATATATATATATATATATATATATATATATATATATATATATAAAGAGACTTTATCACTGCCAACAAGTCTAAAACACAGGACATAGAGCTCGTCTAGACTTCAGTTTTGTGCTGGCCTTTTTGGGGATGAGTGGATAGAGAGGATACTTGGCATAACTCCTGCTGTCATAGAATTAGACCTTCGCAAATTTCTAAAAGGAATTTTAACCATCTTTGAAGTCCTCATAACTCAGACAACATTTCGGTGGCACTGTTCTAACACTAAGGGCCCTATAACAAACTTAGCAAGTGGTGGTGGAATTGTCTGTGCTATTTAATTTTATTTAATAGTAAATTCCCAAAGTAGGCAAACATCTAAGTCACTTTTAAAAAGTGATTTATCTAAATTAGTGCAAACCCCTGTATGAACCTTATTGTTTTGCTTTGAGCATATCTTAAATCTACTTTAAAAATGCACATAAATTAAATAGACATTAACAAATAAAGGACTAATCAGTAATGGGTTTTCTTATAAAGAGTTTGATTGTCTTTAATGAGAGTTTGTTTCCCCCTTTAGTTAGGCAGAGACAGCATATTTAGGTGACCAAGATCTCACTTGATCTCTGCCTTTTCACTCTCTGAGATTGACAGTGAACACAATAAGGTAGATGTACTTGTCAAGGGGGGGTTTTGTAGGAAGGGAGTCAGCATCTTAACAAGCTGCATGACATATTGCAAGCATTTTTCCAGCCATGCACCTCCTGTCAGATCATTTGATAGCAGCAATAAAAGGTACAAGTCCAGTTCAAGTGATATTTTCCTCAGTTGCTTCTACACTGTATTCAGTTGGCTGTTAGGAAAGAATTAGATGGTGTTGTTTAAACCCAGTCTTTGTAATTGTTACAGAGCAAAATGCTTAGCAACTTGAAAGTGGATATAGAAGCAGTAGTAGGCAAAGACAAAAGAGAAAATAAATTAAAAACTAGGGAGTGTTTTGTTACTGAGAAATAGAAACAAGTAACCAACACACACACACCAACCCACACACTGCAAACCCGACTGAATTTCGTTACTTTGATGATTTTACACAGACACTAAAGGACCCTCCTCACAGTCTGGTCTAGTGTTTGGTTGCTAGTTGAACTCAGGCCAGACTAGAGCAATGAGAGGTTATAAGGAGGTACTTATATCTTTCTCGACTTGAAAGGAAGCCCAGCCCACTGTTTTACAAAGTTTTTGTGCATCTTGGTATCACTTGAGAATTTAGCAAGTGTCATTTTTTTTTGGATGTGTTTCAAAAGTTGCCTATAAGCAGTACTAAAAATCTGTTAAGAATCTGTGTTGAGCTGAACTCTCTGCTGTCAAACTTTAAGCCTTCATTTTTTGCTCTGTCCCATAGTGATCCCAAAACTAAAGAGATCCCACCATTTCCCAAACAGCTGTGAGCTTTGCTGGGAAAGTAAAGCACATCCATTTATTGCAGGCACACCATATAAAAGTGCGCAGCTAGTTTCTACTATGAGTTGTTTTTTACATTCTTATATATATATATATATATATATATATATATATATATATATATATATATATATATCAGCCTGCATTGTGACATTGTCAGTTCAGGGTATAAGCGAGGTTATATTCCATAATGAACAAAAATTGGAAGTAGTAGCAGTGCAGGAAAATGGAAATAGGATCACTTGGTCACACACTTGGTGATACTAATTTCAGTTGTTTTGAGTTTTTATGGCAAGATTCTGGTAGTGGAGGGGCTGCAGGTGTGGTTTCTCTAAGAAGCTACCAGAAGCTTCCCTTAGTGTGTCCAATAGAGCCAATGCCAGCTGGCTCTAAGACAGACACGCTGCTGGGCCAGGGCTGAGCCCAGCAGTGATGGTGGAAGCACCTCTGAGACATAATGTTAAAGAAGGAAAGAAAGTTATTGCACAAAAGTAATTGTGGCCAGAGAAGAGAGGAGTGAGAATATGTGAAAGCTGCAGCCCTGCAGACACCAAGGCGGGTGAGGAAGGAGAGGGAGGAGGTGCTCCAGGTGCTGGAGCTGAGATTCCCCTGCAGCCAGTGGAGGTTCAGGGGGAGTAGAGATCCACCTGGAGGGCCCGATCCCAGAGCAGGGACATGTCCAAAGGAGGCTGTAACCCCATGAGAAGCCCACGCTGGAGCAGGCTCACAACAGGACCTGTGGGCCTATTGAGAAAGAGGCACACACTGGAACAGGTTTTGACAGGACATGTGACCCCACAGGGATCACGCTGGAGCAGCCTGTTCCTGCAGGGCTGCCTTGCATGGAAGGGGCTCACGCTGGAGCAATTTGCAAAGAACTGCAGCCTGTGGGATGGACTCATGTTTGACAAGTCCATGGAGGACTTTTCCCATCTTCTTGCACTGCTAGGGCTCCAGTATAAAATCAGTAATAAAGTTAAGCCCAGGAAGGAGGGAGTGGTGGGTGGAAGTTGTTTTTAGGGTTTCTTGTACTTCTTGTTACCCTACTCTTATTTTGCTTGGCAACAGTAAGTAATAAATAATGAGTTCAGTTAATTTCCCAAAGTTGTGTCGTCTGTGTTTCACCTGTGATAGCAATGAGTGAGTGATCTCTCCCTAACCTTATCTCAACCCATGAGCCCTTCATTATATTTTTTCTCACCTGCCCACCTGAGGAGGGAAGTGGCAGAGTGGCTTTGGTGCTTACCCAGTGTCCAGCTAGAGTCAAATCACCAACTATTACTCCCTAACATTTGAGTGCTTGACTTATTGCCCTCAACAATAATTAGTATTCTCTGTACTATAAGTTGAGTTATTAAATGTGTATCACTCTTATTCCTCTCCATAGCCTGAAAACACTGTAGTTATTGAAATTATTTAAATCAGAAGTATCATGTTCAAAATATTTTTTTTCTTTATATTTTGCATAATAAAAACTGCTTTGTTAAAAATATTGCATAATAATTACTTGATTGGACACACTGAAAACTTTTAAGAGGTTTTGTTTCAGAAGGGGACACCTATCCCGAGTCTGCTCTAGGAAGCCAGAATTTGACTTGTGAAACCTGAATTTCATAAATAAGCCTCATTGCAGAACACTCAAGCAGGAAAAGGGATGTGCAGACATGCTATTGAAGAGGAAAAACCACTATTTTATGCAGTTATGCCAAGCTCCAATTCAATTGGTAAGTGGTTTTGCTACTTATTCAGACTTGGGGGTTCATTAAAGACACAAGTTGACAGGAAGGAGATCAAAATCCATGTTAGCCTTTTAAGTCCACTGTCAGATTTTACATAGCACCAGAAGATAACAACAGGAGACCAAGGGCTAATGTCTACACACCTTGAAGTGCCTCTTGTCTCTAGTGGACATTCTCAATCCAGAACAGAAGCTGAGGGCTGGTGGGGGGATTGATGTGTGCACTGATGCTGCTATGTAAACAAAATAAGGCCATTCACTGTTTGTTCTTCCATCAGCCATATGTTTACAAAGAATTCAAAGGCTAAAACTTTAAAAATAGTTGTAGCATGATAGAACTGTTAATTAAATAGTTTGCATAAAAATGTCAGGTTTCAATTGGGTTTGTCAGCAGGGGATAGAGATTCTCATTAAAAAGACAAGAATGAGTAAAGGAAGAAATATACAGGAGCTACATGTGTAATGCTATCTTCTTTTTTATAATAATCACTTCCTTGTACTATCAAAATGAAGACATTGATAATAGGACTCAGTTGAAAAATTGAAAAAAGTACTTGAACTAGCCTAAGAAGAAAATAACAGTCATCCAACTGCAACCCAAAGCCTCCATGCCTGCCAACATCCTTGACTTTTCACAAAAATAGGCTATGTATTGTGTCCCAAAGATACAGCAACTTGGACCGGAAGATAAAAACTAATTGAAAAGTTAAGGACTTTTCTGAGAGAAAGTCTCCCCAAAGCTGTTCATTTTCAGTAAAAGTGGATAACTAGCACAAAGGAAGAGACACATCCATTCCAAAGTGTGTATGCATGGGACAATAGCAAGCAGTCACTCAACATAGTAGACAATTGGGACTTTCCACTCATTGCATGATAAATCTTGTAACCAAAAAAAAAAAAAAAACAAACAAAAAAAAAAAAAAAAAAACAAACAAAAAAAAAAATACAAAAACCAAAAAAACACACATCAATCTGACACATATTCATTAGCATCAGCTTCTGGGAGAGTTTTGTATAGTAATTTCTCCATGAGACAAAAGCAAATGCAATGTCACAGCAGCTGCACATGGAAGCAAGAAGCTCAGTGGCAAGATAAGTGAAGACTAAGTGGCAACATAAGTGAAGACTATTTTCCCTAGGCTGTCTCCTATGCCTGAATGGTGACACCCTCTGCTCCCCCTGCTTTCCATACCCTGAAAGAGGTGTGAACTACATCCCTCATGATCTTGCTGCTTCCACCATGTCCCCTGGCATCTTTGGAGAAAATAAGCCCAGATCAGCTCACCTAGACATATGGTATAATTGATTTTATTTCCTTTTTACTTGTTCAGGTTGTTCAATAAAGGACCTCAGGTTTTGTCTGAAGTTTTGTAGACTGTTCACATTGTTACTTCTTTTGTTTTAGGGAAGGAACTGGAGAGATTTGAGGGAAAAATTGTATAAACTGAAAAACTTTTGTATGATCATAAACACTTTCATTCTGCTGCTGTGATCAACAGCAATGTGAATGGACAGAATACTGCTGTTTTATAATTTTATTTCACAATGTTTGAGGAAATTAGTTTCCAAAGACTTCTACTCAACATTTAATGGTTGATGTTCCCAGGGTCAGCAGACATGGAGCTACCATAAGGAATGCCCTAGATATTCCTTACAGCAGATTGTCAGGCAAAGCCTCCCAATTAAACAGGATTGCTCTTCACTAGATGCAGTATGAACGCCTGTAAGCATTTAGAAGTTTTTTTCAATAGCAAATACTTGGGAAAGATTTTTTTTCCTGACTTGAGTGGGAGCAAGAATGGGTTGTAGCATTTTTGGATTGATACAACCAAGACCCTTTTAAGGAAATGAAGGGCCTACAAGTTTCTTGCACACCAGTGGGACTTGCAATTAGAGGAAAACTAATAGATAGTATAAATAAATAAATAAAGCTCAAAGTTCCTACTGTGTTTAGTGGCATCTTGCAGTACACTGCAAGTCTTACAAGTGACACAGCCTGTAAACCTGAATCAATTACATTCCGTTTGGAACTCTCTATGAAGACTCACACAAAACAAAATTCAAATGTATATTCTATACAGCAAATACAACTGAAAAATCAGCAGGAAAGAACTTAAGAGTGTGTCAAAATACTCCTTGGATTTGTTAGTTGAGATCATGGAAGAAAACCAAAGTTGAGTCTTTTCATTTTAAATTATAGTTTTCCTTTCAGTTCTCAAAGTCAGATCATTCATCCAAAAATACAGACAACTAACATAAATCCTATGTTGCCTAACTGTTCAGTATCAAGAGTACTGGGGTTTTTTTTAAGAGCACAACAATACCGGTTACTGCTGATAATGTGTTGTCATCTACAGATACCATACCTGAGGAAACCACAGATGAGTTTATAACTCTGTGTATTTACTCAGTGGTTAGCACAACAGGACTCTGGTTTCTATCATTTGGATCTACCAACAGCATTAATGTTATAGCAAAAAAAAATCAATTACAGTCCTTCTGTTTGATAGAAAGTTACACACTGTGATTTTCTGTGGAGGCTGCTACAGATAAACTCTACAAATCTGATGGGAAAAAAAGCCAAAGATGTTCAGCTACTATAATCAGATCTAAAGATCTGAGAATCCCTTAACACTGCAAAGACCTAGGAATGGAGTGTCTAACTATATCTGATTAAAATATCTTTAAGGGTGTATTTGGTTTCTCAGAAATTAATTACCTAACAAACATATATCTTTTCTTGGTATTTATTCTTTTTAACTCCTTTCTTTGTAACTGAAGTGCTGAAGAACAAGTCATGCTGATTGTTTTGAGGTTTTTTTTTTTGGTTTTTGTTTTTTTTTCTGGTAACATTATAAATGAAAATGCATTTTACTGAAGCCTGTGGAAATGTAATTTGTTATGTCAACAGCAATCACTCAGCATGTGTACAGCTGGGTTTGATGATACCAGATCCTGCTTGTTAAAAAACCAGTAGCAATGGCCTCAAGGAAGGAAGGGTAAATGAAGAAAGACTGATAGCTTAGGGGCTCAAACTAGTTTAGGTCATCAGGATCTAAAAGGGAATGTTTTAACTTGCCAATGAATTGCTATTCCAATGCCAAGGCAGAGGAGTACAGGCCAAATTAACATCTCATATCTCATTTCAAACACATTCCCTGTCTTTTACCAAAGTCCTTTTGATTATTTTAGAATAGAGAAGGGGGAAAATATTGTGCTATGTATATATCACTTAAAACACTTTCTAAAAAGATTAGTAAGAGCATAACAAGAAATACTGAATTTTCAATGGAGCTTGTCATGGGACAACTTCAATTCCACCCACTTAAAGAAAGCAGTACAGCACTTCCAAAAATTCATCAATACCCCACTTGTTTATGTTAGTTCAATTGAAGGTGACCTGATTAGAAAAGCTTCATCTTGTAAAAAAGCAAGAGGCTTGCACCACTGTCTGGATCAAAACAGAAAAACTTTTATCCCTCCAAATGTTTGTTATTGCTATCTTAACACTGAAAATACAGTGAAAGCACAACATATCCAGCACAAACAAGGCTGACTCCACCAGCATCCCACCAGTACTGGACCAGGAGTTCAAACAGTGCTGTTGCTCTGGAACCACTTTTGAACCTGATCTCTAAACAGCTGATGAACAAGCATATAACAAACTGGAAGTTCTTCAGTAGATAGTAATAAGAGAGAACAACATTAAACAAGAATCATAACTCCCTTCAAATCTCACCCTATGGCATCTCCTGATTCTGTCTGATAGCTGGGTAAACAAAAACTCTGAGCTCAGCTCCACAGTAGAGAGCCAAGAACAAAGAAGGAAAGCTGGAAATGCTTCACAGAGTTTATTCACCAGTGTGGGTGCTTACTTTTTTTAGCCCTGTTTTTCTTTAGGGCTAGAGGATTGTTTAGTACAAAGGAAAAATAATTTAAAGAGAAACAGAGATGAAAAGGAAGCAGATGAGGAAAAGCAGAAAGATAAAAACAAAATTAATCATAAGGAAAAAAGGAAAAGGCAAAATTATGTTGCCCTTCATTGTGTCAACCAAATAATAAAATGTTTCCTCAGTACTATGCCTGAAATCCACCCACCCCTTGCCAAGATAGTCCCTTCACCCAGAGCACTCAAATTCTTTAGTGTAGGAGATGGAACAGGACAATGGTCCATCTAGGTCCTAATTAACCTGTCTCTGATGATCACTCATACGAGATTCTTAAGAAGGAGTTAAGCAAGGCAAGCATACAGCTGCCCATCAGTGATTAATGGCTTGCACATACCCAGTAATGCAGGATCTCAATACATTTGTACAGTCCTTCATAGACCAATGTTTCCAAAATTTCTTCCATCACTGATGGACCTACAGCCTTTTTAGGCTGAGGAATGCCACAGCTGAGGTGTGCCTTGAAAGAGTGCACTCCCTTTTGTTTTGAACAGCTTCCCATCTAGTTTTCCTCATCATTGTATCATAAGGCAAAATGCTTAGTGATTAACTATTTGCCTTCTCAAGACCACATATACTTCTCTGAATCTCAATTTCAGTCTGTCCTGAAACAGGAGGAATCAAGAGTGTACATAGCCTTTTAGGATTAGGCATGCTATGGATCTACATAGTACTAAACCTCAGAGAGAAGCAATGGGAGGTTATCTTGGTTTCTCTCTATCCTTTTCTAATTCCTAACATTTAATACTTATTTTGACCACCACTGAGAGCTGAGCTGATGTTTTCACAAAAGTAGTTCTTGCAATTCCAGTATTTAGTTCCTGCGTGACAACAGCAAGTTCAGAATCCATCACTCTTGTGAAGTTAGGATTGCTTCCTTCTCTGTGTTGCATACATTATGGTTGCATACATCAAATTTCACCTTCTCTCATATCATCTGTTCACTCCACATTCTGAGGTCTTTTTGCAGAATTTGTTGTTGCTCTTCATCTTTGCTACCCAAAATATCTCCATATAATCTGCATGTACTTAAGTACCTCTTGCAGTACATGAAGAATAACAGATGAATTTTCATCAGATTGTATTAAACAGAAAAGCTAAAATTAGTATTACAAGCACTTGAGAAAAATGCAACAAAATGCTATGCCTACAAATGAAAACAGCATTCCACTGATGTTGGGTGGAGTTGGGAAAAACCTACAAAACTTGTCATGATTACCCCCTTTACGCAGAGAGTTTTGCTTTTGAAACAATTTTCTACAACTTGGATTATTTCTTTGATCACCAGCATCAGAATGGAAGAGACTATTGCCAATTCAGTTTGAAGTGACCATTTTGAGCCATAAGTTTAAGATCTGATGATGAATACTGACAAGACCTTTTTGAGTTTGATGCTTTGGCAAAGAAATACAAGCCAGAAGTACAACTGACATTCAAGTGTTTTCAACAATGGTCAGTCAGTGAGCCTTGTTATTTCTAGAGTTTTGCTGAGGTTACTGAGGAACTGAAAGTAGTACAATGACAGAACTATAGCAGTGAAAATAATCACGTGTGAATGCACAGTGCCAGATCAGCTCACAGCTTGCAGCTCAATTCAGCTTCTGGTTACAGCTCTAACTGGCCACAATTTAAAACAAGTAAGGAATACATAATATAACGCTTTTGGTCAATGTCTTCTAAATATTAAAATTTCAGACATCCTTATCTCATAGATAATAGGTTGGCACTTTCCCATTTTTTCTTCTATTTTAACAAAGCAAATATAAGTTAATATATATAAAACTACAATTTCCAAAGTCCCCTCTGTACTATCTGAAGTAAATAAGGAAAACTAATTGAAGAAGTCATGATGAAAAGAAGAGTGGATGAAGAAATGACTGTTTTTCTGGAAAAGCTTAATTAAATTTTTTGTGTAATAAACCTCTCTGGCTTTTAAACACATTGAAAAAAATTGGCATAAATCTTTACAAACAAAAGGAGAAACCTAAAATGTTGTAAAAATTAGAAGAAAACTGAATATTGATGAAAACAAACAGACAACCAGGATTAATATCCATTCAAGGCACTGGATTATCTTCTGATAATTCCTATTTTCAGGGATTCAGTTAATGAGTGTGAAAGTGTGACTGGGTCATCATTGCCAGTAGACACAGTGGGTTCACAGCTGTCTGCATTTCCTTCCCCATTATTCAATGATTTAAGCAAAAGTCTGTACAGGTAGTTACTTGGGAGTCAGATTCTATTTTTAACAAGTAGCCAGAGGACAAGGCTGGGCTTTTAAAAGAAGTTGTTCCCTTTTATCAGTTTAATTCATTGTGACCTCTGTAGAAGAGTTGTGGCTCTTCATACTATAAAGGCTCCAACAATTTATACATCAGTCATGATGTAACAGGCTTCTAACACCACTATTTTAGGCTACAAAGTTTTTTATTAATAAATAGGAGTACCACAGAAAATACCCACACATATCCAGGTCTCAGTTCTTCAATATTCAAATTTTTATATCCTATCTTAGAAATATGGCACTAAAACTGTCTCTCTTCTCCATCAAGTACCCGATCAAAATTTAAACAATAAATGTGAATAAATTGAGCAATTCTGAATCAGAGGAAGGCATCAGACTCTTATATGAAAATATTATGCTTACAGGCAAGAGGCAATATACCACATACGTGCAACTAGCCATTTACGAAGAGCCTGTTCTCTAAATCATCAAGTAAAAATATTACTAAAATTTACAATAGTAATAATGATGAGGATGATGATGATGATAAAAATCAGAAAATATACAGAAAAATCTAAGTGACTACACCCCCAGCCCAGGCAGTCCCAAAGTGAAGCCAATCTAGGCAAGCATCAGGCACATGTCCGCCAGGCAATTTCTACCACAGCTAAAACCAGCTCCCACCGAGGCAGAGCCAGACATGTCCTAAGTCCCCACGTTGCCAGGTGCCCACCAAGCCTGTGACCTCCTGCTATAGGTGGCAAAAATCATATTTACTGGTTAATGACTACAGAAGTTCATAAGTATCACCTAGCCTTTCAAATCACATTAGATGGGGAAGAGTCCTAAATATCAGTGAAAACCACACATATAATGCTGGATGCATATGAACATTTAAAAAGGGTGAGGAATACATGAAAGGTGTCCCATTTTTAGACTTTTCATGACCTTAATTTTTGTCAAACTTGGAAGAGACTGCAAGAAACCATTAGAACCATCTTACCTTGGTAAATTCAGCTGTAGCTAGCTTTGGTACCTGCTTTTCTTGGCAGATATCTATCTGTTTCTAAAGGCATCCAGCTAAGGAAGACATCATATTCTTCATGGATTTCTACCCATATTACTGCAAATGTTTTTTGTGCTCCTTTTCCTTAAACCGACGTGTTATTTTCTCAGTTGTGATGGAGAACAGTTTATTTTCTCCATTTTCCAGTTACCATTAATGCTAATGTAGACAGTAACAAAACTTTCTTTTTTTCTTTTTAAGGAAAAAACATCTTTATTCCTTCATCATTTCCTGGGTCACATTTTCTGCACTTCCAACAGTTCTTGTCCCTTTCTTTCTGATTCCCTCCTGGTTTCATCTCACCTACAAACTCCATTATCATCCTAACCTGAATGTCTCATATACTGCTTTGTTCCAGACTTCTCTTCCCCAAAATATCCCTTTCGGAGGGTAAGATGAAGGCATGCCTTGATGATATGCTCTTGGCTGTCATCTCAAGTTCACTACAGCTAAAACAGAGTGCTGTCTCTCTTCTTCAAGCCATCTCTTCCCTGCCTCTTCTCCAGATTCTGAAAGGACTCTTCCTGTCCTGTTATAAACACCCATAACTTGGATGGCAGGTTTAATTTAGACTCTTTGCTATGCCCACAGAACCATCTCTAAAACTTGGACTTTTTCATCCAGTTATGCTGTTAAAGTTCTCATTAAGGTCACAGTTATTTTACAGCTTACTTGCTATAACATCTTGGCCCCAGAAAAGGCATTTTTGTCTTGGGCACATCTATTTATACACCGCTGCCAAGACTGTCTTCAAAACCCACCAGTCTGATTTGCTCATGCAGCTCTTTGCAAGGTCAACAGTAGCCATCAAAACAAACAAACAAAAATAATCTTTAAAGAAATTGATAGCTATTTTCATTCTATGAATAATTTTTCATTTCTTATCCAGGAATGAGGTTCAAGCTTTAAATAGTCCACCTATTGGTGGACTGCTTATTTGTTCAAAAAGCCTATATGTAGCTACCCATAAATATACATAACTTTAGGCTTTTCACTTCCCTGGTCCCTCCATGCACACATCTTTCCTGTAGTGCCTAATAATTGTCCCCAAAAAACAACTGATAATTATTAATCTGTTATTGTGTCAAAGACAAGCACATTTAATTGACATTGTCCCCTAATCTCCTGGAACATTGGTTTGTCTTCAGTTTTTCACCCTTTATTTTGGATGGACAATAGGCTGTGTTATGTACTGAGTGCCTGATCTGGGCTTGGGTGTCCTAAGAAAAATAATGATAATAAAATTAGTACTTACATTGTATCACACAGAAACTGAATGATGCAACCCAGCAATTAAATTCCTAAGGATCTTGCACAAGCATTGTAGTTCAGAAAGTTTAGAAAAGCAAAAACGCCTGCCAACATTGCAATACATTTGTTCTCATTAGAGTTGCAGAGGCAGTAGTCCTGTTAAAACTAGAATAATTATGTATAAATGATGTTGGCAGACTTCACAAAATGTGTCAGAAGGACAGAACCAGATGTTTCCTGTTCTGTGTATCCTCAGTGGGATTGACACCATGAATTTGCAAATAAATGTGAAAGTCTTTTTAGTGAAGTGTGTTTCTCTGTTTTTCCTGAAAAGACCATCTTCTAATATTGAACAGAGGTAGTACATAAGTTATCAATTAAGTTTCCAATCACTCAGGCCTTCTAGGCAATTCAGCTGATCTGCCTTGTATCAGATGCTGCATATTTCCTTAAGCCATTAATTTATTAATATTTTAACTCATTTGTCATTTGATTCCTGTTTCCAAAACTTAAGAGCCTAAGTCTACTTCCACAACTTTCATTCCTGTGCACCAGTGAGTGTGATGTGTCTCATACAAGAAGTGATTAAAGAAGTCTGTGCTACTGAATAGAAGCCTATTTCTATTTGCATGTGGGGGTTTTTCTGGTTTTTTTATCTTAGTACTCCCAGTTTTCCATGCTCTCTGTAAGCTTTCTTTTGGAGGAACTGCAGTAGCCTAGATCTAGTGGGCACATATTGCAGGTTCAGGCTTTTGCATAATTTCTATGTATCTTACCCATGATCTCTGCTGTGAAATCCATCTTTTCTGTTCCCAGTCTCATATAACTTCCATTACCTATGCTTTTTTTATTATTCCTCAGACTGTAATACTTCTGTACACTTGCAGATCCCCTTACATATGGTGACATAACTTCATATAGTGATGTAGTCCTGAAACCTATTTTTTTAAGGATAGTATTTCCTAGAAGCAAACATATTCTTTAGCAATAAAAGTAAATGTGTATTTTGGGTATTCTGCATCTCAAAGAGGAATACTAGTAATTAGGAAAAAAAGACAGTAAAAATAAGCTGGAGTTAGGAAGCATGGGTTTTCCAGCAAGTGTAATAACTTAAATAAATACACATCTCCAGAAAATTTACTGGTAAAGCATTAAGAAAGAATTCAGTCATAAGAAGGGAGGTAAAAGCCTCTCTTATTATACACCTTTGAACTGTTTCTTCTGATAGATAATTCCTGATTAAGTAGTCAGTGCCATGGCCTGATTCACATTGCACTGATTAGGCTTTCTCAGGCAATGAAGGTTCAGGGTTATGCCTATTTCATCTCAAGCCACATAGAAAATATTGCAAGAAATCCATTAGGTACAACTGTCCTGGACACTTAGAAGCTATTAGGATAAATAAAGTCAAATTCCTTCCTTCTCCTTTTTCTTATACTCTGGTAGGGCATCAGAGGAAACTCATGCATAATGCCTTATTCCTTGTATTTGCAAGCATTCTGAGATCAGAGTCTTTCTGCAGAAACAAAACAAAACGAAACAAAACAAAACACTTGAGGAATTTTTGATAGTGAATAGGTCTCTAACTGGACTTAAGGTTGAGACATTGATCCAAGGACAAATCATGAAACAGAGCATAAACTGACAAAAGATTGTTTCCTGAAAGGAAAACAAATCTTTGTTTTCAAAGTTGCCAGCCATTGCTTTGGGGGAAAAAAAGCCCCTAACAGGCTCTTTTATACTTGTGCATACAATGACTTAGTGAGGTATTTTCTGGGAACCTCTGGTCTATGTAAATCTTTAAAAGAAGATGGAATGTCTTCCACTGATGTCCTTGCTTTTCAATGTGCATGTATTGTCTCCATCTGGGTTCACATACAGGGATCATGTAGCAGGGATCACCCAACGGTCCCAGTGAGCAGCCCTTTCTGTAAGCCAGCAACAGAGGTTTTGTGAGAAAGATGCATCTTTACGAACATTGTCAGCTTAAGCCAAGACAGGAGACATATACAGCTGTTTGACATTCCACAGCTTGATATACCAACCTCTGCCAGCTCTGCAGAGGAGGAAGGGTGAGGTCTGGCTTCAGGCATTGCATGAGTGCAAGCTGACATGTGGTGTAACAGTCTGAAACAGTCTGAAATCTGTCTCTGACAGATTTATCTTGAGGTTACAGATGACCGTCCAGATGGACTGGAAATCTCTCCTCTGGAAGGTATGCAATTGCTATTTGTAGTCCATTTGAACTCCAGTGAGTGACAATTTGCTTCGGTTTCTCCTCTGATTCAGCTGTTTGTAACAAAACTGAAGTTCAAGGTTTGTAGTGCTGCCCAGAAATCCATGGCTTTGAATAAGTAATTGATCAGACTTAACTGCATTAACTCCATAAGCACAATGGGTTGATGAACACTTTCTATAAACATCCTTAGCACCAGGGAGAGTCTGACTATTTGCTGTGAATCACAGATATTTCATGGGAAAGAAAGAGGTCACAGTATGGAAGCATGCATCTGGAAGGGAGTTAAAAAGTGTCCTTAGCATTATAAAAAGAGAAAGAAGAAAACTATCTGGAGACTGAGGCAGTCCAGTTTCCTCAAGCCAAAGACAGAAATAAATATTTGTATTTCTATTTTGAAGAAATTAATTGCCACCAATAGACTTTTGTCCTTGATTTACAAAACACCAATTACCTACCAATCAGGTATCCAATAAAGCAAGGTTATGTTTTTTCACATGCTATTCATGGAAAGACATCCATAAAAAGGATGAAAAAAGCCACAAAAATAATCTGTAATTGATGAGGAAACCCAAAAGAGATGATTTCTAGGGCCTGGCTAAAGATTATTCTATCTCAAACCAAAAACAAAGGTAAAGATGAAATTTGAAGACACTATTTGGAAAAAAAACTGTCACTGTTCTTCCACGTATCACTTTGGGCTATCTCAGTTGTCTCACAAATCAGTTGCATTTGTAAATGATGGCAGCTTTTTAAAAGGAAAATTATTTTCTTAAAACATAACTAATTGGTTTTCACTGCAAACATGTAGGTACTCTGTAGTTGTCTGGCTCTGATATTTGAAGGACCTCCACCAAAAGACCAAGATATATTTGGGCAGATGTTTTTCTTAGGACTTTGCATTCTATATGCTAAGCTGCTTAAAGGACTTGTGGCTTCAAAGGAGAAAAACTGCACTGAGTTCTCCTCAGAATTTTTGAAGAACCCTTTATCATCATAATCATTATAGCAAATTATATGGAAAAAGAAGGAATTGTAAGGACTAGACTTCCAGTGTTACTCATGGAAATGTAAACACCCTTCAGAAAATGAAGCCTTGTATTATTTAGCTTGAGACTGAAAGCTGTTCACAAAGGCAGATGCTTTGTTCTGTCAGTAAGCAGAATTTACATAATGTTATTTTGCTAGGCACAGTTGGACTGAAATAGAGGAGTACTTTACTTATTTTAGTCTGGCCTTTGCAGTTATTTCTCCCTGGGAACAGCTGTCATTAGAGAAAGCTGTTTAGTTTTCTTAGCATCTGGAATGATAGTACCTGATGTCATTTCAAAATGACTTCAAGATGTCTTCTCTAAAACAGCATCACTAACTTGTCTCCAGGACCTAAATGGGTTGGTAATTGATGGCCCTTTTTCCTCTGATCATTGATTTTTCAGTCTTCAGGGTAGTACCAGCTATGGATGGCACCTCTTGCAAAGCTTTGAGATCAATTGGGGGCAATGTAAGAGCAGAACAGTGTGTACTCATGCCATGATGATAAAGATGAAGGGTTATTGGGAGAAGCTGCAGGGTATGTCCTCATGGTTCAAGATCTGTGTCTTCTTTGCTTATTGTACGTTCATCATCTCTGTCCCTAAAAACTTTCCTTCTACACTTTGATAAACTCAGCAGTATATTTACTATGGATAGTACTGAAAAGGAAATAATTTGCACCAGCAATAAATTACTACAGTCATTTTTAGAATGATGATTTAAGTTTAGGATGATAATGTAGAGCCTGTTTCACTGTTGCAATTGATATCTTTGGAAATAAAGGAATTGTATTACACATAGGGACTAGAGTACCCTTAAAATCTGAGCTAGGTAGGGAAAAATTCTCAGTGGTGCTGCTACCAAAATGGTACTTTGGACTCTGTTCTCAATCAGGAAATATAGGCATATATGATCTTCCTTTCTTCTGTTTTCTTTTTCTTTTCTTCTTTTTTTTCTGTTTTTTTTTTTTCTGTTTTTTTTTTCTGTACTTTCTCTACATCAGCAGTGGAAGTTTGGCACAAAAAAACAAGCTTGTCCAATTCCCTGCTTTTAGAACTATATCCTTACTGACAGCAAGAGACAGATAATGGAAGATCATAGGAAAAGATAAAAAAGCTTCAAGTTTTTACTTTTACTTTCAGAGGGCAATCTCATTTTGTTGTTAGTGCCTGTATTTTCTTCTCCTGGAAGAGAATGACTGACAGATGAAGCAGCTGAGTATTTTTTCTTAAAACAATGTAGACAGAAGCTTTGCCTCTCTGGAGAGGCATGAGTCCCTTGTATTTTGAATCCAACTTTTGAAATCACTGTGATGCCAAATATGCTGGGAAATATTTTTTTTACCAAAAAAATTTAAAATCAGAATTAAAATTGGCAGATTTTACAAGGAATTAATGCCTGTTGTCTTGAAAAGGACAGGTTGCAGAACGAACGACAGATGAACAGACATTCAGGGGCAGTTTGAGTTCTGTAACTGCTGTCATTCTTTCTTTTATGATCTCACTGGATGAAGAGCTGAAAGATTTACTGATCATACGTTTGGGCCAAACAACAGTACTGTTTGAAGGCTCCAGTGTAGTATTCACTGAAGTATAGCTAGAGTGGTTTCTAAACAGATGAGCTCTAATTGAAGAACCAAAGAGTCTGAGACTTTAAAAAAAAGGTTCGAAAAGGCCCTCCTGCAAAGTAAATAGCATCTGTTCAGAGAGTAGGAGGTTTAAATAGATACTTTTTCTGTATCACTGAGCTCAGCACTGAGAGCTCAGCTCCTCAAGCCAATTTTTCTTCTGATATTGACTTTGTACAGATTGCTGGGCTTTGATTTGGGTTGGTGTTTGGTTTTGCTTTGTTGGTTTATTTTAATATGACAAATGCTTGTTGCTCCAAATGAAAAATCTGAAGCGCCTTCATTACACAGGTCAAAGATATTTTCTTGTATTTTTTTCAGAATTATATAGAAATTTTGTAAAGAGTCTGATTTCTGGCATGTATGTCCTAGAGAACATTCCACAGACAAGATAAAGGAGAATTGAATTATATTTCTGATGAATTCAGATTTCAGCCAGGACAGGGTTAGGTTTTTACAGCAGCCAGGAGGGGAACATGGCCAGACTCTTATGTTATTCAGTACTTTGTCAGGTCACTTGCCAAGGGCAGGAGTAAGTGATTCTCTCTCTTGTTTCTTGTTAGAGGAAAAAGCGTGGTGGGCAAAACGATCCTATACTGTTTTACTTTCTGTGTAAATAATTTTTTTTGTCTTATACTTTCGTTATTAAAATTGTTGCTGTTACTGTTCATTTTCTTATCCCATTGCAGTTTCCATTAAATTGTTCTTATCTCAACCCATGATTTTATCTTTCATGCCTCCAGCTCTCAAATCCATCCCCAGAGCAGGAAGGGGAAGAGGAAGGGGCAGGGACCAAGTAAGCATCATCTGGTTTGGGAGAGTCCCAGTGAGGGCATGGAATCAGAGTACTGTTCCTAAATTATGACAGCTAGTGGTTTTGGAAGGTAACCATAACACACAAATGATCTGATGCAGCACAGCAGCACAGAGAACGCACTTCCTAGTGATTATGCATACTCTAGTTACAAAATTCATATTTCAAATTACACAGAAAGGACAATTAAACACCATCATAAGCTACATAGGTAGAAGAATCAGGGTCTATGAAAAGAAGAAAGGGAAAGTTGAGCTGTAACACAAGTCCAAGATCAATCTTAGTGGAAAGTCATCCTCTTCCAAATAATGGTGCTTGTAAAAGAGGTTCTTCTGTCTCAAACTCTTACCACCATCACCTACAAAAGTTTTGGCCACTCCTCTGTTAGTGGTGTAGGTTGCGCACATGGTGTAGAACTGGATAGGTTGCCTTGGACAATTTTAACTATTTACATCAGAATTACACCACATTAGGAAAATAAGGGTGTTGTGATAATCACAAAAACTGTGATATACCTAAAAAATATGTTTAACTTCCCAATGCCTAGTCCTCCAACTAAAAACCAATGCTTGGTATGGCCAGAGCACATGCTCCACATTCTTTGTCCCACTCCACCCTTTCCATTTGCCTGTGGATAGGACTGAGTAGCAGATACTCTTGTGCTACCCTATTTCACGGCCAAGCAATGAGACCATTATCTCTAACAAAGCCGTATTTGAGTGAGTGGAAGGAGTTGCTCCCAGAGGAGCAACATTTCTTATTTTTCTGTAAGTAAGGAAGTCAAGCACAATATTTAGTTATGGCCAAATATCTCTGAAATGTAGTCAATGATCCAGAATATATATCCCAGTCCTTGGACCACCTCCATCTCTCTTGCCAAAACAAGCAATAGCAACCATGTACACAGACAACAGAAGAATTTCAAACCTCAATTCATATCTATGATTGTCTTATATCAGAAAAGGCATTTTTCATAAGTTTGCAAAATTAGCAAGGTTCATGTTTTATTGATGTAAATATCACAAAATCAACTCACATTAAACTATTGGGTTATGCTTCTTTGATTCAAGATCATAGGAGTTGTTTATTTTGCTGTAAATTTATTGCATATTTCATTCCTACACAGACAGTGGAACAGGCTTCATGCCTTTTCTTTATGAAGGGAAAATACATTTATGCCTTCATGTAAATAGCATGCACAATGGAATCAGGCCTGATAAATTAATTACAAAATTGTTTTCCTTTTTAACAAAGCTTACAAAAGTGTGACACATGTCTAGCAGCTTATGCCAACACCAATGTGTACTAGATGGAGACTGAAAGGCCCAAGTCATGGCCAGCATCTGGTTGTCACCTTTCAGTAATGAGTCTCAGGTGTCTATTCTGATGCAGCAGTAGTGGGAGATTGCTTCTGCCTGCAGATGCAGTCAGACAGCATCCAGCATGGCTTGCCAGTGAGTTGCTGACCCTCAATCAGGTACAGATTCTGTCTGCTGTGTAAATGAGACCTTGTACAAAAAGAATTTTCCAAAGAGCTTCCATGCATTTCATCATCTCACTCCTGGGGAGCAAGTTCCTCTGAGGCAAGTTCTTCTCTTTAAAGGAGCTCATACAGTTCAGGTAAGTGTTAATAACCAGATTCCAGAGGGATCATCACTTCCCCTTCTCTTTCTGCCTCAGCAAGGCTGGAGAAGGGATTTTTTGCTGTGCTGGGATAATGAGCCGTATCTCTCTCTCAGTCCTGTTGTGACTCTTCCCCAATGCTGATCTTGCCACAGTTGCTTTACAATTCCCACACTTTTTAACAGGACAGGCCTGAGTATTAATCTGGAGCTCAAACACAAACTAGTGCTCAAAAGAAATGTTTTATCTCCTTTCACTACAAAGTACAATACCACGATCCAAGTGGGAAAAGGTGGCATAAGAAGATGCTTGATGTATTGCACTTACTTCAAATGGAAATTTAATGTGTTTTTATAAAGGCCAAATCCCCCTTTATGCACACACTATTGATTAAGAATTAGCTGACAGAGATCTTTAACAGGGGTATTGGTGCAGAATTGTCCTTCACAGAGGGGATTTTCTATGAAGATTCTCAATTACATTCAAATTTATTCAGTTTCTCCTGACTAGAAAAATAGACAAAAAGTAAGCCATTTACTCATCCAGTTTTTTATGCACTATCCATATGTGGCAGAGATCACATGATAAAAAACCCTGTGTAGTAGGAACTACAGAGGATCCTACTGAGGTAAAGATCATCATGTGCCCTTTTGTCATGTGAACATTCTACTGCTGACACCCTCAACAGCTGCAGACTGTGAAGCTGTTTCCTGCTGGCCTTTCTGTGGGAAGAAGCTACTTGTCTGCTTCAAGGAGGGTACCTTTTGCTCTGATTGGATACTTATCTGTGAATGGAAATGGCCACTTGCCTGTAATGTAACATATGTCCCAGACACTGCAGAGAAAAATATGTTATGAAGCCAGTAATTGTTATGGGACTGCTCAATGGCAAGCTACATTGATTTTACATCATAACATTTCACAGCAGGATGAGACAAACACTGCCCTCCCATGCACCTGAAAATAGTTTCTGCACTGATTCTCCTAAAAGCTGCCCATTGCACATCAAGCAGCAGAAATGAGCACAGGATCTTTCTGAAACATTACAGTGCTTGCTACACTGTTCACCCACAGCAAAGCAGCTGCAGCAATTCTCGAGTAACATGTACAAAAGGAGCTCAAGCTTCCTGGCAGGAGGTTACATTCCTTATCCCATCTCCTATCTCTGTATCATTTTTATTCATTTCCCAGCAAAATAAAAGAAATTATCAGAAAATATTAAGATGAAAGGGTAAATCCATCATTCCACAGTATACAGAGGAAAAATAAATTTGCCCTTTGCGTAGTTAAAGTCAAAAAAGACAAAATGAGTTACACTTCAATGGGCCATTGAATATGACATTGATGCCAGAGCAAGAAAGGAGAGGACACTGTTGAACCTTGAAAAATAAGAGTTATGGTTTTTTTAAATGGAATATAGTCCTTCCCAGGTCTCATTTTGTACTTTTAGGAGATAAAAATTTGGGGAGTGGAGAGCTCATAAACACAGAACTCTGCAAGGCATTTTATTTAGAGTCCTCTGACATACTAATCAAACAGTCAGTGCTACACAGTATAATTTTATGCATACTTTATCAGGAAAAATAAGAAAGAGCTAACTGAGAAATACCTAACAAGAGACAGAGATTTATAGAAATCTCATAGACTAGTAGGGAACTTTCTTTTCTTAAGAGAACTGACAGGAAAAGACTGGAAAATGACCTTGCTTCACACTATTAATTTTTTAGTAAGGACCTGGACTGCTGTAATAAATTCAGAGGAAACAAAAACCAGCAAAAGGAGAAAGGACAACAGATATGTTTGTGTGGTGTAGGGCAGGTAGGTGAGGGCATGGTTGCTAGTGCCTGATAGATCAGTACAGTGTAGGGAGTGTTCACTGGATGGGAGCTGGCTTGTAGTGTTGGCTGGAAGAGCTGCTTTTTCCATGTAAGGGAACACAAAATGAAGAAGGGTCCACTACACAGAGCAAACAGTCCCACATCAGAACAGGCCATTCAAACAAGACACATTTTCACACCAAGTCATCTGGCTAACAAGAAACATCAGACAGCCATCGTGGGAAAGCACAAAAGGCCCAGCAGTAACTCCCAGTGTCATGCTATGCCATAAGGACAGATAAAGAGGAAAGCTGTGATCATCAGCAGTAGCAAGCTGAAATTACACCTGACTGTGACTTTAGTGAAACTAGCAGTAAACTAATTCAGATTACACAACCACTGTCAATATTTGTGTTTTTTAAAAAGAGCTTTGAGAACTGAAGATGATCAAGAGCCACAAAATCAGTCTGTAGTTTGGGAAAAAAGGGTTTTAAATAATTCAAGCTGTCACTTCATCACAGGTGAGAAATGAAAGGCAACATGCATGCAGTACAACTGTCTTTATTGTGGAAAAATTAGTGAATACCAATGCAGCTCTGACACTAAAAGGAAAGGAAAAAAAGTATACTAGTATTCAGAATGTGATATTAGAAAAAATAATAATAGAAATTAGACACAGCTTTTGCCTAATGTGTCCTCTTTGGAAAACCATATCAAGAGAGACAGTAGGTAACAAAACAGAATGAGGTGCACCAAGGGGTCATTTTACAGCATGGGCTTGTGGGGACCACATTGCAAAAAGAGCTCCAGTACCTGATTTCAGTAAGTCTGACAAAACTATTGCACAAGATATACTCTTGATTATCGTGCAGAACGTGGGACCAATGGAGTGGATTTATTGTGCATGCAAAAGCATCTATACTATGGGCAACACAGACCCACAGATCTGGGTAATAGGGTATACAGGACATCAGCCAGTGTGATCCAGTGCTTCCTTCTATCATTAAATTCTATGGATCTATGATAAATATAGCCTGAACTATGGCAAATTGCTTACTGCCACAGTTGAGATCTATGAACGTATTTAGGGTAGGGTAATGACAACTCAAATACTTGAAATGTTACTCAGGTTTAACTCCTTAATCAAGCCTTTCAAGTCAAAACATAATGCACTTGGGGTTACCAGTGATTAGTTGAGTGAGTTTTGCCAGCATGCATTCCTCCAGGGCCTTACCCCATAAAATTTAGTCAGTTGCTAGTTTATACTGCTTGTTCCTGCAGTATATACTATTTGGTCCAGTATTTTTGATATGCTAGGTTGAACTGTTAATTTTCCTAATTGAGGTTTCTTGATTTGGGCAAGTAACTGTTCACTTATGTTTCCTTTTTTGCAGAAATATGATTGCCTCAAAGAGAATCAAAAGATGTTAATAATTCTTCCTGCTCCAGTTAAGCGAAGCAAGTCTTGGTAGTGGTGTTTTATTCTCCTTTGTGCCTTTTGGTGTCTCATGGAAAAAAATTTCACTGTATATAGAACACAAAATAAGTCACTTTCTCTTAACACTTTATGGGAAATTATGTCTCTTGAATACTATGATCAATGTCACTCAGACTTCTACCCAGATTCTTGCACAGAAAAATAAATATAATCTCTGCCTGTTTTTAAGATGAATTCACATTAAATCCATGCAGTCATTTATCCATCAGCCACTGAATCTTATGTTTAGATTTTTATGATGTTCTAGGACAAAAACATAATCATGGTTTCTAAATGCATAAAGCATTTATGCATAAAGATCCCACAATCACAATCATTCATGCAGTACTACTGAAAGTGGTAATATAACTTAGAAGTGTAATGTAATTTAATGAACATGCTTTCACACCAGGAAAACCTCGCTGCTTTCTATCCTCATCATCTGAGTGAAACCGGAGTTGGAAGAAACTGAGAAATTACACTATTTCTTTGTCTGCTGAATTAGGAAAGAAAAACTCAAAGACAATTGAAATTACTTAAAGACTCTACATATGAACTAGAGTAAGAGAATGACCAACAGACACACTACAGGCACTAATTTTAAAAAAGAAAATGTGAAAAAGGGCACATTAAAGGAGCAGAAAATGTGACAAGGTCAAAATGAACGTTCTGCAAAGAGCAATTAAAAGCTGTACCTGAATGACCCATCAGGAAGAAATTTATCAAAATTCACTTTTACAGTGCCTTAAATATTCATTTCAGTGTTCATTTCTGACACATTTTTATTTCAGCAATATTTTAACACATTTCAGTTGCCTGCCTCTAGTGAATAGCACTGTTGGGGTTGATTACAAGTGCCCAAACTCTTGTCAGACAGAATGATCTAATCTGCAGTTCAAATGCTGTAGTCTATACTTCCAGGGACTATGCTAAACCCTTGAGGTATCATAGCAGTTTATACCCCAGGGCCTGAAAACTGCCATGTATTTTCCAGATGTAATGCTGGTGAGCCCGAGGGCTTTCTAAATGCTATTGCAAAGCCTTCAATACGTCCCTCTTAAATTGTCAAATATGACATACAATGGGCATATTTAAAATGGATTCATGAGGTCAGAAGTGGTAGGCATTTTCAAAAGAGAAGAACTTTCATAGGTGTCCCTTCTAAAAAGAGAAGAATTGTCATGATCAGTAGCTGCTCAGTGATGAAGACTGAAGTTTAGACAGAAAATTGCATTTACACTAAAGCATTATGCTATCAGGGACCCAGGTATCTGCTGTCTGGTGGAAGTTGCAGCCATGCTGCAAAAAGGGGACTGAACATAAAAAGGTCCACAGAAAGCAGTGTGTGCAGAGACAATGAAATTAGCAAACACGAAGGTTATGCCCTCTTTCACAGTCTTTGGTATCTAGTTCCTTAAAATAAGAAAACACCTACTTTTACTGAAGAGTCCTTATTTTTTCAAGAGCTAGGTGCCCAACCATTTCCTATAAATGTGAGGAAACAGGGACTGAAGGAACCATGGCTCCTTGCAAAGCCCTGCTAGGACAACTGCAATCACTAGAACTCAGTAACTAGAGCATTTATGGGACATCTGGCTTTAAACCTTTTCAGAGGATCAAGAGGTAAAGGAACCAGAGTTTCCAACACAGCAGATGATCTCTCCAAATTATCCCACCTTATTTAACATAGAGGATACTTTCTCCATCTTCTCCTTTGTCAACAGCATTTTACATGATGATCCAAGTACGTCTTATAATGACTTATTGGATTGGGCTCTCTGAACACTCAGCACAATGTGTCCCCACAGACATTGTTAGGTCTTAGAAATCTGTTTAGCACTGTTAACATATATATGTGCGGGTATTCAAATATAATTAAGAGCAGGTATATAACCACTTTTGATAATTAATGTAGTGAGATGTAAATGCAAAGTCTTTTTTCTGGATCTACATTCTTTCAGTCACAAATTTGAGACACATGCAAATTATGTCCTTTTTAATATTTTCAAATTCTGCAGTCTCTAGGTTGTTGAGGTGTGAGGGGGTTTGCGGGTTTTTTGTTTGTTTGTTTTTTGTTTTTATTGCAGTCATTGCAATTTTCTTTTCCCTAAAAGCTGAGAAATAGGATGAGAAAGAGACTCTATGAATGAAATAATTCATAACTATCTTTGTCATTTTTTCCACCTTTGGGTTTCTAATTTGCTACATCAAACTGAATCATGATGTGTTTCACTACCAGCAGCACATAATTAGAGCAGGTTGACATTCACGAGTCCATTTCACTGGCCTTCACAGATGTGAAGGACCAATTGTCTGAGAAGCCAGTTTTCTCAGGTAAGTAATAAATAGATAATTCCATTGCTCTGGAGATAATAGTAAGAGGTGCAATATATCTTCCTGGAGAGGAAAAAAGATCTTCCAACCAAAGCTTTCAAGACAATATCCTGAACATCAAACTGTATTTAATAATTCAATTATTTAATTTAGGATTCAACTTTTCTCTCACTGTATAACTCGGAGCTTTGTTAGTATGCTTAATGAAGAAGTAATAACAGGCTACAGAAAAAACATTCAATAGAAATCAATACTGAAACAGATGCTCAGAACAACACACAGAGCTCCCCTGAAGAGTAACCACAGATCAGAAGTCCCAATCACCTCCTCCCAGTGACAGCTCCATGCTGCTCTTCAGAGTCCCTCTCTCCAGTCTCATTTCCTTGGCTGCCAAAAGGGTTGCTAAAAATCTTCTCTAAATATAGGCTACTAAACAGTCAAAGAAACACAACTGAGAGATTTTAAAATCCAACTTTCTAGAGTAGGCTGTCAAAATTAATGACTGAAAACACTGAACCAAGTTTCTTTAAGGATGCTTTAGTGTGATGCACTGTGGTTTAAAAATCAACCACACATGATGAAGGCATGCATGTACTGTGACTCTGCACCACTGTTTACAAGAAATTCCTTTGTTCATTGTGATGAAATCACTTATAGAGATATTTCTAAAGGAACAGGCAGAATTGAATTAGAAGCATTGGTCTCATTTTCAAGTTCAGAGACTTGGAAAACTGTCAGTTTGAAGGAAGCAAATAGGAAGGACATAATTGTTGTGATGGAGAAAGCAATCCAGGGTGATGGCAATGCACTGGTGGAGTTGAATTATTTGGAGGATTAAAAAGTCTTTAAGAGAATGACCCACCTTATCCTGGATAGTCTTTCCATCTGAACTTTGTAAGAAAAAATGTATCAATAAATTGCATGAGGAGGGGTTTTATTCTGAATAATTGTTGTGCAAAAAAGACAGTATATTTGGGGAGCCCAGAGAAGGTCACTGCAGACTTACAATGAGCCAACATTTTATTTTTTTCGAAGAGGATGGCCAAAGTCTGCAGAAAGAAAATGTCTCATGACAGCATCAGTGTAATTTTTCAACACAGGCATGGAAGGTATCAGTGCAGGAAGAAAAAAGGAGCTTACCAAAAGCCAGCCAGATGGGAATTAATAATGTGGATAGTCAAATAGAAACGTGAAGAACACAGGGCAAACAGCAGTGACTGATGGCTAGTAGGGTGATCACAAGAGAAAAAAATCAGGGAGATATCATCTGTCATTGCATTCACCTTGTTCTGGATGAGTAAGAAGAATCAAAGAGCCCTAGAGACACTAAGAGAAACTCCAGCGATCTTAAGATAAAAAATGGCTCCTCCTCCAAATCCTCCACAAACTCATGGCTGTAATACTCCCTCAACATAACAAAGGTTGCTCTGGAGAAGCCTCAGGCAGGCATCCCTCTCACATCACTATCCTGGTGTGCATCAATATTAATTCAGCAGAATTCAGATGGTCAGACTGGGTAGATGTGTTAGTAAGAGCTCCACTGTCATGCCAGGGAAATCTCTTTGACAGAATTCTAGCTACGTGAGTTATGAGACTTCAGTAGCTATTTTTCATGTAATTTCTATTTGTATTGAGATGCAGCTCCTCATTTCTTCTTATTAAGCAGCTTCATTAAGGCTGTTCTCAAAACCAGGTCCTGGTACTGAAAAGAGTCTTAATTATTCCCATAAACCTTTAGCAGGAAGGATATACTGCTCTTTCAACCTCAGCTTTGTCACTTCCCTTCCCTTTCTTTCCCTGGATTGAGACTGTTGTGTCCTCAGTCTCCAGTGGGCTGCTAATACCTCATCTTCAGCTGCTGGCTTCAGGAGTATCCAAGTGGACATTACTGGCCTTGGACTGTATTCTGCTCCATGTTCATGCTTTCTGCTGGCACCAATCCCTGGGGTACTCCTCAACAATTCTGAACCAGGAGTCTAGATTTTAAATTTGCTCAAGACTAATGAGCACAGAGGAATTCATTGAGGAAAGCAAAATAAATGGTTGGCACAGGGAGCAGTTTCATATGAAATCACCTCTTACTGTCATGCCCAGCCACCTCCAAAGCCTGGTATGGGTGAGGTACTGCTGCTCTCCTTCATTTGTCCCTTTCTTCTGCTGCCAGACTAAGGCTGTGCAAAGAGGAATCCATGAGTACATTTATTTGCCATCTAAATGAAGTTGCCATGCATTAATATTATTTTGATTTTTTTCTTCCTACTAAGATCTTCCTGAGGTCAGTTCTTAGGGGCAATGCAGTCTCTCTTTTAACTGTGTAGAACAGTAGACACACAAACACTCCTGATAAACATCTTCTGATCTGGCATAAACAGTTTGTTCTGAAATGAGGTTTGTAATTCATGGGTGAAGACACTATCTCAATTTCAGAATTATAAAAGGGACAGCTGGAGCCTTCTCAGTGCAGAAGATTTTTTTAGGGGAACAGCCTTCAATTAGTCAAGAGAAAGGTCTGTGCTGGATTAAAACAAAAGATATTCTCTTATCAACAATTACGTAATGATAATCAACAACTGTGTTACTAAAAACTGAAATAGTGGAGGACGCAAATAAAGTTCACAGAAAAGTATTATGAAAAGTTAGGGAGCAAGAGCTAAAATACATGTAATGAAAAAATTGTATAAAACCAAAAGTATTAGAAGCTGTTAGTGACATAGCACCTATAGATCCTTAATTTTAGTAAGCCATAACAGAAGGCACCAGAGAGCACCAAGGGAGACAGAAAAAACAAAGTAAAGAGAGGAAGAGCATGAAAAATCATTATCATAAGCCACCTCATACACATTGCCTCTTATTTTGTGCTGCTACAGAAATACTAGGTACCCTTAGCGCATCTAGAGCATTTATTTTTTACAAGATCCCACTAAATCCCAAAGTTTACAGAAGGTAGTTAACAATATTTACATGGAACTAGAAAATGAACATTAAAGATGGCATAGGAAGGAACATCACAGAAAGGTTGTTCACTGAGAACATGTCAAATATAAAGAAAAAGCACCATCAGAACCATGAAAATTTGAAGAAAAATAGTGTTTGGTAACACAGCATCTGCAGTTTTATTTTAAGATGAGCTTAAAATAAGATGATGGTGAATAATGTATTTCCAAAATGCAATGAACACTCCAAATCTAAATTGAAATGGTTAGGTAGATGTTAACTGAAATACTTTCTTTTGTACCTCACAGCCAGATACAGGGATCAATCAAGAAAACTTACTTCTTTTGCAGAAAATGAATAAGCACAGCCTGCTTACTGGACTTTATTAGAGGTAACAAAAACAAAAGCATAACAATTGAGATGAACATGTTTTCCTTCTTTAAAGGAAGATGCAGGATGGATAGAGACAGAAAGGGTCTTTCCTTTTACCCACATTCCTAGCAGTCTCTATACTGAAGGCCAAAGAAGAAAAAACCAAAACACTATTAAGCAGGTCTAAAGACAGCAAAGGTTTTGACAAAACAGAAATTGGTCATTTTATCTGTGCCATTTGAAAATCAGAGTTTCACAGAACCCAGTAAAAGACAGTCATCTCCACCAAGTAAGGTTTAGCAGGAATGCACAGTGACTGAATCATCTCAATCTTTCCTAGTTTTTTGTTTTAATAACAGGTATTGAGAAAACACTAAGTGATCAAAGTAGGGAAAAAAAAAAGTATGTTACAGAAATAGTTCATCCTTTCCCACAGTGATGTTCTGATCCTTCACCACTGGTGAGGAGAAAAGAGTAGCAAAGTGGTACCAAGGCATCATAGTTTCAAAGAAGTAAATGGATCTTTATAAACACTTTTTTCTTTTCCATGTTTGAAGGATTTCATTTCAGTTATCTTCAGTTATTATGACTATTTTTAACTTTAACCTTGTAAAACAGAGACAACTTGCCACAGCATCTTATTTTATAAGGAATTAGCTGTCTAAAACACGAGCAAAAGCAAACCCAAACCAACAGATATAATGAACAATAATTGATGTTCCCTGTTTGAGCTTGTACTGACTACAATGTAGTGTACAAAGCCTTACAGTAATAAGTCTACACAGTAATAAAAATGTATGACTACAACTAATGTAGAAACTGGAAAACCAGCTCTGCACTTCCTGCATTGGGTGGAAGCCATGCAGACACAGCACCAAGGCACAGTGCAGCTTTGAGTTAAGTATTTACACAGCTTTGGAGAGCTTGCAGCTTGCACTGCACTTCATGCCACAGCAGCAGCAGCACAGCTGGAAGCACCTGAGCCAGCAAGCTCACAGCTGGGACATTTTCACACAAATTGCCAACAGACTTCTGGCATTCTGCAGCATTGACATTCACATACAGCTTCAGGATTTGTATTAATTTTGCATGGTTTTGCCTTAATATGAAAAATAACAGATCTTGTGGCTCGTCTCAAGGCAAGATAACTAGAACATTTAAAACTCAAACATTTTTTAAGAAGAAGTATGACATAAAGGATTTAAACAGTGGTTTTATTAGACTGGAAAAAACCCAAAAGCCCTAAGAGAGAAAAAATTGCAAATAATTTGCATATTGGTGTTCTTGTTCTGTCTTCCTTCTGTGTTTAACTTCTTAAAGTACCATACCTCAGACAGCAATCACATAACACAGGAATCTGGAATTGTGTGCACATGTAAACTGTAGACATGGCACAAGACTTTCAACTGAATGTTCAAAATGTGTGATAGTAGCTATGGTATTACTCTGATCAAACAAAATACACATTTCCAGCCATCTGCCATGAGTATTCACAGCAAAAAAAAAAAAAAAAAAAAAAAAAAAAAGGCAAAATAGACAGTATTTGAAGAACAGCCCCTAGACAAAAGTGAGTAACACTGAGATTCATTTTATTTTGCAGTTCTAGTGGAAATAAACATTTCTTGAAACATACTTCCATAGCAATTCTTTGATAGGTATTACTCCTTAATTTTACTAGGCAGAAAGACCAAGTGATTATCTTTCAAGTT
Source organism: Vidua macroura (assembly GCF_024509145.1). Lineage (NCBI taxonomy): Eukaryota > Metazoa > Chordata > Aves > Passeriformes > Viduidae > Vidua > Vidua macroura. The sequence goes on along the minus strand of NC_071571.1, from coordinate 82,669,800 downwards.
GTCTACCAAACAAATAAAAAAAAAAATGCTGGACAGGAATCAAACTGAAAATGTACTGTATTTTGATGTTTTAACCCTATAAACTGCTTCATACTTGATTGTCATATTTGTTGTCAGTATCTGCCTTTCTATTTTTATTCAGACTCTAAGATATTTCAAGTGAAAGACATCTTAGGTTAGAAACCCTGAAGTTTCTATATACACGGGCAAAATAAATAACTTCCAGGAGAAATAACTGCCTAATTATTACACAATACAATCCTGCTTCTCAGCCAGCCAGGGCCATTTTTCACCAGTTGCTCCCGAGACACTACCTTCACAAAAACAGGATATTGAAAAGTGGATGGCACATTTTATAACATGTGTCACAAACAAACATACCTTGTCAGTGTCTATGCATGCTCCCTTTCCATAGCTGATTGTGAAGGAAAGTGAACATTAAAAACAATTAAAGAATTAAAGTATTCTGGAGGGAAGAGAAGGCAAAGACAAGCAGGGAGTAAGTAGAGGTTAAAATATGAAAAAGTAGCAATTTAAACAGATTACAGTCTCAAAGTCCCAACCTGCTTCCTTAGGAGCTGCAAGAGACCTGTTAGCTATTTTTAACCCACTTCCTAGGATGAGAAATTAAACAGGGATATTCACTAGTTCAAGCTTATTTTATATATGAGCAAAAGTAAGTTGAAACTTGATGATAGCTTAGGAACTGGCACTGAGAACTGAGTTTTTGGCAGCAACAAGAAAAATATGAATCATTCACAGAACATAAAAGAAAAAGAAGAGCAAAGGTCATGAATACAATGGTGACATGCAAAATTTCAGATGATCAAGCAAACATTTCAACTGTTTGCCAGTTTTCTTTCATGGCATTTTATTTCACACTGGGAAGATTATTTGCATGCCCCGTTCACTCAAAATTTTTTCAAGAAAGAAGATTTTGTAATAGACTTATATAAAAATAATTAATCCATTCACCAACAGTAACAAGACAGTCCAAGATTTATATTATTATGTTAATAAAGAAAGCTTCAGATAGCTAAAAATATTGCACATAGCAAGTCATGGCTCTAAAGGCAGTGCTGTGAGGAGGACATGGCTTACTCTTGCCTGTCATGGAACACAAGAAGGGCTGGGGACTGCAACAGTCTGCCAGGGTGAGTCAAAAAGAAAATGCATCATGCATGAAATGTAAGGGAGTAAAAATGTATTAGCACCTCTGGTTTCACCTACATTGTTCAGCTGCTGAGTCCACCAACCAAGAAACACAGCTTAGCTTTACAGATTTCCAGTCAACTTTACCAGTAAGAAGAATATTTACAGGCTTCCATGAGTAACAGAACTACAAAGCAGCTGCAGAGAAGGCCACATTTCCTTGCTGGGTTTTACAGAGCATGAAAACACCTAAGAATTCTCTGCTAGTTTGTGATATAGCAAATATTTTTAACAGAACTAGAGTTTTGTGGTTTGATTTTTGTTTTTGTGGGTTTTTAAGATTTTTGAAAGACTGCTCATGCAGAAGCCAGGAGGTTGCTATGGGATAGACATGTCTCTTGTTAACACTCGACCTAGTACTCCTCGTTGGTATTTCAATAAGACCAGGGACCTCTCTGTAAACTTCCATTTCTCCCTTTGGATCTATTGACTTGGCTAGCAGTTTGATTTTTCAGTGCAACATGTCACAGTAATCACACTTGGCAATCACAAATGTGGATTAGCATAGCCAAGCGTAGGAAGACAGGGTGCAGTTTCCTGTCCAGCCTCAGGCAGAAGGGACATTTTGCACAGCTGGCATTGTGTATGTTTGCAAAAGCAACATAAACATGCAAAAAGCCCCTCAGGCTTTACATTTTGATACATACCACAGTTCAGCCTAGTTGAAGTGCTACCTTTTGCCAAATGAAACTGAACCTTATTGTGGAAAGATAAGCACCGCTAGATATCAAGAAACCCACAACATTCAGTCTAGCGGCAAACTAGAAGTTGTGTCAAAAGCTACATCAATATCTGTTGCTACAACTGTATTTCCTAGAAGAGTGAAAAAAAAGTATGATGAGAAACACTGAACTGCTTGCAGATTTCCTTTTTGATAATCGTTCCCTCTACTTGCTCATCTCTAAATAATTTCAGCCTTATCAAATCAGAAAGCACCACTGGTAAAAATCTTCTATACAGTGGATGTAGTTTTTCACAGCTGTACAGTGATCCTGGATTTACTATCAATATTTGACCAAGGGAAGAAGAAAGAACTGTAGTTTTAATAAGACAGGGTGACTTACCCTCTTCCTTGATAAGAAAACTGTTGTTTGAGCCGACCATTCTTGCTTTCTGTCTCTGACCCATAATCAAACTCTTATTTTCAAAAAGATATTTAAAATTTTTCAACTGAAATTTTACTGGTATACAGCCAACCTTTCCAGTATGAAATTACATAGGTTTTTGCTATAGCTATTTTTCTACTGAGCCAAGCATGATGTATGCATGAGTAGCCAGTCAATACTGGATGCTTTAAAGAAAAACATAATAACTAAAGTTGATCAATGATTTTTCATCAAAACATATTCTCCCAGAAAAATGGGATTTTCAGTAAAATATCCTCTAGATTTCAACTGAAAAATACAGCAATGATTTCACCAACAGTAAATACAAAGGGGTGGCTTTATGAGGGAAGTAAAGGTGAGGTAGTTCAACAAAAGAGCAATTTCAAACTGTGGAGATACTTTTTCAGAGAACTGATGAAAAGGGGGACGAAAAACTTTTGAAACTGTTCCAGGAAAATATAGGGGTATTTCTGCACCAGCCCTTGAAAAAACCCCTCATGCAATTATGCAGGACTCATGGTGCAAAGCATTTGTCAGTTAAAGGGCCTAGATGTAGCAAAATTTGTAATAAAATTTACAAAACCCTACACTTAATCCTCTTTCTCAGCCCAGTTGTTCATGTATGTTAATGTGCCATAAAGAACAGAAGTTTCTTCATGCACTGGGAACTAATGCCAAAGAGTGTGTGATTTCACTAACCCACATTCTGAAATGGAAAGCACTTGGTGAATTACTCAGCTCTTTGGAAATATCAGCTTCAGGTTTTACCAGCTGTGACATTTCACATGTGACAGGCTCTGACTTCTTATCGAGTCTAAATCCTTATAAATGACACAGCAAGGAACATCATTTTCTATTAATCTCTTTTCTAAGAGTTTTGGGGGTTTTTTAGTAAATTTTAATATTTTTTTCTGCTTGTTCCTCCACAGACATGCCATCAGGCAATGCTTATCAAGGATGTGCACTACCACAAATCAGGGTCACTATATCTGTGATATTCTACATAATCAGAGAGCTTTTATAAGATAATTTACCCTATTGTCACCCTTTAACACCTTTTCAATTGCATTTTTGCCTGCCAGGTTCTGTTCTAAAGCATATCATTGTTGATGTCTCATGTAAACAGAGTAAGTGGGCAGATGGAACAATTCTCACCAGTAGTGGCATTGTCAGCCAGATGTGTAACCAACACTGCTACAAATGTGCTATTAAAGTTTTCCATAATTGTTATCCTTTGATTTTGTTAGGCTGCTGTAACAGGCCTTTACAGAGAAGCTCTCCAAAGGAAAACTTCTGAGGTCTGAAGTAGATTTAGGATAAAAAAAAATAATAAATAAATACATAAAACTAAGCAAACAAATACTCTCTAATTCTGCATTTCTTTCACATATAAGAACCAAGGATAATCATAACGTATAGGAAAAGGAATGTCACTTTTTTTCCTTTTTTTTGTTTGTTTTTGAAAGCATGTAAAGTTCTATTTGCAAGATACAGTGTGGACGCAACCACATGGTCCCACGTCCTACTTTTTTCCTGCATGATAAAGAGAACAGAGATGTAATAAACAGACTCACAGAATAATTGAGATTGGAAGACACCTCAGGCAGTCCAGCTTCCCCCACAAATCAAAGCTAACATGGAATTCACATCAGTATCTCAGGGTTTTCAAAACCTCCAGGTCCACAGCCCCTCTGCACAACCTGTTCCAGTACCTGCAAATCTCCACAAAAGAAAACAAAACACAAACCAACCTTAAATCCAGTCAGTCCCATTTCATTTAATAAGCACTACCTCCATTTCTCACAGCATGGACCTCAGTAAAAAAAACCCCAAACTTTTCAAACACATGAAAACCCATTTTTAAAGGAAGGAAAAGTCAAGGAATAAAATCTTGTTGTCTTCTTATGTGTTTTGATGAATAATTATTTAAGGCTACACTATATTTTGCAATTATCCTTCAGTTTTAACAACTCCCTAAAGTGGCATGTGACAGCTTCCTTCTCCTTGCTTTCCTCTGATCTCTCTGCTTTCCCAGTAATCATTTGCTTTATTTTCTAAATTTTCTACCCTATATTTAAGTTCTAAGCATACTTGAAATTAAGCATTCACTCAAGAACAGCCCAACAGGAAGCCTTTAAACAGTGAATGGTGCCAGTTCAGCTTTTCACCATTTCTATTTTCATGAGAACCTTCTGAAAAGCATGTACACTCCTCCCTATACTTCAACTTTCTGTGACAGGGCAACACAGAATGCAGAGGGACCATAAGACCACTCTAAAACTGCTCTACTAGGGAGAGCTGATATGCACAGTCTCTCTCTGATACCATAACCTGAACCATGAACCACTCTTTTTTTGTCCCCATTTGATGAACAAGTAGTCTTCTGTAGGCCTTGCATGTATTTCTGTGTAGAGATTTATAGTGTACTGTATAGTGAGACAGGGAACTGGGTTGCTTCTAATGTCCTTTCAAAACAAGAAAATGGAGAAGCTCGATTACTGAGGCTCACTACTGCTCTCACTGCTAGTTATACAGACTATTTAAAAATCCTAAATAGTCTTCTCAAATATCAAAGGAAAAAAAAACTAACCCTTTTATTATTATTCCATTTTATGTATGTTCTCTTCCTTGTTAGCCTCTCTTAGTGCCCTGATTTTCTTTCGTCTTCAACCTCATCTTCACTCCCATCTTCTTTTTCAAAAAGGATAGTGTGAAACCTGTCTCAGCTTTGGTGTCTGAACTCCTTTTATTTGCCTAAATAGTGTTAAAGGGGAGAAAAGTAAAAGGGGTTCAATGAGTATTTTCTTTGCTGCCTTTAGTACGTTCACTTTTCCCTTTAATTTTCTTCTATTTTTAGTTCATTATCTTCTATAGTATTCATTTTTTCTTTCTCTCAAAGCTGCCTGATCTTTCTGAATGTAATATAATTTTCCCTTTCACAGTATCCTCTATTGCTTACAAGTGTGTCTTTTGATGTCTCAGACCTTTTCTCTGTAAGTTCACCTTTCATTCTGCTTTTTAAAACTATTCAACCAACAAATGTCCAAGCCCCTGTTATTAAAAGCAAAAAACTTCAAAAGCTTCATTTTGTGTGTTTGAATTACTCTCTGATTTTCTCTGGAAGAGATAAATAAATATTCCAGATAACTAATCATAGACTAGACTAGATCTAGCACATCTTTATATATGCATAACATGCTCTTACACAAATATATAAAGTATAAGCAATATCAGACACAGTCATGTGGTTTTACATTCAAGTGGCCAACAACTGGAAGGGCTGAGGCCAGAATGAAGATAAACTCCAGTTTTCCTGAAATCATAAGCAAAGGCATTCATTTATCTTCATTTCATGGAGCCTTGGGACTACTTGATTGCCCTAGCCATTGCTAGAAATATGTGCATCGAGACAGCAGATTTGCTATGTGTTTCTGCCATCACTCTCTCTAACTAGCATAGTCTCTGTATCCATTGCTAAACAATGATAGGCGCAGAGCAAACTGAGGACTGTAGACTTTGTATCAAAAGAAATGTGGCTCCACTGTTTATGGTAAGCGCCACACATTACAACTTGACAGCTAGTTAAGGATTAATAAAAAAGAAAATCAATTAGAATTTTTTTTTTGCAGTAAATTTTGTTTTTGACAGTAAGACTATGTACTTCACATAGTTTTAAAGTACTGGTTATTACAGAGAATAATCCTAATTATTTTTACATATATTTACAAAATTATCTTTCATGCTTGCATGAAAGGCAAACATTTAAAGAACTTTGAAAGTATTTTATCTAGTGATTATTTTAAAACAAAATATATAAAGAGTCCAGAAATAGAAAACTGAGGATCTTGTGAATGGTGGTTGGAGTCCAAAGATCCGCGTTGTTCAATCAACTACCTGAAATACTGCACTATGTCCCCCCACGCCTTGTGGTACAGTTAGAGGAATTTTTAAATTCCTTCCTTCTCCAGTGGCCCAGCTTGCCAGGAGAAGTGGAACGTGCTTGCATTCAATGCAGGTGGCAGCCTAACATCCAGGGCAGGCCCTGACAGTGGGGGAGAACCATCAGGATAAAGAGAAAAGCAGAGCCCATGGCCACTCTTTCCTCATTAAGTGCTATAACCAGGAAAGCTCCTGCTCCCAGTAAGCTCTAGGTAGGGGTTAGGCACTGACACATCCAAGGATAGAGCCTGACTGTGCAATCAGCAAGCTCAGAAATCACACCAGGATAGACATCGCTCTGTTCAGTGTTCCTGTCCAGCCAAGGCAAGGAGGCACTTCTGGCTGTGAGACCGGCAGCGATTGCTCCCATCAGCAGAACGTGTCACTTCAGAGACAGTTATCTGAGGTACTTCTGCAATTACCTTACCACAAGCAGAGTTTTTCAGATCACACTGGTGAGCTCCAACATCCCTGGCTCACCTAGATCCTTTTTCAACTCTTTCCTATTAACAGATAAATAACCTCACAGAACTAGTATTTTGTTTCATAATGTAGACAGCATAATTCTAGACACTTTAAAATATTATAAAATATCAAAGAAATAATGCACAGTAAAGAAAATAAACTCCCACGAAGAAACCTTCACTTTCCATTGTGTCATGGCCCCATTTTTCCTAATGAATGTGCTACTGAGGATTTCAAGGGCACCTAAGCATGCATTGAAATCAAGGCGAGTTATGTTTTGAATACACTAGTTTTGAATATATATACCTTGAATATAGAAATTATAACTGCTATTGGTAAGTTATTCAGCACTACTAATTTTTAACCCTAGTAGTGTAAGCTGGGAGAGAAGACACAAAGCTGGTGGCAATTTATGACTTTTTCTTGATCATGTTGATGTTGGAGAGCAATCACAGTTCCTCCCCAGAAGCCTTAAAGCAAACAATTCTGAGTCCACGTCTCCCAGTATATCCCTTTGCTTCATTCTTAATGTTTACCTTTTCTTTCTCCAAGCTTTATTCCACAAACATCAAATGTACAAACTGTACATTTAGAAGGAGAAAGGCAACTGGAATATACATTATACACAGTGAATTTATTTATCCAGCCATGCACTGGTCATAGTCATGTCTAGCAGGTGTGAAGCCTGTAGCAATTACATTGTTTTGTACAGTTCCATTTAAAAGAAAGTTCATCATGATTTCCCAGTCTAGCATAAGACAGCAACATTCCTGGTTACCAACCTATAAATGAAACCACCTGCATCTGAGGGTCAAATCAAGTGCCATCTTCCACATCACCCATCTCACTTTACAACTCAACAAAACCACTCTCTGAAGGTTCATCTTAAAAGCCTGAAAAGCTGGATTGTCACCCAGTTGTGCTTTTACTGCACCCCTCAAAACCTGGCAGGCAGGTCTAGCTCTATGTCACACTCTGCTGTGGGGTGTTCATCTGGGTCCCTTCCAGCAGCAGGCAGACACACACACACACATTCAGGGACTGTGTTGTCAGGCACCAGAGCAGGAGGGGACTCAGGAAGCACAAACAGCTACAATAGTGAGGAACTGGTCTGCTGAACCTGGATCCTCTCCTCTGAAAGTGGCCAGCTGAAAATGCCTGGAGATTGCTATAAAAAAAAAAAAAAGTCTATGCATATCTACACAGTAGCCAGACATGTGCCTTCTGAGTCTGCATCCAGAGCATATTTTCTTCTAGTCACCAATTGAGTTATTCTTTATGAATTCATGGAATTGTTTTAGAAACCCATTTATGATTTTAGCCCTCTCAAGATTGCACTGGGAATGAATTCACAACATAATGGTACATTGTGTGAAAAAGTACTTAATTTATTTTTAAATCAAATAGTTCCATTGACTGACTTGAGTCCCTGTATTTTGAGAAACAGTGATTAAATTATTTCACACTCCCATTTTTCATGCCAGTCCTGATTTTATGGCTCTCTGTGATACTCTGCCCTTTTCCAGGCAGGAAGGTGTGAAGTTTTACCTTGTTCAGAACATATTCCCTGCTGCTGACTGACCTCATTGCAATTAATCTAGATGAGTTATGAAAACAGCAGTGTAAATGTGATTAAAACTAAACATGAATAATGTTCACACTGCAAATTTTGAATTCTAATCCCCTCCAACAGAGTCTTGAATAGCTAAAGTTGAGACTCAGGCCTTGCACGCTAACAAACAGCTGGGCTGTCTGCAAGACTTTCTGGCAATCTTGCCAAGGGGGACAGAAGCAGCTCCAATTCAAAAAGTGCTGATTACATACACCCCAGCACAGCACTTTCAGAGCAGAGCTGCCTTAGGGCAAAGCAGAGTGCAGATTGCCAAAAAAGCTGGGTAGGCAGATTGTGCAGTGCACAAAGGACATCATGGCAGAAAGGCAGAAGCACCCCTGATGTGAAGTGGGAAACAATGCATGGGGGAAAGCCTGCCCTCATGGATACACAGCCAGTGTCTGGAGAGACACGGAGCTGAACTGCATGCAGCCTTCAAGATCTGACTTCAAGGACACAGCTCTAGAACTAGGACCCACAGAAAAAAAAACACCCCTGCCAGACATTTTAATAAGAGCAGTAATTTTTTCACCCTAAATTAAAATTCTAGAAAAAAATATATGGGTTTTAATTGGCATTTATTATTTTTATGTAGTTTGTCCCAAGAAATAACAATAATTCACTGTTTACATGAAAAGTCCATTGCTTTTGTAACCCAAAGAAAGGTTAACATTTGTCAAAAGTTTAAAATTCTTTAATAGGAAACAATAAAATTATATCATTATATGTTGTTATTAAGTATCTCCATCTTTAATGAAGATATATTTCAAAATACATCTTCCATAAAAATTAGGAGGGAAAGGCACTTATTTTTGAAAGTCCAAACCCATGGTCTTTATCTAACATGGTTTTGTGATGACTGACTTCAACTGCTCTTTTTACAACTTTTTCTTTTACAAAGAAAACCCAACAAATAAACAAAAACCTACAGAGGCCTCAGCAAATATCTAGTTTTGACTAAGTAAATAAGTATATTGAAGCTAAGGGAATCACCTGCGTGCAAGATTTAGCTATTTACGGAAGTAGTGCCAAAGCTGATTTGTCAACACTTGGAAGAATGAGAGAACACAAGCTACAGGGCTACAGACCAGATGTTCACTGGGGAAATACGCAAGTGAAATGTTGTTTTAAGGGAAGAAAAATTTAGAATATATTTTCCACCACCAAAAAAAGGAAAGAAAGTACTGTAATAGAAGTACTGACAGAGCACCAGCATTTACTGACTCTGAGAAAGTGAGAACATTCAACTGATGCCCAGAGAATGCCTTGGGACTTCATAGTTTGGTGTCATTAATCACTCCCAAAGCAACAGGACACAAAACATCTAAAGATCCTCTAGTAATTGATATGGCGACAAGGGACAATACTTGTTTGCAGTTCAAAATGGAATAGTTCAAGATACTGTAGTTAACTAAAACTACCAACTAATAGCATTTAGTATTAACTCTCAAGTCTGGAAAATATTGGGTTCTCTTCAAATTTCATTGAAAATGCCAGCTTTTGACAGTGCTGTCTTTTTATGGAAAAAACCACAAAACTGGAACAAACATCAAATGGTGGTTTAGAATACTACTCACTTGCAATTGGGATGGTTTTTTGTTATTATTTTGGGGTTATTATAAAATTATTATTATTATATTTAGGTTATTATAAAATTATTATTTTAAAGACTAGATTAAGCCATTCTGCAGCTGAAGGCCAAACTCTCACCCTTGATTAAACAGCTTACTTGAATCCCCAGCCTACACCAACACCAAATTCTCCAAATTGTCAATAAAAACAGTGAATGGAGTTCCAGACAAGAATCTCCTTTCTGAAGAAATTTTAATAGAACTTTTGGTCTAAGTGTCTCTTCTAACTCCAAGCTCTTTCCAAGGAGCAAATACAATAAAGACTTAGCCAGTTTATTCCTCACTGCATTCTGTGAAGGTGGGTATTGATGTTCATCAGGCCAGCATCAATAGAACTTCAGAACGCGCAAAATTTTGCATTCATATTTTATGTTTACTGGTGTGCATTCATCCAATAGATAGTTGAGTGGTATCTGTACCTCGTTCATGACACAAATTGAAGTTGTTTTACACTTGTCATCTAGATTTGAAATCAACATTCCATGTCACATTTGAAAATGTCAAGTATAGCTGTCTAAACTCAGCTGGGAAGTAAAGGTGGAATTCATCAACTTTTAAAAAAAGAAAGGAATTGGAACAAGTATGAAAAAAACCACACACAAACCAAACAACAAAATGTAATAAAAAAATGAAAGAACCAACTATCTGTAGGAGTGAAATAACACTCTTTCTGCAGATGTGCTGTCTGATGCCAGGATCTATGAGAAAATCCAAGGACCACATAGACATGGAAAGGCAGAAACATCGTTAAGTGCATTAGCCCATCGTGAAGTAAAACCATTCCCAGTGCAGACCTTCTTGTGGCCCACATCCCACTCCCTCCTCTGTTTTCTACCCTGGTACTGCTGGTACTCTGTTGTAACTTTTTGTCTGAGGAAAGTCAAGTTATAAACCTCTTAAGTCTGATGCCACACTCTGGCCACTTTTCTGATAATAGGAGAAGGCTGCTCTAAATTCTTCTATCCAGGGATGAATAAAGACCAACTTCATGGCAGTGGTGATTTAGAATATTAGACCTGTCAAAGAGCATTACATAGGATGGGTGGCTTGAGGGCTCCAGGGACTACAAGATTTCTACTCTTTCCAGGTTCCCTTTGTTCTGAAATCACATCCTCTTTTGCTTTGTAGGAAATGGGGAGAATAACTGTATGAACTGGAATGGCCTGCCATAGCATCAGAAGCTTTGCCTTCATGCTCTCATGTCCAGTTTGAAGGTCCATTTTCTCACTGCCAGCAGAAAGACTGAGAGCCTTTCCTCCAAGGAGAAGGAATTTAGGATCAATACATTAATCTCCTCTTCCAAGCTGGATGGCACACAACAAACCCCGACCAAATACAGCTATGAAGTGTTTGGCAAGGAAGTAGTGCCTACAAAAGTCAAAGCAAAAATATCAAGGAAGAAGGGAACTGACTTCCAGAAGGTGTAAGAAAAGGCTTGTAACTCAATGCAGTGTCTTTGATGCAATGTCACTCAGAAGAGATTACACAGGATGCAACATTTTTCAGAGTTATGATTTGAAGAACCTGACCTGTCAGCACTTTGAGATAAAATTAAATTTCCTTTTCCTAGTGATTGAGCTATCAATGATCTAACTCAGAATATCTCTAAGGCTTTGGACCTGGGCACATTTTAAGAATAAAAATGTGAGGCATTTTTTATATCCAGGCACCAGTTCAGAGGCTGGTGATAGATGGCTCCTCTGCAGAGATAGCATAGTTTTTATGTATGATGCTCTACCTAGACAACGGGTACATCATCCAGTTTTGAAAACTGCCCTCTCTCTGCTTAAGAATGTTTATCTACTACTCCTCAAACAGGCTGAGTGAGGAAAAAAAGAAGGATTCATCTGGGAAAGACCTCTAAGATAAGATCTCAGAGGAGTATAGGCAAGTTTATATTTTTGTCATTAATTTAAGCTATTTTATATACTATACAGCTTGATGTTTATTTTTAAGCTTGGTGTACAGGTGAAGACTGAAGTAAAATATTCTTTGATTTGCAAAACCAAACTTTCTTTCAAAAATAATCCTGATATAAAATAAGTTTATTACATAATTTAACAAATATAATTACTTATAATGCTTTTCATAGAATATATGCAGAGAAGTTATTGGCTGGTTAGAGGGATCAAAAGCTACCAATTTTTCCAAAGTTTATTTCTAGGTATTCCAACCTGTCTTATAATTCTTTTCAGTAGCAATTTCTAAATACTTTGCGGGGAAAAAAAAGATGCTTTCAACAGACATGTCAGAGGTTTTCAAAACAGAATTTTATGTGGTTCCATTATAATGTTTTCCCTGACATATTTTGTTGTTAGTTGCAAAGGCAAGTAATTGTACATAATGTTCCCTCCACAGACTATAAAATGAGAATATACTCATTAACTTCATTGGTGACATAACGTTATGATGGTTGCCACTCTTACTTCACCATGGCTCCCTACTTCAGCTGTGCTTCTGCTCACAAGCTACCAATATAAAGACAGACACCTGTCAGAACTTGCTTTCTGAGACAGTGGTAAAACCATTTCTTTTCTTCTGTCCCTGTGCTGAGCAGCTTCAGAGTTAAAAGGCACATGGACAGAACAACTGAACATCCTAGAATTATATTTTCAAAGATATTTATCAACAAGAGTAAATGAAGGCACTGGGGTGCCTTCAATACAATTGTAGAGAATACAGACAGAGAGAGAGAGACTAGAGAATACAACAATACAACTGTTGTTATTCTCTATTCTTAATGCCAATCTTAAAACTTACCATAAATTGAACAAACAAGTTTGAAATAACAGGCTCTAATTTTAACTTTGTGATTGATTTGCTGGGAACTCAAATCGCTCCGCGCTCCAGCTTTTTTTCTGTAGAATCTATCTGGTAGTACATGCCTAATCCTCTGGGCTCTCAGGGTGGGGGAAGAAAGTCTTATTTGGTAACAAGCTGCAAACCATTTACTAAAATTTTCAATTTTCTTGAAGGAAGTCTCTATAAAATGCAAACTAATGCTGTGTAGAGGAGATGCATAAACACTTGGACAAGGAATAAACTTAAATGGAGTACAGCTACATACCCTACAACCAGTTTCTGTCACAGAGCATTGTAACTTTTTGCAATCCCATCTTTCCTCAATCCTTGCAAGCTAAGTTATCTCTAGGATTTGAGCAGATATAACCCAGGTTCTTTTTGTTACTTGATTTTATAGAAACCATTACGTGATTTGTGCTGTGCAGAGACCGACTAAAGCAAGCAAACAAATAAACAAAAAAGATGGTTGTGTGACAGCTTCTGTGTTTGCAAAACATACCCTGTCACAGTTGAAGTTGCTGAACAGAGACTGTGAATATATTTTTCTAGTAATATCTTTTTTGTTTATTAACAGTAAGCAATGGAACACACCGCATCCAATAAATTGCAATACAGAATTCATTTTGCGTCTGGTTTAACTAAAAAGTTTAGAAGCACAGCCTTCTGACCAACTACTGAAATGTAATAATCAGAGCTATAACCTTTCTAAAATTTATGAAAATACAAAAAGAACACAACCCCCACCAAAAAGTTAGGAAAAAAAAATCCAAACCAAAAAAACAAACCAACTCTGCCATTTGAAATCTTATATGTGGAAATGAAGATTTTTTTTCTCTGACTGGAAATGGAGTCATCATAAATCATAAATGGAGTCTTTCTCCCACTGTTTTGAACAACAAGACATTGCAATCTTCAAAGCTATGTTTTTAATGAACTTACACAAAGATGGAAATAAATCTGAAGGGGTTCTTTTGTTACAACTATTGCAGAAAAATGTGGTATGATGCACAGAGGAGAACAGTCACTATGAAAATTCAGAAGAATTATACAAGAATTTCCAGTGGGTGAATGGATTTCCAGTCAGTTCCTGTCCATAATAAGGGGATTATTTTCCTCCTTCATATTAGAGAGGGAAATACTGTTCACTGGAGCTGAAGATTTGGGGAGCACAGGGGAGGAAAATTACCCAAGTAATATGTCTTAAGATATCTTTTGAGGAAAATGATCACAGTAAATAAATTTCATATTTCTTACCAAATATCTTCTGCTTCATATAAATTAAATATCCACTTTAATACACAAGTGTTTCCCTGCATTAAAGGTTTTCCCTGAATTGTGTTTTGCTGTTACTGTGGAATCACAGTCAAGCTCTTTTTAAGTGTTCTGTGCAAATGAAATGGATATAACTTTCAGTCTCCAAAGTCATTCACATTGTCATGAAGGAATCATTGTTTCAGAAAGGAGAGAGGCAAAAGTAACACAGGTTCTCCAGGAGACCTTGTGGTCTGGTAGCTGGAAATAAGTAGGAGATGGGAAGACACCTAAAATTGCCCAAAACACCTAAGTCTAGGCACATGATAGGATCCCCAGACAGCAGCCACTGGAAAAACATTACATGCACAGTCTTCAAGAACCATGATAAAACTCAGGATGATCTCCAAAGCAGCTCTTACTCCTGTTCCCTAAAATCTGACATTAGTCTAGTCAATAGTATGGTCAGTGTACTGTGTTAGTAAAGAGAGCTTGTGAGACGTGACACTTGTTTGGCATTATCTGATCATTGGTTCCCCCCAAAGCAATGATGGACACATTACCCTTCAACTTACTGAAATGTACTTCATGCACCATTTTTTGCTTTTTCCCTCGCTATCATGATGCATTTCACCTTCAATTTCAGTGCCTGACTGAAATCAGCTCCATTATTAAGGCAGGTGGGAGCCAGTGAAGTGCACAGCCCTGACTACAGCAATTTGCACATTGATCTAATTCTTCCCAAAGCTCCTCAGAGGCTACAAAATATCCTGCCTCCTGGCCAATGCATAAACCATGTTTATCAAAGTTTCTCCCATCATACCCTGAAGGCTCTCTGTGATGGACAGAGAAGTTCAGAAAGAGCTGTATTTAAAATAGAGTAGAGCTAAATAAAAATTAGTGACTTGTTCAGCAGCAGCAGGAGCTAAAGAACTCTGTCCATATCCAGAAAGTTCCATGGGAAACCTGACATAAAAGGACACACACTACTGTGTGTATAATCCTTGTATTTAAGCAAGTAGTTAGTTTACTTGCATCTAAAATTTCCTTGGTGCTCTAAACACTCATGAGTTTGCCAGCTGTTGCAGGAGGATCTCATGATGATGAGCAACTGGGCAATAGAAGAGCAGCTGAAATTCAGTGTCAATAAATACATGTAATGGGCAAGCCTGCCTGCACACGCAGCAACAAATGAGCTTGCTATTCTCAAGCAGGAGATCTTATATTGCCTGCAGATAGCCCTGTGAAAACAAATGGTAAAATTCTCACTGGTGACCAGAAAGACAACAGAATGTTAGGAAATAAGTAGAGCACAAAACAGAGACCTTTATGCAGTAGTACATATCAGTAATGTGCTCAAATCCAGAATTATCTCCTCCTCTGCATTCAACAAATAGACTATTAGTACAAAAAAAAAAAAATTATAATACTTCTGTGTAAAAAAAAAAAAACAAAAAAAACCAACCAAAGGAACACAATTAGATGCTGCAGGGAGGAGAAGGAATGATAAAAGAGACACAACAGAAATCTGTAAAATAAAGAGCAGCACACAGGGAGTAGCTATTCCCTGATGGTAATTTAAGTGCTGTGTTACCTGGCAAAAAATGCCAGTCATTGAGCTCAAACCAAATATTCCTAAATATTCTTTCCACAGAGCACAATCAAACAGCCTGGTTGCATTAGGATTTTCTAGAATACTAAAAAATACTTTGAAAAACAAGAATTAGACAAACCAATGGAAGAAAATTTAATCTTGAACAGTAAAACAAAGTGACATTAACACTGGCTCAAGAAATCCTTACAGCAGTTTGAGGGAAACTGTAAAGTGCAATTATTGTGAAGGAATAGTCAAACCTACTGCAAATAACTTAGCTTTGTAAATTTGCAGGAATCCAACAGAATTATATCTAGAAGCACATGATACCCTGAATTTGGAATCAAAATGCAGAACTGGTCTTATAATTAAAATTACATTACTTTTGCTCCACAACTAAAATAAACAGCAGGGGATTTGAAAAATCTCATCAGGACAACAATTCACACAGAGCAAAAGTGCAACAATTTGAAGCGGAGTCAGGAGGAAATTCTGGGTTATTATAAAACCCTTTTAGATTATACTTCATAGAAATCTTGCATGGGACACAGTTTCAGTAGAAATTAATTCACAGCACAGTAGCCAGGGCATTATTTTGAAAATCAAGACAACTTCATCCTCCCCTTTTTAACTCTGCTGCTGATTTACTGCAAAACTCCCTCGTATCCTTCGTGCTTTAATTATCTTGCCTACAAAACAGAGATAAAATATTTTACAAAAAGAAGAGACCATATTGAAATCTATGAATTAAATGCTTCTTTTCTGATTATCAGCCTATAAAATGAACCTGACAGAGCAGCCCTATTTTGAGACAATGATGGACTAATTTGAATAAGCTGGCAGAAGCTAAAACAGAATTATTAGAACAACTCTAAAAGGTGGCTTTTACAGAAGTCTCCCTGTGTTTTCCTGATGACCCTCTGCAAGATTTCTAGAAGACTATTCTCTGAGCTTTTAATGACATTTAGCTCAATACACATTCTCTCTTTTTTTTTCTGAAAAATGGGAAGACAATGTAGGAAGGAGATTGGTCTCTGCTGACAGTCTGGTTATATTTCCATCAGATGTCTTATTGCCCATGTTTTCTTAGGATGATGGAAACTTGTTTGAAGTACTTTTCCAGTATTAGGTACTTTAATGCTATATAAGCAATGTCTTATTTATTCAAGTAAGGCCTTGAGAATACGTGCCAAGTTTTAACTTCCTAATAATAATAATAGGGTTTTGTCCCTCACCAAGCAACTAGCCAATTCAAGGAAAACTTTATTAGCTACTAAATGCAATATTTTATATCCCTTTGTATGTAATAATATACTTTTGATATGGTTTTTTCCCTAGTTTTTTTTTTAAATGTCTGCTTTTCTGTCAACCGAGATCTTATTAACACTCGATAGTTCTAATTTTGGTTGAAAAATGTGACACTGCTGGTGGAGAACAGGGCCACCTTCCTGATACTGTTGACATTTATGCTGATTTTAGCTGGAAAAAGAGAAGTTAAATTTCTTCTTAACAGCTAATATGGGGCTACATTTGGGATTTGTGCCGGAAACAGGTCTGATAACTCAAGAATGTTTTAGCTATTGCTGCGCAGTTTTTACACAGAGCCAAGGCTTCTTGTGCTCCTCTCCTCAGCCCACCAGCCAGTAGGCTGGGGGTGCACAAGGAGTTGAGCGGGGACACAGCCAGGACAGCTGACCCCAACTGTTCCCAGGGACATCACATGCCATATGGCATCTTGTTCAGTATATAAAGCTGTAGGAAGAAGAAGGTAAATGGAGCAATAACATTTTCTTCTCAAGTCACTGTTAGAAGTGATGGAGCCCTGCTTTCCTGGGAAATCCTGAACACCTGCCCGTCTGTGGGAAGAGGTGAATGAGTTCCTGTCTTGCTTTCTTTGCATGCTTACCTCTTAAACTGTATTTACCTCAACCCATGGGTTTTCTCACTTTTACCCTTCCAACTTTCTCCCCCATCCCTCTGGGAGTGGACATGGGGAGTGAAGGAGCAGCTGTGTGGAGCTTAGTTGTTATCTGGGATTAAACCCCAGCAACATTACACCAAGTCCCTCTAGATTTTCCTAGTTGTTTATTCTCCATATACATAAATTAGAGTTAATACTGCCTTTTTATATTCCTGTATAGTATGACTTAGCTTTCTAAGGGATAACTCATTCTTTTCCCGTACTCTAACAAACTTAACCAGCTAGGTCATGCAACTTTACTTTGTTGGGACCTGTTAGGGGCTGTCTTTAGTTGAGTATATTTGATTTTGAAACATGTATTTACCCACAGATCCCATGAGATGTACTTTTAGCCCTCAGGACACTGGGAGAATCATGTTACAATGAAACAAACGATGTTAAAAAATCCAGATTACAGTCACATATCACCTTGAGGCTCATTACTCAAACCTTCATAAAAATATAAAACCAGGAAGAGATATGTATTTTGAAAAAAATGCAGCATACCCAGGATTGTTTTATGTATTCTTAGATACATAAGATATCCTTATATCCTTAGATATAAGGATAGAATAAAATATATCAAAGTCCTGATATACACACCTATCAAGATGACTCCTTTTTAGATACAGAAATATACCGGTATGAAATAGTCAACTTGCCATAGTTCAAATATGATTACAACAAGTGTGTTTATATTTCTTAAGCTGTCTCTCATTCTATTTGTCTCACAAGTAGAAAATATGAAGTGTTTATATGCTATTTCAGGACAATACCTTGTGGTAGAGAATTTATGCTTATGTTTATATGGTAGAGAATGTGGCACACTTTCATTGGCAAATGAAAATACAGAGTCAATTTGAACAATAAATTCAAATTAATGACAGATCTCAGCAACTGTATATGTGGAATAAACACTCCAGATTGCTCTCAAAAGGAAACAAATTTATCTTACAAGGAATAATAGGTTGAATACCAAAGACTGAATTAAAGTTTCACTGTGCTTGTTACCGTATGAGATGCTCTGGTGAGAGTTCAGCTGCACATGACAAGGGCTCGTTTGAAACTGGCAGCAATGTCATGAAGAGCACTAAGGAGAAGAAAAAGTGAAAGTAAGGGAGTTAATTCTAAAGCAAAGTAACAACCATCATCTCCTGATATCAATACTGGCAGTGCATAGGCTCAGTTGCCTGAATCTAAGCTAGACCTTCAAATCAAAACTTATTTACATTAAGATTTCATTGATATTGAAAATGCAGTAGTTTTAAGAAAAATATTGCTTGCTATCCTTCAATAATGCTGAAAACACAGTGCTACACATCAGCTTGGTATGACTTTATTAAGCTAACTCAAATAAAAAGACAATAAAAGGCCAACACTGAATTTCTAATCTGTTTTTCCAAATTTTTTTAGGTTATAAACATATGCATCAGTACACATATCCTCTCCCAGGTCAAATGACAAGAAGCAAAAACATATTTCATGCAAGAGGTTATGAAAACCTAAAGCAAATTTAAGAGGTCTACTTTTAGATTCTTAACTTTTATTTTTATTTTTTATGCCCTTAAACTTTTTTTTCTTTTTAAACACCAGCTGGCCAGAGTTAGCTCTTATTTTTGCTCCAAGAAATTTTAGGCAATTTACATATAATTTTCAATTATACTCACTAATGTTTTTGAGGATGATCTTTTAGAACTCCTCTTGAGAAGCATTACCAAACTTCATATTATTCTAAAAGCATAAGTTAAATGTTAATTAGAAAAAATAATTAATTCTAGATTTTAACTGTATTTGCATAGAATACTTAGTAGCATGTTTTTTTTCTCTCCTAGTAGTCCTACAGATTATTGTTACAAATGTACTGTTCAGAAAAAAGGGCATAAAAACCTAAAGGAAATAGCTGACCCTGGAATGATCACAGCTTACTAATGTAAAAGTTTGGGCAAGAACAAACAGGTGGTGCATGGCTTAGTGACAATGCAAGTAACAAATGCATTCCCCATGAAAGTCAATGTATTTAAATACTCTGAAAATGTTAAAACATTAGCAAGAGCGGTAAAGGTGTGTGATGATTTTGGCTGGGGTAGTTACTTTTCTTCACAGTAGCTGGTAGGGGGCTGGGTTTTGGATTTGTGTAGAGCACGGGGTTGAAAATATGGAGCTGTTTTTGTTACTGCCGAGCAGGGCTTGCTCAGAGCCAAGGCCTTTTCTGCCTCTCACACTGCCACAATGGTGAGGAAGCTGGGAGTGCTTGGGAGGCTAGGAGGAGACACAGGCAGGACAGGTGACCCTAACTGACCAAGGGGAAATTCCAGATGACCTGACATCATGCTCAGTATATAAATGTGACACCAAAAAAAAACATAATAAAAATTTAGAGGCAAACGTGCAATAGCCAACACAAATCTACACAGCCCCATCAGGGGCAGTTGCTATATGGTTCAAAAGGGACAGTGAGAAGGCTGGTTGAAAAGATACCTCTTCTTATCAAGCTGGGAGAAAGCTCACATCTACATAATCAGGTTGTTTTGGGCTTAATTCAGAAGACGAATGCACTGCCTGGAAGGAGCACCTGTACTGCAGTAAAAACCAACAGGGAAGCCCATGCTACCACATCTGATTTAATTTCTCCAGCTCACATACCAACAGCTTCAGCAGGAGAGGCATAGTTACCAGTGGTGTAAGGACTGCAGCAAATTTGGCCATGACATAAAGGTTTGTGTCAGCCACACCATGCCACTGCCAGCAGCGAGGTTCCTGTGGGCATCTCCTAACTAGCTGCAGGCAGTTATATATTAGCATGAGTAGCTTGAACAAGAGGTGGGACATAACCTCGTTTAGTTTGCTTGAAGGAAGTGGTTGTCAGAAAAGGGAAGGAAAAGCTGTGTCAGCTAATAAAAACTGTACATTTTCCTACAAGCAAATGGCTCTTATTCCTTCTCTCCTAAACAAACCAAAGAAATTGGCAGAGGCCAGCACAGCCACTAAGTCCCACTGCCAGTCCCCTAAGGACAGCATGCTGTATAAGTCCACCAAAGCAAACACAATACTTCAATTAGAAAGCGTGAAAATAGCCCTTTGTATTTATTGAGAGTTCACTGACAAAAGAAAAAATTCAAACCCAAAGCCAAACAAACCATGACTGAACTTATCTCACAGGATTTATTCTGTGTGATGGTTCACGTGCACAAACATCATGTAGCAGGTGGGGTTCAGTGTACCCAGCTACTTGTTTCCCTGTTCTGAAACCAGATGTGAGATGCCATTGAAAAGGATATAGTGAATCCCAGAATAAAAAGTTTCAGGTTTTTCCTCTTTTTAGTTCAAACTCCTGCACAACTTTATCATATCTGCCTTGCCATCACTTGAAAACAAGTTCAGTTATCTAAATAACAACTATTAATTCTCCTAAGCCTCACATCTCTACTCTGATGGGCAGGAAAAGAGACACCTAAAGAAAGTCACTGCAGATTTTCACAGATGAAATTTAATGAAGAGCATTAAGAACAAAGTGGTGGGGGTTTGTGGTTTGGGTTTTTTTTTTTTTTTTTTGGTTCATCACACAGAGGAAAAGAATGAGACATTTTTAATACACAGCTCTAAGGCTAAGACAGGAGAAATAACTGAGCATCCATGTAAGCATGAGTCATCAAACATATGTGTCAGTTGGATTACCCATCAGAAGATACTAAACTCAGGGGAGTGATCAACAGCCTTGTGGGCAGTGCTGCTCTTTTGTCACACCTCAAGGCTGGACATAAGGCTGTCATTAGCCTTAAAAAGCTCAGCAGCAGTACACCAATGGGAAAGTAAAAATCCTGCAGCCAAGAGAGAAAAACCCTCAGCCTGGGCACCTGCTGCCTAAGGAAGTGGTCTGCAGAAAGATAAAGTTCACAACTTGAAGCTGAGTTAGCAACATGCCCTTGTGCTGGAGAGACAAATATGGACAAGACTGCATTAGCAACCAAATGGCAAGAGAAGGGATTATTCCCTTCTAGTCAACACCCCTGAGACTGCACCAGGAGTCCCACAGCCAGTTTTGGCATCCCCAAAACTGGACAAGAATTCCATTGACATACTGAAGCCAGCCTGATAGATGGTCACGCAGATGAGTGGACAGCCAGAAGACATGGCATCCAAAAAGAGCCAGAGACAAGTCATCAAGCATTAAGAAACTAACCAAGAAATGCTGTTACACACACAGTTGCCCAGAAATACTGTGAAATATCCATCCCTAAAGATACTGAAACCTCAGCTAGACAAAGCTATTAAACACAACCTCACCTTTCCTTCACCTAAGGTGAAAGAAATCTCACCTTAGATTTTCCTCTTTTGTTTGAGGATTGGACTCTCAAATAGGATCTTCATAGGTCCTTTTCAAGCAATATCAGTGTGTGATAATAACAGCAATTTATTAATACCCTTCTTTCAAATTCTCTAGAATACATCCTTCTTTTCAAATAAATGCTTTTTCTACCTCCATTTACTTTCTTTGTTTAAAATAACCCCAAAACCCAACCAACCAGAAGAACTCATCAAACACTAAAAAAAAATCAAAACTCCATAAAATCTCTCCCACATTCTCATTTTTTCTTTTGCTTCTTACATGAAGTATCAAAAGCACCGTCTTGTATCAGAGAAGTTCTTTACAATCTTCTCGGTTGCGCACTCTAACAAGCCAGCTAACAGCACATCTCTGACATCTCAGGAGTCCATTAGCATCTAGCAGCTCTGCAGGATTACATTACTTAAGAGCAAAGACTAAACTGTAAAGGTGACTTAGCTTGTTAGAAGCTGTTCTTCTATAGCTCAGAAGCTATTTTAAGAAGGACAGGCAATTGTTCAGTTGTTTCTTAAGTAACTTCATTGATGATTATGAGAATTATGGTTGATGTACAATGTTTCCCTTGCTAGCTGAGAAAATAATTCTTCAACAAACTGAAAGTGGGGTTTCTGTTTTCAAACATCTTTCATCTTCCTTTCATCATTATTTACTGTGCATTTTGTAACATGGAACAAGATGTTTAATTAGCCTAGCGCACAATCAATACAAATATTTCCATGTACAACAATGTCTGCAATGTCATCGTAGAAGTCGAATTACTTTATTACAAACTACTCTCAGTTACATCACTACTTTAATCTGCCCAGGACAAATGCCTCTTTTTCTATTAGTAATTTTCTGTTTTAAGAGTTTTTTTCTGGTTTGCTTTGGATTTCTCTCTTTATCATGCATTTCAAGTTCTTCTGGGTTACCACTTAAATCAACATATTGAGATCAATATTTATTTCCTGCAAAATTATGATGAGAATTAGATATGAGAAAAAATATAGGACAGACAGCTCCAACTGCTAGTACAGTTGTATTTTCTGTGATATATTTTAGGTGGTTTTTTTATTTGCATTTCATCTAATAATTTAAGAACCAAGATACAAATCTCATGAAAGTTAGGAATGCATTAGATGGCCAGAGAAAAACTAAAACATGCAGTAGAAAAGAGAGTGATTAAGAACATCAAAAGCAGTGTTCCTGGGCTCAGACTTGTTCCTAAAACTATGCATTGCATAATGTTTGCAATTTTGTTTTTCTTTTATGCATTGTCTATATAGCACAGTTCACAAAAGTCATTAAAACACACATAAGGTTTATAAGTACATAAGGTACATACAGTAAAATGTTTCAGGCTTATTCAACTAGATTTAGCTAAACTAAATCTATTCCAGCCCAGCAAAGCAGTTCAGCTGACAAGTACAAATTAATTTATTTAAATCATGTTTCTTGGGTCAACAGAGAAATTGACACTAATCACCAACTTGCTGCTCCAGCTATTTCACTAACAATAGTTGTAAGCTGGCATTACTTTTAACAGAATAAAATCCTGATGTAAACAAACTGTTCATCAATATTTAATTAAAATATAATGAGCAACAGGAAATGCAGTTCCAGTGCTGTTTAAGGTTGCATAACACCATTTAAATATCTTGTTGTGTGTCACATCTCCTTATTGACAAGGAATTGTACGTGACACCTGAGAACAGAGTCACTGAGGTGACACCATGCATTTTAATATTCATTCCTCATTTTGTTCATGTTGAGGAAAGAATTGTTTTAACCTTTGCATTTCTGCACAGATTAACTATCAACACAAGGGTCTCACCAAAAGCCTAAAAAGTCTGTGAAAATCTTTCCTTTAATGTCCACGGCTTTTAATCACGTTACACATTATTGCTCCAAAACAGAGAAGTTTTTTTTTTATATTTCTTCTCAAATCACATATACTTTTTCTATATTTTGCAAGCAAATTACAAGTTCGTTTGTTTCACTTAAAAACCACACAGAAATTTGGCAAGAAAATAGAGAACATCGATTGCAAGGCCCTTTGGTTTTAATCCATGCAGCTTTTTAATGTCAAAAAGCTGCTGAAATCAATGTCATCATAGAGAAATGAACTCACTCAATTTTGCATATTACTTGGCTCAGTTATTTACGGAGTTTAATGGGAAAATTCACAGGTTTGGGACCAAAATTAATCACAGAGCAAAAATGTATCTGTTCTCATACCTTGCAGGCTTTAGATCTCTAAATTAAGATATCTGTGCCAATACCAACTTTCCCAAGGTTCCTCTCACTCACACCCAAACAGAAAAGTCACAAGTTTAAGGTAGAGCTTTGTTTACATTCTTTCTGTAACACCATAAAATCTGAACCTGGCTACAAAAACATGAAGCAATGCTAATATTTTTTTTGTGATTCTAAGTAGTCATCAGGCATAAGTGTACTGATAAAATATATTGTAAATCAGTTACCAAAAGAGTGACTAGGACTAAGAAGTTCTTTGTTTATAAATTGTTTCAAACAGTACCTAGCTTAGAACCTAAACCTATATAACAATGCAACCCCCTTTTTTTTTTATAGAAAAGCAAAAACTTCAAGTCACTCCTGCATTACAAGAATTCACCTCAGAAGTGAGTATAGTCACATTAAAGTTAACCCTGCATAAGCCAGCTCAATTCTAGAAGGTATGAGAAAATGGACTAGAAAATCAAGGATGGAGAGCTGGATGTTGATCCTGGCAGTGCAGGGCTGCAATGGGTGACTCACCAGCAAGCACCAAAAATCAGCTTGGAGCCAGAGACACAACACTTACCTGTGGGATTCGGTGACTGAACTGATGCAACGGGTGCATCAACAAGCACTAGCCTGCACAGAGGTTACGCACACCTCAGTTCAGCTAGGTCCAAACTGTAAATCTAAACAACTTCCTTGACAAACCCTGACAATAAGAACAAGGAACTGTTTCATTTCACGCAGAGCAATCCAAAAATTAAATCAGGCTCAGCTCTAAGGGCACTGGATCCACCAGGTTGGTGCCACTGCCTCTGACCAGAAGATGCCAAATGAGGAATGGGACTGCTGTTTCCTAGTCTCCACTAAGCATAGATTTCAGAGTGCCTTCATGTACCTTAAAACCTGTACCTTGGGCTCCTTACTTCTGCTGAGCTATAAAATATGCTCCTGGCTCTTCAACAGATGCACTTAAAACACCAATTTTAGCTTATTTAACCAAGGGAAATTGCTGAAACCACCAATTGCTGCACTCTAATATAACTGAAGATCACCTCAGGCAGTCCTTCCATACCCCAGGTGGTTGAGTTAATCACTGAGTAAAAGGAGGATAGAGGAATACAATCTTTCCTTTCAGGTTTTGCTATCTAGAAGGCTCCCAGTCTTTCCTTTTTTTTTTTTTTTTTTTTTTTTTTTTTTTTTTTTTTTTTTATTTCAGATAGAATTTAAAGTAGTTCTGGTTAAACGAAATTATATTTCTAGAAAATAATCATTAATATAAATAAAAGTACTCTTCCAAAAACACATAAAATACTCTGCTTCTGGCCTAGAGAATTCAGACAGTAAGAATTTAAAGTAATGAAACTTTAAAATTTCATTACATCATAGCATGTTTTCTTCTTGTTGAGGTCAGTCGAGCTCAGATATTTCTTCTTAAGCTTAAGCCACAACAATACTATCTGTTGTTTCTCAACCAAAGAAGTGCTGAAAATCTACCAGTAAATAAAATTTAAGAAATAAAAATTATGAACTCCTATATAACTTATGGAAGCTCTTAAGAAATTTTATCCAAGCCCACAAGCTCGATTCTTCTGAGAGACTATTTAGCTATGCTTCTAGGCTTACCTAGACATCCTAGGCTTACCAAATTCCATTTCAAAAGCAGTGAGGTTTAGTGAAAGACATCTCCTTCCTTGATGGAGGGCATTTTTTTCCTATTTTTATTGCCACTTACAGAAAGCCAATACAACATGTCACAGCACTACAGTGACAAGAGATCCATAATACTCCTTCCAACGTTATGTGCTTCATTAATCAGCCCCTAAAACAGGATCCATTGAACGCATCTCATAGTTAGATAAATGTACTACCTGTTTTATATGCAACTCTAGAAATACACCATCATCTTTCCTGGATTTTATCTCTTAGCTTTCGTTTTGGTCATGTCTACCCGTCGGTAGCCTTCCCTTCCTGAAGCTCCATTTTGCAGCACAGTAAGTGGCCTGCTTGCTGCTGGGCACTCAATCCACAGCATCTTGAAAATTCTCCTGTTGGCTGAGCAAAGACTGGAGAAAGAGGAGGTGAAGTAACACATACAGCAGTTCCCAGTGTGGATACACAGAGCAGAGCCATGTTCCTAACACTTTCCCTGATGGCTACAGCTGAACAGTGGCAGTAGAATTCATGTAAGTTTTTATTTCCCCTATCTCTCAACAGAGAAATGAATGGGGAAGATACCTGCAACACACTGGACCAGGGTTATTTTGCTTGTCCATTCTGTGCATTCTCTATGTGGATTTTCTCCTTTGTGATTTCTTCCACAGGAAAGTGCATACAGCTCATGGCCTTCTTTCTGTGTTTTACATTCCATGTTCTCAGCAAATTTTAAGACTGAAATACTTGCTGATTTTACTTTGAGACTTAAAGTTCAAGCCCCAGAAGAATAACATGGGTAAAGAGCATTTCAACAGTCAGTATTAACTTATATACATCATATTTCACTTTCCCAACCTTTTCTATTTCTCCTCCTCTCCTCCAATCCTGAACTGCTTACATGAGCAAAAAAAACCTCAGATATATTTTCTCTCAAACCTCCAAAGCACTAGACATTCTTTAAACTTTTAGTCTGAATAGCAGCTATGATTTCATCATTTTCAGTGTTCTACATTTGAATTTCACCCAAAAGTGGAAACAAAAATTATTATTTTTTTCAGATACCTCTTTGATAAATATCAGCAGTATGTTCATGCTACATGGGACACAAGGATAGATATTGCCCACATCAGTTGCTTAAAGACTCACATGGGAGGGAATATGTTCTGGCAACAGCTCTGTTTCACTAGCCTGCCTAACACCCATCACTGCTTTTTGCAACAAAAAATTCACCTGTATGTATTTCCATGTACATAAAACTTTCATCTCATTACAATGCCAAGGTAATTGTGTAAGAGAATAGACACACACATCAGACATGCCAGAGTTCTGCAAAATGCAAATTCATACTACACAAAAGATCAGGACTCAGGCTGGCTTCACAGCCTTAAAAATTGATGAAAGAAAAATGGATAATTTAGATAAGTTTTGGTGGTAGCCACAAAACCAATTCCAACAAACACTGATAAAATTTTTCATATTTGCCCCACAACATGCATACCAATGCCATGTCTAAGCAAAGCAACACTATGATTGACATTCAGCAGCAAATTTATCATGAAGAGGAATTATTTTAGAACTTTATCTTTCCAGTTTATACTTTATATAAAATCAATTGAATTAAATAGGAACTTTAGTTCTTCTAGATGCCTGGATGCACTGATGCACAGAGAAATTTATTCTTACTGTAATGAGTAATGAGTAGAGTAAGAAATAATTTTGCCTTTTAACTTGATCTGTACAATTAAATGAATAAATAATTCAACTGTTTTACATGTAATGTAAACACCCCATGTCATAATTTCTGTTGCTTCTGTGATAAAATCCTTTCTTACCTAGAGATACTATGCCCCCATGGGAAACTGTAAAGTCATACTTAGCATGCCTGAAATTTCCCTTCTGACAGGAACATGGGAACATATAGAGACAGAGGATTACTCTCTGTAACAAAAACATATGGCAGCTTGCAGCTACCTTCAAGCCATGAAAGATACATCTAATCAGATGTTTTAAGGCTTTTAAGACTGAAGAGAGAAGACAAACAGCAATCAAAGGAGAAACACAAAAATCTCTTTATCTTCCAGACAGATAGTGTCTTGCTTTTTCTGACTCTTGCCCTACATAAATGGTGCAGCAAATACAAACTAAATACTTACTAAAAATATCATGATAGAAAAATACATTGTTAATGCTATTGGAATTTTGAATTAGAAGTTTTACTTACTGAACAAGGCTTCATCAATTGTAACACTGCTAATTCTAATCCACTTCATAACTTCAATGTGCTTTTTAGCATCAAGCTACTAAATTATTGCTCTTGTCTTTTCACTTTCACAGTTCGTACTGTCTCATCCTCTACCAATTCTTTTTCTTTACTCCTTTTGGGAGCATGCTGTACTGTTCCTATTTTTGCCCCTATTAACCCCACCTCTATCCATGTGTCTGTACCTCTGCTTCCTTTCACCATTAGGCAGAGCTTTTATACTTTCAAAATCTGTTTCTCTGCTTCTTATTAGTTATCAGCTGGGTAATCTAAAATGTAGTGCAATCAAGTCACTCAACCAAAGTTGTTTCTAATGTTTTTAAGCCTCCTTATCTGTGTTCACTTGTCATCTATTTCAAATCTTTTTGTGGTTACTGACTGTACATATTTTCCTGCTATTTTCCATAAACTGCAAGAGCAATGTCCCTGCATGGTTCTTCATTTACTTTGCTGCCTGCCGCTTCTGTGGTTGTTTTCCCTACTCCCCACTCATCTCATCCTAAGGGACCCAAACTAAAGTTCTGCTTTCTGCCTGCCAGCAGTAGTTTCTGTGAGACCAGTAACTCTACAAAAGTCATCCACAGGCAGAGAACATGACTTTCTTTCCCTACTGCAATCCTTCTTCATCAAGATCTATCCTGTCCTCTGTGTAGCAGAGCTTGCCAACCTAGCAACAGCAGAGCACCTTCCTGAATAACTCACCAAGAGGAGGAAACCCCTGGGATTTGGTGTCCCATAGAGGACACCTCCCAGCCCACACAAGAAAGCACAACAGCCCCATAGAACCAGCCTGGAGCACACACACTTCTCATTGAAATCACCACCATCAACATCCCTGGGCCTGGCCACAGCTCCCCACACCCCTCAACAGAAGGACAGGCTTCTGAAAACATTAGGGCACATTTAAGATGGACCATTCAAGTCCCCTGCTGTACTTGCTCACCCACGCTGCTATATCCACAGCAAGAGAGGGACAGAGGGACAGTCCCTGCACTAGGCACACAAGGATTCAGTAGAGAAGATTTATCCTCACTGCTCATGTAAATATCAGGAGCAAAAGATGTTTGGCCTTGACAGTAAACATGCTTCTTTTGGTAGAAAGAAAATGGTATTTAACTAATTCTTTTTTCCTGACTTGTTGCCCTGGTGGGGCAGCTCAACTTTCACCTAACAACACTACTGCCACGCCAGGGACAGAATGTCCTCTACCAATACATCTCTGCACACTTTGGACCAGATCTACTGGCTGTATCTGATGCAAAACACCCGAATTTAAGGAAAATCATGATGGCAACAGGCATGCCAGGATCTGGTATGACTGGTATCTCAAAGAAAGTAAGGAACTTGCTGTTCTTTGCAGATTTTCAGACTGGTCTAGCAGTAAGAATTAGTGCTTAGCACTGTCCCGCTCCATAGCTGAAGTCCTCTCAGATCTCAGACCTCAGTCTTCGTTTCCCTCTGCCTGTTAGTGCTCTCTTTTTGTCCTATTTTGTTGTATGTCATCTCAGAGACAAGGTTAACCACTTACTCTTCATGACACCACTAGATTTACAGGTTCCTTCAACAGAAATATTTTTAATTCCCTTGTTATAATTAAATTATTTCTCTCCCCTTTCTGCCTTCCAATTATTTTCTGAAGTATCCTATATACACATTTTTCTCGTATTTCCACATCTCAGTTTCTCTTTGTCCATATGCTTTACTTCTTCCAAGAGACAAATACATTTTAAAAAATGAAAATAGAGCAATAACCATATGCTTCCTTTCTGATCTGTATCCTTATTTACCTTAGCAACATCCCATTATAATGAATGACTCATAGCATTAAGAACCAGTCAGTGTAAAAGCAGCCTTGTTTGGCCTTAAAATGGACTGATAGATAGCAAAGAACAGTTGGAGGACTAACATTTGCAGAGAGAACAGCTGTTTGTGAAAGAACATGTTTCTCCAAGACTTAATTTACTCCATGTAAAGTTTCACTGAGTACACCAAAAAACGCTCAACACATGCAAAGTACCTGGTTATGTAAGAAGGCAAAAGACTTTCTTGAGCCCAAAGAATGTTCAAAGTATCATACTTACAGACTTGTACCCACTGACATTTCCAAAGTATTTTAGTATTTAGTGTTATTTTAAATGCACCTTACTGTGGCCATTGATGATGAAAAACTCATTTTGATAAAAAACCCATAAGATAATTAGCATGATGTAAGACAGTCAAAGCAACACCTTGTAATGTACAACATACACAAAGAAGGTTTTTTCTGTTGCTTTTCTTGCTGTCTTTGAGAAAATAAAACCACCTTGAGAGCCATAATGTAAGAAAACAGACTTTTAAAAATTTTATTTTGTTATTTCATTTCACCACTCGGATTAGAAATTAATTCTTATTTTGTTGCTATTTCTTGTAATACCACTTAGGTACATCAAGAACTTCAAGGGTTGCTTCAGAAATAGTTGCTACCCCCAAACTATCAGGCATTTTTACTTTGAGGTGAAAGTGTTATGATTGCACACACAAAATGCATTGTGCTAATTTTGCTTACCAGAGTACAAATATAGTGATCTTGTCTCTCTCAAATTAGTCACTTTATATACTTCTTCATTTAATTAAACAATCCTATATCACAGTGGTGAAACAGGGGGTGTTTCATTGTCAAAGAGGAAAATCCAGTTAACAGTGTATGTTTAAGCAAATTCACAGGTTTCACTGTAAAAGAAAATTGCCACCAACCTTTGTCTTCTGTACTTAGTTCCATCGTCAATCACAATTCAACACAGAGCTCTGGAAAATATGCAAAAGCAGACTGAGCAAAATCTTTAATCTATTCTTCAAACAATAATCCTAACACAGTTTCACTTGTTGCCTCTTGGCTTTATGATCATCCCAGACTGACATTTAGAGTCAAAAGATTGGCCTTTGACACAGAGCAGATAAAACTAGGTAATTTAATTGTTGTTTCACACACATTCACTTCAAATCTACAGTCTAGTTTTTGCCTTACATGTGAGATCAGGACACTACAAGAATTTAAGCAAGGTCCCAACAGTTCAGAACAATGGCTCATCAAGCCCAGTGTTGCCTCTGCAACAGAGCAGTAAGAGATGCTTTTTCTACAATCTATTCCATCCTCCAGTCTCCAAACTGCATTAATTAGAAATGGTGGACAGGACTAACCTCCCCTGTGTACTATCCATCTCTGGAGCTGCTGCTCTTGAGCCTGCTGATACTATCCATCTCCACTGTTTCTTCTGCTAGTAAATGCGAAAAGTTTACAACCTTCAGTGCAAAAGACTTTCTTTTGAGTGTTTGAAAGTTATCTACTGCTATTTTTGTCTAGTTTCCTTCAATTCTTGCAATTTGAAGATGATGAATGACACTTCCAATAACTCTTATTTGTTGCCTTTGTGATGGTGTATTGTTTGGTGACCTCACACCTCCACCTTTGCTCTAAACTGAAGAAACCTGGATCTTTCTAAGTCCCTTTTCAGTTTGTTTCATCCACTTTATCATTTTAGTTGCCCTTCCCTCTGTTCTTTCTGAAGTGGTACTTTATCTTCCTTTAGGTCAGGAGGCCAAAACTGCACACAGTACTCAAGATGCAGGTGCATGAAGATCTTACACAACAGAAAAATAATGCAGTCCATTCTATCTTTAAAATCCTTCTTGATGATGGCCAAGATTTTTATATTTTTAAAAACCTGGTTTTGGTCTATGCTTCAAAATAAGCTAACGTATCTCAGAGAACTGTGAAAGCAGTCATGACAACTCCAAGTGCTCCTTCCTGAGCTGCAACTACCAGTTAGGAGTACATTAAATATTATGTTCAGCGTCCCAGCCTCATCAGTAAAGCCTTAGTAATAAGCCCCTGCCTTTCTAAATCTGCTCTGTTAATGAAATGTTGGGCTGTGCAGAGTTAAAGTATATATTTGAGCTTAGCTTCTATCTACAAACAGCCTTGTACCCCAGCCCTCTGGTCCTCATAGTCTAGGCAATCTTTCTACAGGAAACCTGTCTCACCTCTTTCTAACCTGGCTTCTTGAAGAAGAAAATCTCATTCAATTACACTATGTGAGAATTTGTCATTCCATTCTCCAGTTATCTTTCAACCTACTAGCCAATTTCAAACACCTTAGACAGGAGGATACTAATCTCCAATGCCATTATATCCTTTGGAACTAGAAAACTGGAAAGAAAAAGAGACCTCCACTAAAGGACAAACTAAAACACACACTGATCCTTAGAAAAAAATCTGCAGAGAAAGAGGTTTTCAGGATCTCAATTGCACAAGAAGTTTCATTTGGTGTTTGTACTTCAGTAGACATCAGAGGATGCAGTCATAAGACACAAATCCTTCAGAGACCAATCTTCATTAATTCTAACACTCACAGAAGTACATATCGATTCACCTCGGGTAATGACTCACAGGAAGCCACTTAAATTGCTTCATGGCAGGAGAGAAGCCTGGACCAGATGCAGCCTCAGCTGGAGTTGCTTTGCTCTAGTTTGAAGATGCTCTAGGATAAAATTTTCTAGTTAATAGTGGAACTAGTGCCCTACAGATCAGTACAGCAGAAGAAAACAAAGAAAACCATAAAATAACTTCTATTTACTTCACCAAAATCCACTCTTGTCAAACACAATTGCATCAATTTGCAGAACAGTCATGGGCAGTCACCTTTGGAAGACCGGATTAAGAGTAGGAAGAAAGAGGGGCATTGTCCTGTATTTCCCACTGGGCAGCCTTGCACTGGGAACATTGTCAGCAAACTGGTCAGTGCTCATCTCCAGTAACAGCAAAACCCTGCCAGTGGATGAGGCAGCAGCCCTCAGCCCATGGTGAGCGATGTGGCTGTGCTGGAAGAATTTCAGGAGAGGCAGCATCCTCCCCTTCCCACTCTGTCCCAGTCACAGCAGGGATTAAATGTCCAGGTGTTAGAAAGATAAACAACATGTCAGTAGAATTCCCGTGTTAAGATTTAGGGCTTGACATGCTTCAGTGATCCCAGACCTAGAGGGAGACTGACAAAGCCTGGGGAGAAGGATGTACCACTGATAGAGGACACACAGAATGCAGAATTTACAGACCACAAGGTCACTTGTCAGAACTCCCAAGACAATGAAGAAACTAACAAAGTCAACTCAGCAACTGTGCTGAAATCAGCTCTGTCTGGGTAAAAGGTAATTCTGGAGGGGCAGATTGCAGCCACCAACTCACAGACCACCGACCCGAGAAACCCAGCCACTCAAAAGAGAAACACTGAGCATACAGATTAACTAGCATAAGAAGCAAGGTAATCAATTAGCCAACAGAAGATAGAATTTTAATTAATAAGAGAATTATCTTCAGTGCTAAAGTCAAATACAGCTCTAAAATGAAGCCAACTCATATGCATGTTTTGATAGGCTGGACAACATGAACAACAAGTGTCATAACTTTTCCTTGAGAAGAGCAATTGTTTGCTAGTTGTCGTAAGTATAGAAGGTTTGTTGCAAGGAAACCTGGATTTTTTTAATTTCACTTTTTTTTTTTGTTGCTGTTGATATCTTTGTTTTCCTTCTCTGTCTGATCAAAACACATTGTTTCTAAACACTTTACACACGATAAAGTACAGTAATCTTCTACAATCTCAACCAAATCAGGTACTTTTCAGTGAAGGAACTTGTTTTCCTGTAAAGTTACTATCAAAGCATTTAGTTGACTAAGACTTATATTTTCAAATTCTTATTATGCCCTCGATAATTTCAATAGGACTATTAAATTAGATCTTTATGTATGTAGGCAGCAGCCCCATGTGAGGAGAGGTGACTGGCACCAGATGATGCAATGCAAGTGGGAAAAGAGAGAAGCCAGAGAACAGTAACAGCTTTCCTCTTGTTTTTGGCAAACCAATAACTGGGATGATCTGTGTTAGTGATACTGTACTAAGACTGCACCAACTGACTAACACTGATCTGATATTTTAAGCTAAATTATAAATAAGCAGTTAACTTCTGCCTTTAGGAAAATTAACTAGACTACCATAGAATCCACAATTATAATTTTCAGTACTACATAAATCCCTGATGGAGAACAGCATGAACCTTGAGTGCATATGTGCCCTATGACAAGAGAGCTGTTGCACATAACAGAACAGGTTACATTTTATAATCCAGATCTGCATCATGCCTTAGCAAGAATCTTTTGTGTTCAAAAACACAGAAAATGAAGGAACTGTGATTATGCCTTCAGAAAAAAAGCAGCACAGAATGCATAATTTGTCCCAAAAAAGGGAGAGTGATTGATTGGTTATTTTTAAAACAGACAGTTTTCATGGAAGAGTTCAGACAGGTGTCACACAAAAAAAAAAACCCAAACCGCTACATAATTAACAGAGCAACAGTCGGGTTAGCAGCAAGAATGGGAAGAGAAAGGGACCTGGAAAATGAAAGGCTAAGATTAAATTAGATTTGTACAACAGCAGCCTAAATCAACTCAGGGTGTCATTCACTTGTAGAGAGTCTAAAACAGCAGAGGCAGAAAAGATAAATATGGCTCCTGTCAGATTTAATGGCCTGTTAACAATATGGGGTTTGTGAATTTGGCCTCTTTATTGCTGATGATTTTAGCAGTAGCTTTCTAGCAGTGAGCTCACTACTCATTCTAAAGTTAACTCCCTCTAACACTTCTTTGAAAGATCCAACAGAAACACAAGCAGCTGCCAATGTCTTCAGCTACCCTTCACCTAATATTTTTTATGGCGCAATCAAAAGTTTCAAGACATAGTGGAATCACACAAAAAAGTAAAACCGAATTCTCCAGCAGATATGCTGACTGTGCTTTGCTAAAAACTATAATGCAAACATACAAAGCTGTTGTAGATATCTCTCAGAGTTGAAGAGCCCAAGGATATTTGCTGTACAGCATACCTGGTGCCCTCAGCAGAGAGGAATTAACCAAAGCTGAGAATAATGCTGTGACCCACACAGCTGGTAAATCCCTAATAAAAAAGGATGTGCAGCAAGACATTGTGAATCAATGAGGCAGCACAGGAAAACATTTGCAGTTGGATTTTATAGATGCACTTCGTCTCGTTTTCCCTAAAACAACAAGACAATCATTCTGTACCCAGAATTTAAAATTAGACTTTATCTCTAGTAATATTTTACTCGTAATTAGTGCTAGTGGAAATGTGTGACTTTTTTACTTCTGTTCAAAACATCTTTCCTGTTAATAATCTCCATATTTTTACATCCTTCACTTTTCAAATTGCTAATATCATGTTAGGAGGAACCAGGATAAAGTGGATAGAAATTGCACAGATCTAAGGTCCTGAAAATGCAATCCTTACTCATGCATTTGAATGTTCATTAAAAGCAGCAACTCTATTAAAATTTATCATGATCCTTGAGTGAATTCACCAAACACAGAAGAGCAGCTCAGGGACACAGAGGGTATGTTCCACAGTGAGCAGATTACAAAAAGCTATCAGTATACTTAGGAATAACCCTGCTACTGAAAAAGTAGTACATCAACTACTGCAGTCACATCAACTTAACTCTCCCTTGGAAACAGCTGAGGATAAGAAACACACAAGAAATAACATGGGCAGTGTATTGCAGGCTCCTGACCCCACACTACACTTGCTACAGCCTTACACAGGATATAATAATGGAATGCAAGTTATTTTGAAGAATCATAAGAATTGGAGGAAGCCAGAAAATCTGGTCTTACTGTCCTGATGCCTGCCAAGATCCCACAGCTGGAAGTCAGCTCAAAATGTTGTTATATTGTGAGCCTATTCCAGAATTGTAAATTAACATGAATTCAAACCATGGATCTAAACATAGATTAATATATTTGCTCTCTAATGGTAAACTGAAAATAGAATAGTTCTTCTCAGCTTAGACCAAGTTAAAAAGCAATATAAATGTAAGATTTTTCTTATTTTGTTTTAGGCAAGATTTTCATGGGGAGGAGAGGGAAATAGCATTTCTGATGCTTGTGACTTTTGTGTGCTTTTATATAATTTCTCAAAGCTCCCTACATTTCAGCCTGATCTACCTTTATTTTTCCATTTCCTAAAAGATCATCAGAAATTGGCTTTATTCTGTTACAGAACATGTCTTTGAAAAGAGATAAGCTGCAAGTGACAAATCAAGGAAGAAAAAAAAAAGCAGAAAGTTTTGGCAGAAAGTTTTGGCAGAAAGAAAATATTTCCTAAGACAACAGGGACAACCTGATGAGGACCCATCTGTGAGATCATGAAGAGATATCTTTCTGTATATTTACATAAAATAGCATTATAGTAAGTTACAACAATTGTGAGAGCAGCAACTGTATCCGAATTAGAAATAAGAGCATGATTGATTGTGATTCCCCAGCCACAGCAGACAGACAAGAATAAAAGAAATTAAACTTTTAAGTTTACTACATGTTCTTACTGCTTTTGTGAAATTCCAGGAAATTTTTTTTTTTTTTTTAAATGTAGGCTTTTGGCAAGTATGCCTCAAGCAGTATCTTCCTCCAATGGCCTCTGTGGCAGTAGTTCTAAGGCTTGAGGCTTGATTTTAAGTTTTAGTAAGAATAATCAAGGGGACCTTTAACAATTTGTAGTTTAAATGGAGGTATTTTTTTTTTTAATGTATTATAAGAAAAGCTGATCGATGCTGACCCTTAATATTCTCATGCACTGCAGTACTAGTTGAACGTACTATTCTGCCTTAGTTGATAAAGTGAGAAGCACTATTTTCTTTGTCTTCCCTTGTTACATGGATTGTTATGAATACACTCAGCTCATAACTGTTGTTTAAAATGCTCACTACATACCTATTTACCTGTGGCTGTGCACTGGTTACACACACAGGAACATCTTGCAAAATCTTTGTGTTAGGAGCACGGTCAAGAGGCATAATTGGTAAATGCACTTTCCTGCCTTAAGGAACAAATAACCATCACCCAACTATGTTTCCTTTGCACAAGAGTATTTTGCTTCAGCTCCTCAAGTGTATCTTTTTGTTTGGCACCCTGACATCCAAGCTGACTAATGAATGCCTTCATGCCAATAACCAACAGAAACACAGCAAGCTCTCCTTAATCTGCAAGACTGCCACAAACATATCTTCCCTTAATGAATCCTCATTTGTACTTTTTAATTTTGTTAGACCTTACATGCCATGACATAAAATTTGCACTTCCCCAAAATACAACTTGCTTTCTAATTTTGCAGATAAATGAACTAACCACAAGACCAAACTGATGGAGTCAAATGGAAAAAAAAAAACCAAACCAACAACAAAATGTCCCAACAGAAAACCACCACACATAAACACTTATTTTCCACACATTTTCAGACTTATTTTTCATAAGTCTCAACTCGTGACTCAATCATTTTCTTAAAGCAAAGCACAAGAGCACAATAGCTTTACTCTCTCAGAACAGAGCAGCTGAGAAAGAAAGAGCATTTTTCAAAGCCTGTTTGATTTTGATGCACACCTCAAGGAAGATAGGTGCTCTGTAACAAACTTGTTAAAA
Organism: Vidua macroura; assembly: GCF_024509145.1. Lineage (NCBI taxonomy): Eukaryota > Metazoa > Chordata > Aves > Passeriformes > Viduidae > Vidua > Vidua macroura. The sequence goes on along the minus strand of NC_071571.1, from coordinate 82,632,233 downwards.
ACAATTCTGCATTTTTCAATATGAGATAGGAAAGGAAGTTTGTTTGTTTTTTTTTTTGGGGGGGGGGGGTTTAATATTTTCATGCTTATCCACCAACTTTACCAGCAAGTAAGAGGAAAACAAAATAAATAAATAAATACATTTAAAAAAAAAAAAAAGAAAAAAAAAAAAAAAAAGAAAAAAAAAAAAGAGGTATCCACATCCAATTAAAAGTTGCAGACCTATCTTATTCTATGAAGGAGACTGACAGAATGAGGGGGATTGTTTTTTAGTTTCATGGAGAAAATTTAATGCAGTATCTTATCAGCATAAACAGTACTGGGTATTTCTGGAAAAGTTGTACAGTAGAAGAGATATGTTTTTAATAATGTACTTTCAATTTTACTAAGTGGTCAAATTACATTAAAGTACAACACAGATGGGCAGTATTATTTTAACTCTCTCTGAACACAGCTGTAAAGACTTTTTTCCAGCCAAGGTACTTCAATATCTACAATAAATTTATTCAAGCAGACCTTTTTGGAGTATCCTGCAAAAAAGAATGGTTTCCAGCCTTTTTTAACCCATGTCACCTGTGCTTCAAACCATCCACTACATCTTATGAATTAATCACTATTCATACAAAGTTCCAGTTATGGTTCCCAACTTTAAGAAATGGGAAAGTCAGTATAGACGTTTTGGGTTTAGCTTTTGTTGGCAGAAGTTTTTGAAGAAAAATAGAACTACTTTGCAAGATTAGGAGGTTTAGTCATTTTTACCCATTTCCTGGAGCGTATTTGTCTTACTGTGAGGAGAATTAGACCATTTTAAATATTAGATTCACAGGCACAAGTGAGAAAGAAAATAATGGTGTTTGATTTATGAAACAGGAGGAACAGACATCTTTGTCATTACAAGGGAGTATTGTTGAAAATAAGTCAATGTAAAATCTTTCTACAGAGAGAATACAAAAGTGATCTCCAGAAAACATCAAGTTAGATGTGGTTAAAGTGAGGCCCCATGAATAGGCTGGTCATTTAGTTGAGTTCATATCTTGAAATAAACTGCAAAGCACTTTGCTGCTTTAAATGCTTTCAGAAGCTACCAAAATCACCAGCTTCCTAAAAGAACTGTTTGAAACATGACTTATATTTTGTTCCTCCTGCCTTCCTCCTATCTTTGCTTTACACCTTCTTTCCCTGCCTGTTGTACAGATTCCCATTCAGCTGAGCATCCATTTTCCCAAGGGTTTTCTCCTGGCAGCATTTGGCAACTTCAGTTTGACTGTTTCAGCAGAACATGAAAGCAAATGGATGCTCAAGCTCCACTGGGGCTAGAGGGAGAGAGTGGGGCAAATACTTGGCCACCACAGACACGCATGGATGCTTTTTCAGTTCAGCCTAGGATTTGGCTTACATTTCTCATGAAAGGTCCAAGATGCTGCTTTGTGCAAAATAGCCAGGCAGAGGGCTACTCTTGGAGAAATATAAAATAAGTAGCTGGTCCAACTGCACCCAGGCTTATAGGAGGTTCTGGCCACCAACACAGCACACTTCAAATTTCTCTTTCTCCCTCTCTGGTGCAGGGCAGCAGATACAAGTTTCTTAATGCATCCTCTCTAGAACTACCATAGTTAGGGGGTTTATCTTTTTGCGGTGTTATAAAAAATAACCATCTTGGAACCATCTAATTTTTCTGACTAAACTTGTCAGTAGAAGTGAAAAGGACCTGCTGAAGAAAGATTTGTGACACATGAAAGTAAATCTGGAGTACAGCTGTGCAACTCATAGCTCAGGAACTTTAAAAAGTATCTGGAAAACAATTCTTATAAAACAGAAGTGAAAACTGTGTATGGTGCTAATTCTAACAGCCTGACACTTGAGGGGGGAAACAACTCATAAGGCCCAAAGAGAAACATTCATGCAAGTAACCAGAATGTATAAATGAAACAGAAAAACTGATTACACAAGTGGCATTGACTCTTCAAAACATCCTTAGGAGCATTTTCAGGTGATCAGGTCTAACCATAAAATCACAGAATCAAAAAATCATAAAATGGCCTGGATTGGAAGGGGCCATAAAGATCATCCAGTTCCAAGCCCCTGGCATGGGCAGGGACACCCTCACTATGAGGCTGATCAGAGCCTCATCCAACCTGACCTTGAACACTTAGGGACAGGGCAGCCACAGCTTCTTTGTGTAACTTGTGCCAGTATCTCACCACCCTTACAGTAAAGAATTTCATCCCAATATATAATCTAATTCAGTTTGAAGCCATTCCCTCTTGTTCTATCACTACATATCCTTGTAAAAATCTCTCTCCAGCTTTCATGTAGGTCCTCTTTAGGTATTGGAAGGTGCTAAAATGTGACCCATTGAACTTTCTCTTCTCCAGGCTGCACTCTGCTTCGTACTGATGCCATATCATATAAATATGTAGTATCAAGCTCCACTTGAAAAAACATTTTATTTAATTAATTGAACAGACATGGAGGGGGTTGGGTGATGCTTTGTGGGTTTTTTGTTTCCTGGTGGTTTTTTGGTTGTTGGGGAGTGGGGTTGAAGAGTAGAGTGATTTGGAGTGACTCATGAATTGGGGTTCTGACAGATGAACTTTGACAAATCTAGCAGTTTTAATCTATCACCATTCCTAACTCCCCATGTCATTTTTCTACAGAGATTAGCACACTAACAGATCAAAATGCATGACTCAATTATTCCAGTTCACAGTGCAGAATATCAGCTTAAAGCACTAATGAAGGTGTGGTTTGTGCTAAGACATCAGACCATGAACTGAACCTAAAAATGCTGTGCACACACATTTCACCAAGTCCGAAGATGTGATGGCAAGTTCTGGGATGGCAAACTAGATGCAACAGCACCTTTATTCACTCAGCAAAGGAGAGCAGGACCCCTCAGGCAGATGGGTACGCTTCTGAGATGAGCTGGCAACACTTGCATTGTCCAGTTTCCTAACTGACCATATCTTCTGTTCATCCCTTTCTTTCAGCTGGCTCACTGGACTGGTTTGTATCTTCTGCAAAAGGCTAAGCACAAGTCAGATCTCCCAAGGCTTACATTAGTTGATATAAGATCATTAAATATATTGTCAAATATATATTTGTCAATATATATAAATACATAATATTATAATATATATGTCTATAAATTAGTCATTGTAAGTAGTTCAGAAATAGATTTTTCTGAGAAGGAAACCAGGAAATTACTTACTGCTTAAATTTCTATATCCTGTTTTCTACTGTCACATTTAGAGTGCCTCAATTTTTCATAATTTCTAAGTGCATGTTACGACTGAAGAAAGAATATTTCAAGTCTAATCTAACACTTTCTGATTAATTTCTCCCCAATTTCCTGTAAATGTCCCCATAAAAATTGTAAAGAAAATCAGTAGTTAACAGAGATAAGCTCTGCTCACTTTGAAAATTCAGTCACTAAATAGAGAATCCTGTTTTAAAAATATCTGAGAGGAAATTTAGAAGAAAATATCTATTGAGCTAAAAAAGAATTTGTTGGAAAAGTCAAACTAAAATGTAAAAGGTGTTAGCAAGCTCCATGGCAGTTCTTTCTTCCTCAAGATAACTTGTTGGATGTAGATAAAAAGTGGTTTAAACCAATTTTCTGTAAAAGGAAGAAAAGTAAATTTAAAACCTCATGTGACTAGAATTTGTTTAGTGTTCAAATAATGAATATCATTCTGCTGTCAGTCCTGCTCTGTCCTAGCTAACCTCCTTCATTTTTATTAATTCCTCTATGAATTGTCAAATCTCTAAGTAGTATCCTAAATGACTGCTACTCATGCATTCAATAAAATAACAGTTCACTTATAATGCACAAAGTCTTGTAGTAAATAATGCTGATAGCACATAAAATCACTGATAAAATATACTATGTAGGTTTACATAAGATATGTAAAATTCATTGAATTTACCAGGCAAAACCTAGGTAAACATTTTTCCCTATTCTCCCAAGAAACAGTAGGTATGAAAACTACAACTTTAAGAAAGTAAACTACTCTGCATTAATGCAGATATAAAAAAAAGTGAAAAAAAAGTAGTGATGAAATGGGTAAACTATATATGTGAAGTAAAACACATTTTGTGTTTGGAATCAAAGTAGAATTAAGCATGCTTTGCAATTCCCTTCTTTCTCTGTATCTCCCATGGCATGAACATTCAGTCAGAAAAGGCAGTACTGGAAGGGATGAAATCTTTAGAGTTGGTTTAGTTGTACCAGTATCTCTCAGCTGCAGAGTATCTTTCCAGTCTCTTTGTTTCCCTTTTCACTTCTTCTCTTGCACATACACTTTTGTGCCCAGTGCTGCTGAAAGCTCAAAGGTCTGCATCTGCTCCCAGATCAAAACCTGTTTGTCATTAAATTATAACTTTAAACAAAAAAGGCAAAAAGACACTAAAAAGGGGGAGCAAGTGATAACTGGGATCATCTGCTTTCCTCTGCCTTCCTGTCCCTAATGTCACCAGAAAATAATAGCTTCACTGAAGAGTATTTACAAGTCTGAAAAGGAGGAGTAGTGAAGTTCAAGGATACATCTGGAAAGAAGTCAAATTTATCAACCACTAAGAGGAGTAAAACATCTTTTTCCATGCACTGAACAAAAGCACAGTTAGTACTTAAAACACAGTAATAAAAACTCATCTTAGGTGCTTATGAAGGAAAGAAGCTGGTTTTGCACCCAGCTTATTCATTTGGATCAATGAACCCTCCTGTTTCCAGCTCAGACCTTTCCTAAGCCCTTCCTTGAAGTCTGCTAGCACAGACCAATAGATATCTTCACATTTCTCAAGCAGATGGGTTCCAGATCTAGCTAACCTAGCTCAGCTTGTGATGTCCTTGTGTGTCCTTTTCCCTTCCTTCTCAATCTTCCTCAATTAAGATTAAGAATTTTAGGGAACAAACAGGTGTAGGTGATGGGCTCCTGCAGCTCCCAGTCCTATCCATTCTGTCATTTTTCATCTGTAATTCTGATCAGAAGTGTACTCCTCCTACAAAGAGGGGCATAGCCAGAGGAAAGGGAATGCACACAGACTGAACAGAGGAGCACCCAGCAGGAACGATCTGCCATCAGGTGAGGCATGTTTTGCTTCTGCACCCTAAACTGGCAGATATCTGTCCCCTTTTTACAGCTGTCCTCTACTCAGCCTTTAGGTTAAAAGTTTAGCACTTCATTTTCACTGATCCCTGATTATGCATTACTCATAGTAGTTTTAATCTGTGGGTATTGTTCAGACTAGGTTTATTTTTCTCTTCCAGTATTTCACTATTTGTGTATGTGTCATCTAATGTAAGGGTTGTGGTGGTAATTGCTACCCTTCTGTGGAAATGCTCAGTAATCACTGCATAAACCTTGCATAACATCCAGAAAGCAGCTTCGACTTGGCTCCAAGCAGCCTTAATTTACATATCCAAGTGTATTTTTGTAAAGCAAAACTAAATATGTGTTTATCAGAGAAGTCATACACTCAAAACTACTAACTGGCCTCTTTTCCACATAAAGGTTGTCTGTAGAAGGGAGCTGGAATTTACTGCCAGGACATCAGCTATTGTCAAGCAGAAGTGCTTCTGCCCAGAAACACACAATAATCCCATTGCCAAACCTAAGATTAGCCTTGGGCAAGATACTGTCCACATTGCATGACCAATTATATCCATCAGGACAAAAAGAAAACAAAATGTACAGACAAAACCCAAACCCAACACAAAAAGAAATCCAGAAGAAAAAAATATTTGACAATTTTTTCCTCTAGGTGACTCAGGTCTTGTGCCCATCTATCATCTCAGTAGGTGTTTTGGTGATTACAGCAACAATACACAGCAAAAAAGGGGCCAAACAGCAAGGCAGAAAAAAATTGCTGATGGCATACAATTTTAAATTATTTAATTCAATTAATCACTTAAAAAATTATGATGATCTAAGTTAGCTGAACAGAGCAAGCAGTATTAAGGATCAAAATCTGCATCACAATTAGACAATACCTCGTCATGCCAAATATATCTGAAGAACTATTTACAAAGCGGATTTAATCAATAGTTGACAATAATACTGCCCTTTAGATTGAATAATGCCAATAGCAATATATATAAACACATGTCTTCGGGTTTTTTTTGAGAAATAACCTTCTGAAAAAAAAAATTAGTAAGAAAATGACAGTAAATGAGCCATAGTTCCCTCCAAGCAAAAAAAAAAAAAAAAAAAAAAAAAGGGTTGTAAGAGCAGCACGTAAATGGAACCTTAATTAAAAGCTTCAAAGGCAAATATTAGCTAAATAATTCAAAAATCTATATATAAATAAATAAATAAGTAGAGAATGTGACATGTGACAGCATCACAAGGAAGGAAAAAGCCCATGAAGGGCAGGAGAACAGGAGAACTGAAAGAAAAAGTGTACTATGGTCTATAAAATTGAGATGAAAGAAGACAATTTAAAGATCCCTTGATTTTCACTACTGTCTTAAATTAACACAGGCTGAAGAAATACTTTCTGAAGTAACTGTGCACATAACTTTAAAAAAATTATAAAGCTTTCACAGTGGAAAAAAATTGAAGAACACATTTCAGAAAGGTATTGGTACTGAAATGCTTAATAACAAATCTACTCTACATTTGTATTTCTGGAGGTAAATTTAAAAAAAATGTAGGTACATAAAATGAGACTAAGGCAAAACTGAAAGTAAGTAGACTCCAAAATTGTGCCTTCTCTGCTTTCCAGTCAGTTGACACCTAATCTCCAAGGCATCTAAACACTACGTGCACTTCAGCCTCTGATCTCAAATCCAGGAAGAGTAACTGCATGTCCAGAAGTGTCCCAGGTCTGCACAGCAGCCTTTCCCACAACAGCTCTCTTGTTGGTACATCATTCATGCCACAGCTTGAACAAGTTCAGAAAGTGGGAGTTCAACACCACTCCAGTTTGCTAAGCAATAGCGTGATTACCGTCTCAGAGTATGCTAAAACAACCACAACTCTGGGAATGCAACTGTAGCTCTCTGCCTGGCTTGAGGATTTTTATATTGATTTTTGTGTTAAGCAGGCCTCAGAGAAAACACAGAAACTGACCTGGAAGCAAGGACAGAAAGACCGTGCATTCCCAGCAGAACTCCAAGCACGGAATTCATCTCCTAATGCAGGTGTCTGGGCTTCCTCTGTAGCCAAGAAGGGGCTAAGCAGCACAGACAGAGGGCTCCAGACAGCAAGTCACTCATCCTACAGCAGACATGTCAGTCAAATGAATCACTCGAGACCAGCTCACTCCATCACTGACTGTAGCAGAGTTTCAACACCAGCCTAGTATTAACACCCACTTGCTGGCACCTAAAGTCCTACCTTTACTAGGTAATCTACTGTGGATTAATTGCCCCTTGATTCACTCACTCACATCCAGAAAAAGCCACCTTCCTTGTTGTACACTGGTAGAGGTGCAACTCTACCAGTGTACAACAGGGAAGAAAGAAGTTTCCTATCTAAGAGTTGTGCGGCAATAAGTGCACATCAATATCAGAAAAGAAACAAAGTTATGATCCCTTTCAACAAGTAATGCAGCAGCACCACCAGTTTTCCCTATTCTGAAAAAGTATCCCCACTTCTTTATTAAGAAAATATACTTCAGTTGTTTAAGTCCTTTCAGGTATGAAGACAAAGCTGAAATTCTAGGCATCCTGTCCTTGAATTCACTGATAGAACTGTTGAGAAGTTCACTGTACTTGTCGAGCATGAACAGATCTAGAGGTTATTTGGTTAAAAGTGGCAGCTGCACCTGAATCAGCTCTCACTTTGATTTAAAAAATAAAATGCTGAAGGAAGGTTAACTAAGAGTAGAGACAGCAGCACTGAGCAAAAACAGTTCTGGGAGAAACTGTTTCACAAACTTCTACATAGTCTTCCCACAAAAAAAAAAAAAAAAAAAAAAGCATAAAGTGATTCCATGATTATTTCTAAGGTAAGGAAGATGACAACACAGAGGTTTAGTTGATCCCATGTCTATACAGGACTCTTACAGTTCAGAGAGAAATGCTGACTTTTTGGAGGAGCTGTACAAGTTATTTTGAATGAAGATGATAGAGCTGAGTGATAGATAGGGCTTTTTTTTAATGTCTTTATATCTATTATATCAATACTTACTTTTTTCTACATAGAATAAAAACGGTTGTTCTGTCCTAGATAGAGAACTTTCAACAGTAAATGCTGTCAGAAATTTCAGAATGAGTCAGTATTACGTATTAACTAATAATATGTAGGTATTACTAGTTAATAGCAACAATTTTCTGGATGCATTATGGAAGAAACACATTGTCTGGATAACTGGAAGAGTTATCCACATTGGTAGACATGAAGGATCTGTCATCAACCAGCTGTAGAAAGAGGTCGCAGGAAAGGTGAGGGGAAGGAGATAATTGCTTGAAGGATTCAAGGCCAGAGAGTCCACTGCAACCACAAGCTGGCATTTAAAAACTGCTGACTGAGAAGACAATGCCTTATAGAAAGAATTGCCAGACCACTAGCAAAAGTCCACAACCTTTTATAGAACAGTGAGACAAGATGTTGGGAGGAAAGGAAACAGACAGGAACTGACACAGAATTTATGGTGTAAGGCTGCAAGAGTTAAGAGATGCCAAGGAACAATCTATCCATAAGATAATTTAGTCCACAAATAGTTACCAATTCTGGAGATTCCCAGAACCTTCACTGTACCTCTTAACATGGGCAAAGGTAAAAGCACATTGTACCAGACAGTCAGCATTCTACAGAAAGTGAGAAACCAACGCAGAATCTCATGGCATAGAATAGCAATCTATTTTGCAACTCAGATGGGAAGTTCCTGTTCCACCCTTTGCTATTAATGGACAAAGTCATCAGCCTTCTTGCAGATAACATTGTTACCTTTTCAATTGTATGCACTGCCCTTAAATTCTAGTGAAAGAGAAAAATAGGACAGACAGCAAACAAAAAGGCTTTTTTAGTCTTTCTCAACCCAACCTTGTTCTAGAAATGCAGTGAACCATATCTTCAAACTTTTTTAGAATATTTTAGATTTAAGAAAAAAAAAAAAGTAGGTCTTTGTCCTGATACCACAAACATAGAATACAACATGTGCATGATATTTGCCACGCAACAAAAGAGTGATTTGAGGCAGGGGTTACCAAGACTTAAAGGGATGTCATTAAAGGGCCATTATCAAAACAGAAGAGTGTATTGTTTAGCGTGACAAATCAGATTCCAGTCCTGTCACCTATAAACAATGCTTTTTGTAACTTTCTAGTACATGTTTTCAGTGATTTGTGCCTTTCCATAAGCAGAACGTTAATGTACATACAGTAAGTTCGTTCCTTCTCATTGCAGATATTCAGTCTCTGTCCTGAACTAGATGAAGCAAATTCCTTCAGCACTCAGAGAGAAAAACATAAAGAAACAAGAGTCCTTAAGAAGGAGAAATAAGGAGTTACCTGCTAGAATACAAACAAACAAGCAAACCCAACTCTACCCACAGTCAGCATTAGTCATAGAATGCATTACTTGACATTTTAAAATAATTTACTGGACTGCAATTCTGAAACACAACCAACTCAGACTAAGTTAAACATATTAATATTAAAAAAAATATAACACAGGCTTTTATGTAATGTTGCAATATGCCCTTGCAATATGCACTTATTATTTAAGTATATGTCACACTACACAGTTTTGCGTAAACACTTGATGAAGAATCCTCCTACATACCCATTTACTGGGGAAGAATGAACTTGTGGAGGAATGTTAACTTTGATTTTTATAGGAATAAAATCACAGTCTAAATCTATCTTTTCCAAGTATTAATAAACTTTATCACCTCACAGAACTGCAGTATAAAAATGATGAACCAGTATCTTTTTAATTTGAAACACTTCATTGTGAACCATAATTACTGATCAGCCTCATGAACAATGCAATGTCACATCCAGTGGCCCTCACAGGCTCAGCTGGAAGATAGATGTTCACATTTTCATGGTGGGCTAAAATAAATTAAAAAATGTCCCGTGACAACACAATCGAAGTTGATCCTAGCTGACAGTCTTAAGCTATTAATTTCTTCAAAATGCCAAGGAAGCCTGCCTAGTACATCAAAATAGCTTGCAAAGCACTACCATGTGCTCCCAAAGTTAATAAATTCAAGTATGGCCATTTATTTTCAAATTCTGTATCGTACTAGAAGGAACTTACTTTTCCTCATTTAGGCAAATCTCTTTTTAGAAAGTTCAAAGAAACAGAGACAGCATTGGTGAAATTAATCCACAAATAAGTCAAGCTATGAACATGTAAAGATTTTTTTAGGAATGGAAAGACATTTAATAAATGCTTCTGTAAATTAGTGAATATCTTAAAAATTAAGATATTCCCATCTGATCAAGTAATAACAGTTCCACAATCTTTGTTTGCTGTGTTTAAAGCCAGCTGTATCTGAGCAAACTTAATGGCTGGAGAGCTTTATCCATAGTACACTATTTCTAAAGTAAACAGTTTTATTTCATGCCATGAATGAGCACATTAAGAACAGAAGTCACAAAGGTTTAGGAATAAAATCAACCATGAGTGAAGAGATGTAAAGACAATTATCTTTCTGCTTCACAGTTTAACCTTTAAAGCAAATGTCCCACCATTGAGGAAAAAACAGACTGCTTTTGGGAAACAAGAAATTACCTTAATATATATAATAATATTATCAAGTTGAGCAAGGAATTCTGCATCAAAGTGAAAAATAGGTGCTTGTGGTGCAAAGCAACAATTTCCAGCAATTACAGAGATACAGGTTCCACATCCAGCTATCATGAATGCTGTCAGCAGCCAAGTGACTCCCTTGCTAGAGCTCCAGGAAGACAGCCTTAGACACAGTTGCATGAATACAGCCACCAGAAAGCCGATCTAAAGGACTGAACAGGACATCAGACTTCTGGAGCATGGGGCCACTGAGCAGCTGCATGGCAGAGGGTGGCCCTGTCTATGACTGTCACTAAGGGCTGTTAAGTCATTTCTACCAAGCAGCTAATATCCATTGGGTTGGGCATTGGGAAGGCAGCAAAGGTTGGCTGCAGGAAACTTAAAAATCCTCATGCTCTCACCCAAAATGAGCTGAAGATTAGTTTGGGTGCAGAGGGTACTAAAGAGGGCTGACAGGCTGCAAGCTGCCCCCTGTACTGTAGCCATAGTCCCCTGCAGGATGTGGGGGTCACACAGGAGTGGTGGGAGGGCTGTGCAGCTGATCCATGAGGGACAGCCAGCCAGAAGGCAGGAAAATAACAGCACAGGCAGGGTCTGCCCTCTCTCTGGCACAGATCCACTGTGGGCAAGCAGAGCAAGGTGAATGAGAACTGCACGATTCACCAGCAGTCACCAGACAAGGGCAAATCAGCAAATCAGATCTGGTGTCAAGCTGGGAAACCCAACTGACAAATAGGGAATAGCAGAAGACAGAATTCTGCACAGACACGTAACACAGCTCAGGTACAGAGCATCACTGGTCAGGGCCATGAAGGCCCATTAGTGCCCTCAGGGCCCTGGCACATGCCAAGTGTACAGGGAAACAGAGAAAGGTAACCTGAAACTCTCAGCAGTCCACACAAAAATAATGTTTCTGGACTGTAGCTCAATCCTTTTTTGCTTGGCTGTAAGACAGTGACCAGAATACTTGGAGACAATCTTCCCTCAGCTTCTTATTTCTTCTAATTTATAGGTTCTTCTATTTATCTTCTTGTACAACTACTGTTCCACCAGTGTGTGTGGCACAGATACACAGTCTGGATTGAGCTCTTGGAGAACTGAGGAAAATCAACAAATCTGAGTTGGTTCTCAAAATGAACCAGAGACAAGTGTAGACTACAATGTATACAGTGCTAAGATAGTATCTTAATTGATATACATGCTTTTGCTGTGGGAAAATGCGTAGTGTATTTACAGGAATAAAAACAAATACAAAGCAGTATTACAATGACAGTCATCAATCAAAAATAACTGAAAAATAAACATATATATTACATTGTTAGGCAAAACAGCCACTCTGCACATTGAAAAGATTTCAAAAGGGTTGGCATGTCCTGCCACCATTAAGCCACTGATAAATAGCCATTCAAAAAATTCAAGAGTCCTAGATTTTATTTACATGACAGAGTTTACAGATGACTTGCATAAAATAAATACTTCTATTCACTCTTCCCTCTGTCCTTCTTCCCTCTGACCTAGAAAATTATAAAGATGTGAATGTCTGTTCAAAGGCAGAACAAGCCACTGTGGTTTCTGAATACTCAAGAAGTAAATAATCATATCATACTTAAGGGCACAGAATGGTGAGCTATTGTTATGATAATGGTGGATACCTCTGAAATAAGTGAAATTTGTATTTAGGAACAGGTTTTAAGGTGATATATGTTTACTTAGCCAATCTTCTACCCAATCCAGACTTTATTTTTTTTATGTGTGCCCCATCAAAAGGCCACTTAAATATTTCAAAGATGTATTATAGTAACATTTAAATGTTATAAATCCTAATGCTCTCATGCACCCAAAATATTAACTTTTTTCAAAATAGGTTTAAAATAAAAAATAAATTTTGTGTGATACTTTATATGATTGATTGACAGTTAATTATGAGAGGAATTCAGCCGAATTTCTAAAATATTAAAGTCTGTGAAAAAGTATTCCAAGAGATGATGAGGAGTCATACAAAATAACACAAAAATAGTTGTCTTTTCCTGACAATTCAGTGTTTTACAGGAGAGATAGACCTCCCAATATGCCAGTTTTCTCCTCCTTTGTTTTCATTTTCCTTATGGAGTTCTGCTATTTGAAACACACAAAAGCATGCCAGATTTTTAAATGATAATTGAAGATATATTGGGCTAGTTCCTACTGCAACAATGTCAGTCAATAAAGCATAGAAGATATTTCAGAATGAATCCCAAATCATTCAGGGTTGATCAAACCTGATTAATGTGATAACCTGAACTTTAAGAAAGTTCATGCAGCCCTGTTGAGCCACAGCTCTCTGCTGAACCTGAAACTGAGCTACCGAGTCTGTGGCAAAGGTGGAATGAGGAAGAATACTGTCACCATGTTTTCAGATGAACAGCATGCTCTACTGGCCAGCTCAGCATAGCCACAGCCCTGATTGCTCTTTTCCCTGTGTCCTAACTACTGGAAAGGCTGGAATTAAGCCTAAGCTCTGAAAGAGTGAAATGAAGTCCCCTCCACCCTCCTTTCCCTGTGCATGTCCATAAGGAAGAGCTCTGTTTCAGTCTCACATACCATGACCAAAAATATGGGTTTAAAAAAAAAAAAAAACAGCTGTTCTCTACAGCCAAGTCAACTCAAATATGGCAAAACCAGGCAGCTGGTTTGTATCTCCATACATAATCAAGCTGTTGAATGGAGGTGTTACCAAAATCAAATACTTCATGCAGCAGTAACTGTGGAAGTCTTTGCCAAGATTAAAAGTGTTGCAGATAACATGCAGATTTGCATTAAAATGTCTGGAAAATATAATTTCATTATTAGCCTATAGTGCAAGGAAGGTTGAAAGGGGGCTAATGTGACCTTTTCGTTGCCTCCTGCTCAAGAAATCTGAAAAGAAGGTCTCACATAAGAGGTTTGCAGGAACCAAAGCAAATCTATCAAGGGCACAGGCGTACACATTTTACAAGGCTCTGCTCTTCCCTTGTGAGCTTCGCTCTCCTGTCCTTTCTCAGATCTCAACTCCTCTGTAGAGTCAGACTATCTGTTCTAGGATACATGGATCACCCCAGCAGAAGTCTCTGTTATAAAACCTGACACTGCCTTCAGCAGCCAGAGGAGTGTCATACAAGAGGCAGATGGACAAACTGGCTGATTTTTGCACAGTGCTGCCTGAAGAATACAAAGCAGCAAATAAAACCTTCGGCTCCCAGTTTGTATTCACAATATCTAAAGCCTGATTTTTCACCAGAAAAATTAGATTAGCTGTCATAGAGCCACAGAAAAAGAACTTCAGTAAATAGTCCATTCCTCTGCCATTGCAAAAAAAAAAAACCAAAAAAAAAAAAACCAAAAAAAAAAAACCAAACAAACCAACAAGAAAAAACCAGAAGAGAATTTGACCAGCCTGTTTTCAAAGATACACAGTGTCCAGAGACAATCTTTTCCATGTCATCAGTGCCCTTATCATTAAAAAAAAAAAAATTACTAACACTTAATCTGAATTTTCTTTACTGAAATTTAGGCCCACTTGTACCTTTTCCAGACACAGTAAACAGTTTATTCCCTTCTTCATTATTAATAACAACAACAAAAAAGAAGTTTTATCATGAGTTCATTACTCAAGACAGGAAATAACTGACATATGGTACCACAAAGGAGACATTTTTTAATAAAATATAAAGAAAAAAAGAGATTATCCATGATAACCACTCAGCTTTAGAAGAGGCTATATTAGTAGCATAGAAATTCAGCATTAAAGAGAGATTAAATAGCTCAGCTGAATTAAATATTCTCCGGCTGTTCAGTTTGGATAAATTTCATGTAAAAATGCTTAAAAACCTGGCTGAAGTACAAAAATTAAATTACTATCTTTAGGAGGTCATAGGAAAACATAATATCTAGGAAAAAAACCCCGTAGCACATATCTTTACAAAGGGTGTAAGGAAAGATTTGAGGAACTTTTGATTAAGGTAAATTCCTCGAGAAGTGTGAGAATAAAAAAATGTAAGTGCAAAGATAGCACAAAAAATAAATCATAGCTAGGACAGGTTCATTCTATGAATAAGTCACATGAAATCAAAGTAATGTGCATCTTTAGCAGAATTTTATGCCTTGTGTATAGTGGAAAGGCAATGGAATTTATAAATTATAAAGATTTTGGCAGGATCTCATGTGGAATTTTCACAAGGATATGAGGCGACAAAGATCAAAAATCTGCAAAGGGTGCGAAACTGGTAGTCACAGTGCTGCTACATGGTTAACAAGACTCCACATTAGTCTGCTCAGTATTGTTGAAGATTTTCATTAATCATCTAAATAATGCAAGAGAAAGTCTATTGTTACTAAATTCAAAGACGTCAGCACGCTGGGTTTGTAGGAATGAATGGATTCAGAAGGATCTTAAGATATTTCTGTTCAGTAGTGATTAATATCCAGTGGTACAGTGCAATTCCTGGGATGGCAAACCTCGGTATAAGCATCCTTATTATGCTAATCTTAGAAGTATTTAGAGTGCACAAGAGTGCTAAGTGGAAACTGAAATATTTAAAGTCACGTTCGTTTCTATTTCATACAAACTGCACTGGCAGGAGGAAAGTACAACAATACAAAAACACACAAGATTTATATTGCATTTCAGGCTGTTTCCAAAGTTACTGGGTAAAGCTCTCATGCTCTGATGTAATATACTGGTCTAATCAACAAAAATGAGGATAAAACAGAAATACAAGGTCACAGCAAGCACTTAGAAAGGCATTTAAGTCAGGCTTAAGGATACAACTCATTCTCGTTCACCTTTAGAAGTCTACTGAACACAAAATTACATCTGAGACAGCTGCCTAGGGCACCTTTATAGCCAATAAGCAGACACAGGCACATCAAAGTAGAGTTTATCTCATCCTAGGATACACACCTGACCATGAGTCATACGCTAGCGCTGGACTCTTCTCTCCATGAATCATAAGGGAGACTGCACAACTAGCTCTACCCAGGCACCTGAAGTTAAAGAAGCATTGTCTTGTCCTCAAGTATTCAGGCAGAAGCTCTGAATCATCTGTGTTATCAGACAAACATCAGAGTGGTGACATAGTTCTGGGTTGGTTTTTTTTTTTTTAAATCTATGTTACTGCAAAACAAATGAAGATTGCAGACTGCTGTTTTCAGACTAGACTTCTGTTGCCCATTAGGTGGAAGCTGGTACAAGAAGGTCGTGTGGAGTCATAAATGTGCCTTAATAACTCTGAGCTCATTTTTCTCCAAAGTACACAGCTTACATCCTGTGCTTTCTGTGGTTTCTGCAATTACAGGCACTCATTTCTGTGCTATGTTTGGACAAAATTCCCTGTTTGATCCCCTTCTGCCACAGTTCATTTGTCTATCAGATGGTCTGGGAGAGGGCAACATTCTCATGGCTCAAACTCTCCCACCAAGATTAGTCTTACCTTTGATTTCAGTAGCACTGAAATTTCACTCACACAGGTTTTGAGCATGGATGAACATCAGGTGTGATGTTCAGCATTGTACAGAGACAGAGAACTCAAAAAAAGGATCTTCTTCCCAAGTTATTCTCTAATACACATCTTCAGTGGAGACAAACTGCTGGATGATTGTAGTCACCAACTTATAAAAATTTATATTTAACCATTAAAATGGGTAATAAAATCATTCAACAGCACCTTAGGGTGATCAGAAAAAAACAGCTGCCACCTGTTCTGTTATGCTCATGTTATGCTCATTTGGTACTGATACCCACTTTCAAGTGCAGCTTTCAAATATTGCTCAGCACTGTGTACCCAGAGGTAAACTGAGCTAGTTCTTCCAAGTGGGAGGTTTGGGGAATAACAGTGGTTGCTTTTCACCAATACTCCTGATTTGTAGGTGAGACAAGACAACACTCTGTATTTCAGTGGTAGTTTTGTACGTATCCCTTTAATTCCATACAACAGCTACTTCCAATTCACATTGACTTCAAACCTCAAAAATCCACAACAGTGATTTTAGAGACAAAGTAAAACATATCACATCATCTTTTCTCCTGTTTCATTCATGTGATGAAGAACTGAGAACAACTGTGGCTGTAAATGTAACACATAAAACATTACCCTTTGATAAAAAGGATTATTGAAACTCGTGTGAAATACAGAGTTACGTGTGAAGCTTCACCATTTTTTCCCTGATTTTAAAGGCAAACTGAGTGACTTTGTAAATGACTATGAAGTTAACCTTACAGACCATATATACAACAGTATAGTAAGTTATAGTACAGCAAATAAAATACAGAACAGTAGCCCTTGAAATATCCAAGAGTGGGTTTCTGAGAATGAAAAGATGGGGCTGTGCAATACTAGGGACACAGCTCCAGCTCTGACTACTCTTCTTTGGCAGTAGAGGTTTTGATCTTCATGGGAGACATTACTTTCAGATTACTCCTCTTTGATTTAATTTTTCCTGCATTTTTCTAACAATATATACTATTTATGAACATTTCAATTTCAGATTTGTTTTTTTCCTCACAGCGGCCCATTCTTCTCAGAGGCATGAATTTCTGAAGATCAGATAAACCCCCAGTATCAATACCTTCTGCACTTAGGAAAAGAAAAATCTAGTCATGTCACCAGATACTGCTAACGTGCTATGTCAGCAGAATACATAAAAAAGGCATGGAGTGCCTGGAGAAAACGGTCCCAAAGGACAAATAAACAGTTTCTTTCCCTCTTTTCTGAAGATAACTAAAGACACATGATTACAACTTATGATCCCTGGAAAGCATAGGTACTGGGCTGCTAATTTCCCAAGTCCTTATCACTCATGTCCTTGGCACAGTGGCAGAAATAAAGAGCTCTGCAGCGGGTTAAATATTTGGGGTTTAGTGTCATGCTGTTAATATCATCCAGAAAAACCCTGAAGCACAACACACACCCACATGAAGAATTGGTTTATTTTTAAGTTCTCACCAATACTGTATTACTTTTTTGCCTTGGAGTAATTATCACACCTAGTTTTCAAATAATACACTATAGGAACTTGAAGTCATCCTGAAATTGCTCCATACACAAAATTCAGTCTTCTTGAAGAGTAGCTAAGAAAGATTCCAAGACTCCCAGGAAAATGGAGGTTACATAACAGTTCTCCAGATACTAGTCAGACAGAAGAGAGAAGAAAAAAATTTCCTATGTATGCACACAAAATCTGCTTACCATCAATTGTCCCCTCTTTCAAAGCACAAATTGGAAACTAAAAAAGAGGTTTCTGTACCTAGTGACCAATATCTAAAATAATATGTTATTCCATACTTGCCCAACTCTTTTTCATTTAGCATTCCATACCTGCTCTAATACAAAATAACCACCTGAAATAACTAGACCTTTTGACATCTACCATGGAGGTTTATTGCTTTCCTAAAGGTGCTTTGCTTTAAGAATGAGTAGGTAAAAAAAAAGTAGAAGTAAATTTGGATAAATATTGGAAGGATTACACCATACCAGTACCACCTAATCAACATAAACACTTTCAATTATAATTATATAGTATTAATTTAATCAACATGTACACTTTCAATTAAAATTATATAGCATTAATTTGGATCCACTTTTGCACATATCCAGGCATAAATATTTTTTCTCTTTTCAGTACACCTCAGTGTTAACAGAACTCAATTCAAGTAACTAACTTATCCATAAAATCATCCATAACGGTAATAAACCATTAGTGATTAAGAAATAGGATAAAATAATATAATTTGCCTCTGAAGCTGAGATTCCTTACAGCAGCCCTTCCAGTTTTCATACTCAGTAATTTCCTTCATCATGAAATAGAGTTTTAAGAATACCAGAAAGGAGAAAATCACAGGTAATTTCCACCTCTGATACTGTTCCAATTTCCCTTTGTAATACAGACATTTGTACCTCCACAGTAAAGTAACTTCATGGTGGGAAGGGGAGAGAAGCATTCTTCCATAGCTTTAAAGGTCCAGATGGATCTTTAAAAGCTATATTACTTAATGAAATTCCTAAACTGGCAAATATTTTCTACTTTCCTCACTGCTTAGTGAAACAGGAGTACAAAGTAAACATAAATTATGTCTTTTGGTAAAAATGCCTGAGAGCAATTTTTAAGAAAGAAAAACTACAAGTTCAACAATAAGGAGATGCTACAGCTTAAGTGCAATCACATCTTCAATATCCCTGACAGATAACTAACATCAAATTTGTTTAAATCTTAAATGCTTAGAAACTTTTAAGAAAGTATTTAATCCTTTTTATCAAAAATAAAATGAGAGTAGCTCACTAGTTTATTTAAACCTCAAACACTTTCTATATTAGGTACTGGAATAATAAACTGCATCTAGAAATACTACAGGAATACAGATCTGGCTAGATCAGCTTAAACATGACAATGTCACAGAATCAGGTCCAATAACCTGATTCAAGAACTGGGATGTCATTAGATTATGGTTGGGCTTTAGCCTAAAGCCTGCAAGAAGGAGTCTTTGACTCAGTCGTCAAAATTAAGGAGAATCTGTATTCGTAACTCACTGGTCATCTTCATCTTCCAGGGAAAAAGTAAATAAAAACAAAACCAAACAAATAGACAAAGAAAAGTTCAATTATATTCTTTAGGAAAAAAAAAAAACTTGTAGGGAACGAACAAAGAAAAAATATTATTAGGATAAAACTGACAACATTAAGTTTGAATCTTTTATTATTTAAGTTGAAGAATTGCTAACAAATGCATATAACATAGTCACTGCAGTTCTTCTGGTCAGTTAAAAAATGCAAATCTCTTCCAATAGCAGTGGGACACATTGCGTAAATCATTCAGTTTTAGGAGCATTTTTCAGAATACATTTTGCAGAGGTAAGGGAAAGTAGAAATTTCTAGACATTGCTAACAAAATTACTGACATTTCCTTCCCTTCCTTTAAGCTTTCACTGCCTTGGGTTTTTAGCTTCACATCTCTTACTGGTCGCGCTTTGATGCACTGCTGGTGAAATAATTCAAACCTAAGCTTGAAGAAAACTTAAAGCCTATTTCAGGAGTACATGAATAAATATGCTGATTAAAGAAAGATAAATTCTATCATTTCCTTCATTATTATGGATTTCTGCAACAAAAAGAAAAAAAGGAAAAAGAAAGGAGCAATCAGGGACTTATTTTAAAATACAGCACCCTCTGACATATGACTAAGCATCTCTTTTCTGCTGCTCAAATCTTGGTACAGGAAGAAACTCATGGAAAAATTGCCTGTGATCTTTCAAGCTCATTGTTGCCAGCAGCAGTTTTTCCTGCTCTTATCAAAACTAACTGTTAAATTAGCGTCCTGGTTCTGACCAGGACATGTTTAATTCTTGCAGTAGGCAGGAGAGGTCATGGCCAGGACACTCAGGTTATTTTATACTACATCATGTCATTGCTGAGGGTGTGGATAAGAGAGTCTCCTCTGGGGAGGAGGAGTTCCTTCTGGTCAAGTAAGCATGATGGAGGGAGAAGTGGGGTAGACCCAATCCAGAGTATTCTGAATGTGGATCACTCACCTCTCTCTTGTACACTTTTGTTATTCATATTTGCTGTTAGTGTTTGTTTTCTTATCTCATTGCTGTTTCCAGTCAATTGTTTTTATCTCAACCCAAGATCTTTGCCTTTTGTGCCTCCAATTCTCTTGTCCATCCCACCACAGGGAGTGATAGTGATTTAGTGCTCTCACTAAAACTCTCTAAATTAGGGAATGCCATTCCTAAACCACAGCATTTAGTCACATAAGCAATGCAATGAAAATGACCTGTGTGAAGTGACATTTGTTGCAAGACAGAGCCTGTCTGCCCTGACATCGAACACCGCTTCAGCTTTAGGGGCAGAATGCTTGTGCTGCAAAGTGTTCATGTTCCCTCTTCCCTTCTAAAATGCGGCATGGTGAGAAACATATTCAAGCACTGGGAGGTGAAATGAGTCATACAGTGCCTTCTGCCTTTGTTACAGTGAGATAAAGGTCAGCAATATTAAGGTTTAACTTATGCCATAAACAGGCTCAAACTTATTCTATTGACACCCATTTACTTTTTCTTTTCTTGTTTATAACATCACCCTTCTTGTGAGAGCAGAAACTCTTAGTCAGTCCTGATATGAAAACAAACAGGAAACCAACTCCCAGAAAAGTCTGGAAGAGTGAAAAAGCTCACGGATAATTTTTTAATGTCATCTTACCTCAAAGTTGGCCCTGGAACTTAGGAAAATAAGACCAAACCCAGCATAAAATATTGTCCAAAAAGTTGATTATCAAATATATTGAACTATTAATTGAAATGCCAATGTTTTCAAAGCTTTTGCATTATTTTATGTGACATATTTATCACTTTTAATAATGTCAGTAGACCCCCACCTCCTCAAAAGGACCAGTGAAATGGCATTTAATGTACATCTGTGTACAGTTAACAGCTTAAATGAGAAAATGCTTGTTCATGTCTACCTCAGAAAATTGAATGAAGGAACATCCTCTGGGCATGATCAGTGTTTCCTCATTGATCGGCAAGGGGTTCGAGGTCACTAAAAAATGCTACGTCTGTCTATGTGAGTATTTGCTTCCACAAGATGAGGCTGAGGCACCTTTTTTAGTGTTTTAAAACACTCAGAAAATAAACCTTCAAATAAGTGTTGTTCATCCAACAAAATAATATAAACTAGCAATTGCTGTGCATGCTTGGAGAGGAGTCCAAAGGTCAAGGAACTTGACTAGAGTCTTAAGGGCAGGACCAGGATAGTGTCTGCATAAAGATGACAGCAGTACTGTAACTAACTTGCACATCCTACATAACTATGTAGGATGCAAGAATTTCCTGTTTCAATGGAGGATTTCTCCTTCAAACATGGTCAAAACTAAAAAGGGAAAAAAAAAAAAATGAGAGAGAGAGAGTGAGAGAAAGTAAGAGAGAATAACTCATCATGATAGCGAAACTCCAGGATGGTCTAGAGCTGGGTGAAGGCTGAAAACACATTTCAGTAAACAGCATCACACCAGTCACAGGAAATGATGGAAATACTGCCAGTCTATATCAAATATTGCCAATCTATATCAAATGACTGGGGGCAAAGTGTGAAATACAACAGGAGAACCAGCTACTCAGATGACAGATTGGAGCAGAGGTGGTATCTTCCCTGATGGTCTGAGATCCCAAGCTGCAGAACAGAAGGACAATATCACCTCAGCAAGGACCAGTGAAAAACAGACCAGCAGCAGGTTCAGCCAGTGGTGGTGGAACAGCTTTGGTCAGGGTCGCTCTTGGCAGCACCAGAAACACAGAGAGGAACAAGATGTCCCCCAGGTATGGTAATCTTTGCCTCAGCCTGGAAGCCTGAAGCCACAGAAGATGAGGCAGCGCAAGTTAGTCTGATTTCCTGTAGATTCCAGAGAGGCTGAAAGGTCCCTGGGTCACCGTACAGTTCTAGAAGTCTATCTTTAGTGACACAAAACTACTTACTAAGTATGCTTTAATCACCTTAATCCTAGATATTAAATGCAGATGCAGCAAGTGGGACAGTGCCCTTTGCTGGCTGTCTAAATTTATGCCCCTGTTCTTACTGCTTGTAATTCTTTCAGACTGACTCCATCTGCAAGGAGGCCAAATATTTTTGACATTGATACAACATTGCTTGGGTCATACATAAGAGAAGTTCTCATGCCTGCAATTTACCCTTTGTCTCCAGGACCTATTCAGCTTTTCTTAAGAATCACACATACTGTTAATAAAGTTTGGAAGTTTCATACTCCACATTTTTTTTCTAAATTACTTTCCCACTGCCCACATCCCTGCTTGTTTTGATTAGTTTGGGAAATTTGTGCAATCACAGCCACAGAATGAAGAACACTGTCAGAGTGTAATGTGGACAGAAAGCCCTCCAACTTTCCATTCTTGCTCAGTAACCTACATGTACTTTCTTATTATCTTCTAACTTGACAAACTAGGAAAAAAAAAAAAAAAGTTAGTGAAGATCCCAACTGCACATAAAACCACAATGGTTTTAAGATCATTCTGTGAAGCCAAAGCAGAGTACAGCATGGATGCTCATTCAGTTTCCAAGTAGCATGTTTTCACAGAAACACAGAATAATATAGGCTTGAGTTATCTAGTCCAAACATTTGCCCAAGGTAGGTCTTATTAGATGAGGTTGCTCAGGGCTGTGACCCATCAAGCCATGAAAACAGTGGAGATTCTAGAGTCTTCCAGGCAACCTGTTCTTGTGTATAATAACACTCATGGTAAAAAAGTATATCTGATAAGAATTTCCCATTTTTCAGTTTTTGTCCTTTGCATATCATTCTACTATTGCACACCACTAAGAGGACTCTGGCCCCATCTTCTCTATATTTTCCAATTAGCCAGTGGAAGGAACAGGAAAATCACTCCCAAACCTCTTCTTACCTAGTAATCTCCTCATATTTCATGTGCTCCAATTCCCCAGCAATCTTGATGGCCCTTCAGTGGACTCATTTCCATATGTCAATCCCTTATGTTGGGAAACCCAAAAATTGGCACCATACTCCAGATATGGCCTCAAAAGTGTTACAGAGGTGAAAGATCACTTCCCTGGAACTGCTGGATATATTCATGCTGATACAACCCAGGAAGTGGCTGGACTTTAGCACTTTACTTGATTGGCCTTTTTTTTTTTTTTTCTCTTAAATTAGATTTTTTCTATTAGATTTCAATTCTATTTCTAAATCTTTAGTACATTGGAACCTAAAATAAGATATTCAAAACTGAAATAACACCCTGCACAGGGGTTGTCAGTGTTTTAAATACAACCAGGAGGAGCTGGTTCAATTTCTACACATACTTATACCTGAGTCCTTGTTTATAATCAAGAGTTGTGTTGATTTTACCAGTATGATTTACCTCTTACTCTGTGGACACAAACCAGCTTAAGAGCATTTCAGCAATTAAACTGAAGATATTTTCAAACCACTGCCAGTAGAATGACTCCTTACATGCCCTCTCATTAGGGCAAACGAGAGTTAAGTTCCAAGAGGTGCCAAGTAGAAATTACATTGACAGCAATAAATGCAGTGCACTTTGGTAGTAATCCCCCACCACACCAGACCCATACAATAATCCCTGTCGTGAAAGTGCAAAGACTTCTTGAACTAGTGATACTTTTCAGGTTAGTAGGGCATTGCCAGACCATGGCTTAAATAATGACTTACTTTTTCATACTAATTTATTTCTTTAAGAATAGTAGGCATAAAGATCTCTCAAATAGAAGAAAATTATGGAGGATTTTTTTCTGAAACCACTTTAATAAAAACAAAGACATTAAAGTTTTATATCCAACATTCTAAAATGCTGAAGTATTAATTCAGGGTAATAACTCCTATAAGCATCACTGAATTATGCATTTTAAATTACAATTTTCAAAAAATGGCAGTGAGTATATTACAAAACTGAAAATAAATTTCACAAAACCTATTCTAAGTATTTTCTATGCAATGATTTGTCTGAATTATTTAACATTTTCATTAACATTGTCTGGAAATGTACAATTTTATCTGACTTGTATCTTGAGATCCTTAAAATGTTTAAAGACCTAGTTCTGCAAGTTTTCCTACATAGGCAGGCCACTAAATGCACACATACACATTTCTAGAACTCAGGATATTCAGTACTGAAAATACAAACTAGTGTTGAATGTTAACACCATTTGAATTGTTATATTTACATTGTTCCCTTCAAAGCACTATGCATTTATTCTTCCATACTACATTAAAGAAAAACACAAACTCAAAGTTTTGCCTGGTTTTTCAGAAGTGTATAAAATTTAGACTTAGGCAGTGAAACAGAATTCTATCAAAGGAAGGTTTTACTTTAAAAATTCAAGTTTATCATGTGCCCAGTTAAACTTCAGAAAAGAATAGCATTACTTAGTGCAGCATCTGTTTTGAAAGAGATGTGGCAGACCAAATAATTAAATCCAAAGTATCCAAGCACCAATTAACATTTGACTTGAACTTCAAGTAAAGATTTAAACTATATCTTATGTTATCGGGACCATCCAGACCATCTCTAATTCATAAGAGAGTGAGACATAGACAGATGATAACATCTATTGAAAATTAAAGCTGCTTAATCGCTTGCATCAAGGGGAAGACAGCTGATGGGTAAAATTTCCAGAGGAATTTTCAACCTAGATTTGCAGAGGGGAAGTAGGTGCCTCAGTGAACAACAGTAGATGCTGAAAATATCTTAGATAGATCCTGTTTTATTGGTGAGTTTTGCTGACATCTAAACCTCTGCACACATATCCCTCTATCAGTTAAAATCCAGTTAGTAGCCAGTAATGAGTGCTGCTGATTATGTTCACAAATGGCTTCAGTTTGCTACTCTTTAAACCTGTACTTTGACTGGGGAACTAAACAAAACTCAGGTCTTCCTGTCCCAAATGAATCTACCCATAAACCCAGTACATCCATTTCTCTTTTTCCAACATTCAACTTGCCAATTGCTGCCACTTCTCCTTTTCAGCAGCTCTCTAACAAATGGACTGAATTGAGTCTTTCTAATTAATACATGTGAATAACCCCCAAAATGGGATGTTATTGCATAGCTTAAAATATGCATATCATTTTTTTTTCCACAGGGCTACAAGAATTTCCAACTGCCAAAAACCAGTTAACAGGAGAGAGAGTAAGAAGTGTGCAGGTTTGCTGCAACTCAGCAGACATAAACAATGCAAGTATTTTGTATGGATTTCCCAAAGGATATATCAAGAACCATCTTCAGCAAGTTGAAGATTATGAGTAAGGCTTAATTTGGGGTATTAATAGCTATCCTGACAATTTCATCTCTGCAAATGTTATTACTATTACATGAAAAAAAATCTATATCCATTTTGCTGAAGCATTAGCCTAGATCTTCATGTGGCAAGAGGTGTTTCTTAGAATTTAAATGCATTGGCATGGAATGTATTTTGGAAAAAAAGAAAAATAAGAAGGAAAAAAAAGGGAGTACATTGGTATCCAGCTTTTTTATGACATAAAAAAATAGAGATTTTTTTAAGCTTTGCCTTCACTTTTGCACCCATATGTTACAGGTACCTGCAACTATGTGGAGGCACATTCAGTATTAGCACTTAAATATTTGATTTCATAATATGCCTATCTACACAGGATGTCTAAATGAGCAATCTTGTAGTCACAGTACATCATTCCACAAAATCCCACCTGAAATAATTTTGTCCACAAAGCTGTACCTGTAGAAATGGAGAATATGAATAATTCTAGATTAAACTCCATGTCAGTGTCAACAGTTTTATACTCATTAGTGATCGATTATTACATGATTTTATATCTTATAGTAGTCAGGTAAAAGTCATAATCTCAAGCCATAAATGCTTGATTTTACAAAGATATGGGACACAGATGTAAATCTGTAGAAAAATGTGTGCAACCACAACATAAAATAACATGTCTTCCATAGAATATACCTGTGACCCACTAGTGTTTCAAAGAAAACAAAAGAAATTAAGTGCAAGGGACCTAACAACAAAATCTTCAAAGATGTTACAAGGCATTCACTCACTGAATAAGTACAGGATTATACAACACAAAATCCCTATACCCTAGTTGGTAAGAAATTCAAAGATGCCAAAATCAGGTGCACTAACATCCTTGATTAGCATAACATGGAGAAAGAAAATGTCAAAAGCTATTTTTAAAATTATTAGATCAATAAAATTACTGTCTACCATTTCTCTTAGTGTTGATTACTATGAGGAAGATGTTCCTTTAATATTTATATATAAACATATTTTTAAAATAATGCCTAAATAGGAGAAATTATGTTACTGTTCTAACATGGTAATTCTACATAAAAAATAAAATTAAAATATGAATATAATCCTGTCCTTTACATTTTGTATTCAAAAGGCACAGCAATATTTATTCTTTGCTAGAAGTCACTAAAAGTGCAATCATTCCAAGACTTAACACTATGAGAATTGTTCAACTAGCAGAACAGAATAGCAGCAGGAGTTGTGTTACTACCTGAAGTACAACAGAAAGCAGGGCTGAGAGAAACAGTCAATGTAAACATATGTCTCAATTATTATTACCTCATGTATCATTCTAACAATGCACTGTTTTCTGTGCAAGACATTCTAGAATTAGTACAAAAGAAATTTTCTTGCTAATTGTGTGGAGCACAAGCAGATCCACAAATCAGTTTTTGTTCACTAGCTATGCAAATTTGCCTTTTGTAACATCACAGAAGGCCAGAAAATTATGGAGAAAGGAAGGAAAAAGCCTGATGCCAACCATGCAGCACATAACACAGCAAATGGAAGAAATTCATTTTGTCTAACTGCAGGATGGCAGCATTAATTGGTTGCTTAGCACTCAGATCAGCAGACTGAAATTGCAGTGAAAAGACAAGACTAGGCATTCTACCATATGACCACAGTGCTTCTAGTTCTGTCGCATTTCTTCATTGGAGAGAAGATGTAACTTCAGGGTTAGACCTTTCTATAAATATGTTAGCATGAATAAACTTGTATCTTTGACTCAAATCAATAAAACCTTGCTACTGTTTCCATGGTTCTGGAAAAAAACAGAGCTTCTCAAACTTTGCAGATTATCCCTTGAAATAAAAGGATGAGATTCAAGCCTACAGGTTTGGAGGTTTTTTGTTGGTTTGTTTTTCCTTATGATTAACAAAACCACAAAGAGACAAGAGACTAACTCAACAATAGACACTAACAAGTTCTCAATAGAAAATCTGAATTGTGGGAACTAGAATCCAGGTTAATTCAAGACAGAAAAAAATCACTTGTCAATGTATCAGCTGCAAAGAGTCAGATGCCACAAGAGCCCAAATTCTTTGCCATAGATGAAGCTCCAAGACACATCCTGAGAAGGGGCTATGTCAGAAATAGAAAGAAACAATAATAAAAGAAAACACTTGAGATGAAGGCAACTCCATCATCTTCAGACAAAAAAAGGCCCCAAGTCAGAGGTGATGGAAGAAGAAATTGGTTCGAGGCTTAAATGCCTAAGGTAGATGCTAGCCATTCCCAAGACAAAAGCAACTTTCTCCCTATCAAGCACAACTAACAGGAAAGAGGAGGTCTTTTCAGTGCAACAGAACAGCTGTAAAACCACATTCTGAACTCCAGGAACAGGAATGTTTGTTACCAGAACTTTCAGTGTCTACAAAGGAAGTTTACCATGTCTTCATTGTTCTCTCCATCTTGGGCCCATCATGAACTCCACCCCAAGCTCAGAGAGAAGATCATAGAAAGGAGACATCTGAAAGACAGTCTTGGCACAGCCCACTGGCAGATACAATTCTCTGTGCCATGGTCCCAGTCTGGTGCTGTTGTCACACAAAAGGTTCTCCTGGAAGCTTCTGTTTTGCAGACTTCTCTGAAGTCAGTCTTGGCTGGGAAAGGTCTTTCTGAAACACACAGTGAAGTCATGCCCCTTAAAGGGCATCAGGTCAGATGAGTAGATGGGCATAAAGGCAAGGACTATCTGCCTCAGACTTTTTTTTTTTAAACAGATTTTCACGTAGACATTCCAAAAGGAAAAGTGAATGTTGTACAGAACAACAGCAAATACTGTAAAGCTAAGCTAAGCGACCCCTTTGGTGCTACAGGTGTAAAATGAGTTTCATCACAAAGCAAGAACACTGTTTCAAGTTCAGCTGGTGTTTTAAGTAAATAGCACTTCCTTCAGATTCTCTTTCAAGTTCCAGTTTCAACAAGCTCTAGGTCAGCTACATTTAGCCCTATCAGTGCTGTCTTAAGATGGCTCTTGACAGCAATCAAGCTACAGTAGGTTAAAATCAAACAAGCCTATACCTGCCAAACTTTCTTAGAACAAAACTTTCTTGTTTTTATTAAAATCTTTACTTTCTCATAATTTCCTGGTTTTGAGGAACCTGTTACAGCTCCTGAGGAAACTGAATGAGTAGTAACATCCTCTCTGACAGCTTTGCAAGGATGCATTTCCCCCATACATTCTTCGTTCAAAAAGTACCAAGGGTTTCATCCATCTCTGACTCAAATGGACTCAAAGGTCGCCATACAGATTTAATTCAAAACAAATCCTGGTCCCAGGTTTAATTTTGTAGTCTGGTCAGTAGTGGAAAAACCAAAGTAAAGCTGCAATACAATAAAACAGTTCTAACTCTATCACAAATTACAGTCACTACACATTTTTCTCAATGTCTTTATGCAATCATAAAAATTGTATGACATTTTGCCGATGCAAGATACTGATTAGGAATTAAAAAACCTATCACAGAGTCCTGAAAAGCAAAAATCTTTACAAATTATAGAAAAACAAGACTAACATTCATTTAAGCTTTATAACACAGTTTTATTATATCCTAATTAAATTATTTATTAGCCTTAAAAGAACTTTGATTTTTTCAGCCTTTCTTTCAAACTTTTGAGTCACTTCTAATGGGGCTATCAAAGAGATGGAAAAAGCATCCCAGACACTCATCCAGGAAGAGAGTACCAGTGGAGAAACTACCAGTCTGGAATGGGGACTGAAAGGAGGACATGTACTTCTCTCACTCACTTAGAAATACAAAATCAACACATGAGACAAAAAAAATGTAATCAGCACCCTATCAGAAAGCACCAGAGGCCCATATCTGCCATCTCCCCACCCCTGCAACTGCAAATGAATGCATTTAAGCAAAGACAAACTTGCAAAACATTTCTCCTGAGCACTATCCAGAAGTTGCAGCCCTACGATTTTTTCCAGCTCCTCTCAAGATATATATGTATTATGTTGTTCAAATTCCTTGTCCCAGTCCATATTTCATAAGTTACTTATCAGCAACTGGAATTCTTCAAAACATTTACATATACATGCTTCATTTATGAGCAAACTGCAGTTACTAGGATGCGATTTCCCTCTTTCTTCCAGTGACTGCCCACATCCGTACCCACACAAATGATACTTTGAAAGAATTCCAGGCTCAGCCATCAGGATCTTGATGTCTGTTCATTGAGACAGTAACTGAAGGATCATCCTTCCAAGTCATGTCCCTAGTGAACACCTCTGCAGAAACAAAAATCTTTAAAGATTGGGATTCAGCTCCAAAGCTGTACTAAGTAAATGCTGTGATAGAAGACATTTTTCAGTGAGGTCTTAGGCACAGCTTGAGCTCTAGTGCAGCATTTTGTCAAGGTACAAAATGCTTTGGCTGTGTGAAAATGGATTTTCCTTTGGATCTGTAGATATTAATATAAACAGAACTTCCCAAGTCCAGGAGTGAGCACTGTAAACATAATAAGAAAAAGTTATCTTAAAACCAAAGTTGTAAGGTGTGACTTCACTCTCACAGGAATTAAATTTAGTCTTGAATATTTTCTTTAGGTGTCAGCAAGCAAAGACATAGGCTTGGTGTCAGAAATACATCTGAGATTACTCTTGACACCATCTGATCCAAGAATCTGAAAATCTAACCATTTCTTCTTTGTATTTATCAAACAGGTTCCCTGTCCAGGTAACTCATTTCAGATTCCCATTTTGCCAAAGGATGTTCTCTTGCACCTCAAGAAAAGCAGGAACCCTGTAGCAGTTTTTTAGCATTGAATATAACAGTATTGTCACCATAAAACATGACAACCTCAGAAGCAGATACAAAATGTTCTACAGGCTCTGAAATTGCATATTCATGTTGGGTTTTCATTCCCCTCAGAGCCAGTGTCATCCTTCTGGTTGCTGAAACAGATCACAAAAACAGAAGGTCTGTGGGGGTCTGGCACATCAAATCAGGACTGTGGGAGATGCTGAAAAGGGCACTGATGCTTACTGATGCTGGTGTGAGCTACTCAAAAATTCGGAGTGCAGCATTGTGAGAACTGGTGTGTTTGATAGAGATGATGCCTGTCTGAAGAATGGGTGATTCGTAGCCAAATTCATCAAAGAATTAATCTGAAGGCATAGTAACCCTGAGACATCATAAAAGTGCACCCTATCTTGAAACATAGTGGGGATAGAGCAGTGACTAAATGATAAAGCACCTTGTAGAATTAGTTTAAGGAAACTTAAATATTCAAAAACCACGTGGATGTGGCTCTTTGGGATAAGGTTAATTGTTGAACATAACAATGCTGGGTTAGCCATTGGACTCAATGAATTTAGAGGCCCTTTTCAACATTAACAATTCTATGACTCTATGATTCCATCATCTTTGTCTTTTAGGTTGTACACACAGAATGCTGTTCAATTGGAAAGAGATGTTTCCTATGCCCTCCAAAACTACCTTTCCTGCATTCTTTGCACAATAAAAGATAGCCTACAAATAACATACCGAAGACCTGACATATCTAGTGCAGTACAAGAACCTAGGAAGATGGTTTTCTTTTGTTCTGGCTTAATTTAACATTTGTATTAATATTTTTCACCCAGGCCTGCTGTTATGTTAGGAGAAGACAAAGCCCATTGCAATCCCCAACATACTTGCAGTATTGAATCAAGGATTAAACCACTTTACAAATGCTTTCTTAGTTAATATATTAAAATCTGTTAATACCTGTAGAACCTCAAAGACTTTCTACCACAGGAGGTATAATATTTGCATGAGGATTACACTTCATTCTAGTTGTCATGGGCATTCTGTAGGAGTCATGAAGTACTTGTCCTGTCACATGAAGATATTAAATAAATGAAATGTTGGGCAATGACCCTCAGATTTAGCTACAATCTGCCTGCTGTGTTGAGAACTTACAGATTTTAAAGAAGTATTTTCTCTCAAAACAGTGATAGTGCTAAAACCAAAGTTCACCCAAGTGTATGTAGAGAGGAAGAAAATGTTACTTTAGGTTTTAGCAGTAAGTTATATCTGTATGCACTACAGAATGAAAATAATTCACTAACAATCCCCTTCACAATGATAACCAATCACCAAAATGTCAAACAAAAGGCTGGAAAACTTTATTGAATCAGATGCTTGTCAGTCTTCTGACAAATGTGTCAGCTATGGGCATTTTAGTCAGCAATTTCAGTAACAACCAAATGGCCTTTTGTACACTGCACATGAAGAGAGCCTTCAATTGGCACAGAAAATAATAAATCCCAGGCTTTTGAACCTTTAGTTCTCACTCTTTTTTTGGATGTGTTGGAAGAGATAAATGGGAGCTTTACGGATCTCCTTGCTTACATTTTATTCAAAAATGTTATAAATCGCATGCTTCATTTAAAAATCTGGAATCAAATGTTGCCTTCCAATGTAGGTCATCAGCACAATTCTCAGAACAACTTCAAGACAGCAGGCTGTATGCATGGCATAACAATGCTCACAAATAACTACCCACTGGCAAAGACATGCACACTGTATCAAAACCCAGTTTGAAGGATGGGTTGGAAATGTTCAGACCCAGAATGCTTTGAAGCCGGGTGCTTCATAAATGCACTGCTTTGGGCAAGGCATATGTATCAGCTGTATTTCTGTGGGTAAAACCCTGTCAATCACAGTCTGCTTAAAAAAAAAAAAAAAAAAAACCACACAACTCTACAACAACACCCCCCCCAAGTCACCTTTTCTCTCCAAAGAGCCACAAGGGATGGAGTCCGAGGACAGAAAAACTCAAACCAAATGAAGTCTGTTTATCAGCAAGTAATTCTGCCAATTTATTGCAATTATGCCAAGTTTACTCCAGATTCACATTGCAGCTTTGGTGAAAATCAGGATGTACAGAACTCAGTCAAGGAAAGGTGCCAAAAATCTTATTTTCTAAAGTAAATTTTTGCCCTTTTGATAACCCTCAATCCTGACATTCATGTGCGCAGAGAACAAAAAAGGCAGAGAAAAATGGACCATTTCAAACATGTATGCTAATTATGATTATCCAGGAGAAGCACCCTTCTACTGACAGGCCAACTTGCTGCTGTTTCATTACTCAACACCTAAACTACCACTTCATATGATCAGTATTTTAAAAGGAGAGCAAATAAATTTCTTGGGAGCACTAGCATAATGCTGCCAGTTCTTAGCAAGACTTATTAAAAAACAAAAGCTTCCAAAAAAATCTGGGCTCACAGAGATGACATATTGCTCAGGTTTATTTCCAGATGGCCCAGAAAGGATTGACTTGCAAGTCTAAAAGAGACTTGGTTGAGGAACTCCTGCTGTCACTTCTGTCAAACAATGCCCTTGTGATAAATTGTCTTAAGAGTTTGACAGAGACTGCTGTTTCTCACAGAGAGAGGAACTCTGTATTACATTATCTTTTCCCTGAATCCCTTAGAAATACTGGATGTACATTTTAAAAGTCCTAAGTTCCCTCTCTTTTCTCAATTGTCTTTAAAAGTGTATATCTGCTAAAAAAATTAATAAAAAACCATAGTTACTGTAAAAGCCGTCTATTGAAAAATTGAGTCCTGTAATTCAATTTCTTCATGTAACTCAGCATACTATAGTAGTATTAAATCAGTAACATAACTGCACCTTTTTTTTTTTTTTAACAGAATTTGGTGTCTCAAATTGCTTTTCTTCTTGTTTTAGAAAATAAATTTTGCAGCTTACACACAGTAAACTGATAGCTGTTCTAAAATTGCAATAGAGCAGAAACATATTGATTTGCTTTCAGTACACTGAAGCTGAGACAGGAATGCATAGATGTCTACTGTCAATAGATGTTTGCTATGAAAACTATTTTCCTTCAGAATGTCCACCTATTATAATTAGAATAAGTAGCATATAAATAGAATTCAATACCATTGGGAAAGACTTATGAATAAAGTTGCTTTCCTCTTAACACAGATGTAAAATGCAAGAAATGAACAGCAAAACCTAAGTATTAATACATAAAAACCTTAAAAAAAACCCAACAAACTGTCCTAAAAAATAAAAATAGTATTTCAAATTACTCTCATATCCCTTTTTCCCTTTACAATATCAGACCTTCAAGAAAGGACGATTTTCACACACCAAAGCTAAGCCAATGTTAAATTTGTAAATAATAGAAGACTCCCAAGATTAAGAAGCTCTCAACTACAGCTTAGAATTATCATTCTTTAAATATTATGAAGGAGGTAAGCTGAACATCAGAGAAAAAATTTTAAAACTGTGAGAGGAAGAGAGAATTTATTCAAGTTGCTCATCAATCTACAAACACTAATTGATGAAAGTGGTGTTCTCATAGCCATGCATTTCAATGAATGCTTCTAAACAGCCATGTACTCTATAGTTACTTATGAACTTTATCAGAGCTTGACTTCAAATGCCATGTTACGTATTTAATTGCTGTATTTCAAATACAAAAGCAGAATAATTGGATTTTTCAGCTATCTCTTTTGAAAAGAGACTACAGGAGTGACCTCAAACACACACTAAGTCTAAATAATTAGGGACCCTGGAAGAAGAGTGGAGAAAAGACTCAGAGTGAAGAGGCAGTATGACATTTTTTGACCAAGTAAGCATCACAGGAAACATATTAGGAAAAAATGTGGAAGAGAAGAGAGTCCACTGAAGGTCTGGAAATACCATTCTAATAGTGGGAAGTGACACCTGTTTTACAGACAGGTCTGACAAATGTTCTTCTCACATAAAGTCATCCAAATGTTTCAGTATATGAGTGAGTACAAACATTAAATATCTGGGCTGGCCTTTTTTCTTCACTGCAACCTGTCACATCTGCCACTTGAATGCAAATATAACATGCATGGTAATACAAACTCTTTATTTTAATATTTAACTATCATTTTCATTGGGATGACTCTTGATGCTGATGACACTTTATAAATTTCAATAATTCTTTCTCCAAACCTAGAGGTTTGATCACAATTTTTACTCTTTGCATTGCAAAACAGAAACACTGTCTACATCTGCTCTGCAGAGACATGTGATGGAATGTCATGCTGTGATTTGTGCCATAACTCAGCAGGTCAGTGTTTTGAAATAGTTATCCATATACCCACATCACCTAGAGCTGTTACCTGACCTTTTTCTGCCTTTTTCCTTCAAAGCAACAAGGAAGTCCTAGAATGTTTCTGAACTGCTACAATCCTTAACATCCTGTCCATGAAAGCAATAAAATATACACACGAAACGTCATTCTTTTCCCTTTGTGCATCTTCAGTTTCTCTGATAACCACTTACAGCAGGATAAAACACATGCTCTTCACATTATTGCATTCAGAAGTACTCCCAAGAACAAATGGTGTTATCACAGATGTGCAATGTATCATTTGATGGGTTACTGCAGAATGACCTGTTTTGTGATGAAGAATTATGTTATATCACCCATTCATCAGGAAGTTTTCAGTATAGTTTCCATTTGTAGTTTCTTTTGGACATCATTTTGATAACTTCAACCTGGGAAAAGGCTAACACAGAGAAACTATCCAAGATAATTCAGGAAATGGTGAATAGAAGTTTGCACAAAATAATTCACTTTTAATAAATGAAAAGCTTTAAGAAGTAATTTGACATTTGAAGAAAGGGTAGCATCAAACCAAGAAAAGACCTGTCACGTCAGCCTACACAACTTACTCTTACAACAAGAAGTATAAAGCCCAAAGGTGGTACACAGGTGCAACACAGCTGAAGCAGACATGCCAAGGAGTGGGGCGTGCTGGTGGTTCAGAAATCAGGGGTGATCATACAGATCTGAAATGCAATGACTTTGCACTCCCTCGTGCCAACCATAAACAGCCCCTGCTGTGGGAATCTGGTACTATCATCAATTATTTGATGGCTGTTCTTCACAATTAAAAATAATTAATCATACCATGACCCACACCATCCCCCCCCCAACCAGCGTGACAGAAATGGAACAAAAAGAAACCTCTGTCTCAGATAGTGAAGGCCTTATTGTGAGAAATAAAGAGAAACAAGTCAGAAAACACAGGGAAAGAGATGTGTTAGCAGTTTTGGTGATCTCTGAAGTCAAACAGTAGAAGCCATCCCAAAATTTTAGCTTTCCATGCTATACAAGCAAATAAATTCAAATATTCATGAGGAAGTCTTATGGTTTTGCCAAGGTGTGCCTGAGAATATGAAGAGCAATTTCCAGACTATGTCATATACTGCAGTTAAAAAGAGAAACTCATCATACCTTGCATACTTACAGACTTTATTCAGAAATATTTTTAGTAAACAGTAAAGTTCAATCAGGGATTTGACTGAAATTTCTGTAGATAGAAGGAGTCTTTGAAGCCACTATACAATACTGTGAGATAGATAATCAAATAAGATTATGATTATATACTGTTTATTCTGCAGTTTAAAAACAATCTGATTCCTTTAAAGAAGGAAAATGACACTGTAAAATGCAAAAAAATGTGAACAAACACAAAAAATATTCAAGAACACAAATCAGGATTTTAAAATTAATAAAAATAGAAGAGATGGAGCTGTGAAGACCTGTCCTGATTAAATACTATCTTTAACATGCATTTAGACAGGAAAGACTTTTGCTTAGGCAGGAAAACAGTATTTCAACATAGGCTGCCAAGATGCCTCCTCCATTTCTCCTTCATGAGAAGACTACCCCTTACCTTCCTATTTGGATTTGTCTCCTATTCTTTCGACATTACTCCTTACAATTAGGCTGCTTGTCTTAATGGTCATACAGGTCAGGGATTTTCTGCCAATATTCTGATAAGTTGTTCACTTGCACCAGTCATGCACACATATTTATTCTTAGACTGCAACCAGCATTGGTTTCTGATGAGAAGAAGTGAACTTGCAGAATGAAGATCGCAGGAACTAGAGGACCTATTGATTTCTTTGCCCACCTAATTTAAAAGACAGCATGTAAAAAACCAAACAGATTTGAGCTTCTTGTTCTCCTGCTTTCATATAGGAAATGAAGAAAGGTCATAAGCACATGTAAGAAAAGATGTACATTTCAGAAAAATATGATACAAGTAATGTCAAAGTTGATGATTATCCACGCTTAAAGGACTTTCTGCAGGGCATGAGAACATTCATTGCAATCAAATGAAATAGATGAGAAACCTATATATTTGAAAAGGCTTTTATAACACGTAGAACAAGTAACAAGCAAGTTGCAATGAGACCAAAAACCAGACTTTTCTAACTAATCTAGGAAAGTGGGAATTAGATTTCTACATATCTAATATAGCTCATGTTTTGTATGGGGAGAGTTTGCAAGGTCTTAACTATTTAGATTTTTTTTTAAAGAATTTAGAAGTAAAATGAAGAAAATATAGGATTAAATAATGAATCAACAACATCTTTAAGGCGTCTGAAGCTTTCTCTTAGCTCCAATCTTATACACAGAATAAGAAAACTTTAAATTAATTCAGTTCCTTGCCTCCATGTTGTATCCAAGGAAAGAATAAATATCTATAAGGATAAGTACTGCCACACCCAGCTCAAGTCCATTCTATGTTTTTACCCAATCACAGCTTATACTTTATAATGAAATGCATGCAACAGTAATGACACATGTTCAAACAGGACTTGGAGAAGTGGTAAGCAAAATTGCTTGTGACCTGCTGCAGAGTTAGAACAAAATCTAATTAATTACTTATTAAAACTGTTCATGGTGATAATGCATAAACAACCAGGATTTACATATACATTCACTCTTCAGGTTTAATTTATGCCGAACAATGATACACTGGAGTACACAAAAATATAAAAACTGTATAAGGTTAGATAGCAAATAGGGTAAGCATGGTACATTTCTTGATTCACTTACTGGTAAAAAAAAAACAAATAGAAACAAAAAAATCTGCTATAGAGTATTTGCAACTTGCTAATTTAGACACAAGTTTTATTGGCCATTGCTCCAACAATAGAAGCCATCCTAAATTAGTAATGCCTAAAACATACTGAGAAAATGAAATTGATTTAATGATGAGAATTTCCCTAACAGCTTTACATTGTTCTAGCCAATAAGTCAAAAAAAGCATGAATAATATTTTAAAAAGTGAGACAGAGTAGATTAGCACTTGATCTGAAAAAAAAAAAAAGTAACTAGATAATTGAGTGAAAAAGTAGATAAAAAAATAGAAAGAAAAACCATGAAGCAGCTCAAACTTAACAAGAAAATGTGAAGTTAGTCTACATAATAAAGACAAGATGATGCAGTATTTTTATATCAGTTTGGAGTTTTTTACAATTTTAAATATTAACAAAGTAGAATGATTCATCTTTCATCAACACCTTCTCATATGGTAGGAAAGAATATAAATAAGGCAAGAACAAACCATTGAACCTTTCTAGTTCCAAGCAATATTGTCTCTTATAAGCAGTCAAAATATGAAAGGCAGTTACATGAGCACTTATCATTTACGCTGGTCAAGGCATTGCAATTTTATATTCTGGATCCATATAATTAGGTAAGGAGTTGTAAAATATAATCCCATGCTCTGTGGCAGTGTGATTAGGATTAAGTACATAAATGAGTTTTGCATATTTAAATGTTAATTATTTCTAATTACTAATCAATTAATACATTTCTATTTTGGTTTTTCAAAAGAAAGGCCATAAAACTTTGTCATTTTCTTACTAAATCAATATTCTATAAACTCTTTTTAAAGCTTACCTATAAAAATGGTTTTGCCCATTTTTCTTATTACTATCTTTTTCCATATAGAGCCCTAATGCATCTAAAAATACCATTCAGGAGAAAAATGTACGATTATAAATGAGGCACCATGCCCTACTACTCAGACAGTAACATCACATATTTTCACATAATGGTTGCTTAGAATCTTAGTAACACTTTGCAAATCACAGCTTCTAACAACTTAACAACTGTCAGCAACTGGCAGACATTGCCAAAAAAAAAAAAAAAATATTCAGGACAAATTGACAGCTATCAGAGCAGCAGATGTGCAGTTCAAAATCTCCGATTTCCTACAGCTATATTTTGGGTGGAGAAGGCTGCTGAGAATGAAGTAACATGAAAAGCTTCTAACTCTCTCCAAGCACTAAGCAGACAATGTGGTTCCTCTTGAACACTCTGCAGCACAGTACATCCAACACCAGTCAAAGCTGGAGCACTGCTATCATCTATGGTGCCAGTGTCTCTGTTTAGACAAGCCAGAGCGGTGACATTCTGAAACTCTCTTGCACATGACAACCACAATCCACACAAACTACCTCTGTGGGCCTCAAAGAGCACCTGTACCATCTTCTGTTAGTTTGTCCCTCAATGTGTCTTAACATCAATGAATAAATAGAAAATTTAGCAAAGAACTAGAAGTGCCTGGAGTTTGACGGAAAAACAAGGTTCAACAACCGATAAGAGCCCCCAGAACCACTATCTTTTATAATAGTTTGCAATCTCCAACACCTTAAGAGTCACTGAGGAGGTTATTTATTTATTTTTCTCACAATAATCAAACAATTAATGAGTATTGCTTTGCCTTATACTAGTAAAATGAAAACTTTATTGCCTTTCCTATGTTTTAATGTCAAAGCTTGGCACAGAAGAATTTACTAGTGGTGGCGTCATTCTTGATCAAACCCCAGTGCCACAGATATAATTCACAAGCAATTTCCATTCCTCTTCCTGTTTTGCCCACTTCAGCTCAGCAGCATGGCAAGCGCCTTTAACATTTTCTGAATATAGCTTTCTTATTAAAAAAAAAAAAAAAAAAAAAAAAGAATTTGCTATATGTAAGGGCTGTGAAATTCTTCTACTGACCACATTTATCCTTCCCTACAATATTTTAAGACAGTTTGGAACAGCACCACCATCATGAAACGCATGCCTTAAATTGACATGTCTGAGACACAAAAAGTTTGAAAACTCATTTACATGTACTAAACTGGTGCATGCCTATAAACAACATTTGACAGGCTTGGCAGAGCTGATTAAACTTTGCCTGTGCTCTGGCTCTCCCCAGCCTCTCTCAGTTTCTATTATTCTCTGTGAGTGATACAGGCTATTGTATAAAATCAAAGGGCTACAAAGATGGCATACAAAATATCTTAAAACAAGTAACTTACTTGCTTTTAAAGTAGGCTGTGCTATTTTGTTGAAAGAGACAAACCAGTGTTTCTTCCTCTGCATGGGAAATAGACATTACGGTTTTTTACCTTAACCGTGTCAGACACAGAACCTACAGACATTATAGCATCATTAATTTATTATTTAGGTTTCATTGACAGGCCCAAGAAGATTCAAAAAAACAGAATAAATGTTTTATGTAGCTAGAGATTCAATTGCCAGTATTTCCTGATTGGGATTTTCTTTAGAATGGAGCACATAGCTTCTGCATCTTCTCTAAGACCATGATTTGGATAAATGGCAGAGCTCCAGTGATTATTCAGTCAAATGAAAAGGCTAATCATGGCCTCTTAGGATAAAACAAAGGGCAGAGAGCACCTAGCCTCTCTGTTTTTTGCATATGTGGACACACTCCTGATTCCAGCACTTCAATTTAACCGTGTGAATTTTGTTGTGTGACTAACATATTTCAGTGATACAATCATTCCAACCTTATTGAGGGTACAAAATAATTTTTAAAAAGAGAGATTATGCATCAGACACCAGATAAAATAGCCATCTAAACCAGGTTAGAGCATACCAGTGGAAGAGGTTAGCACAGTTTTCATCTGCTGCATTACACAGGTCATAGGGCCTGGCTGTGACATATGTCTTTTGAACAGTAAGTCACAACTAAAAGACTATATGTGACTTTGACACAGGAGAAGAGGAGTGGTGGGGAGAAAAAAAATTCAAATTGTGAGAATATTAAAAAGGGATTTGACAGAGGACCAGGGGAGCAGAAGGTAAAACAGGCAAAAGGAGAGGTTATACACCAGGAAAAATGTAGGTAGATGAAGAAGGAGCATCAGTCAAAACAAAGTGCTGAGAACTGGAGAAGGATAGATACAGATGGCATTTAGTCCTTGATACAGTGCAAGAACATCTCCAACATATTGAAAGAGTTCTCAGTGGTTCAAGAACCTCTTGGTCTATGTTAGGTACTTCATGATGAGCTGGCATATTTCTTGGTTAGACCATTTGGCTGTTCCAAAGGGCCTCCAGTGTCTGAGAAGTTATTCTGGATTAATTTCCTCTGAAAGATATCTGGTTCACATGCATCATGATCACCCTGAAAACTAAGATCACTGTGAATGGAGACAGTCACGAACGTTGCTTCAAAAATGTATTTTCCTGCTTGATAACTGACTGCTAATGTACACACAGCTTCAGAGAGCAAGATCAATGTTCAACTATTGTCTGCTTAAAATGCTGACACCTAAACACAGAGGAAAACCAATACAAATGTTTGGAGGGGCACATATTGATGCACTCCCTAAGTAATCAACCCCCATGTGATAATTTCATGGCAAAAGTTTCTTAATTGGAAAAGAAAATGCTATTGTCTTCTAATCATGGCGGGATACAGGAAGTTCTCATACATCAGTTAAGTGGACTCAACCACAACAACCCTAAATTATGTAAATATCGCAGAAAACATTTGAAGCCTATTTGGAAGGTCTAAATTACTTCAGTAGTGAGGCTGAAAATCATTCAAGCATGCAGAATAAACTCTGGACTCACTGAGCTGAGATCATGCTATTGTTAAAGCAGAACTATAAATATGAGTTGAATGTTGGCATCAAGTCACTCAATCTGAAAAATCCTTAAATGCAAATATGAGAAATGCAGGAAAATCTCTCTTCAAGCATTTAAGGCTGTATGATAAAGTATAGGCACTGATTCATTTTCCAACAATTTCCAAATCTCAATATCTTATCCTCAAAATATCCTCAGATACTTGCAAAGCCCAAACCAGTAAACTCCAACTGCAAAATTTAAACATGGTCATAGCCAGGGCCTGGAGTGAAGGTCTGGCATAAATTCCACGCTCCTGACCTATTTCAGAACATCAGTTTGCCAGTCTAATGAGTTTGTTTACCTTGACTCAAAACACCAGTGAAGGGAATTAGATAGTATCATATAAAGAACTATTACATTTCAGCTTTCATATTGTGTTTGCAAGAAAAGGATTAAGATTCATAGTCAAAGTATTTGTGTTGGAGAGCGACAATCACAGTGAGCTCTCGAGATCTCACATAGCAATAAACAACACACCTAAATGACGAAATCTTGGAGGTAAACTGATATTGTCATAGCAACTGACTGCCAAAAAAAATGACCCTACTTTTGCAGCACCAGCTGCCCAGACCTGAAGAGAAACTCCAAGATACACCAGGCATATGTCTCCCATGCCCCTGAAGAGTCAGAGACATGCAAACATGAATAAATACAGTAGCATTTTTCACAATAGTCTAAATGCTGGTAAACATTTTTGCTGCATAAAATACGATGAGCTGAACAAAATACAAACCATTTTGACTCTAGCCAACGAGCTTTAGAGCACACACTGTGCACAAACTACAATTCCTAATGCTTTACAGCTGGCAGTGAAATGATCATTTGCAATAGACACAATTACAGGACTACTCATTCATTAAGCACAGTCATTGTCAGACAGTTATGAGGAAGCCCTTCTCTTAGCACAGCAGGGATTTTTCAAAGTCTGGAGAGCTGACAGCCCTCCTCTTTCCATAGGTTGTTCAGGAGCTCCACAAAATTCGGAGCTCGTGAGTCCACAAACAAGCCACTGAGGAAGCCACCTGGAGATCCTCCAATTTATTTCTTTTCCCAGAGAAACACCCCTGAATACCAAATTCCCATGGAGCTGTATCTTGTTCCTCAGCCACCACATCACACTCATGGAGGTGAATCCAGAATAATAAAAATAGACAAAAAAAAAAAAAAAAAAACAACCTGTCTCTCTGGAGATGATTTAATTTTTTTTTTTTCTTGGAAGGTAAAACATGAGTTTTAAAGCCTCATTAGACAGAGGAAGACTTGAGTCTGAGCTTTTAATGCTCTGGAACAAAGATTTGCACTCTTGATTAGAATAATGTTACTGTTATCGCCTCCCATTCCTAGTAGTGCACATAAGTCCTGATTTTTTTCCTGAAACCTCTGCACAAGGCCAGCTATCAAATGTATGCACACAACATTCACATATGACATTGATATATGCAACAGGTACAAAAGCA
Organism: Vidua macroura; assembly: GCF_024509145.1. Classification (NCBI taxonomy): domain Eukaryota; kingdom Metazoa; phylum Chordata; class Aves; order Passeriformes; family Viduidae; genus Vidua; species Vidua macroura. The sequence continues at coordinate 82,589,505 of NC_071571.1, read as the reverse complement.
CACTAAAAACTGCTTTTATAAAAACTGAATTTCCTTCCCAGCATAATACCAAAAGCACTGCTTTTTTTCTTCATTTACTATCAGTTTCCTTCACTTTGTTGAACTCTGCCACATGTGGAAAGATAAATTATGTATTGATTTTTTCCTCTGTTTAATAGCCTCATGAACAAAGAGGCAGTAGTGTTGAAAATGGTGCTTCTGGGACAGAAGGGACATCACCTGCAGAGCATTTTGAATCACAGCTCTCTTTGGGGTGTTTTTTCTGAAGTTAACAGACTTATCACCACAGAAACACACTTCCAGAAAGTGCATTCTGCTGATTGCTCCTCAAATTGGAGCAAAGGAGAGCCGGATGCATCTATCAGTATAGTTGTTCTGCCAACAGTACAGCAAAACTAATGGTCCTTTTCTGCCTCTGTCCCACTCCCTTTGCTCCTTCATACATTTTATGACAGCACACCACTCTCAGTGTTGTTGCTTTGTGGCTACCCCCATACCTGGTATCTTTTACATGCCTGTAAAAACTATGATCCTAGTAGAGCTGCCCCAAGAAATGCATCACTGGCAATTTCATCCTTAGGTGAGCAATCACTTCACCATAATTTATTGTGCCATGCATAATGATAACTACAACAGGATACTTCTTTATAGAACACTACAAATCCTTTAGCTACTAACAACAGAGTTTTAGCACGCAGCAAACAATCTTTCATTTCTCTCCTCTTCAAGCACATTTTGTGATGGTGAGTTAATTCAGCTAAGTTAACTAACACCATGAGAATAGCTCCCTCAAGGTATTTTGTTATTTCTTATTTGAAGTCCCCAGCCAAAATAGAAATCAACAGTGCTGGAGGGAGTGCGAAAAAACCAAAAATTGCTTATAAAGACATGCTACCACAAAAGAGCTGCCACAGAGTTTAAGGTCTACTTCAAACACATACTAACAATGTCAATCACCATTTGGTCCACAAACTAAATAATAACACCTATTCCAGCAGGAGCATTCCATTTCTTATCAATATTTAAACACCAAATTTTTCCTTCTTGTTGAAACATAAAAAACTCCAAATGTTTCACAAAGCATTATTTCAGCTATCTGGATTTCAGATCAGAAACTAGCAGTGAAACAAAGACCTTAGTAGAAAGAGTAAAAAAAACAAAGCTAAAACAAATATTGAGAAAACAGCAGAATACATCAGAATTTTATCTCACTGAAAACATTCTACATATCATGTTTGAACATTTTTTTCAAGTAAAATGTGTGGCTACATAAAAGAAAGAATTTCTGTCCAAAAAAAATCTTCCCATAACTGCTATCCCCTCAAAAAAAAAAAAAACAAAAACAAAAACAAAAAAAAAACCACACCACCAGAAAATCTTCTCAGAAGCAGAAGCAAATTTAGATTACCTCAATGGGTCTTCCCATCTCTATTTAGGGTTTGGTCTACTTTTTTTTTGAATATCTGAATTCTTCAAAATATTTTATTTGGGGAAACTCTAATAAAAGTCACATAAGAAAAATCCACAGCAAGATTCAAAGTTATAGTTGAGGAGGACAAGCATTCCCATTAGCTCCATCATTAATAGGAGGTATGTGGATTCACTTCTCTACCCTCTGAAGAGAAGCCTGCTACATCTCTCATGCCTCCTAAGAAGAAGAACCCTAAGCAATGGGCTTAGTCTTTCCTACTCATATGTCAGGGCTGTTTAAGGAGCCAGTGAAAAAGTGAGTTCCAGCAGCACCTGGGGTACTGCATTACTGGTGTCATGCATTGCTGCTGTAATGCAGACAGCATCACACCCAGAATGTCCTAGCCCTGGAGGCGTGCATACCAATCTAACTGGTCAGAGGGCCAAACTGACACTCTTTGTTTCAAACATCTGTTAATGCCCCTCTCCACAGGCCACTGGCCTCTCCTTGACCTCCTGTTTTTGGCATGGAGTACTATATTTCCCTTGCTTTTATTACTAGTAAACAAAATAAACAGTCTGTTTAAGGCTGTAAAAAATCCTTTCAGTCACCAAAGCATTTCCTTGATTTCTCAGTCAGCTTCTATTTTTTTTTGTGCATGCTTGTTTTTTCCATTTTGCTTTACTGCACTGGGTCCTAAACCCTGCTTCAGCAGCTGACTTGGACAAAATATTGATGCACACAGCCTTCTAGGAAGAGTTTGCAGTCCATTTCTCACAGCTCCTCAAACTCATTCCTTTCTTCCTTAAAGCTCAGTCTCTGTCCCATAGGAGAGTTTATGGCTCTACTGGAGAGTTTACAAACTGGGCAGCCCCCATCCCTTGAGCTCATCACAAGCAAGAGCATCCCACTGCAAAGCTTTATGTGTGTCACTGCAACCTCACTCACTGGTTTCTCCAAAGAGTTCATTTGAGGATTTCCTTATCACTTCAATATGCTTGTTTATAATTTGTGGAAGATTATGCAATAGCCAGTGGTGGTTTTTGAATATGTAAAATATTCTGCCTGTCCTAAAAAAAAAAATAGGATGATCGTGTCCTGAGTAAAACTAGAGCCTCAGCTCCATCCTCTACACAGAACAGAGCCAGCTCTCACTATGCATAAATCAATTCCAAAAACATGGCCATATATTTTCTTCATGATACAAAGGCTATTGGTAGCAAAGAAATAGTTAAAGTATGAAGCCAAGACATAACATGGAAGAAAATGTTGTGTCCAGTGGTGTGTTTGTGTAGAACAAAAGAGGGCAAACACAGCTTCCTTCCAGCTCCTGCCCCAAAACTGGCTTCTGTGCTCATTACCCACTAATGGCCATTGGCTTTCAATAGAAGGTGAAGTAACTAGCATATATCTTCAAATTTGAAGGTTTAAGACATCTAAATTCTGTGCAGTTAGGAGCTGTTCCCTTCTCCTTGCTTTAATTGTGTGGATTTTTTAAAAAATGAGATTGTAAATCAGTGACACTTGCTCTTGTCTTTGTGAAGAAAGCTGGCTTTAAGGTCACCTATGGCATATTAGGATCCTCCCCTGAGGAAGGAGAGAGGAGAGGATTCTGAGGTCTGTCACAGGAGATGATTCTCTGTTACAGAAAGCAAAGATGAATCAGAGACCACAAGCACTGATTTTGCTGTAAAATCTGGATCTAGGGTAACATGTGGGAAAGGATTTGTGGTCTGCATCTGAATGTTTGAAAATTCAAGAGTCATTATTCTAATCTGTCATTTTCTACCCTACACATCCACTCACCCTGCACATTTCTAAGGGTCTAAATTACTGTGACAATGCTCAAAGTGCAGGGCTGGCTTGCATTTAATCAATATTATTTATATCAAAGTATTGAGGTACTGAACTCTATTTTAGCAGTCATCAACATGACAGTTGATACCTGTGTTGTGATGGCTTCTTCTATTTGTGCAAAACAGCTATGTAAGTACAGCAAAAAGGGAGAGAAGATAGGGAAATACACAGGCTAACAAATCCCTGAATACTGAGATTTTTCTATCAAAAAGAAAAAAAACAAACCCAAACCAAAACCAACCCTGTTTTGCTCTTGTGCCTGAAGATACAAAGGTAGATGTTCTCTTACCTGCATTAGAAAATGTAAAGCTGTAAAGAACAATGTCCACTGAGTTTAGGGAAACATTCTGCACTATTTTTCAAGTTGAAAAATACTTTATTCCACAAATATTTAAGTGAATGGCAAGGTATATCCAGTATGTAAAAGCAACATATCTAAGGGTCATGGAATTGACCATTAGGAAAACTATGACATTTAACAGCACAGTAGTACAAACACAATTTTGGGTAGGTTTTAAGAGTGTAGACCCTCCCAAAATTCCTGTGAACCACTGCTAGAAGACTGAAAGCAAATCTACTAATGCTTTGTTCTCATCCACTTTTAGACATCCCATATCCAGTTCAGTAATTTAGTTAAGTATCACTGGAAAATGATGGACATTTGTCATGACACAGTATAAAATTATGAGATTCCAAAGAGATTCACTACATCCATTACCATATATAAAAACTTATTTTACAGAGTTTCTTGTTGACCTATGTGTTTCATGTGCAACATGATTTTACCTATCAGGGAACTGCTGAGTGAGAAATCAACACCAACACAAAACACTCAATCCTACAGAATTAATGCCTAGTTTACTTTCATTTCTGTTGAGGTTTATAATTTTGCCACCTGCTGAGCTGTGTTTTTCTGCTCCTTACCCCTGCCCTACCTCCTCAGCACCTTTTTATTTTTTTTTAATCCTATAGAATTATAACAGACTTAGTGCAACAGTAAAGGCAAGCATTTCAATATACAGAAGTCAATATAATACAAGGTTATCATTCCCAGAGCTATATTGATTTTACCACACTGACCACACTTTACAAATAATTGTATGCATGCATTACTATAGCAACAATGTTATATAAATCACTCAGCATAGCCAAGCAATTGCTACTATGGAAACCTTTATATTTTTTATTTACGTGACATTTTTTTATCTATATGGTTTAATTGTTGTATTAAAATAATTTAAATTTTCTCTGCTTTGTGTTATAGTTTTACAATACACTGTGGCTTACTCCAATACACTCCACTATTGGCCGTACCAAATATGGAGAATTTGAGATGTTTTTACTAAAGAAGGTAATCTTTAGATTTCCCAAGTTCTCAGCAAAAAGTGACTTGAAACTAAGAGTGAATTGCCAATGAAGATTTGGGGCATTTCTGTCAAAATATATAGAAACAGTTTCAGAAACCCTTCTAATGCTTTTGAAAAGTTCAGAACATGTATTCCATTTGATAACAGTAAAAGGACCTGAAAGCTGAAAGTTTGGACATGTAAGAAATTCAAATTTCCATTTAATCATCAAGAGTCGGTGTAAAAGGAGGATGCAAAATGCTACCAGTTCTAGCAAATTATGCAACTCATCTTTTAAGGAAGAATTACTATACAGAATTTGCATGCCAAAATCCCAGATTCAAGTATTTACAAGAAGTTCATAAAAACAAACAAACAAAAAAATTACCTTCATCAAACCAAAAATCACCCCAGTTATGTATCTTTGAAACTAAAATCATGTTAGTGGGACATTCCTGATAACAAGGCACAAATTTGTAAAATGTTCATCATCTTCCAGAAAGGAAGGAAAAAGGAATTCTCATCTGTGGAAATCCAGCAATTAAGTCCATAATACTTACAAATACCCACTCCATTGGTGAGGCTGTCCTGCTTATAGTCCTTCAGTGTTAGTGCTATGGAGGACTTCCAACTTTTTAAGCAGCTACTCAATGTTTTGCTGAGAAATAAAGGCCAAACCTTCAGTGAAGTAAGACAACCTAGATACTTTCACAGCTGATGTAAGCTGACTCATTTTACTTCTCTCCACAACACCTGTTTTACCTCAGCTGCTGATGCAGTAGCTCATATCCACAATAAAACTCCTGATGAAATCAAACAGAAGAGAATGCAACAGCACTTTCCCTCCCTGACACCACCTGTGGCTTTCTGGATATGTCTGAAAGATGAGCAGTTCTCTCTCTCCCCACTTCAGAGACACAATAGTAATATATTCTGACCTACAAATGCAAAATGGAATTGTGATTTTACAACATATTCCAGAGATCAAAAAAGCAACTGTATCCCAGCCTGTTGGTGACCTGTTCATACCAGAGTCCATTTTTGTTTCTGTAATTTGTAAGCTACAAAGTCACCTAGAAAGCAAAACATCTGCAAGTCATCTTCCCACAGAGAGCACTCCTAGGCTTAGACTTAATACTGCTTCAGGGTATGGAACTTTCCATTTCCAAAATCTAAAAGCCACGGAAGTAAACCATACCTCTCTACATAAAGGGAACACAAGAAAGTCAGAGTGATGCATTAATTAAATGCAGGACAAATTAAATGCAGGACAAATTACACTGGAGTTAATATTTTAATTCAAACTATGGTACTTTACTTTCTTCCAAAGGTCAGGTTTTACGCTCTTGCTGATAAATCCTGTTGGTCTGTCTTCTCTTCCTCTGTTTCACATGCTGAGAACTTTTGAACTAAGGAAATACTAAATGAGGATCTGTCCAGAACTTGACTGCATTACTTCTGTTTGGCAGAGAGATTTCTTTACCAAGAGTCCAGCATTGAAAGACATTTTTGCATTTTTAAGGCCTGAAAATCTATAGCTGACCTGACCAATGATGATTGAAGATGAATTTTGATCCACATCTATTTAACAGCATGTTTGAGTTGGTGAACTCAGTCAATAAAGGGAACACTAAAATTTATATGTTTTTTCCCAGAAGTTTTAAAAAATAAACTCAGTAAAAATACCATTTCTCAATAATCTAGCACTAAATAAAATATAAATGCTAGCAAAAAAAAAAAAAAAAAAAAAGCTGAGTTTCTATTGAAATTACTCATGATTATGGATCAAACAAAAAATAATACTTTAATTAAATCCATCTGCACATATTATGTGTCTCAAAAGTTTAATAAGCTGTACTGGGCCTGACTGGAATGGACTTGTCTTCATAGCAGCCTGTATGGTGTGTGTTTTGAGTTTGGGAATTTGTGATTAAAAGCTAAAACAGTGTTGATAACACACCAGTGTTTTGGCTATCACTGAGCACTGCTTGTACAGCATTGAGGGGGTTTTGTGGGTTTTTTTTCCCTTTTCTTCGTCTCACTCTGCTCCTGCAGACAAGTAGGCTGGGGGTGTGGAAGAAACTGGGAGAGAGCACAACCAAGACAGTTGACCCAAACTTACCAGAGGGATACTTCAAACCATATAACCATGTGCTCCCCAGTAAAAGCTCAGCAAAAGGAGGAAGAAGGAAGAACCTTTGGGGCTACAGCATTTATCTTCCCCAGGAATTGTTAGGCATGATGTAGCCTTGCTTTCTGTGAAGTGACTAAACCTCTGCCTCTTGATGAGAAGTAGTGAGTGAATACCTTATTTTAGTTTGCTTCTGCTTGCAGCTTTGTCTTACCTCTTAAGCTGTCTTTATCTTGAGTTATCTCACTTTTGCCCCTCTGAGTCTCTCCCCACCCACAGCTGGCCTTAATGAGAGAGCAACTGGTGGAGGCTTAGCCTCCAGATGGGGGTCAACCTACCACATAAGAAAAATAAACCAAATAAATAGACTTAATTTTATATCAAGGCAGACATACATAACTATAGTTTTAGATTGGAAACTAGAACCAGATCAAGTTATCTGAGATGGAAAATAGCAGAGAACCTGTCCAGCTAAGTGGGAAGGAAAAAAAGAGACTCTCAGTATCATTCATTAAATTCATCATTAAATATCTGCTGCCAAGCAGCCCTAATCATTAAGAAAATTAATTAGTAATAGGCAGAAAACTAGAATTAAGTGCAGAGCATGATAGACATCTTTAAAGAAAAGGAAAAAGCCTTAGGTCACATGGGGGGGGGGGAGGGGCATGCAGGAACATGAGACAGAGACCACTCACCTCTGAGGATCATGATGTTCATGTAGCACAGAGAAGTTTCAGTCCTCCTTTATATAGGACATTTGCAAGACCCGGTCTGGATGTTCTCATTGGTTTGAATTCCACACCCCTTCAGGTCCTGGCCAGTGAGGCAGCTGCAGCATTGTGAGATATTTGGTTGGCAAACACCCTTGTCAATCACTGTAACATAAGAACAACAAAATTCTCTATTAAAATCTCTCCTTTTTCTGACTGGTAGAATTTTTTTTTTATATAAAAAACCTATGGCCACAGCTGGAGGGCCTTAGGAAGAAAACTTTTGTTGCATGTGCTCCTAACTGATTAATACTAGACACCCATAGTGTATTTATTCCTTCTGCTGCCAACGTTTTGCTCTCTATTGAAAGACACAACACTCTGCTGCCAGCAGAAATCAGACTGGCACCTCAGAAAGTATTTACTCACAATTTACTGTTATTAAAAAGAACCCAAAACAAATAAAACAACAAATCCTGAGCACTCAACAACTTGTATTTATACATCGCCTGAGGCCTCTGTGCATAGCCAATGCATGTGCATCATATGTTCAGACATATCTTTATTCATATGTAAGCTACAAAATGGATAGTGCAGTGACAGCATAGACCCTACCTCACAGTACTTTGCAGAGAGAAATATTTACAATAACTTCTGCCTCTATAATGAGGAAGTTATCAGGCCTCTGAACTTCATCATTTCCATATCTAAATCTATAAGGGGTGGGGAAGGAGTCCAGAAGGCATGTGAGGCCCAGGGGAAGAGGAAGAAGGAAGAGACTCAAAAAATATTGCATTGTTTCCTAAGATTAACAGATCATAACAAATAAAAATGGAAAAAGCACCGGAGATGTTTTTGCAATTCTCATATTGAAGTCTAGCTCTGATCTACTTCACTGCATACAGGTAATAAAGATATTACAAATGTGCATAATTTTGAGCATTTAGTGAAAAATTAGTATTGGCTCCCTAGGAGTCACCCATTTCACTGTCATTCTACATGAGTTGTTCTACATCTAACTGTTCTAAAACAAATGACTCAAGACATGCTCTTGGGTGTTCTGCAGCTTCTCCACTAATTAATTCAGACTTTTCTTCACTTGCATTTGAGACTATGAAGGCAAAAAGGTTTGGGGATTTTTTGTCTCTACAGCTTGTCTCATTATGCAGCTGAGTGTGACTTAGCCTGTGTATGTACAGTCAGCAAGCAGAACAAAACTGCTGAGCACCCACAAATACTGCTGAAATCAATAGAAACTGCAGGGACATTGTGACTTTGAGACACAGCTTATCCTTCTCCAGAAGTCTAGTCATAGGTGTCAGGCCTTATTCTGAAGCTATGTAAAAAGATTTCTGTACTGGTGGGTTTCATGTTTCATTTCCAGAGGGCAGAATCAGGCACACTGTACCAAACAGGCCAAGTCCCAGGGCAGGGTGCAAAGAAAAGAAGGAAACCTCTATCTCAAGATGAGTGGAGTTCAGAAGAATCACAAACTCATTTGTGCACACAGGCAGCAAATCCACAGTTGGCAAAGTTATTCTATGAGCAACACATCACTTAACATTGCAAATTAACAGGCCCAGCAGAGCTTTCCAATGAAAAAAATCTTTCTTTTATCTAGCTTGGATGAAGATGGAATGTTTGGCATTCAAGGACAGTGCAATGGAGATATCCTACAAGGCTTGTCCTTATTCCAACTCCTGTTGAGCACTGCCATCAGAAGGGCTGGAGTGATGCATGGTAGTCATAGCACAGGAGTCACAAGCATTTCCAAAGCTGAAAAGGCCAGGCTGTACAGCCCATCTGCTTTCATCATTACTGCCAGAGGTTGAGATGTCGCTGTATGACTGAGATGAGTACTAAAAAGGCAATATGATTGCTGACCTGTTTAAGGAAAGGTCCTTGCTTATAGTACAAGGACTGAAGTTAACACTGCAAAACATGCGACATCATGAAAGAAAGTGAAGGAGACAAGAGGGGGGGTCTAAGATCTGAAGGCATTAAAAGCTGCTTTTTTAACCCAGTTCTCCTGGGTTCACATTCCATCCCTTTCCCAGCACAGGGCTAAACTGAGAAGCAGGAATACAAAATGCAGCAGATTCCCTACATGACACAAACAGCTAGCATATGCCTCAGGTGGTAGGAAGTACCTGTCAAACAAAACTGAAAGATATTTTCAGCAATGTCCTCAAAATACTCTGCTGAGATAGAAGATGCAGAACCCAGTAACAGTTTTTTCAGAGAAGTTTGAATTCATTGCTTTTAGAGGAAAATAGGAATGGATCCCCAAAAAGATAGACAGACACTAGAAAGACAACTTGTGGCAGGGAGCAGCAAAAGAGTGGCTGCCCATGGGTCTGTGTGTGCCCATCCCACCAGCCCAGCCACAAGCAGGGCAGCTACAGGGCAGCAGGGAACCCCCAGCTCTGGGCACTGGGCACCTCCCTGGGGATGGGACAGTGATGAGCTGGGATGTGGGCCCAGCTTGGTGGGGCCCATGACTGGCTACAGCAGGGCAGGGCTGTACTGAGCTGGAAACCAGACTCTGCTGTGGCACTACTGAGGCAGGGCTGGGCAGGGATAGTCAAGGCTGCTGGCACCCCTAGAGCCACCACAACTTGCACAACACCATCAGCAAGAACTGTAAACATGGAGCACATTGCAGTTTTTGGTTTAAGTTTTCCAAGTTTCACAGCTACCTAATAAAATTTTACTTGCTACTTGTAAACCCTGTAACATCTCGTTACAGGTCCTCACATTTATTTGTTTTTCTAGTGCAAGAAGTGCATTGATTATAGTGTCTTCAGTGGAGCCTAGAAGTAGAAAAATAGCTGTAAGGCTCAACAAGGAATATGTGAGCTGCTGAAGGAGACAGGTGATTTAGCAACACAAATAATGTCGATATATTTTATGCCATCTGTCTCACTAAGGTCTACCATACCTCTGTGATTAGTGAAAGGGATCATGGAGATCTACCAGCAGTCCATTAGGACTCAGGCATTAATTGAGAGAATTCAACCCACACAAGCTCATGGGATCCAAGAGGCTGTATCCTTGCAAGACTGCTCTCAATTATCTTTGAAAGCTCATAGAGATCAAGTGGTCCCACATGACTGGAGGAGGGCAAATGTTGTATCAATCTTCAAAAAAGTCAAAGGTAAGGGAACTTGAAGTCTCACTTTGATGTCTGGGAAAAAAATCACAAAGAAAGTCTTTTTCAAGAGTATTTCTGGGCACATGAAGTAGATAAGGTAACCATCTATTTCATGTAGATTGTCATCTAGGATAAAATTACTCGATTTGGGGATGAAGAGAGAGCAGTGGATATAATTTGCTTTCATCTTCAGAGATAGTCTTGACTCTCACAATAATCTTGTATGAAATTTATAATGTTATGATCTGTATTGGTAGGCAATTAGATATGAGAAAACCTGCTTGAATGACCAGTCTCAGAAGACAGTAGATAGCCCATCCTACTGTATCTGGAGGCTAGCAACAAGTGGAGCACCACAGAAGTCTCTCCTGGAACCTCTAATATACTTATCAGTGACTTGGAGGTAAGTGGTTGTACACACTTTCATCAAGTTTGCACATGCATCAAATTAGGAGAAAGTGCTGATATGCTTAAGAGCAGGACTTTGTTAAAAGGGATCTAGACAGACTAGAGGAATAGGCCAGCAGGAACTTTATTAATTTCAAAAATGAAAAATTCAAAGTCCTACACCTGGGAAGAAATGAGCCCTTGCACGAAGGCAGGCAGGGGAGTGACTGGCTGGGAAACAGCTGTAGTGAAAAGGACCCTGGGCAGCCAGCCAGCAGTATACCCTGGCAGCAAAAAAAAAAAAAAAAAAAAAAAAAAAAAAAAAAAAAAAAAAAAGTCACAGCATCCTAGGTTGTATTATCATAGCTAGTAGGCAAAAGCACTTCATAGACCACATCTCAAACACTGCATCCAATTTTCCCCCCTTAATACAGACATTGATGAACTGGAGCAAGTTCAGCAGAGTTCAGTGGAGAGCTACTAAGACACTCGGGCATCTGGAGAATTCACCCTGTTTTTAGAAACTGAGCTAATTTGGCTTGCTCAGCCTGGAGACAAGGCTTCAGAGGAACCTAGCTGCAGCCTTCTAATATCTACACAAAGGTCACAGAGATGATGGAGACAGGTTCTTCAAAATTATGCATGATGGGAAGAAGAGACACAGCAAGCATTTCAAATGAGAAACTGAGACTGGCTGAAGGGAATTTTTTTTCACCACAAGGGCAGACAGTCACAGGAACAGGTTACTCAGAAAAGTTGTGCAGTCTCCCTCCTTGGAGATTTTTAAGTATATAAAGTGTATAAAATTCCAGGTAATCTGGTTTGAGCTCATAGCTGATCCTACTTTGAACATGAGGTTGGACTAGAGACCTGTTTAGGTTCCTTTCAAAATCAATTATCCTGTGATGCTGTGATTATATTTTCTGTCCAGTACAGAAGATCTTAAAATCTCTTTGCATTAAGGCTTTGGACTCCATGCAAGCACATCTTTTTCAGAATGTACTACATCATACAACCCCTATGACCAATCAAAATTGGAAATCACAGCTAAATCACAGAATTGCAAAAGTGTTAAGCTTAGAATGGACCTCTCAAGATGTCTAGTCAAATCCTTCTGCTCAAGTTGGGTCAGCTAGAATAGGCTTCCCAGGAAAAGCAACATATGCACAGAAATTTTTCACTCACTCTGCTATTAAAGTGAATTTCTCTCCTCTTCAGAAACCCTTATCTAAAACAAAACAAAACAGAACAAAACAAAACAAAACAACAGAGCATCCAGTGACTTCTTTACCTGCAAATACCAACACAGAAATCAATTAATTGTCTCATCTGAAGAGCAGCAAAAATACACTAAGAATTCCTAACAAACTTGGTGAAAGCTCAGGACTGTGGAAGTCTGACAGAAGATGACTAAACCAAAGACACATGGAAAAGCAAAGACATATGGAAAAGAAAATGGAACTGGTCTCAGGCAAACTTTCAGTGGCTTGGTTTCTCTTAACTCATAGAAACATATCTGCAGCATATGTAGCTGTGTTGAGTAGAACAACTGGAAATAATGCTATTGGATCCCCAGGCTGGAAATGTCAAATGCTCTAATAGCAGAGTAGATCAAGACTTTTTTGAATTTGAAATGTTATCTGGGACTTGATACCCATTTGTGCATTTGTCTTCATACATTCTGAATGATAGTTTCTGCTCACCTTAATACAGGCATATGAGGAAGTAAAAAAGCAATTAATTAAACAAATGGAGGAAGGACTTAGGAGTTTCCCTAAAGTTACTTGGGAAGGTGAATTTTAAATATACTACAGAATAAAATTACAACTTTCTATATATTGAGATAGTATATTTCTCCCTCAAAAAGGTTTACACCTTCTCACCTGAAATGCCAAATAATTTACTTAACAACTGATTAACTTTTAATTTCATGATCTCTAGCCAATATTTCACCTAAAATAGAGAAAGTTATCATTGTTCTTGTTAAAGATATGGAGATTTACTCTTTTGCTTTCACAAGACTATAATTATAATTGAGTTGTCAATGAATTCTTCTGTATCTACCATGTAGTATAATGTTTCCTAAGTGAATTATAAATACAGACTTTATATTACTCCTAGGACTCTCTTCAAAGTTAAGTTTCCTGGATAAATCTTACCTTAGCAAAACAATGACTAATCTCTAGCATATATGCAGTTATGTCTCTTTCTCATTAAAATAGATGTTATCTGTACCAATAAAGCAGCTTATCCCTACTTCTCTCCTCTGGACATGAAATACCTCTGCTGCTGCCAGTATAACATTGCATTCATGTGCCTTTGTCTCAAAGAGATGATATACTTTTTCCACTAATGCATATTAAGATAAAAGGAAATATATTTTCAAGTACATGAAGGATAAAAAATTAATCAGGAATAATCAGCAGAGATTTACCAAGTGCAAATCATCCATGACCGACCCAATTACCTTCTATGATGAAATTATGAGCTTCATCTCCTGGACCAGGGGAGAGCACTGGATATGATCCACTCAGGCTTTGATAAGAATTTTGACACAATCTTCCACGGAAGCTCAGAAAGCTGAGAAACTATGAGCTGATTGAACTGTTAGATATATTAAAAATTGCCTGGACACTGCAGGCTCACAGTAATCAATGGCTCAAAGTCCAGACAACAGTCAATAACACAATGAAAATCAGGGAGTTTATTCTGGGTCTGACATTGTTCCTCACCCTCATCAGCAGCCTGGGTCATAAGGAAGAATGCACTTACTGGAAAATGCAAGGACAGTACCAAATGGAGGAAAAGTTGATACATTGAGCAGTATCATCTTAATTCACAGCAGCTTGAGAAACCTGTGAACAAGAGCAAGAGGAATTTTCCAAAGCTTAATAAGCAGAACTGCAATGTTCTGCACTTGGGGAAGAATAACCTCGCACACAAGTACAGCTGGAAAGTGGCTGCCTGACTGACAGCCCTGCTGAAAGTACCAGGGACCACAGCAGGTGCCAATGTGAATATGAGCCATAGGGCAGCCTCCCTGTGAAGCTGGAAAGCCAATACTGGGCCACATTGAGAAAGGTGCAGCCAGCAGGTCAAGGGAGCTCCTGCACTGAAGAGACCATGTCTGGAAAGCTGTGCTCAGTCTGGGGCTCTGCCACTCATGAAGGACTATGAGGAGTTGAGTAAGGTCCAGTAGAAGGCTATAGGGATGGCCATCACTTGGCCCCTTAGAAACAATTGAGAGAACTGGGCTTGTTCAGTCTGGCAAAGAGGGAAAGCTAACAACAGCCCACAGCTGCTTGAGAGTGACCACAGAGACAAGCTCTCATCACATATCGCTAATGGCAAAACAAGGGTCAACGGGGAGTGGTTGCAGTTAGGAAGATTGAAGGACATTAAGAAAAAATTCTTCACTAGGAAGATAGTTGAGCACTATAATATGTTATTCACAAAGATGGAATCTCCAGCCTCAGAGTTTTTCAAGGTTGTCAGACAAAACAGATCTAGGCTTGCTAACAGTCCTGCTTCAAGCAGAAGGATGGACTTGATGGCCTCCAGGGGCTACTTCCAAACAAAATTTTAATGATTTTGCGAAAATTTTTGAAAAAAGTCACATTGACAAGTGCAATTAGCTTTTTAGTGCAATGCTTAGAAGGGTTATGGAATATGCCCTCTGTTCATGAAGTTTCTTGAATAAATGCAACCAGTAAGAGTAAGGACTAATGCAAAATGGTAAGATCTCCCTTCATATTACCCACAATGAAAGTTGTATAGGCCAATTCTTCACCTATTCAGGAACAGCAAGCATTTACTGAATTACAAATCAACATGGAAAGGCAGTTTTCCTTAGGGAGAATATGGCCTAGATGTTAATCAGAGAACAGCATGGAATGCCATTTCCCTTCTATAATGTATTAATATATTTTTGATTTTACAGTCATGGCACCTTCAACACAGGAGTGCAAAAAGTGTCTAATGTTTGTTCAGAGAAAATAATCATGAGCATTAATCTGTCAACTTTTTGGCAGCTCTCCCATGCAAGATTTTTAAAATTTTTTTTTACCAAGACTGAAAAGGGTCTGCCACCAAATAAAAATAAACTAAATAAAAATAAACTACAAATCAAAACAGCTCATTTAAATCTGTAAAAAAAAGTAATAAGATACTGAATTTTGCTCATGTCTTCCAATAAAAATGTGGCACAGCGTTGTATTTCAACTGTCAAGTAGTAAACACGTATCATTGTATTTGGTTTCTTCTTCCTGACTATAAAGGAAACCCCTGGGTATGACACCTGTCCTGGCAAACTCTCAGCTAAAAAGCCTGCCTCCTACCATGAACATTATTTAATATCTGCATATGCCAGTATTATGACAAATGCTTAAGTGTTTTTTCTTGCTGTTGGTCAGTGTTTTCAAATAAAAATAAAAAAATCAATATTTTTTTATTATTATTTGAAAACACTGACCAACAGCAAGAAACCACATAATGTAAACCACATAATTTGTGGGACCCACCTTATCTCCTTCAGCAAAACAGTTTTGTTTTTAATCATTGCACTTAAATCAAGCCACTCATCTTTAGCAAAGCTAATGAGCTACTTAGTACTGCTGCTGCAGCCATTCAGTCGTGCTGACTGTAGTGGAATTATAAAATAGTTCAGAGAAATATCCTGAGAACTCATAGAGAATACTCAGAACTCATAAAAAGGTACTGAATTAACTGCGTGTGCCTATATCAATAAATTAAAGGCAAGGCAGGGGCTCAAATACCAGCCTACACTCATCCGTAACATTTAATTGCTAACATGTATACTCCATCAACAGTTGGCAATTAATATTCTCCCAGACAGTGGGAGATTAAGTACAGTCTGCAGGATAAGAGAGGTCAGGGACAGTGTGTTGTGAATGCATAAATGCAGTATGGTCCATTCTATTTTCTACCATGGGTACAACCCTCGAGTCTTCAAGAAAGCTGTTCAAAACAAGAATCAGCATTACACTCCCCTGTGGCCCAGAATCAGAATGATATCAAAACCACAGATGGTATCAGGTAGCACCAATGCAGCTGGTTTGTCCTTACTCCAGAATTAGTTCTCCAGTGCTCTTTAGCATGTGTTCATTACAACACTAAACTGCTCCTTCAAGGAGCAGTGTGTCTGGCATTCACTGCTGTAACCACAGCTCACAAAAACATTCCTGATAAGTCGAAAATGCACAGCCTGGGTACTGTACTGCTGACAATGCAGCCACAGCAAGAAAGAGCCAACCCAAGTGGGTAGAGTTTCTAACCAGTTTCCATTGTGTGGCTTTCCTGCTGCAGCAGTAATATTGACACTACCTGAGATCAGCAGCTTCAAGTCAACTCAACTCATTCACCCCAACTGCAGCTGCTATAACACAGGCGTACCACAAAGTCTAGCTTTCAAAAGCCAGGGATCTTCAAAGGCTTTTCTCAGCTTCTGGCCAGCCCTGGAGTCCAGGCTGGTTGGAGCTCACAGAACACACACAGAACAGCTCACAACCTGCCTTTGTGAAACAGAACCTGGAGTGATATGAAGCCCCCACAGCACTGACAGAGATCCTCAGTGGCACCTCCTCAGGCCCAAACTGTAACCAAATACTGAGCATGCCCAGGGGGTGAGCCCCACAAGTGAACAGGCAGCTACTAGATTCCCCCCTCTACCACACCAGAGGGTTTTTCTCCAGTGATGTTGGGCATAGGGGAAGTAATTTTAACCATGTGGATATGCAATCATACAACTTCAGCAGGAGAAGCATTACATGTCCTCCCAAAGAAGAGCATCCAGATCAACATAGTGTACCTTAAAAAGCAGTGCAGCACCCCTACCTGAAATTAATATCCCTGAGCAGGTCTGAGTAGCAATAAAGGCAAATTTTGTCCATGATACTGATAGGAAAAATCCACTTACTGATAATATGTCTATAATCATAACAGAATAATACTTCATGGTGCATAATGCCATCAAACCAGTGAAATTCAGTAAGCAGTACACAACTGGGTTTAACTGCCTTGAAAAAAAAAATCCAACACTGCTAAGCATTTTAACTTCTGGTCCTTAACACCCTGAAGAGCTTTCAGGGTGATGCTTTCAATAAGTCATCTCCAGAATGTCTGATAATAAAGTTTTATTACTTTCCTCTAAGTAGATTTTAAAAAGTCATGCCTCTGAGATAGGAATGAGCACCAAAAGTGCTTGATTTTTTTTTTTCAATAAAATAAAAAACAGTTATTCTATGCAAAAATGGGGAAAAAATGCAACACACCCAGAATTCCAACTGGCATCACCACACTTGAGTAGCAGAGGCTACTCAAGTGTTTCACTTATACACTAAGAAAAAGAAAAGAAGAAAAGCTATATTTCACTCAATGGAGATAGGTAGTGCCTTCACAAAAAAAGCCCTCTCATTTAAGGTAACATGGAACTATTCTGTAAAGTCTTAAAGACCTACCTTAGTGAAACATTTGTTTCTCAATTGGATCAAACTAATTTGACTTAAAGTAAGTGGGAGGAATGGTTTAATTAGCACTATTGAATATACTCTGCACCAGACTAGATTTTCCTCTCAGCATCAGGCAGAACTCATTAAAAAAGAGAACTCAACCTTTTACTCATAATTACCTTTGGTAGACCAGCACTTGAGACAATTTTCTAATTGCAGAAGAGGAACTGCACAAAGCTACCATTCAAATGCATATAATAATTTAGTTTTATTTTCTGCTCAGCCTTCCAAAACTAATTATTTAACACTGAGGTTAGGAAATTGGAGAGCAAGCCTCAAGAGGGATGGGGCAGAGAGTCGCTTAAATAAATTGCATTTGAACCTTGAAGGGGAAAAACAATTCTAAAAACCAGCTTGCAAGATTGCATAAGAAAAAATGCCCCCCAAACAAGCCTTATAAAGGGCATGCAGCTCAGCATTGTTTTAGTCCTCACACAGCTGCCTCTCTGAGATTGGAGAGTTACATTGCAAATAACATTCACTTCTAAAAATGAAATTAAAGACAAAAGTAAAGTTTTGTATATGGAAAAAGTAAAGAGATTTGACATAAAGTGAGAGGTTTTGAGCTGACCATAGCTACCTAGAAAATGCAACTCAGATTTGCTCTGTGGCAGGCAATAGAAGGCATGAAAGCAATCACTGAGATCATCTGTGTTGAAGAGAAAAACAAAACACACAGAGAGAAGCATAAATGAGGGTTTCCTACTCTGCATTTATTACCCATAAGGCACACTCTGACATCATAGTACACATACTGCAACGTGCACACAAGAAACTGTATGGAGCCAATGTTTTAAATTAAATCCTGAAACAGACTTTGTGAATGTGAGGAAATGTCTTTCACAAAACATTTTTCATCATCAACTAAATGGCCAGGACAAAGTTCATATATCAGTGTTCCTACTGGGTACCCATAATTTGGATGATATCTCGAGGAAAGGGCAATAAACTTACTAAAGTCACAATGTCGACCAAGTATTTCCTATTGCACAAAGGAATTCTCACGCCAAGTTTAGGACTTGCTTTGACTATGCTTACAGCACAGCCAAAGATCAAACCAAGAACTGTTAATAGGGCAGAAAGCAGCTCGACAGCACTTCTGAGAGAATCCTCAGCATCTTCCAAGATATGTCTGAAGGTTTTCTAGGGGGTAATATCCATGTTGTGTTGCATACAGGAATGCTTCCCTTTGCTTAATCTAGCAAATCTCTGTCCTACTGTCATTCTACTCTGTAGATCTCCATAAAGCCCATTTACTGTTACTCCAGCTGCATCATAGATGGGAAGCTGCTGTCAAGAAAAATTATAAACACCTTCTAAAAAGGCCACTTTCTCTCTGCTAAATTACTTTTGATAGCATCTTGTAAATTTATTGACAATAAATTCCTGTTCCACTGCATAACTTCAAGAATTGTTTTCTTGATAATAGAAAGAAACAGGTGAATACGTAACCTTGTTCATTACCAGGTGCAGCAGAATCCTGCAAACAGTAACACAAAGATTGATGAGAGAGTCAGCACTGTGGCTGGATGATACCACTGGAAATCCTCAGATATAGTCTCACTGGAGCACAGGAATCCTGTTTCTCGACAAAGACCTGCCAAAAACCTCACAAAGTCTATCTTGTACTTTAACTGCCCCAAAACAGCACAAGACAACAGAAATCTCTAACAATATACTACTTAAATTTCAGTAAATTATTTTGTCAGCCTTAGACAATCAAACTATTTTTTATTTCACCTCATTAATTCTAGTTTGTCTTTACTATGTCTTTCATACAACCCCCAAGCAATCCATTCATAAAATAATTTCACTGTCCCATGACAAAAACCTTGGATTTACCTGGTAAAAATAATTACTAGACAGGAAACCTATGGTTTGAAAGTATTTTCATTTAGTTTAGCATATCCTCCCTTTAGTTACATGACTGATTGGGATAAAAGAGGTCCTTATTCAAACCAACACGACCAAAATCAGAAACAGACTTCTTTTTCCTTAGAAACAGATTTGGAACCAGTTAAGTGAGGTCTAAGCTTTTGATGTTCTTCTCAAAGAAGAGACTGATTCAAGAATTCACAGTACAGAAAAACACAGGAAGAATAGTCTTTACTATTGAGGAGTGTAAGATTTCTTCTTAAACAAAATGTAGAGAAAATGCAATTTAGGAGAACCCTAACTAAATAAAAAAGGTAATGTGTTATGACAAAAGCTCAGGAATTATATTTAGCAAAATGCATTTTAATAACTGCAATTAAATTATTGTGAAGTATCTTAAGGTGAGACTTTAATATAAATGACAAAAAAAACCCCAAGATTAAAATCTAAATCATAAAAATTACTATATTTTATGGTGTTTTGCCAGAATTACATCTAGGAAAATAGTGAATTACACAATATCATAAGCATAATTCACATGAAGATTTTCTCTACAAACCATATAAGAACCTTATGGTAGACACTAAATAACAATCTCTAATTGAAATTTAAGTTCATCTGTAGCACCCAAGTGATTAATATGATTCAGAATTGTTGAAGGAAGACATCTATGCAGGACTAATACAAGACATGCATTTCAGAAGTCAAAATCCATCATTAACAAGTCAGGTCTTTGCTGTGTTTCAGAGCAGCACACACATAAAATACTGCATACAAACAGAAATCTTATTATATAGGTATCACTGTTAAGGGAAAAATATTGGGTTTTCTGAAAATGTGTCTCCCCTTTGCCCCTATGAATGAGTGGAGACACAAAGAAAAACATGTTGGGGAAAAAAAAAGCCCCAGAGGCATATAAAAATAATTATGATATGGATCTTCTCACATGTAAAGGCCCATAGGATTTCTTAGTTCTGATGAAGCTCAGAAAAAATCCTTCACTCTATTAACCTCCTGCAGGGTAAAGAACACTAAATGCCTGAGAAGCAATCAACACAATTTATTTGGACAGCATTTTCTGCAGTCTTAAAAAACATTTCTGCTCAAGACACAGAAGTATCTGTTAAGTAATGGAATTTCCAAATCTCATTATTCCTCCTTTTATTTATTTATTTATTTTTAAAATCTCTTCATCTCTCCTAGGAGTTTTCCCCACACTACCTGAGGTAGAGGGCATTTGCACACTTCATGGGCATTGTAAACTATGGACAACAACAGGGAGGCAGGCCAGGCCCAGAGTCTTCTGGCTGCATGGATGTACAAGTGTGGCATCCCAGTCCAAGAAAAGTCACAGAACGGGGCAGAGAGGCATAAGAAGCACACTGGAGGCCACACGGGGTTTGGCTGCTGAGCTCTGGTAGGAACAAGAGGGCCAGAGGGATGAACCTTTCACTGCCTGCTGCTCCAGCAGGCTCTGGAAGTGTGGCAGCAGCTGCCTGTGGAGATGTATGGGCACTGTGAAGCTGGGAGGTGCTTCAGCCTCTCACTGGGTGAGTGTGGTGGAGATGCTGCCTGTTCCCTGCCGGCTCACCACCCGGGCTTTGGGAGGGCTGTCTTTCACCCATCTTTGCATCCTGCCTCAGTGCAGCTGGGGCTCTCCACTGGAGGCCAGCTCTTCTCTTGCACCTCTCCAGCAGGTGGGGATGACAGCATACATACATACATACATACATACATACATACATCCACACATACAGGTAACCAGGCTGATCACCAAACCATGGCCGAAATGCAGAGAGTAGATTTATCTACTGGGCAGCACAGACACACAGGGACACGGGCTCTGTTTGGCTTAGTTCATCCCAGCAAACACAGACACACAGGGACATGGGCTGTGTTTGGCTTAGTTCATCCCAGCCAAGGGCATGGAGGGCCTGCTGCCAGCCACAATATATCAAAAAGCTTTGCGCGCACGCAGTTTTTCACAAGGCTGCCTGACACAACTTCAGTACTGCCAATAGTGTCAAAATACTATCAGCTCCCTGCTAACCATTTCATTTTACTGCCAAACCTCCAAATCAGACCTACTTTTTTCCATATATAAGTAATACAAATGCTTTTTGATATAATTATTCCCTTCTAAACTCTGACTTGCACACCTGCCTGGTTCCTATCCCAAATTTCTCTGAGTGTTTTGAACCTGACTTTACCTCAACAGTTCTGACTAAATCTCAACCTCAATTCTTCTCCAAGGACTCTTCACTGTGCTCCCCAGGTCATGGCAGGCCTTAGCAGAACCTCTAACTCCCTGCCTTCACTAAATGTTGAAGAAGAAGAGAGAGAAATTGTCTTTATTACTTGCCAGCTATGTGGGCTCCCCAGATTGTTCCACTCTCTCTGCTCTTTTTGTTTGTGCTCCAGATAAGACAGGGGAGGAACATGGATGAGTTCAGCACGCCTCAGTTACAGACTTCATTTGATACTTCTGCCTCTGAAAGTTAGCAAACAAGGCAGCAGAAGACACTTTAATAAAAAAAGAAAAAAATTCAACTAGACTGGCTTCAAAAATTGAGACACAAACTGAAAGGTACTTGTTCTGATTAACATCCCATAACTTAAAATAACTCAAAAGCTACCCAGCTCAACCAGATATTCAGGAAGCAAGTGTCAAATTTAGGTCTTCTCAGGAGAAGCAAGCAGGCTCATGGCGGGACCCAAAAACATAGCCAAAAGCAATACTTCATGAAGCACTTTCCACACAGGTCTGCTTTCATCCACAGAGCTGTGCTGTTTAGTGGCCCCCCCGCCTCTGGCAGAAAAGGATGATGAAAGAAATAGCACAGCATTTAAGAAAACAGAGAAGAAAAAACTCCCAAACCACTTAACAGAGCAAAACTAAGACACCTGGTGAGAAACGGTGCAGAAGCAGTGCCCTGAAAATTGGTTAAGACAGTTTCTTCTCCTGTGTGCTGAAAGGCAGCTATCTGTCATCTTCAAGGGGCATATAATGGCTGCTGCAGATACCATTTTTCAGTTAGGTATGGCTAAGTCAGATGTGGCATTAAAAACAAAAAAGGGTAAGAGAGAAGGGGAGTGGAGCTCCAACATATCAAATACTTCTGTCTCACTGAGTTTGTGAAGACAATATGTACATTAAATTTCAATGCGGCACCTAAACGTTGCGGAAGGTATAACTGAGGAAAGAAATTTTAAAAGGACAAAAATAACGAGTTGAATTTTTGTACAAAACCTGAGCTTGCTAATGCCTGTGTAGAAAAAAAAAAGTCTTGTTAATGATAGCAAAAATGCAGTCCAATAAATCAATGAAAAGGACAACTGATGGAGAGTTTACAAAATTTAAAATAAAAAGAAAACCCCCACAGGGAATTTCTCAACTTTCCCTACAAAATGTTCACCATTTAATACCATATTATATACAAAATATGTCATTAAGACTTTTCTAAACTATCTTTGATTCAATATCTGTTTCGTGTAGCTTTTGCATTTGTGGATATCTCTAAGAACTTTATTTTGGAATTTCTAAAATACTATTTTCTAGTATTTTAATTAAACTACAGTCAAGTAACAGAACTAACATCACTTTTCTAAGACACAATGCACATTGATATGCTGTATGCATCATTCCTTTCAGTAGTCAATCAGAAAGTTGGGCATCTGAAATGTGAAGTAAACATACATTTGAGAGAAAACTAGAATTGGTAGATTTACATTTTTGTCACAATGCTGCACTTCTGTACTGTGATCTTTTGCTAAAATATACTAGTATTCTGCCCATTTTCAACAGTATGTGCTTCATTTCACTTTTAAATTTACTGGTGTTTACTCTTGTAATTCAGAAATAAAGAATATATAATTGCACAGGAGCACTCTGAATAAATTCAAGATCATTTCTTGGGAGAAACACGGAGAGAAATACAATTGTTGGCTTCTAAGAATGGTACCTCCCTATTTTTGATGGGCTGACCCTGACTGGATGATTACTCACCAAAAGCTGCTCTGGCATCCTCTCCTCAGCTGGGCAGGGAAGAGAAAATATAACAAAAGGCTTGTGGAGAGAAATCATGCACCAGATACCACTACAGGCAAAACAGATGCAGCCTGGGAAAATTGATTTAATTTATCACCAATTAAATCAGAGCAGGATATTAAGAATAAACCCCCAATCTCAAAAACATCTTTCTCCTGTCCACTCCACCTTTCTTCCCAGGCTCAACATCACTCTTGAATTCTCTACCACCTCTCACCCATCGGTGCAGGAGGACAGGGAATGGGAGCTGTAGTCACTTCACCACATGTTGTCTCTGCCACTCGGTTATCTTCAGCAGAAGGACTCTTCACACTCTTCCCCTGCTCCAGAGTGGGGTCAATCTCATGGAAGACAGTTCCCCGTGAACTTTTCCCATGTGGGTCCTTCCCACAGGCTGCAGTTCTTCAGCAACTGCTCCAGTGTGGGTCTCTTCCCATGCAGCACAGTCCTTCAGGAGCATGCAGCTCTACTGTGGGTCCCCTTCAGGGTCACAAGTCCTGTCAGCAAACCTGCTACAGCATGAGCTCCTCTCTCCACCGGCCCACAGGTCTTTCCATGAGTCTGCTCCAGCATGGGCTTCCTACAGGGCCACAGCCTCCTTTGAACATCCTTTGACCTGTTCTGGTGTGGAGTCCTCCAGGGGCTACAGGTGGATCTCTGCTCCCCTGTGGAACTCTGCAGTCTGCAGGGGGACAGCTGCCTCACTGTGGGCTGTGGGAGAATCTCTGCCCTGGTGCCTGGAGCACCTCCTCTCCCAGATTCAGCCTGGCTGAGGTCTAACTCATGGGTAGCAGCACATTAAGACTATGAAATTTGAGTTCTGATTGCATTGTGTTAATTTAGGATAGAATTCTTAATCAGTTGTTATAAAAATTAGTTCTCAACAACATTCTGAGTAAAGTATGACATCCATTTCTTCCCCCAAAACACAATTGCTTCTGATGCTTAAGTGATTGTGGTGTTCAATGTGCCCTGCCCTTTGCTCTCCTTTAGACTCAATCACTGTATGCACATACACAAATTGTTCTGAGACTAAAAGCCCTGCAGCTAAATGCTGAACCATTCCAATATTCCTTGATAAATAAAAGACAGACACAATATAACAGATGTATTACGTTTGGGTGGCCAGTAAAATACATTCCTTTGCTGAAACCACAATCCAGAAGATTACATTTTCTAACAGAATGGCCCCTGTGTCATTATACGAGTAGTATATGTAGTTCTGGAAAATAAGAGTTTGTTCAGGAAGGAATGAAACCACAATATATTAATGAGAAGGATGAAAATAGCAAAAGGATTTCACATTATGCTATGAACATTGTAATGTTTTAATCTGTCCTGCTAACAGACAAGTGTGCAAATGGGGGACAAAGGGATGAGTGTTTAGCTTTGATTAAAAGAGCCCTCAGAACAAACTGAACTTCACAAATGTCTGTGAAACAGCATGAATTTTAAAAATAGATATAGGATTATTTCAGACACAAAATTCAATTTGTTGTGCTACCTGAAGATCAACAACATAGCAGCTGTTGCAGACTAGTTATTTTAAAAAGCTGTAAATTAAAATGGCAAGAAATAACCTCTGCCACAAATACAGAAGACTTCCAAGGAGCTATTTCAAGTAGTACAAAAAAAAAAATTACATTTTGTTAATAGGAATGAAATCTCATATAACAGCTAATGAAAATGGAAACAAAACCATGACCAAGGGTGTTTGTCTTTTTATTAAAATATACAAAATGGATTAATAGCTATTCTATTTAGCTTTTGAAACTATAATTTTAATTCTTCTGTGATCTCTTTCAAAACCTAAAAGGAGTGCAAACTTAATAATGCTCCTCTGATCAAGTTATGTTCAATTACACATGCATGATAGACTCATTCATAGTTAACAGGAATGGAATAAATTCTGCCTAAATTACAAATTGCAAGCTACTGACTCTGCATATTATGGATTTTCATTTTAAAAATAGCCCTTCTTGTGAGAAGAGTAGCCAGCTAAACAGGAGCAGATAAAAGAAATTCAGGAAGGAAATAAAGAAGGCAGGGGAAAGGTAGAAGGAGGCAACCTATTAAAATGCTACACTAAACCAGTATGTAAGTAATTTTCCCGGTGAGAAGATCCAAGAGAGAACTAGAACTGGAATTAAAAGTAATCATGTCCTGCTCTGTGATAAATGTTCTATTAGCTTTGTGGGCTTCAGAGCAATATTAAGGGCTGCAGAATGGTGGGAAGATAAGAATCCTTCCAGCCAAAACCAAAACCAGACAATCTTGCAGATGAAAGTGCTGGTGAAAATATAATTGCAAAAGTTGGCAGATTTTTACACTTTCAGTAACACACTTTTGCTGAAATTAGTTCTTGTCACACATTTGAATCTTGCACAGGAATGAAGAAATTTTCACTGTGGCACCACAAAAAGGTCTGGTGTTTCCAACCAGAGAGCTCAAGAAATTTATGGAGCTCCTGCATATTAAGAAGACCTAAACTTTTAGAGAAAATTGACACCAGTATTTCTCTTGCTTTGAATTATTTATCAAAGAACAGAAAAATAATAATTAAAAAAACCCCAAACTATTTATAACTATCAGTTTTATGTGCGTAAACATTTACTTGCCCTCTTGCATAAGAATCTCCTTGTATGAAAAAGCAAACAAGCAGGGCCTGGAAATGGATGAAAGATGAAGCCTTTCCACACCTCATGAGGAAGCAGCCCTCAGGGGCAGGACAGGTGGCAGCTCAGCAGAAGCAGCAGGTCCAGGACTGATAGGGAAGCCAGGCTGCCATCCAGCATAGAACACATCAGAGCAGACCTGGGACAGACATCTCTGCAGCCATCCCAGATATTCAGGCTGCCAGACACTGCTTCCCTCAGATGTCCAGAGCAGGAATCTGGTATCATTGACCTCTTTTCTCAAAGAGATCTGGGATGAAGGCTGCAAGCAGCAGCACTAATGTGCTATTTGAGGCTATTCCCTGAGAATGAGGTCTAGCAAGAAGGCTTCCAGCAACACCTCCACTGCACACCTTTGTAGGACATTACACTAGACATTGTAATCCCTTGGTTCACACCTGATGCCTGGGCAGCTGCAAAATTCTTGATTGCATCAGTATTGACAGCAATTAAGTCCAATTAATCCAGTGTAAAATGTGTAAAACAAAATACTGAGAGCAGCCACGTTCTTTCATTTCTCCTCACAGGATAGCTGGGAATCTCAGCTGGCTGGAACTGCCCACAGAGTGTCCCAGAGGAGCCAGTTTCAACAGCTGGGCTGTTCTGGTTATTGTGTCATTTGGATAACAAAGGTCCCAGGGAGGTCAAGATAATGCTCTCAATGACTTTGTAGAGGAGAGTTCAGGCATTATTTTAAGGCTTTTCATATAGGTGAAACAAGTGGAATTGAGTACACTGAAAATGCAGAATGAAGGGGAGTTGTTTCTTTGCAGACAGAACATATTGCAAACTCAAAGCATACCATGGCACTCAGAGAGAGTTGGGTGACAGGATATTTTCCCTAATTTACACTTCAGTAAATTCATGTACACATCAGAAGAGATTGAGAGTGTTTCCTTTAGATGAATACTTTAGTAAACTGCACTTAAACAGAAACAGAATATACCAATTACTGGGAAAATTCTTGCCAAAATGTTTCAGCATTCATTTTGAAGAGCCTGGCCATAAGAAGAAATAATGAACTCAGAACAATTTATAGCATTTGAATTGCATTGCAGAATTTCTTGGGTATCAGAGCATTGTTGTATAACTGCATGAAATCAGACACCACAACTACAGCAACTACAATGCACTATTCTCTTTGCATCATCTCATTTATTGCATTTTGGCATTGAAAATCAAACAAATGGGAGCACTGATCAATGAAGTGACAGTGCTAATCTATCTCTTCATCTGAATTTTGAACAGAGTGTACCTCTTT
The DNA here is from genome assembly GCF_024509145.1 of Vidua macroura. Taxonomy (NCBI): domain Eukaryota; kingdom Metazoa; phylum Chordata; class Aves; order Passeriformes; family Viduidae; genus Vidua; species Vidua macroura. Next base: position 82,562,123 of record NC_071571.1, on the reverse strand, counting down.
AATGGTTACAGGCTCTCAACTTTACTGTTACTCAAAAAAGCATGTATGAGATAGTACATTAAATGTCATCTGGAACTGTCCCTGTACACCAAGTGTCTGTTTTATAATTTGCTTTGAATTAGCTAACAGAGAAAGTAAAGTGCATTATGTAGCAAAATCTCTAATTTTTTAGAAGTTTACACTCATTTACCAGCATTGTGTCACACTGATAATTAAGCCTGGAATAACAGTACAGCATTACTGGGCTGCCAGCCCAAATACTGTTGACTACATAGGCAACTAATCATCTATATGTGGCTCCCAACTGTGCTCCATCAGACAGAACTCTGGTGTAAAACTCAGGACACCCGGGTTCACCTCCTGACCTTGGGCATTGCACTTCCCATGAATGTAGAATTAAACTAAAAATTGTCTACTTTTGAGAGATAAGATTAGAAGAAGACAGGCTAAACAGGAAGTAGGCTGCTACACTTTGTTAGCTGAAACACCCCTTTTCACTTCAATATAAAACATCACCAAACTTCAGACTTTTTCCATGCTGCATCTCATCAATTCTGTGCTTCAATCACTTACAGCTTCTGCTCTTCCCACTCTTGCATTCAACTCTAACAAGGTATCATTCCGTTTTTCTGCACCTCTCCCTCACTCCAGAGGGAGCCTGACTTCTTCCATGCACAAGATAGAAAGATTTGTCTCCTGGGAGTCACCCATTGCAGCAGTCTTCTGTCTGTAGGAAAACCACACCCTTGGATATAGGACTTAGGAATGTTTGCACCAATGAGTCCCAGGACTGCAGGAGACAGAAGGATGGTGGTATGGCTAAGGCAGTTCAGTGCCTTCCTCAAAGACCTGAGTGATTTGGTCTTTACCTTCTCAGTCCTGGAGCTCTCTTCAGCAAACTAAACTCACAGCTGATCACTGGACATTCTGTGCATCCATTTGCTGAGATCCAGATTTATAGAAATGCTGATCATGCAAAAAGGTACATCCAAAGACACTAGGAAGTACATTTTCATAAGAAAAAAAATTAAATAATTCAAAGTACTCTGGGCATTTAAAAGAACATACAGAATTAGAGAATGTGACTATTTTAGGTTTTAATCTCTTTGTACCTTGCTTCATGCTCTGCAAAATGAAGACAGTTTATTTCCCTCTTAGCATATTCTTTTCACTGCATCTCTATGATACTTGTGAAACTCATTCTACAGTAGGAAACTTAGATTTAGAAATTGTCTTTTCAGGAGAATATTTGAATTATTCATTAAAAAGGGAACTAGATGAAGTATGGAGGGTTTGCTATATATATATATATTTTAATTCTGGCTATTCAAATGTAACTATCAGTGCAGAAAATTCACTTCTGTTTGCTGAACATTTTCAGGTTTGTACTTCAACATTATACTAATGCTGAACTAATTTTCATTTCTATATTTCCTAGTTTTTTAATACTTACACTGCCCCTGTGCTGTCCTAGAGCTCAGCAAGCTTTATATCACAAGAAAAATATATATAAAAGGGCACAGAAATGAGAAATATTTTTGGAATATTAGAAACTATTGAGTTTAATTTCAAGTTCAGATTGAGCTTTCACAGTAACTCACATTTTATGTGCTCCTATCAATTAAAACTTGTACCTTTGCCAATAAAGATTTCAAGATCAACAGTTCATTTATCACATTTGCTTGAGTTACTCATGTCTAAATTATATGTCCATTCCAGCTACTTACCACACAGCAGTTGGGAGGACTGATTAAAGACCATGGTTTCTGTTGCCAGTGACAACTATGATAAAAGCTCTTAAAAGAAGGAAGAATTGGATCTAGTGCCATGACAATAATGTGATGGAATATAGCAAAGTTTTCAAATCTCAAGATGAAATTATTTTCCAATATGACAGATGCACTTGCCCTGATAAAAATGAAATTATAAAAATGACAGCGTGGCTTGCTAAACACAAATCCTGTGAGTTAAGAAAAGACAAAACAAGCAATGTACCTGTTTAAAAGGAAAAAATGTTAAATATTCCAGTAGCCAAGAACCAAAAAGAATATTCAGTTTGTTTTTAGTTTTCCAAAGAAATGTTGTCTTCATGTTCAAAATTACCATGAAAAATAATTACAGGAACATATGGCAGGGAGCAAGGAATTAATGTGTAAAAGGAAACAAAACAGTGTGCTGCAGGGGTAAGCATTCCTGTGATCATAGTCATAGAGTAGTCCAAGCCTGCTTGCTTGATTGCTTCAGAAAACTCGGTGCTCAGCTGTGAACTACTCTTCCTTCTTGCTTGCAAGACTAAAATGTTTGAAATCTAGCTGTTACTATTTTTGGTTAAGCTGGGAATGCCTTAAGCAGCTGCACAGCACACCTTAAAGAATACAAACTTTTCAACTACTTTGGCAAAAGCTCAAACTGCAATGGCTGAACACTTCAGCAAAGAGGAGAAATCAAAGAATTACACATGACTCTCCAGGAGAGTTTCCAGGATAAAATGAAATCCTACAAGATTATGAGAATTCACACAACCTGTTCAGGGAAAACTCACAAGATATTTGTAAATTAATGCCCTGAATGAAAAATGCCTTTTTTTTTCTTTCACTGTAGAGGTATCAGGAGGGAATAAAATGCACTCACCCGAGAAAGTGCACATCTCAAGCATATTTTTATTATTCAAATAGACATTTTTTGACCTACACCCTCAGTTTCCTATACTTAGCAAAGTTGCTCATGGCTTCACTGAAGCTTCTGCCTGCATAAGTAAGCGTGTGGAAACGGCACACTAGGAAAGTTATGTGGCAATAATAGCTATGGAAGATAGCTGAAAACCATCCAGTTAAAAATTCCTGATTTTAAATGGAGCGCATGGCATTTTAGCAATCAGGTCACGATCTTAGACTGTTTAAAGATAGGTGTGCCTATACGCAAGTTTTTCTGCATGGTTGTTTGGTTGGTTGCTTTACCTTTTCCCACAACACTAAAAAAACCCTAATCTTAGATCCCACAGCTGGTTAAGAAATGCCTATTTTAATAGTTACTCTTTGTTACTGTCCCTATTACTGTATGGATAAAGGTATGGTTCTGACTAAGTAACAAACTCAAAAAAGCAAGTGCTCCTTTATCAAGTTTTTGGGATTTATTTCTGATGAAAGGATTTATTATTTGTCAAATAACATATGGCAGTGTTAGATTATTTAGTCATTGGTCCAAATATACTTTTCTAATATTGCTCTTTTTTCATCTGCCAGTAAGGCATTGGTTGTCCACCTCCAGGCTCAGGACTCAAAGCTATATTTACTGTTGTCATGGTGCACTGTCTCAGGGCTCAGCGGCATGCTCGGTGTTAGTTCGATGTCAGTGACAGGAGGGGTGCGACATTCCCTCCGCAAGCTCTGCAGATCCCAGTTATTGCTGGTCCGACGCAGGAACAGAAAACAATGACACGGGTCTTGGGGTAGAACCGGGATGTTTTCTTAGGTGGATAGACAAGGACCCAAGACTAGAGCCCAAGACAAGACTAGGGGGTAAACAGGGGATTTTATACTACAACTTAGGAGGAGGGGTAGAGAACAACTACCCAGTGAGGAGACAGTTGGGGAGGAGTCTAAGGTGGGACTAACATTCCACAAACCTATCAGGGAAAACAGGGGTGGGGAATAATACAAAGAAACAAATGGGACATCGAGTACTAAGAGATTGACAAGGAAGGTTCTAGAGAAGGGGGTAGGGATAGAGAGGATTGACAACTTGGGAGGGGAGGAAATTAGGGAGGAGGATAGTGAGCAAGCTAAGGAAACTTAAAGAAAAACACACCACAACATCTCCCCCTTTCCTTTTAAAAAAAAGAGAGGGGAGGGCTCTGGAGTTCAACTAAATTGATGAAGGGTATAGGTATAGCAATACATAATTCATATAACAGGTAAGAACAATCAAATTTACAGACAATACTTTCATAACATATATCAAGTTACTAAAACAACAGAGGAAATTCAGAAACTATTAGAAAAAGGATCAACTAATCATTGCTAAAACACATTAAGGAAAAAAATCTTCTTCACTTAATAAACTCATTATGAAATGCATGAAATCATCATGAGGAGCAGCGGGATTTGTGGGGCCTGACGAATGACCAAAGAGAACTAATTGTCAATTCTGTGTAACACGAAGTAGTACAGGAGCTCGATTATCTTGTAAAGTACGATCACTGAATGGCAAAGTGGTTTTACTAATTTTGTTTTTTGCCTGTTGTTTTCTCTTTTTTGTGTCTTTACCCATTTGGCTAATTACTAACCGGATAATACCTCCACTCAGAACAATTAACTTACAGAAGTAACCTTTAAGAAAGTAATGTAAGGTAGAATAAAGTTATTAATGATTTAAATCTTAAACGAGGAAACTCTAGAAGAGGCAAACTTAAAGGAACTCAATATTTGCAGTAACCAGGAACCATATTTAAGACAATTAAATCTGCTTTGGATTTTCTAAACTTCTTATAGTTGGAACTTGAACCTACAACTCTGAAATTAAAGTTCTAACACTAAATAGACTGGGAATAAACTGGCTCCTGGTTACTAAGTTCTTTAACAAACTAAAATTTCATTTTGTTAAAACAATTTCAAAATATTTTACAGCGGGGTGTAATATAACAAAATGCCATTCACGTCACTTATCTGGTAAACTTTTTTCTCTGATAAAACTTATGGGTGGCTCTTCTCTTTTCAGTCGGAACCTGTCAGCCAATTGCTTTCATTCATTTGAGAGTCCAAGCCAGAGGAATTTTTCTCTAAAGAGTTCAGTTCCATAAATGGTGATGGCTAAGCACAAAATGGCAGGCATTGACTTGATTGTGCAGCTCTTTCTTCTCCAACATATAACTTGGCAGATAAATTATTTCAAAATTGTCTAGAACATAAAGAACAGTTGCATGGTACAAAGAATTGAGTTAGGAATATGGAGTGTTAATTAACTGACAATTAAAAATGAACTTTATAAAGTAACCAACATAACATCCTGTTTTTGAGTCTACTCTTTATTATCAAACTGTGAGTATCGTCCTTCTGCAGGGCCCCTTGCAAGAAAGACAATAAAACAAGGTCTAAAGAGTAGTTCAATAAACTTATTCTTTAAAACTCATTAAAACTGTGAAAAATACAATACTAAATGAAAATAAATTATTTTCATGGAGACTACTCAACCCTTCGTAACCCTTTAACTCAAACAAGGAAAAAAGCTGCGGGAAGTTCTAGGATACTAAGAAGATTGGGGGGAGCCAGGGTGACGGTAGCAACCCTGTGCTTTCAAGTTTCTGCAGGCCGCTCCCTCCAATCTGCTCAGCAGAACAACTAAAATTAGGGTAAGGTCAGGTTTTAACAAACAGAGTTGACATTCATGATGCTTCTGCAAATTCATAGTAATATAGAAATCAAAAGGAACACCGGGTAGGGTATGGTTAGGGAAATGGATAGGGAACTTGAGCAGTCACTTCTGTACAGTCGAGAAGTCATCATTTATTTTGACTGTTTCCTTCCATTCTTATTCTGACGATGATGAGTTTTCGACCCTGGGCAATTTCTTACTTTGTGTCCTTCCTTTTGCCGGCATAATAAACTTTTGATTTTGGGGATGGGCAAGCATTTGCCCAGTGTCCTTTTTCTCCATATTTAAAACATGTTCTAAATTGTTCTTTTTGCTTCTTTTTTACTTGATCATTTGTCACAAATGCTGAATCCTGCAAATCTATGATTTCAAAAGGAAAATTATTATAACATTGGTGACTGCTACAAGTAATTGAGGGTATCAATAAGGGGATTGACCTGGGTGCCACCATCCTGGGGGGAAACACCAGCTTCCTGCTCTGAGTTTCTGGCTCCACCTTCCTCCAAAGGACGTCCCTCCAGAAGTGGGAGTGACCTCCTAAAAAGGGAGGTCCTCTGATAGGAGGTCCTAAAAGTCATCCTCCCCCCAGAGAAGGAGTCAGAAGAAGGATTAGGGAGTGGTCCAGCTCCATCTTCCAACAAAAGGGACTGGTCACCTACCCATAATGTGGGTGGTGACTTCTGCAGAAGGAGCAGGGCTGGCAGTAAATTTGGGACCGGAAAAGAAGGGCCATGGCGGGAAAGTGGGCTCCAAGTCGCGTGGCCAACACCACCTTGGAAAGGGGGGCCTGGTACACTGCCGTTCCCTCGTACGGCCTGAACAGTGTCCAGCAGGGCACTTGGGATGGCGCGGCCAACGCCATCTCCAAGGGAGGATATGAAGGGGTTTTGGAAAGCCTGAGGAACAGAGGGTATGGGGGGCTTCACAGAAGCCACAGGGGAACTTACAGGGGAGGGGCCCGATGCAACTAGGTTTCGACGATGTGTGTGGATGTCAAAGGATGTCAAAGGCCTCTTTTATAATATTAGAATCTCCCCTGTACTCACAAATGTGCCACCATTTGATGGAAAATTTCTGCCCCATTCCTGTCTTTTCTACTCCCTCCGCCCTCAGGGGATGCCCCAGCCTTTTGGGGGAGAGCCCCGATTTGGGAAAGAGGGAGAATAAATAGAGAGAGAATAGAAGTGGAGGATACCCTGTGGTATCCATGAGCTTGGCCACCAGCTCTTGGAGACTAAAACCCCTGCCGGGGCTACACCCCGCTTTGGCTCACTTACCCTTGGAGCGCGGGTGGAGAGGCATGTTTCTGGCCATTCGCCAAAGCTAGTTCATCTTATCAGGATGCGTCAGCCCTGAAGTTGTTCTCTGTAGCCAGTATGGGAGCCAACTTCCGTGGTGGAATTGCGATAGACTGGGGACTTCCTCTTCCTTGGCTTGTCACCTCCAGGGACCTGGGTGTTCACGGTGCTTCAAGGCCTGTCCCCAGAGCCTTGGACACAGCCGCTGTCAGTCCCTGGTGTGCTCATCCCAATGCAAGCACCTTGCCCTGTAGAGATCCTCACAGAATCCCGCCGCTCACTGCTCAAGACCCTAGCTCATCCTAGTGCGAGCCATCTGACGAGCTTTCTCTCTTTGTCCTTTGGGTAAGTCCCCCCCTGTGAAGAGATGGAGGAGCCAGGGTTGGAGAGCACGATGGCAAAGACAAGAGAGTCCTGGAGCCTCAAATTCGCTGCTCAGCTCCTCTTAGAGTCCAAGGCAGTGCTTGAAATGTCACTGATGTTCTTTTCCCTTCTTCTTCTTCAGCAAGGCGGGCGCCCCCACAAATCTGCCTGTTTGTTTTAAAAGTCGAAGAAGGGAGTGCCCCTTAGATGACACAGGAAACAACATACTGTACTGGTGAAAGTTTTGGCATAACATCAGTGTGAAAGTACCCAAATATTTTTATGCCAAAGTCCTGAAGGCAAATACAGACTATGATTTATACTGTGGATGCAATTACCATGTCCTTAACTCCATGTTAAGCTGTGACTCAAGTAAAATTATCTGGCCCTTCTCTCTTCTCCCCTCCAAGTTATAAATGAAGAAAACCAAGCACATGGACCCAAAGAAGTTGGAAAGGAAGAGCAACACCCCAAAGCCCCCTTGCTTTTCAGTCCAGACAATGTTTAATAGTGTATTTAGACAAGTAACTGAGCTATTTGAGCAATGTAGGAAAAGAATTTTCTTGGCAAGGATGAACTGCATCTACAGCCAGTAGACTTTGCTGGTAAAGTCAGTATAGATTAGCTCTATGTATCTCTTTCTTTACCAGTCTTCTCCTAACTTTATTCTGCTATCACCCACAGATTCTTATACTTTATTCAGATGTGAAATCACCTCTTGAAAGTTGGACTGAGCAGCCTGACAGAAAATATGTATGCTTTGCTTGGATCTCCTTTTTGCTAAGGAAGTGTCTGGGACTACCTGCAGCCTCAGAGGAGTTTGGTCAGCTTTTAAAAACTTAATGCAAAACCAGAAAAGAGGAAGGAGGAGGGAAAATGTGCATTTTTTCCCATGTGGTTTGACTAATACATCTCAACCCAAACTTCCATCTCAGCAGCAACTCATGAATTAACCAAACTGTAGCATTTTTGAGCAAAGCAGGAACTTGGACTCATAGGAAAAGAAAAACTGCAGTTAGAAATTGTAACTGGAACTCAGAACCCAAGTGAAACGGAGATGTCTAAAAAAATTCCTACAGAATGAATCATTCCTTCCCTAAACACCCAATTCACCCTAAACACCTAGCAAATAAAAATGCAACATTGTACTCTAAATATTTTCCCTGTTAGAAGTTTCTTCAAGATTTTGATGGTGTTTTTGGAGAGAAAGAGGTGTCTCCTATCTCATTTTCCTTCTTCAAATTATATGAGATTTGTCTGTTTCCCAGTCAACAAAAGGGTCTTTCTGATAACGTGAAACCCACTGGTAGCATGCAACAAGCAAATTAATCACATTCATATGAGTGTGTTTAGATTCAGGCCTTTGAACTCAGATAATAAGGAAACTTTAATCCTAAAGTAACAAAAACCCAAGGGTTTTACTATTTGGAGAGTGGAGATTTCAGCCAAAGATCAATGAATCAATGCCATTTCCAGGTTCTTTGTAGAAAAATGAATAATCAGTTCTTTAAGTAAGTCAAGCCTTTAAAAGACCATATGGGATCTCCTAGGAAAAAAAAAAAAAAAAAAATCAACCAAAACCCCCCTCTTGGTAAGTCTAAAAGTTCTTGAACTACAGATAGATGAACAAATCCCTTGTAACTTAGTCACTGCTGACAGTGTCTCAGGATATTTAAAAACATGTCCATACAGGTAACTATAAACCTGCGAAAGGTGAGTTTATATAAATACTGCTCCATTTTAAAAATCACGTTCTACATATTTTGAAGAAATTAATTTCATCAAAATAAACCTGATGTTTTGTCCAGGAGAATTAATGCTCCAGGAAAGGTCACAATTTGCTGTCATTTTGTAATAAATTTAAATATATTTTCCCAGGTCTTCAAGGAAAAAAAGTAATATAAAAATATATTTATTGTTCTGTTTAGAAAACAATTAAATCTCAAATTTATTTGACATGTTATCCAAATTGAAGGTTAGATTATTGTAAAAAGGCAAAAATGAGATTTCCCAAATATTTCCCAAAAACATCTCAAAATAGCTTTCCTCACTACTATAATTTGCATTTTTAGTATTTTCCAAATATCTTTTCTTATATCTCTATGTTTTTACTGACAAGTCTGGATAAAGACAAGCACAGTTAATGACATAATCAACAACAGGAGCACCAGTAGAAGTCAGACACTTAACAGGACTTGGATCCCAGTGCCTTACATGTCTAGCTCCTGCTGAAAACAATGTCAGGCATGGAAATTTGTTCAAGAACATGTGACAGGGTTCTTAATATAAGCCATATACAATATCATAGCATTTCAAAATACCTGATTAAATGAACATTCTTAGACATTTTCAGCACAGAAAGATAAAGAATTAAAGTTTACCTTACATCCATTTTCTATTCATCCTTCAAGAAAAACAATTAATTATGCAGGTGAAAAAATACTTTTATGTAGAACTGTTGCCTTTTACTCACATGAAAGGAGAAGGGGAAATTTTGAAAGAAAAAGGAATAGAGGGAATTTTTAGTGCATTTCCCATTGTACAAGAAACCAGTGATCAAAAACAAATAAACTGCTTGGCTCCAGCATGTCCAACCCTACCATTACAGTGAAGTGGAGAACTGGCGAAATCATTCCTATTCCCTACCCACGAATCATGTGTGAAGACCTCTTTAGCTTTCTCAGGGACTCACAGACTTTTTTTTACAGTGTACAGACTCAGGAAAATTGGCTATACCTGCCTTAATGCATGAATTTGTATTCTATCTTCAGCATGGAATTGTATTTATCTCCCCAAAGCTGGAAAATAAGGCTAATGCTGCAATAAAACACATCCACATACAAGCTGGGGTCTTTCATTTGTTTGTCTCTAGTAGAAAAAAAAATAGTTCATTAAGTAAAACTTGTGGGGGTTTACATAGACCTTGATCTTCTCTTTCCACCATGTTCTCTCCTTTTCATAACAGCATGTTAGTAAGTGCCCTGGATTGCTTATCAGAGTAATGGTCTCTCCAGATAGCTCAGAAGAAGCTTGAGTTAACTCAAAAGCAAAAGAAGCATTTTACCAAATAAACTAACAATGTCCAAGATCTTTCTTTATGGGAAACATTGGATTATATAAAGGTTCACATCTAACATCATCATACAAGCTTTCATCATCAGGCTTTCTGTTCCCTTAATGCAAAAAGCATTCTATCTTCCTAATATTTGTATTCAAGACAATAATGAGAGTGGAATAAAATTTCAGCTCTGAGACTATTTATCAGTGCATCAGATTTTTTTTTTAAGTTCAACACAACTGAGTAGTGATCGACAAAATAATACATATTGGTCATTAGGAAGTTATGCAACAGCTTTCTGAAGGTAAATCAGCAGACACACAGAACCACCATCAACGTCAATTAGTAGCAGCCTGGTCATGTGTTTGTCTCATTGTAAGTGGCACTCTAAATGCTGGTTGCAACTCTAAATGGTTGCACACAGAACCTTGCAAATGTAGCACAGAACATTTAAAGTAAAATGGGAACTTCTTCAGCTTGTAAAGATACTGGGGAGTGAGGGCAGAGCAAGGTTTACATAGCCATGATTTGCTCAGCACAGAATAAAATGTTAACTTTGTATTCCGCTGCTAATTTTATAGCACCAGCAGTGCCATTCTGCGTTGTTAAATTTATGGCTGATAATTCAGCACAAACAACTAACACATCCATTTGTTATGTTAGCCAATAGAAGAACAGGCAAGTGGGTGCACTTAAAACTTTACAGAATAGGAAATTAAGTTCAGAGTACCCTGATGTCATAAAACACCTTTATGTTCTTTTCTGAGAGAAAAGAAAAAGTATGTCAAAAGCATTAACTGACCTTGTGAATGCAAATCCCATACTGGGAATTACAGAAGCCTACATTTTTTCCCCCTACACTTACTAAAATGTAATTATTGGCTGTAAACAAATATCCATGACAAGTTGAAAGCTGAAATTTTTAGACAAATAAGCAAAAAGCCCATAATACAAAGCTATATAAATGCCACTAATATTGGTACTAGCTGCATTGCTTATGCTTAATAATTAACTAAAGGTTTGAATTGTAATTTTGCTTTCATCAACACAAGCTATAGGTTGGAAAAATACTACTGAAATAAAGAAGGTTGGGGTTTGCTTTTGGTTTTTTTTTTAAAAAAAAGCTTTGCTTATGTTGTCATATTTATTACAGAAAGCACTTTACGCATTTCAGGGCTGTTGGTGAATTTCAATAGCTGAGACAACAGAGGTTTCTAAGGAGTTTAAGGTAAAATAGTGTAAGCTATGATCCCATCCATCACACTTTCCCCACAGGGACAATATCAAAAGTTCAGTATCTGCCCATGGGGTCTAACTGTGATTTGGAAAATGTTCATGGGATTTTTTAGAAATTACATTTTCTTTAGTCTTCACCATTTTCACATTCCCTTATGCAACAGCTTCATTTTTACGAAGTTAACTGCAAGCCAATCAAATTTACTACTACTGCTACAAGCTAAATTAATCAGCAAATGCCAAAAAGCACATTCATCACAGCTACTGGTTTGCATTCTCATACCTGCATGATGGTTTGATATTTATTCTTCTGATCCATCAGCTGGCACAACATGCTGCACAACACAAAGGCCACATTCTGCATCTAAACTGTTGAGGCAAACATAATTAAGTATATGCCTTGTTTGGCTTGACCCTCAACACACTAAATTCAATCCAATATAGAGACACACAACAGAAAGATGGTTCAAAAAAGCATCTTATTGAAATAGGCAGAGCAATTATTCATCACACAATCAGCTTGAAAAATTTATATTACCTATCAGAGATGTCTCTTTAGAAATGAAAGAATGATGGGGAATCTGTAAGGTAGTGTAATGTTCAAATAATATTTTTTAATGCAAAAATATGCTGGGATTCTATGCATTAATCTAATTGGAAAGCTATGCATGTTTCATTTGTTTTACACCAAAAAATATATTATTGCATATGAGCAATTAGCCATTACCAAAATACATTGTTTTCACAGAATACAATGTGATGATACAATGACCCAATCTTCCCCTCCTCAAATCACAAACCTTTTAATCTTTCCAAAAATTGAGTTTTTTAATTCCCTGAGCACAAAAAATTGAGGTAAGTCTTCTCTAGCTCTTCCCATGAATCCATATTCATGCAATTATTTAGCAAAAAGAAAGATGAACCAATTTTGGGAAATTTTAAAAGAAACATTACACCAGTCTGAAATCACGTGTGATGAATCTCACACCAAACATAACCTTTTGTGGAATTTAGACATTTTGGAGTTTAAAAAGTTATTCTCTTCACCTAACATTATTATTTTATACCATCAATGCTAACATGTTGTGCTCCTCAGCAATTAGTTTGTGGTGCCAGACAATAGCAACTCCTGGTTTGGTTTGCAAGTGTGGGTGTCACAGACATAATTTTTGAAATGTAGACGAACTTAGAAGTCAAATTTCTACTAGTGTCATTATCTTACTTGAAGCAAACAAGGATGATGAAGAAATGAGCTCTACAAACACCTGAGGGAAGCATTTTATGGTCTCCACAGACACATAGCTGTAAGAAAAAGCAGAACACTGGAAAGTATTCAAAAGATATTTTTAGATGAAAATGTAAATGTTTTGGAGAAACCAAAGCATTTTGGAAGATGAAGATTCAGAATCTAAGCAAAGAACATAGAAACAAGTAGGAATAGAAATTACAGGAACACAGAAATATACTATAAAATATATGCTATAAAAACCCAGGAGTAAAAAGGGTTGTAAGAAAGGCAAAGTTCAAATATATAGACAAGTCTCTTTGTGTTCCAGCTGAATGCTGGTTGCAAGCAAAATAAGAATAGGGGAAATAAGGAAGCTGAATCAGGAAAATGAGTTTGCTTTCCAAGTATAAATTTACCCTTTTCTCAAGAGATCAGGAATACTGAGGTTTCTGCAAGCCCATTCCTGTCCCACAAACTGATCAGAAAATTGCAGCAAGAAAGCTGCGAGCTGGGCTGCAGCTGCTCTTAAGATTGAGCAGCAAGGCAAATGAAGCCTCAGGCAATAGCACTGCACTGACAGAAAACTAAATAGAAAGTGTTGTATTAATTACCACGAAATGGATATGCTGTGGGAGTCAATGCCAGCAAGATCCTGTCATTCTCTGGTCTTAGGCTGTTAACTGTGGTTCAAAGAGCTGAGTGCATCTACTCTGTCTCATGCTAACCACCACCAGTAAATCTTTCTAGAGACCTTTAAAAGGAAAACTCAATTAGAACATTCTAGGTTTAAGAGGAAAATCTCACTTAACATTTCAACAGCACATCTTCCAGCTGCAAAGAATTTCAAGAACCTTTCCCCTTCCCATGACAATCTTCAGAAGAAAAAGCAAGAGCTTAGCTGGGCTAAAGCTTCTGCTAAAATCTGAACTATTTCTCTTAGCAGAAGACTACATACAACAGACTAATGTATCTACAAAACAAACAAACAAATATATATATCTATATTTAAATGCATTTGGCAATCTTTGGCGTTGGCTTGTTGCATCCTGGGGTAATGCACAGCCTCTTTGGCTCACTCAAATTCATTGCTGGACACTGCACACAGTCTCAATGAAGTCAGTTTTACTGACTTCAAGGCCTGGCAAATGGCCATGGCCTGGCCTAGTTGTAGCTGTCCCATTGTTTCAAGATGCACAGCATCTTACTGACTGGAAGAGTTGGAGGCTCCTTAGTAAAAGGCAAGCACAGTAAAGAAGGAAAATAATGAAGAATAATATAAGAAGAGAAGGGCAAAAAGTTTGTAGTTAAATTCCTATTACCTGGAATTTAATAAAACATCAGTGAAATGGTGTTAGAAAATCCATCTTAAGAAAAAAAAATCAAAGTAATCAGACAAAAACTGTACATGCATGAACTATGTAAACACGTCTATCATTCGATTTTGCTGGTTACAGATCAGAATTTATCTTCTATATATTAAAGGATATAATCTTGTATTGAGGCAAGAGGTTTTGCTTTCCCAAATGACTTTTTTTCCAGATACCTATGTTTTAATTGAAGATTTGTTTAGTAAGGACATGCTTCCCCTTGACTATTCAAATTAATCCTGAACCTGGTTCCATTGGGCATGTAAAATTTGTAAAATACATTACATTTATGACTGATTATTGGTTTTCACAGTTTCAGTTGATGTCAGTGGAAGCTGGGGCACTCTCATCCCTTCAAAGAGGGATACATAGCTCTCAATAAAAGGTGAGAATTATTTCCAGCCTCTCAAAGTACTTGACAAAACATAAAGCTCCTGGTGGTGTGTGAAATTAAGCCAAGTATAACATTTAACATATATCATAATCAGCGCAGGAAAACGCTTGTCTAAATATAATTGCTAGACCATTTACTCCTGCACTTAAACCTAGTGTCCCAAAATTTTCCTGTTTTCAAATCTGTGTGTCACAGGCTGTGTGCTCTCCACATACCCCATGGTACCACAACGGAATCAAAGAGTGGGCAGCAGAATCTTTGGAGCAGACTGTTAAATGACCAAAGCAAGAGGCTTTCACAGAGGAGACTGACAGAACTCGCACCACAAACCAATGGTTGCCAAAGAAATACCTGTAATTCCCATTGGATATGCCTCTGCAGATTTTTTACAGCAGTCGGAAGGCACTGTGGAGAGTTTACAGCTACTGTAAACTCTCCTTTAATGCTTATCGCTCCTGAAGAGGATGCTTAACCTTCAATAACCTTTGTGTTCTCTGCAAGTACCACTACAGTTTACAATGTCCAAAGAATTACCAACCATCCTAACAGAGGTCCAAGTAAAATAAATTAATGAACGCATAAGAAAAACACTGGACTTTTATAGAACTATGTCAAAGATAAGTTGTAAAAAAATGAAAGACAAAAACATATGCAAGTAGTTAAGTATTTGCTGTTATGCTTTTTGGAGTTATTTGCCCACAGCTGAAATTTAGGCCTTTAAAAAATAATGAACCTAAGAACTTCAGTATAATTTTATCCATACTTACATAATTAAATTCAAGACATATGAAAAGCGATTATATTTTTTAAATTAATTACTAATTGCTATCCTCTCAGACTACAAATTGCAAGACATAGCACTATCTCAGTAATCATCTGATACTACTAATGGTTTACTTGAAGTGCATTCACCCGCCTGCAGTAGCATAAAGTAATCTTCTATCTTCATCTTTAAAAAGAAATTAAACTAATAAAATAAACACAAACTCAATATTCATACACCTTATTGACAGTTTACTGAGTTCAGATGATGATCTCTATTCACTTTTCCAATAAGCTCACAGAGTTATCTCTTTATTTACTTGTATGCATTTTTGCACTCAAAGATTAAACATGCTTGAAATGTTCTGATGATTGCATGAAAGTATAGAGCATTAACACAGACACAACTGCTTCCTGACAGACAACCATTTTGTTAAAAACAGATGATATCTCTCACTGGCTAAGCTCATATCTCCAAAATACAACTAAAAGCTTTGATTTCTGGTTATATCAAAGATTATCCTCAAGCGTACTAAGAAAACAACAGCTGGTGTTATAAAATTTGCATTATTTAGAAGATATTGTGATAAGCTTCCATCATTCCAGGGAAAAAACCTTAAAGTTCTTATTTTTGTCCTCATTATAATGTCATCCTTATTTTTTATGGTTATTACCCATTCACTTTTTTAGAACTGAACATACTTTTTGAAAAAGTACAAAAAGTAACTTGACAAAAATTTAAAGGAATCTCATGTGGAAGCTGATATTTAAACTTTACTTTTTTTAAGTTGCACCCATTGATTTTTCTGCAGAGAGAAAATCAACAACTCTCTCCAACTGTTGTGCTTACAAGGACAACTTAACAACTTAGACAGAAAAATCACCTTACTGAAATTGCTCTTCAGAAATAACAATCCTTTGTTTCCCTGCACCAACATCAAAACAGACACCTTTCCTTGTGTATCATATTTGAATGCAGTAAATTGTTTGAAGTCAATGTGGTTTCACAATTTCATGGAAAATAAACTAAAAAAAATGCAACTGAGCAGGCAATGGTTGAAAGCAACTTTTTGCAAGTATACATATACATAACCTCAGATCATTGCTGTTACGGCAAAGGTTTCCTTAATATTTCATTTTGGAAAAAGCTGTTTACCAGGAGACTAAAACATGAGGTGATAAACTGCATGAATACTTCTATTTTAGAAATACATTTACACTTACTGACTTTTCATTTAAAGAAAAACAATCCAAAAGGCGTAACTGCTTGAAAACCTTGCAACTGCAGATTTTTATCAATAATTGCAGCAAAAAAACATGACTCTGTAAACAAATCCTCATTGCTTTTTCATGATGTGCAAATGCTCAACGAGAAAGTCTTTGTCAGATGAGCAAATTAAGTGAAAATAGTTATGCTATAAATGGATTTACATAGGAACACATAAGAAAGAGCAAGCACTACAGCACACAGGAACTGAGATGCAATATTTATTTTCAAATTATAGCCTTCTTGGAATTATTCTGGTTTTGTTCTCTTATCATTTACATTGATGTGACGAGCATATTTACTCTGAAATTCTGTTTGCTTCACAGAGTCACGTCATTGCTACAATAACTGCAATTTGAAATCTTAACATACTTCTCAGTCTTTCAATTTTTACCTCAAACTCTCTTCTCTTTAGCATCAGGGTTTATTAATTTTCAAATAACATCCATCTTCACAAAGCAACATCATGGTTTTGAGTGTCGTTCAATCACAGATTTTGAATTCAATTTGTGGAAAGGAATTGATGATAAACTGTTGAAAGTTTTCAAGTAAATTATATGAAATATGAAATACTTCATTCACCTTCTTGGTACGAATATAAGATGAAAACTTGTGTAAATAACAAACAGGCACCCTAGTTCCATCTACTGATCAAACACATTCAATCAAAATTCATCACTCTCTTGCCTCAAAAAAGGTTAGATATTTGATAATATCGCAAATAATTTTGAAGATGAACTAACAGACTTTTCAGTTAACTACTACAAATTTGAATGTTTTCAGCTGTAACACTGTAGTAGTTAAAGTTTTGTCACGTTTTAGTCTCTGTCATCCCAAAGCTCATTAAAAAAATAAATTATTTCAAAAGGGAAAGAAAAAATTCCACATATTTAAAATATAGTGGACTATAATAAGTACACTTGCAAGTTTTCACTGTGCTACAATGACTTATTACTGAGTTATGCATTGCAAGAGACTGTAAAATAAAACACATAATAAAGGACTGCATATTAAGAAGCTTTTATTAATGTTCCATATTTAAGTTTTTATATTGAGTATTTTATTCATACTGTAAGATCAGGCGATGAGGATTACTTTTCCAGTTTAAACATACCACATAATTGGTAGTCAGAGTATATGAATTTAGGGCATGATCCAAAGTGACACTTTACTGGACAGCAACACATTTATCTGTCCCTTGTTTGTCATTTAAATAAAAAATGAAAGATTTACTGTGACAGAAAACACGGCCTTAGTGTTGCCTAAACTGTTGACAGACATAAAGTCAACAGGTTTGGTTAGAGCATGGTACTAATAATGCCATGGTTGTGGATTTGATGCTTGTAATGGACCATTCAGATGGAAGCTGGACTTGGTGATCCTTGTGGGTCCCTTCCAGCTCAGGATGTTCTGTGATTCTGTGGATCTCCTCCCACAGCCTGAACAAGCAGCTTGTGCAGCTCTGTAAATAGTCTCAGGAAGAGGCTTGTCCTCACCACCAACAGCATCATTAAAATCTGAGACCTGGACAAAACAAGGACAACCACGCCCAGTGGTTGCAGGAA
Organism: Vidua macroura; assembly: GCF_024509145.1. Lineage (NCBI taxonomy): Eukaryota > Metazoa > Chordata > Aves > Passeriformes > Viduidae > Vidua > Vidua macroura. Next base: position 82,544,215 of record NC_071571.1, on the reverse strand, counting down.
AACCTTTTCCTGCATTCCCCACCTACCATGGGAGTGAAGTTTTGAGGAGTAAGTGTAGTGCAGGTAGCCCTGTGTTCTGTGTCTGTGTCCCTCCTCAGATTAAGCTATTTGAAGGATCTGGGCATCTGAGACTGCTGAAGGAAACCAGGGGTTGAGCAGATAAGGAAAGCTGGTCTGACTGTGTGGGTGTGGGATGTGTAGTGGAGAAGGGACCTCAGTCCCAGTCAGATGGTGTGAGAATGATTGACAGCGTGATTCCTGGATGATCAGACACGCAAGTTTCCTTAACATGATGGAAATGCTGGAGCAAAGCCTCTCTAAGATAGAGAAGTTTCCATATCCCTTCTACACCACAATAATGCATGGACAGCCTGAGCTGCTGAACATATGGGGAACACAGGGGAAACAAGGGGTGAAAGAAGGTTACTCCTCTGGTGGCAGAGAAATTTCTTCATCATTGGTTAGAATCCTTTTGCGAAAGCTGTCCTTCAGTACCGCTTACTGAGATGTAGGATTTCCAATTTGTTACAGTTCCACTGAATCCTGACAGAGTAATTTGAGGACTTCACTATAGCTCAGTAGGATTCAGCATAGCTGCATGTGATCATGTAAATCCCTATGCACAGCAGCTGTCTTCAACCTTGGTACTGAGATCAGCTTCAATTTCAATAGGCCAAAGGCTAAGGAACTGTTCAATCAGCTAAAAGCCAGCAAATATGAAAGAGCAGTAGGTCCAGACCAATGACACTTCAGGGGGATTTATCACTAGGAAAGGCTAATAAATACCTTGACTCCACCTAGATTTATTTCAGGAGACAGAAAGCAAATTCTCCTTTGTAAGTCAAAGAACACTGCCCACTAGAAGTGTCTTGCCACTAGCCAGAAAAAGGCTCTGAACCCACTGAGACATTGTTAGCCAGTTCTGCTGCATGGTCTTTAGAGAAGGCTGAGCCTTCTCATAATATCTTGTAGTATTTGTAACCACATCTCGTGTTTGGATTTGGCCTGCTGACACACACCCAGCTTGTTTCAGAAAATAGGAGGAGACATCAGTTAAAAGAACTTGATCCTTCCAGAAGAGGCAGATGCCCATATGAAAACCCTGTGTGAGCAAATGGATTCTCCTCATTTGTTGGATATGCATTGGACTGAGGCTTTCAACTGCTCTAGCAGTTTTTTATGCAAACTGTAGGACACTTTTTTTTTTCAAATAGTTTTAATCAGTATAATCACTATTAAAGCATTTATTAAATATATTATATATAATATATATATAACATATATAATATATATATTTATCAAATCCTTCAGAAAGGATACTCCCTAAAGCATATAGATATAATAGATGGTGTAGCAATTTTGTAATAAGGAAAACACTTTAAATGAAGAGATACACATTTCTTCTCTATCACTTTTCAATAAACATTTTGAAAGCAGCTACCATGGAAGGTTCTTGCTCTTCGGGGAAGATTTAATGTTTCTCAGTTCAGCTGGCCTTTTTGCATTGCCCATTCCACTCTTGGCCCTGGCTGAAAAAGCATATTGATTTTTATTTGATCTTAGGGCTCTGGCTGTACCAATGTGGCATGACAGAAGTACAGGCTGAACACCCAAGACTTATAATGGCTAGAGAACACCACCTAATTGTCAGTAACTACTGTTCTCCCCAGCAACTTTTCCTATTTAATGTAATTCTAGTGATATTAATTACATTTATTAACATATTGAACAAAAGTAGTATGCTGCATAACGTGATGCAGAGGGAAATCTTTCAGTCTCAGGGCTGGGGAAGCATTGTCACTGATCTTTCAATCAGGGGGGAAAAAGCCTCAACCAAATAATTCATGTTACTGCATAGAAAACAGTCTCCAGAAGCATTTTTATATACCCATTCTGAAGTGCTTTTTTATTTGGCATGACTGATCTGATTTTGTGATTGCTTTTGGGATTCAGTGATCAGATGCTGAAATCAGCAATGTTTTTTGCTGCATTGTTTCTGCACTAACAAACTTTGACTATGCTTACTTAATTAATAGACAAGGTATTTGATTGCCATGGTAGAGGTAGTGTATTTGTTAATGTACTGCTTACTATGCATTTTCATGGGAATGGTAAAGAAAGTATTTTGTCTTGAGCTTGTTCATATTTAGAAATTGTGTCAAATTGTTGTGTCTTACTTTAGAAAAATCAGAAAAAACAAATAATCTAGCTAGATTCCACACATCATGTCAGCCACCTGTTTTTCCAGTGCTGGCTTTGTGATGCTTAAGCTGATCACTCCTAAACCAGAAGATCAAGATAGTAACTGTACTTAAAATTGATTTTTATGTCAGGTAAAAATGAGTTTGGGATTGTCATGACAGAAAGTTACATCAGCAAGAACTGTTGATGAGTCACACCAACACAATTTTTTTTATTCCATTTCACATGCCATTTTGACAAAGGATAAAGTTATTAAAGGCCTAAGGAAAATAGTTCTTCTCTCAGATCATCTCATTTGTACCCACAAACAAATATAGAAATAAAAACAAGTAGTAAGAACATGTAGGCTTACTAACTGTGGTAGTCTGTTATTTTACAGTTGGTTCTTCTGTAGTAGGTTTTAATATTCCTTGTTACAAGTTTGTAGTGGTTCATTCTCTGTACCCCATTTGGCTTCCCTAATGGTTCAGTCCTGAGTTGTTTACCAGTTTTCCCTGCCAAAATGTATGTCAATCTACGTCAATCCACCTGTATACTTCCCTTGTTCCCTTGTCTTACTCCTGTCTGTCAAAGATAGCACACTCCTTTGGTTCTGGAGTGTTCCCTGTCTTTCATCCCTTCCTCGAAGCAGAATTGGGTTGTGGGGCTTGCTCCCTCCCCATGTTGGCTTCTACTGGGGAGCCCTTACCCTGCATCCCTCCCCTAATGCCCTCCTATTGGTCAAAGTTTGCGTCCTCCCTATGTTCCCTCTACCCTATACAAGTAGCCCCTTCAGGTTCAGATTTGTCACTTGCTCTGCCCCACTTCGAGATTAAATCTTTGGAGACTCAGACAAGTGTCCTTCCCTTATTCCTCTGCCTCGGTTTCCTCGTGCCCTGTGCCTCTGCTGTGCTACCCACGCTGCAGCAATCACCGCCACCCGCGACAGTCTCGGCAGAGACTCGGGAGTGGCCACACGCGTGTCTCCCCTGCGGCCACAAGCGGGACAGCGAGCCAGCCAACCTCCATCCCGTGGCCACTGAGGGCCAGGCGCAACTACCATCAGCCATGGCACATCTAATGACTTCATCAAAATCAAGTTTCATTTATGTATAGTGAAGTACCCTCAGGGAATTAAGACACAGCCCATGCAAAAAGGTCAAAAAAAAAAATTATAAGGCAAGTAAAATAGCAATATACAAAAATCATAACACCTATGCTGGATTGGAGACAATTTATGTTTAATACTTCCATTAACAACAGATTTAAGTCTGGAACTTTTCTGTCACAAAAGATAGAAATAATCTAATCTAAAAAAGTTTCGCACAAAAAAAGACCAGGATGTCGTACAAAACACAAAGTTGTACACTTCAGTACAAATAATAACTTTAGCTGTGAAGTAGCAAGTCTAAACAATGACAGAAGACTCCAAACGCAGTTAAAAGCAGTAACTATGAGACATCACATCTAGTAAGAGCTAATAAAAAGATAAGACCAAAGAAACAAAACCACGATGATGAATCTGACAGAGACAACCACTGTAGATGGTTTGTCTTGTAGTTGTAAACAGTAAGAAAGCACTATGTGGCATAAGTGAGCATCTGCCTTTTCCATGTCTCCATCAGTTGTGAAAGTGCACAGGTACTGCCACCCTCAGGAGCAGCAATTTATAAAACACGTTCTTCCAGCTGTAGACACAGGCATGCAGTTACTGGCTTCATTTTAATCACAGCATTGCCACCAATTTCTTTTGTGTTCTTGAACAAATTAGCTCTTTGCTACAATTTTTGCAGTTGTAAAGGGTGAAGATAATATGAACCAATCCGAAAAAATGTGTTTCCAGATTTATTACTCAGTAGCAGTTTGAAAATAAATACTGCTGTATAAACATTGCATTTTACTTCAGGGCTGAATGCAAACAAATAACTAGCATTCCAACTGTTATCTTCTACATCTACTTTTATTTCTTTTAAATACATACAAACAAATTCCCTAAAGTTAATAGGTTTAACACATACTTACTGAAGGGAAACCTAGAAATTTCTTTCTCCAACCTAGAAATCTCTACTGAGTAGTATTTAGCTTAGTCTATTCCCAGAGTATTAGTATCAGGAGGTTATTCTTGTATTTTCATTATATCAATACATTAGGATATTTTTACTGACATATAAAAAAGTTATGCTATTGTGAGGACTAAAACTTGGTTTTCAACATTCACCCAAAAGGCAAATAGATGAACTCCAAGACTCCATAGCAGACCCAGTATCAACCCCCTTGGACTAACCTTAAGCCATAGGTAATTATACAAAGTCTTGGTGGAAAATCAAGATGTTCCTAATTGTGGTCCTGACAAAAAGCATCTGTATCAGCAACAGGAATTAAAGAGAAAGTCTTCCAGTGTCTTTGTGCTGCTGAGAGATTTTCCAAAGAGAAAAAGGGAAGTCCCTCAGTCCAAGAGCCTTGCTCATAAGTTTGTGCTGAATAGAAGGATTCCAAGGTCTTGCCCTCCAGTGAAGGAAAGTTTATAAATAGACTATGCCAAAAACTAAGAGCAGTGTAAAATTAAGGAATTGTATTCTACCACTATTAGTCAGAGTAGAGTGAATTTTGCCTTTGCTTAGCAGAGTTGCTAAACGGGGCAGAAAGAGAAAATTCAAAAGCACTAAAGCAGTCTTTATAAAAGCCTATGAAAATCATTGGTGTGTTACAGCACGTATTGCAGTTGAGGCAGCCATAATACACAGAGAATCACCATACAATAGCAGAAAGCATCAGCCCATACAGAGTAACACCACTTCAGAAGGCTTCAAGCATCTGCTCTTTATTGCTGTTCAGTCCAACCTTCAATACCCTTCATCTTACATGTCTTACACCTGTGTGCCCTCTGCACCCTTTGGTGATTGGTCAGTGCACCTCGGCACTCCATGTCTCATCACCAATGCTGGTCACCTGTCCTGCACAGCTGTAGCCCATTGGGGATGAGGCTCTGCCACAGCCCCACCCCCAGGTACCGCAAACTGTGTGCCTACATCGGTGCTGTGTTCCATCATGCTAAGCTCCAGGAAATCTTCAGCACCCTGAGCTCACTCATTGCAGTGCCTTCAAAGATTTTGAGGATTTCTTAGGCAGACCCTTGATTGAGACAGCTGAAGCTAAAACTGAGCTTACTTATCAAAACATAAACTGAGCAGGTCTCAGTAGGCCCATGGCCTAGACAAAGCTGGAAAGGAATGTGCTCCTTTGTACCAGCAGCTGAACAGCAAATGAACACATTCTGATGGATGAGGTTGGGGCGGGGGGCTGTTTATTCGTGGAGGGGAGGAGGGATGGGGTGTAGTGATCAGGGAGGACCTAACAACAATAAATACAAAGCAAAGTTTGATGCTTTTATTGGATTATCTGCTGTGGAGCTTGAGCTCCAGTATCCTGGGTTCAGTGCTGCTTGGAGCACTCCAACAAGAAAGCAGCAGCATTCACAATATGAGTATTTACAAGCTCAGACAGTGAACGACCTGCATATGCAATACCAGGACAGAAACACTGTCTCAGCACAGTAATAAAGGTGCTCAAGGACAATAAAACATCTCCTGGGTATTTTGCACAGAAATGGAAATACACTTGTATTGCCAACATAGATTCTTCAGGCATATGACAGAATAGAAAGATGAATGATTAGCAATATTTGGTTTAATGCCTGTGGAAATGAAAATTTTACCATTCAGACTAAAACAATACTAGAAAATAGATCACTATTGATCACGTATTCTGAAAGAGATTAAAGGTATGCTTCAATATCTAATTTGTCCTTACATATGCAAGTATGACCCAAGTGGAAAAATGTCCTCACTCCAATCATCTGATTTCACAAAGTACAAAGGAGCATGAGGAAAACAGCTACAGATAAAACTTCATGACAGATCCAGCATGCAGGTTTCCTGTGCATGGAAAGTGCTTAGACTACTTAATTTTCCTGCAGTAGACAAATAATCCTGAGAAGAGTGCTATTTGATCTGTGTTTTTATTAGAATAAGCAAACAGCCTAATTCAGAGTGTATGTCCAGGAGACTCACAAGAAGCAGTAACTTCTTCTAAGTAACTTAAACCATTTGTTAAGTAATTCTAGATCTGATCTATATTATATTTAATTCTCTCCAGTAAATAAGAGCCAGCTGCTGAAGTTGACAACTTTTTCATATTAAAAGTTTTTTCCTTATATTTAATTTCTAGAATGATATAGGTAATTTCCGTTTTAATTCAGCAAAGTTGTCACTCTAAAGGGCTGTTGTTTTTTGGTTTTTTTTCATTTGTGGGATGGGGGAAAAGGGTAAAAAATAATCTGAATTTTTTATCTATTTATTTACAGGATAAATATCTCAACATGCTTACTAGCTATATTAGCTCAGCCAATAATACTCTCCTACCAACATACTCTTTATCAGAACAACAACTGTACTTAAAAACTTAGATGAAGGCAGAAGGCAGCCTCTGAAGGCAGCTTTAAAAATAAATTTCTTTTAAAGCACCCCACACAATGCTGTTTTGCTACTACCTTTTCATTCCCTGACTTGGCTTGACACATCAGACTGCCCACTGAAATTAAAAGTACCTCAGTGGCAGAAGACTCTTCCATCACCATCTCTAAGTAACGCTAGTATTTTCCCATGATGACTGCTATTTGTCCCATTCCTGCTCAAACTCTTTTTAGAATGATTCAGTATGAGACCTGTGCTTGCAAATAAACTTAATTGGTATTGATCACACCCACAAGGCTTATTTATGTATTGACATAAAGGTATTCAGAGTATAAGTCTGGTTTCTGGGTACTGAAAAGAAGGAAGCAGCAATAAAATATACATGAACATAGATGATGAGGGTTCCTGTGCACAATTTAGGGAATGGCACATTTGAACACATAGATTACTTTGATTTATGTACACTCTGAAATACTGAAAAAAAGAATAGGAAAGAAAGAAAGAAAAAAGTATACTTTCAAGAAGAGCAACACAAAATTCAGGGGAAATTAAAAAAAAAGACAGCATTAAACCTTAAGGGCTGGAGGGACAGAGAAGGCACAGATTTTAGCTATATCACTCACCACTCATTCTTTTGTCTCACACTGATCCTCCTGATAACTCCTTTTGTGTCTTCTCCTCACACCTACATTTTCAAAAAATGTCAAGAATCAAGAGAGCATATGCAAGAGTGACACACGTTTCTGCCTCTCTGAACCAAAGCTTTGGTGTGGACAGCTGCTGACATTACAGCATTAAGGAGTTTCACAGGCTCTGTTGGCTTTTCAGACAGGCTTCAGTGGCAGTTCATCAGGTGTTTTGAAGATGTAATTTTAACGTTTAAGCAGATCCTAAACCAAAAAATATAATTACCTGAAAAGCAGGAATTATTAGAATGCAATGGGAACATGCAAAACCATGAGACTGCTCTCATGTAGCAGAATAGGAAATTACATGCTCATCAGAACAGACAGAGAGGCTTGTACACTGCAGAGGTTCAAAGCTCAACAATCCAGGCAAGCAACAACAGAAAGAAGGGGAAAAAAACCTCCCTCACTTTGATAAGTCCTTTCCACTGAGCTAGTATCTTATCTAAACCCACATTTTTATTTCAGGGATTCTCAAATGATAATTTCAGACACATTAAAATTTTCCAGTAGAAGAACACAACCACGGGTAGCGAATGTATCTGCTGAGAGTAGATCTACTTTTTAAATTACTCTTTGTGCATTCCTTAGAAGGTAGCCACAAACCTCAGGTTGAAAGCCTGTAATTTACTGCTTCTGACCTTGCAAAGACCTCTTTGTTCCACAAGTTTTATATGATCTTCAAGAACCTCCTTTACTTTTAAAAAAACCACAACATACACAGTAAGCTGAAAAATATCCCTGTGCATTTACTGGTAAGAAGGTTTCACATAATTTTTACCAGAGCCAGCAATTCATAGGAGTACATCACAGTGATTGCTCCAGCTCTACACACCAACTTGCAGAATAAACACCCATCTGACATTTCAACCAAAGCCTCTAATAGAAATACCAACATTATACTAAGAAAAAGAAATCAGCAAAAGTCACACCTGAACAAATAACCCAAATCCAAAGAACTACCAAAGGGATAAAAGGCCTGTATTCATTTGCCATGTGATGAAATACAATAAAAATGTGAAATTAGGTACTTAGAACTACTTAATAGCCAGAATTGTTATAGACCAAGGCTATTTTTCAGTCTAAATACCATTGGTGTGGATTTGTTTTTCTTTCATACACTGGAAACAAAAGTCAGGCTATGTCAGCATAGACTGCTAAATAAATCAAGGTCTGTTCAATACATGTTAAAACATTAGAGAGAAAAAGAACATTCCTTAACATATTTAGTCTTACTGCAAAGTGGCTAGGAAAAGAAAAAAAAAGAAAGGAAACTAATTTACAGGGGAAAAACTGTAAAGGAAATTTGAAGACCAATTCATTTATGAAGTCAGTAAAATTGTGAAAAGAGAATATGAAAAATCAAAGCAAACACTTAAACACAAGGGAGAATTCAGAAAAAGAATGGGGAAAAAGTAGTAGTTTTCCATGTATGTCTCCCTCAGTAAAACGTACAAGGATTAACAGAAAGATTATAATGCAAAGAAAAAAGCTGCAGAATTAACATTTTCATTAATCTTGCTTAAGGGTGATTTTTAAGTTAAACATAGATGCCACGCTGTCTTACTAAGAATTCAAGAAACCTTCTAGAAGAAATGTATATTATTTCTGAAAAGCAAGTTGGGGCTACATTTTAAAACTACAGAACTGCAATCTTGGCAAATGTAAAAGAAAATAATTCACTCACAGCAGAATTTACTGGCATTAAATCTGATGTTAGGCTGCCCACTTCAACCACAGAACCATTGAATATCCTAAGCTGGAAGAGACCCACAAGGATTGTTGAAGTCCAACTCCTGGCCCTGTACAGGCCAATCCAAAATTCAACTATGAATTTGAAGGACTCACATCCTTTCTTGAATAAATGCTTCAGTAACTGTAAACCACAGAAAATTAAACTGCAGAAGTATGAGGCCATCTATCGATACTTAGTGTTCATTCGAGAGCAATGGCATCAGACATGAACCCATCTCTGAGTGAATGCTCACAGCCCAGTCGTGGCATGGATTCTCTGATGCAGTGAGATGTACACACGGATGATGCTTTAGAAATAGATTAAAATCAATTGCCCTACTTGGGGCAATCCCCTTTCTCCTTTCCTCCCTTAGCTCCAAATACAAATGGTAACCAAAATGCTGCCTTTGCTTACTTGTCCTACAGATCTTAAAATGGTATTATAGCAAACTTTTTGAAGAACACACACGTGAGAAAAGCAAAGCCCAAGTCATTGTTAAATGAATTCAGGAGATCTCTGCTGCTTTCTGAGCTGTGTCCTTCATGAAAGATTAGACTTCCCCAAAGCCTGGGATTTGGAACTCTTTTTCCACAGACCATATTTACTCAACTGGCTTGTGCTTAATTTGAAACCAGATTCTGTATCTTCTTACCTGGCTACAACTCATGAATCAGAAACAAACAGCAGCTCAGAGACAGAGGATTAACTTCCTTGGAGCAGTACTAGATTAAGTAGAAGCATATAATCAGACCAGAGGATAAATCAAGAACTTCAATATGCCCAGTGATACAGAAATGCCTAAAACCCACAAAATAAGTGTACATTTCCCAAACAAATCTGGTCAAGTTTGGCTGACACTGCTGTGTGGCTGTAGTGACTCTGCAGTTCACTGAGCAAGCTGCTTATCTCATAGCTGTCTTGCTATGAGCCATACCTGCCTCCTTCTCTCTACAAAGCCAATTTCTGCAAAATGGAAATGGAACATTACAAAATTAGAATTGCAGCACTAAGATGCTGCATTTATTCAATTCATCTTGCATCACAAAACCTGTATGAACATAATGTGTCTCACTACAAAAAAAAAAAAAAAAAGAGGGGGGAAAGAACAAAGAAAACATTTTTAAGTATGACCCTGACCTTTACTATTTACAAACAAGATGTAAAAACAAATTAAATTCTACACTATATCAGGAAAGCATTAGGCATTCAGTAATGTAACGCCTTTTTTTGCTAAAATCTGGCAGGGCAAGGAAAAAAATAACACACCTCCTAAAAGGCAAGTGATTCTACTAGAAGATACAAATGAAGATAAACTATAGGTTTTTCTGTGTATCTAAATTACTTTGGTATTGAACAGCATGTGTAGCTTGAATGTTTCCTCCTTTTGGCTTCAGACCTACACTGTAATTTGATTATGGTAATTCTCTTTCCTGGTTTTCAGAAGAAACAATTTTTCATTCTGAAGTATCATATCAACAAAATCATAATACATTACCTTAGCAATTGGAAGTGTATCAATATAATAATCCATACAGTGATAACTGAAGTCACAGTTAAGTATTTAATCTCAAAAACTATCAAATGAGTATCTTGCTATAGCAAGTGATTCACTTGCTATAGCAAGTGATAGAAAAGGACAATATGTCAACAAAATTATTTCCCAGTCCTCCTGTGCAAATTAGAACACTTTGCTTTCCATTTCATACTTAAGCCGCAGAAACAGGAAATACAGCACATTTCTTTATATCATAAGGAATCCCAAACCTTCAGACCACTGCCTAATTCAGTGTAGGCCCCCAAAAGTAAATAGCCAGAGCAAGAAACAGCCCTCTGCTTTACTTTGAAACATTGATAAATCTCTCCTTGCCTGGAGGACAGCATTTAGTACTCCTAAAGCTCAGGTCATCATGTCATTAATTCTATTGTGCCCTCCTCAAAAAGTATTCCTGGAGCAATAGGTGGTAACTAGGAAGTGCACATCCCAAAACTTTTATCACAGGCAAAAATGAGAAATTCAGTTTTACCTTTTAACAGGCAAAGGTTAATGCAATAGAAAAATATATAGTCAAACACAGGAGAAAAGTAAATAACTGCTTCATTTCCTACAAACTAAATTTAGTGAAAGCAGATTGTAGAAACCTGGGTCAAATCACTGCACTGCAGAAGAGTCACACACAATTCAATGAATCAAAATATTTTGCCTCCTCTTTTCCTTTATGATCATTCAGGGAAGAACTTTGCTTAATTAGCTAATTTCCCCTTCATTAGTCTCTTTTTGTTAGAAATTATTTCAGATTTGTCTGAGGTCCCAGTTTCATGGCCTTGGAGTATTCAATTCAGGCATTTTAGAATAAGCCACTCTATCCCTGTCCTGTCACTCTATCTCCATGTAATGATTGCAACACTTAAATCATTACAGAAAGCATTTAGTGCAATTTTACAAGATAGTTTATGCATTCTTGCAGTGAAAGGCTGTCAAACTGCTTACCAGACAGTGTTCTTCAGTACACAGTCTCCATGTTCACAGGTGTGCCTTGCCATGCAAGGCTGAAATCACCTCTCCTTTGCACACTACAGACACATTTGCCACTTTCTTCTCCTGTTTTGTGTACATTTTCAGGACAAAACCATGCTCCATTTCAAATCCTCAGGGTTTATATTTTAACTTCTTCCTGTCCCTCACATCAAAAACAAAAAGCATGGGTACAGACATCACTGTAGACTACACATTCCAAATAGCACCCAACTTCTCTTCAAGTCAGATTCTACAGACCAGCCGAATTTCCTTTCCCAACACCTGATAAAATGTCAGACTTTGTTTTTATCTCAAATTCTAGGGAATCAGTACTTCTCTTGGACTGAGCTAATTTCAGCTGTGGTAATGACTGCCCTGAAGTCAGGTGACAATGCCCAGCTTGTTTTAGCTTCATCCCATGGGTAGCATATATGCAAAGACAAACGTACAGCGTTACTGTTTAACAAACAGGCTGTATGCTAACTGGGACCAGGGGAGGCTGACTATGAGCTTTGACTAATTGCTAATGGGTGAAAACATTAAAACTCTACCTGAGAACCAGATAAATAGAACAAGTAAGCAGACCACTATACAACAGAAAAGTGTTGTAACTATGGCAGGAAAGGAAAACACCAATGCAGTGACAGTATCCCACTGCAAACCAGTATCAGCAAAAGGACAGGGAGAACTTGGTTCACTTACAAGGAAAAGCTACACACAGTGACACCATGAGTTTATGAGATCTCATCAGATGGTATGGAAAAATATAAGGGAAAACAAGTCTGATTGAAAAATTTCCTTCTCATCTCACTATAAATTAAATGAAATTTAATCAGATTTAACCAAACTAGCCAGAACAACTAGCTCTGGAATCAGAGACAGCCTTCAAGTGTTCAAGTGGACAACTCTTATCTGTACCTTTATCCAAAGTTTGAGCAGACAGAACTTCACTGTGAAGTAAATGACTTTTGAAACCCTTCCTAAATCAGAAAGATTAGGAAAACCTATGGTCATCTACAAAAGCCTACACCAGTAAGAGTTCAGTAAAAGCATCCTCCTGCAGTTTTGTGTTCCTGTAACAAGTTGTCCTGGTTGCAGAAAGGGGTCAGAGCTTAGCATTGTGACCAGGTTGTTATTCTGCACCATACATGCCATCAGTGGAGGGTATGGTTTCCAAAGGAAAACCCTGGTGCTCCACTGGGAGTTGGCCATTTTGCCTGCCCAGCCATCATGCTGCCTTTGTCTGAGGACACAATCTACTGGAAGCATCCACCATTATTCCTGTTCCCAGTGGTGAACACCCATTTTTGTCACTAAAATACCTTCTTGTATCCTTTTACTATTAATATTGCTATTGTTACTGTGCCATGTCTTATTCTTGCTTTGTGCTTTCAGTAAATTGCTACCTCAACCCACAAGTTCTGCTTTTGCCCCTCCCTTACTGAAAGAAGTAAAGGACAAGTGGCTTACTTGGAGTTTATTTTCCAGCAGATGCTAAAACAGAACACAAGTTAAATAAAAAAAACATTAATATAATCAGAGGCAGCACTTGTGTTAATGAACAAACAACTTATTATATTTGCCCATTTTGTCATAGTCAACTTTTAAAAGTACACATTCAAGGCTGTGGTGTGAAACATTGGTGTCATCATCATACTCCATCTGGACCAGTTTTGTCAATGCAGCACTATGTACTTGGCACACAAAATTCAGACATTTTGGAAATACAGCTCATTTGAGAAGACACTTGCACATCATTCCAACACCAATACCAAATGCTCTGTAGGGTCAGAAAGAATGAATATATTAAGTTCACAAATTTGAGCATTTAAACTTATATATTCCCCTTAACTGTAGTGAATGATGATCTAAACCCTTTTCCATACTGAAGTTTTCCTCTTCTATAAAAACTTTTTCATAATTTTGACTAACAACATATTCTGCTTTCATCTGGGAGTTGATTTTCTTCCTATTAGCTGGTACAGCACTGTGGTTTGGATTTTAAAAAGACCTACACTGATAATACACTAATGGTTTTAGTTGATGCTGAGCAGTGCTTACTCCAAGCCAAGGACTTCTTTGTTTCTCACATTCTGCTAGCAAGAAGGTGTGCAAGAAGCCAGGAGGAAGCATGGCCAGGACAACTGAGCTGAGCTGGCCAAAGAGCTATTCCACACCACAGAACATCATGTCCAGTATATAAACTGGGGAAGAGTTGGCAAGGAGGGACCAGTTGCTGCTCTGGGATGGGGTGTGCATCCATCAGTGGGTGGTGAGCAAGGGTATTGTGCATCTCTCATCTTTCTTGGGTTCTACTCCTCTCTTCTTGTTGCTGTTGTTACTATCAGTAAATTTATTTCAATTATTAAACTATTCCTATCTCAATCCATGGTCATGGGTATGACCTTTTGTTCAGTTTTCTTTCCTATCCTTCTGGGGGAGTCTGCAGACTTTGGTGAGTGAACATCTGTGTGGTACTCTGCTGCTAGATGGAGTTAAATCAGGACACCATATTAAGCCATTTAGCTACACCTTTCAGTAACCTTGTGTGCTTTCAGACAACCACTGTACTTCAGTTCTTACAGTGAACACACATCTTCATATGCCAGGGCTCTCTCCACGTTAATCTTATCTTCAATAGGTCCAGTCAAAGCTAAAAATGTCTGTAAGAAACCAAATGTTTAAGATTCTGTCTCTGGTGTAACTTCCAAGCTTTTTGTTTCACATCCTCTAGAATGTTTCAAATCATAGGCCCACACAGTGTCTATTCCCTCTCCAGTAGTATGATCTGGAATCCAGCAAGGGAAAGGAAAGCGACAGGCAATGATTCTGGCATTACATTCAAGTTCTTCTTCCAGCTTCTTCTCCAGCTGAGGCATCTGTTGAGTTACAAGAAAGACCTCTCAGAAACAGTAAAAAACAGAAGCATTCTCTTTAGAATCTAATTCAGGTGTTCAAGAGAAATCCATTATTTGAGTAATTTAAAAAAAAAAAATCTTTGGAAAGTATTCATGATATATATTTTGGCTTTGAGGCCTTGACAAAGAATATCTAAAACCAGAAAATGGTTATTTTCAAATTCAAATTAAATCAAAACCCATAAATTAAAATGCTAAATGCTTAAATAAAAAAAAAAAACACAACTAAAACTGCTGGGAAAAGACTTTGCATGCTCCAATTCATGATTCTCTTCAGTGGGATTCTTCTCTGAGGGAATGAAAGTTCAGCCCCCTGAATTTATGCTATTTATGACACCCCAAGGTTCATGAGCTATTGTGTGATACTCAAAGGTCATCACGGTTCAAAATTTACAATCTAACACCAAGACCAATCCTGGGACACTCAAAACATCACACAGACAACAACCCAAAACAAACATTCTGCTGTCAGTCTATGGTAAAATACTGTTATGTTAAATAATATTGAAATTGAGCTTAGTTGAATCCACACCCCATTAACATAGGCATGTGAATCCCTTCAGCAGCATTTCATGAAAGAGAGTGTAGAATCATGGAATGGTTTGGACTGTAAGGGACTTTTAAAGGTGGTCTAGTTGAACACCCTTGACCTGGGCTGGGACATCTTTAACTAGATCAGGTTGCTCAGAGCCCCATCCAGTCCCCATCTACTGTCTCTCTTAGCAACCCGTTCCAGTGTTCCACCATCCTATTAATAAAATTTTTCTTACTTATATCTAATATGAATCTGCCCTCTTTTAGTTTAAAACTATTACCCCTTGTCCTGTCCCTACAGGCTCTACTAACAAGTCTGTCCCCATCTTGTTTATAAGCCCCCTTCAAGTACCAAAAGGCCACAATAAGGTCTCCCCAGAGTCAAGTCTTCTCCAGGCTGAATAACCCAAATTCTCTCAGCTTGCCTTCATAGCAAAGGAGCTCCTCTGAGCCCACTCCAACAGGTCCCCATCCCTCTTTTGATGGGGTGCCCAGAGCTGGACGCAGCACTCCAAGTAGGGTCCCACCAGAGCAGAGTAGGGGTGGCAGAATGCCCTCCCTGGCCCTGCTGGTCACACTGCCTTGGATGCAGCTCAGGATTGTGAGGGCTGTGAGGATTTCTGGGCTGTGAGTGCCCACAGCTGGGATATGTCCAGCCTCTCATGCACAGCATCCCCAAGTCCTTCTGGGCAGGGCTGCTCTGATCTGTTCATTCCCCAGCCTGTGTTGGTACTTAGAGCTACCCTAACCCAGGTGCAGCACCTTGCACTTGGTCTTGTTAAACCTTGTAATATTCCCATGGGCCCACTTCTTGTCCAGGTCTCTCTGGATGCCATCCTCTCCTTCAGGCACATCAACTGCACCACTCAGCTTGGTGCATCTGCAAACTTTTCTGAGAGTTCACTCAATCCCAGTGCTGTATGCCATTGATGAAGATATTAAGCAGGACTGCTCTAATACAGACCCCTGAAGGACACCAATTGTAACTGATCTTCATCTGGACATTGAGACCATTACCCTCTGAATGCAGCTATCTAGACAACTCCTTATCTACTGAACTGTCCATCCACCAAATCCATCTCTTCCCCACTCTAGAGAGCAGGATGCTGAGGGGAACTGTATCACATACCAACTGTCCTTGGTTGAATACCTACAGTCTAGCTTTCCTCTATTCACAAAAACTGACAAGATATGAAAGTCAGGGGAAATATCGCTACTTTTCTAGAACAGAGCAACCCCCTGACCAGTCAGATGCTCTTTTTCTAATAAGTGCTTTGCAAATTCTGCCATGAATTAAGTGAGAAATAAATTAACACACATAGACTTTAAAAGAAATTTCTTTTCCATCCCAGATAGTGATTATGTCCGAGGAATAAAAAGAAACCTAACAGATTTTGCCACATCTGTCCTTTGGAAAAGTTTGATGGTATGTTTAAGCAGATCAGCAGTGCACATCCATTTGGAGTTCCTTTTATTCTTATACATTGTATATATCTGAATGAGAAATTTTAACAGCAAACTCTACAGGCTACTTATGTTACATGTAAAACACTATTTACTTTGGTTATCATGATGTAATGTTTAAATATTAAAAAGAATTAAAAAGGCAGTAGCTATTTACAAATATAGCTGAATTTAAGTCACAAAGACAAAAATACACAAAATTTCACAAAAAAGATAGAAGAAACAAAACCCAAAAGAACATTATTAGAAAATAAGACTGACTAAAGAAAAGGTATTACCAAAGGCTGTAAAGAGCTTCCACTATCACATGCAGGGTGTGCCTTTGATATGATATCCTATTATAGCTACACTTAAGCTAACAATGGAATATTTTAGGAAAATTGCAGTCATAGATCTAATATACCAAAGAGTTACCTCCAAATATTTTTAATATTTTATCTCATTTCAGCCACACTGCAAATGCATTTAAACACTTTTCCTGCCTTAAACATCTAGAGAAATAAGCCTACTAGCAACTTAAACTAGAAAAATAAGCCTACTTTGCTGTCTAAAACTGAGTTGAGGCACCAGAAAAATTTTTGTTACAGAAAATATAAATATAAACATGGACTAATTTTTTAGGAGTAATTGTGAAAATTAGTGACACTGCATGTCCATATTAGCACAAATTGGAAAACATCATTAATAGTTCAGCCAAGTTTAGCCAAAAAGAATCCTAGCCTTGAAGCAGTCAAATTAGTTTTTAAGCTAAATATATAATTTACATTAGGTGTTATAATAATACTGTATCTTATGTGAAGCCAGGGTTTGGGAATTTTTTGGTGTGTCAACATAGATACATAGTTTAGTAAACCTTTTGTACAGTATATAATCAGTTAAAATACACAAGAGCTGCAAACATGAACACCTGGCAAGAATTCCATCATCCTCCCCTGAACAAGTCTCTCTCTACAATAACTCCGAAACAAACACACCTTCCCCCCAGATGCTTGCAGGAACAAGAGAGGTCTTAGTCTTCCCTGAAGATCAATAAATTCAGGTTTTTAAAGCTAATCTTGGATATGAAATAAAAGCACTGTGTGAAAGCATCAAATCAGACCAGCATTATTAAAAAGGCTAAAGAGATCTATTGTTCCTCAGTAAAAAAAGAAGAAATGCATTAAGGTTTCTAGAAAATTAATGTAGTCATTCAGGAGGCTGAGCATTAAGAACTTCCAAAGTAAATTCAAAGGGGATCATAAGCAAACGAATGCTCAGGAAACACAGAGGTTCATATGTCTGCATCTGTTGCATTTATGACAGTACTTTTGCTGAAAGAATTTAACTTAGTATTTACTGGATATACAAAAGTTACTCTGAGCCCTAGAGCTACCGTTTCTATCACAGCTGTTACTAATGTATCCCACTTTATTACATTTAAAAGTTAATTCAGTATGTCTGCTGGGTTTAGTCACATTTTTCCAGGGCATTTGTTTATTCCTAGTTTACTGAGCCAGCTTTCCTCACCAGCACTTTTCCCCTCGGTGCAACGGCAGAATTCCTGATCGCAAATCCAAATGTTTCCAGTGCCCCCTGCTGGAACTCAGGCAAGGGAGCACCCAGGGCTGGCAGCACGAGGAACATCCCGGAGCTCACTAATATCCCACCCATACCCACTTCAGTTTCCAATACGGACTACAACTGGAATCTGAAGTAGAGATTTATTTCTGGTGCCGTTGAAAAAATTAACAAGCAAACAAAAAAGCACAGAATAGGAAGATTTAACACTTCCTGTTACTGCTGCAGAAATGTTTTCAGTGTATGCTGTATGGTGTGGCATCACATAAAGCTCTTCACTCACTCCATCTCACACCTGCCTTAGCAAAGGAACAAGAAATACACAGGCACAGGACGACAGGATTGGGTTTCTTCAGCCTGGAAAAAGAGACAGCTTCAGGGGAACCTAACTGCAGCCTCCCAGTACCTTCAGGGAGCCTATAAGATGGAAGATGGAGAGGGACCTTCTACAGGCACATGTAGTGACAGGACAAGGGGGAAGAGCTTCAAACTGAAAGAGAGTTAGATTGGTATTACAAAGAAATTCTTCACATGAGGGTGGTGAGGCAATGGAACAGGTTGCCCAGAGAAGTTGTGGATGCCCCAGCCATGGAATTGTTCAAACCAGGTTGGATGGAGCTCTGAGGAACCTGGTCAAGTGTCCCTGCTTATGGCAGGGGAGTTGGAACTAGAGAAGAGAAGGCTACATGCAGACCTCATAGCAACCTTCCAATATCAGAAGGGAGACTACAGAGAAGAATCTCCTGATGAAGCTGGAGAGGGTTGCTTCATCAGGAACTGCAGAGATAGGACAATGGAGAATGGAAAAAAAATGAAAGGGCAAATTTAGGTTAGACATTAAGAAGAAATTCTTTACTGTGAGGGTGGTGAGACACTGGAACAGGTTGCCCAGGGAGTTTTTGGATGCCCCAACCCTGGCAGTGTTCAAAGCCAGGCTGGATAAGGCCTTGAGCAACCTGGTCTAGTGGGAGGTATCCCATGCACAGGGAGGGTTGGAGTTGATGATGTTTAAGGTCCCTCCCAATCCTTAATATTCTATGATTAGTACTGACTACCTTTGACCATCTGTAGGTTGATTCATTTTGCAGATTAACGTACTGACACTGAATGCCTTGGCATTAAAATAAATAAACATTGTAACAAATAATTAATTATTATAATAAACAAAATACAGTAACAAAGAAAAATAAAAAATAAATAGCAAGCTTACCATTTGAGGTACTCCAAAAACAACAACATTTCTATAATGAGAAAAAGAAACCTAAAATAAAATTTAGAACAAATCTTATTGAAAATGGCACTTAGAGAAATTCTCACCATTCTTTTCTCCTAATCCCTCTAGTTGCACTTCTTTCAATAGGAATTTAAATCAAAAATATGTAAGGAGATCCCTTACCAACTTTTCATCACAAGAATTTTCACATAAAGAAAACTTTATACTGCTGAACAGCAAAAAACTTCTACTGTCTGGCCAAGAATATGGAATAGCAATTCTAGAAGCACAGAAAGCATTAATTAAGAAAATACCTACATGACTTTACTAATAACTGAAGGGTTATTTTCACAACTCCTGTATATGATAAAATCATGTATGCTTTAAATTTGCCCCTTCTTCTGTTAAATGTCAGCTAGTTATAAAAACTTCCTGGGCATTCTAATGATCGAGTTCTTCCACTCAGTGCCGTGAAGTTCTCCTATGTTCCTTTCTGAACACAAATACCCCCACAGCCAAAATAAACCCTCCCACATAATTCATCAGGCCCAGGCTTGCTCAAGGAACCTCTACTGATAAAGAAAGCACTTTATTCAGGTGCTACTTGAATAAAGCACAAAAGCAGCAGAACAGCATACTGAGCCCAAAGAAACCAGATTCCCAGCACAAGTACTTTGCTCAAAGTCCAGTAGAGCACCTTGTGGTCAGACAGCATTTCAGCTTTTTCAGAAAAGTATTTCCAAACTTATAAAATCTCTCAATCATCCCAGATCCAGTCTTATGTAATTCACCACCCACCTTCCATAAGTCTGAAATATAGAATTTGGTGTTCTGATGTACTCCATCTCTCCAGGCACGATATCTGGAGTACCAGACTAGCCAGGGATTCAATTCATAACCGACAGCCTGGAATCCCTTTTTTGCAGCTGCTATCACCTACAAGGAAGAAAATAAATCTTCACTTTGAAACATAAAAAGTCTATTCACCTAAAGAGAAGCTCACAGTGTTATTTAAAATATAAATCAAAGGAAAGCATTTTCCTAAGTCACCCTGGGTTTAGCGCCCAACAGGACAGTTGTATAGTGAACAAAAATTGAAAACTACATTTTACTATTATTACTAGTCCAACTGAAATATAGTCAGGCAAACAAAATGAAAACAAACAGTCACAGGGCAAAGCTGTGAGCTTGCAGTACATCTGTGATCCATATAAAAGTTTAATTTAACACATTCATTACAGTGTCTTGGAATTAAAGAGAACCAACATTGATCACAGAGAGAACAGTGAAATTCACACGCAAAACCACTCAAAATTAGACCACTTATTTGAAAACCAGTGAGGGATAGGCACTTGAGCAGCTCCTGAATCAGAGCCAAAATTACATACCAATAGAAAGAGTGTGAAAGCAATCTTGATCTACACTGAAAAAAAAAAATCAAAAAATGCACTGATTTCTAGAATAAAGGTTTAAGACATAATTTAAAAGGTTACTGCAGACTTCTAATCAGCAGTCGCCTGATGAACCATCAATTACAAAACAAGCAAGGTGAAATCAGAAAGTACACATTTCTTAACAGAACTTCTCAAACAGCTTTACCTGGACTGTATATTTCACACTGTTAAAATAATGCATCTTCCATCACACACAGAGCACTTGCAAATTGACCAAAAGAATTTGACATTTTTACCACACTTGGAAGTGTGGTAAATATCTTCGTATTTATCCACTGATTACACCTGTGTAAGTGCTAAATAATTAAAAGCATTTGAACAGACTTTTTCAGGACATATGCATCAAGGAAGCACCAAGCATTCATTTTTAGGCACCTGGCTTTCCAAATAGTCTTCAGTCTCCATTTAGGCACCTATATATCAGAATCAATGACACAGTACCTATTGAAATTAAATACCTCTGATGAGAATCAGCAGCCACAATGATGAACAGAGAGGGCATCAGAAATTGCAGTTACCTCATGTCTAAGTTTTTTGGTCTTTTTCCTACTGAGGCACAATTCAAGCAATCTTCACACACTTGGGGTTCCAAATCAATTTTTTTTTTTTTTACATGGACAAATAGCTGACTCATTCACATAAAACATGGACAAAGGTAGCATTCAAGAACTCATGTGTTTCCATCAAAAACCACCACCCTGTTGGCAAATCTGACTTGAAGCAGATAGTTACAAAAAAGCACACAAAATGTCACAGCAACAAAAGAAAAACCAAATCATGCAATTTTCCACTATATCCTCACCACCTTTCACAAACTGGGGTTCAAGCAATACCCTGGAAACACAGTATCACTTTTCCTTTCATGATTCTCACCATTTCTCTTGGTGTTTATTCTAGTTTTACCACATGGATTCAGAAGTGGGGAAGCCAGCCGTGCACAAAGGTTTGAAGACTACAGTTCTAACCACACCAGGATTTTTATTTTTATAATCCATTGCTCACTGCCCATTTCTTTTTACACTTCTATCACCTTTATACATTAAGCATCTCACCTCACTTGCTGTAGCTACACACCTTTGTAGAATCACAGCTCTTTGTCAATCAGTACCAAGACTCTGATAGCATCTTTTCAAGTGAATGTATTGTGATTTCGTCCAGTCACCACAATGCCATTTTCTCCCCTACCTTGGTCAAGCTACAGGTAAGACTGCAGCAAAAAACTATTTATTACTCATCAAAACTGAATGTAAACCTTTCTCAGATTTGTTCCTTTCCATAAGACTCAGAGACAACCACCGGATGTCAAAGACAAGACGTTTTTAAGTGAGAGAAAACGCAGCCCCAGCACTTTTGGCACTTGTTTAAGAGGTGATCTAAAAGGAAGGCAACATCCATAACTTACAATGCGGCCATCCCCGCTACCAATGTCAACTAGGGAGCCACTTCTGTTTTCCAACATTCTCAGCACATTCTGGATCTGCGCGGCGGTGGCAGGAACGAAGGGCAGGCACACCTTCCTCAGGGCCGGAGTCACGAAGGGGGTGGCCACAGCGTAGAGGGCCACCAAGGTCCCTCCCAGACCGGCCGTGAGCAGCAGGCCCCAGCTGCTCCTCCGGGAGCCGCCTTCGCCCTCCTCCTGCGGGACCTCCTTCGCAAGCGCCTGGGTCATCGCGCCTGGGGACGGGCAGACAGTGTTCTCGCTCATTTGAGACAAATCTTGTAGCAAAGAGCTACGACGTTAAGAGATAGAAAAGAAAACCACCACAACACTTCAGCCAATCCCAAGGAAACGCTACAGCGTCTGAAAAGCTGAGGGACGCGAAGGCAGGAACGCGGTTCCCATTTAAAGCCCTGGCAGCGCGCCCCGAACGGCTCCGGGGCGGCGCAGGCAGGGAACTCCCCGCCACGGGGACACGTGCTGGAGTTACTGCTCCTCCTTTGCGGAGGAACTTTTCCCTGGGACACAGCGACACCCGCCACCACACACCCCGACTCGCCAATGACAAACCCAGCCTTACGCTCGGCCTGCAACAGTCATAGGGAAGGGCTGTACCGCTTCACTATGAAGGGGTGGGGGAACCGAAACCTTTCCGAAGGCGCCCCGGAGAGAAGCACCGCGCACACTTTTCCACCGTGAGTCTGTCTTCCCTCCTCCGCACTCACGTAAACCGGCGCAGCCCGCTGCCGCCCGTGCTCCGCCCATTCGGCACAGCCTCCCTCCTTCCCTCCCCGCCCCCGTGAGCCGGGCGTGCGGCCGCGAGCGCCGCGCTCCTCCCCCGGCGCCGGGCGGCTTCCAGAAGGCTCCGCTGGGGGCGCCACAAAGCTCCCGTCCGTGAAATAAGGCGCGGGTGTAGCGGCCGCGCAGGCGCGGGGCGGCGCGCGGTGTCGCGGCGGGCGCGGCGACTTCCGGGAGGTGCGCGCGGGCGGCGGCGGTCGGAGCAGGCGGTGCAGCCATGTCGGCCATGGGCACTCTGGCGTTTGACGAGTATGGGCGGCCCTTCCTCATCCTTAAGGACCAGGAGCGCAAGACGCGCCTCATGGGGTTGGAGGCGCTCAAGGTGAGCGAGCGGGGCGGCTGCCGGGGCCGCCCGCGGGCCCGCGCTGGCTGGGCCGCGCCGCGCCGTGCTGTGCCATGCCATGCCATGCCATGCTGTATTGTGCCATGCCGTGCTGCGCTGTACCGTGCCGTGCTGCCGCGAGCGGCGGGAGAATAGAGCCCCTGGAGCGAGGCGCTGCCGCGCTCAGCGCCAGCCCCGCCCGAGGCGCAGGGCGGATGGAGCCTGGACTAGGCCCGTAAGCGGGAGAGAGATGGAGGAAGAGAGAAGGCATCGCCCCGGGGCTGGGAATCCGTGGCACGGCGTGGATCCGCCCCGGAGCTGCGGGGCTTTGGGGCCGTCACCCCCGTGGGCGCAGCGCGCCCTCCTCATGGCTCCTGCGCAGCTCCCCACTGCCCCCTCCCTTAGACTGCCGCCTGAAGCTCGGCTGCCGAAGAAAGGCCGGGGCTGAGTGCGGGTGGTACAAATCCCGACGGAAGAAGGGAGCGGACACTGGAGCAGAGAGGTTGTGGATGCCCCATTCCTGGCAGTGTTCAGGGGAAGGTTGTATGGGGCGCTGAGCAACCTGGTCTAGTGGAAGGTGTTCCTGCCTTTGACAGGCAGTGGGACCTGGATGATCTTCGAGGTCCCTTCCAAGGCAAACCATCCTGTGGTGATTCTGTCATGGGTAAAATTGCACTGCCTTCTCTTTTTAGCGTTGCCGGCTTCTGTTGCTCCCTGCTTTGAGCGTTTGGGCTGTCATTTGGCTGCTCTGCTTTTGCATGCTTTAGCAGAGCCAGCACAAGCAATACAAAAAAAGGCATAGGAAATGTTTGTGTCATAAGACCAATTTACACATACTAATTCTTTTTCAATCGTAGTTGTTGTCAGTTAAATTACAACATTTGCACTACTCGCTGTGTCTTCCTTAGCTTAATATTGTGATTTTGGAATGTGTGATAATGATTTAACTTCTGTCTTTGTTATCCTTTGTTTTACAGTCTCACATAATGGCAGCAAAGGCTGTAGCAAGTACTCTGAGAACATCCCTTGGGCCCAATGGTAACAATGAAAAAGATTTTGTGGTTCTCTCTTAGTAATTGTTGTGGGGGAATTTTCAAAATTTTCCTTAATCCTTTGAACATATGTTTTTTAGGCTTGGATAAAATGATGGTGGACAAGGATGGTGAGGTGACTGTGACAAATGATGGTGCTACCATCCTGAATATGATGGATGTGGATCACCAGATAGCCAAACTTATGGTGGAGCTGGCTAAATCTCAAGATGATGAGATTGGGGATGGAACTACTGGAGTCGTTGGTAAGATAGTGTTTTAAATTTAGCTTCCCTTTTCAAGTTTAAAATCAAGCTGCTTCAGCTATTAAAAAATTGTGAGAAATAACAGTAGCTTTTCTTTAGCACTTCTTTTGGAGTATTTATTGTTGCAGTATTCCTGTCAGTTCTTGTATGAGAAGTCTTCTAATCGGGAAGAAGTCTTTTGTGTCTTTTTGAAGTCTGGTTACGTTTTAAGGTAGTGCTGAGAGCCCCTTTGATACTTTCAAAATTTTTTTGCATAGTTTTCTTATGTAGTCTCTTTTTCTTGCCTTGATGCCTGTACTTCATTTTGGTCTTAACTTAATGTTGGTCTTAACATAGGTTAAGAACCTAAACATAGGTTCTCTTGCTAAGCAAAGCAAGTAGGGGTTTTCATGGTTTTTTATTATTTAGGAAACCTTGAACTATTAAAATATTGCAGAAAAATCAGAAAATGTATTTTTTAATCTGTTAATGTACTTTAAATTATGTTCCAATCAAGAATAAAAGTTCTTTTTTTTTTTTTTTTAATAGTTCTGGCTGGGGCATTATTGGAACAGGCTGAGCAGTTGCTAGACCGAGGCATTCACCCCATCAGAATAGCTGATGGTTATGAGCAGGCAGCACGCATTGCTATTGAGCATCTAGACAAAATCAGTGACAGCTTCCCAGTTGATCCACAGAACATTGAGCCTCTGATCCAGACAGCAAAGACAACTCTGGGCTCTAAAGTGTAAGTCACAAAAACTGAATATTGAATGAATATTTACCCTTCCATTGAAAACCCTCTGCATGGAAAGGAGAAATCTTGGTGTTTGTTTGTGTTATTGGAGCGCTGCTGAAGGCTCTTCTGTGTTTTGTTTTAGCTAATTCCTCCATGGACTCCTGTCTCAGGATAAGAAATTGTGAATCCTTTGTCTCCAAAGGGTCAATTCCATGAAATTAAATAGCTGCAGCATCAATTTCATTCTAACCTGTTAGTTCTAGGTTTCTGCATCATAGCAGGTTCCAAAAGTAATCTGAATCTGTTAAAAATAACAACATGTCATCTTTTGGGTTTTTTCCTGCTAAAAAAAATTTAACTTAGGATGGTTCCAAAAGTTCATTTTCCTTTATGGGTTCTATGTGTGGTTCATAAATTTAGACATTGGAAGGGCTTCCCTTGCAGAGTTGTCTTACGCCTGGTTTGTTTCTTGAATGTTCTTTAGTAGTTTAGCTCTCCTGACTTGTTCCAAATCTGTGTTGAGACCCCATTGGCAAAGACTCCTCATAGCAGCCATACAGTGTGTTTGGTTTTCTGCCATAGCCAGCACCTTCTGTTTCTCTGAACAAACAAGCAGGACCCCCTCTTTTAATATAGCATGCAAAAGTTGATTGCTGTAGTGGTACTTCTTGCTGTTTAAGATCTATTGATAGAATCACTTTTTCCTTCCAAATGGTGGAAATGGAGTACAACTTGATTGTATCTTTTTCAAACCTAGAGTGAACCGCTGTCACAGGCAAATGGCAGAGATTGCCGTGAATGCTGTACTGACAGTGGCAGACATGGAACGTAAAGATGTTGATTTTGAGCTGATCAAAGTGCAAGGCAAAGTGGGTGGTAGACTGGAAGATACACAGTTGGTTAAAGGAGTGATTGTGGATAAAGATTTCAGTCATCCACAGATGCCTAAAGTAAGTGCTGTCCTTGTGTGTGTCTTGTGTGTAATGACTTAAGTAAGAGTGTCTAGCCTACCTCAAATTTCATCCTAGCATTTATTAAGTGTTTACCCAGTCTTGTGGTTTAGCTTGGCTTTTCACACATATATCAGCAGAGGAAGGGGCAAGGAGCATGAAATTTTTCACATTGGAAGAGATCAAGTTAGAATTTACAACAATATTGAGAAATTGCGGTGGAAGGGAGGAATTACTGTACTGCTAAGTGAGGACAGGTGCAGGATTCTGTGTTACGTAGAAATAATTACTGCTGGGGTGTGATATGCTTAATATGCTTAGTGCAATGCAGTGTCAAGATTCTTAATCTTTGTGAATTGCCATGTTGTCCTGAAACTGTCCCCAGAAACTGTCCTTGTTTTATGTTTGGTGTAGGTAAGGTCTCCAAGTCTTTGGGCAGTGTACTTCAAGAAAACTACTGTTCTAAAATATTTATCTAGCAGGTGACAATGTTTATCCTGTAGAAAGGAAGACTAGTGGAAAATAACAGTCATGTAATAGTTGAAAAGTTGTTACAAAGACCAGTAGTGTTCTCAGTGGTCACAGTAGATAGGGATGGTTTAATTGAATTTTTCTTTTGTTTTTTAAACATTAAACCATAAAAAGGCATGACTGGTAAAGATTATTAAGGACTTAAACAGAGTCTTGGAGCTATGGAATTTGTTCTAAGTGGTTTATTGAGACTATTGACAGAATTATTTAGTTATACTTAGTTAACTTTAGAATAAGTCAATTGATCTTCACATTTGTTCATATGTTTATGTTTATAAAGATACATGTGTATGTTTTGCATATACAAGAAATAGATGTTCATGAGATCAAAATAATCTTTTTTTTTTTTTTAATTGCCCAGGAGCTAAAAGATGCTAAAATTGCAATCCTTACTTGTCCATTTGAACCACCTAAGCCTAAAACCAAACATAAGCTTGATGTTACATCTGTGGATGATTACAAGGCACTGCAGAAATATGAAAAAGAGAAGTTTGAAGAGATGGTGAAGCAGGTAGCCTTTAGGATTATTTCTGATTTCTTTGTCTTTCATAGCCTTTAGAAAAAAAACAGCATAGTGCATTGATTTGTTCCTGCAAATGAGCTGATAATCCTGGTGGGAAGCAACATACAAGCAATTGTAATGCTGTGAATCAAAGACAATGTAATGTAAGAAAGAGATACCAGCTTGGTTTAAAATATATTTTGATCTCTCTGTGTGCCAGAGGGTTCTTCTTGAGAATTGTCTTTTGAGAAAATTGGGAGAATTAAAACCATGAAGAGTGTTTTTCATTCCTTTGTTAGTTCTGATCAGAAGGTTGATGATTTGTGTTGCTTTTAGATAAAAGACACTGGTGCGAACCTTGCCATTTGCCAGTGGGGTTTTGATGATGAGGCAAATCACTTGCTGCTCCAGAATGAGCTGCCCGCTGTTCGTTGGGTTGGTGGACCTGAAATAGAAGTAAGTAAAACTGGGCTTTGTACCAGTTGTTAAAACATTTATGAAGTAATAAGCTGTACCAGCTAAAAGTTCGGGCTTTCTGGGTATCACTGCATAATTGTGTATATGGGTGGGATTTGGAGAAAAATCACTGGGGATTTGAGAGAAAAACCTACCATGGAGGGGATTATGGTTTATAATTGGAGCATATGTATATTACTTAATAAAAGTTTTAGGTGTCTAGGAAGGTTTCTGCTTTAGTCCTGCTGTTGGCAGAAACAAAACATTGGCTGAAGTACTTTGAAGTGATGGGAAGATAACCTTTTGGAGTAGGCATTTGACAAATGCTTTTCCACTAGTTTTATGTTGTGAAATGCACCATGGAAAAATACTCTTAAAGTAACTCGTGGCTGTTTAACTTCAGTTAATCGCCATTGCGACGGGAGGGCGCATCGTGCCTCGCTTCTGCGAGCTCACGGCAGAGAAACTGGGCTTTGCGGGCGTCGTCCGAGAGATCTCCTTTGGAACAACCAAGGACAGGATGCTCCTCATTGAACAGTGTCAGAACTCCAGAGCTGTGACCATTTTCATTAGAGGAGGAAATAAAATGGTGAGATGCTTGCTGTGATACATAGTTGCAGAATGTGTTGTTTGTTTGTAAAGCGTTTTACTCTTCTTGACTTTATCTACATTTTCCTTGAAGTATGGTCAAATAGGAAAATGGTGGTAAGGCTTGTAGGCAGTCAGGACTGTGTGTCAGAAGTAACTTGTTAGATTTGCATCCTATGGTTTTAAACTAAAACTTTACTTTTTTCTCTGTTAGACCATATAGTTCATAAATACAGAAATGCTTTTTCCTGTGGATGGTCTTTATTTTTTTTTTCTCATGAGAGGGTCACTTTTATGAGTATAGATATATTAGCATCTTTGACAGATTTGGTTTTATTGTAGACCTAGTTGTATCACTTCTGATTTAGTCCAGTTAAGATAATTTTAAATAAAAACCCCAAACTACTGCAAACTGTATATCCCCACACTGTATATCCCCCCACTCCCCTCGAACTGAGACCACTTTAAATGCTTATGTACTTAAACTGGATTTTGGTTGCACTATTAGTGTTAAATTATATTGACTATAGGTCAAGTCTTACTTTAAATGAAAAACCTTTGGAAAAAAAGAGCATACTCCAGTCTGAAATTTTCTTCTAAAAAAGCAGAAATACTGTTTTAAAGGTCGGCGTTTTTGTTAAATCTCCTACATCAAGTGAGAAGTGGACAGAAAGTGCAGTCTGACAATAATGTTGGCATTTGAAGTTCAGTGTTTTGTGTCTTGTAAATATGCAAGATTAAGAACCTTTTCATGTAAGTTTTTGTTATTTCAAATTACAGGTTTAACAAATAATGGTGTGTTTTTGTGTATATTTTTATTCTTTGCCACTGGATGTCTAACATTCTCTATTTTTAAGTAGTATAACATAGCAATAGTAGAACTGCACTGGAGCCATGAAAAAATCGTAGGGTTTATTTGCAGTTTCCACATCTTCACAGCCTTCAGATGTGTGTATTGTCAAACACACGCTGTTCTGTAATTCCAGATCATCGAGGAAGCAAAGCGTTCTCTTCATGATGCCTTGTGTGTAATCCGGAATCTCGTTCGTGACAATCGTATTGTGTACGGTGGTGGCGCAGCTGAAATATCTTGTGCCTTGGCAGTCAGTGAGGCAGCAGATAAGGTAAGAAAGGAACAGTTAAGATTTCCTTTAATGTATGAAGGATTGAGCCTGCCTTAAGAGAGTCCAGAAGAGCTTCAAAGATTTTTTCAGAAAGTTACGTAAAATGCGCTTTCTGACATTCCCTGATAACCAGTGTTAGAAGTTGTCCTTCCTGTCTCTGTAAAAAGTCATTACCAGTACTTTTTTTCCTTTTGTGCTAGGAGCAGTTTAATTTTTTTTAATTTTCAAGTGGTTATCATTCAGAGGTATTTGTTTAGCTACTATATACCAAATAAAATCAGTTTGTTGTGTGTATGTATTTTATATCTAGTATGAAAATCTGCTTTTACTATCATTGGAGCTTAATAGCTTATGAATTTGAATTTCTTTTCCTCTAGTGCCCATCTTTGGAACAGTATGCTGTGAGAGCTTTTGCAGATGCCCTGGAGGTAATTCCCATGGCCCTCTCGGAGAACAGTGGTATGAATCCAATACAGACAATGACCGAAGTGCGGGCAAGGCAGGTGAAAGAAAATAATCCTGCCCTGGGCATTGACTGTTTGCAGAAAGGAACAAATGGTAAGAACTGCAATGTAGAGAAGGAAGAGCATAAAAGCTTTTCTTTCTCAAAAGCTCAAAATGCTCACTGTTTTTTTTTTTAAACCTGTGCATCACTTGATTTATTCTAACTCTTGTGCCTTGCCATAATAAATGGGAATGTGCTTGGAGAGTGTATCTATGTCTACCAGGAGGAAAATATATAATTGTCTCAAAACCTCTGTTTGGTGGCAAGATTAACTGAAGATGTTGACTGATATTGTTGACTGATAGTACAGGAAAGAAGGCTGCTGTTAGGATGAGGCGAGCAAACTGTGCTTTAAATACTGCCATTTTAGTGATCCAGGTTACACTGCAGTCATAAAAACAGTTGTTTTGAGAAACAGCTTGTGAAGAAGCAAACAAAGGGCTGGAAATACTTGTAGACAATGATGTTCACACCAATATGGCAGCATATATAAGCTGGGAGCAAATATATGAAGACTAAGAAGGCAGTGTATAAAACCTTATTCTCAACTGGATCTACACTTTTCACCTTCTTACTCTGTTGTTTTTTTAAGAAAAGAATGTGGCAAACTGTAATTTGTGCATTCATAACCCTTTTTTGATTAGATGTTCCTGTTTGATGGCATTTGACCTTTCACTTCTTTAGCATTTGCTCAGCCTTTAGCATGCTTTTAATATATGTGTATGGAAATTTAGTTTTTCACCATTCTGCATTACTTTTTGAAAAGCACAATCTACTTGGGAAAAGAGTTGTATCTTAATGTCCTAGGATCTTTGGTAAGAACCCAGATGTAAAACTCTAGTTTGTACAGATTATGTTTGTAAACATAAACAAATTATGTTTATGTAAACAAATAGTGTTTGTTGACAGTGGCCAAGTGTAGTAATTTCAAAGTGTTCTTTGAAATGATGTTGAATTTACTATTACTAATTACTTACAGGTTAAGTGTTACATATGGATATCATGAGGATGTCTAATTCTTCTGCTTCCTTTTGGCAGATATGAAGCAGCAGCATGTTATAGAAACCTTGATTGGTAAGAAACAGCAGATTTCTCTGGCAACTCAGGTTGTTAGAATGATCCTGAAGATTGATGACATCCGTAGGCCTGGAGAATCTGAAGAGTGAAGGTTGAAAAGCAAGAAACATTAAGGGGCCACAGCAGTAGCGAAGACGGTAGTATTCTGATGCTTCATCTTCAGCTATTTATTCTGGACACTTTTTGTTTCACATACTGTAATGGCTAGTTGTTGGAAATAAAACAATTTAACACTGGTGATTTCAAGACTTGTTTCAGAAGTATTGTTGCATCTTTTCTTAGATAGGTGTAAATACTCATAGAAAATACTTCCTGAATATATAGGGAAAGCATAATTAATGCAGCAGTAAAATTGAATGGGTAATTTTCCATTGTTCCTTATGGGGAAAGCCCAGAGCTTCTCATTTTAAGAGGTCTGTCACTTTTTAAACTAATTAATTAAATATTAACCACTTATTATAGCCTCCAGTAATTCTCATATGTTAAATATATTAAGTATGATGTTTCAGTCTGAAGATTTAAAGGAACTGTATTCCATGCTCCCAGTTGCTTCAGTTTTTTTCTCCTTGTCCTCTTCCTGATGTATGAGGGTTAAGGAAGGCTTTTTTCCAGGGGTATACACATTCAGCCAACTGAGGGTTTTTCCCAGAACTTTGTCTATAGTACCACAGTTGAGTGCACTTACTCTAAAGGTCCCCAGTATGACCTGAGAGTAGTAGAGTAAAATTGATTAGTAAGGTGCCTTGCCTGTGAAACAATCAGCAAGAAGCAAGTGGTAGACCAAAACTAATGTACAATTTCTTTGAAAGATTTCAAAAGTGAGAGAAATGCTACAAATACCAACTCGGCATTACTTGTGTTGCATAGGGCAGAGGAAGCTCTTTACTGGCCAGTGTTTGCTAGCAGGTCATGTTCTAATTGGTTTTTGCTGTGACTATTTCATTTGAGTCAAACAAAACCCTTCAGTGAGTGTTGGTAGAGGAAGAACAGAAACAACAAGTTTACTAATTATAGGACTAGTTTTATTTCTA
Source organism: Vidua macroura (assembly GCF_024509145.1). Taxonomy (NCBI): domain Eukaryota; kingdom Metazoa; phylum Chordata; class Aves; order Passeriformes; family Viduidae; genus Vidua; species Vidua macroura. Next base: position 82,512,149 of record NC_071571.1, on the reverse strand, counting down.
GAACTGTTTGAGACAAAAAAAGCAAAGCAAAGCTTTGCAAAGCTTTATTGTCATTGATAAAGAATTAGTAGTGGGTGTTTCATCATGACTCGTTTGCTTCTTCCCAAACTAGCTTCATTTAGATGCAGTTCAATGGACCACAGTTTCAGTTTTACTGCTGCCAAGCTCTGGACTCCTGAATCTGTTCAGGGTTGTAAGTGTGACTCTAAAAACCCATAAATACTTGGGCTCATGTAGAGCCATCTCTTACTTTGTTTGCTAATACAAAAGGAAAACAGCTGTAGCTAAAACTTAAAAAAGAGCAGTGTTCTTGTACTAATGTACCCCTTTCACCTCATAGTGAAGTTGTGTATGTGTTTGGTCAAACAAAACAGGAAACATCTGAATAACAACAAGGTTGGGGGAGGCAAACACTGATGTTCAAATTAATCATGGTCTGTTTCTAAGCAGTGGGAAATAAAAGCCTGGCCAGATTGTGTGTTTGGAAATGAGGTCCACGAGCTCCATGACTCCTGGGAAAATGCTGGGTTCACCACGGGAGGGCAACATCCACCCATCACTGCTATAGCAGACTGCATCTGTATTTTCTAAAAGCAAGCTGAAGCAGCCAGCAGGTCTTTCCCAGCATCACTGGCATGGCACACAGATGTCATCAATAAGAGATGAATCTTTACAACTTCTCCTCAAGGGCTTAGTTACTTGAACTAATTTTAGTACTAAGTTCCATGTGTCCTTTTAGATCCAAGTTTTCACATCTTTCTAGGACCCTTAACCTGGCCCTGCCTGTATGTCCTGCTACTTCTAGTTCCCCCGTTACCAGCTGCCTTTTCCCAGCCTCATCTGTTGGTCTCTCCTGCAGCGTCCCCAAGCCTGGGCTCCTTTCCTCCTGATCTCACACCTCTCTGCTGACACACTTGTCTTTGCAGGGGCACAAGGCAAGGCTGCCAGGAGCACAAAGGCACTTCTCACTCCCTCAGACTGCAGCGGCTGTGGGGGCCATGCATTCAGGACTGAGCTTTTGACTTTGGATGCACCACAGTCTCAGTGGATTTTTTTCAGGAATAGGGTTAAGCAGAGATGTGAAGCAATTTTTTTTGTTTCTCTACAGACAATTTTTGATACAAATGCATTCTTTCTGTGTTGAGGGAATAACTCACTTTTTGATCATTTCTGCATACTGTGTGGGGAAAGATGCCTTATAATGTGAATAGTTCCCATCCCAATGATCCAATGTGACCAGGTTATGGATAGGATCTTTAGCAGAGCAAGTCAAGCAGGTCTTGCCAGTCCACAGGTCTGTTAGCTCTCCCTCTGATACCAAGCATTTGGGTATTAGGATACCTACTTACCTAATCTAATCAGAGTGGCTGCAGAACCTACCTGGGCTGTATGTCCTTATGCTAGGTCTGCACAGACAGGGGGGCACCATGGCAGCTGCTCTACTCTGTGGTAGGATGGCAGAACTGTTGCTCACTGTAGGTTCTCTGCTTGTTTTTTTTTCACTTCTTCCAAGGTTGGGATTGAAGGTACTTGAGACAGCATTTCATGTTCAGACTCAGGTGTTTATTATTTCTTGTCAGCTTCACAACTATGAGTTCTGCAGCTTTTCATTAACAAGATACAAAATGGCTAACTATCTCTTGTTACAAGGTCTTTTAAGACTAAGCTATCTAATTAAGAAATTACACTTAGATTATTTTCTCTTTTAATCTAATAACTGATTATTCAAAGCTTGCAATGTGGAATTTTCTGTCTAATTACAAAACATCACCTAAACCTATGAAGAAGAAGGTGAAGAAGAACAACTTGCCTCTGCCCTAAAACCTCCATCTTGCTTCATATTTATTTTTATATTCAAAACCCCCAAACTCTTAAGTTTTCCACCTTGTGATACTACACATTTCTAAATAACTACACACCCGTAATCGCAGTGTTATTAATCAATTTTGGAAGCCTTCTCTACAGCCTCAGGTCAAATGCAGTGCTCTCTTGTGAGTCTGTGCCTTTCAGCACAGAAAGTTTAAAATTCTCAGTATCTAGGATTCCAACACCTCACAGTATTAAAAATTGCTGTTACCTAGGCCATGGGGATGGTTATTACACCCTCTGGACTTACCATCATCTGAGGAGCAATGATTCAGTTGTGAGGTTTGGGTCTGGGAGACTAGCTTTGTTGGTCTTCCCTGCACAGAAGTACCTCTTCATGTCATGTCTTGGAGGGTTTCCCAGAAGCTCTCTGCCAGGGAACGTTTCTCACAATGTTAAAGAGCTAATTAAGTGGACCCAGTGTTTGCTTTATAAGCAGCTCCTCTCTGTGACACAAGAGAGACACTTTGTTAAACTCAAGAGACTATGGAGTAAAGCTTTAGTACATTCTCTGTAAGACACGGGCGCTGTGATACCTGCCGAGTGTACATGCACTAGAATCCGTGCTCCTAGTGAAATTTCTCCCCGAGCTATTTGGGACCAGTAGTTGTGTTGGGGTGAGGCTCCTGGCTCACGGCAGCACAGGCACTGAGAGAAACAGATCCCTGCCAGCTCTGGTGCCTGAGTGCTCACTGAACATGGGAAAATGCTGGGGGTGAGAGAGAGCTGGGGAGAAGCTCTTCCTCTTTTGCTCCAGAGCTGCATTTAAACTCAGCCCATGCCCTTGCTTCTTGCCTGAACTATGTCTCAGCTATGCCAGTGCCTTGATACTTATGATGCTGGTTTGACTTTCTGGCTTGTCCTCAGTCCTACCTTATTAAGCTGGACTTGCCTGATGATCTTGACTTTTCACTGACCCTAGTTACTGTGACTGAACCTGCTCTGCTTTTCTTTGTTTGGGTACATTGAAGCCAAGGAGCTCTGGAAGAGAACAGAAAGTGGCCAGAAGTCTGTAATGAGAATTTCAGACAGCCATTGAAGGAGTTGTCACTCTTTGGCATTGGCAGCTGTCCTGCAGTGTACAAGCAAGAAGGTCTCTTCAAGCAAAAGTAGAGTGAGCAAAGGAAAGATGGGAAACCTTAAGGAAATCAGCACAATCTGGTAACTTGATCACAGGGAATGGTGGACACTTGGAACTTCAGTAAGGATGTAAGGAAATATATTAGGATTAGGAAAATAGATGTCAGTATGAGTAATGTTATCATGGACCACTAAAGATATCAGCTCTGAGGGATGGGGTATTAGCAGAAGTGCTCTCTCCCTCCCAGAAAAGTCAAGCAGCTGAGTAACACAGGATTTTAAGCACACAGTGTGTATTCTCTTTTTTCTGTTTGAAGTAGGGCCTGTAAAGGGATACAGTGGTTTTTGACAAAAAAAGATAATGACTTCAGTATCATCTTCAAAGTGTTCCAATACAGTGGCTAAAGACAGAGCAGCAATGAGGATTGCTGCATGCACTGCATGAACCAGCTGTGCTGGTTCAAGGATGATGTATTCCCTTCCCTGGACTGCAATATGTAATGTCATTCTCAAATCCATGGTGGGGGGAAAAAATCTATTAAGGACTGCTACGCTTAAAGTCTCCACCTATCCGCAGACTCCTCCTAAGTCAAAATCTGCTGAAGCTGGGAAGTGTCTTGGAGGAATTGTGACTATATGCTTGCCCTGTTCTCATAACTATTTTTTTTAAGAGACAGGATATTGGATTAGGTTAAACCATTGGTCTAACTATGTTGAGACAAGCTCTTCAAACTTTGTGCTGTACATAAGACTAGCTGATGTAAAGAGCAAGGAGTAACTGGCTAACATTGGTGAACTGGCAGATTGTTTCTGATTTCACAAGGCAAATGTTAGAACTATGAAGCTAAGACTTTTAAAGAGGTACATCTAAGACTTTTAGATGTACCTCTTTTCCTGAAGCACAGTCCAAAGTTACAGGAAGAGTGCATTCCGCCCATAGCCTACTTTCTATGACAAAAAAATTAATTTTTATATTTGGGTCAATCTTGTACAAGTCCAATAACAAAAATACTTTAACCCATTAAAATGTATAGAAATGCCACTGAAGCAGCATTGCTTTCCCTCTTTAAATATTTTGATTAGTTGGATATTAAATTAATGATCTTGAAAAGATTTCCTTGAATTCACATTTAATTTGAAATTATTTGTTTTTAAAATAGCAAGAAATATACCTCAAATATTTTAATATCTTGTTTGAATTTAAAGATTTTGTGATTTCTCGTGCAGTCTGGTGCCTTTTTATAGCATGTGAAGAAAATGGTCTATTTCTCTAAAATTCACAAGTAACGAAGCTGATTCCTAAAAAATGTCATTTATCTTTTCACTCCAGATCATGAGGGAGTGGTTTCCCTGCTGGCACAGAGTCCTTGGACACAGGGAACTATCTAGTGTCACCTCAGCTGCTCTGATCTCAGGGCATCAGGGTCTCACACTGTCTCAGTTTCAAGATTTGATTTATGTGCCTTATGGCACCTAGTTCTCAGAGTATCATAAAAAACTGCCCAACATTAAAATTGCTGAGTTCCCACTCTCTAAACTGAACTGTCTCATGGTGAAACTCTACCAGCTGCTCGTACTCATCACTCACTGACCGTTCTCATCACCCAGCTCACAAGTGAGAAGTCCTCTGCAACCTCCAGACCATTCCCCCACATGTGGACCACTAACTCCTAGCTGCCTGCTGCCAGGTGTGTGTACCCAAAACCCACTGGTCCCCACCCTCAGCTGGGTTTTCCAATGAAAATAACACTTCTCCAAGGACTCTTGAACCATGTCTTGATGTGCTCACCCCCAGTGGTCATGGATTCTCCCTGCCCTCTGCTGCTCTGAATTTGAGTCTTGCTCTGAGCTGACGTTAGCTGGTTTCTGTTTTCCACATCCAGCTACTGTGCTGGCTGGCATTTTGCAAGTGCCTTGACTAGACAGTTAGATATGAGGTCTTCTCATTAACAGGTCCGCTGTAATTGGAGGAAGGCCAAAGGCTGGGAAAGGCAAGTTTCCAGCACTGCCTTTGATTTAAGGGCAGCACTAATGGTTAAGGTTAAGTGAGTGCAAGCGCTAGTGATTGGGAGTGAGCACAGAGGGACAGAGGATGACGTGCAGTAAGCAGTGGGGAATAAGGAGTGACTGAAATGACTGAAAATCCACTTAGGAAACATCCTTAGCTGAGTAACTTCAATACAAGGTAGCAATGGTACATCCTCTTAACACTCACTATGTTGCCTTGCTTTTCAGCTACGTTGACTCGCTCCTAAGAAAAGCTACTGCTACAAATCCCATGGGAGCTCCATTTCTGACTCCCCAGGATCTGGGTCAAGCTCTGTCTCTTGCTATTTTATGCAGGGATCATGTGAGTGCCCAGGAGATGGACAGAACATCGCAGCCTTGCCTTCTTTTCCTTGACAAAAGAAAGTTTGCACAATTTCTTCTCTTTTGGTATATATGTAACCTCCAGCTCCTGATTAAGAAGAGCAGAGAACAGAGGATGTACCTATTCCAAAACTGAGCAGTGAATATTAATGCTTTTGAGTAGAAGTGCAGAAGTTAACAGGGACAACAAAGTTCACAGGCTGTCGCAGTGATTTCATTCCTTGGCTGAAACTAAGTATGAGAGAAGATGAAACTCAGTTCTGGAGGGAGCAGTTTAGAGGTGGTGGAAAACAGGTCATGTTACTAAGTCCCAGGCAAATCTGGATTCCTGAGGCAGGAGTTATAGTGGGTATGAGTGTTTGAATCCTTGGCACCCTCCCAGCTCTGGAAGCTTCAGCTACTGCAATGCACCAGTGTGAGCATCCAAGGGACTGAGATGTGGCAGTGAGAATTCCTGTAGTGAAACAGTCCCTTTAAGGTAATGCAAAAATCAGATCATACCTTCCTCCAAGAAATTACTCTGCAGATAAGGCAGAATGGGGACAGGACCACACACCATCAGTAGCTGGTGTGGGAGTATAATCCTTTCTTCCAAATCTGAGCTGTAGTCTCTGCTCCAGGTCATTAAAGGAAGTCAGGCCAGCTCCTATGAGGATTTAAGTAGTGCCACAGATGAGATAGCAGAGGTCTTGTTGAGCACAGGGAAGGTAATTCAGTGGATCTGGTATCCTGATTGTTCACATCAGAGACCTGGTCCTGTTGGCTTCTGCTCTGCGTGCCAGGATTTCTGTGAAAGTCAGGACCTGAGTCACCAGTAACAGTGCACACCCAGGCTGTGCTCCATCAGGGAGGAGGGATACAGAAAGGGTGTGCAGGAAATTGTTCACACATACCCCAGTTTACATGCTACTACAGTTTACCAGCTCCTAATCTAATGTTGAATTTATCTAGTGTTCAATTTACTCACCTATAGTAAACATGTACATTTTTCCTCTCTGCATGTTAACATAACTAAATCTTGGTGCAAAACTGTAGGCCTGAAAATTGAGGTTTGAGAAAGCTGTAAACCCCTTCCTCAGCAAATATTCTCAGTTATTCCCATATCACTAGCATAGTGATAGCACTATAAGGAACAAAAAATGTGTGAGTGTGAAGAAAATCCAATAAATTCTTCTTCTCTGAGGCTATGAAGTCTGTCTCAAGACATGTATTGCCTGATTTTCTGTTTTTAAATGCTTCTTTTCAGCCGCATGACACAGGCAAGAAATGGTCTACTTTAGTGACTGCCCAAATATGACAGGTGTGCTGATGCTTGCCTGACAAACTATACAGAAGGGTGAGATTTACTCCTCTAATCTAAGCAGTATGTGTCTTCATAAGCCCTTCCCTTGTCTGCAGCCTTCCAGGTAGTAGCCCTTGCCTCCTAATTGCAAGAAAATTATCTGTCAATGAAATGGTGACCAGATTTACCTCTGAAGTAAACACATGTTCAAGTCACAAAGACAATGAAGCTAAAGCTAATGAGGGAGATTTGCAAAGAAACAGCTTTGCGGACAGCATGGAAATTTCTTCCAGTACCCATGATACCCCAGAATAAAGGGAAGAGCCAGAAAAAAGAGCAGAACAGTATCCAACTTAAAGTGAGACAGCTTTGCAAGTGCTCTGGTTTTGCTCTTGGTAAGGAAAGGTTCCTCTTCTCTACCAAAGAGTTTCTAATTTCTCTTTCTTTTTCTTTACCATCTAATTAGTATTACCTATATAGCAGTTCCCCCATGCCATTTTCCTCAAACCTTAAGGAGAAGCTGAAAATTTAGAAGCAGGGATGTGAAATCCAGCCTAATCCAACCTGAGCATTGGTCCTGACCTGTTACTCTCTGCTGCATAATTCTAACATAAGGATGATATCCAGCCGTCCTCTCCTTGCTAGCAAGATGAAAACAGTCCCAAGAGCCACTAAAGAGCAACAACAAAATCTGTATCAGAGCTTGGCAAAACGAGTAGCCATGCCAAAAACTGGAAACACGGGAAACAGGACTGGGTCCATACAGACACTATTGTCCTTACTTTCCCTAACAGGAGGTAGGAAGGGAATGAATGAGTGGAAAGGAAAATGAGCAGTCAGGGTCATGACTTGCAATTCTCTGCCTAACTCTGGAAGAACAGTGATACATCCAATGATTAATGAGACCTGAAATCAGGATTACTAAAATACTGTTTCCAGCCTGATGAGTGACCCACGTTGCAGCTCAAGACTTTGCTTTGTATCCAAACTGCTTATCAGTGAGGTTTCCACTCATTGAACCAAACAGATCTGTGGTGGTGGTGGCAAGCTACCCTCTTGAGGTGCCACCATTCCTTCCGCCAGTGCCACTTGGCACCCCCACACACCACATGCCATAAACTCATCTCTCTCCTGTCACAGAAAGAAAGGAAAGGACAGGGGCATCCTGTTACAGCCAGATCTCTGCCAGCCCTATCCAATTCCTGACATGCCCTTGTGTAGCCAGGAGCCAGTGGGAGGGTGGCAGGCTGCACAGGGGTAGGGCAGAATGGCTGCCTATCATGGCTTCCACTCCATCCCCAGATTTCCATTATGGAGCAGTACAGAAGAGACCAATCAGTTCAGCAGCTCCTGGGGCAGCCCAGCAACAGTAAACTCAAACAGAGATAGGCAATGGATACCTTGAAAGACATGCAGATAAACACCAGGAGGTTCAGCTTCCCTCCACACTCACCTCCTCCAGCGCTGGGAATAGAAGCCACCCAACTTGCCTGCTGAAGTCCCCTCCTACCCCACTAGCAGCAGTACCCAAACAGCAGCTGCTCTTTGTGCAAGTGTCCTCTTACGTTTCCAGCTGAGGGATAAACAGTCCTGATGGAATAAAGGCACTGCAGCCTTCTCTGAAGTACTATGAGCAGTATGGATGTGAGAAAGGGGACCCTGAGGACACGAGTGCATGCTGCCACTTGCTACAGTCCCCAGATCAGTGGGGCAAGGAGGTGAACTGATCCAAATGAGTGGCACCTCTCCCAAATCAGTGAAAGGAGCTACTGAGTTGTATAGTGAGTGCCCTGTGCTGCTTCTTGAGAATATAAAGTCTTCCAGGTTTTGGTATAAAGGGATGTTTCTTTTGCACTAGGATGACCCCAGCAAGGGGAAAATGTGGATGGACAAATGATGCTGAAACAGGGCTGAAAAAGTGAGAAAGACTGAAAAAGTGCAAGAAAGGGAGAGCAAATAAACTGTATCACAGAAGGAAAATCCCTTCCTCAGAAAGCTCCTCAGAGCTGAAGGAGGACAAGAGTCCCTGGAAACTTCCTTTCTTTCAGTGTAAGAGATGTTAGTCCACAGCAGCATGAGCACTGTAATTTCACTAAAGCCTCCTATCCATGGAGCAGCTCTCACCACTCACCTGAGATAACCTGTACCTCTGAGGATAGCACAGCTATTCCTATCATGCCTCCATGATACATGTGTGGCTGTACACAACAGTGCTGCGTCCTGGACTAGGACAGGCATGTGTCTGTCTGTAGCTTGATCCATCATGTAAATCTGGTGTATTGTGAAATTCCTGCACTTAATCTGTACTGTTCAGTTCAAAGACATAGAAGTCTACCATTTGCTCATCTTGCTCACTTCCAGGGCTTTGGACAGGTAAACAAATCCACACCTCAGGGCATTGACCTGTAGGCAACAAAGGGCTTATCAATCATAAAGGTATGAACAATTAAATGTGTTTTGGTTTCTTCCAAGAGGGCTCAGCAGCCAAAGGTCATGAAGCAACTGTAGAAAGGAGTGCAGGGTAAAGCAGAGAGAGGCTCTGCTGAAGGAATTGTCAGGAGTTAAGCCTGACCAGGATGCCCCTGAGGAAGACAATTGTGAGTTAGCTCTGCATTTGGCAATCTCTGTGAGATTTACTGTCCTGAAGAAGAAGATAAAATAATATCTCAAAGCAAATGTCAACTGCAACAACTGTTAGTGACAGAACAGGGGGATGTGAAAGCTGCCACTTTTTCTCTACTTGGATTTGGAAAGAGCAGATTCAGCAAATGTCAACCAATGCCTGGAGGTCTCAGTCCTTGCTCTGCCTCCATCACCTACTCCACCAGTGGAAGGGAAGACAACCAGCTGTGCCAGGCACTGGGGGACACTGGGGTCAAGGACACAGGACTGTTTAAGCAATCTTCATACGTCATGAAGACATCTGCACCACCTCTAATCACAGTAACATGACTGCTTTGCTTGAAGCCAGCTCTGTATACCTAGATGTCAGATACATACTTTAAAAATCTAGTCTTTTACCCCTTAAGATAAATTTTCTCCTGAGCACCTCACCTAAATAAATCTGTTCAGTCATGAGTCATTTTTCCTGCTGTCCCCTAAGAAATGTCAGCAAAGTACAGGTGGAAGTTGCACTCTGAGTTAGCACACAGAAGGTGGCTACCAGGGAAGCTGGAGCCTTGTGTGAGTCTTCCCTGAGACACAGGTGCCAGCCAGAGACACGAGTCCTTGGTGGGGGGCAGCTTGTAAACAGCAAAGAGGGTTAAAAGTGCAATTAGTCTGTGTGACAGCCGTGACTGCCTTCTGTCACCACCCTGGGCCAGGCCAAATCCCCTTTCCTCCCTCTCTTGCACAAAGCTGAGCCAAGGCACAGGGCTTATAAATATGCCCAGCTGCCTGTCAGCCCAGGGGAAAGAAAACAAATGCACCACAGCAACAGGCAGACCTGTATATGGGCAAGCCCAGATTATTGGCTGGTGTGCCTGGCTGTCAGACCTCAGTGCATCCTAAGTAGGGAAGTCTAGGATGCTGGCTGATACTGGCCATTAGGGGATTTAGTAGTGGTCACTTCTCTTCTTGTGGTCAGCAGCAGCACAGTACAGCACAAGGGGAACTAAAATTAAAGTATGGGGTAGCAAGGTACTATGCAAGCTACAGGATGTGAAAAACACTGAGGAAGTTTCTTTGGTCTTCCTGTCTAAGGTATTTCCCTATGGTTTCTGCATCTCCACCCATAGATACAGGATAGAAGCAAAAAAAGGCTAAAAGCTGAAACTCCATGTCAGGGACTAGGTATCTTGTGCTCCAGTCACTTTCAATCCTGCAGCTCTTTGGCATGACAATGGCATTTTATGATTTCTCATGGCTTCTCAGCTACAGGCAGCTCTAGAAGATATCAGCTGGGTTGCAATTGTCACCAACATGCCCCTACATGAGTAAGAATGAAAGGTAAAAAATTCCACCATTTTTATTCCTTAGTTACTTTTTCTTCCCATTCCTGTGCTAAGAAGGAGAGTTGCTCAGAACAGGGCCATATTTTATGGCTTTTAACAAAGTTCTGGCCTGCTATGTCTTTGAAGTGAAAGTCAAAACTTGAGAACAAGCAGTGTGGGAAGAGTTAGGCTCACACATCATACAGTCCTGCATCTGCCCTATCATATTCCTGAGATGCTTTCCCCCACTCATTTTGGGTAACTGGTGCTCAGTCCTTTTGCAGTCTCAAGTCCTGACATTTTCATTCAGAGTTGGAAAGGTCACACAGGGTGGTCAGCATTGTGGTCTTGTTCAGGGAATGCTGGAGAATGCCACCCTTCCTAAGAAACTGATTTAATCACAGTAATCATACTTAAAGAGGTTTAAGTGGGAAGAGATGGAAGTAACATAGCGTTGGAGTTGACAAGGCAGAAGGAAAGTTATATGCAATCTTCTAGAAATTACTCCAGAACCCTAACTGCTAAATCCTTGAAGGCTGGGTCTCTATCCTGCCTTTAGTCACTGCTCCAGCTTCCAATACAGTGACTTTCATTAGTCTTCCTGTAGAAAGAGGAGATGACATTGACTCCACTATGCAATTTGGTCCTACCCTGCCAGTGTAACAAAACAGTCTCTGTGCTGGGGACACTGCTGACTTGTGGTTAGCCCAAATAATTTGCCTAAAGGCTCTCTTTAACATTCAGTATTTTAAATCTCATATGAGTCATCTGAGGCACTGTTTACCATTATCACAACTTAGGTGATCACTCTCAAATCTGCCTGAATTTTCACATCTCTGTCTGGCAAACAGCCGTCACTCTCACATCTTCCTAACAACACTTCTAACTGGGAGAAGAGTTACAATCAAACTATCTGTTCCGTTAACAGATCCAGGCTCAACCCATCACCCTTCCACCTGCACTGCTGGCCCCTACTTTCCCTAGACCCTGCAGTCTCTGATCTGCACCACATTCCCTGGGCTGCTGCTGAGTGTAACTATTGATTAGCCATGTAGACTGTACAGTGCAGAAGTGGAAACAGAATCCACAGTGAGGTGCACAAGGGGATCCAGAAATATAGAGCATGCATGCCACCAAAAGCCATGGGATCCATGGTCTCAGCCCGTGACTGCAGTGTGCTGCAGGCATCAGGGCACCAGGGCCTGGATTCACACTTCTTGGACTGACCTGCAGCCAGAACTCAAAAAGTGTGGTGAGCTCGGTAATTACCCGATTTATCTCTTCATTCCATCCCAGAGAAGAGTAAAGTACCGCGTTTTTCCCTCCTCTTCAGAGCCACTTAATGCCCCTTTGGGGATGACACGAGATCCACCCCATCCCTCGTGCCTACATTAGCTGAAAGGTTGCCCTTTACAGTGCTGGGCACATGGCCAGCCCTCCTGCAGCCAGAGGCTGCGCGTGCAAAGGGCCGGCGTGTTTGCACACAGCTCCGTTCCATTCAGCCTCTCCCAACAGCTGCTCCAGGGGTGATGGGGGCAACCAGATCCTTTTCCAGACCCCCAGGGGATAGTCTTTGCCAGGTCTATTTATTCATTGATTTAAGAAATCCAGCTGCAATTATGAACAAGTTACTGAAAAAAGAAGCCTGAGTTGCAGACTTGGCTCAGGGCAGGGCTTTTTGCCACTGTGCTCAAATCTGTGCTTGCTTCATTGCAGCCATGTCTCTACCACCATCACATGCATTTTTCAGCCACAGTGCTGATTTCATCACTTCACTATGCATCACACAACTTTCTGTCAGCAGAAACCCCTTCTACCAAAGTCTCAAGCCTCTGTGACAAAGGAGACAGAGAAACAATCCTGGTTATTGCCACTTCTTTCTGCCATTAGCCTGTCACATTGCCTTTGTCAGGCAGCACTGAATCCCTGATCCTCATTGGCATAATTGGCTCCTGCAAAAAAACTAGCCCGGGTCTTGATGGCATGGGGCAGCTTGATCTGTCTCCCCAAAGATGTCAGTTTTCCATCAGTTCAGGTTTACTTTAATTTGGAATAAATCCTAAAATCTTGCTAACCCTTTCTTGTCGAGCCTTTTTTGCATATGGCACACACACATTTGGGAGCCCTAAACATCCTTAGCTACAACACAGAGTGTCTTCACAATAAAAAATGTTGTGGAATCACAGCATGGTTGATACCAGACAGGACGTATGAAGATTGCTTTTCACCAATCTCCTTCAAAAGACAGACAACTGGTGAAAGTTTACCAGAGCCTTATCTAATCATGTTTTGAACATCTCCAAAGCCATAGACACACAACCAGTGTTACAAAGTTTGGCCACCATCACCATAAAGCCATTTTTCTTTTGTTTAAATGCCTCCCCTCTCTCAATTTATACTTGTGCCTGGATGTATAAAGAGATATAAGATCCACCCCAACTGTTTTCCTTCCAGGCTGAATATTCCCCATTCTCTCAGCCTCTGCTCATATGACGGTTTCTGTCAGTAGGCAAGAACCTCACTACTGGAGTGTTTGGCTTCAACGTCTCATGGCTGCTCTTGGATCATTCTCAAATTAAAATAGGTCATTAGTAGGTGGTATTTTCTTCTCAGTATTCTATACCATAATCAATTCACCATCCAGTCTTCCTATTTTAGATAATTTCGCTTGGTAGTTTCTTTAAGGCTTTCTTACAGCCTTAAACCACAGTCCCACCATGGTTTTTCCTGAGCTATCTCCAGTTTTCCAGCTTGCCTGTAATTGTGGCACCATACCCAGGATTTCCCCATGAGGTATCAAATACTGATGGGTCACTCCTACTTCCCACACTCATATTTAGGCCAGCAGGAATCTTGTTAGCCATTTTTGCTGAAGATTTGACCATCCCCACTCTCTACCTCTAGCCATGCAAGGAGCCCATTTGTCTTTTTTAACAAGACAACAATGTAATCTTGTGTATCCTCTGTGACTTGACAAGTTTTTAAGGATGGCCTTTTTGTAAGGATGGCTTTTATCCTTATGTGATCCTACCTAACTATGTTTCTCCTGCCTGTAAGAAAATGTATTTTGTTTGAATATACTTAACCTATCAAGTTATCCAGATCTCTTTGAGTAGCCTGTTCCTCTTGCTACCACCCTATTCATGCTTATGTCATCTGTAGGATTTTACCTACAGATTTTTGTACTTTCCTTAAAATCATGGTTGGAAATGTTAACCAGTTTTCATTTAACAACTGATTCCTGCAGAAACCAAACAAAATAGAGCATTCCAAGCAGACAATTATCTCTTCTGCCTATTGAAAATTCTCAATCCACTTAATCTATATTTTATGGACCTTGCATAGTGCATCTTCTGAATCAATACAACATACTATTCTCTTTTTATCGATAGGTCATGCCTCACAAAAACTCTGTACCATAACACTATGAATTTACTGTATCAAACACAACTTTATTATAATATTGAATGTCTCTTTCCAAAAAGCCACATCCCTATTCTGTAATTCTCCATTAGCAAGCATCTGTAATAAATTTTCCATTATTTTTCACTGGATAGCTGCCAGCTACATAGCCTTTAGATCCATTGGCCTTAAGGCTTCTCCACTTTAAATACAGGAACTATGTTGGCACCTTAACATTCCTCTGATATTCCTACAGCAATTAAAGAGTAATTAAAGCCAAATCTCAGCAGGCAGCAGTAGAGCAGCATTTATTATGATTTAAAGTAATGAAAGATTCTAAGAGATGGAAGTAAGCAGAAGAAAACTGTATCTTGGACAGTGTGAGCATAATGCTGTTTGGTAAGCTAGGTTGGGGAGTTGGAAGGAAGACTCGAGGCATAAGTGATGTAGGGAGCAGGAACAGCACAAAATAGTAGTCCAGAGGTGATGCTGCTGAGAAAGGAGTGAGCAAAAGGTGTTTACCAGGTGATGGGTAGTGTTAGTAGAGAAGTTAAGTAATGCTAAAATGCCAGTGAGTGAGAAGAAGCTGGGAAAAAAAATCTAAAGGTTGGGGAAGCATGAGAATAGAGTGTGTGCAGGAAAGGGTCTAACATGAAAAAAAACCTGAAATGCTAGAAAGTATAGTGCTGAGACATTGCATCTTTAGAAGTTATGAAGCCCCTGAGAGTGGAAAATGAGCTGTGAATGATTCCAGCAAAGACCAGGTTAAGTGCAGGAAGGGATTATTACCAACAGCAAAATCCTGGGGATTGAAAAGAGGTAGAAAAGCAAAAAAAGGGCTACTAACCTATAACCCCCTCTTTGCTACTCCTTTTCAGAATTAAAATGTGCACCTAGGAGACTATCGGGGCATTAGAAGTGTGTGTTGAGGGAAGGGTTAAAGAAGTGATAGGAAAGGGAAGAAGGAAGGTATTGTAAAGAGGTAACCACGCATCTAAAAGAGCATGAAGGACATTGTATTAGGACCTGAAGGACGTGCAAGGGAAGAGATGTGTTTGGGCTGACATGAGATAACATCAACACCATGTACGTTCCCCAGCCATCATCCATGGCCACGTGCTGGGATCTCCCCAGCCCCTCCACCCCACCAGCCTGAAGCCACCCTACAGGGGTCCTGGTGCAGGCACAGGCAGCATTCAGAGATGGCCTCTGCCTTGGACAGCTTGTCCTGAGATAGCTGCAAATTCTGACATGCTCCCTGCTTTCCAAAAGCAAGTGGGTCCCAATAGGCATTTATTATGAGGGGAAACGAGACACTTACAGAAACACAAAAGTACATATTTTGCTCTGTTTTGAGGCACGGCAGGTGCTGCAGCCTAAATAACTCCCTGGAGTTCCTGTGGCTAGGAAGCAAGCGGATGCTTCACACACAATAATTTTCAGCAGAAAGATGTTTTCAAGCCACAAGGAGGCGGCACTGGGCAGCACTGAGTCATGGGATGAGGGCCGTCAGCTGGGGAAGGAGCTTGGCTCTGTGGCAGCAGGGACGGTGCTGCAGAGAAGTTGCTCTCTGGGCCACCATGGCCTCTCACGCCCAGGCCACCATGGTGCCCAAACCCTGGAGCCCCTTGCAGGCTGAGAGCCTCCTTCCCTCCTGCCGTGGAGAGCAGGCTCTAGGACTTCACGGCAGCCTCCTCACTGCGCCCACCCTCCAGCCGCCAAGGGCAGTGGACGTAGCGCAGCACCCCGCTGACGGGGCCACGCTTGGCGGGATCTAGAGCCAGCAGGCTCCGCAGCATCCCGGCAGCCTCGGCTGTCAGGCGCTTCCAGTGCCGGGGCACGTCCTTTTCTAGGCCTGTCTCCTGCCACTGCATGAAGTCCTCAAAGAAAGGGTCCTCTGGCAGGCTCTGCTCCCAGGGGAAGTAGCCGGTCAGCAGGCAGAAAAGCAGCACCCCAAAGGCCCAGGCATCCATACTGGCATCGATGGGCACCCCCTGGGCATCAGCAGTGTTGCTCAGCTCGGGGGCAGTGTAGGGGATTACCCCGGCCACCAGCTTGAGCTTGGTACCCTTGGGCCTCGTGAGGCCGAAGTCAGTGAGTTTGACGAGCCGGCAGTCGGGATCAAAAAGCAGCACGTTCTCGGGCTTGATGTCACGGTACACCAGCCCCCGGCTGTGGATGAACTCCAGCGCGCTCACGAGCTGCTTGGCACACTGCTTTGCGGCGGGCTCAGGGATCCCATCCTGTGCAGGGAGAGAGACAGGCGGGATGGCACACACAGAGCACCTCAGCAGCCCTGCCCCATGGACTCTCACCTCAGTGCTCTGTGCTGGGAAAGACCTTCGCATTCCTTGCCTTGCAAGCCCCAGGCTGCTTCAGTGCTGCAGACCCAGACAGATCCACAGCCCATTGCCTTTATCTCCCTCCCTCTGACCCAGCCAGCCTTCAGAGGGGCCAAATGCTACAGCCCAGTCCCCGTGGCCTTGTAGCAACACTCACGCGGGGTTTGATGATAGAGATGAGGTCTTTGTGCAGCGCTGGTTCATAGAGGAAGCCATAGTACTGGCTGGACTCAATGGCAATTCCGAACATGCCGACGATGGCAGGGTGGGTGGCAAGGGACAGTGCTACACAATACTCATACAGGAAGGTGTGCAGCTTGGTACTGGCTTTGGGTAGCAGCTTGAGAGCCATAGGAGTCCCTGGGGATGGGAAGAGTGAGTTTGACTCCTCTGAAAGTCACACCAAAGCAAGACAGAGCAGCCACAGATCCAGGCAGTCACAGCTGCAGGGAGGTCTCTAGTCCAAAGTTTGTGTGGGTATACCCTGTGGACACCAGGTCTGGGAACAGGCACTGCTGCTGGTGTGAGTTTTGAGCCCTGGGCATGCACCGGAGCCCTGGGCAGAGTAAAGACATTCAGGATACTTGGGCCTATCAGTCTGAGCTGGGACTACTGGGGAAGAGCAGTGTCAGGGCACTCAAATGGCCAAGCCAGGACCTTCATTCACACCCTCTGTCCATGGGCCTTAGGGCACCACTTCAGTTCAGGCCTGGGGCTCTGTGACTGAGTCCTGTAGTGAGATTACTGTTTCCATCTATATCACATGCGTGTTGGTGTGTAGCTCTGAACTCTCTTGATCCTGACTTGTGGGTTAACTTCCCAGCTTGACCTTGGACCTGTCTTATCACTATGATCTTGCCAGATATTCTGTGCTGCCCCCTGTCATCACCTGGTCCCTGGCTGATGTAATGGGATGGTTCCTGGCTGGGGAGGTCCCCATCCTGCTGGTCTCCCTGGGGATCCTCCCTGCCATGCCTGGTGTCTGGCCCCAGTGTGCCACCAGCCCAGCCCATGCCCCATGCCCTGGTGAGTGGAGAGGACACAAGGCACAGTAGTTCACAGGGCACAGTCAGTTCCTTACCTCTCTGCCTGTGGGTCACTAGCATCACATGGCCATACTTGCCCCTGCCCAGCTCCCGAACAACCTCATAGTGCTCAGCCACCTCGGCGCGCACCAGGCTCTGAGCGGTGATCTCCAGGAGCTCCTCTAGCTTGGTTGGTGCTGCTCTCTCTGGCACTGCTGCAGTCAGAGCTGAGCTCTCGGCCATCGCTGAGTGCTGCAGAAACACCACAGCCAGGATCAGGAACATCACAGCACACACAGAGAAAGCCAGATCAAACATGCAACACAAACCATGACATGGCAAGGCATATTTCTGCCACTTGGAGCCTGAGCACTCTTGCTGCTGTGCTAAAATTGAATTTGCACTTTTATACAGCACATCTCTGGGCAAAGCCTCTCATCATAGAAAAGGTCTCTTATTGAAGGGAACCTCCTCCAGCCCCCTAATCCTTTTGCCTAATATTAGACAACAAGAAAAACATTGGCAGAGTCCAAGATTTTCAAGTGTGACCCAGTCACCCCCCTTGCTCTCCTTAGCCTACTGCAGCAAGACCTCATCTCTCTACACAGAATTCCACCTCTACTGCTTATTGAGAAAGTCCTTTAGGTAGCAGACGAGACAGACCTGTCCCTTAGGCACAGGCATGTGACAAAAGGCAGAGTGTCCCGAGGAAGCCAAAGGGAACTCAGTACCTCACATGCCTGATGACATTTCTGACCAAAAGTCACGCATCTGTGCAGCCAAGTAACTTATACAGGAAGTAACCTAGGACATCAATGGCATTTTGAGCTACAGCCAGCTGCTTCAGACCTATTTCAGAGAAGTGATTTTTCACTTTTCCCAGCCAGCCACAAGGCAGCATTTTAAGGCCTCTGTGGCAGCACTCTCTCCCTGTCTACCTCCCTGTGCTCTGAACAAGGCACTTTGGCCCTGGGAGCTCTTCCTGGCCTTGGAGCAAGGTCACAGAACCAGAGTCACAGGATGGTAAATGCCAGAAGGTACTTCTGGAGATCTCTTACTGCAACGTCCTGCTCAGAGGAGGGTTAACTAGAGCAGATTGTCCTGTGCCCAGCCCCATTTTAAATCCAAGGATAGAGACTCCACAGCTGCTGTGGGTAACCTGTTTCAGTGTTCAATCACCTTTGTGGTAAAAAATATTTTAACTTATGCTTAAATAGAAATTCTGTTTCTGCCTCTAGTTCTGTCACTCAGTATCATCTGATACTGTGATACACGTGGCTGTGTGTTTTTGCAGGTATTCATATGCATCGATCAGATGATCCCCTCCAGCCTTCTCTTCATGAGGCTGCTGAAGTCCCAGCTCTGTTAGCCTCTCCTCCTATGAGAGATACTCCCATATCTTAACTGTCTTCACAGTCTGGATTTGTTCCAGTACGTCCACATCTCTCTTCTGCAAAGGAACCCCACTGCTGCTAAATCCAGTCATTCTTCAAAATAAAGAAATTTGGAAAAAAATAATTATTTAAACCTGGGAAATCTACAACAAGGCTGGGTTTCTACAGGAGCCTGGGACTATTTGTGGGAAAGTTCTTCTTCCCTTCCTTCTCTTCTAGACTGCATTCCTAAATCTTGTTCAATTCAGAAGTGCCAAGTAATTGGCCCTACTTTTCTGCAAGAGTAGAGCGACAAAGTGAATGAGCCAGCTTGGAAGAACAGATCATCCAGAGGATATGGGTAGAGTTTCTTGAGGGCCTGTGACCTGCGGGTCACAAGGTTCCTTATGAAGGAACCCCCAGCTGCAGTCACTCCAGAACAGTTTGCAGACTTTGGCCCTTGCTGCCCTTGGAGTCATTAACTACAAGAGAAAGTCCGTACTTGAGAAAATAGCTGACGTTGTCAGGTCTTTCTTTCAGATGCCACTGTGATTAGCTAAGAAGGTGAGGATCAAATTTGGGTCACTGCTGAGTAGAGTGTGCCTGGGTGCTCTGCACCTGCTTGTGATACCTTCTAAAGTATTATTTTTCCTTTGCAGATTGACAAGCATTGAAGAAGAGTTCACCAGAGCCCTGGCCAGGATGTATTCACCATTTGGCTGTGCTGTACTGAAGGCAGCAGGCAGAGTCCTACTGAAACCTGTTCTTTCCTCCACTATCCTTTCCATGCTTCATCCCTGCTAGAGCTATTGTTTCCAGGCTGCTGACTGTAATTCCTCAAAAGAATCTCTAATTACAGCAGCAAAAAAGCTCACATTCTTTACTCCATCACGAGATAATTCTGAACCACCTGAGAAGCTGAGGGGGATCTAACCTATGGAGATACAATGTCTTAGTCCAGGTAATGTTATTCTGGTTCTTCAACCAAAATGATTAATATATTTAGTGCAGAAAAACACTTCATACATGTCAAAAGCCAAAGACAGTGTGATTTCTGTATAACAAAGATAGTGCTATGATAACAGAATCACAGAGGTATTTAGGTTGGAAGGGACCTCTTGAGATCATCTAATCCAAGTCCCCTGCTCAAGATGCAGCAACTGAAACAAGTTGTCTAGGAAGGTGTTCCGCCAGGTCTTCAATATCTCCATAGATGGAGACTCCCATCAATGATCACTGTTTAGAAGAATCTGGCTCCCTTTTCTTCATTACCCCCATCAGATATTTATATACACCAATAAGATCCCCTCTGAGCCTTCTCTTTTTCAAGCTGAAGAGTTTCAGCTGTTTCAGCCTCTTCTCATATCAAAGATACTCTATTAAAAATGGCCTTGAGCATATGGCATGTGGGGTCCACTTTCTTGTCTGACCTTCTACAGGGCCTTAACACAAACCAAATAACAAATAGCATCTGGGGCATCTCTTTCAAAAAGTCATTCAGGCTTGATCCAAAGACAGTTGGTCAGTTCTAAATGCTGGTGTGAACATTCTTGCTGTTAGGTTTTAGTATGATAACGTAATCTGAATTTACCTAACCTGCTGCTGAAGTTTCTCAGATAGAGAAAACAGGTTTCTAATACTTGTTAAATTTCTCCAGACTCTTGCAGGGTTTATATGCCCTGTGGTCAAAGGTATGACCACAGGCTATGAGAACATATTTTCAATTAATTAGGTTGTGTAAAACTATCAGACTGAAGCTCAGGCGATGCATTTAACTGATGCTTTACTTAGGCTTTGCAAAGCATCTGTCACACTGTCCTTCTGTAGTGCCTGCATCAGTTAGTTAAAAAACAGACGTGATGCTGCCACAAAATGTGGTCACATTTTGAATTGACAATAAGCATCTCTATGCTCTCTGATCAAGACACCTCTCAGTCTTCTTATTGGTTCAGTGCCTTCAAATAATTTTCTGTCTAATTGTCAGACCAAGCTCTCAGATTGTCCAGCCTGCTTCCCCAGCTCTCAGATCTGTGTCATGGCTCTTTTCTAAAGCCTCATCATTTTTTCTCCTCCCATCCCCCACATTAAAACCCCAATTGTCTTGGAGGGAATGCCTCCTGTTACACATCCAGCTAGGATTCCCCCCTGCCTCATGCTGTGGCCTCAAGATCTCTTTTTGCAGGAATGACACACAGGCTGCATTACCTTATACATCCATTATGAGTCCAGAGTTTTTCCAGATTACTGGGGAATGTTGGGGAAGAAATTAACTTCCTCTTCATGTCTCTTTATTAGTGCTGCCTAACTGGTTTCTACATGAATATTTTTGCACCGTGTTTAGAAAAGCACATTTTTCTCAAATGTATTCAGTGTACCAAGTAATTCAGATCACTTCACCCAGTTGTTATCGCACTTCTGCTTAGGGGCTGTGTAAGGACCCCACCTGCAGGCACTTCCCACCAATCTCTAAATTGTTGGTTTGAAGCAGTTCTCATCCTGGTATGGGTTCACACAGCACCTGCCAGAAATGTCCCATTCACTGGTCATTTCCTGAAAGTTATCTGTACAACTTCATCCTCGCGTTGGTCTAAACCAAGAAGACACACATTTTTAATTAATTATTTAAAAGCCCAGTATATAGTGGAAAATACCATATTTTATTGTTGCTCTCACCCTACACAATTAATTTTTTTCAATCCTAACTCTGTTATAATACTTTTACCTTTGTCAATGATCTAGAAGAAAACACTGAAATCATCCAGAAAATATTTGCAAATGGCACAAAAAGGGTTTGGGTCGACTGTGTTGCTTGGTAAAACTAGTGCATGCACATACACAGATACAAAAGCATTTCAAATGACGAAAGAAGTCAGGATTTTAGTCTGGCATTGGATGGGTGATGGAAAAAAAAAAAAGTCATATTAATCAGACACATCTAGGTTCTTCATGCTGCTTAATGGGCACTATGTAAATCCAGAAATATAGATTTGGTATAGCCTCACTACCTTTGCAGGCCTTTAGACATTGGATGATACAGAATTGCAGTAGAAACAATCTACAGTGATATAGATACATGTGTTAATGTTATAGATACAAGTCTAAGAGCATAACAGATCAAGGGTTACTGATGTTACAGGTTCCACATTTGCATTCACTCTGCTAAAGAGAATGTCTGAAAAGATTCAGATGCAGGAAATATTGGCAGTGAGAGGCAAACTAACATTCTCCAGATGCTAAATTAAGAAAGTAAACTTCACTGTAAACAAAACAAAACAAACAAGAAAAAAAAAATTAGAGACAGCTGTTCAGTTTCACGTAGGCTGAGATGATTGTAACAAAAGAAGATATCTGTTCTGAGGCGATGTGCCTCTTACAGTGAACTCCAGTTTCTGCAGAGGTTCCTACATACAGATGCAATGAGACAGTCTGAAATTTAATCTCCAAAAATCAGCTGAGTTAGGGAAGCTGTATTTCTGAAGAGCTGGCCACCTGTTAACAGCTTCTGCACTACAATTGAGAATATCATATACTAGTGGAATTTGTATTTTTAACAATAAATTTATTTTGCCATTTGCTCTGCTTTGTATTCTTCTTTATCTACCTTTTATGATGTTTCTTGAAGTATTAAAAATATATTGATATGAATAAAGCCTGGGTAAATTTCCTGAACTCTTCTGGAGGCTGATAGATCAACAGAACCAGTTACTGGATGTTTTCCATCTTTTTAATGATATCGATGAGCCCACAGTTCAGCAAGCTACCTCTGGTGTCCCCAGTTTGACAGAAAAAGGACAAGGGAAAGTCATGACAGTGGCAAGAGGGCTGAAACTTACAGGGAAAACTTCCAGGGCTGCTATCTTTATTGCTTATCAAACAGAGTGTGAAGAAGTTACTCTGCAATCTGTATACACCTTTCTGAGTACTAGAATTTCACTAAAAAGAGCTCTCCCAGTTAGGTAAAAGCATTATAATAAAACCAATAGATGAAGCTGAAGTGAGGCCATTTCAGACCTCCGCTGTAGTGCAAATTCTGTGAAGAAGGATATTTGCCCCTAAAAATCTCATCAAACATTATGGAAGAATATCCTTCCATCTTCATAACTTTTGGTTCAAGAACGGCATCTTTTTTTTTTTTTTTTTCCCCTAAAAGGTCCACTGTGGTGCAAACCATGTTTAATACAACAAGGGATAAGAATAGATTATCGCAACGTTTGCTTGTGGCCTAATTGCTGGTAGATTTATGAGCTTCTTTCTAAAACTGGTCAGCAGGCTAGTGCTTAATGTCGCTGCAGAGAACGGCATGACTGTGCCGGTAGCAGAACTCCTTAGTGCTGGTGTGGGCAGAGACACCCAGCAGTCTCCCCGGAGAGCCCCGTAAGGCTCTCCGCAGCACGCAGCACACCACAGCCTCCGCACAGCAGCCTCCTCGGACAGAAACCGGCAGCAACCTCACTGGGACCAAGCCACATCACACCTTTCTCCCAGCCAGCCCGCCAGGACCGTAGCACCATCCCACCGACCACAAGTGGACACAAAGCGACCTTCCAGGGCAAAGCCACCAACGAGCTCTCCATCAGCCCTCTTGGGGAAAGTGGGTGCGCTCCGCATTGTGCCGGCACACCGCGCTCGAGTCTCCAAAACCAGTTTGAGAGAGGTGGGTGCGCTTTTACATGCCTGTCCAGTGTCTTTCATCCTGCCACTGCTGTAACTTCCCTTCCCACTCTCCCTTCCGCCTGTACTAAGCCTCTCACCTTCTCCAGCAGCGCAGGACAGCCAGCCAGCCGCGACTGCCTCGCTCCCCTCGCCGCAGCCGCCGGGCTCAGCCTGCGCCAGCAGCCGGAGGGGGCTGCCAGGAGCTACGGGGCTAAGCGTGACGCTCCGCCCCGTCCCCATGGCTCTGGGCCTGGGGGCACACTGCCTCCCTGCTGAAGGTGACCTCCGGGAGGGAAAAGAGCGAGAAAGGGGGGAGGAAAGGACTATCCTTCTACCCTCTTAATGGAGGGGGATGTGTTTCAGGGGTCGGGGTGGGGTTGTTTCTGCTCTAGCCATAGCATTATAAACCCCCAGGAACCCACTGGCAGACCCACCTTGTTCAGCCCTTTGCTCCAGCTCGGGCTCTCATTACAGCTGAAGGAGCAAAGCAGCTCCCTGGGCTGGTACAAGGTCCTTGCTCCAGGGCTGTGCCAAGCAGGAGTCCGTTCCTGATGGCAGGGATCAGAACGACCATGGGCTGCCAGTGCTTGTCCTTGGCTACCAAAGGTGCCTGTACCAGTGGGCATCAGAGACCAGGCACAAACCATGGCTAGCTCAAGAACCCCTCTTGGAGCCCAGTGGGTCAGGGTCCTCACACACACCGGTACTGCAGAGCATGGTGGTGAAGCTGAGCTTATTAATGATAACTGTGATGACTTGTGAACATTTTACCTATTCTCAGTACCTGCCCCCAGAGCATACTCCTGTGCCAAGGTCTTCCTTCTTCCACTTGAGCATGGAGATGAAAACAGCTCCTGGATACATGGACACCGTGCAGGCCCTGAATCTTGGCTCTTAAGCACTGATATTTTTTTTTTTTTTTTCCCAAGGAAGTAGACCAGTTTGTGTATCTGAAGCAGCAGCGCATGCAGCTGTGACATGGGTGTGCCACAGCACTGGCCTCCCTGTTCCCTAGAGCCAGAGCCATGATGGGCACTTGTAGTGATGAGCCTTGGCATTCCCTGAGGTCAGAAAACTGGAAGGAAGGCTGGGAGAGGTGAAAGACAGTCTAAGAGGAGAGAGAAGAGCAGCTCCCATAAACATAAATACTCTGGGTCTCCAGCACAGGACTGAAGCTTCTCATCTGATCTCGGAAGGGAGAATAATGATGCCAAGGACTTGTCACTAAGGGCTCTGCCCTCACAGAGAGGCAACAAGGTGAGATGTACTGGACTGCTGGCCCAGGCCTGTGAAGAGACAATCTGCTACCACTCAGAGGTGGTGCAAATCAGAGGGCAAGAGGAGTAGCCCAGTCAGGCTCCCAGTTGTCCCTGTGCTTCTGGATAAGAGGTAGGGAGTGAGATTGTTTTGCTGATGACCTAAAGGTCTTTTGCCATTCAAGCCTGTGCCTTCACACACATTCTGAAAAGTGTGATTGGGAATAGCCTTCAATGTGCAAAGTCCCTACAGGAAGGAACATTACAGCTAGGGGTGATGTGAGTGTACCAAAGAAACCTATCCAATATCGAAGAACTCAGCACTGGGATAAATGGTATAGTGTAACCACTGCTCTCCAGGAACAGGGACTCTGTATAATCTAGTCTTCTGGTGGAAAGTGTGAGACTGTTGCCTCTACTTGAGAGACAAGTCAGAACTGAAAAATGTCCCTGGGGACTTGCTATAATTTACAGTAATAATGCAGTTACTGGGAAAGCAGCCCAGGTTCCCTGACTCCTCTACTCCCTCTCTCCTTCTCTCCAATCACTATCTTAAACATGCTTCCAGATATAGGAACAAAATACAGCAGTCTTCCTTATTTTCCAGTTTATTTTTTGAGAGACAGAATCCCTATTTTATCCATTCCTATTGAGATGGGCACCTGCTGAGGGGTTTGGTTTAGAGAAGAGACCTCTTCCACAGCCTTACCTGGAGTGCACCGACAAGTAGCAATTTCCCTGATCTGCCATTCATCTGCAGGGCTTGTCCTGCATTCCTCATTAACAGGGAATATGTCACGTACTGTGTATCACATGTATGTTTGAGAATCCCTGACCTCCACTCCCTGAGCACTGGGCACAGGACAGCTGTTGGAGGCCCTAGAGCTGCTGCACTACTAATGAAGTCCACACTAGTGCATTTCAGGACCTCCGTAATTTAACACCTACACCTCTCTCACCCACACTGCACACATTTTGTCCAGCTGGCAAACAAGATGTTGGTCAAAGTCAACACTGACAGAATATGGAAACATGATGTAACCAAAACTGCCTTAGTGTCTTGGAAAGTTTGGTCCCAGGCTGTGGAGGAGGTAGAGCTAGGAAGGATGGGGGGTTGTGGAGAAGGTGTTTTTTGAGGTCTTATTTTACTTCTCATGATCCTGCTCTGATTTTGTTAGCAATAAACTCAATATCTCTCATTCAAGCATGTTTTGCCTGTGACAGTATTGGTGAGCGATCTCTCCTGGTCCATATTTCAACCCATGAACCCTTCATTATATTTTCCCCTGTCCAGCAATGAAGAGGGAGTGATAGAGGAGTTTTGGTGGGTGTCTGACACCCAGCCAGAGTCAACCCATTCAACCCATTACAGTGACACACATAAGCATTGGGGATGGCCTATGATATGTAACAAATACTATATGAAAATACGTCCTTTTCCTCCTCTGAATTATGGCTGGTTTAGCATGATGAATATCCTGTCTCCTGCATGTCTGGCTCAGAATAGGCAGTACACAGAAAAATAACAGAGCATGAAAATTTCCAGGAGCCAGTGACACAAAATCATAGCAGTGGCAAGTGCATGAAGAACAGCTGGACTGAAGTAACTACAGTAAAGGGACATAATCAAGAAGGGTTCTCCTTTTCATCCTTCTTTCTCTTCCCTTATTGCTCATCCTCAGCATACACAGAGCAGGCTGTTTCACTCACATCAGAACAGCAGCAGTTCTTCAAGTACAGGCGTACACAGCTCTAAAGGATGAGGTCTGATCTCCTAATAGAGAGTGCTCTATAGTCAGATGATGCCAGATTTATGGTTGCAAAGGAATACTGCCCCTCCAAAGAGAAATCCACCATCTTCCAGCAAGTACCCAAAGAACCATGGAGGGAACTAGCTCTCCCAGCACACTTTCAGCAGGATGCTCAGTTTCTCAAGTGTTGGCTTTAGTGTGAACCATTTTTCACAATGTTCCTGGCTAAAGACTGATGATTTCCACAGCAGCTGGGTGAGGTCTGAACTCCTGTTTCAGGGTGACCCAGCCCCACACAGCTCTTTAGTTCCCATTCTATATTATCAGAGGCTCCAAAAGCATCTAGGGGGAAGAAGATTTGATGCCATTTGAACCCAACAGAGCAATCTTTGAAGGTGTGGAGGCTTATCAGCAGGGGTATGTGTGAGAGAAAGTTGCTGAAATATGAATATCAGGCTCCTTTACCTAATGGGACTAAAATGACACTGCTCTTTTAATATTGTAGTCTATGACAATGTTCTGTTTGTCTCTATATTTTTAAGCTGACCACAAGCATTTACTCAGAACATCTGTGAGAGCAGCTTTTCAGAGTAGTCACGACCCCTTCATTTCCAGCACTAAATTTTGCTTAGCTTTTTCAGATCCGGTTCTGTGCCTGACACTGGGAAACCACTCTTTGACTTTCCCCATTTCCCTTCTGCTTCTTCTGTTAATAATTCTGTGAGCTGCCAACACTTTCCTCCCCCCTAGCCTCAGCAGACCGGCAGGCAAGCCAATCTGCAGGGTACTACAAGGTGTGGGCTGCCTCCCAGGAGAGCTGGGGCCCTGAGCTCTCCTTGGCACAGGCAGGGTGCTCAGAGGAGTCCACCAGCTGCACAGACCATTTGTGCTCTGAGGTCATTCAGTGCTATCCCATCACTGAGGAATCTGCTGGCCGCCTTCCTGACAATGCCCTACAATGTCCCACCTCACTTCCCAGCTAACACAGCAGTCACACTGAGCCCGGGGCCTGGTCCCCAGAAGTGCTTCCCAGCTATGTTCCCCATCTTTGTCAAAACCCCTCACACCTGAAATCTCTGGTTATCCACTGAACACCACACCTGCATCAAAGCATTCTGCTTGGTCCCACTTCAACCTACTGCCTTCACATTGCTGTTAGGTGCATTGGGTGCAGAATGATTGCAAGAGGCAGTGCTAATCTAATGGAATCCATGAGCGCTGATCCCAGTGCCTCAGAGCAATGCTCAGAGCAATGTCCCCAGCATGGGGACAGGGAGCCACAATACCTGTATTTTTAACCTTTTCCATCTCTCCCAGCCTGTTCTTCAGGGCTTAAAGCAATATAAAATATCCTGTAACCATGGTGTAGATCTGCCTTCTCCCTGAAACTTAATGGCTTATTTGTCACCACAGGTACAGGTAGGGACTGTTCAGTGAGACTCAGCTTGCAGCTCCCACCCTAGCCTTTTAAGGTAGTGCCACTCCAGGAGCTGAGTTGGCTGGGGCTCCAGATGGCTTAATGACAGATCCTGGGAAGAGAAGAGTAGTGAGATCTTGCAGGAAGAAAGGATAGACTTGCATAAGAAGAGTGGACTTGGGTGGTGGGGCATGTAAAACAACATATTTTACTGGGAAAGTTTTCTTCTGTCAGGGCAGAGAGATGGGACAACTGCTCCTAAGCATTTGGGATCCAGGAGGCAAGGGAGAAAAGGCTGGCAGGACAAGGTCTCTCCAGCCAAGTCTTGTCCCAGTTTCCTACAAGGAGAGAGCAGGCAGGCCCAGGGATCGACTTGGGTTCAACTGAGAGTCCAGATCATCAGGTGAGCTTGTGGTGGCAAAGCAGGTCCAAGGTCCAGGTGAGAAGTTGGTTTGTAGGTCAGTATCATTCCTGGTAGTGGCAGTCAGTGCCAGTCACAATCCAGTGATTGCCAGGCAGGTATGAGGCCAAGCCAGGAAGTCTGTTCAATTGCCAGGATCAGATGAACAGTGCATATGGCCATGCATGGCTGGGAAAGATAGACCACATTACAGCTCAGGCAGGGACTAAAAGCCCAGGGCTGAGGTGAAATGGGTTTCTTGGTCACATGGGAAGATGTTGCTGTGGAAGATCCAGGAGAGGCTGGTTAGGGCCATCAAAACTTACCAATACCCATGAAGCAAGGCAAAACGATGGTTCCTGCCTACCTCTCAATTCTTTGGCAGCTTCTTGCCTGCCTGTAGCAATGGTCTGGAAGGCAAAGGCTCCCATTCCCTGAGGAAGGCTGACCCCTTCTGTGCTAACCCTACCTCATTTCTACAGCTTCATCTGCACAGAGAAGGCCAGCACTCTGCAAAACATCTTCCACCAGTCAGCTCCTAGGGACCACTGCTGCTGCAACACTATTCCCAGTGTTGCTATCTGTCTAATGTCAAGGCATTGCACTTGTCTCCTCTGGGGCTGTCCAAAAAATTGCAAGGAAGGGAGGCAGGGAGTTCAGTCACTCCCCTAGGTCATCCATGAAGCTGCTGAATAAAACTACTTCTATATGGGCTATGCTTGGAGGAAAAACTCGCTGCTCTCTTAGGTTTCTATGGAGGGGAAGTGAAGGGGAGGGCCTGATCTCTTCTTCCTTAGTTCCAGTGACAGGACAGTTCAAAGCTGTGCCAGGGTAGGTTCAAACTGGGCATGAAGAAGAATTTCTTTACCAAGAGGGTGGTAAACCACTGGAACAGGTTCCTAGAGAGGTGGCCACTGCCACCAAGCCTGTCAGCGTTTAAGAGGTATTTGGACAATGCCCATAATAACATGCTTTAACTTTGACCTTTAAGTGGTCAGGCAGTTGGACTGGATAATCCTTCTCTTCTCTCTTCTCTTCTCTTCTCTTCTCTTCTCTTCTCTTCTCTTCTCTTCTCTTCTCTTCTCTTCTCTTCTCTTCTCTTCTCTTCTCTTCTCTTCTCTTCTCTTCTCTTCTCTTCTCTTCTCTTCTCTTCTCTTCTCTTCTCTCCAAGAAAGGTGCCATGTTCCCTTTTTACTTCTTGTCCTTTATTCAGCTTTCATTCCACAAAAGGACCTTTCCTCCAACCCTTTAGTAACTTCCTGTGCTTATTGAGACCCTCACAGAAACCATCATGGCAATGATGTGGGATTTCCCTTTACACTGTCTTTCTCACGAGACTATCACCAAGACCATTCTTCAGTCTTAACTTTTATAACAGTCACCTGTCTCTTACTATGGATGGAAGTCATACTCACCAATGATTTTTAATAGTGAATGGGTTACACCAGCAGTCCATCAGCGCTCAGGCACAGAGATACTAATGACAGACAGGTTATGCAGCTTGGCCAGCAGTTCGCAGTTTCACATTTGAATTCCTTCAGGACTTTCAGGCAAATGTCATGCAGTCCAAGTGACTTATTAACATTCAAAGTATCTGTCTGGTCTTACTTCCAACTAAGTTGTTCCCTCTCACCAATCTACTACAAATCAGGAGTGAAATTGTTCCTACCAAACATTGCACTCTGCTGCTGGAAGGTAGAAGCAACTGTATCACTGTCTGTATGTAGCTGCATTTTTGACTTCCAGACAGACGTAAAAGAAAGCTTTAAAAAATTGTTTATCCCAAGCCTCAAATCCTTGGGATACATCTTGACAAATACACATCTTGAGCTAAACAAATCTTTGTCACTTTCCCAGGACCATGGCTGCTGGTGTGTCTCTTACTACATCTGCAAGGTTACTGGGGGGAAGAGGTAAGAAATCAAGACTGGTTTGAAAAAATATAACAGCGAAAACTGCCTGAAAACTACCCAAATGGCACTAGGGAGTGATATTAAACTAAAGAAAAGTGCATTAATTGAACAGATTCATTTAGCCACTTTGAAATTCAGTTCCACAGAAGTGACCTGTTACATTCAAGACCTTCAAGACTTAATTTTTCTGTACCAGGGACCTTCTAGAGTCTGAGCTTCAGCTTCCCTTGCCACTGTGGTCCAGTGATCGATCTCTGCTGTGAGTTAACACTAAGTGAATACCTAGGTATATGAATAGCTGAGGACCTGGGACAACCAGGCAGACGTACAGACGTACAGGTGATGCCTTGTCAAGGCTGACCTAGAACAGAGGCTAGATGGAGTGAAAGAATAAAGTAGGTATTTATTAGAAGGCCTCAATGGATACACCTTGGGCAGCACAAGAGCCCAGCCAGGGCTGCACCCAAGATTAACCCAAAATGGTCACAAAATGGATGACCAGTCATGGGGTCTCACACTTTTATGTTCTGCTCCATTAGCATATTGGAGTTAATTGTCTAATTATAGCTTTACATTATGAAGTCACATCCTTCTTTTTTTTCTCTCTTCGGTCCACATTGTTTATGCTCTCGGGCCTGAAATTTGGATCAGTTGTCCTTGTTCCCCAGCTAGAAAAGGAATTGTTTTGTCTAGCTACTTACTCTGTGAAGAGAGCTCACCAACATTTAATATGAAGCTCAGAACTACACACTAAAGCAGTACAGAATCTGAAAAATATAAAAGCTAAAACCTAAGGCATCACAGGCAGAATCTAAAGGGGCAAAAAAAAATTCCTTAACCTGGATGGACACACATGGCAGCAGCAGGTATTTCAAGTTCAACATCCCTGCAACCACAATTCTTCTCCACAGAAACTAGAGGTAGGACAGCTGTGGCTGACTTGAGGATGACTGTGACCTCTGCTAGCTTGAGCTTGCTTTCTTACTATCCTACCTTGTAGGAACTGTAGGATCTGTCAGTTGCTGTGGGCTCTGAAGATTTTTCAGGTTGCATAGCCCATCCAGGGAACTGCCTTCTGAGAGATGATCTGTGGACATGACACAAGCTAGGTTACCCAGCTGTGCTTCGTTCCTAGCGGAGTTCAGATACAGTTTAAGTCTTCCAAAGAGAGAGCTTAAGTCTTCCAAAGAGATTTCATCAGCCTCGCTGATCACACAGAAACAGGTTTCTCTCAAGGGAGGCTGAGAGCCTTTCATCACTAGAGCACTAGAGAGAGCCCCTGGTGTAGGGATGTTAGCAGGGATTGTTCCAGAGATGGAAGGAGCCCCAACAAAAAACCAAAAGGGCTTTTGACCCTGAGTCATACCTTGTCCATCAATCCATAGTAATTCCACCAACTACAACACAATTGCTTCAACTTGCAGCGTATTTTGGCTCAAATTGTACTTATATTCCAAAGGAGATAAAATTATGTGTAGTATGAAGAGAAGCTAGACCTAGCATAGCAAAAAAACCCCAACCCATAAAAACAAAATCAAACAAAACCAACCAACCAAAAAAACCCCACAAACAATGCAAATGACTAAGACCTGGAATTCACTGCTAATTTCTTAAAGGACCTTATTACCTGGACAATTCTAAAGACATGTTTTCAGAAACTGGGGGTTCTGGGGTTGGGGGGAGAGCAGGGAGGGGAGCAGGAGGGCAGTGTCCTCAGACTTTCTAAAACCACAGATGTCAGTAATTCCTGGAGGAACCCAGGTACCTAGAGTGACTGTGTATCATTGCCTGACCATCTAGCTTCCTGAGATGCTGCTGCTCTCCACCACTGTGCACCACTCAGTACCAGCTCACTTCTACTGTAAGCACAGCTACCTGATAGCACAGCTGAGCCAGCAGAGATCACAGGCTTGTACTACAGGACACTTGTCTTCCCACATGGGCACATCTATATACATTTATTTAAGGCATCAGTCATCTGATGAAGACATCAGTCTTCTGATGAAGATGAAATTCAAAGTGATTTTCTGCACAGCCCCTGATTTAGATTTGTGACCATGGCCAACTGTCAGTGACAAATCAGGACAAGAAGTAGTTAATTTGCTCCATTAGGAAAGACATAGATCAAAGCCTCCTCTATTACAACAACATAAATTCCTTAAAAGCAATCTCTTGGTGTTCCTGCACTATACTCTGCTGTTTCTTCAGAGGTCTGGGGTATTTGTGATGACCTGGCTGTTCCATGAGAGTGCTGCCTGTGTAACGTTGCCCAGTGGCTCTCCACTACAGCTTGGAAAGATGAACACTCACCAGCTAATGAGTTATTTTATTTCAGTGATCTCATGTTTAAAGCATCATTTCCTTAGTCTTAGGCTCTCCCACAGGGTTAGTAAATTCCACATTCAAAGAAGATTTTAATTCCTTGGTGAGTGACAAGCTGGAATGGCAATTTGAGCCCTAATCCCTCTTTTGAGTGGTGAATGAAGCATCTTGCCATTAGTACATCAGACAGATGCTATCAGAGATATCATGGGAATAGCAAACACCATCAGTCTGAGCCAGCTGGAAAGCAATAAGGCTTGGAATAGTACCCTTTCCACCCCATCAGCCTGCAAGGAACTGCCAAGCCCTCCCCACCTCCCTCTTACTGGTATAGCATATAGAGACATCTTTCTTTTCCTTTCTTTTCCAGCTTTTTCCTGACTTCAGACTCACCATTCCCCAATTTACATGGGTGAAAGAAATAATTAACTGTTCCTCTTTATTAATTCCTGATTTACCTCTTGCTTTGAATTGTTTACCTTGACTTTCTATCAAAACATCCTGACATGTTTCTCTTCAGCCCCCTTTGTATGTACCACTAGGCATCAGTCCAGCAGAAGAAGTACATTTGGAGAGGCAATGAAACTAGGACAGCAAGGGAAAGGGGTGGGTGAGAAAAATCCCACGTGGCAATTTTTCCCCAAAAAGCTTTTGTCTTACTGAGGAGTAACTTCCATCATCTCACCGATTTTGCTGACTGCTTCCTGGCATTATCTTGGGTTGAGCAATTCCTGGGAATTTAACTTTGAACTTTGGCATCAGATCTACAAATCACCCAGCAACAGCCATGAAGCAACAGAAGGCACCTGTCTCCTAAAGTCTCATTGGTCACAGTGTGATGGAGAAAGGCTTAGTGACAGCAAGAAGTGTTTATCTCCTCAAATCTCTTGGGCACCCAGCAATAGATATATCCCCTGCTTTGCCTCTCCAGTGCTGACTCACTGCCTCTCCTTTGAAGCAGATCTCCCTTTATCTCTCTCCACAGGGAGGCTCTACCTCCACTTAGTACTGCTGAATTTTTGCTCCTCTTTAATGGAGACATCTCTGCTAAAATTATATAGTGTTCAGTCAGGGCTGATTCCTGGGTCTTTAAGTCAGGAAATTGGAGCAGAGGCATGGGACAACTGTGACTTTCAGGAGACACCATCACTGCCAGTGCTTTTCCCCACCTGAGCACCCCACATCTGTATTTCCTGCCTAACCTCTCTCTTTTGCTTTTGTATTTTCTTTTCTATACCACCTTTTATTTGCCTATTTTCCATCTGGCTGTCCTCACAAAGACTTATTCAACAGATTCTTAGTAAAGAAAACCAGCACAGGTAGGATGAACATGGACTAATGATCTTCAAATGTCAGTCTCAGGTCTTCTCTTGTTCACAGTGTCACTTCTGCTTCGTGCTGAAGTTCTGGAACACTCTGCTTTTGCCACGACTCTGATTTTCAACAGCCAACACGACTCTCTGCTCTCTTCAGTGCCTACCTCCCACACTTTTCCTTTTCACAGCCAACTATGTGCTTCCTCCTCTGCACCACCAGGTAACTCTCCACTTTTTGTCTGTTTCAGCTTGATCAGACTCCTCCTGCTTCCTTCTTGCCAGGCCTACTGGAAAGATCCTAAAACTCTTCTTGTTCTGTGGTCACTGCTGCTCTGCAAAGAGTCACTTAGGTAGCTGCAGTCACTTAGATAGCCATAGGTAGCTGCTCACAGATATTTAATCTGCAAAAAGTGACAATAGGATGAGAGTGAGATGTTATGCAGACAGATAGTTAGGCCTGGGCCTCAGCAGTGTTTTGCAGAGGCAAAAAAGACAGAACTGAATGACCTCTAGTCCTGCTGCCAGTCAATGCAGTACAAGCCTGTGGATATTCTCAGTTCAGTCAGAGAGAAAAGGAGAGAGATTTCTACCAGGCTAAGCCTGGGAAAAAGTCTGAGAGGAATGTAAACAATTATTATCTCTCTTTCTGTTCATATTGCTTATAGATATGTTCTCCACCGTGTGCTATTCATAGTGCACCAATGGTGTGAAATATTTTTACTTTAAGAAATAAAATTGGTCCTCATAATATTCTCTATAAAAAATGATATGCTTTCAAATAAATCATCATTCTTTACCTTCTGAACTTAGAGGCATTTCCATTCCCATCCCTACCTCAACAGCGACACAAGCCTAGTCCCACTTTGCTATGAATAATGATTTCAACCTGATATGATCTGCTAAGTTTGTTTAAGCAAAGCACCCATCTGATGAGGCTTTAGCCTGTGCAGCTTTAGCCCAGCTCAGGCTGTGAGCAGAATGAGTTCATGGTTTTTTGCAACATGGTTTTTGCCTGCCTTGAGACAGCCAGGCACAACAGTGCTACCCCCTGCCTTGGTGTTACATAGATAGCAAAGGGGCATCAGCAAAGGGTGAGCTGGAAAGGAGCAGCAACAAACAGCGTTGCTGCAGGACATTGTTACTCCCATTTTTCCAGCTTAGAGGGATTTTAATGATGTGATTTCACAGTTATATCAGCAAAGAAAGTTCCAGCATTTTATTTATTTAGTTTTTCTAACACTATTTGTTATACACCACTATAAAGAAAGAACATTTCTTCTGGTTATCACATCTGAAAACACAGGTATGATATACAACCTGTACACATCAGGAACACCCCTGAGCAGGAGGCCACCTCTACTTTACCTTGCCTGTGGAGCCAGAAGTTGGTTTCATCTTTAGTAGATAACACACATGAGTGAATCTGTCCCTTTAATTTTCACCCAGGGTATATCTGTGTCTGAGAAAGAAAAATTCTGAGTGATTTTGGAGCTAAACCAGCTGGGTGAGGAAAACAGGGAAAGGCAGGGAAATATTTACATTCCCAAAACTGTCCTAATTTTTTACTTTTCTGAAAGACAGACATTATTTATCCTTGCCACAAGCTCTCAGTCTATTCAAGCCATATAACAGGATCAACTTATCTTGCACTGCTAACCTACCCTGAGCTGCTACCCTACTGCTGTTCTACTGACAGGGAGAGCTTTCACAGCTCACTGCTCTCCAAAGCAGCATCACAAAGCACTGCAAACTACAGCTCTTGCAAATATATACAACAACATGCAAGCTTATCCCTTTCCTCTGCATCTCTTTCTTCTTGCAAACACCCTGCCTAAAAATTACCTTCTGCTTTTTGTTCAAAGGAGTCAGAGGAAAAAGAAAGGTTTTTTCTTTACTGAAGGACATAGGTTTTTTACTTTGGCTTAGCCACCCATTTAAAATTTCTTAGCAATTTTCTTAACTTTCTAAGGATTCTGGGAAAATAAAAATAACTTTAAAGAAATCGTCAACAATCTATAAGCTCAACACCTGGAAGTTAAACTGAAGAACAGTTTATTAGTGCAGTTGGAATAACTTGCAATCCCCCTAACAAATAACATTAGCATAGCTTTGCTGAAGTTCTGGGCAAACTACCAGCCCAGATGTGAAATTTCCTCACAAGCTCTTAATACAGCAGTGGCAAGAAAGGAAGGAAAGGAAATGTATTGCCACAGGTGTCACCATCTGCTCCACTGATGGTCTGAAAGGGAAACTTTGTTTTGGAGCTTCATTAGCCCATTCCACTCCTCGCTTTCTGAAATTTAGCATTCTGTTATTCACTGGGCTTTGATAAACTTCAGTGCCAAACCAGAAAATTAGAAACCAGAAAATAAGTGAAGTGCACTGGAGGTTTCTGAAGGTATAAAGAGGAAGTACGTACCAAATTCCCATTGCTCTTCCCATGGGAGCTCTGACTAAAGTGCTTTCAGCGGGTCTACCTTTTTTTTTTTACCTCAAATAAAATGAAACTAGATTGTTTTGTGTCCCTGTGACAAAACAACCTACCTCAAAAAACTGTGTCTTCAGTGCACCTCTCTAGAGCCTAAGCTATCACTCCTGGTCTGTGGCAAAACACATTGAAAGCTCATTAGTTAAAGGTATGGAGTCCAGTTTGATCACAACCTATGTAGCAACTACAGTTCTAAATAGCAAACTTAGTGTGCCTGTGAATGTGGCCAGAATTAATTACAACAAGGCATTCAGATGGAGTGGACCTGAGTCTATTGGTGTAGTCATCTCTATCACATTTTCCATCAATTCTCCAAATTCCATCAAGTTCAAATTCTGGTCAGGCTTCTAGCCCTGAAGCCTCACTAATCCAGCATAGCAATGACTCAGCTGCTTCCTTAGGGCCAGCTTTGAAGAAAAAATAAGACAAAAAAGCCCTTTCAAGACCTAGCAACAGAGTTCCTTGGAGTCAGAGTTTGCAGCTGAGGAAGAACTGCTCCCCACATTCATGCATTTGGTGCTGTACAGAGGGACACATTTTTACAGCAAGTGCACAGTCTCTTATAACGTACCATAAATCACAGAATCATAGATGCCCTCCTGCCTGCAGGCCAGAAGGTGGAGGGCATTTTTTTTTATACAGACTGGGTGCACATTATTTTATGGGAATATTGGCACTGCAACGTATATATGTCCAGGGGAGGGGGAGAGTGGGGGGGGGGTGAGGTGAGCAGGAGTGCTTTTCTTTGTCTTTGCTGAGTGTGGCTCCTACACTAAAAGCCCATTCCAATTTCGGAGTCAAAGAAGCTGAGAAAAATTAACAAGATTAAATAGTGTCTGTCTGGTTTAGACACCATAAAAAAAAAAAAAAAAACAAAACACCAAAAACAACAACAACAACAACAACAAAACCAAAAAAAAAAAAACCAAAAAAAAAACAAAACCATGATCTTTACAGAGAGTAATGAAGAAAAAGGAACAGAGTTGAAGAGGCATTTTGTGGAATAAAAACTGTTGCCATAAAGATTTAACTGAAACCCATAAAAAAACTCCCCTTCAGCATGTAAAAAAGGTAAGCAAATTGGAATAGAAGTTAAGCCAGTATAATATTAAACTGATTAAAGATAATAGATGCTACCAAAATGCTTGTGCCAGTATAGAGTTTTCTGAGTCTTTCATCTTAGATAGTGTATTTTACAGAACCACAGAATCACTGGTAAGGTTGGAAGAGACCACAGTGGGTCATCTGGCCCAACCTTCTTGCTCAAGGAGTCTCATCCTAGAGCTCATTGCACAGCATTGCATCCAAACAGTCCTGGAATACCTTCAGTGAGGGAGACTCCACAGCCACTCTGGGCAATCTGCTCCAGTCCATGGTCACCTGCACAGTAAAGAAGTTCTTCCCCATATTCAGGTGGAACTTCCCATACTTCACTTTCTGCCTGGCACCATCAAGATGAGCCTGGCTCTGTCCTCTTGACCTCTTCTCTTCAGATACTTATAGAAACTGATGAGGTCCCCTCTCTGCCATCTCTTCTTGAGGCTGAACTGGCCCAGTTGTCCCAGCCTCTTATTGTAAGAGAGATGTTCCAGTCCCTTCATCATCTTTGTTGCCCTCCGCTGGACCTGCTCTGGGAGCTTCATGTCTCTCTTGTACACAGGAGTCCAGAACAGGACACAGCATTCCAGATGTGGCCTCAGCAGAGCTGAATAGAGGAGCAGGATAACCTCCCTTGACCTGCTGGCAATGACATTTTCTAATGTACCTATTTTTGTTTTTTTCCTATAAAAACAAATATATAATAAAATGTAACACCTGTCCTACAGCAAGAGACTCTCAATTCTCCAAGGAAAATGAATTTTGGCAAAATACTCTTCAGTTTTACAGTCCTTACTCACCTCAGGGAAAATTTGGCAACATTTAGCCCTATTCCCTAAGAATAGGGAGAAGAATAAGAATTTTATGTTCATTCACATAAAAAACCAAGCTGGACAAGTTTGCCAACCAAGACATTACCTTCAGAGAAAACAGGGCTCTTTTATTTAAAATCCACATGAGAAAATAGTTGTAGAGAGTTCAGTTTCATCATCTCTCTCTCTGTTCTCATAGCAACCCTGATAATCTGGGCATGAATCCAGAGCTGGGAATTGAATTTACGCTTTACAGATTGCCTGAACCACAAACCTACATTGCTTCCTTCCAGGCAGGTTTGTGCATCATTATGTTCCCATTCCCTAGAGCTGGGCAGGCAAAAACCTCAGATGTGCCCACACCAGCGCATGGAGGTGTCTGCTGGGAAAACTCTCCTGGGAAACTGTTCCTCTTCTACCTGCTGAGAACAGAACCATGCCAGGACTGGCAGGAAGCACAGAAGTCACTGTCTAGCCCTTCCCTCTAAGTCTCTGGGAGTCTGCACAGATTGAGCACAAGGGCAGGATCAGGCATCATGGAACTTCTCACCTCCAGTGTGCAGGGACTATTTCTTCCAGCATGACTCATGGCAACAATGCTCTGCAGACCTGAAGAGGTTTTCCCTGCACTGGCTGGACCCAGTAAGAACTGAAGGCTCATCTCTCCTGAAATCATTGAGCAAGTTGGAAACACAATGTGCAGTGTCCAAACCACAGAACGGCAATAATCACTGACCAAGGGCATCAACCAAGGAGCAAAGGAAGATTTTGCATTTCTTTCTCAGAGGTTCACATGAAATCTTTTTGAAAGATAGATTCTCTTTAACATCAGCCAGTGTGCTGCAGAGAGAACTATTTTCTCATGGAACATACAGAGTACATTGCAGGAGAGGAGTGATGTGAAGAAGGGAGTTGAAATGGAGGGATGGTTGAAGTTGAAGCAGTGCTGGGGATTTGGGACTTGAGGTGGGACTCACATGGTGGGAGACTCCAAAGAGACATCATGGAATTCAGACACGCATGCAGCTACAACTCCACCACAGATGACTTAGGTCCCTAGCTAGGAAAAAGCCAGAGGGAATGTGACTTCCTGAGAGCTGTCAGCCATGGCTGGCAGCAGCAAACTCAAAAAGAAAAAACATTGTGGGGCAATGGAAACCATGGAGGGGCTGCAACTAGAAAGGTAATGTTCTGTGAAAGTTCCCTGGGCTCACACGTATTTACCTGAGAGGAAAATGGGCAATGTTCAGTACAGTATTTTAGCCACATCTATTCCCTCAGCATCAGAAATACAGGCAAGATCTCACCACATGGTTTTTGGGAATTACACTGGGAGAGTCCAAAGGAGCTGAAACAGGGTAATGATCCCCAGTCTCCAGGAATGGGCTGTACCTTACCAATAACAATACCCAATGAAATCACAGCAGAGAGAAACCTGATAATAAAGGAATGATTTGTGGAGGTGAGGAGGCAACGTTGGAGGTTGGTTTAGATCAAACTCTGAATGCAGTTCAGTAGGTAGGGCAACTGCCTGAAACCATGACCTGAAGGATTTGCATCAAGATAATTGTGAAATTATGTGATTTCCTCTAATCTCTTCAGTTATGGTTCCCAACTTTTTGCAGCTCCCTTTCTATTCACATACATTTCTTTCCATTGTCTTTCCCCTTCCCTTTTCATGAATTCTGAATAGGATATTCTGTTTCCAAGAAAATCTCCCAGCCTTCCAACCCAGAACTATATTTACCTAAAAGCTGAAAATCTCACAGCTAAACAACACTAAACACAGCTTTAAGGAGAGAATTTCTCAAGCATGGGCAGAGTTTCAGTGACTTTTAATCATGTTGACATTGATATAAAAAAATTAAACTTTCAGGTGCCAGAAAATATGCCACATGAAATTCTAATAATTTTAAGATATACAAGACAAGTGTTAAAAAACTTGTTTACATTTATAGCTTTCAGCATTTAAAAAGCCATTTCTAAGAAGTGCAAATAAGTAGTGTTACTGCAGAAGAGTTTTACAAAATATTTTTATGGTTGAAAGAACATTTTAAGCAATATAGTCTGTATTATTTTCTGATTTCCTACAACAATTGTTTTTGTTTATTGGCATTAATTTAATCTAAATATATTTATTCAGCCAGTTGATCATATCCTGTCTTCCTTCCTCGATAAAAGGTTTATCTTGAGGATTGATATCTTCTCTTTTGCGATGCACAAACCCATGTGTCTGTCCAGGGTAAATTTTAACTTTATAATCAACTTTACAGTTCTGTTTAAGCTTCTGCTCCAGCAAGGTGACCTGTAACACAGAACATTCTAAGTACAAAGTTAACACATTCTGTAATTACATTCCCAAAAACTGTCCTCATTTTTACTTTTCTGAAAGACAGACGATTTATCCTTGCCACTGTTTTCTCTTCCACTAATCTTATACCTAAATGCATTTCTGTTACTGCACTTGCTTTATTTAACTAGGCTTTTTTTTCCCCAGTAAAATACCAGCATGTGACCGTATAAAATGAAAAAAAATATTACCTGGATTACTATTAATGCCTGTAAAGGTAAAAAACTTCTGCTCAGCATCATGAGAAGGTTATCATGTAGTGAACACTCTATGAGTTGCTGCTGATAGCCCTCACATAAAAAAATTGGGGCAGGAGTTTGAATTAATTTTAAGTTGAGGGAGGAGGGGCAGAGACAAAATCAGCAGTTCAAAGTGGCTGGAATTTTTGCTAGGAAAGTTAAAGCCAACATCACTCAATAAAAACGTTTTTCTCTT
Organism: Vidua macroura; assembly: GCF_024509145.1. Lineage (NCBI taxonomy): Eukaryota > Metazoa > Chordata > Aves > Passeriformes > Viduidae > Vidua > Vidua macroura. Next base: position 82,471,266 of record NC_071571.1, on the reverse strand, counting down.
TGATCCCCTTGGCAGATAGTCATCCTTCTCCAATCATTCTCCACTCAGGCTCCAGAGAAAGGCTATTGACAGAGTGACAGAAAGGAGAATTTCTGTAGGACAGTGGAAAAAGGAAAAGGATAGCCACAGGATCTTTTTAATTCTCCTGCAACAAGTGATTCCATTGGAACAGGCAGATTTTATGGACCATTGGTATGACTAAAAAGGGTCTCCTATCTTAAACTTGTCAGAAGGCTTTCTTTGCATTCTTGCTCTTTTCCGAGGAACTCATGAAAATCACCCAAATTTTCAAACAGGAACAGAAAATGCTTTTAGTGTAATGGTAATTTTTTTTGGGGAATAAACAGCATAAATTTATGTAGAAGAACTGTAAGAATTAGTGGAAGAGAAAGAAAAGTGCAAATTAGATTTCTACTTTGTGTTCAATAAAAACCAAATTACAAAACAAGCGTGAAGAAAGCATTAAAAAGACAAATATCTGTGATGAGGAGCTCACCTGCTCCAATGGAATAATGTCATCCTTCTCACCAAAAATGAAGAAAGTAGGATGCAGCAAACTGTGTTTGTCCTCAAAACGCCTGATCACTCCTAAGGAAGAAGAAAACATACATACAAGAAGCTATGCTACCTAAAGTAGCTAAAACACTGCAGAATCTATACAGGTAGAGACATTTTCATCAGTTACAGCTGATCATTTTGTAATGGAATTTAACACACTTTGCTTAAAAGTCCCTTTTGTTGTGGAATGTTTGCAAAGTCATTAAAGATAACATCAGTTGTGTGAAAAAACAACTGAGACCAGTTCTGTGGGAAAAATCAGGGAAAAAGTGTTACACTTGCCCCATTTTTGTGGATTGTTTTGAGTGACTGCTTCTGACCACTGTCAGAAGCAGAGTTCTATGACAGATGGACACTTTGGAACTGCTCACCTCTGGCTTGGGAACACCATTTTTAAGATAATTATCAATACTGATAATTCCACATACATGGCTACAATTTCAGTGTATGTATATTTACACTGATATGATTTCACAACAAATTCACATTATAATTTTGACTATTCAAATACATTTGAATAAAAGTTGCAGTAGAACTAACCAGCTGCCACCCTGGCTACTCTTTTCATTCCTGAGATTATTACAACAAAAAAGTAAAATATTAGCAAGTAACACTGTTGAATTGACTCAACTGATCAGCATATCATTGCAGCAAAACAATCCCAATGATCTTTCTGGAAAAACACTTCAATTTGCTTTCACTTCTAATCAATATAAGTTAGTCTGGGTTCTGTAGAAGTACAGAGGTCAAGAAGAAAAATATCAAAGGCAGTATAAATGCATTGAGTAATGTGTGAGAGTACAGGGTTAAAGCAGAGAGTTAAAAATGGTTCCTATTAGTAACGAGGGACAACTGTCTAAAAGATGTGGAAGATGTGCCTAGAAGCCCTTTTGTCATCACCAGCCAAGAGGAACCTCAGCTACAGTGAGGCCATGGCATTTGGCACTATGTTCACAGGTGCTATCCGGGTCATGCCACTCTTTAAGTACATAGATCTTGCTGGGTACACTTGAGTGTAAAAATGTGAGTGTGCAAAATCAAATCACTTACAGATTATTTATAATAAAATGACCTTGTTTCACTAGAAGTCACAGAGAATTTTGTTACAGCAATAGCCCTACAGAATTGCTTCCTGCACTGCTATTCTGCTCAGAATGCAGCAGGTATTTCAGGCTTACCATAGAGGGACACTCCGGTCTTTAAATGGGGATTTTTCAGCATCAGATGTTGCACTGCTGCTCCACCCCAGCAAAAACCAATGACACCAATCTTCTTCGCACCACATTGGTCCTTTAGATACTTGAGGACGACATCAACTTCTCTGAGACATGCAAATGAAAGTGAATTAAGGCTCTAGCCTGTTTCTCTGGCCTCTTTGGTGGCTGCTGCTGAAAGTCCGGGTGGGCATCAGCCTGCTTCTGGGACAAAGTGACTGTTTTTGCATCAGTCCTGGTTTTTCTCTTTCCCTTACTTATCAATTTGTCTTTATCTCAACCCATGAGTTTTCGTGCTTTGTTTCCCTTATTCTCTCCCCTGTTCCTCTCGTGGGAGCAACTGAGTGGTAGTCCAGGTTGTTGGCTGCTGGTTGGGGTCAACCCACAACACTACTTTACTATTACGCATTTCTAAAATACAAGACAAACTCCAGGGGAGAAGACAAAGGAGAAAATCAGTCTTCCTAGACCATTGTTACTAGGACATGAGGTGATTTTATGAACAGCATTCCAATTAATTTCACAAATAGCAGCAGTTATAGAAAGGAACACAAATAAAACTTTGAGACCCACAGCCAGTCAAGAGCATCCTGTTATCACAAATGTGACTTACATTCAAAACATCTCTCACAAGGATGACAAATACTTTATAAAATTGCAGAAGCAAATTTCCAATTATTTTTTCTAAATTAGCAGTTACTTTATGCAATCAAGCTATGTGTCAGATAAAAATGGGAAAAATACAGAAAAGTGGAAAAGCAGTATGCTTTGAACTAGCTGTGATCTGATGGGGAGCAGAAGAAATGTTCCCTCATTACACAGTGTTTGCATTTGCACCCTATCTGAAATCTATTGAATTTGTGCCTTCCTGAGGGATCCAAGTGGCCGGAGTGAGCTGCATTTTCTAGCCTTTGCTGGTTCTTTCCTTTCCATTCATTCATTTTGCTTCTACTTTCTGTACAGACAAACACTGGGAACTTTTATGCTTCAAATGTCTACTTTTATCTGTAAAGCATATAACCATGAGCTTGTCCCATGAACTGCACGAACTTTCTATGTGTGGACATCCAGCTATATTTGACCCACTAATAATTTAGGATCTAATTTTACACTTTTACTGAGGCAAAAATTCCTATGAAATACAGATGTCCCTTTGGTGGACGAGGAACAATGGCTATACTTGTCTATTTTGCCGGCATCTCGTGTTTTCACCCAGTCATCAAAAGATGCCCAGTCGTTAGAAGGTTTCCAAGCTTCTTGTCCCACAAAAAAATCTGGGCAGATGGCTCTGCAAGAAAAATGAAAATATTTTATGTCCATGAAATAATACTGGAAAAGTATTAAAGGGAAGGCCATACATACTACACAACAAATGTTTTGCTGAATACATAGTACTTAACCCACACCAAAGCATTATACCAACAACCCTCAATAATTTTCTATATGTAATAAGATTTAGTGTAATTTCCAGTTACATTTAACCCTGTTAAATTTCATTACTTAATTTGAAAATTAATATTAAATTTATTAATAAATTAATGATTATTAATAAATAATTTATTAAAATAATAATTTATTAATAAATTTTATAAAGTAATTGATAAATACTTAACTGTAACTGAAAATCCTTGGTGGTTTCCTACAAAACTTAAAAAAAAAATCCAAAACCAAACCAAATAAACCACAATTTACATGGTACGTATGTTTAGCCTGGAAGGAACACTAACCCAGTAATATAGGAAAAAGGACACTCAATATGCTTTTCACATATTTGAGAATTTGTTTCTCTATTTGGCACAAGCTAGTACACCTTCCCTTCATAGAAAGATCTTCAGCTTCTTTGGAATTTTTACCATAACAGCCAAGCTGCACAGAGGAAGGGAAGAAACAGGCTGCTACAGGCTCATGAAGGATGAAAGATGCAGAATAAGAAAATTTTCTGTTTCTCCCCTCTTCTTCTGTGGTTACCTACTAACTCATTATGGTAAGACTACTCAATTATTTTAGACTTCTTTCACTGCTTTACCAGAAAGCTCCTTGGAGAAAGGGGTAAAGAAAGACTGTGAAATTATTTGTGCTTGTATAGTTTATACAAAAAAAGGAAACAATTGGTTCAACAAACTTTCTTATTAAAAAGACACTTTGAATACAGCAGTATTTCTTACATGTATCCATTAGTTGTTAGCATATCAGCTATGTATCTGGTGTTTGGGAGCTGCCATCCAAATATGTCGTGAATCACAATCACAGCTTTGTCAGTGCTGGCAGAAGGTTTGCAGACGTATGCCTTGATGTGCCCAACTTCAACCTCCTGCCCACGGCCTCCATAGTCAAACCTGTCTCCAATATCACACGGGCAGGGCCTCGATTCATTGGCCATGTGTGATACTAAGGAAGAAAAAATATTCAGTAGTGAATACCAAAGGATGCCACACTGAAAAACGTCAGAAGCCAGCAGTATCATCAGCTATTGAATTTTTTAATCATTACAGTAATAGGATGAACATGCTCATTACTGTTTGAGCTAAAATGCAGCATTAGTCAATAAGCCCATTGGGTTATTTAACATAAATAAGTTTATTGTTAGAGTTTCTTATGTTATAAAGTCTTCAGCAGGGACCTGGTACATGCTAGGATTTCCATGCCCTACAGTGAATAGTACAATAAAAATAAAGTTATGAGCAAGCAACAAGGCAACCGTCACAAACTATTTACATAGCGATGAAGCCAGTCCTTCCACTCTTCATCATGTGTATTTCCTGTCAGGAATGCATAGCTTTCTTCAGTAGACAGTAAAGGCTTAATACAAGACTCAGCATTTTGAAAGAAAAAAAAAAATCAACAGCTACTGTGCAGAAAGATATAATTACACATAGATTAAGCGTTATATTTTCATCCAGGGACTTAAAATACTACATAACTGAAATTTTCAGTGTCAATAAATCCTTTTTCTAAACAGCTTTAGCCTCAGAGCAGACTTTTGAAGAAGGATACTTAAGAAAGATGCAAAAAAAAAATGTACCAGCACAAGTCAGAATATAAAATTGTATTTCTTTAATATTAAATAAAGAGTGCATTAAAACCCCAAGATAGGAAAAAAAGAAAACCAAATATAAAAAAAACCAAAATCTTAAAACTGAGCCAAATCTTTTATCAAGAAGGTAAGAGTAGGGTATGGTTAATTTTTTCCAAAGTATTGCTTAAATGAAAATAAACAAGTAATTCACAAAGGTCAAAAAGTACAAGCAGAATCTAACACACCTTTATGTAGGTGCTTGGACTCAAGTTAATGATTTTATGCCATCAAGCTTAGGTTAACCAACTGAATAACTCCTGAATAACTCCTGTGAATATTCACACAGCATCTACAAATTATTCAATAACATGGAAAAAATTTAGATAAAGCTTTGCCTAAGCTCTCTACAGATAAATCATGTGTATTACTATAGAAACTTTGCTAGTAAAGAAACAAGGATCTTCAAACTTGACTGTGTCAAAAACACAGAGAGAAACAGTAAAAAGCAGATTACTGAAGTGTCCCTGGACAAGTGGGACTTAAAGATTTGTGTCAGTAAAGTTTTACGGAAGCCAATGAACAATGTGGCAGCCAGAAAATTTAGACAGAATTCTAGAGGCCAACAAATTCTGGATTTGCAGACTTTAAAATTCAGAATCTCCCAAGCAGTATCACCAGGGCTGGACTGCAGATACAAGGAGATTTCATTTCGCAGATCAGTTCAGATCAGCTGAAGACAAGCTGTGTCACATTTGAAAGCTTTATTATCTCTGGGCACACATCTAAACTAATATTCTACCTTTTCTTTTTTAAATAAGACGCACCCATAAGTGTCCTTTTTTCTCTACGTGTTGTGGTGTCACATATAGGACTTCTAATTTAGAATAAGTTTACCAGGAAAAAATGAATGAATAAATGAGAATATAAGGCAAAATACAGTGCAAATATATAATAGGAGGAAGTTCATAACTAATTTTCCATTCACAAACTGTTTCCTTCTGATTAGACTAAATCAGAAAATATAACAAAACCAGGGATTAAATATTAAAGAAACTTATATTTCATAACTCCAGAAACACAAATACAATGCCCTTACAGGTATAGCCTCAAAGGCTTTAATTGAAAACATTCCATACTATCTGATAAAATGTAAAGCAACACATAGAACATGAAATATTTAAGGATATAGATATATTCACTGATGAAAATATCTCCAGATGCAAGACTGTGAGGGATAGCATTGGCTAATATGGTTTATAAGGCATATAGACTTCCAAGCTCTGTAGCATAGGCAAGACACTTCAGTGCTTCTGCATCTGCTGTATTACATACAAACAGCATCTCTTTCCATTCCTAAGATGCTACTGAAACATTGCTTAAAAATTAATTTCCCCCTCTTACATTTATCAGAGCTATTATGTTAGGAGGATCTGAAAACCTACAGCCTTGGTGTACCACCATTTCCACCTGCAAACACTTGAGAATTTACTGGAACACCAAAGAAGAATTAATTTTCAGATACTTAAATCTACAGCTAGTAAAAATATAAAGATATTGTTGTGTGGCACCATCACTTTCAACACACTCTCCTGAATCTTCCTCCTCAGAGGTCTTCCCCACCTCTGGAGGGAAAATAACAGGTTTCTGAACCATCATCTCAAAAAAAAAAAAAGGAAGAAAGTAACCCCCAATTGCATTTAAATGAAGGGGACTGCATTTAAAGGAAAGGGAAGAAAGTAACCCCCAATTGCAATTTAATGCACTCTGCCTGCAAATAAAATGAAAGTCTCCCGAACATGCTGAGTCACACCTCGCAAGCGCTTGTTCTACGTTTCTGAGGGAAAAAAAAAAAAAGCCACGACTTTTTAAAAAACCCAAACAAACCCACACGTACCTATAGCGCTGTAGGTGTGCGAGACAGCAAAAGCAGGACGCGGGAGCTCAGCGTGGCTGAACTGGATCCCCAAACACAGCGCTAAATCCCAAAACGAAAGGGGCGAGCGCAGGGATCAGGTTCCTTTAAAAGAGAGTTCCATAAGGCCCTGCCTTTATCCGTGCGCCTCGCCGAGTGACGAAGGGCGCTCTTTTTAAAGCTGGTCATTTCGCTGCCGCCGTGGGTGGGGTGTGCTGCCCTAGCTGAGTACCAAGCTTCTTTTGAACTTACGCGAAATGGTATTCACCCCCGGAGGGCTTTTTCTTTTCGTTTTGAAAACATGTTGATTTAGCTGAACAATCCACCTAGAAAAAAACCTTTTTTTTTTTTTTTTAAGGGTATTTCTTTGTTTTTAAAGGTTGAGGTCGAACACCAACTTTTAAACACTACATTGGCAAAATTAATTCCTGAAACTATTTATCCCTGGGTAGAAGACATATTTAAAGTCATCAGCAGAGTGAGGTAGGGAAGTAGAAATATCATTTCAAAGCTCTACACTAGACAAAGCTTATACACTACAGGAAAAATATTTTCTCTTCAGAATGAAAATAAGTAGCATGTGAGAAAGTAATAGATTTCTAGATTGCAGTATCTCCAAGCTAATCAGTAAGTGTTTAAAATACAGACATTTTTATCCTATCACAGGATATTTTATACATTGTTTTTCATTTTAAGTCTCTGGCTGACCCTTGTATCCTTCCCATTCTCCCAATTTTCTTTTTATGGGATTATTAGGATTATTTCGTAAAGACCTTTAGCTAAATATATTAGCAATCAAAAATTCCCTTTTTCCTCAGAGGTGCATCTATGAACTAGACTAAATGCAAGCTAGTCTAACACACTTTTGTCTTACAGTTTAGTCCTCATATGTAAGGTGTTTGCTCATAACTTCATTAGTGCTCTTTGTTTGCAATTCCTAAAATAAAGTTAAACAAATGAAAAAAAAGCCTATCCAAGAGTTCTAGAGCAAAGTCATAAGGCTCAAACCCCAATCCTTTTGTTTTATGCTTTTGGCTCTTCCCACTTGTGTGCCACAAATTATATCACACAAAGACATTAGGTCCTCCATATCAACTTCAGAGAACAGCAGTCAGATAAAGGAGAGAACAATTGTGAGTTTTCATCATTCCCAGAAAACAAAAATGGCAGCAATGTTTGCAGAACCTTCTCTCCACTAGAGATCTTTAACCACATTTCCATTTTCTTAGTCACGTGGAAATAATTCTTTATACATAAGACTATTCCACTTTAATATGAAGGTTAAACTTTGGAAACTAAACTGCTTTTTATTTCCTGTTGTTTCATGTTCCTTGATAGGCAATCCATGCTGATTTTTCACCTAGAAGTCAAAACTTAATTCAATGCATCCACGATCTCTGTACATGCATTTGGCTGCACTTCACAATGTAAACACTCACCTCTTTCAGATCTCACATTTCCAGCTCCTACTCAGAGACTTACAGTTTTATCATGAATATTTGGCTGTACTTGTAGTAACTATAATAATATATATATTATACATATATAAAAAATACACCTATATAAAATACACATTTATAACATAACTATGATAATATGGTTCAGTAGCTATCTACCCTTTCATTTCACAAAAATACAGCATGTCAGTTTGTTTTTTCTTTTCTTTTTGCTTAGTCACAGTGTTAGTGTTACAGTTCACATACCGTTCCAGAATTTATGAATGACTGCTGTTCTCTAAATAGATGTCCTGATCGTCCTGTCCCACATTAACAAACCTTCTAATGCTAATGGAACACCATTAATGTGGAGTTATCCGTGTTTGACACTGGGGCAGTTAAGGCACAATACACTTCCAGGCTTCTGCATTCTTCCCCTGGAAAATATGTGTTATGACAGCTGTATCACCCAGGAAACAGCTGCATTTATATATTACATATAGGAGGTGTCACATGGAAATCAACAGTTGATCAGCAGTTTCAGGTCAGAATTCTCTGAAGACCTCCCCATGAGAAAGATGGAGGGCCATTAGCAGTGTGTAAGGTAGGAACACCTTAACAATCCCATTAAGGGAGATACAGGTCATTAGTACTGCTGACTATCTTTACATGAGAGACACCACAATAAATATTTCTCTGACAGTATATTTAATTTGAGAGAGTGTCATTAGTAAAATTAAGACTTCCCTAAATTACATTTTTCTCCTTATTTAAATGATATGCAGTCTTTATCTGTAGCACTGAAAAGGTGAAAAGGGACATACACTCATGTTTGGTTTTCTTATAGCTTTAGAAGTACCACCACCTGATGAAGATATGAGGCAGCTGGGTTCAAACTAATGATCATGAGCCTTTCTCCCTCTTTAATTATGAGGCATAATTAAACCATGGAAGTCACAGTCACAAGGCGTGCCAGAGCTCAGCAGTTCAAATAAGTTCCAAAAGGGGTCTGGCAAATCCACAGACTCTTGGTCCACCAGTGGCCATTTGACACAGTTGCAGGAGTGGCATTAGAAATTCCTAGCTCAGAAATCCCCTGAAGCATAGGTTGCCAAGATGTTTAGCAAGGGGGGATATTCCCTACTGCTGGCCACAAATGGAGGATGGGTGCTGAGGTGAATGCAGTCTTGAGCTGATGAGACATGGAGAATTTTATATCACAGACAGAAAAACTAAAGCATCATGCAAAAACATGTATTGTTTTTGAAATGTGAGATTTCTTCTTCAGGCAGCAGCCATGGTTGTAAGCCTCACATTAAAATGTCCTGTCTGCACATTGATCAGTTTAGGAATCTATAGTGTTTCACAGAGCCACAGGGAATCCAAGAGAGTAGAGCCCCCTCTGAATAACCTTAGCCACAAATTTTGAAAGAGGTGTGCTCCCTTTCATCACCTGCTAAATACACATCTGCCACCAGGCTACAAGTCAAAAAAAGCTTCATCTCTCTAAATAAGCTTCACCAAACAATGTGTTTGTGTTCCTGAATTTTGGGCTTGTGATTTATTTGGAACATAGATGAACAAGGGCCATAATATACAGATTAATTTACCACTAGTCTAACTTCAAACATTAATATGAATCTCAAGGAACTGGAGAGTATTTCAAAGCATGTTAAAGCATTACATGCACTTTTGCACTCAGGTCCTAGAAAATTTGTTAAAAGGAGGCCTCCTAATTGCAAAGACATGGACATAACAAAAGTATTTCCTATATGTGAAATATATGACAGTGCCACATACACTATAACTGAACAAAAAGCCTCTAACAGACACATTTGGATGCAATTTGTCACATCCTACATGGTTCATGTGTTCCTAAGACCAATAGAAAAAGTGTCATACAGCAAAGGATACGTCCCTGAGTAGAGTACTCCAAAACAGCAGTGGAGTTTTGATAAAACTTTTTTACTTGGGTTAGTAACCATATTTTACAAAAGAAAGAGATTTTAAAAATATATATATTGATAGATTTCATTCTTTGCCTAGGTTACATTAGCTCTTCTATGTCTAGTTCCATTTTTCTGCTTTTTTGTTTTTTTTTTTTTTGATCTTCAAGCACTATTAGGAGGCTGAGTTTTAACTCAGTTTAGCATGGAAATTAAAACATGCAGAAATCAAAGATGATGGAGGCTATTAGCATATTTGATGAAGGGAAATTAAGTCATCTTTTTCAGCAAAAATGAAAAATTTAGAGTTCATGAGATTGGATATATCATCAGAATCTTTGATTAGTCCTAGAAAACATGTAAACAAAATCTTCAATTGACATTTTAGAGGAAACCAGACTCAAATAGAGCATTCTGTGTAGAAATTTTTGTATCTCACACAATATGTAGCCAAACATACTATCTTTATTTTGAAGCTGCTGGTATCATGGCTCTTCAAAAGATACCTTTCTTGAATAAAACTCTATTTAAGCCAGTTTCTTAGTATAGACAGAATATCTGAATTAAGGCTTCAAAGATATCTTCTGTGCATACAAGCTTCAGTTCTTTCAAACTGACTGAGAAAAAGAATGCTTTAGTAATCAGTCCAAACTGGTTTTGAGAACATCAGGAAAGGGCAGCTCAGCTATCACAGCTTCTTGAGCAGAGCGCAAAAAGGAAAGCTGGTGTTAAAGTAAAGGAAAGCTCGTGTTAAAGTAACTTCAATCTAACTTTACAGAGCAGCTGCAACAAAAACAACACTCTCTGCTCCTGGGTGAAGTTCTGGTTCTGCAGAATGCAGAGCAGTAGTAAACAGGAAAAAGGAAACTAAATTGGGGAAGTGACCCAAGGACAACATGTATGTCTGTCCAGATCCAAATGAAGGACATGTCTGCTATGATCCTTCCGAAACTAGGAATGAATATCCTGACCACTGTCTTTGCATAGTATCCTTCCAACTTGGCTAAAAATATCTCTCTTCATCAGGTGATAGCCTCATTTGAAAAAATGATGCTACATCATGTGTTTAGGCTACACAATACGCTTATGCATGTGTACCTGCTTGTAGGACTTTCTTGGATTTACCTACCATAGAGAGATGCACCGGCCTTTAATTCCAAGTGTGTGATCATCAGGTGACCTACATCAACACCACCCACTCAAAAACCAATGACCCCTAATTTCTTTGCACCACACTGCTCCCTTTGGTATTTCAGGACAGCATCAGCTTCTCTGGAACATGTAAGGAAATGCAAATCAAGCAACCATAGTAAAACCAGTATCTGAAAATATATGAAAATACAGAGGCGCATATATGACTGTCACCATATTATGCTGCTACTATATTTTCTTTTGCATATTTAAAAATTTAATTATTTCAAATAAATGTTAGAGGTTGCTAATCTGATATCCTCGGAAAGAGAAAAAAGATATCTCAATGGGATTCAATTAAAAAAGCAACATAACTACATCAAAAAAAACCTAAAAGGATGGATTGGAAAAGGATGGATATTGATTACACACCTGCCTAAGAGTTAAAAAAGCTTACAATTCTGGGAGAAGCTGGACCAGTTTTTGCTTTGTAAATTTTGATAGAAAATAGTAAAAACCTCTCTAGAAAATACTACTTATTAGCCAGTGAAAATGCTGACAATAACTGTAAGTTGTCATGTGGGATATTTGTTGGAGGGAAGTTAATGTAACAAACATGGTAGATGTTTTCAGAATTTACAGTGTAGCCTGAAATACATCTTGCCGAGATGCTGTGTTCTGAAATACCCATTTACCCCTGTAGCATGTGTCACCATGCAGAGACAGTAAAGAGAAAGTATTGGTGGGTGCAGGGTGGCATTTCAGGCTTTTAGATCACCTCCAGGCTGCTCCCAGCCCCAGTTCCTCACTCCCTTGGGCACCAGTGAAATTCCCCAATAAACCAGCCTCGCAAACACAACATTATCTGCCAACGCACAAACACACACAACAAGCAAATTAGTGCCAAGAAATTCTTTCCTGGCTGGAGCTGACACTTGAAACGTGTGAATTGCCGGTAAGAAATGCCAGGCAGCACCCAACCCTGCCTTCCCATTGCAGCAGACAGGGGACAGATTCCAAGCTAAAAAGTTTCCAAGACAACTGACCCCTGTGAGACAGAAGCACTCTGGAAATGGTCCAGTTATGTCTCCCATAACCTTCTCACCAAATACCCAAGCTCAGCAACGTTCGATGCAGCTACCCCAATAATCCAAGATATTTGCTCTCCCAGGAAAGTTAACTAGCTTGGCCTCTAATTAGTCTGACCCCTTCTCAGGGTTGTCTTGCCAGCAGCTTCCCTCTCTGTTATTAAGGCAGCAGAGCCTGCTAGTGACAGGTCTTTGCTGATAAATGTGCAGGCAGTGCTGCACACAGGACAGGAAGATGCAATACTCCTCCTGGCTCCCAGCACCACGTTCCCTAGGGAGCCACTGGCCCTCACTCTGCCTGATTATGCAGCCATCACCTCCCTGGGGGCAATTACACGATGCTGAGAAACTTCTCTCGCACAATCAATAACTCCTTTCTTCTTTCCATGCAACGCCTTAAAGGATCAGTCTGTTAAACTCAGTGAGACATCAGATCAGAATTATGGTTTCTCACGATTTCAGTCACTGAGCACTTTTAAACTGGGCTTTTTGAAGCAGAGGAAGCAACTTTTGTCAACAGCAGATGACAAAAATTCTTCACCAAGCCACTACTAAGAAAGTTGTCCTTGAATTCTCTTCAAGTCAAAATCATTGATTCCGTCCACTTCTAGGAAGTCTTTTCGGAAGGCCACTTTTGCTAGTGTAGCTAAAATAGCTGCATCCAATCTCAAACAAAACAAAAAGAGAAGAAACCCCAACCAAACAAAACAAAACAAAACAAACAAGAAAAACCGGAAGAAGGCAGTTTCTGACAGCAGCAGGCAATGTGATATCCAGCTCCCTGTATTTTCCTGCCATCTCAAGTTTTCAGCCAATCTTCAAATTCAGACCACTCATCAGAAAGCTTCTAAATTTCTCTTCCTCAAATAAGTCTGGGCAGCTGGCTCTGCACACATAGACACAAAAATCAAAATTTAATTAATTAATCACACACTGAGATTTTTTTTGGCTCTTCATTGCATGGAAGATTTCTATCCAGACATAATTTTGATCTCTTTTTTTCCTAAGAAAGTTATGTTTTTAAGTAACATTGTTACCTATTCCACAAAAATACCTATGAGCTTTAGAAAACACTTAAATATACCTATTTTTCAATGACTAAACCACCAAATACATTCTGTGATACAAATCTGGAAAATATTAATACTCTTATCCATAGTATTTCATCTGTTTTTCCTGGGTTTGAGTATATAATTTGAAACTATACACAACAAAACAACACATTATCTTTAAAAAGACGATAAAATTCTGTCCTGATTACAAAAATATTTACATTTTGCATACAACATATAGCATTTAACCTAAATCCATCATTGATTGGTTCCATGTAAACCAAGACAATCACATAAAATAGTTGTTTACTACAGAGCACATGGTGAGGCTTACTTATGAGCTAGAAAAAAACCAAAACAACAGACGCCTGATGGACTGAGGTCAGCAAAGAACAAGTGAGGGAAAGAAACTGTGTGAGAAGAAGGGGAGTAGTGTTTTATTCATCTGGTGACTGGAAAAAGAGAAGTGCAGTAAGAGTCCACTCAGTACTGAGCTCCTGCGTCACGGGACGCAAACCCTGGCTCAGGATGACCTTGGCTGGAATGTGTCGCATGACCAGCAGCAGAGTTGTGACTCCCTAGTGGAGGACAGAGTTTCCTCGTGCAGAAGGGACTCTGGAGGCTGCCATCACTAGGTCACCACCAGGTGTTGCTGCGTGTTCTTCCAAGCCCATCCCAGTTAGAAGCAATGGGATCCCTGGGAAACAGCAATCATCTTTCACTTATTAAAATGTCTTTGGCTCTCTCCATCCTCAGACACACCTCATGGATGTTATTGAACATGGTGAAATGGCTGGATCAGTTTGGCCTAAATCAGACTGAAGTATGTTGCAATAATTTCTTTTTCTTCACCTTGTTTGATCACTTCTATAATTTCTATTAAAAAAAAAAAAAAAAAACAACAACCAAAAAAAAACCCCAAAAAGCTAACAGTGCATAAATGTATTTGGAAATGTATGGGCAAAACTGTCCAGCCTTTGCGTAAGAGTCTGTCAGAAACACACAGTGCTTTGAAAGTGAACCTTCCCAAACCCATGCAGAAGAACAGGTTTTCCCACTCAAACTGATCTAATAAGGCAATAGCCGTCATGCTTAATATGGTCTCTGAAATGGAGTTTCTATAGCTCCTCATCCCATACTGCACTGGGAAATTTCATCTATTTTCCTCTCAGTAAGCATTGATGCACCAATTCAGCAGCATCTTGGAAGATATATGCAACTTGTCTTCATTTGGACACTGCTGCCTGAAAACACTCAGTTCTCCTGAAGCCTTCTTCCCTTGACCACCGCATTCTTAACAGTTTGGGTGGAGGGAAAGAAGGTATCCCAGAAACAAGTATGGCAGAGCATGAATCATAGGGAAAATTTGCAAGGTGGTATAGAAAAATGCCAATTGATCAGACACTGGGCACTTTTGACAGAGCAGACTTGCTGTAACAAAGCAGCACATTGTCATAGCAGTGATTTGCTAGTATCCTGCACAGCCCGGAGGGTGTGTGTCCAGTCTCACATTGACAACATCTGCATTTGGTCACAAACATACTTCCAAACATGGAGCAGAATAGGGGATGTCAGGAAAGACAGTAACAGGGAGCAGACAACAGACCCTTGCACTGTTCCAATGTGTCAGTAAAACCCTAATGCTTGCAAAGGTAGAGTTTTTTTTTCTCAAGGGACAGTTTTTTCTCCTTGCACTCCCACAGACAGATCTCAGCCACACCACACCTGTCTGCTGGCATCTGGCTTCCCTCATGCTCCACAGGCTCAGGGCATTAAAGGCACTCTCTCTCCAAACTAGACTTCTACAGAATCATGTGGAGGTTTGCCTTTTGGTACTGCATGTCTGTTCAAACCCCATATGAATGTCTGTAATGTATAAAGCAAATGGACTACATTGCATCATGTCCAGTTATTGCGAGATTTTTCTACATTTTGGAATTTAACTGTTGCAGGACATTGCAAATGAATGTGAAAGCTTTGAAAGGGGAAGGAGATTGTATTTAATAACCACAGGTGCATATGAACCATACCCATATGCAAAATATATAACATTCATTCATATTTATGCTGATGGAAGTTTTCAAAAATCCCATCAAATAACTCAGATTGAATGACTTTATTTTCAAAAAGGCTTGCAAAACCAGAATACATACATGTGTTTCAGAACACACTATTTTTAAAAGCCATCTCCCTTTGCTGGGAAAATAATCAAAATAACTTTTTACTGCATTATGTTTTCAATATTCTACGTGTGCAGTCACTTCTTCTGTAATCAGTAAAGAATGAAGGAAGCATGCTGTACTCTGCCACGCTACACAGCAGTTTTCTTCTTTGGGTCTGTATTATGGAAATATATTGCTCAAACTGCCCTGGTAATAGTTTCCTTTCACATATAACAGTTCTAATGTAAGGCTAGAAATCACAAAAAGTGGGATTTCTTGGAAAATAAAAGATTTCTTACATGTATCCATTAGTTGTTAGCATATCAGCCATGTATCTGGTGTTTGGGAGGTGCCATCCAAATACATAATGAATCACAATCACAGATTTGCCTGTGCTGGCAGGTGGTTTGCAAATGTACACCTTGATGTGCTCAACTTGTACTTCCTGCCCCACAACCCTCATAGTCAAATCTGCCTCCAGTATCACACGGGCAGGGCCTCATTCATCAGCCATCTAGGAATCTGCAGGAAAGCAGAAATGAAAACCAGTTGTTATCTGCAATAACAACTATGATTATGAGTCAATCTTCATGCAGTTCTCCCCAGCCCCCTCCAGACACGTAATAATATCTGCTTGGTTCAGCAAGGTTGGAAGGGAAATTCCAGGTGTTTATTGTAAACAGGCTGTTGACATGTTTATGACATAAATATTCATTTCAGGTCAGTCAGCATAACCTATGAGAGAGTTAAGGGCAGAGGAGGGGTATATGTCAGTCTACCACTCCTAGCTTTGTGCCTGGAGCAATTCAGCATATGATAACTACATTTCCATGTGATGTCCCCACACACTGCTTCATAACCACTCCTCTCATGTGGTCTTACTCAGAGTTCTTCCTCACACACTGGTAACCTCTTGCTGTAACTCCTGTGGGACCCCACTGTCATCATGCTGTTTTTCTGACTACTGCTCCCTTCAAGCTTTCAATCTGTATGTCGCCTTTCCCTTCCTCTTTAGGGACTCCAAAGCTGCTGCTTCCTACATGCACTTTGCTGGTCTCTTGTATCCCCTGGCATCCTTTCCCAGGGTACCTATCATTAACTGGCATCTAAAAGTTTTAATAAATCATCTTGAAGGTAAATCAGCAGAGGGTTTCTTTGCAAAGTTATAAACTGTGCAGTCTGAACTGGGAGTGGTCAGAAAAATAGAGACATAGACCAGTGCTGTGCATATAACACAACCTCATACAGCACAGATAAATAATTTCTCCAGACGTATGCATTTTAAAGGACAAGCTGGAAACTACTCCATTTCTCCTCAAGTGAAGAAAGGTTTCTATAGAGTTTATGACCTAGGACGTCTTCTCAGATGAAACCCTCAAGCTCAGTTTAGTTTCTTGTATCTTTCAACAGGAGACAGGCCACTGTAGCATCTTTTTAAACCAAACTAACATATGGTGATCCCTCCTCTTCCCCTTCACAGGCATTAGATAGTCATACAGAGAGCACTTATTTTACACTAGTCAGAGAAGCTGTTTAAAACCTTGCTCTGCTGCCACTCTTAACTGATCAAAATTGAACTGTTTGCTTATTCCCATGTAAATGCATGTACTGGAACAATATTCCTTGGTCTGGCTGGTCCACTTCACTAAAGTGAAATGCAGCACACTGGCAATAAAAATCAGATGTGCTCTTCAATGCTTAACTGTTTTTTTGTTCAGATAATATCTTAGTTATTTATCCCATTCTAGGTTTTCTAACTAATTAAAATAGATGCTAGATAAGACCTCTAATACACTTCCAAAAATCCCTCTTCAATTTCTCTGCTGCAATTGTAATGCATTAAATGGTATTAAAAACAATTTCAAGATTAATTTATCACATAAACCCTCTCTAGAAAATAAAACCAAATAGCAAAACAATTTGGGTAAGTCCCAGTTTGGGCAGAGTCTTATCTGTGAACTCCTAATATTGCAGCCAGAGCATAACAGCATCTGTGCTGTTGTCCCACCTGCAGCAATGAGGGCTATAGCATCAACACAAAAACAGGTAACAAGACTCCAAACAGCACTAGTTTGACATGCTTCTCTATCTTCTCCTTCATCCATCTATTTCTTCTTCCCATTGCTCATCAGTTCTTGTCCAGTTTCTTCTATGGCATGTCAACAAGGTGTCTACTCCCCATTTTCTCATGCAGCATTGGAGTGCCAGACACAAATCTGTCTCCATAGCACTTCATTCTGTAGTAGAGCACTGAGCACTGGTAATGCTTGGATGGCAGAAATTCAGATTTACCAGCTGCTATTCTTTGAATACTACCTTTCCAGTGATAAATATTTGGGCTGCCCCTCTGAGTTCTAGTTTGCCAAGGAATTTTAAAGTGATTTTGCACTATTTGGCTCATTAAGTTTAACAGAGAATTGCAAGGAGATTAACTCAGCATTTTGGAACTAATACTGTTTGCCACAGTTAAAATTTCTTTAAGCAGCTTAGTGTAACTCTATTTATACTTATGTTGGAAAAAGAAAGGTCTGAAGGTCTGACTCATGATGAGCAAGCATAAAGAGAATACCCTTGGGTTAAAATTCAAATCACGCTTCTTCCAACTTATTGGCTTATCAAGCTCTAATGATATCCCAAGGTAATTTGATTTTGCTACATACAAGAGATAAACTGATAAATATTCAGTAGTGCAAAATAAAATGCAGGGTGTGATGATGCTCTATGACAACCAGGGTTTTCTCTGAATAACTACAGACTTCTAATGAGCAGATGACATTCCACCTTTTATCATAACCCAACAGGCTGGTGCCTTGCTGCACGAAGAGACAACATTCAACAGCTTCGCTTGCTACAGCTTCCACTTACTAGGAAGCCAGGTTTCCTCTCACACTGGTGTACTTTTACTGCAGGATTTGACAGGGAGCATTCAGAGTGTTGATTACTGTAATTAGAGCCAAAGTCCCTAAAAGTCTTCGTGGCTGTCAAGGAAAGGGGCCCCATCTTGTGGACATTTCCTGGAGCAAGTGTGGTCTGGCTGTGAAGCTGTTAACCACGGTGCTGTTAATGCAGTGCTGAAAACAAGCTGTGATAACCAGCTGCAGCAGATCTTGCCTAAACTGGAGTTATGGCTGGGCTGAGAAGTGCAAAAACAACCTCGTTTCCTTCTCTCAAGGCAAACCATCCTCCCGTTTCTGTAGGTATGAGGCATCCTGCCTCAATACAGCTTTTAAAGAAAGACCTGAAGGACACTTTTATGTACTACTTGCAAACTCCTTACCTGCTCACTGAAGGACGGGAATGAGAAGAGAGAAGGGTGAGCAGAGATGAGGTCAGGGCATCCACCACCAGTGAGGTCAACCAACCAACCCAAGGAACAATTTCTCAGGCACCCTAGAGGCCATGGCACATGTGGCCACATGCTGTGAGCAGCAGGAGACCCTGGATGCCCAGAATAGCTGGAGACACCCTGTGCCAGCCCTGATGACCCATGTCTCGGTGCCTTTGGAGAAAAGTACAAGCAGGCTTTCACGTCTCTCCTATAAAAAGTTTACACAATGTGCAGCTGCATCCCACACATGCTATCCCACACCCACGACACCTGGATCACAGGGTCAAGTGTCACCTAAAGAGGCTCCCCACTGAATGCTATTTTTTAAGATAATGAATAGTATTTGGGAAAACAGACAGTTTCTATCCCACTTCAAACAGGTTTTAATACCAATAATGCAACCGGCATTTTTCACTTCAGACACTGCTTTCACAGCTCCTCTTTCCAAGACCTTCATCACACTCGTCCCTTGTCTCCTACCAAAATGACATAGTGTATGGTGTTGCCTTCACAAAGCCATGACACTTGGAGAATTTTTCTGAGGTTATGTAGGCACAGGAGTGGTGCTAAGGACCTGGAGGTCTCCTTGGCACACATGGAAACATTGTGAGACTGGGGCCTCGATGTTTGGCAACACAAGATACAGCTGTGGGGATACTGTCTGGGGACCCAGAGATACCCTCTGGAGACATGGGTAACAGACTTGTACTGAAAGCACCAGGTCAGGTCATCATGGGGATTTTGGGGATCAGGTCATCATGGGGATTTTGAGGCTCAAATGAGGTTGGAGGTTGAAGGTGCCCTTGTCCAATCTCCCATGGACAAGACCACACCACTTGAAGTTTCACTCACCCTGAAGGTCTTGAACCTCTCCAAAGAGGGAGATTCTGTCACTTGTCTGGGCAGGTTGCCCCAGAGAAGTTATGAAACATCTCAGAGCTCCATGGTTCCCCTAGTGCCTTTTGCCTCCTCACCTTCCCCTGTGCCTTCCCAACACAACCTTCTCCACTGCACCCGTGGAGGGTGAAGACAGAGGCAGCCCCCCAGGGCAAACAACCCCAAGTCTCTCACCCTGTCTCCACAGGAAAGGTGTTCCAGCCCTCTTACCATCTTGGTCGTCCCAAGGTTATTTTGACCTACAACCTGCTTCTGATGCCTTCCTTCATTCCTGAGAACCATGAAGACAGCCATTGGCTAGGTCTAGTAAATTATTTGTTAGTGTTAACATACTTCTTGCCAGCCACCATCTTCCCAGGCAAGTCAGGAACATTTCAGGACATGTGTGTCCTTTTTGCAGTGAATTAAGCCTGCTTAGTCCTAGGACTGTGATCTAGGCATGTCTGTATGCACACATTTTTCAGTCATTTCGGGCACATTCATCTCCTCCTTTGCCTCTGGTAAACATTCTGTCCCTAGTTTGTGTGGAAAATTTGTGCATCCATTTTCTATGCTGTTCCTCAGAATTAAAAAGCAAAAGCTTAAGTGCTTGAATGTAGTGAATCTAAAGGAAGACAAATCTAACAATCCCCTGCATTACTAAGGACTGTCTAAGTGCAAGTATTACATAAATTAATAATGTCTTCAGTCCTAACTCTTCATCATGCACAACAAACTAATAGACCAGGTTTATTTACTGGTACTGGAAGAACAAAAGAGTCTCAGTTCCAGCATGTTTTTGGATTGCAAATAGCAGCAAGTCACACTGATGAAACACGTATTGTACTGTACCTTACAGTGTACATTTTGATGTACAGCAGTGACCTTGATTGTGTAATTTTATCAGTCCTTGAGTTTAAGAGATAACCACTTGTGTCATGGATTTTGAGGTCCCCAATACAACTGAAAAGAAAAATGACTATGTTTACATACCTTAAAATTCCCTAATTTACATACACACACACACACACACACACACACACACACACACACACACACACACACACACAATCCTTTCTTCTTCCACCTGAAAACTCAGTGACTGCAAAGCAGAACCTCAGACTTGGGAAATAAGCAGCACAGATTCCCCTATTAGTTAAAGTTCATGGATATAAATATCTTCCAACAGAAGTGGTCTCACAATATAATTTTTATGCCTGTGGCTCACAACTGCCCAGAGATGGCTCACAACTGCCCAGAGATGGCTCACCATCTTCACCAGAGATGAAGGCAGCAAATAGTCTTAAGAGACAGTTCCCTGGCAAGGCAAGGCAAGGCAAGGCAAGGCAAGTGCTGCCAAATCTGTGCTTTCACTGTCAGGGTTCTATTCTGTAGAGGCAAGGTTCTCCAGATTTCTTATGGCACAGTGGTGATACTTCTTTACACACCCACACAAGGTGATTGCATATGGATCAGACTGTGTCTGGGTGTCTGGGTAAGAGAAGGTGCAAGAAAAAGAGTACTGAAATTTCAGCTCTTTTGCAAGCAACAGAGGAACTCCTGCTCATGTCAGAAGGAATAATTATCGAAAATCAGGATCTCACACATAGAAATGGCATCTTTCCTGTAATTAAACAGGACCAGCTACTGACATATTGAATAAGGACTCTAAAATATTTAAATGCATGAATACAGCTGGGCATGCAACTGTGAGAGACTGAACACTGCTGGAACTAGGAATGGTAGCTATACTTGTTCTTTTCTATATCTTTTCTGGTTTTGTTTCTTTCTTCTTCTAATTCCCTCTTCCTGGAGTTTTGAATAATTTTAAATTAGATGGGTTTGGAGTTTGGTAAGTTGAATAGACAAGTGAATAACACTTTGTGAGCTGTTTTATGTTGATAGAATACTGCTCTAAACCTGTTGCCAAAGTTCTCTGATTTTCTATAGTTGCCAGTGAAGTTTTTTGGGGGTTTTTTGGCCTCTTGATAATATCTTGTTGGTATTTCTCCCATGCATCTCACTCAGAGTACTTAAAAAAGCCCTTTTAAGAGGCTCATCGAGCAAGTATTGTTTAACATACTAGGTCTCTTGAGGTGTGTGGACAACCAGTATGCCATGACCATATAGTTACAGTGATAGGATAACAATGTGTGAAACTGCCAGACTGCCTGATATCAAAGGGAAGGTCATATTAATGTAGCTAGCAAGCCTTAACTTATGGCAACATTAATAAGGTGACAGGGTGAGAAACTGACAGATGTAGAAAATAAAAAGGGCGATGGGTTCCTTAGAGAATCTCTGAGTAAGCACTAATTGCCAAGTCATTACCAAGGCAATGAAATTCAAAAAACACACAAGGGCAGAGTGTACATGAGGATGCTTTTTTTTTTCTATTATGTTATTGGGAGGTTATGAGGGTGATAAAGAGGAAGAACTTGAGAGAGGAACAAGGATATAATGTGAAGCAAAAAATATAATCATGATTTTATGAGCCCTATGCCTGATCACCACAATTTCACCACGACATAAACCCCACTGTTTCTGCAGTGCTTGTGTCTGGGTTACTTCCACAGGAGGGACTGTTTATGTTTTTCCTTGATGTTGATGAAGGAATACCAGGAATACCATTCTTAATATTGCCAAGGGAATACCTGGAGGGTGTCACTTAACAACATCATTTCTTCCTAACTCCTTAGTATAGCCAAGTGTTTGTTTCATGCATGGCAAATTCTGCCCAGTACAGCTGAGAATACTTTGTAGGTAATAAAGAAAATACCTGTTTGCAAACCCAGGATACTTCCATGTGAACACCTATGACCACCAATCATCATACCAAAATAAAGCCTGAAATTACTCAGGTAAAGTCATGATGAAGTCATGCTTACTAGCAAAAAAAAATGGCTAAACACTATCATGGCTATCAAGGTCATAATGTAAAATAATAAAGCAAATAAAAAGCAAGAAAACTTCAAAAAACGTTTTAATGCCTAATCATCCTTTACTCTGACTTTTATTTCACAATCTTCCCTAAATATTGTCAAAAATAATTTAAAGCTATAAATTAAAACGTTCCTATTTTAGTTTATGACAACTTTCAAAATGAGATATTTTTCCCTTGACTGTTTTCTTCTCTCAAATTAAATCAATCACTGATCTTGAAGCCTAGCATTTCTTTCTGCTATCGTCAAACAAACATTTTGATCCAATCAATCATATCCCTTCTAGCTTCTTCAATATAAGGTTTATCATCAGGTTTCATATCTTCTGGCTTCAGTTGTGCAAACCCATGCACTTGTCCAGGATAAACTTTAATTTTATATGGAACTTTACAATACTGTTTCAGCTTGTCCTCCAATAAGAAGATCTGTAAAAAAAAGAAAAAAAAATTCCATTATATTATGGGATTTTTTTTAAGTTTGCCAAATTTGCTGTTTCTCATAGAGAAAATGCATCTTTGGGTGTAAGACTGACACTTTTTTTTAAAAGTATGGGTGGGTCTAAGAACGTCAACAGTTGCAGCAAAGATGGTTTGGTAAATCTCATTGCCATAAAAGAGCAGGTGTGTTTCTGTTCAGACTCTCAGGCTTGTAACCTACACTTGAAGCTCTGATCTTGAGAGAACATAGACTATGAACTTTAGTGTCCAAAACATTTAGATAGGCTTAGTAACAGAGTTTAAGAAAACATGGAGGGCTTTGTTTTTTTTGTTATGTGAACAACAAAAAGACATTGCTCTTGCACAATGTTTTGGTGATTAGTATGCATAAAAGTACTAACGTTCATGTACCCATATACATTTGCTGGCACAGTTTGTGCTTATTTCCACTAAAAGTCAGAAAATAGAAAAATGAACACTTATTTTTCCCCACAAGCTTACTTCTACCCATTGTGCAGATTAGAGAGAGTATTGTAATTTATTTCATGGTTTTTTGTTGTTTTGGTTTGGGTTTTTTTTATGAAGCCCTTTTTTCAGTACAGAAAACTATGTCTTTGAGGGTTGTTTTTTGTTTAATGCAGGAATTTTTACTTATACAATCTGCACAGAAAGAAAGCTTCAGGAGAAAAAGGAGTTGTTTCAATGTGTAACACATGATAGAAAAAATGCATTTGCCAAAATTGTGCCCCTGGGAGAAAGACACATTCGCCATAAAATGAGGACAGGGGATGAAGGATTTGTTTTCCTCTGCAGAGGAGACACATATGAGGTACAGATTAATATGCTGACTAATGCAGTTAGAAGTAAATATTGAATGACTTCTGCATTTCCAGAGCACACTGCCAGTTCTCCAGTCTGACCCTACCCTAAAAAACTAGCTGTGCTAGAGGTGCTATGTTATCCTTGTCACTGAAGAAAAAGAATTTATGCACAGAAGAGGGCACCAGTTTCCTACCCATATATTTATCCAACCTCTCACATAAGCTTACAGTAGGGGTTATATCAGAACATAGATGGCAGCCAGGAGTCAAAACATTTGAGTCTACGAGTTGTTGTTGTCTCAGCTAAAGTTCATGCCCACTCTTTTGACACAGTTAATTTTGTCTTCTTGTAGCAAAAGCAGTTAGTCATGGCTCCCCGTCATCAGAAAGTTCAGTTACTAAACTGAAAATACTTTTTTATTTCCATTCAGTGTGCAAATTCAGTGGTTTAGCCACCTGATTTCTCACCCATAACATATATGTGTTTTGTATACAAGTAGACAAGTTTTTAAGATGCTTGGCTCATGCCAAGCTGGCTATCCCTGCCCAATTTCACACTCTGCTTATCTAGCCACACAGACACTGATGACTGTTCTTTACTGTATTTCTTACTTCAAAAAAGAAGCATTGAATAACCTAAACAAGATAGAGGGGAAGTTGAAATATAAACAGGACTGCCCAACCTGTCTAATTTTTTGCATGTCAAAATGGTTTCTAATAAGGATTTCTCTGTAGGATAAATGAACTATTGGAAAAGAAGTCTTTCCAGAACAACAGCTTACCTGATCCAAAGAAATAGTGTGGTCTTTCTCACCAAAAATGAAAAACGTGGGATTTAGTAAACTGTATCTTTCTTCAGAGTCTCTAACTATTCCTATAATGTTTTGAGAAACAGTCAATTAGTGAGGTTACTGCAAGGTAAATAGTAAATTTAAAAAGAACATTTCTATTTAAGTTTACTCATTAGGTACATTACTTAGATCAGGACGCTGGATATGTGGATGGAGAATAAGCATTTGGAAAGCATATTTCCCTGCTCTCCTGAAGCAAGGAATGATTTTTTTTTTGTTGTTTACAGTATGCTTAATATTTTTATACCAATACAGCTTATTGCTGAAATAACCATAATTAAAATCTGCAACTCACCTTTGAGTTGAGTATTTACAGAAATTGTTACAAAGCAATAAGTAGAATTACAAACTAAGCATAGTCATGTGAACCCAAGTAAGTTTTCATGTGTTCTACACTACCATAGAGGGACACCCCAGCGGTTAATTGAGGATTTTTCAGCATCAAGTGATGTACTGCCATTCCACCCCAGGAAAACCCAACGATACCAATCTTCTTTGCACCGCATTGTTCCTTTAGATACTTCAAGACAACATCAGCTTCCCTAAGATATATAAAGAAAAGTAAACTAAGGAATCTATTGCAGAACCAATACTTGACAATTTAAGAAGTAAATAAAAAGACATATATGGTATTTTTTTCTGTATCTGCACCTTCAGTCGTTTAAAACAGAGATTACTTTAAAAAGCACATTTCCGGCTAGAGCAGTAGATTCTATTATTAAATGAGAGTTAACATCTCTGGTCCTAGTTTAGGGAAGTACAGGTGTAGGCACTTAAATACTTACCTGAATTGTCACCTGTTCCTTTGTTTTCAAAATTAGTAAATTTTTATTTGAATCACTTTGTCTAGGACAGGACAACTAAAGACAAGACATATCTGCAAGTAGAACAACATCTTGCATTATGGACTGTAGGAATAGATAAGCTTCACTGTACTATCTCTACAGAGTTCACCTATTTAGATAAAGACTTTTCCTGTCATTCCTGTTACATGAGTTAATACTAAAATATCTTACCAAGCCCACATGCAAGAATGTTATGCTAAAATGGCAATTACTCAAATTACATTGTCAGTAATTACAATGTTTAAAAAAATAACTTTTGCATGAGGTGCAATTAAAAAAAAAGAAAAATATTTTTATTGTAGGTGAGAACAATTTTTTTTTTAATTGCTAACTTCTTCAATAATTTTATCTTTTTCATTACCTACAGAGTTTTAAATTAAGTTTAAATGCAGAGTCCATAAACTATTAACTGAATTTTCAAACATTAGGTAGAGTTGTATGGTCATTCAGGTTTGGTTAGTCTGACCAAAAAAAAACCCAGTATGACAGTGACATGAAGAGGACATTGTGTCCTAGGCCTGTGGCCATGCTCTCTCACATTTGGTTTGTTTGAAAGGATACTAAGAAAGCCATGGATATGTTGGGTTCCATGTTCTCTGAAAGAACAATGGATCTGAACTGGAATGTTCACCTACAAGTGATCCCTCAGAAGACAGCAAAGGCATGTCCTGAGATCTTAATTTTTAAAGACAGCGCCCACATATCTGCTTCTCTTTGAAACAGGATTTTTTTACAGTTGTTAGCCATTTGTCTTTTCAAAAAAATTGGTCACAGCTTCTGGAATTATATGGTCAAAAACTTTGCTGAGAGACACTGAAGATAGACTGTGGCTGCTGAAAGTCTGGACAGGGTCAGAAGAATACTTGTGGCTTGCAGGATGGTAGCTGAGTAATAGGGTGTCACTATTGCCTCACTATCTGAAGTTTCGAGCTGTGGTGAGAGATGCTGAAGAAACAGCAATGTCTCCCATAATTCAGGGAAGCCTTGTTACAGGCCCTGTTAGGTTATACAGATAATGATCCCTCTATTTCACATTGAAAAAATAGTACAGTTGATCAGATATATCTTTGGTTTTGGTCAGTCTGGCAAATTTTTATGTAGCGCTGCTCAGGAGAATGTCATCGGTACCTATCATAATCTGCAAAGCAGAAAGCAAGATGGGCATGTGACAACTGGCAGATAACATCTGCAATTGTAGAAGAATTTTCCTCTTCATCTCGAGGAACTGAGTGCAGAATCAGCACTTGTGGGTGAGAGTGCTGGGTATTTCGTAGCCTGTGAAACACTGTGAACCTGTGTGGCCAGTATAACATAATCAGAAAAGGGCTCAGGAAAAAGAAGATGGGGACAGTAAGCAGAGTGATGGGCAGAGCAGATAATCCTTTTCAAATCCCTGCCAAGACAGTGCCCAGGACCACAGAAGAATCACCCAGAACAAGAAACTGTGGTTGTTCAGCCAACTTGCCCTGCTGTGAGGTGCCATTTCTAATATTTAATATAAATTCTCCTTGTTTGCTAGATCCTTTGAAAAGTTCAAGTACAAATATGTATCTTACTTGTCTACTTTCATAGGATCATGATTTTTCATCCAGTCAGGAAAGTCAGCCCAGTGATCTATAGATGTCCAGGGTTTTGTTCCCTTGAAGAAGTCTGGGCAGATGGTTCTGTGTGAGATATGGAATTCAGTCAATTTTCATTAAAACTGTGGATGTCTAAATGTCTCCTATTATCTTCTAGTCCAGAGTACACATCTACACGATCACTGTCTGAATCGTGTTTTATTCATCCTATTCTGGTAATCAGCTAGCTAAAAGTATATGTCTTTGTATGGAAAACAAAGTCATAAATTGTTTCCTGATTATTTCCTTAGACACACTTAATACAAAAATAAAGGGATTAAACAAACCTCCTGATTCTATATAAACACATATATACCTCTTTGCTGTTACAAGCTAAAGCAAATGTTCAAAAGGTTTGGTTCTGAAAAGCTTATGCAACTTAAAATAGATACCACTGTTTCTCTTTGGATCACCCATGCTGCTTCATAAGCACAAACACAGGCACTTTAAGACTCCTTGTGCCTTTGTGTTTAGGTAGCCATTTTTCCTGGGTCAGTTTTAGTACCTTTGGCGGCTCCATGGAAATATTTTGTCAATTTTCTTTTTTATTTGCTCAGACTGAAGTGGTATGGCTGTCTTATGTGTATTGGAAACATCATATGCTATGCCTAGCTTGGAGCTTGGTGATATATCAATGCATTTAAGGGGAAGATAGGAAAGAAAGTTGCTTACATATATCCATGACCTGCCATCAAATCAACTATGTATCTAATGTCTGGGAACTGCCATCCAAATACATCATGAACCACAATCACAGCTTTGTCCGTGGAAAAAGATGGTCTACAAACATATGCTTTAAGGTACTCAATTTGTACTTCATGGCCAAGGCACCCATAGTGAGACCTTTCTCCTGTATTATATAGAAAAGGATCAGCCATTTGAAAACCTAAAAAAAAAAAAAAAAAAAGAACAAAAAATTTAGCAAGAATGTAAAATATGGTCTTCTGAAAGTAGTTTAATAACTTCTGTAAATAACATTGACATACTTCTATGAAAAGAGAAAATAGAAAAAAGCAAAAGCAATGTTCAGTGCAGAATGTATCTTCGTCTATTATGTTATTAAGCTGAGAATAAAGGGAAATACCAAAATCAAAGTTATCAAACTACAAACAACCTGGACATGTAGGTCTTGACACTTATGTCACATTTGTTTTGCTGCCATGTGGCTCTGGTGTGAAGCACAGTGGCTTCTAATGTCACTGTCTCCTGGGGCATGGGGCCATCATGCATGTCTTCATGGGGAATCCTATGCTGGTTCCTCTGAATTATTTGCAAGGACCACAGCACCCAACTGCTGCATTGAAGTGTAGTGTTCAGTGCTTCTCTTGGTGCTGGTGCCTGGTAGCTCATCTGTGCTTTCTGCAGCAGCATCACAGCTCTTCTGGGAGCAGGAGTACTGAGCACAGTTAGTGAGGAGCTGCAGTATGGATTCGTAAACTACTTTCCAGTGCCATGTGCCCCTGTGCCCTTGAAAGGGATTGCAAGAAAACAAGCTTATGTGCAAGCCTCATTCAGAATATTTGAGAGTGTATGGTTTTGTCCCTTCTGCAAAAGTAGCAATTAGAGACAATGAGCCAGTAGATGTACTAGACAGATTAAAGTCAAAAGTTGTTCTGACTCTCTGTGTCAGGAGCTTGGAATGGACTCTGTGCAAAAAGTAGATTGTGATCCTGTAATTAAAAGTGGTGTTACAATGCATCTATAATTAAGTCTGCAGGGGCAGTGATAATAGTAACACTTCCTAGCCATGTACGGACTTGGTACTGACTTTGAAACTGTCCTTGGGCGTGCAGTACACAAGCACATACACTATGACTGTCTCCACTTCATCATTTCTACATCAACCTGTTCTTTTAGTTTGAATTGATGTCGGAGTCCAGAGCATCCCTTTGGCTGCTCTGGATGCCTTGAGACCCTGGCAGGGGGCTCAGGGACCTTGGCAACAAGTCAAAAACACCTGTGGCTTCGATTTTAGCCCATGGGAGAGGCTGCCAGCCTTATATGAGGAATTACAAGCCAAAAGGGTTCGAGTAGTGTAATAAGGGAATTGACACAGGGTAAAAAAGTAGAATTTTGGGGTTTTTTAGAATGTAATTCAGGGGTACAGGATGGAGGAATCTGGGCATGGCCTAGCCTTTTCTTCCTTCTTCTTGTCCTCCATGTCTTGGTGTGGTAGTGACACTTTTCTATTGGTCTAGGATAGGGACACACTGTCCAACATAGATTTTAGGTATTGGTACGGGAACTGTAAACATGGTATACATAATTTTGAGTATATAATGTGGGAGATGCTCGGCACTCGGGCCAGACTGCCATGGCTTCTGTACTAGGTGGACCTCAGCAGGTCAAAGAGAAACTATTATAGATAAGAA
This sequence comes from Vidua macroura, assembly GCF_024509145.1. Lineage (NCBI taxonomy): Eukaryota > Metazoa > Chordata > Aves > Passeriformes > Viduidae > Vidua > Vidua macroura. The sequence continues at coordinate 82,441,660 of NC_071571.1, read as the reverse complement.
GAAATAAACAACCTTGAAAACTCAGCTTCACACATTACAGACCTTTCCTTTGGCTGCCGGGCTAGGGAAAAAAGGACTTTCACATTGTTGGGGTCTTGCCAACACTACCCTGACACACTATAACATGTACTTCATAAAAATATCTAATCTTCATGGAAGAGCAACAAATTCCCATAAAAATACATGCCTTCCTCATTAACTAGAGCAGCAGAGGGCTACATTTCACAGAGTAATGGGAAATTTTGCACAGGCAATATGGACACATTTGGAACCATGGTATGGACAGACTGAAGAACAGAGAGTTGGTGCCACAGAGACTCACTGCTTGCTTATGCCCTTCCCACAACACTTCCCAGTTTGCATGATTCACTCTGGCTTAATAAAAGGATCCATATTTTATATGCATTTAGACTGTTTTATACCCAAGATAACCCAAATTTTACTGCTTTATACCCAAAATACACCTCCCCAATGCTTAGTGCAGATACACTGTTCTTCCCCGTTCTCTCCCAACCTGGAGCTGCTGTCACCAGATCTGGCAGGGCCAGGATTGAGTTTGAGCAAATATGCTTGATTACAACCATAACCCTTGTGTAGACATACAGGAACTGGGCAGACATGGCTTTACTGCTCTAATCAAGCTCATTCAGATAAATCCATGAGATGGATGATCTCTCATCATCATAATAATCCTCAGTGCTGATAACTGAGAATTGATTACATGTGTTAATTTTCATCCCACCTTTCTCAACATCTGTCAGGCTTGGTTCTAGGAAGCACAAAGTAGTCTGATCTTCAGGATTTAGACCTGCATTGTTTTGGCATTATATGAAAGTGGAAGGCGTGTTACACATGGGATATTATCTCCTAGTTTAAGCCCCCCATAATGCTTGAAATGCCTGAAAATGCTTGAGAGAGGTCTGTTCATACAAAAGTGCTTCCTACCTCTCTTTTTATAACCTAAGATGAATGATCTTGTTGCAGTACAGGAGGCTGCCTGGAGAAGCTGCAGGTACTCCCAAAGATAGCTAACACTGCTGCCTATTGAGATGGCAGCCACAGTCTTACTCCACTGCGGTATTTTGTTCAGAAGGGCACAACCTGTGGTGTCCCCTTCAAGGAAGTGTTGTTTAGGAGGCACTAAGCTCTGCAATAGTTGTGAACCAGCCTACTCCCTATCCATTGATTGCTTCCCAGAAACCCTCTTTGGCCTGTGCTGACTGAGGCCAGGCCAGCTGGCTCCTTTCCAGGCACCAGGCAGTGGAGAACGTTAGTAAATACTCAGCCACGCCTGAACTGCTTAGAAGTTTGATGAGATCCTGTTCAGTCAGAAGATTTATTTACTCCCGCCTGCTTTGTCCTACGCAATGTGGTGTGGCAAAGCAACACGCCAGGATATTTCCTACTTTTCCAGTCTCACTTCATTCCCTCTTCCCACCAATTTCATCCATTACACTTTTCCTTTTCCCGCTTTCCCCATGGCACAGTTCCAAGCCGGCAGCATCTCGCCTTTATATCCCGCTCTGCATCACTGCGCTGCAGCACAGAAGAGATGCAGGGCCTGCTGGGAACAGGGGGAAAAGTTACTGCTGCTAATGGGAAGCACAGATATTGATGAGTCTTGTGACATCCTACTGCTCCCTAAGAGAAAGGCTTCTTAGACCTTCTCCTTCTCTCTAGTGGTCTTGCCCTTCCTTGGGTGTCATGATATCATTCAGCTTTCATGCAAGTAGGATAAAAACTGAGGAGAGTTATTTATACAACACAAAGGTGGGCTCCACAAAAGGTGGTAGGACAGACACAAACTAATACATTTCTAGGAGCAACAAATCACATAGTTATATTCTGCTGAATCTTAGATTTCATCAGGAAAAAACAAATCTCTACTTGAAAAGTGAGGTTAAAAATATTTTTTAAAACAATCAGGTTAAACAGAGGCAAAGATCCTGCTAAGGACAATCTCCATGTCTCAGAAAGTGAGTATGAGCACGTGATCTCAAAGTGCTGTGCTGTTTGGCAGAACCTTGGACTACTGATGCCAAGATGTGACATCTTTGCCCTTTTCCCGGGTCGAGCGATAACATTTTAAGCTACAGCAGCATTTCATTTCAATGCTAAGAGCTCATTGGACCACACAAGGAAAAGAATGAAAATTCATTACCATAAGGGTGAAAAAAATTTATGGTCCTTTAATGTGAACTTGATACTTGATGAACAGAACTATTGCTGTACCACAGTTTGTAACAAGGACTCAAAATGAAATTTAGCCTTTCCCAAAGTTGACAGCTTTTATCTTCATCTTATCTGCCCCTTGATACTTGTATTTGTGCATTTTTTTACTGAAACCAAAATAATAGTCTCTCTTTAAATGAGTAGATTTTGCTGATTGTTTCATGCCTTTTCAAAGAGCTATATCTACTTGCTTAGCAATTTCAGATTTTCCCTTTCAGCATAGGTAAAAGTAGTTATCCTTTTCTGCTGTCAACTCAGTCTGCATGGACCAGTTTGCCCTCACATACCTGGAGTGCAGGATCCTGCTTCAGCCCAGCTCACTTCTTCTGCTCAGTGAGATACCAGCTAGATTTCTCTAAACAGAAAAAGAAGAAAACCAGTTCTTGGTGACAGTTTTGCTCCTGGTGCTGCCCATCCAGTTTTCAGGTGCTCTTCAGCTCTTCTGCAGATTTTGGGATTGGGAAGTGAGGAGGAGAGGCTTCACTCAAGAGTCATCCCGAACGGAAGGGGTGGGGACAGATCATGCAGAGAGGCAGTCTGCAGCGGCCTCCACATCAGTTGCCTTTTCTCCACCTTTCATTTATTTGTTATCTGAGGCATTTAGAAGGAAAGATGCACCGAAGCACTGTAATACACTATGATGTGTGTGATGCAGACATTTAAGACACTGCAGAGGCTTTAGACTTCAGTATGTATAACTGAGACATTTAGTATCAGTGGTGTGTTTGCTGATGCATTTTCTTGAAGAATATTCATATACTTTCTTAACTATAATAAATGTCATTAATGAAATTTGAAGTGAATTAAGATTAATCTGTCCTGGCAAACTTGCAGCTTAAAAAACTTACTAAGTCTCCCTAGCACACACATTAAACATATTACAACCACACCCATAAGTATTCTCAACAAGTCAAAAAGTGTTCCAGGTTATTTGTGATTAGACTTGCATTTGACAAGCAAGAAAGGCTTGAGTCTGTGGTGGCTTGTTTAAATTTTCCATTCCTATTTCCACAGTGGCACTGTATGCAAGGAACATTAACTTAGCCCTCATTCTGACATACACTCATTTTCTCTGTGTGTACACATGGGCTGGATGTGTGTGCAGGTTGGAGGGTGGGGGGTATGCAAACAAGAGACAAAAGAGCTCAAAGAAAATTATAATGTAATTTCATTACAAAGGTCAGTAAAGAAATTTTTATTCTTGGTGTAGATGACAAACAAATTCACCAGTCATCCAGTAGATGCTCAGGAGTACTCTGTGAGGTGGGGACCATAATCTGAGGATTATGTTGAACAGGTGATAGATGGACTCAGTTCACCAAACTTCAGACATTTACAATGATGATGTCTTCATGTCAGCAAGATGTCTACACTCCCACAGTGTCATCAATATTTAGAGTATGACTCAGACTCCATGGGTGTCTTTTTTTGAATGAAAATAGGTAGTCCCCTAGATGACCCAACTAGTGCAATAAGATTGCTGTGCTGAGTGCATAATAACCCAGACACAATGAGTCCTACCTCTCTGTGCTGTGAGACCTTCACACAACTCAAAATTAAGGTTTGTCATGACCAGAAAGAGGGTGTTTGTCCTGTTACACCTGTCAGTAGATTTGCACATCAGGATTGTACAAGAAACCATTAAAAAGATTGCTTGTGTTGCAAGGGAGGGAGTGGGGAGACTTGACTGAAAATATCTGGTTTGTACTTTGATATTAATGGCACCTTGCTTGACCTTGTGTAACACCACCCAGGTGGGTGTCTTGTACTCAGATCCACAAGACTGAAGTATTGTCTTCCTACCTTGCCCCCACAGAACGTGGATTAATCCAAGCTGCAGTCCCCTGGAACAGACTGGGCCAGCAGAAGCTGTGTACCTGATCCCACATGCATCTCATGACTGTAAATCCTGTCCTGGTGCACAGCCTTGGGAGGTGGTTAGGGTAAAAGGAGAGCAAAGGATTCACTTTGCTCTAATGCAAGCCTTTGCCTGCACACAGTGTTTATGTTTGACCTGCAAACCCTCTATCATTCAGATCTCTCATACTTGATGAGACTGTCTTTTTCCCTGTAAGATACAATCACCTATGTAATGGACTCAGGATTATGCAGATCATTGCATCCATGAACTTCCTACAGTCTCAAGAAAATTATGTATTTAATTTTTTATGCCTGCTGTGAACATCTTTATTTTTAGGGTTAAAAAAAAAAAAGGAAGAAGACACATAACTGAGTTGGAATGAGCACAATGGATTTACTTGTTCAAACACACAGTGGTGGAATTTCTCATTTACCTGAGACACACAGCTGGTTTTTGGCTGGTTTGACTTCTTTTGCTCCTTAAGACTTGCACTGATACTTCTCCAACTGCTCCTCCTGGTTTTATAGAAATGGGCATATAATAAAGCCCAAAAGTTAACCATCAACAGCTGTTGGCTGCAATTTTAGTTGTATGTCAATAAAAGAAACAAGATCCTAGGACACGCAAGCCTGCTGCCCTGAGGCAAAATAGAAAGGTATTCTCTCCCAGATGACTACTGATATCTAAAAACCCAGATAGGCAGGTACTCTGGTGGCATCTAGTGCAGAAGTGATACACTCAGATGGAGAAACCAATAAGCAGGCTTAAACATGCCCAATCTACAGTCACCCCGTACAGTATTTGGAGTGCTGCTGGTAACAACAGACTCGCCAGAAAGCTGAAATCATTACAAATGTTGTATTTATGTTGTGAAGAAACCTGTTCAAAACATGTCTGTTGAGTGACAGGGTTGCAGCCTAGAGGACGCAGACAAGGCAAGAGGGACAGCAGGGCTCCCCTCTCCTCTTGCACAGTGCCAGCCAGCAACAGCAGCCTTCATAAGAGGTTACCACTGCCCAGGTATCTTGTGAGGAGTGGGTGGGGAAGCTCCTGGGAAGGACCACAGCAGAGGCACAGTGGGATGGAGTCAAAATGCAGCTCTGCGGAGCCAGCTGTAATGCCACTGGGGACTCTGTACCCAACATCTGCCTCCACAGCAAGAGAAATCCTTTTGGATTTGGGTCTCTTCAAGGGGGGAGCATAGCTATTCCTTCTAATAAAGCTTCACTAAAAGAACAGCCTTGCTAGTGAGCTTGTAATTTGGAGCTTTGTTTGATGCTTTTTTTTTTTCCTGAATGTTAACTCAATTCCTTTCCCTCCATCCAGTAAAATGTTTTTTAATTAAAGATATCTACTGAGTCATCACGTGGGAGGAAAGAAATATCTTTTAACAAATCTGATTGAATACTCCAGGTCTCTGTTTTGGGTGTCCAGTCAGAGTTTGAATAAAGACCCTTGGAAATCAGGCCAGCTCTTCTCATTGCAAATCAAGGCTTGGCAGGAGGTTTACATGTACAGATACCTTCTTTATCATCAGTGAGAACTAGTCTTACACTTACGATTTTGTTCTTTACCATTTACCTAGCATGGTACTCTGGAGCTGCCAGCTGCCTTTGCCTGGAGCACTATAAAAATTCTCACAGAAATCCTCTGATTTGGTTAGTAGTGAGCTGTATCCCCACTCTTTCCCATGCTTTCCCATGTGTCTAAGAAGAAAGGCTCCGAAGTCTGTCCTCTGTGGGAGTGAGTGACCTTATCTGCTCCATCTGGTGCATCATTGGCAGGCATGACCGTGTTCCCTGCACTGATCAGAGCACCCGCTGCTCCTCACAGGGCACCAGGACCAGGGTGATTGCTGCTTCTTCACCATAAATCTTCTCATCTCTCACCATGCTTCCACTCCCTTGTGATTTTATTTGATGCTAAAATATAATAGGTTCAATCTGTCATCATCTCTCCTTTTGGCCATCTCCCCATTGCATCCGCCCCTTCTTCCTCCTCTTCCACTCTGTTCCATTTATGTAAGTTATTTGAAGCCACTGGTTTCAATTGGTTTCTGGTTATCCCTTTCAATGTTCCAGGGTTTTATGTTCTGGGGTAGGCTAGGGTCAGCTCTCAAAGTATACAAGTACTTATCAACCTAAAATCAATATTATGACTTTCTCCACAGGCACAGAAGGATGATCTGCAAGCTATAGTTTCCCATAGGTATGCATCTAGCTTGTGATGTAGAATTGGTTGACCCAACAGCTTCTGGGTTTCTTACGCCTGTCTTGGATTAAGTTTTACTTAAAAACAAATTGCGAATGTTTATTCTCAAATTTTCTATTTTTCCTGAAAGAGTTTGTGGGATTTCAGAGGGTGTGCATTCTGAACTTTATAGAAATTGGGTGGAGTATTTTAATTATGCTAAGCAATAACAGGAAATCTATTCTAATGTTGTGGGTGACATGCAAGGAGGGGTATTAAAATTACTTATCACTGTCCAGTTGCTCTTCACTTTATTAAGGAACACTCACTTTCAATGGAATTTCAGCACAAGGCAAATTATTCCAAATAATAATGAATATTAATAACAGTATGCAGGGAGAATACTACATTCTGGAACAATGGCTCAAAAATAGGTACCCCAGATCAAAGGTGGCATCTGTTTTTCACTGAACACTATAAATGCAGACATGAGCAAGACAATAAAATTAAGAGTCCATGGACAATTGCATGGATTTCCTTCTCTAAAAATCTAAGCATCTATTTTGTGCATGATTTAATAATATGTCTATTGTGTTTTTCTTACCAAATATTTTGTCTTCTCCTCTAAAATAACAAAAATTTGAAATCCAGTAATTACTAAAAAACACTTTTTTTTTCAGTTATCCACCACTCAGAGTATTAGTTTCAATGATTAATTAATTCAATGTGTTTAGTCATTGAAACAGAATTTTATATCCAGGGTTTTTCCCATAAAAAGACATATATTTGATCAGTTTTATTCTATGATACAGGTCCTTTTATTTTTTTTTTTTTCTGTTCCTTTATTTGGTATGTGTTATCTCATACAAAACTCATCTAATGCTCATTTTATATTTCAGGAACTTCCTGGGATTAATCAGATGGAAGGAAATGATTTTGTTTCCTTGTAATTGAGGCCATATTTGCACTGAGATGTAAATACTGTTTCAATCTTCAATACAAATAAGCTGTCCTTGTGCCCACAGAATTTATCTTAATTTTCAGAAGAGGCAACTTTCATGTGTAGAAAGATGACTTCTCCTCTATAAACTCCCAGTGTGCACTTGAACAGCTTCATTTGGCTGAGATTTTCCAAGACATCCTTCCTAAAGCCAAGAGGACCCCAAAATTTCCACCTGCATATGATCCCCTACAGGTTATACATCTTTCAGTTTAACCTTTAGGGTTTTTTTTCCCTAACTGGAGAAAGGAAAACCATCAGGTTTTCATTGTTCAACAATCAGTGATGGCTACTATCACAAAATATTGAACAAATCTGGCATAAATTACTATACTAATCAGTGTTTTAAACTCCAAAACTTTAAACAGAGTGCTAGGAAAAAACTTTTACCCATGTTTGCTCGACTTTAAAAGTCCTGTTTTGCAAATATGTCTATGCATTAGTAATCTTGGAATGTATCCAGATAGCTTTGGACTGTATCCCACAAAGTAATACAGATGCCCAAGTGCAACATCAAAGCAACAAGTTTAAAGAAAGTATATTTAAGAGTTTCTAATTATATAACAATAATTACCATACGTAATTCAGAGAATAATTACCATACGTAATTCAGAGCAATCAAGGGGCTTTATTAAATATGTTTGCAGAGAGCACCTGTCTCACCCTTTTTCTAAAATGAGATAATGAACTTTGCCCCAGCAGAAAAAAAAAATTACATTTTGGTTTAACCCTGCAAATGCTTGAGACTGTGCTGGAACTATTCTAAGTCTGTGCCAGTTGAACAAAATGAGTTTCTAAGACTCCCTGAACTGCTGTAAACATGCAAGGGGGCATCTCAGAACACAAAAGGGGTCCAGGCAGGAAGGGGCCAGCCCCCCATGTGAATGCTGACCTGCACTGCCCCGTGCATGTACAGCAAGGCACACAGGCAATGTGCACCTCATGTGGAAGTGAGCCCTTGGGCCAGGTACGCCAAGCAGACTGCAGTCACTGCCCACCCAGCAGGTTCAGATGCTTGTGGCATCAAATATCATGGTGTGGAGGAGGTTCTCTTCCCCTGCTCACCTGGACAGTTCAAACATTTGCTAGTGCTGTGTGTGCCGAAGCAGGTGTGCCAAGAGTGAACTCCCAGGCTTGCTCTTCCACAGCTTGGTTGTGAACTAGCGAGTTTCAAACTGGATGCTACAGCAAGTAGCATCATGAGCTTAAGCAGAAAACTCAACATAAGCTTAAGCAGGAAACTCAAGGCCTGATCAGATTTGCTCTAAAGGGTTGAGATTGGCACTTCCAGACTTCACAATTTCCAGCATGCTGCTTCTTTCTGGTCTGAAATTGAATCTCAGTTTCCTGATAGACCCACAATGAGATCACGGAGAGCTGAGGTGTTATAGGCCATGAGACAAAAAGCTTATTCAATCCTTTACAAGGTTCAACATTAAGGTGCTTTGGTTTTCTCTTTGTTCCCTGGAAGCTGCAGAGATGATAGCCTGTCTTTACTTGACACGGCAGGTACCATAAGGCAGATTTCTTATAAATGCCTGCCTTGAGCTGCAGTTTAGACCTCAGGACAAGCTCAGGTGTTCATTACAGCCTGTTCTCCTGGTTCAGGGGGAAAAACCAATCCAAACCCTAAGCCTCAAGCTGAAATCAAATCCCCAGTCACCTGCCTCTTCAAAGGGAAATTAGTCATCTTCTCTGCAGAAGGAATTCATTAATGTCTCTACCATCACATACTACATGGTGTGTCTCCACCATCTCATGAGTGATAGACTAGCATTCATGGGAAGCATTTGTCTGAATGTCCATACAAAATATAAAACTCAGATATAAAGCAGGTGGGAATGAGGTTGTGAGAGGAAGTCTTGGACAGGCTGGTTCTGAAAGAAGGACCCAAGACTTTCTACCTAAGACATGCCCTCAGTGTAGACCTGGAGATTTAACATAAATATGCTGGGTCAGAGATCTGTGCTCGAGCTACTGCTCCGCCATGCACATTTGTGCAGAAACTGCCATACCCACATGGCAGTTTTTTCGCTTCTGTCTTCTCTGGAAGACTCTGTCTTGGTACAGCCACTTCTGGTTTTATGTCAGCCAGAACCAGAAACCTGATTCCTCTCGTTCCAGTCAGATACCAGTACTACCAGCTATTCCAACACTCCCTCTCTGATTTTAAGCAGAAATTGCTGCCTGCTGAAGGTCTCTTCTCCAGAAATTTGTTCAAAGGTGTCACCAAAACTGAATTTTGACTATGTGGATTTTTCTGATGTTGCATATTCATCCTAAAATAATCACATCTAGGTCATTTCAATTCCTCAAGAGTTAAACCCCATGATTTAACTGAGCACAACCATTGCTGTATGTTATTCAACAATTGTGAAAAGTTCTTTCCTGTGAGAAAGACATAAATGCCAATGTTTTCAAACTTAAACGTCTGAGAGCTAAATTAATTTCCAAGGACAATTACATATGTGAATTGAGAGAAAACAGTAAGCATGGCCTGACTCAGGAGAACAGCAGTGAAACTGCACACTCCTCAATGAACTTGTAAATTATTTCTGTAAGCAGAAAATCAGAAATTAAAGAGGCTCCTTCTTGGTGTGGTAATTAAGGCTCTTGGTTACCATGCAAGATGCTGTTATAATAAAGGTTTGTGAAGAGGCCTATTTTTGTTTCCTGCTTTGATGGGATAAAAAAATTTTGTGAAGTTTGGGAAACAACTGGCATCGCTAAATGCAATCTAGATCTTGCACGTTTCACCTGGGTACACTTCAAAGTAATATTTGCTGTGTTTATGTTCATCTTTCAGGCAGCTGAACTACTGGCAGTTGTGTTGATTACTCCTGGAAACCTCCCAGAGAATCAGCAAACTTCTTTAATAGGTTGTTCAGAATTCTTCATGTTCTTTAGGTATGGTATCTTTTCAAGGAATTCTTCTTTCAAGCTGAAAATCAACAACTATAACCTCCTCATCACTCTTGTAACTTTCTTTACTCTTTTACTAAATGACTCTCCATTAAATGGCTCTCTGTTTTTATTAAATACATATTTTACAAAGAAGAAATACAATTTTTCTGATTTTTATTATGAAAGCAAGAAATATATGGAGTTTTCCAGTTTGTTATCTCCAGATTTAAAAAAGCACGAACATGACTGGGATGCTGAAGAAGAAACCATGTTCAAGTCAAGCTCAGAAGAGCCAAGTCACTACAGGTCCCAGTCCTACAACACAGAGCACTTGCCCAAGGTCCCAGTGATTTTATTCCCTGGGCTTCAGGGGGAGCTTTGATTTGTTTGTAAGCACAGCACTAAATATATGTGGCAAATTTCTAAGGACAGTGGATCCAGGTGAGTGAGAACTTATAAATTTCAGCTTTCAACTTTCATTAAAATATAGTCATATTAAATAACTGAAAATAAGTAGGCAAAGAATCTTATTAAATATCTGTGATTATATATGATACTAAAGCATAGGACATTATTGCTCTGCATGTTATAAATATGGGTTTTCAAAAACAAAAAGAGATCTTTAATGTCTTCCTTCTCATGTGTCTTCAAGAGACAATCTAAATTCACACATCTTCGTGGTTGTGATAGCTGCTCTGGAATTGATTCCATATCCAAAATCTTCAAGCCAATCTGAAGCATGTTGCAGGTCTAAGAATATTTCAGATATAATCATTAAAGATGTGTTAACATAGATAAATCAGAGTATTTAACATAAGTACACACTTTCAACCCCAAGTTTTGGACTGCAGTGAGAAAATCTGTGGTAGAAAATCAAGCAGAAGCACTTCTTGATGTATAGATTTCCAACTCACCTACATTAACAGATCCTTATTGCTCAGATGAATTGGAGAGCTCTGGGTCAGCTCTCTTGGCCTCTCGGACTTGCTCCTATTATTGCAAGGTGCAGGCTGCTGGTGAGAACACATTGATTCACAAAGGCAGGCTGCCCCACAGGGCTGGGCTGACATGCTGCTGTCAGCTCCCATCCTTTATGTCCATGCTCACACAACAGGCTCCTTGCATGAGACCATTTGGTGTGTCAGTGCTGAAGCACTCTCGTACCCCTTCCTGCCCCCTGTCTCCTTCCTGGTGGAGAGATAAAGCATATCTCTTTCCTCTTGACTGTGGACAGGACATTTCAGCAGTTAGCATTTTGTGCAGAATTTCCCATATTTAGATCAAAAATTCACTGAGTGTCATTAGGCTGACAGTTACCCCTACCTGGGTCCTCATCAATAAGGCCAGCTTAGAAATTTCTGACGTGTTCTTCCCTACATCCCCCTGAATGGAGGGTTAAGGGCCAGTCCTTGGTATAGGAGCCGGGGCTCAAGGAGTGCAGCACTTTCTGCAGCTGAGTGGAGGCAGAGATCATCAGCCACTGTCACATCATCCCTGGGCTCCCAGGGAAAACCCTAAGTCCCCACATCTTTCTCGCAAACCACCTCCAGCCCCAGCTGAGCACAGGCAGTGACTAACCCGGGTCAAGGGACTCTGGCAGTCATGGGATGTGTTCTGGGGACTATACCAGTGAAGATACAGGAAGATATGGCAGCCTGAGGCAAGACAGCAGATTGGCAGCCCCTGGTGACTCAGTCATTCGGCTGCCACCAGTGCTAGTAGCAAGGTGCAGGGCAGGTGTGCAGGATGCTGTTGCAAATGTTGAAGGCTTTAGACACCTGGAAATGCCCTGGGGCCCCTCAAGTAAAAGTCCTCCTTAATCAGGTGGCAGCATTCAAGGCCATAAGTTTCCCAAAATCAGCAGCTGCTTGTTTGATGGCCCATCAAATGGGCAGGTGGCCCCATCTTGGGTGCAAGCTGCCATGGTTCCTGCCTGACTGGCCACTGCAGGCCCCAGAGGTGCTCCATCTCCTCTGCCACCTCCTTCTCAGGGTCCCCAAATTCCTCCTGGGCCTGGAGTAGAGGTGCCCTCTGGTGGCACCCTTGAAGCTCTGTCACCTCTCTGGATCGGTCCATGCTCCTGCTCCTCGTGTCCAGGTCCCTGTTCCAATGAGATTCTTTCAATGCACATTGCATAATTTTGCTGTAGGTTGAGATGAGGCTGACTGACCTGTAGTTCCCTGAATTCATTTGTTTTGCCTTGAAAATTGTTGTGACACTTCCCTTTTCCCTGTTTCCAAGGATCTCTCCCTATTACCATTTTTTTTACTTATAATCATGGAATGGTCTGGGTTGGAAGGAACTTTAAAGATTGTCTAGTTCCAATCCCCCCACCATAGGCAGGGATACCATTCACTAGAACAGGTTGCTCAGAACCCCATCCAGCCTGGCCTTGAACAACACTTCCAGGGTTGGACCATCAACATCTCCTCTGGGCAAATTTTTCTAGTCTTTCTCTTAGTCCCACTCACACTCCTCCCATCTTGCCCTGTTCACCTTGGCCATGCTATTCACCATGATCCTTTCCACCATGCATCTCTCTAGCTCCTGGCTGTTCTTCCTGCACTCTTGCATGGTAGCACCGCTGTCCACAGAAGAAACAGTATTTTCCCAGCTTCAGTGTACCCTCACTAGGAGTGAGTTTGAAGGAGAAAAAGAGTTGTCCATGAGCCTTTACTTTCACTGAAGCTACTATGAGGTTGAGGCCTCCCAAAGAACTCCCAGCCCTTTACTGTATAAAATTCTCGCCTGCCTTTCCATAGAATCAGGATCAAGAACTTGGCTCAACATGACCAGGAGTGTAAGGAAAGCAGAGATGAATCAATCCCCTCAAGAATCCATGAATAATCTGAAGACCCCTGATTTCCTTCCTGTAGAAGATCAGTAAAAGAAGAGGAGATTCTCTGGAGATCCAGAGAAAAATGAAAGAGAACCCAATTTGTCACCATGAATATGTAAGACCTTACTGGAAATTCTGGTACAAATTTCTGACAGCAATTTCTGCTCTCAGGGCTTATGTGATAATGAATCAGAAAAGACAGGCTCTCAGAAGACTTTTCCACCTTAAACAGTGAAAAATTCCATGCTGACTTTTAAAGTAGGAATTTTCCCAGATGTTCTCAATTGAAAAGTGCATATTCCAAACAAGGTTGTTCTCAGAAGCTGAATGGTGATACTGAATGCAACTGCTTAAATAGTCTTCAGACCTTCTGAGGACCAGGCCATCAGAATGAAATATCACTCACTGTCATTTCTCTGTGTGTTGTCATCTTTGTGAGATTACCCTTTCTTTGGCACCTCTAACCAGGCTGAGGCCACGGCAGAGGCCCATGTTACATGACTACACTAAAAAATTAGTCAAAAAAAAAAAAAGAGTATAATTGATACACAAAGGAGAGTGAAGAGAATGTACCTTTTGAGTAGTAAGCATGTTTGACATTCCATGTCAGTCATCCAACTGAAAATCTACTTCACTGAGCCAAGCATTTTTCTTAGACATCAACAGCATTAAGCGGTTTCTTCACTATATTCTTTGACCCTGCATTGAAGGCAGCACACACAGCAAATATATTCTTGTCATAGGGAAATGAGAAAAAGCTGGGGGTTATGCCCCATGATGCACATTCTCAGTGTGCAAGCTACTGTGAAGTGAAAGTCACCACAGAAATCAGACAACTTCACAAAACAGAGGTCATTGACTCTGATCAGCCTATAATAACTTTGACCTTTAGACCATACCTCACAAACATTTGAGGAAAAGTAATGACAAAGTTATTACAAATCTAAGCCCTTCTGTACTTGTTTCCTAGTCAGTGCTGCAGAAGCACAGGCAGTAACACAGGTGTTGTTACAGAACGTGTAACTATAGTGACTATGGGGATCACTCTCCCTAGCAGATACATTTTCTTTTTGGCAACACTCATGGTTTTAAATGAAGTAGAACTGAACCTTGCCCTGAGGAATTAAATTTAATTTGGTTGGCAGTCATAATGTTTAATAATGCCTGGAAGGTCATGATAAAGATTTTTGGCAAAATAAGACTGATTCTTCTAAATACAGAGGATAATCCCTAACTGCTGTCATCTGCAGGGATATTTTCACAGAATTTTAAAGACATGAGAACCAACATGTCCTCAGAAGCACTTATACGCAGTCACTTGACGATGGTAATGTTTCACACCATATCCTCTGTTACCAAGGAGATCAAAGTTCAAGAAGTAGGAAAAAAAAAATCTTTCTAATCTAATTACACAAATATCTAACTATCAAAAAGGTTCACTTGGACATGATGAAAGTGCTTTAGGTAAAGAACTGTATACTTCAAATGATATCACAGTTATTAGGAATGGGATATTCTGAAAGACCAATACAGCCTTTTTTGAATGCAGGAAGCCTCCACCAAGTAACCACAGCCACAGAGCTCTGAATCCCAAGTAGAGTAATAACAACCATTGGCTCCATTCTCAGCATGATGGCAGCATCCCAACCAAGCTGATAGGGCCTATGTTTTAAATAGGAAATCCACTGCAACACATGTGAAAAGATCCCTGTTGTGCTTAAGAAAAATAATTTGGTGAAGCACATTCTGCAGATCTTGAAAAGAGCCATGAAGTTCTGCAAATACTTCTTTACTCCATGGAAATGGTTTGTGTTAATTATCCAAGTATTGCTGAGGTTCTTAAAATCTAGACACATAAACAACCTTTTTTGTCTTTTCAGTCAGACTCATTAAACAGTAGCATCCTTTAGACTGAGTTTATTTACCTAATCTCTCACTTAAGATAGTAGTGGAAATAGTTTTTTTTTCTTGGTCGAAATGTTAATAATCCATAGAACAAACCCCAGTGCATAGCCAAGCATCTCCTCAGAAATAGTTTCTGAAATAAACAGGTCTGGAGCCTACGTCATGGCTGTGTCTGATGATGCTCAGCCATTTTGCCCATCTCTTAATTTCTGTTTGGTGCACATTTCATAGCATAAAACATGAACCACAAGTTACATATTCATTCAGGAAGTTTGACTCCTCCATTGGCTACCAATCATAGCCCAGGTTTAGTAAGAAGCAAGCACCAGCTGAAGGGAAACACATTGTTCAGTATTCCATATACTGAGGAGTACACTCCACGTACTGAGTTAGTATTTAGCGCCAGTGCAGCAGCCTGGGCCAATCTCCTGGTGCAGCAGCAAACACCATTGCATTCACAGTACATCTGAGAGCACTTCTCTCCATCTTCATTCCAGGAACCCATGGCCACAGCAGCTACCTACTGGTTAGGGATGGTTCAGGAGATGTCATAGCAGAGCAGCCACTGCCCTGGAAGCACGTGCTCTAAAGTCCCTGCAGCGCACAGGGAAGATCCAGGCTGGCAGTGTTTTTCACCATGTGTTTTTGTAGTCCACAGACCTCTGTGCTTTCTGATTGTGTCAGGCCAATTTTCTGTGGGCCATACTTTGTGCTACACACTAAAGAGCCTGTTCTGATGGTTTTTCTCCTGCCATGGAAGCTCTGGGCCTCCCTAGTGATGGTGCATCATTTAGGAACCAGATACATGTTCACTCCAAATACTGCTTGGTTTGTCAAGATAAGCTGACATACACTTGGTTTTACTTAAGATAATCCACTATGTTTTCCACATTTCTGCAACTTGCTGTTCATAACTAACTGAACCAATTTTGCAGTGAGAGTCAGGTGAGCAGCTGAGGGGAAAAAACTAGGACAGCACTGAAAAAAAAAAAAAAAAAACCAAACAACTGGTTAAGAAAATAAATGCATTTTGAAGTGTTCATCTACAGAAAAATTGAAAAGCAGTAGCTTTTATTGTTTGGTTTTTTCAATGCTCTGAACTTTCAAAATAACTAAAAGTGTAAGGGAATCATTTTTATGAAGCCATTTTAAAATGACAGGAAAGATGGAAATGTCACAGTACAAATGCTGGATAATTTTCATTTTGCAATTATTATTTTGCATTGTCTTAATAGAACTCTTGAATAAAAATGCATTATCTAAGCATTTAAGTCATGTAAAACCAAAACAAGACCATGTTGAAAAGATCCTTGTCTTTTTTTCTACTCTTTCTATCCACACTTATATGTATGCCTTTCCTTTTGCCATAACCTTCTGTTGTTTGGGGTTATATCTATTACTGTCTTCAGTTTACACCTGTACAATTACCATATTTCCTCCATTTTCTAGATAATAACTTATATGGATCAGAGACTTTGTTTTTTCAGCATATTTGTTCAGCGTCTGTTGGCAGCAATTCTTGACCTTGTTGAGAGTCAAAAGCTAGCAATAGCCTTCTAACGTCCTTCTTTACCAAAAATTAAAAGCTACTTAAGCCATGTGTATTTCTTATACAAAAAACACCTAACAGACAGATTAATAACACATTTGCCAAAAACACCAAGAAGGCTGAGAGATGCTAAATTTAATTTAACCTGCAATAACATACTATAGGTATTTTTTCTTACTGTTTAAAGTATAATAGTCTGCCTCCAACTCATGTTTACTGGTAAGCTATTTTATAGCACATACTGAAACACTAGGTATGAACAAAATTTTGGGATAAATTCTCTCTAAATGCTGAGAAGAGAGTACACATGTAACATTTGTTAGGTAATTTAAATGGCTGAACAGACAGATACAGACAGGAATGAAATTATTCACTGGCAACATACAGCCACTCCTTTCAAAAGCTTTAATTGAATTTAAAGAAGGCTACCATGAGAGACTGAAATTGGAGAATTATATACAATAATCTTGCCAGGATCTTTGAATGCAAATTATAATTTAGAGACTTTTATTGACATTTAATTTACATTTATCACAGCAGAGTAACAATGTTGTAATGAATAATGGTTGGTTACATGTTTGGGAAATAAAGAGTGGGAATTAGGAATATACTTGGAAATTGAAATTTCTTGGCTTTTTCTCCTGTTTCTTTCCATTGATTTCTCCTTGCTCTGACAAAATTAGTATTACAACATTTCCCACATCCTGAGTACTATGCTGACAGATTTTTAATAGGCCAAGATAATTTGCTGACACTGAGCAAAGTGAAGCTCAAAAATTAGCTTGTTGTTAAAGTAAACAGATTTTTTTTTTTAAGTTATAAGTGGGAATTTTTCTACCTTGCCTTTCAGAGAGGAGGGACACAGAAGAGCTGAGTATGACAATCTATCCCTAGTGTATTTATTGCAGGACTTTACTGTACTTATTCAGCCATTGGAGAGCCATAGGAAGCCTCCACTTTTTCCTTAATTTTTTTACTTATACAGGCCAGTATCATACACTACACCAGCTTGGAAAATGTAATTTTGAAGGAACTAACATGGCTACAGTTTAGGAAAATAGTTATAAAATTGCAAATTGGGTACCTGTCGCCTCTGCACTCTAAGTTCAGACTTGAACTACCAACCACTCTGCTGCTGACACGAAGCCCGAAGGCTGAATGCAAAGGATTTAATGATTGGCTGGACACAAAGGGTCATAAGGTAAAGAGAGCTGAGGGTTGCTACGACTCATTGATCAACCAGAGGGGTTGAAACAGCTGCCACAATGGAGCACTAAAGCAATGCACGCATACATTTCATCAGGATGGAATTCCTCTCTACCCTGAATAAAATTAAATTGTTTTCTTCCTTAACAATATTCCTGCCAACTCAGCAGAGCCCGAGCGACAGCTCTCAGCGCACATGGCGGAGTACAAAGTTTTACTGCGTGCTCCCCCTGCTATGTAGGGCAGCAAGAAATGGAAACATAAATGATTAAGCTAGGAGAGATTTTTGTGCTTTGCTGAGCGGTTTATTAGCTCTGTTGGAAAGCCCCAGGTCTGGAAGGCTCGGTGAGATTTGACGAACAGCACAGGTAACCCCTTGACACTGAGGAGGAGGACGGCTGTTTCCAGGGCTTACACATCCCTGATCTCTGGAACACTGACCCTCTCAAAATCTGGCCGACTTCACCTACGGATGCAGCGTTTCTCTCCACTTTGGAGTAGAATTTAGAACCGGTTTTGGCTACATTTTGTCCGACTCCCGTGCTCTTCCCCTGCCCGCCCGCTGCCCTCGGCACGGACCCGCCCGCTCCCGCCCGAGCGGCGGGGCCGGGCCCTGGCAGAGCTGCTGGGACAAGTGCTGGATCCTGAACCTGGGTCACAACAACCCCAGGCAGCGCTACAGGCTGGGGGAAGAGTGTCTGGAAAGCTGCCCATTGGAACCGGACCTGGGGGTGTTGGTCAACAGCTGGCTGAACATGAGCCAGCATGTGTCCGGGTGGCCAATGGCATCCTGGCTTGGATCAGGAGCAGTGCGGCCAGCAGGACGAGGGCAGTGATTGTCCCCCTGAACCCGGCACTGATGGGGCCACAACTCGAGTGCTGTGTCCAGCTCTGGGCCCCTCAGCTCAGGACATTGAGGTGCTGGAAAGTGTCCAGAGAAAAATAGCGAAGCCGGTGACTGGTCTGGAACACCAGTCCCCTGAGGAATGGCTGAGGCAGCTGGGTTGTTTAGCCTGGAGTAAAGGAGGCTCAGGGAAGGACATTATCTCCCTGTGCAACCACAGGAAAGGAGGTTGTAGCCGGCATCCTCTTCCCAGACAACTAGTGACAGGAAAGGGGACATAGTCACAAGATGCAGCAGTGGACATTATGAGGAATTTCTTCACAGAAAGAGTGATTGGGCATTGGAATGGGCTGCCAGGGAGGTGGTGGAGTCACCGTTCCTGGAGGTACTTAAGGAAAAGCTGTATGTGGCACGTTGTGCCATGGTCTAGTTGACATGGAGGTGTTCGTTCGTAGGTTGGACCCGCTGATCTCGGAGGTCTTTTCCAATCCAAATGACCCCGTGTTTCTGCAGATGAGAGCGGGGCAGCGCCGCAGCAGCGCCGCAGCAGCGCCCGCCCGGCCCGGCCCGGCCCGGCCCACTGCCGGGCCTCCCTGCGCGTGTGCCCGGCAGGCGGCGCTCACGGCGGGCGGGCGGCGCTCCGTCCCCGCGCGGCCGCGCTCTGTGACCGCGGGCTCGGCGGCGCGGCCGGTCCGTCCGCTCGGCGCGCGGCCCCGCCCCCCGCGGTCACGCCACCCGCCCGGCCGGCGCTGCGTCAGCCCGGCAAGATGGAGACCGCTGAGGAAGGTACGGCGCTCGCCCCGCCACCGCCACCGCCGCCAGCCCCCGAGCAGGGGCTCTGCCGGGGCGGCCTCGGAGGGTGGAGGGGCGCGGGAGAGGAGAAGGAGAGTGGCACCGCGCCCGCTGGGGGCTGTTCACGCCCGGAGGGGCTTCTCGCACCGGGGCTGCAGGTGCCCGGGCCCCGCGCCCCCCCACCGTGCCGGGCCCGCCGTGCTGCGGGGGCCGGGCCGAGGGGGGCAGTGTGTGAGGCGGCGCGCGCGGGTGCCCCTTACATAACCACGGGGAACGGGGAGCGGGGGGGGGGGAAAGGGGGGCGGTGCTGGCAACACCCGGAGCGGGGCTGGGATGGGCCGTACCTGGGCACCGGGGCCCGCCGGAGCGTTCCGCTGGCTGCGGCTTTGCCTGGGGAAGTGGGGGCCCGGGGGAGAAATGAGACCCCGGGGTGGAAAGCAGCAGGCCGGGTGCGCACGCTGGGGCAGCGGGAGAGGCGGCGAGGAGGGCACTGCCCCCAGCTCCCTCCGGGCCGGCGGACTGTGTCGGACCCGGCCGGCCCTGCAGCCCGGGGAGCCTTACATTTCCGCGTTTAGCTGAATAGTAATAGCTGCTCCTTTCGCAAAGCTGACTTTGTTACGTGTGCTGGGCAGTCTGTTTGCAGAATTGAAATATGCAGCAGCTGACGTGTTTCTCTGTCTCTTTTACAGCAGACTAATATGTAGTCACTTATCTAACTTTAAAAAAAAAAGACTTGTCAAAGATATCATAGTCATGAGGGGGGTTTTATGTGTTGTATCCACTTTTAAGGGTATTGCTTTATTTGAGATGAAACGTGGATATGTTTTGTCAGCACTTTTGTTATGCTTAGATAATCACAAAATCCCAGAGTTGTTAAGGTTGTAAGGGATCTCTGGAGTTCATCTTCTCAAACCCTCCTGCCAAGGCAGGGTCACCTAGAGCCGGTGACAAAGGAATGTGTCCAGGTGGGTTTTGAATGTCTCCAGAGAGGGAGAGGGACTATGTAGTTCAAGCAGATACTGGAGAACTTTGACAGATCAGCACTTCATATTGTAGCGTAAACCAAACTAAATAAAGGATGTTTGTTGTGCTATGTTTCTTGCAGTATTTGAGCTTTGTTTGTCATCTCAAACAAATACATATTGCAGTAGCAAAGCGGTTCCAAGGAAAGCATTTTGCATCTTGGCTTTTGTTACTTTGGCATTATTTTGAATGTAGCTTTTTATCAGGTGTCATTTGTTTTTCCTGCTTGAGAGGATTAAACAAAAAAAGCTGGAAAAACATAAACCGCTGGATGAAATAAGACAGCACCTTTGTAGTAGTATCCTTTGGGTTGTGCTGTAGACATGTTTAATACCCACAATCACTGATGGTTTATCAAAATATTAGTGTTTCTTAAATTTACCATTTAAAATTGCTTGCTGCAGCTCTGTAGACCAAGTCACTTACACCAATGAAATCAAACACAAAGTGAAACTCTGATCGCATGTCCTCTGGTTGCCCAGAAAAACTGGTTTTTCTGCAAGCTGTGAAGTGGATACTCAGAAATGACCTCCTGATTTTCCACCCCTCCAGTAGCTGGTAAATCCATCCCGGTGGATTTAATTCAAACAGCATAGTTGATAATTTGTTACAGGCTGTTACCAGTGGTAGACTTTGATCATACCTGACTTAAGTAGGTGAACAGACCAGCAAGACAAAGAAGTGGAGGTTTTTAGTTACCTCTTTAAGGCATTGTCTTCTTTAACTAAACCTTTGTGTTAAATTCCACACTTGAAAATTGGACTTTTCTGGTTTTATATATAAACACACACGAAGGTACATATATATGTAGCCTTAGGTATTATATTGTGGCCTTATCAATGTTGCCCTCAAAAGCTCCCAGTGGTAGCATGACAGTAACCAGTCTATATACTCACTTTCCATAAATACCGCTAGAATGTTACAACTTCTTCTACAGTTTCAAACCTCAGATCCTACTATTAGAACTTCATGCAGCTTGCCAGAATGCTGAAGAGACTTCCCAAGGTTAGAAAGCTGTGAACAGCAGCAGCAAAGAATTGTTAGTGCCTTGAGGAACAGGAAATATGATATTATTGTGTGCTTGAGCTTCTGCTACAAAGTGTCAGATGGACTTTCTGAACTGGTGATTGTCTGATAGCGATATTACGGCCATTGTGGTTCTGATGGGCTTTGTGCTTGACTGAGCTGTATTGTGGAGCTAGAAAACTGAACTGCATGGAGAGAGTTTAGATAAGAGAGGCAGTATGGGGTCATGGTCAGACCTAAGTGGAAGCTGCTTCCCCTCAGAATGAATGTGAAAGTTGCTTCTCTGCAGCACCTGAAAGCACCAGATACCGGGTTTTGCTGAAGAGAGGTAATTCTGGTTCTTTCTAGATAAATCGGTGTGTTGCTAAATAACATACTCTTCACTTTTTGATATTCTGGTGTTGGATTCATTTGGAGAGATAATAGGCAGTGAATCATTCTCGAGGGGAAGAGGAAAGAACTTATTATTCAAGATAATTTTTTCCAAAACATGTGCCTGAAGAACAGGGTGCAAAGTGTGTGTGCACATAGAAAAATAGTGACTCTTGCATGGCGCAGTTCTCTTTGACCATGGCTGTAGTTCATAAGGTGCATAGCTTAACACATTGACCCTCAGCAGAGTTTATTGATTTGAAGCTATCAGTTGCTTCACAGTCCAAACAATTCCACTCATAATATCTTTATTTGGATTTATAAAACAAGTGGAAATATCTAGACATTATCATAGCTTTGAAAAAATAAAATTCAAGTTTATTTTAGTAAGCTAACAGGCAGTCTTTTCTCAAGTAAAGAATTCTTTTGCTCACAGTAATGCAAATTGCTTTTTCCCAAAAGTTTTGACAATAAGTGAACAGTTTGCTGTGAGAGTCAACAGGCCATTAAATGGACAGATTCGGAGAGCAGTGGGCATCCTTCAGGGAACAGTGTGCTTTTAGCCTGCTTTCATTGGTGCCAGAGTATCCTTAAAGCAGTGGTTTCATGTGCAGTCTCGTGCTTGTGTGACCCCTTGTGAGGCTCATCCAGCCTACAAAGCTGTCCACTTGCTGCAGTGAAACAGCTCTGTTGGAAAGAATGCAGGAGGAGGTGGGCATGCCACAGCGAGTGGGTAGGGCAGGGCCTGCCTGTCCAGTCGGAGAGACATCCCTGTGGAAGTGCTCTCTGGGATGAAAGAATCATTTGTTAAGTGAAGTAGCAGTTCTGGTCATTCTTGTCAGCAGAGGAACCAGGGACTCCTGATGTTTGCAGCAATACTGCAAATCATCGCTGCTCAACATGGCAGTGATGGAAATGCTCTTTATGTCTCTTTGTAGCTGCACCAATGTGATACTGAATACCTGTTTCTGTTAATTCTAGATTTTCATGCTGCATAATGAATTCATTCAACCAACACTTTCATAGATAGAAAATTGTTTGAATTGAATAACCTGAATTCTTATGCGTAGAAACTGTCCTAATACTCTATAGACTGGGAATATGGTCATAATGTGACTTCTTTATAGAAAAAAAAAAATCAGTCTTTGGTGCCTTTTGGAAGTTTTTGTAGAAAAGCATTAACTTTTGAAGATTTTGGCCAAGAACAAAGATAGGTGATTCAGACTTGAAATTGCATATTTGCAGTATTCTCACATCAGCTGGTATTTTTCTGACAGAGATCTCTGATATGCATGTGTTCCACTGGAACAAATATGCATGTTTGCTGGATAGTGGTTGATAGAGAAATAATTACCAAAAGATGAAATCTCAAACTCACATATTCTATAAAAATGGACATTTTATGTTCACTTCTTAATAGAAGCAAAAGGAAGAGTCAAGGGACAATATCATGCATCTGTCAATAAACAGATAAAACTTGATTTTTATTTCTATTTAATTGTGTGTTCAGAGCTCTTAAACAACTGAATGTTGTTTAAAATAGACATCTGTTTTTTAGAGGGAAAGATTTATGCTTGCTTGTTTATCCACAAAACCTCTTGCAACCTTTAGTTGCAAGAAAACATCAAAAATAGGGAGTAAAGAAGGTGCAGGACCTATGGAAATATTACTGAAATTACAAAATAAGAAATAGAAAGTGGCTTTTCTTACTAGACAGTAGGCTATCTCCAAGTTGGGTAGCAAATTGCAAAATACTGGTTTTTTGGTTTTTTTTTTCCTTTCATCAAGAGCACCAAGGAAATATGTGTGTTAGGTTCAAGAGTAACAAATTATTTAAATCACTGTTGGACATTATTAAACATCTTCTGTTCAGCCTCTGTTTAACTTTTTCCAAACTGAGATGGAATTTTTCAAAGTATCCACATTCAAGAAAATTATCCTTAACAGTTTTTATGTTGTTTTAGTGATAACTCTTTAGGTAGAAAACACATCCTCCTGTAGTTTTACTGTGTCTATTTCCTAGAAATCCTAAAATTTTATAAGACGTGTTTTGTGTTTATGTAACATGATCAGGCAGATAATGTTCTTGTTGCTCTTTCTGGTGATCTCCCAGTCTCTGTCTTGCATCAGATGAAATCTGTCTTTCATCCTCTTTCAATTTATTCTGGCTTCATTTTGCTACATGGTAAAGTTCCTAGAATGTAATTGTGTAATTTGTCTTGAAAATTCAAGTTCTTTAAGCTGTAGTGTAATATGCTTTTTATCCTTGTCAGCAGATATATGCAGAGTCTGTCGGTCGGAAGGAACTCCCGAGAAACCTCTCTATCATCCATGTGTGTGTACTGGCAGTATTAAATTTATTCATCAGGAATGGTGAGTTCTGTGTCTGTGTGTTTCTTAATTTTATTTTTCTTAATGAAAACATATTGACATGTTTCTAGAAATACTTCAAGTGTTCAGGTTAACTAGTGAAAAAACAATTTTCAGTGAAAAAGTGTTTGGGGTTGTGATGTTGTTTACATGATGATTCATTACAATTCAGGAAAAATTTAGTAATTATATATGGAAGGAAAGCACTGATAATTATTTGTGTTTGGGACTGCAGTTTGGGTTTTATGTCAGCTTTATGAAAAATAAGTAGAAAAATCAGTTGGGGTTTTTTTTGCCCACAACTTATAGTTGTGAATAGAAAGAACATCGAACCTCACAGAAAAAAAAAAAAAAAACCCTAGTGCTTTTTAGTCATTTTGAGGTGTGTTTGATCAGGAAGTGATAAAGTAAAAACTGTAGTTTTGGTATATATGGTCATTTCTGATGGTATTTTAATAGTCCTTCTTTCACAAATACAGCAGTTCTAAATCTTAGCTGTGTGCATCTAGATGTCATATCTTGAAGTATTTATAAGAATTGGTGTCACAGGTGGATGTCCATGCCATGATGTCTGCTTTGATCAATAACATACTCAAAGAATGTTCTTTATCAACACTGTGACACGTGTCTGTTTACCTTTTTCTACTGTTTGAAACTTACTTCATGGCCTAAATGGACTTATTAAACATGCTAATTTAAGTCCTGCTTGACAGTACAAATCTCCTGGTTTAAGTGTGAAAGCAGAGAATTGGTGTGTTTTCCTTAATGGAGGGATAGGGCTGAGAGATGTATAGCGTGTGTTAATGTGATCACTTTTTATTGCAGCTTAGTTCAGTGGCTTAAACACAGCAGAAAAGAATACTGTGAATTATGTAAGCACAGATTTGCTTTCACACCAAGTAAGTATGTTTTACTTGCTCCTATTTTTTCAGAATTTTTCTCATATAATATCTATGAAGTGATTACTTTTTCCTTCAGTGTGGTAGATCCAAACTTGTGGCATAACTTCTGTATTCTTGTTTTAATTGCAATTTTTATGCATGTTATTGCAGACTGTGAATTGCTTAAATAATGGATAATTTGGTTCTTTCATAATCTTAAGTGAGACATAAAAAGTATTGTAAAAAGTACTAAAAGTACTAAAAGTATTGTATCTTTTTCTGACAGCCTCAGTGCCATTCTTTTGTGGCCAGCATTACAGTGTTGCGTGTTTTCAGCTTCATTGATAAATTCGAGTTTTTGGAAGTCTGAATGGTAAAGTGAAACCATGGCAAAATTTGAATTTGAAAGGCAGTTTTCAGTTACCTTTAAAGGATCTACCTGCAACACAAATACTTGGCTTCTGTCAGTTTCAGTTCAAGTGATCTTGACAGATAATAGAAATTATGATTATTCCACTTACATTTCAGTCAAGATATGCTAACTACCCAGTATTAAATTGCCTTTTATGTTAGATACAACTAAATAGGTTAGGCAACTTCGATGAAGAATATTCATATAGTTCCCAGAGGATTCTTAATTACATTTTAACTGATTGTAGTAGGAATAGGTGAGGTAGCAGGCTAGTATTATTTAGTGTTATCAGTTTATTGCCTGATGAGCAGGTAAAGTGGGTTTTATGCTACATTTTTCTCTTTAAATTTATTGATTTATTCCTGCTCCCCTCTCACCTTTCTTTGCGTGTTGGAGTTTTTTTCCTTCTAGTTTTGTACTTTGGTAGAGAAAACAGACACTAAGGTGATTTAGTTCATGTATTTTCTGTTCCAAAAATCCCTTAATGCACCTTCTCTCTTTATGTTGAACCTTGGTATAATGTCTTTCTGCCAACAATTAATTAAACACATTAAACCATTAGTGAAATGTGCAATATTAACTCTGTCTTGGGAGGGTAATAGCATATTTTACGTTGAACACAGCAGTGCTTTCCGGTTATTATTCTTAAATACTGCAGTGACCTGTATGAGCAGTGTTAGAGATCATCTGCTTGCAGGTTTTATTTGTTACATATTTTTATAAAGGCATTATATTACTTCTGTATGGAACTTTCACAAACTAAAAATTATATGCAGTTCTGAATCTCCTTGCAAGCTAATTAGTCACTTTCAAAATTGCATACTGTGACCAGGTCCTCTACAGAACTTAGTGTGCAAGACCAGAAAATGGCATTTCAGTGATTTATTAGTTGTTAAGAAAGAAGACTTTCTAGTTTTGTATGAAAAGAAAAAAGCAAATCAAAAATGTTTATAGTGTTTTCCTTGGGATTTAGGAAAAGAGGATGAGACATTCTAAACTAAATACACTTCATACGTATGTTGCTATTGATAAGAGAAAGCTTAGTTACTGCCTTTATCGACAGAGGTGTTCCTGCAGAAGTTAATTCTTTACTGACACTGCTGTTACCAGCACAGCTTGTAATGTACTTGCAGGTTATGGACAGGGGAGAAAACTTAGTTGAGTTAAAGTGGCTTAAAAAAATTACCATTTTTCATAGGAGCTTTGAAATTCATAATAAGGAATCTCTTTCTTCTTCATGCAATAGAGTGTATCTTCCACCTTCAGCCTCTAGTGAAGGTCTGCTTATCCTCTGCCACACACTTGTCACTCCCCTGACTGAGCAGGCTCAGCTGATAAGGTTTCCTTCTCAGCTTTCCACATTGCAGTGTGCTTTTTCCTACTAGGCTTCACACAGTGGTAGCAGGTCAGGTAGCCTGCAGAGATTCCTCCTGCCCTCCCTACCCATAGGGTCTTGTTTCATTGTTTCCCTCACACCCAATACTCATGCAGTTACGGTTTCCTTAATTTCTCTTATCCCTCTTTCTTTGGAAGATAATGTGGCTGTCTGGTCTGGAAACTGGATCTGCTTGTGGGAGCAGGGAAGGAGTCACAGGTGCTGGAGAGAGAATGATAAGGCAGAAAAAAAAGGGGACTTACGTATATGCCAGTCATCCCAAGCGAAGTTTTATCTGGCTTGTAACCATGCCAGGTGTAACACATTTTCAGATAAGTTGATTCCCCATGGGATGTGGTCAAATAAACACATGCATGTAATTAATATCTGTGCTCCAGCAGACAAGTACTAATAGTGTAATAGATTATTAGTGCAGTAATACCAGCAACTCCTCTCTTGTTTAGCTTGGTTTGCTTGCTAAGGCTGTTGCTGTCATTCTGTCAAAAATGCTCCCTTGCTAGTGTAACTTCTCATGTATGGAGTATTCATAAACTATTTCTAGTGCATTTATTCTCTAAGTTCTGTAACATTTTGGGATTTTTTTTTAGCACCTGAACTGCTAGTTTACTTATTGCTAGGAAGGAAGGAAAAAGGAGAAGATTCAACTTAAATTTTGGCAGGAATACAAAGGAACAAATTTTTCTTTTTAATAATAGCATCATTCTCTAAATGTGTTTAGTCTTGTAGGTAAATGACTCAATTTCAAATGCATTCTTTAAAACAAAATTTTTTATGTTTTAAAATTAATTCCTTTTCTAAGTTCTACAAGGTAAGAGTTAATACAACTATGAAAGAAAGCTTTAGACATCTTTTGATTGTCATGGTACTTATTAATTTTTAATTTCTGAGTTTTCTTCCTGAGTTTTTAAAGAATAACTACTCTGTGTTCTTTTCCTCCCCACACACATTTT
Organism: Vidua macroura; assembly: GCF_024509145.1. NCBI lineage: Eukaryota > Metazoa > Chordata > Aves > Passeriformes > Viduidae > Vidua > Vidua macroura. Next base: position 82,413,908 of record NC_071571.1, on the reverse strand, counting down.
CTTTTGTCGTGTGCAAGGATGTGCTTCTATTAGTGCTACACTAAACATAAGCACTGACACATGAAAGACAGCGAGGCTGTATTTCCCAAGAAAATACAGTTGTCAGAACTTCTCCATTCTGTAGGAGGTAATGTTAACATAAACAATGTCAAAAACACAAATATGGAAGCAGACTAGGCTGATCTTTGTCTGAGGATTGGGATGGGTTAATTTCTGTGCTTCCCGTGCAGCTTCATTGCTGGTATGTGGTTCATACAATGTCACAAGCTTCGTTAAAACAAATACTGTAAAACCAAAGGAAGCCATATGAGTAGAGTGTTCTTTATAATGTAATTTGGATATTACATTATTGAAGGATATATTAAACTGATTTCTTTACCTGTTTGTTTTGATAAACTTTTAACACAGTAGTCATAGGTTCAGAATTTCTACAAAGACTAATTTCAAAAAATAAAATTCTGGAACAAAATACTACATACTGGCACAGAATTCAATGTGTCTTCTGCCAGCTCCAGTGTGCAGAGTATACACACAGCTGAGATTTATATGAATGTTATTTCATATATTTGTTAGAGCTGTGCTTGTCTGAATAGGAGCGGAGTTTTTCTGCTTTTACCTTAGTGGTCTGAAGCTAAGTCTGCATGTGTTTGAAGGGTGTAAAACACAGAAACATAGAATAGTTTGGGTTGAAATGGTCTTAGGAAGATCATCTGTTCCAACCTAAAGAATAACTCACAAGCCCTGTTTTACCAAACCACTTTCACTCAGGAGCTATCAAATACATGTTTTTTACTTACGAGTTACACAGTCTTATTTCACGATCAGTGCATGGGGATGACTGAGGTGGCACATAAATGGCTTGCAAATGTAGTAGTAAATAAAGAATCTATGGGTAAGAGGGTTGCAAGTGTGATGATTCTGTGAAGTAGGTTAAATGACAGCTTCTAAAGGTAGCCTTGTGTTTTTTCTACCTTATTTGTGTTAGTGTAAGAGCAGATTTTTTTGTCATACCATCTGTTTTGGAGAAGTAAAATTAATAATTGTTTTCCTGGAAAAGTTAGGCTTACAGGAGAGGAGGGGAGTGTAAAACAAAACCCCACCTGAAAACAACCAACCAAACAAAAAAAACCCCACCTAAATTTCAAATTCACAACTAAATTAGCAGTTACACTGCATAGGTGTGACCTAAGTATCCAAAAAGCTTTCTATTAGTTTTTCTATAACCTGTACAGCTCAAGGAAGTTGAGCTAAACCCACCAAAAACTCACCCAAAGTCTGTTTGAATTTCATGCTGTAATAAAAAAAAAAAGACAAGCTATTGTTTCAATTGGTCTCTAGTAGAAAGATTTTAATTTGGAAGAACTGTGGTAAATGATGCAAGAATTTGCTTTCTCAAACTGAGTTGGGAAAGATTACTGGGATGGAAAGTAAGGGATGGAGTTGCAGTGAGGAGGATGCATGTGCAGAAGTGAATTAGGAGGATGGATGCTGTGGTGGCAGGGGTCAAGGTCTCAGGCCTCAAAGTGATAGTGGAAAGTAAAGGGAGGTGCAGTGTGGACAGAAAATGGCACTGGGTGACAGACACAGGTGGGGACATAACCTATGAAAATCACTGGCAGCAAGCTTCAGTGGTGCAGGGTTCTTGCACACCAGGGGTGTCATGCTAGGAATTCCTGCATTTCATGCACCTGAGTGTTGCAGGACATAGAAGGATTTTAACTTATCATCATGGTATAAAGCTTCTAGTGGAAAAAGCTGTACATATTTTGAAGTGTGCACAGGAAAAAAGCTTTCTTCCCACCCTCAACTTCTGAAATCATCTAAAATCACCAAATTGTTAAAATTTGGGGGATATAGCTTGTGTTCTCTGAGTAGTAGCTACATTGTTCTTTTATTTGAAAAGGCTGTGTTGTAACTCTAAAGCCTTCTTTTCTAAAGGCATGCAAAGTGCCGGCTTTTATAAGCACTTTCTGCTTTAAGTTAGGATGGACATTTTTTTGCAGTTCCTTTTTTGTGTTCAGTAATTCCTGGAAGAAGCATTTTTAAATTTTTTAAATTTCAAATCTTTACAACTTAACAACTTGTCCCTAACAAATAAATCATTAATACAAAGTTAATGTTTTCTGTGTAGTTCTTGTTGCAAAGTGTTGATCAAAATATACTTTTTGAAAGTATATTTTTGAAAGTATTCTTTTTGAATACTTTCAAAAAGTATACTTTTTGAACGTATTCACTCTGCTGAATTGTGTGAGCGGTACCATAAATATTTAACAGATATACTCTAAATAGACATTCTTTTTCACCTTTGACAAAGCTTTTTTATCTCCTGTGGCAGAAATTTTCCAGAATGTTTGTTCAGTGTGAGTTGAGATCATTAGTTAGACTTCAGTTGGCATTTTCTATGGTTCCAAAATGTGTACTAAATCTGTTTCTCTAACAAGAAAATTGTAAGAGGATGTCAAAATATGTTTGTGTCCTGCTTTCAATTCACTGCTCTATGTTCTCACAGCTACAGTTCCCTAGTGTTATACTTTTAGTCCTTTGTTTCATGAATTCCAGTTCTCTGCCTGATACCTGGCGAATAACAAGATCTGAAATTTCAAACCAGTTACTATTTGTCTCAGGGTACTGTTTTGTTCTTGCTTTGTGTCAGTTATAATCCACACATTGCTGTAATGCACCCGTCTCTCCCCATTCTTTGACTACTTCTGGATGTTGATACTGTTTGTCTGTATTCTTGAGTTCTCTTTACAATACAGAAAATGAAGGAAATAGCCCTGGAGAGAAAATAATTTCTTACTCCTGTAGAGGCTTCTTCTCTGAGACTAGTAAAAGGATGATTGAGAATGTAGGTGAAGGGGCTACAGGTAGATAGCATAAAGCAGTATTTGTTAGAGGATTGCTCAGGAGGGGAATTGAAAACTTCTTTCTATTTGTTCTTATAAAAATTGAGTTTCCTGATGTAGTTAGAAGTATGTAAGGTTTTAAAAGATAGTCCATAATGTTAAAATCTTCAAGCACAGATGTTTGCAACATAACATCCAGGCAGCAATGTCTTTGTGCAACTCCCAAATATAATTTATCTTCTTTATTCAAATCTGTTATTGATTGTGTGTATTACCACTTCTTAGTATCTATTAAGTCTGTAGAAACTAAGTTTATGTAATGAAATTGTTACATGTTTTCTAATTGTTTGCAAAAGAAGACTTCACCGCTGTTTTTCTGGGCTTTTGAGTGGGGATGGGGCTATGCAACATATAGGTGTTGAGTTTAAAAAGTCCAGAAAATTTAGTATTATGAGAATATCTGTGCAGGATGAGAGATTTGCATTGTGCTCTGTAATAGGAGTGTCCTTAGAAGAAATTCTGCATGATATGAAACAGATATCTGTTGAAAGTCAATTATGGTGTGTAAATTTCAATGTCTGTGGATACTTAATCAGTTTTCTTCAATTTTTACTCCCTGTGTGCTGCTTTTATTTTGCTGGGGGTATTTTTGGTCTGTGCTGTTGGATGGCAAGTAGGGTGTAAATTATCTAGCACAAATAAATGGATAGTGTGCAAAATTACTAATTGCTGTTGTTCCTCGTGCCCTGCCCATGAACTAGGTTTATAAATAACAGAGGAATCTTTGAGGTAGTGTTGAGTGAGAGTGATACTGATTTTAGAATCTGCTTTTTCTTGAGCTTATTTTTAGGTAATTGGATATTACAGTTAACAAATAAAGCTATTAAAAAAACTTAGGTCAAAAACTGGCATGGAGCTTATTAATTTTCCCATTCCACTCAGTACACAATGAAACAAATGTATTATGTGAATTCTTTTTTGTTGTTGTTTGTTTGGAGTCATCTCTTTAGAACATAAAATATGCTTATTCTTCTAGTAAGCTTTTGTCAGATGCAAACAGTTTGGCAGGACTTCTACATAAATGCTTCTCTCAAGGACAAACTGTTTCATAAGTGTCTTTTCTACACAGTTTATTCCCCAGATATGCCTTCACGGCTTCCAATCCAAGACATCTTTGCTGGACTGGTTACTAGTATTGGCACAGCAATACGATACTGGTTTCATTATACACTTGTGGCCTTTGCATGGTTGGGAGTAGTACCTCTTACTGCATGTAAGTATTAATTTTCTGTACATAATGCTCTTATACACAGGGAAACATACCGCTTCCTGCAACAAAGTTTTGTGAGACCATTATTGTTTATCCAAAAAAAAAAAAAAAATCAAAGATGCTATTTCATTTCTTTTCACTCAGGAATTCTAGCTGTTTGACTCTTAAGCCAGTAGTGCAATGCAGAAAGGTGTTAAGACATAGGAGAGAATGCATGAAAGAGCTTTTACGTGTCTTACTCCAATAAAATGCCTCTTCTCAGTTTTCTTCTTTAAAATCTACATGGAAGGTTTTATTTTATGCCATTTATTAATATTAGGATAGAAGAGTTGTCCTATTTTTATTAACCTTCTCTAAATGAAAGTGCAGGGGTTTTTTATGTGAAAAGTAAAATTCCTTTACAATCATGGACAAATTGATTCGTGAAACTCTTAAAATCTCAGTCATGTAAGTAGTAAAGGAATTCAGTAGAAAAGAGAGTGCACATTTAAATTACTTTAGTATCCAGTTTAAATTTTACTTTCCAAATAGAGACAGAAAAAGAACTATGGATGTTTCAACAAGCTAAGAATACACATAAAATGGAGAAAGGCAGAAAGGCTATAATGTTCAGTCAAGGAAATAATTGGAAGTGCATCTTTACAAACCATAATACGCCCCTTGAACAAAAGAGCAAGGGAGTAAATGCATCTCCCCACACAGTTTCTTGGTATGTTCTGTGTTTTTATTTGTAGCTGGCACAGACTTAGTTTGAGAACAGCACGATATTGGCATCGCCTAATTTTCTGAAGTAGACCATATACACTGATGACCTGCTTTTTAAATACGCATCATGATAAAAAGCTAACATTTACTAGCATCATCTATTAATCCATAAAATAGTTACTTAAAACAGATGATGAAATAGTGATGGTCCTTGCAACATGATATCATAACACCAGAAGTGTATACACATTCAAAATCTGATTGAGCAAATTAAAGGGGGAAAATTGCATCAAGGATTAACTAGCTGTGAAATATTTTGGAATAGGAAGTGAAGTATATGAGAAGAAGTATCACTGTATACACTGAAGAAGTATCCCTGCAAGTATCTTTAACCTGCTTCCATATTCTTCCTTAGGCATCCATTAGTGTGACCAGTGCTGGACACAGGTCTGGAAGAATCTTGGGTCTAATCTAGTATGGCAGTTCTTACACTTTGAATGTGTACTTTTAAAGATGTGGAGCTAAAATACAGCTTTGTGCCACGTGGTTGTATATGATCTTGACTTCTGTTCATACACTGAAAGTTGAGATTTTCTTCCATGTCATAAATTTAGTTGGATACCAGGTGAAAAGGGGGTACCTGGGGGTCCTTTCCAAGTGAAGCTGTAGCCAAAATCGAATTAATGCAAAGCTTCTGTTTATTCATGCAGGTCGTATCTACAAGTGCTTGTTTACTGGCTCTGTGAGCTCACTACTGACACTGCCATTAGATATTCTGTCTACGTAAGTACTTCAGCAGTTTGATCTAAAAACCTGTTTTAGTCAGATTACCCTAAAAACAGTAACTTTGGAACTTAGAGTCTCTTTCATCCAGTTACATTTGTTATCTTCTGCCATCTTAATAATCAACTGCCCATTACCCTTTGCACAACCAGATGTATGGACAACACCATTACAGTAGAAATTATTTCACTTTGGAGTTCCATTATTCAGGATCTTTGGAGCTGGGAAACCGACTACAAAGCAAGCCCTGGTTAATGAAAACTTGTATTTGATGTCAAGAAAACTTACGCTGCAAACTTAATTAAAAAAATTAATTTCCTATGGTTTAAATCAGATACATAGTAGAATACTAAGAAATGTGTCATTAATAATGTGACTTTCTGGTTTTTGTTGCACTTTTATATTTTGAATTTAATTTTATCCATTCTGAGTCTCTTATGTGAGAGGGATTATTTTTTATCAGATTTCCTTCTAGCTGATACTTGGATTTTTAATGCTTCAGTCACCATCTGCTATTGCACATTGTCTTTCCATGTCCTTTTAAAATCAATTTTGCCTAAAGAATCAGTAAATACCAAGGAACAGAATTCCAAGCTTGCTTAAATTCAAGCCTCTTACTTTCTCATTATCTTGAACATGAGGAACTGAAACTGAGTTTAAGTAGAATCAGCTGCACATCAAGCAAATTTGGAATGAATGTTCTCTGTGTTTCAGCTAAGTCATCTCAATTGGGCTATTTGATTTGAGAAATCAGGTCAAGTTGCATTTAACTTATTTTCATTATTGGAGAGAGATGCTTGTTTCAGTCTAATAACAGTATATTTCCTGTTATCTCTGTAGTGTAGATTCTGTTTTTATTTTTCGGAGAAGAATCTGAAACATCTGAACCTAGAGCACCTCATGTCTATTACAGTCTAGGGAGAAAATAAGGGACTCAAGTATTTGTCAGATTTTAATAGGGTGTGAAACTGTGTTTTGACATTTATTTCTTTGGCAGAGTCAGTTACAGTAGCCTCTTGTGTCGTCTTTTCATACGGTTCCATTCTTCTGGTTCAGGTAGCTCAGCAGATAAAATGCTGAGGTGGACTGGATATTATGCATTTAGCCTTTAAGTAAACCTCTTACTATATCAAACCATTTACTTAGTGACTGTTGTGTTTCCTTTGCTATTCTGGAAGATTGTTTTTTCTAAGCTACTTGGTAGTTACCAGCAAAATACTGTTTTCATTAATTTTTTTTTTTTTTTTTTTTAACAGGGAGAACTTATTGGCTGACTGTTTGCAGGGCTGTTTTGTGGTGACATGCACTCTGTGTGCATTTATCAGCCTTGTATGGTTACGTGAGCAGATCGTCCATGGAGGAGCACCACAGTGGTTGGAACAAAATCAACAACAGCCACTCAATGGTGTTGGTCAACAAAATGAGGTAAAATGTACTGCTCATTAGTTCACAATTAATTTGGAAAATGTATTTACTACTGAGAGTAAATACTTTATCAGAACACAACAGGAATGTTATTTTACTTCATGGTATCTTTATTTGTTACAGAAGTTGAACACTTCTTCCTGTATAAACTCGGTGACACCGCTGTTATGTCTTTGAAGTTGTTTTATTGTGTAGCATAGCGTAGATTCTTAGCTCTGTATCTTTACCCTTTTTAAGGTAATTTTATGCACATAAAGCTGAATTCTCAGGCATAGTCAATGAAGATGCAGCTTGCTTTTATTTTGTCTTTTTCGTAGGTATGCTGGTAGTTCATGAGGTAACAATTCACTGTTCTCAAAGAAATTGAAAGTTTTGTTGACACCACTGAAGCTGGAGCTTCTCTGCCCTCCTCCTACTCCCCACACATGCATATGAACTCCTTCAGTGCCTTTAGGAGCCTCTTGGGTGAAGAAGTGGTCATAGAAGTGATCCACGCATAGGGAAGAGAAAATTAAAAATCTTGTTTTTGTTTTAGTAAATGTCAGTTTTTAAAAGATAGAGATTCTCGTCTTCGTGACTGACTCGAGTTGCCCTTGAGTTATCATCTTTCTCATATAATGAAAGTTTACATGAGGGAGTTCCCCTCTATTGAGCACTGGTGAAACCACATCTGGAGTGCTGTATCCAGTTTTAGGGTCCCCCAGTACAAAAGAGCATGGACAGCCTGGAGTGAGTGCAGTGAAGAGCCAACAGAAATGATTGAAGGACTGGAACATCTGACATGATAAAAGGCTAAGAGAACTGGAATTATTTAGTTTGAAAATGGGAATGCTCAGGGTGGACCTTACCAGTCTGTATGAATGCCTGATGGAGGGCTATAAAGAAGACAGAGCTATGGTTGTCTTCTGGTGTTGAGTGACAGGACCACAGGCAGTAGGCTTAAATTAAAATGCAGGAAATTATATTTAGATAAAAAAAAAAACAGGTGGGTTTTAGCTTTTTTATATACTGCTACTGTGATCACCTACTGGAACAGGTTGCTTAGAGAGGTTGTAAAGTTTCCACCTCAGGAAAAGGTGGCTCAAAAGCCAAGTGGAAACAGCACTGACCCTGCCATAGCTGACCCTGCTTTGAGTAGTCAGGTTGGCTAGATGATCTCTAGAGGCCCTTTTCTACCTCAGCTACTCTGTAAAGTTATCTGAATATTTCTTTTCCTGTTTTTAAAAGTTTACTGGTCCCAAGTGTAATTCTTATTTAGAAAATATATTATTGACTTTTTAAAATACTGTTTGGTTTCATGTATATACAGGATAAAAGCATGAAGAGTGCTTGATCAATTTAACCAAGTACTAAATCCTGTTTCTACAGGCTCAGGCTGCTGTAAATGGAGGTGTTGAAAATGCTGTGCTTGATCAACCTGCTAACCCAGCAGCTGAGAATGTAGTTGTAGGTGAGAACCCTGAAATTCAAGAGGAACAAGTAGATGAAGAGGAGGAAGATAATGAAGATGAAGAGGATGCTGTAGTAGAAGATGCAGCAGATGCAAACAATGGAGCACAAGGTAACAGGTGACTCAAAACATTAATGTTCTAGTTCTTACTAAATACAAATTAATTGGATATCAAACTGTCGTAATTGAAGGAAGCTGTGTAAATTCCCACTTCAGCTTATTTATCTTGGCTTTGAAAATTTCATGTGTTTTGAGTGCTGAAGCATCTGCTTGCTGAAAAGCTGTCAGCAGTTACAAGATGAATATTATGCACTTGAGTCTTTTTGTTCATTTAGAACATAACATGGAGTGGTTACATCTTGTTTTGAGTGATCTAACAGCTGTAAAAATGGCCATTGTCCCCTCAGATGACATGAACTGGAATGCTTTGGAATGGGATCGAGCAGCAGAAGAGCTTACTTGGGAGCGAGTGAGTAAGAATCGTTTTCTTGAATTTAATAATTCAGGCTCATACTTGAAATGATTTGTAGTATTGCTGTGTTAAATTGCATTTGGGATAGATTTGGAAATCATTCTTTTGTAAGAGCCTTTAGTGACCTAGAAAAGTTGTTATATTATAAACAAAATGATATTATGTTACTTCTTAACCCTTAAAGAAAGCATTTCTTTGATTTTAAGTATAGTGCCAGCTTATAAGTATATAGTAGCAGCATAAAACATGTTTTAGTAGTCTTTTCTGAAGTCTTTCACTTGGTGAGGTATAGAACTGACTTGCAGCTTGCTTTGAGGACACTGGGCCAGATTAGGAGTGCAAAGATGTTGCATTAGATGTAGTTTAATGCTTAATTTTTGTGTTCATGAAAGCATTAGACTAAAGAAAAGAAAAGTTTAGATTTCTTTGCAAAAAGCCAATGTATTTCTCTAAAAATTATGGAGCACTTTAATGTAACATGGTGTCTCTGTTGTTTATGCATCACAAATTCCATAACTAGAGTATGACATGCATGTACACTGTAATCATGGAGTAGGGTAGAGACTTGAAATTTAGGTTTGTGTAGCTGGTCTAGAAGTAGCCAACATCTGAGTTCAAAGCTCACCACATGCAGCAAAATCTGCCTGAAGGTAGGTGCAGCAGCTTCATGTGATTTACCAGCATCACTACTAGGCTGTGGTATAGTTGTTGCCTCGACTGCAGGGTAGCAGAAATACAGTTTTCATCATGAGTAGCACATCTTGATATTTGTTTTGAATCTACTGAAAGCTTAGTGTGTTTTGAAAGATATTTCATAAAATGGACATACATAAATTCAGGTTCCTGAACCATTCTGTTGTTTATTTCAGGATGAAAGTGCTGTATTTCTGAACCCAATTTATTTGCTAGAAAGTGCTGATATATTCCTAACTGGTGATATTTTGGTGCTTTTCCATGAATATAGAAGTCAGTTTCAGCATACTCTCATAACCACTTCCAATGTTATGTGCTGACATAGGTAATAGATGTGTAGTTGACATTTAGCATCAAAATTGAGGTAGGCTCTTCTATTATGTCATCCTGTGAAAATACCATGCAAGTTTTCTGAGTTTTCAAACATTTTTGCATCTTAGTTTGATTTGTAAAATATGTGTAACGCTTATATCTTGGAAATTAGTGCAAAGTCCTTGTATAAAAGACCCTTGAACATGGAACTTTACAGTGGTAATTATGGAGTAGGAGTATCTGGATTGAAATAGTAAGATACACTCAAAATGGGGGAAATGGAAATTTTTTTTTTTTTGTAATGGGTGCTTTATTTTTGTCTGCTCTGTGGATGCTTCCCATAACAGTTGTGCTGAGTTATGAAGAATTTGTTTCCTATCTTCACTAGCTGTAAAATAATTCTGTTCAAAAGTTAATAGCATACAGTGTAGCAAATTACCCTGTTAGTAGTTGCTTTTATACATCAAGGGTAAAATACTAACTTTTCTCAGTGCAGCATAAACTGATACTTTGCAAGTAGCATGAAGCAAAAATTTGCTCTTGGATTTAAATATTGAGTTGATTAAACATGTACTTAAATAGCCATTCAATCACTACAATATTTTGTAAATACAAAATCTTTGTCGAAGTCTTCAAAGTCATGGAGAGAAACAGCTTATAAATGAATAGATTCTGTGTTTGGTTTGACACATATAGATACATGTGTATTCAGATATTCTGCATGTACATCACTCTCTTTGAACACCTGAGTTTACTGTGTTGAATGAGAACTTAGTTTCTCTGTTTATCGGTAAAAATTTATGTGCTGGTACTGTTGGTTGAGCCATTAAAAAACTCTTGAGTGCATTGGACAGTAAAGGTCAATGTGAAAGAGGCTTATTTTAGATTCAGGTTAGTTTTTCTGATAAGTAAAAATAACTTTCTTATCTTCACAGATGCTTGGACTTGATGGATCTCTGGTTTTCTTAGTAAGTGCAATCCTACTTTTCAATAATTTCTACAGAAGGATTTTTTTGAGTACCTGATTTTTTTTATATACATAATTGTATTTGAAGTCCTTATTTTCATATCATATATATATTTCTTTAAAGAGAGTTTCATATGATGTCATGTTCAAGTAAACTGGGTTTTTAGGAGTTTCACAAATTAATGGGATGTGTGTGTGGCATAAAAGTAGAATTTCTTAAAATATGTAGATAACTTTGGATCACTTACTCCACTGTAAATAAAAACTAGACCTTTTAAAAAGCACACACTGAAAATACATATGTGTTCTAACCTTATGTTTTGATCTTTGTTATAATTAAAATACAATTATCATTCAAATATATTTTTTGTCCTAATACCACCATAACACCACTACATCTAGTATAGACTAGATTTTAAAATCTAAGATCTTCAGTTGATTCTATTTTCAAAATACTCTATCTTAGAATCATTAAGTTTGAAAAATACCTCGAAGGCCGTTGATGTCTATGTTATTAGTCATTTACCTTAAATATTAATATCAAAAGAAGTAAAAATCCAGTGTACTTGTGGCTGAGGTCACATCTCAGCTAAAAGTAATATTAAAAAATGGAAATGTGCTGTCATTTTTAGAGGCAGAGCTGTCAGTTTGGTTAATGCATTTGTTGTGGCAAAGACTAATTGTCAAAAGTTCAGATGAACATTTTCTCATTTATGAAAAAAATATCCACAGACATTTTATGTAATTCTTTTTAAAGATGGAACTCTTTGTATAGATTTTAAAATAAAAGCCTACTTTTGCAAAATGTAAGCCAGAGTAAGTGCACTTATCTAGATAAATGTTCATGAATGTAACGAGCTGCATGTTTTGGTCTTTGTGTTAGAGCACAAACTTCCTGACTCTAACATGAGATGTGCAAGTTCTGGTGATAATAGACTGTTGAAATAAGAAGTTGAGATACAAAAGTCAAGTCACTTATTTAAAAGACTGACATTTATGTCCTGTTTTCTTGTCATCTTCCTTCCTCTTTCCCCTGTACTCCTTACAGGAACATGTCTTCTGGGTGGTGTCTTTAAATACATTGTTCATACTTGTCTTTGGTAAGTATTGTTTGCTGTTAGGTTTTAAAATGATTCTTCTTTGTGAATTGGTAGTGCAGTGACTTCTAAAAACAGAACCAAAAATGAACTGGCAATATGAATAACAAATATTTATTATTTTCTAGTTTTGTCATTTTAATTTCTTAAAGTGAATAGATTTAAAATAGGAAACCTAGCAGAACCTTAACCATGTCAACTAAAGCACAGAAAATATTTATTTCTAATATGGTTAAATTAAAGGAGGAATCTCAGAGAATTTAATTTGCGAGGAAATGTAGTACTTTGAGGAATAGCTCAAAGTACTCTTCATAGTTTTTTTTCCTCTTCATAGTTTTTTTTCCTCTTCATAGTTTTCCTCTTCATAGTTTTCCTCTTCATAGTTTTCCTCTTCATAGTTTTCCTCTTCATAGTTTTCCTCTTCATAGTTTTCCTCTTCATAGTTTTCCTCTTCATAGTTTTTACTACATAGTAATACAAATTTTTTCCATTAAGAATCCATTCTTGGAGCTCAGATTGAAAGGGAGGGAGGTATGCAAGAATATAGCATTTTAGTGACAAATGAAGCATGTTATGCACTTCAAAAAATACCAGACAAAAATACCACAAAGTTTCACTTGCTCTGAATGACCAGTTTAGAAAATAATTTTTTATGTTACTTTGGTGTTTTTTCAGTGGTCTTTCTTGGCAGAAGGGTTTGAGGTTGAAAAGCTGAAGTGGTACAATAGATAAGTTTTTACAGACAAAGTAAAGCTCACGACACAGTGATTTGAGCATCTACATACTGAAACAGAACAGCAAATCAAAAGAAAATAAACATAAGTACATTGTATGTTTAATTCACAAGAAACCGTAACTGTTCTAAAATAAGAAGCAGAAAATACTTGAATTATTTCTTTCTGATAATTATTCTATTTTAATACATAGTTATCAGAAGTTAAGTGGATTTTTTTAGCTGCTATAATATGTAGGCTTTTTTACTAAGTAGATAATAACCATGGAATTTCTAAATCATAGTAGATTAAAATTCAATAATAAAGAAGTAATAAGAATGCTTAATGAGGCTGTTGTATAGAAACATTTTCAGTAGCTGCTTTGCCAACGGGAAACTCACAAATAGAGAAGAGAATGACTTTCCTAAGCAAGCAGGAGGTCTGGGAATTTAATATGTGCCTCTCAAGCCTATTTTTAGTATCTTTCCCATTAAGTAATACTGCTTAATTTGTAACTGCCAAATCTCTGGTAATTTGTAATTATAGTACTTGTGAGTTCAGATGTCACAGGAGGTTCTTGATGAAATATAAAGCAGAGGGAAAGCATTTGTAACCTTAATTAGTAGTCCAGAAATTCTCCTTGGACAAATTAATTCATTTCAACTTAATTAATATTTTCTATAGCTCATTCTAGTACTCACAGAGGAGTTTGTATTCCTTTGTGCTTTTTTTTTTAAGGAAACCATTAGAAAAATAATTTAAATAATGTTATTTTAAAAACATGACAAACTGTGCACTATATTCTCATAAAATGTCAAAAATGCAACTTTTAAGTTATTACTCTGGTACCTGTAGGAGTTGTGAGTGTGATCATTGTCATCTCACTTTTCTTTCTCTTGTTCTTGCTGGGCAGGGAGAGCTCAATCCCTCCCTTATCTTTTACATGTTTGCTCTTCCCAATAACTACAGATTTTCCTAAAAGAGACATAAATTAAAACTTTTCTTATTATTGATTAGGGTAATATGAGTCCTGCTAAATCTTTTCCTGTAGTTTTTTTGTTGGTTTGTTTGTTTGCTTCTTGGGTTTTGAAGTTGTAATTTTTCTTACATTGGTCATACAGAAATGAGAGAGAAAATCATCGCACTTTTCGTTTGAGGGAATATTTAGTCTGTAGTAGTTCCCAGGGTGGGCTACCACGATGTAGTGAAGACAATATAGGTGAAAATAAAAGCTTGCCACTTCTGCAGCCCCTCCACTTTATACTGATGCACTTTTCTCCTATAAAAAATTGATGTTAAATTCTGGAGTTCTTCATAACTTGGTTGGAAGACAACAGAGTGAGATAAAGTAACTAAAAATTTTATTGCAAATATTCAGGTTTCTAAAAATGGGGAAGTGCTGTGTTTTCTAATGCATTTCTTCTGAAACCTCAGAATGGTAAGAAGTGAGTTCTCAGGAATAATGAACAGTTTTCAGTGCATTAGTTCAAAGTAAAAGACATCTCATTTGCTCCTCATCCCTTCATTGGGTGTCATCTTTCTCCCCCTCCTCTTCCCTCTGCAAATTTCTGCAGGGCTTGCATTTTTCACAATATTTTAAGTATTCTTAAGAATTAAAACACTAGAACGGAAGCCTTGCTAACGGAAGTCCCATCTCACCAGGCTGTAAAATGGCTACTGAAGTCTTTTAGTGCATGGGAAAAAAGGAGTATACAGCATAGGTTCCTACAGGAGTCTGAGACACATGCCAGCCTAGTACATAACACTGAGAAATGGAATTAATTTGCAGAGTGCAAGATGAAGTTAGAAGGAAAAGACTGTCCTCTTATTTTGTGTAGTTTTATATTGTTTTAGTCCTTAAGTGCAAATTCTGATCTGATTTTCAGTGTTTGTAAAATTATAGGAATCTAACACTTGAAAATATTTGCACAGAAATAAAATTTTGTATTTTTTCATGAAATTTACAAGTAGAATAATACCATGTAACAATATTCATCCTGCAAATAAGGCTTCATTTAGCAGTTTTCATGGACTTTTTTTCTCCTTTCTGCTTACATTATACAGCATTTTGTCCATACCACATTGGTCACTTCTCCATCGTTGGCCTGGGCTTTGAGGAATATGTAAGTACTGTTTTATAATTTCAAAATGAAAAATAAACTACCACCATTTATTCGATCACAATATTATTGTAGCATCTTTCCACTTCTATTTGTGGTTGCAAAAGTAACTTCAAGTATGTCTTCTTACTAGTTCTTCAACCTTTTTGAGTATATGATTAAACATGTTGTCCCACTCTTTTCCACTTCCTCCATTATTTACATCTCAAGTGAGATTTTTACTGTTTGTAAAAACTGTGTATGTCTTCAGGGTTTTTTTACAGCCTTTTGTTCCTTGTGTACATTTTAAACTTGTTTACTAATTTTCATAGTGGATGATAATAAGTAGAGGAAAATAGGGGATGAATGAAACAGCGTAAGGTGGCACCTTTTGTTTCATATATTGAGATTGTTTTGAGTTTGAAGAAAGTAGTTGTAATGTAAATGTAAACATTATCTATTCTTGATGAATATACAAAAATAGTAGTAGATTATTAAAATATGTAAAAACTAGAGAAACTTGACATTCTTCTTGAATAGTTGAAATTTGGAATTTATCTTAGTTACATAAAAAGGAGATGTAATCTTCTAAGAGACTGATAAAGTTTCACGTTTTTTCCTCTTTGCTCCAGGTCCAAGCATCTCACTTTGAAGGCCTGATTACAACTATAGTGGGATATGTTCTTCTAGCAGTGACTCTAATTGTTTGTCATGTATCCTTTTGTCAGTAGTTACTTGGTTCAGATTTACATGTAAATAATTTTTTCTGGCTGTGCTTTGTGGCAGTGCAGATGTGATGCAGGTGCACTTAACTCACTATTTTTCTCTGCTCTTTTGTTGGAATTAGAAGGAAAGGTCTCTTCTGTTCTCTTGGGGATTTAGAAGTTGTCAGTGTGACTGCCTGCTTTCAAGTACTTCCACATGCTTAGCAACACAATCAAAGACTTTTATGCTTGCATGAAGGTCTGTCTGAGGAAAAAAGTGTAGAATCATTTTTTCCTCATTTTTATCCATAGGCTTCTGCTGTGGACTGTAGTTGCAGCAGAGAGATTATAAAAGGAAGTATGATGGGAAACTTATACAAATAATTTTGATCTTCCAGATTTTTTGAATAAGAATTATTTTAATTTCTTTGTTATGTCTCTGAACTACTGAGAGTTTGCAGCAACAATTTCTTTCTCATTATTACTTTTTCAGAGAAAACTACTTTCTCTTAAGTAGTACTTAGAAAATAAAGTACTGGAAGCTGGAAGGATTTATTTGGTCACAAGTAAGAAGGCTGCATTCGAGCTCCATGTTTTTTTACATTAGCTTCAATTTGAAAGAATATACATTTGTTAGCAGTTTTCTGTTCAAAACTAAACAAGAGTTAACATCAACTTTCTACATCAGTATGCCAATGTGCAGTGCCAGTGTAAAACATTATTTAATTAGCATGTAGGTTTTGCCTCCTGAAAAAAAAAAACCCAAATCAAACTCCCAAAGTGCAATTGCATCCAGCTTTTCTTGGAAAAGGTGAGAATTTGATTTAGACAGCAGGGAAGGGAAAGCTACTATTTAAAGTAGATCTTCAGTTTTTAAACTTACTTATTTGTGGCAGATGTTTTCAGAGATGACTCTTTATTTCTCGAGAAAACTCTGGTTGTTTAATTTAAAAAGGGTTCTATTATTAATAAATATTTATTTACTTTAGATGCATGTTTGGGGATGTTACCCAGCATACCAGATCATGACTACTGGAGTCTCAGCCAGTTTTGAAAATAATACACATACTTACTATTTAATTTTTCTCTTTTATAAAATTTCCTGTTGC
Organism: Vidua macroura; assembly: GCF_024509145.1. Taxonomy (NCBI): domain Eukaryota; kingdom Metazoa; phylum Chordata; class Aves; order Passeriformes; family Viduidae; genus Vidua; species Vidua macroura. The sequence goes on along the minus strand of NC_071571.1, from coordinate 82,397,263 downwards.
TAAAAGCAACATAATATAGTGTTTGATATTAGACTGCTACAAAGTGTTTTCCAGTGTTATTTTCTTGACAAAGTTATTCAGGGTTTGGCAGCTCTTGTTAAGTTTCAGCGATCACGTCGTTTACTAGGAGTTTGCTATATTGTTGTCAAGGTAATCCTAATTTTTTGTGTGGGGAAAAAAACCCTCTCAATTTAAACTGACATTATCGTTTTCTTAGCAATTTTTGTTAAACTAGTGAGATGTTATTTTCTCTTTTCCTAAAGGTTTCCTTGTTAGTGGTGGTTGAAATTGGTGTGTTTCCTCTCATCTGTGGCTGGTGGTTGGATATATGCTCCTTGGTAAGAACAGAAACAAATAACGATAAAATCTTTTGTAACTGTTTATATTTGAAGCAAAAATAAAAAGTTCTCATGAGAAGAGAGCTCTTAATATGAGTTTGACATAAATGCTGTTTTCATAAACAGCATTTCCAGAGGGAAATTTCCAGGGTTTTTTAGGTACTGCCTAATGCTAATTTTGGGGTTTTTTTGTTGCTAAATACAAATTAACATGCTATCACTAAAATAACAAGATCCTAATCCTTTTTAGTGCTGTTACAAGACCACTGTGATAATGAGCTTTTTTATAGGCAAACTTGTGTGCTGAATAAACCTCTTTATGTAGCCATCTTATGTGAAATGGTAATAACTTTGTATTTTAAGTTGTCCAGTCTCCTTCTGTTTTGAAAAATATCTTTGCTGCATTTGCTTGGAATTGAGGACAGTTTTTCTGTCCTGAAAAATACTGAGTGATAAATTTGGAATGGACAAAATTAGTTTTTTCCAGCCTTGGTAGAAGTACAATTTTACTTAGGAATTATTTGCTTCCATCATAGTGCTACTTTGTTTGAATTGATTTGTAACTTCTCTAGAATCTGCTAGTGATTGAGTTGACATATTTCTTCTTTCTGTCAGAAGAAATAAATCGATCAGGTATTGATCTTTATTTGCTGTTCTTATCATAAGTAATCCCTTTTTTCTCTAATTAAATGGTGTATTTATGTGTTAAAGCAAACATTTAAATTATGCTTAGTAGTATATGAACTAGGGTAAGCAGAAGAGTAGTTGTGGATGTTTGCCAAACTTCATTCATATTTGTTTACTACTTACCTTCTTCTAGGAGATGTTTGACGCCACTCTGAAAGACAGAGAATTGAGCTTTCAGTCTGCCCCAGGCACCACAATGTTTCTGCATTGGTTGGTTGGAATGGTTTACGTCTTCTATTTTGCATCCTTCATCCTTTTGCTAAGAGAGGTGAGTCTGTAAGAGCAAGATTGGTATGCAACACAGTTAGAGGCTTACATACAGAACTGTTAAATCTTTCATGTGTGGGTATTGCTGCTACCATTTTTTGTGTGTATATTGGATTCAGTTATATGTTAAAAGGGCCATGCTGGTACTTACTGCAGTGGAAAAATCATGATTTTGAGTACATTTTACTTAGAGATTTTTGTTTAGCTGTTAAATCTGAGCATTGCCTTCAAATTAATCCAAATATGTTTTAGTTGTTTAAGGCCAATCAGTACTTGAAAATTAAGCTCATATTTGGTTATTTGTTCTCTAGTTCCCTGTGATAATACTTTCTTTGTTCTATTTCTGTGCAATTTTGGTGAATCTTGTTCAACCAATCTTGTTTTACCCTATTACTTATTTTCTGCAGCAATGTTGTTCAAAATTGAAAAATAAATACAAAGATTATATTCTCCTCATATATTGTTTTCTGTTTCCTTCTTCAGGTATTGAGACCTGGTGTCTTATGGTTTCTCAGGAATTTGAATGATCCAGACTTCAATCCTGTGCAGGAAATGATTCACTTGCCCATCTATAGACATCTCAGGAGGTTTATCTTATCAGTGGTAAGGACTTACCAGAAAGATTTCATTATTTGAAAATAAAGCTTCATATGTACTGTGTATTTAAAGAAAAACATTTTCACCATGGAAGTGAACTGGTACCTGGAGCAGGTTGCCAACAGAATCTGCATCTTTCAATACTCAACTAGATAAGGTTCTGATCAGCCTGATGTATCTCAGAGCAGGGGTTTGGGGATAATTGGTTGGACTTCTGAGCTCTCTTCTAAACCAAGTATATTATGCAAAGTCCCAGAAAATGTTTGTATACTCAGAAAACAAGTGTTTGTTATAATGGATATTGTAAATCCTGTAACTTTTATTATGCCCTCAGTTACTGCAGTAAACATTGTGTGTCCTGTTGAGCCAAAGTAGTGCAGCAGGGGAGAGTAATTTTCTTGATGGATTTTGGATTGGATTCTGCTGCTGTAGCCAGTGGTGTCTGTTTCCAGATTATCATTGTAAGATAGTGAAAACAATGAGTTTTTTTCCCTTTAGTTGTTTGTCTGAGATTTCCTGAGCATGCAGTCAAGGAAGGGTCGCAGACTGTCTTTGACATAAATGTTACATGAACTGTGTAAACTGACACACCAGAAACATTCTTTGAAATACAGTATTGTTACACCTGAGGCGCTTTGAGCAGTGAAAGCTCAGAGAGATCCTGGTTCTGTTGGAGAGCCCTTCAGTATCTGAGTGGAGTTGACCTTTCCACCTGTCTGAGCATTCTGTCCTTAGATAATTGTAGTTCTTCAGCTGCCTGAAATTTCATGGTACATCAGGTGGCCCAAATACAAGCCAAGATCTACTGGTTGCTCATAGTCTCACTTATGTTGTCACATGGTATTGGAACAGGCAGTTACTTGAACTTCATCTTTTTATTTGCTCAGCTAATTAATTCAGAATTTTCACTAGCCTCACTAGAATATGGGATCCAGAATGGTAATCATTTACCATGTCAAAGAATAAATCACACCTTTCAAGCTCTCTCTGTATTTTAAGAAATGTCTAGTGTATGACATAAACTATTATTTTTGAGGAAGAATGGGATTCAGTTTTTCTTCTTGACATAGTTAGACACAATTTTTTTTTTCACATCTTTACTCTCCATTTATATGAAATGTAAGAATGTGTTTAAAACTTAATTTTTCATCTGGTTCCTTAAGGAAACAGGATTCATAACAGTGCATTGTCTTCAGGCACTTGATGTCTCCTACTGAATTTCAGTCTTTCAGTCAATTTGAAATGTGAAGAAATAAGAACTGAAATGTCTTTGATGCTTCGTCAAGTTGCTTAAGAAGTCAGCCACTTAGAAAAGAGAGGAATACAAAATAAGCAAATCTGTTGGGGAAGGGAGAAGAAAGAACTCTCTGACATTGCTGTAGCTGTCAGCAGGGTTATTCTGGTGCTTATTCAGCTGCAGTCCTGTTTGGCGAGGGCACTGTAGTCAACCGGTCTGCCTGGGATGGAATTGATTTTCTGCATAGTGGCAAATGTCCTTCTGCACCTTGAATGGGCAGCTGAAACAGTGTTGTTAACACAGGCCTGTTGGCTATGGCTGGACAGTGCTTGCACAACATCCAGGCATTTTCTTTGCTGCTCCCTCACCTCCAGTGAATAAGCTGCAGGCTGGAAGGAGGGTATCCCTGGAACAGCTGATGACATCATGCTCAGCAGTAAAAGAGAGCAGTGAGAAAGGAGGTTGGGAGGGATGTTCATGCTTATGGTGTTTGTTTTCCTGACTTTCCAGGAAATTGCTGATTGTCTGTCTGCTGATGGGAAGTAGAGAGTGAATTCTTCTTACTATTTTGATTGCATACTTGGTGCTTTCTCTGTTAAATTGCCATTATCTCAGTCTTGCCTGCCTTCTGTTTTTGCCTTCCCCTTCAGCTGGAGAGCAGCTGGGTAGATATTCAGCTGTTAGCCAGGGCTAGCCCACCACACCCAGGGAACATGTCAGAGATGGGTGGGAAACCAGGTTTGGTAGTTTCTACTTTTTGGACTAACTTGTTTACTTTATAATTGCAGATTGTCTTTGGATCAATTGTACTGCTCATGCTCTGGCTTCCTATACGCATTATTAAGTATCTCCTACCTAACTTTCTTCCATATAATGTTATGCTCTACAGGTGAGCATTTATTTTTAAAATGATAGGGGTTTTGTTCAGTGTTTCTATAACTGGAAAAAGTGCATTTGCATTCCCTGAGCATTAAAGTGACACTTTTTATGTTATTTTGTTTTCAGTTAATCTAATCTTCATTGTTCTAAGAGAAATAAAGGGTAAAGGACATAGCTACATCATACAATGTGACAAATTAAAAGCTACTTGAAAAAAGAAGCATTTTGTATTCCTTCCATAAAGATAACTGTTCGGGGCTTTATGGCCTCAAAACACTTCCCATTTCAACTTTCTGATAGTGAAGTTCCTTTCATGTTTGCTTTTTTAACACACTCATTCCCAATTGTTGTTGCTTCAGGAGTAAAAGAATATCTGTAACTGCATTTTTTTAGTGATAGCAGTTTTTTCCTGTTTCTGAATAATAATTCAAACAGTAATGATAGATGCAAATAGAGATGCATACTGTATTTTTAGATATAATCTTTCTCAATGTTTTTTCCTAAATTTATTATATGCCAAAGGGCCTAACCTCTCTGCTCCGGGTAGTATATAGGGAAAAACCTTAGCAAAAAACTAAGAGTTTTCTTTTTTGGCATCCAATGTAATTTTGTATTGTGGTGGCATTAATGGGATTCAGTGTAAAGGATTGCTATTAGAATGTTCTGTATGTTTGATTTCATGCTCTTCCCATTGTTTCCAGTGATGCTCCAGTAAGTGAACTTTCCCTAGAGCTGCTTTTGCTTCAGGTGGTGCTTCCAGCTTTGCTAGAGCAAGGACATACAAGACAGTGGTTGAAAGGTCTTGTACGAGCATGGACTGTTACTGCTGGATACTTGCTGTAAGTACAGAAATCCAAAATCAGCTACAACCACTGCGCCCAGTTTGGCCTTTAAACATGAAGGCAGCTTTCCAGAAGGTTATCCCAGCAAGGAGGTTTAATAGCTCTTCTGCAGATAAATACATTATGAAAAACTTCTGTAGTGATGGCTTTCTTCTAAGCAGTAGATATATGTACTGCTTAACTAACATTTGACAATTAATTCTTTTGGTACACCATTACAGCATTTGCTTAGTGAAAGGAATCTGTAAAGTATGACTGACATCTTAACTCCCTATTATATGAGTATAAGGAGATAAATATCAGCAGTGTGTTTCTATGAATCATCTAAATAAAATTCATGTGCACTTCTTGGATTTCTTACTATAAGAAGGAAGAAAAGGAAAAATCATTTAGAACATTGAGCTGAAGAAGTAAGCAACTTAAATAAGGAGTTTTAGAGTTTAAAGTTCAGACTTTAGAAAAGAATAAAACCATTTCTTGGTCAAATGAAGTAAATTATAGTACTGCCAGACAGAGTTCTAGCACTTAAAATTATATTTTAGTTCATCTGTTGTTTGCCAGATTAGTCAGGAAAAAAGTAAGGTTGATTTTGTTTTTGTACATTTTTCAATTTAACTTCAAAGTATATTGGCATTCTCCCACCATGTTGCACTCTCAGGATCAAGAATTATTCTTTGCCAAGTTATATCTGAGTGAGTGAATGAATGATAGATTTTTTTCTTCACTGTAATCCAAAATATTTATTTTAGTTTCTCATAAGGAAACTCTGCTCACCCACTCTTTTCTTAGTTTGCATTTTGAAGAAGTTTTTAATTATTTTCCAAATTTTGATTGTGTATAGTATAGTGTATAGTATAGTGTAACAAGAGAGATTTAGAGATGATGATAGAAATAGCTTTTCTTACTCCACTGTTGCAGCTCTTTAGGACAATTGCAAATTACCTCTTTAGCAATTTTAGTTCAGCACAGATGAAAGTGTTTTGCTCTGTTGGTCCCAAAAAGCAAACTGTTGGGTAAATTTCATTGCTAATAGAATATCTGCACTAATCTTACTCTGCTAAAGCTGAGGAAAATTAAGTTCTAAATGTTCATTTTTAATCAGACTCAAATTTTGCTAAATGTATATATGGAAAACATAACAGAATAATTTTAAAATAGATTGGTTTTTTTCCTAGGAATTATATTCTTAAAAAGTTGTGAACAGATTTTGAGTAATTTAGAATCTTCTTGAAAGACTCTGCCTGTCTCTGTACTTCTGACAGCAGGTTCATAGCAATGCAGCACCGTCCTTGTATGGTTTAGATTTGAAGGCCGTTGTTTCCTATAGAGCTTAGTGACAGTGACATAAAAGCTGTCAGTAGAGCTGCGTGCTTACAAGAACTAAAATATCCATGTAATTTTCCTTTCATGTGCACAACATCTTTATTACCAGGTGGTGTTTTTAAAGCAGTCAAACACATAAGTGACCTTTCCTTGTGATTGTATTCTAACTGCATCTGCACCAGCATTTTTATTCTAAATTGTGTTCATGATGACATTGAGCATGTTACCAAAAAAGGCTTATTTTACTTAATCAAGATTCTGCCAGTTCTCCTGTATTAGTTTTTTACAACCTGTATGGATTCTGAGTAGGCCTATATTTCTGTAAGTTTCTCATTCATATCAAACAGAACAAAACTGAAATGGTGATTGTTACAGGGATCTTCATTCTTACCTACTTGGTGATCAGGAAGAGAACGAAAACAATGCAAATCAGCAACCTAACAACCAGCATGCTCGCAATAATAATGCCATTCCAGTTGTGGGAGAAGGTCTCCATGCAGCCCATCAAGCCATACTTCAACAAGGAGGACCTGTGGGTTTCCAGCCTTATCGTAGGCCTTTAAAATTCCCACTCAGGGTATGTATACCTAACACATCAAGAGGAAAGAAAAAGGTATTTGAGAAGTTTTGTTTTTTTTTTTTCTAAGAAAGATTTGGCCCACGTTGTCAGAAGTCACATGGTGGGTCCTGTTTTATATGGTTTGCAGCTTTCAAAAACATAGATTTGCAGTTATGCTCATATAAGGCTTTTTTCAGCCTCTAATGTAAGCCCTTCAATTACAATTTTATTTATAGATCCCATATATGTTGAGTATTGTGTGTCAGTTGACATCTTATTTTCTTTACAGTAAGTAATGGAGAGAAAGACAATAAGCCCCTCTCAAACAGGTAGTTCAGGTGTGCCTCTAACAAGGCATGGCTTTGAAGGGGCCATGTAGCTTGTACATTGGTCTTGTAGCTGAAGTGTATTTAAAACTACTTTGTTTTATTAAGAAAATAAGCAGAGAACTTCTGTTGCTTCTGTATCTGTATTAAACATAGAAAGGCATTGTATAATACTTGAAAGTTCTAAATCCCTAAAATTAGAAAGGAAATTTTATTGGCAAATACTTACATTTCTAGAATAAGATACAGCTTAAACTAGGTAACTGTTTTGTTTTTAACAGAACTCTGAGTTAAATATGAACTTACCATAGCCCACTTACTGTGGTTTCAGGTATAGCTGAAGAATGGAAGTAATGGCTAACATTAGGTCCCTGTGGTACCCAAATGTCTCGTCAAGGAAAGTGTGTGTTCCAGATTTAATTTTCTCTCAGTAGTCTGTTGGGATGAGGTGTTAGCTTTCCCATAGCAAGCTTGCTTTTTGTGTGGCTTTGGTGATTAGTGAAGCAGAACTTCATAGTGCCTGGTGCTTGAGAATTATTTAAGGAAGTCAAGTACATGGTAATGCTCTGGTAAGATGAGAACCTGGCTGAAAAGTAACCACCTTCACTGGTCACAGAAAGTCTGAGCACATCTAGAAGAACTTTGTCAGCAAGGTTTTCCTTATAAAACCACTGTCTTGCTCATATGGCATTCAGAGCTAGAAATCTTTTGGGATTATATGAGAGTCATGCTGCTGCTCAGTGCAGAAATTAAGAGATGGTCTTTTTTATATGACAAAGCAAAGAACTTAAGTAATTCTGGATTCAAATGTTATTTTTTACTGTTGGAACAGTTAATGGAGAGTCTTAGAAATACACAACACCACAGGTGTTCTGCATGTATTGTGATTAGGTTTCTTTTTGCTGATTTATTTATACAGTGAAAAATCAGTTATTATTTAAACATCCTAGTTTAGCTGCATTTCTAGGATGATGTATTTTTTTGTACTGGGGTTTCTTGGGGTTTGGTTAAATAACTTTCTTATGAACTTCCCCTCCTTTTTTTTTTCACTTTTTCAGATATTTCTTTTGATTGTTTTCATGTGCATAACATTACTGATTGCTAGTCTTATCTGCCTTACCTTACCAGGTGAGTCTATTACAGTAAACTGTCATTAAAAACAATTTAATATGTTGCCATGCCCAACCATGGCAGATGTTTTGAAACCATTGTTTGAAGTCAAAAGGAAAAAATATAGAAACTAGTCTCATTTTTAATAATTTGTCATCAAATTGTAATCTAAAAATCTAAATGACAGAGATTGCCATTCCCTTTTTGTTGTAGAATAATTTTCCTCTGAGAACAGGGCTTCAGGTGCTTCAATCTCGATAGTATTGATCGAAAAATAATTGAAACTCTTGCACCTCTTTTTCTGTTTCAAGAAGGAAAATATGTAGATTGTTTCCAGGTCTTCTGCAGTATTTTCCTTAATTAAATATTCTGAAGGTGTCATTGTTGAATACTGCGAGGAGCAGGGAGTTGGACTCAGTGATCCTTAGGGGTTCCTTCCAACTTGAGATATTCTATGATTCTGTGATCTTGACACATCACTAGGAGATTCTGTGAAGTGGTACATATATAACTTTAAAATGTCTGAATAAGTACTTCAAAAGCACTTGGTATTTTTTTTTAATAATTTGGAGTAAATGAAGCCATGTCAACCAGTGTAAATTTCATAACCTGTCTGCTGTAATACCATGTAATTTATACCTTGTTCTATTAATGATCCTAAAGTCAATAATGTGTTGAGATCAAAGTTATAAATTCTGTGATAGTTTTAGTAGTAGGACATAAAATAATTCCACTGTAATACTAGGGAAATTTAAACACTATTAAAAAATGAACTGTAGCAAATCAGTCTCCCATTTTTGTCAGAGAACTTCAGAAGCCCCATCAGTAAGTCTTAAAAAATTACATGAGGCAGTGAAACAACCCAAAGATAGCTCATATAATTTAAGTTCAAGCTCACACACTAAGGCATGATCTGTGTTGCAGTTCTGAAGATCAGTGTTTAGGCTCTGAACAGTGCTTTGTTTTGCTATAGCTTAGGTAACATTGCTGTCCTAATGAAAATTTAGGTGGAAAAGGATTTCTATGGGTTTATTTGGCATAATTTTTGAAGCTGTTTGCATAGTGCTTCACACATTTATGCATTATGGGTACAGTACCAAAATAACTGTTTCATGATGAATAATATTTATGCAGGGATATTTCAGATAAATTTGATAAGTAGTTTTTTAATAAGCATCCTTCCCTAATAAATCCAGAAGCATTACTGTATGTAACAGTGCTTGTGTTTTCAGTATTCGCTGGCCGGTGGTTAATGTCATTTTGGACGGGCACTGCCAAAATCCATGAACTGTACACAGCTGCCTGTGGTCTTTATGTCTGTTGGCTGACTATCCGAGCTGTGACAGTGCTGGTTGCCTGGATGCCACAGGGTCGTAGAGTCATTTTCCAGAAGGTCAAAGAATGGTCTCTCATGGTGAGTCTTGAGAAGCAGTTCTACTGAATTATCAAAAAATTAGCTAATAGGACTTGTTTCGTTTTTTGCTTGCACACTTTACTCTGTTCTGTATACTACATTTTGCTTTTCAGACTATTCTGAAGCTTTTGCAGCTTACATTCCCATTGCATAGGCTATTTTTGGAAAGGAATCAGTGTAAAGAGGCTTGTGTATATATATATATATGTTTAAATAAATATATGTCTATATTTTTTCTGTTTTCCTTTAAAAGTGAATATATTGCATTATTATCCCATGTGTTGTGTTCTCAAAAACATTGACATTTTCACATAAATCTGGAAGCTTAACTATTTACGTGTTTAGTTACATGAAATTATCAAATGGAAAAACCTAATAAAGCTGATAGATTATGACTATGTCTCTAAAAAGTAGCTTGATGCATATTTTCAGAAAGATATCAGCTGTTGAACTTGTGTTGTTCAAATAAAAGGTATTTTCCTCAAAAATATCAATTATGATGAGTTGACCTTCTCAGCATGAAAACAAATTCATACCCCATCTTTTTATCTTGGTTTTGATTTTGAGGATTTCTGTAGTAGATATCTTGCTAGTTTCTTTAAACATTGATAGCATAAATGGTATCTTGTTATAAACATTTTAATGTGCTTACTGAATTGTTACACTGTACATGTTCTTCATGTACTATCATGTTTCCCAAATACCTCACCCATCATTTTGATTTTAGCTTCTTTAAGATCTTAGCTTCTTCAAGAAAATTCAGAGCTATAGCATAATTTCTACTTGTTCTTTGCTGCTTCTCCTTAGCATGTTAATTAAGTCAGGCTACTTTGTATGATGCAGTTAAATTAAGATAATTTTAGCATAAATAAAATTTCAAGTATGGTGTTCTGAGTCCTCCATTTTTAAGTCAAATAGTCCATAATGACTGAATTTTTAGGGTTTGTTTTGCTCCAGAGAAAAATCAGCAGTTTTGGAAAATTTTTTTCTATTTCCCAACATATGAGCATATGCAATGTATTGAAGTTCCATTGGATAGTATTCCCTATTGATAACAGTCAGTGTGATTTTATGGTTTAAAACTATATGAATACTAGTAGGCACAGTCATGATTTTTTCTGGAATTCCTATTCCTATGGAATAGGACCCAATCTTGAAAACTTGCGTTGCAAAACTATGTAAGTAGTAAAAATTGTATGTGTGAAATAGAGGTCTATGTAATTTTGGGGTTTTTTTACCAGTGCTGTGTGTTTATGCAATATGCATATTACTCTAATTACATTTTTGAGTTTAAAGAAAGAATCCTCTGGTAAATAAATTTATTAAATGTCTTGGGTTTTTTAGATAATGAAGACATTGATAGTGGCTATACTGCTCGCTGGTGTGGTTCCACTTTTGCTTGGTCTTTTGTTTGAACTGGTCATCGTCGCACCTTTGAGGGTTCCTTTGGATCAAACACCTCTCTTCTATCCTTGGCAGGTCAGTTGCTCCCATTCTTTTGCTTCTGTCTATGTGAGGAGTATGGGCTGCCTTGTTTTGTGTGGATTTGGTGCTTCAGAGCATTTTCCACAAATATGTTTATATGTGGCAGAGAAAAGGCAGCCAGTCTGGATGTGAGAATTATTTGAACCAAAAGGATATGCTGAGGAATTTAAACTATGAAAAGCTGAACTGTTGTGAGATGACAGCAAAGGTTGCATTTTGGTGATTAGCTATTTTTCCAGTAGTGTAATTGTAAAGTTATGTAAGAAGTTAGTATACCTATATGTATGTATGCACAGATGTACATACTCTAATTGTTCCAGAAAGCCTTCTGCATATGGTTATGCAGCAAGAGGTTCTGGTCATTTTTTTTTCCTTGTAAGATTTTAATTCAGTGATGAGGCACATTATGAATGTAATTTTTAAATTATTTAGGGTCATGCTGATTTTGGCCTGAGTTGTCAAATCATTAATACAAAATTTTGAGGTAGCTGTGTTTTATTACTCTTCAGTCAAGTCTCACAGGCGGAATGCAAATTTCAGTCCTGCAAGTTGGGAGACTAAATGAAGATGCAGTGGATTGAATGACACGTGCTTCCATCACCTAGGCTGAATTATGAAAGAAGTCATAACTCCGTGAAACCCAAGTGAGGGGACCATAACTCAGAGCATCTAGAATGTCATTACTAAATAACAAGAAAGTGCTCAGGGACAGTGACTTTCTAAGCTGCCCTAAGCTTTCATTTACTTTCAATATCCAAATGTTTGAAAGCCATAAAGAATTTGGCTACTAATTTAATTATTTCATTACTTTAAAATCCAAGTATATTTTTGAGCTGAGTAGATGACCAGAAAATCAGGGCGTCATATAATTACAGTGGTAGATGATCATGGTTTCCAAACAATTTTGGAAAGAATTTGTAATGCTAGAGATTATAAAAATTCTTTACTATTGCATATTAGTTCTTTAGAAGTTTTAAAAGAAGTATACTGAAAAGCTTTATTTTCACGTAGCAGAACTTCTTCAAAATATAGGATAAGTGGGATTTAAGACTTGTTCTAAATCAACAAGGAACTATGAAAATTGAGACTAATTTCCATTTTCCCCAAAAGAGTTTGCAGAGGTTGCATCCTTAAATAAATATGAATCAACTTTAAGACTGGTGCTTTTTTGTAACAATTTTTTAAAATTCTTTAGAATTGACATTAACAAAAGTTGTCTTTTTAAATAATCAGTTAAAGAAAATATATATCCCCAGATATATTTCTTATCCCAGCAGGATAAGAAAGTTAATTTAGTCTATGATGTCCCAAGTCTTAACAGATCTTGGCTGTGTATTCTACTTATCAGCCTATGTTTTGCATTCTATTTTTGGCGGGTTTTATTGAAAATCTCTTACAAATATCTGTAATCCAAAAAGGATGGACTTATGATGTGAAGTGTTTACTAGAAGCCAGTAGTTACAGTGTCCTAATTCCTTGCCATAATAATTGCAGTTTATATTAAATCATAAATTTTCCACCAAAGAGTATGACTTTTTTTGTTAAAGCATTATCTTCCTTTAAGCTTTCTTACATCAGGTAGAGTTTTGGGAATAAATAAACTTCAAAAGAACTTGCTTCTTGATGCATGTGAACATCTTTGTATCTTTTTTCTATTCTTCTATAGAGAAAGGAAATTAACTTCCTTTTATGTAAATTAGTTTTTAACCAGAATGTTAGTCAATTGCTTTAAGTCTAATGATTTTATTTTGTATTTGCCTTTGGTTTAATAGCAGTAGTGATTTTCCTGCTCCCAGGGAGCTAAATTTACAAATGTCAGTTAATCTTGAAAGCATCCTCTTTTTCATAGGAATTTGTAGATGATGTCATCTCTTTGGATCAATGTCCCATGTAAATGGAAAAGTAATTATATTTTCACTTATAAGCAATATTAACACATTGCTTTTAAAGCTTTTGTTGTCAGACTTTTTAAAGATATGTTAATGCTAACACTATAAATTTTTACAAAATTAGGACTGGGCTCTTGGAGTTCTGCATGCCAAAATAATTGCTGCCATAACACTGATGGGTCCCCAGTGGTGGCTGAAAACTGTTATTGAACAGGTAGGGAAAAATTGTTCATGTGAATTATCTGTATAATACATTTTTTATGTTTCTGAATGTGTGTCAGAAAACAGTGTTACTCTTGCAGTAATGGAGTAATTGAGTATAGAATTCAACTAGTCTTGTAAAAACCTTTTAAATTGTATAGCCTAATCCATTAAGGTACACTTAACAGTAAAACAAAAAATCAGAAATCTGAATTCAAGAAAATGCTTTGTATACATATATGCATTTTTCTCAGGTTTGTAATAAAGTGAGAAAGAAACATGATTATTTCTTCAGATGAAGTCTGTGTCCAAATATTGGACAGTATTTACATCCACAAGTCAAAAACACAGAATTTTGCTTTCTCTGCAGCTGAAGGGATTACCCCATTCATAGATCAGTGGAGATGAAAGACACAATTTCTGTTCCCCTTTGATTATTAAGCAACACAGAACAGTTTCTCTGAGCAGTTGAGTCACATGGTCTGTTGTTTTGTTAGAAGTATTTTTTTCTTGGTTATAACTGTTCAATTCCATAGTTGTCATCTCGATGAAGTATCTCAGTTGTTTGTCAGAAGGTAATTTTTCAGCCCTGCACTCTATGTGATGCCTGTGGTGCATGTCCCAGTCTCTGTACACAAGGTGCCTCTCGTGAGTAAGTCTAGCACATAGTCTGTTATTAAATCACTTCAGCTGTCACACTGCCGAAATACAGTCTTTGTCTGGGAGTATGTTTTGATGCATACCATGGCTCCCTCTTCCATTCTGAATGCTCTCCATGGAAAGTTTACACACTCTCCTGAGCCTTCCAGGCTGTGGGACAGAAGCCATTATTTACCAGAAGCCATTTAGTAGGCGTTCAAAACTGGGTTTTTCCCATACTTAATCTGGTTATGTTTTGACCTTAGCTTTTGGTAGTAACTGCAGAAGCTTAAGAATTGTGGAGGCCTTTTTTTCAGGCACAGGCTCTATGTACAGAGGCTTTGATCTACCCCACCAAGTACAAAAATAGGATACTATTTTCTGCCCTTTACAAAATTTAATAATTTATTCTATTAGCATATACAGGATCCTCTTCTAGTAAGTTAACAGTGCAAAGTGATCCCAGGTCACCCACAAAACCATTGTCCACAGCTCTATTAAATGATCTTTCAGAAGTTCTCTTGCATTCCTGCAACTAAATCACAACTCTGTTCCAGATTAAGTTGGTCTCTTAGGCATTGTTTAAATTATTTCCTGGAACCTTCATGATGTAAATTTCTTCTTCAACTGTGGCCATAGGAACACCCATTTCCTTTCATAAGAAGAATTATGTAAAATCTTTTAATTATTACTGTGAGTGCAAAGCAAGTCTGTCTCAATTGATCTGTTCTACTTCTAATTTGTTCCATTTTAGGTATATGCAAATGGGATTCGTAACATTGACTTACACTTCATCATCCGTAAACTGGCAGCACCTGTAATCTCTGTCCTCTTACTTTCCCTGTGTGTGCCGTACATCATAGCTTCTGGTGTTGTACCTTTACTGGGTATGTATGCATTCAGAATATGTCATCTCATGGTTTACAGCAGTGTAAATATGTTTGTGGAAATAAAACTTCAATCTGTAGTTTATTAAAGCAACAACAAAAAAAAAAAAAAAAAAAAAAACAAAAGAAAACCAAAAAAAACCAAAAACAAATAAACTCTTCTTCTGCTGACAAATGTAAATGTTTAAAGACTTACAAGAGTCACACCATGTTCAGGAATATTGTCCAAATGCTTCTTGAACTCTGTCAGTCTTGGTGCTGTGATCGCTTCTCTGAGGAGCCTGTGCCAGTGCCCAACCACCCTCTGGGTGAAGAACCTTTTTCTAATACCCAGCCCAAACCCTTCCCTGACACAACTTGAGGCTGCTCCTTGGGTCCTTTCACTGGTCACCACAGTGAAGAAATCTGTGTCTGCCCCTCCTTACCCAAGAGGAGGGGCAGACACTGATTTCTTCTCTGTGCATTTTAGGTATCTAGCTAGTTTGGGAAAGGAATGATTAATTCATTTCTTCTTTGGACAATCAGCCTTTGATTTTAGTCTCTCTACGAGCTATACTGAGCTGAGGCCATCTGTTTCTGACTTGTCAGATTCTAAATGAAGCTTAGAACAGGTGAAGATCTTGGGTTTGTTTTGAAGTTTTAATAGTATTAAATTTTAAATTTTAAATATATAGGGTTTTTTCAGACTTTCCTATCTCCTCATAATTGAGGTAAATAATTTGATTAGAACCAGGGTAGATAAGCTTTTTCATCAAGACTTGTCTTGTGCTAGTTAGTTTTGGTGTTAACAACATGTTCAAGAAGTCCCATTTTATTCTTCAGTCTCACTTGAATGCCAGCTTTTATTGTGTTGACTTTTCTGATACAAGAAGTCAGTAAGCAGATAAACAGATGTTAATAGGCAAAAAGAACTGGTAAGCTTTTTTTTTCTATTGTGGATTTTCACTCTGTTAATGGAAAGCTTTCTGCTCGTAGTGATCAGATTAAAAAGAACAGCAACTGTCATGTTGGATCTTTGATGTAAATAGATGTGCCATTTATTTCACAGCCCTTCTACTGAAGTTACAGTACAACAAAAAGTCTGCAAGCAAGTAGAGAGAAGCAGAAATATGTGAGTTAGCTCAACAATATTAGAGTGTCTAAGGATTGTGTCTTGTTTTGTAGGAGTTACTGCTGAAATGCAGAACCTCGTTCAGCGACGCATTTATCCTTTTCTGCTTATGGTGGTGGTTTTGATGGGAATTCTGTCCTTCCAAGTCCGCCAGTTCAAGCGCCTTTATGAACATATTAAAAATGACAAGTGAGTATATAGTGGGGTTTTTTTTAATTTTTCCCTTTTACATATATTTTGATATATGTGAATACTTCAGGTTGAATTCAGGTGCTGTAGACACTTAGGACTAAAAGGGTTTTTAAGAAGTTTTCTAGACAAATTACTCTTTAAGACAGACAAACTGTTCTTGGCAGGTCTTTTATCTGTGGTTCAGGTAGATAAACACAAGAATAGACTGTCTTTATAAAAAGGGAACACACTCCCTCTTGTCTAACATGAGTGTGTTTTCCCACAAATGAAGCTGACTCTTAGTCTTATCTGTAGCCTTGAATTACAAATGAATGTCATGAATTGCAACATACCCAGAAGTTAAAATCATGTCTCAGGATGCTGCTTATAAAACCATTTCTTCAACCTTTTCTGCATAACTATTTTTCTTACTCTTCCTACTCATTAGTCTAACTAACCTGTTCAGGTGTTTTGATAATTTGTCCTTACCAAATTTTGTGTGGTTTTCTGATATTTTCAGTAATTATTACTCTGTATTACTCAGATATCTGATAAAAATAATAATTTTCCTATTAATTTTTTGTTATCTTGCTCAGTTGAACCTTTTTTTTTTGTTATTACATTATTTTTGGTGTTACCCTATACCTTTTTTATGGGTTAAGAAGATTAGCAATTAATTCATAGGTGTGTAGGGCTCTCGTATACACAGAACTAGCATGCAAATATGAAAAGTAATTTAGGTGGCAAAAAGTGTGGAACAATGATATAGAGGAAGGAAGGAATAATGTGAAAGCTATGAAAACTGTTAAGCTGCTGAGATAGTTAAATTATGTTTCAATATTGCACTAAAGCAATCTTGCAGCCCTTAAGCTTTCCATGGAGTAGCATGAGGATATTTTCTTTCCCTTTAAGAAAGAGTAGGGAGCAGCTAAAGTTCTTCCTTGACAATTTATAGAATAATTTTTTATTGAAATGAAAAAACTACTTTTGGCAGCAAAGGAGATAGAGTGGATTTGTGTTACAAAATGGTATTTACCTTGTGTTAATTTCTGTTTTTACTGTGATCCCAGGTACCTTGTTGGACAACGACTTGTGAATTATGAACGGAAGTCTGGTAAACCAGGCACATCAACACCTCCACCTCAGTCTTCACAAGAATAGATGGTCATATTAAACATCTTGACCTTCCCTTTGCCTTTACATGTCCTTTTTTCATAGACTCTTCTCGTCTTTGGATCTCTCTCCCAATAATACTCTCAGCAGTGTTTTGGCTTCTGTTGGTAGCATCCAGATAGCAGTTAAGGCTCTGTTTCTTATCTGCATTTTCTGATGTTGTAAATGCTGTCTGAGGTCTGTATATGTGTATATAGAAGTGTCCTGACACCCTAAAACCTTGGATTAAAAAGAATGTGCATTGTACATCTTTAAAAAGTATATTAATTTATTAAATCTAGTTGTCACTTTATTTTGGACTGCTGTTCTGTTGACAATGTGCCACAAAGCAATAGTGCGAAGAGGCAAGATGTTTTTATAAAATTTGGAGCTTATTTTACGGTGTTCATAACAGTTCTTATTGTAGTAATACAGTATGATTTTTCATGAGTGGAAAGACCACGTAGAGAATATCAAAAGCAAATAACTGTCTTACAGTCAGCAATGAAGTTGCTGTGTTGAGAAGATAATGAACTATGTATCTTGCTGTCCAGTCTTTTTTATTATTTTGTATAACACCAAAGCTGTTGTACATTTTTCTATTGCCTGATTGTTTTTCATGTGTCAGAGTTTGTAATATTGTACAGTTGCTGTTAAATCAAGAAAATATTTCCTCTTCTGAGAATTCAGATGTACTTGTTGAGGCTCAGCTGGATTTTTCTATTTGGTTGAAGGGGTAGGTGGCTGTTTGTTTTGGGATCAGGATTCCATGAATTGAAACAGTAAGTAAAAATTTACTAAGGCTAGGTGATGGAAGTATTTAAAGGTAACAAGAAAAATTAAATAGGTTCACAACTTAAATTGTAGTAAATTTCTCATCAATATTGGAATTTTTCAGGATCTCGAGAAAAGGGATGAACCTTAACTGATGTGCTTGCACAGCATAATGAGGATAATGTAAGCAATGTCATGACTGATCCTTAGTTAAACATCATGAAATCTTTTTTCTGTAAGTTACCAAAGTTGAAAATTGTAGTATGAATTTCATATTGCACAATTACTTTTAAAAAAACCAAACCCAACCAAAAAAAATTCTCTCAGAATTGGTCACTGTGAATTTTTACAGGAATAATGCTGAGGAAGTGATTTATCATGTACCATTTATGACCTGAGGGGCAGGGAAATACATATGCTATTAAACAGGCAAGGAAAAGTTAGCAGATGTCTTTACAAGAGCACAGTCAAACAAGAACCACCAAATCAAGTCTGTGTTATTTCTATATGTAGATAGAGTTCTTTTGCAGTAATATTTGGGGTTGGGGGTGGGGGTTATGTAGATAAAGAAAACACATAACAGTATCACAAAGCTTTAAGTAGCATCAAATCACATGCTTAGATTGCAGTATCTTTCCTGGACCAATGTGGAAAATGTGAATATCCATTGCAGTAATGAGAAAATGAATGGAGCATTTAACTTGCTATTCAGTACACTCTCCTTCAGTATTCTGTATTTTACCATATGTGTATATAATTAATACTTGAGAATCTGGCAGGTGCTTTTAAAGTGTCATCTCCTTTTATTGATGTTGCATCTCTGATCTGCCATGGTATGAGTTAATGTGGTCCAGGCTGTGATAGTAGTAGTTCATTCTTTTGGTGTCTGGACTCATGTTCTAAGGCAGCAAGCACAAGCCAAATGCATCTGAATCTAGTGGCAGGAGGATTGGACTGTCACTCTTAGATCCATACTATTTTACAGAATTACTGTTGTCCTGATGGTTTTGAACCACAAATATGACCCTTTGGAGTGATTTATTAGAAAATTTCCAGTGAAATGAAATCATAGAAAAATAGCCAAAATATTTTTTCATTTACTGTTGCTGATTTAATGCTGAACTGAGTATATATTCGCCCCATATATTTTTGATGTGCATAAATATTGCATTTGATTATTTACAATGGTGTACATTGTGGGACAGATATATTTTCACAATAATAAATTCACTGGTAACATACATTCTTACTTATGCCAATATTCTGTTTTTGACATATCTTTCACAAACAGTTCCAAAATGGTCTTGCCACTCAAATGTTGCAAGCACTACTGTGCATCATGCAGAATTTGCAGTAGTGTGGTACTTGTAACTGTTTTTATCCAGACAAAGTGATCTTAATATTAAACTTTATTAAGAAAAAGCCTTTGTGCTGTTTCTTACTACTGGTATTTTACAAGTAAGGAAAGAAAATAGCAAATCAGGCCAGTAGTGCAATGTGAACTGCAACTGTTTTGATGTAGCTTACAGTATCTTTATTTGCACTCCTTTACAGATACCAGGTGAAGTTTGTTTCCAGAACTGTCCAATGTGAACTTTTCAGAAATCTCATCTCCTCCTCTTATTTTTACACATTTTTTGAAAGAATATGGAGGTTGTAGAGAACAGGAATTAAATAGCAGTACTTTATAAATTGTTTTACATTTCAGTGGTTTGCCTTATTGTGTGCTATGTACTCCCTTGGCATAGAAACTTGTTAAGTAAGCTTGTAAGTTAAGTGGCTGTTTCTGAGACAGCTGATGAGTGCTGTACCAGTGGCTTCAATCTGTACTGGAGTGATGCAGAGCGGTGTGTGCTCCTGTTACTTTCCAAATGTGAAAGTGCGTGTGTGCACGTGCGCACTCTTCCACTACAATTTGTGTTGACCTTGGTCTTGACTGGAGTGGTTGGAGATGTGTATGGCTCAACTGGATCCCCTTTGTGTGTTGAGAATCTGATGCTGTTGTTAGTTCCACAGGCCTTCATCCAAGAACTGTCAGATGGCTCTGTGGCTATCTTGTGCATATTGAAAAAAAGTTAATTGCAGCTAGCTTTGACTGTTTTTACACAGGCTATTTTATAATGATTAAAAATAGTTAAAACTCTGCATCTTTTCTGTCTGCCCCTTCTCTGTTGAGTGAAGCTGAAGTTACTTGATTTTGTTTCTGAGGGCCCTTCAGTACCTGTAACTGCTTTGTGTCAGTGACTTCCTTAGTAAGATGCCAGCTCCAACCTTTTACAGTGCTCACATCACTTTTTCAGCTGAGTGCACTAATTCTTTCCTTGCCTTCCCCTATGCTTGCGTAAAGGTCTTCATAAAAACCTTCTCAGCAGCTGCACTGTTCTTCAGAGAATTCTGTAAAAAGCTTCACAAAGGCCTGTACCTCACAAAGCACAAATGATTGGGGTTTCATTGCCTGGCATGCTGGTCAGCATCATTTTGTTTCCTTGGACGTCACTGTCCATTTTTTTTTTTACATCCAGATTGAAAAGGTTTCGTAGTAGGATCAGTGTTCTTGTTCTGCCTGCCTTGGAAATAATGGCCATGGTACAGCCTGGGCAATGAGTGAGGACCTTGGCAGAAATGATGGTACAAATAGTAAAAACATTAAACAAGGAAATTGAATCTTGGTAGTGTAATCAAGTTGAGGGTGCAAAATAAAATAAACTGTTTTCTGAAACAGATGAGGAAATAACTTTTATAAAGCATAATGGTAAGTTAGAGCTCTCTTACTGTGGTATTTCAGTTCTTAATTAGTAGCTGGAAATAAAGAACTGCATAGTTAACAGCCATTTTTTTAATTATGCATCTGGTTTTAATTTCTTCATTAAGAAGTAACCATAAATTGAGAAATTATATGCAGAAATCAAAGTTACTCAATAATGGAAAGTTTTAAAAGATTATGTTTTCAGAGGTCAAATACAGTTTCAAAATAAACTGAATGTTTTGACTTCAGTATAATACTGAGAGTAGAGCAATGGCAATATTATTTTACAGCTCTGCATATCAGTTTTTCTGCTTATCTGCTTACCTGCTATTATCTCTTACCTGTTGAGTACTGGCCAGCACCAAAACTACAGAGGCATTTTCCCGTGTACAAGGTGAAGTCAAACATCTGGAGGTGTCTTACATCAGGTGTGGGAGGAGGGGGTGGTATTTAACATTACTTGCCTTTCAAGGGCTGTTTGTGTTCCTGGAAAAGGATGTTAGTTTTACTTAGAATTCCTTGTTGCTTATAAAACCAGAGGACACTGCAAAGCTTTTATTTATATTGGGTAGAGTTTCTGTATTAGAACCTAAATAGTGCAGAGCTGCACTGGTGTGCCATGTTCAGCAGATACAAATTGCATTAAGTGGCTTGCTAGAGTTAGGTAAGGAATGTGATGAATCTGAAAATACTACTGGATTAGAATGGAGAGGCCATGGGATATTTTGACTAGTTGTTAGCAGGAGTCATGGAAGTAGGAAGCAGCAGAAACTCTAAGGTATGCTGCTTTATAGCAGCATTTCTGGCAGTGCTGCTATAAAGCAACAATTACATCCGTGGATATACTTTTAAATGTTCTTTATATACAAGATTTGGTATTACATATCGGGAGGAAATACTTCTAGGAAACAGCATAGATTAATATAAAGAGAGTATTTACAAGAGTATGTAGTCACAGGACAAGGGGGGAGTGACTTCAAACTGAAAGAGAGTTTAATTAGATGTTAGGAAGACATTCCTTACTGTGAGGGTGATGAAACACTGGAATAGGTTGCCCAGAAAAGATGTGGATGCCCCACCACTGGAAATGTTAAAGACCAGGTTGATGGAGCTCTGAGTAGCCTGGTCTAGTGAAAGTGCTTGTGCCTGTGGCAGGAGGGTTGGAACTAGGTGATCTCTAAGGTCCAATCCAGGCCATTCTATGATTCTATGAAAATACATTTCATTAAATACAGGAAAAAAATTTCCACCTACATGCTGCTGTTTCCCATAATACAGTGTGGCAGCTTTATGCATGATTTCACTGCACTGGACCAAATTGCTGGAAGAATTAAGAGTATGACATCTACTTTTGGAGCATTTTAGGGATAGTTTCAAGTGTATGCAAGGACCACAGATGAGTGATAATAGGCAACTTGCTGTTTATCTGTTATCACTAGACACCTTTAAAAAACTGCACTGTGAAATCTGTTTAATTGAATTCTATTCTGTAAGCTCCTGCAGGATAATGTTTGCATCATGTTTTTCTTGATATAGCATTTTTAAATGAGTAGATGCTTTAAAACAACTAAAGGATAGAAATTTATGTCATATGTCAGAAGTTTGCTGTTTTCATTAGTTACAGGAATCTTCAAAGTATTTTGAGGCCAAATAATTAGCCTGTAGCTTATGCTAAGTATTCCTGTTTTATGGAAGGTTAAACAGTTGTTAAAATGTGTGCTTATTGCTTTCCAGAGCCCACCATTTTATCTTTGTCCTGCATGGCCTTGCATGTTCATCAGCGGGGACATAATGTGGATTAAAAAGGCCTGGCTTCAAATAAGATTGTGTGCTTCTGCAGTAACTGCTTGGCCTGTTTGGAGCATGCAGCACACAAGTTTCTTTGGAGCAATGGCTTGTAAAGGCTTTCTGAAGTGAATAATCCTATTACCAAGTTGATTTGAGTGTTCAGGCTGTTTACAGTCCATGTTAGAAGGTACAGGAGGAGTATTGCTTTGTAACAAAGAGATGTGCTGATGTCTTTACGAGGATGCCAGTCAGGTTACCTCTGGTACTGTTTTTATCTGCAGTGGAAAGAAGATTTTGTGGCAGAGAGGGCACTTTGGTTCCTCACATTCTGGAGCAGTGGGATAGCCCACGCTGCCTCGTGGTGTCAATTTGGACCAGCAGGTGCTGAGAAGCAGCCGTGTGCTGCTCTCCGTGGTGGTGGACTCGGTGGTGCTACTATCCTGAATGTCCAGGACTGTGGAGCCTGACCAGCAGAAAACCGGTTTCTTGTAGCTGAGCTGTCCTTGGAAGCAGCAGCTGCTGTGAGTAGAGGGAATTTTCGGGGATATATTGCCCTGTCTCTTTTCCAGCTCACTCAGCATTTCTTCGCATTTCATCCAACCCAGGAAAGGAGGTGCGAGGATGCCAAAGGCAAGATGGACATGCCACCCTAACACTGCTCACCTAGTAGAGCATCCTTGTGGCCAGGGGACATGCAGGGGCCAGCAGGCTACAGGGAACCCAGGCACCTGCAGGAACCAGCCTCCTTGCCATGGGCTCTGCCACTTACATGGTGCCAAGATGTTCACAGAATCAATCAAGTTGGAAAAGATGTCTGAGATCAAGACCAGCCAATGACCGAACACCATCCTAGCAACTAGACCATGGTACTAAATGCCACATGCAGTCTACCCTTAAACACCACCAGGGATGGTGATTCTAGTGCCTCTCTGGATCGACCCTTCCATGTAGAAATTCTTATTAATGTCCCCTGCCACAGCTTAAGACTACTTACTCTGTCACTGGTTGTCTGGGAGAAGATGCTAGCCCTCACTTGCCTGCAGCCTCCTTTCAGGCAGTTGTAGAGAGCAATAAGGTTACCCCTGAGACTCTTCTTCTCCAGGCTAAACAGCCCTAGCTTCCTCAGCTGCTCCTCATAGGACTTGTGCTCCAGACCTTTGTCCAGCTTTGTAACCCTTCCCTGCACACCCTCCAGCACCCTCCAGTTCCTCCCTGAAGTGAGAGGACACAGGATTCGAGGTGTAGCCTCACCAGGGCCGCGTACAGGGGAAGAATCACTTCCCTTATCCTGCTGGCCACACTACTACTGTTAGAGGCCGGCATGCCGGAGGCTTTTTTGGCCACCTGGGCCCACTGCTGGCTCATGTCCACCCGCTGGACCCTCCTGCCCACTCCGACCCACCTTGCAGGCTGCGTCTGTGAATTTACGAATGGTAGACTGAGCCCCCTCATCCATGGTTTGGGCCTTTTCGAAAGTTTGTACAAAGCAGGTGCTGCTCTTGCCCTTTAAACCTCGCCGCCACTAAGATTTCCCCCGCCCAGCGCCCGAGCCGCCCGCCCCGGCCCGTCCCTCCGCGTTGCCGGGGCAGCGGGGCCGCGGAGCGGGGCAGGTGAGGGGCCGTGTCCGGGCCTTGCCGAGACCCGGGACAGCCGCCGCGGGGGTGTCCGGGGCGCCGGGGCCGTGGGTGGCCCTGGGGCTCCCTCCGGCCTGCGAGGGGCCGCTGCCCGCCGGCGCTGCCTCCCCACAGCTCGGGGCAGATGGGCCGCGGGCACCCGCGGCTCGGCCAGTCCTGTCTGTGTGCAGACACTCCTTGGCCTTGTCTCCTGAACACCTGGGGCTGGCTTGGGGTGCGTGGAAGGAAAAAAAGTAGAAAATTAGAACTAACAGGAAGTGAAAGTGATGAGCTGATCTTTGTCTCCAGGGAGAGTAACCCATGACAGAGTGACGATGGTGAAGAGGTGCAGAGGCTGCCTGACCTAGCTGTGCTTTTCTTTGACCATTAGGTGTATGTATATATATACAGGAGGTTCCTTCTGAACATCAAGAAATTCTTTTTCCCTGTGAGTGTGACCAAGCACTGGCACAAGTTGCCCAGCGGGGTGTGGAGTCTCCATCCTTGGAGATTCTTGGAACACACCTGGACATGGATCTTTGGCACTCTGCTCATAGATTGTGCAGGGGATCAGACCAGCTGACCTCCAAGAAGTCTCTGGCAACCTCTGTCCTTCTGTGAGACTCTGTGATTAATGGCTTACTTAGAAAAGCAGCTCTTGCACTGCATTTTTTTCTGATTATATTTTAGTTTTTATTTAACTTCTTCCCAAGGGTACATACACACCTAGCTGTATTTGTTCCTCAGAGTTTTTCTGTTGTCCTGAAATCCTCAGCTTTTTTGCCTTCAGCTTCAGTTCCTTGGCTAGAGCTGTGTTTTTGAATCATTACTAAAAGCACATGACCAATATGGTAATTAAATGTGCACTTTGAAGTCTGTTCCTTATGCAAATTGGCTGCATTGGAGTGATGAAGATGCTGTACTCTGTCTGCATTTCTTCATAAAAAAAGTTCTAAGTATGGTTTGATCCTCAAAGGAGCCTTGAACCACAGCAGTTCCATTGCTCTATCGCTGACTTTCAATGTTTTTCTTTTCCGCTACAGGAAAATTCATGTGAGAAAGCCACCTGCCACGTTGTCTTATCTTAAAAATTAAAAAAAGTCTAAAGGGATGGGGAATTCTGTTACATTGATTCCTTTCTTAATGCTGATGCTTTTACTGCTCCTCCTTTCTGGAAATAACTAACCATTTTAGGTTCTTGTTGCTAAATCAACTTAAGCATGCCATAGTTTGTCCTGGAAATGATAAGGAGAGAGTTTCCCACCAAATGTGCCCCATTCCTGTGAAGGGAGAAGGACCATATAATAGCCTAGCTCTGTCCCTTCTTTTGGATCCTGGGCAACAGGATTCCTTGCAACAAATGAGTTACATCCTGAATGAGACAGACACAGCTGTGGAGCTGTATGAGCAAAGTATGGTATGTGCTTGCAGCACACATGAATGTTTTGTTTGTCACTGTAATTGTTTGATGTAAAGTCTGTCATGAGCACAAATTAGTAACTGTTTGCTACAGCATTTTTGAATACATAATCACAGTAGAAACTTGGTCATCTGCATACTCTGGCATCTGTACAAAAATGCCAAGATTTTCCTTGGTATGCAGTAGTGAGTTATCAGTGTAGATACCTTTCATGTTGGCATGTGTGGTGTGACTTGTTTGGACTGCCCATTTTACAAATTTTTGTTGTGGTAGGTTTGAGGAGGAGAATCAATTTAAAACTATCTGAAGTCACCTGTTAAAGCAGTAGTTCTTACCCAGCTGTGATTGGTGCCCAAGCTGCTGTGTTTTACTTGGTGTAGCCACAAAATTTTTTAGAGCCAGGGCTTGTCTGTTTATCCTTCCAAGTCTGTCAGCTCTCCAGCAGCTCCAGCTATCGAGTAGGACAGGAGGGAACCTGGGGGCAGGCACTGTCCACTCCCATGTGCACACACAGTTTTTCATTCAAATTCTGCATCTGTGAACTGCTGTTTTATTTCTTTCAGGTCCTTGTGACTGGACACCATGCCTCTTCCAGAAACCATGTTCTGTGCTCAGCAGATCAAAATCCCCCCGGAGCTACCTGATATTCTGAAGCAATTTACTAAAGCTGCTATTAGGACTCAGCCTTTTGATGTTTTGCAGTGGGCAGCTGCGTAAGTATGATGTTCACCTAACAACAGAGAGCTATAAATATGGACCCCCAAAACCCCACTCTCCTCTTTATCGTATAGTGGACGTAGCTTTGAATATTACATCAGCATATACATTGCACATACGTTTCTGTGTACTAATGCAGCATGTAAGCCTTTTAAAAATAGAGTGGTATTCTATTTATTTTCTGTTTCCTTGAGGTTTAGGGCTGGCTTACTTCAGAAGTAGCTGAATTTCTATACAGAAAAATGAATCTTAATTTGCTTTTTGTTAATAGTTTTTCTATCTGAAAGACCAACTCTTTTTCCTTTTGGTTTGGTTTGGGTTTTCTTCTCTCATCTGAGATTCAATTATTGGAATTTAAAGGAAAAAATAGACACTAGCTTTCTAATTCTTAAGCCTGGTTAGGTTTCTCTTCTTTCTTTCTGGGAAAAGTGCCTGAAAAATTGCACCTTTAAAATTATAATCAGCATAATAAATCTCTTGCCATAAAATTGATTTAGATGTTTAAATGTTTCTCCTTTAACACTTTTTTTTCTTTTACCTCAACTGCTCACTATAATTTTTTCCCACCCTATGGTTTGTGTGGGCAAGCTCTTGAAAGGTATCTGTGAGATGTTCTCAGCTGGGGGGATTGGAAAACGTCTGCAGCATGTGAGGGAGGGGAGGCTGATAACAAAGCCAGGCTGGAGTCCGGCTTGTCTGTTAAAAAGAAAATAATCTGAAGCTGAATTGTTACCGGTGCAGTGTTGGAGAAAGCCAGCAAGACCACCTTAAAATGGTGTGGCGTTTCTTAGGAATGTGATGGAAGCGAGGTGCGGCTACCTCTGTAGCTGGAGCCTGCTGGGAGTGGGGCTGGCGAGGGCAGGGCCGGCCCGGCACAGCCAAGGCCACGCCAGCGGCCAGTCCCGACCTCTGCCTGGACACTGCAGCAGCTCGGCGGGGGCTGCTGCTGATCGCAGCTCCTCTTCCTGGAGCATACTCCGCTGTACCTGGCAGAGCAAGATCTGTCCCTGGGAGCCATGCAACGCAGAGCAAAGCTGTGGCTTCACACGTGCTGCCGGTGTTGTAGTGCTTGTGCCTGTGAATAATCAGACGAGGAAATGGATCTGGCTGAAAAATAACCCGGGTGTTTTATGTACATGCATACTGTGCGTCTATTTCTATAGTCACACTAATTCAGTTCTGGAGTGTTGCCTGCTGTGTATTTCAGCACAGCATGGGATAGCCTGGACATGGACATGGATGACCAGGGCAGATGAGGCAGGACAAATGGAGAAACTTGTAGATTAGATACACCTCAATAAAAACTGAGTTTTCCTTGCGCAATTCAGATTTCTGGCCAGTTAAGGCAGAGGCAGCTCTTAAGGTGGCAGCCTTATAATTAAAAGGATGTGCATCCAATGCCATTTATGCTCTACTCTTAAATTTTATTTTGGAGTGAACAGAAATAGCAGAAGTGCTGAGAAGAGAGTTGCAATATGAATAGACAGATGTACATTTTGGGTAGTGCACGAGGGGATTGTTAAACAGATAAGCCCTCAGGTTTATCAATCAAAAGAGCTGAATATATTGTGCACAAAATAAGTTAAATGCCTTAAGAATTATTAGAGTGTTGTGAAAAGGAGCAAGTCTAAAGACTGTGGTTTCTGGGCACAGGAAGTTGGGAAGTTGTGCATGTTGGCAGCGCACCAGGTGCTGCTGCTCCTGTGGGGGAGCCTGCAGATTCTTACACTGAAGAGCATTTACTTTTGTGCAGTTTGTAATGGCCATGGGCATTGAGGTGTGTTGCTCTTCCCATTCACTTAGGTATTTTTCAGCCTTGTCTAAAGGTGAACCCCTTCCTGTGAAGGAGAGGCTCGAAATGCCATTAGCAACAGTGAAAAAAAATGCTGGTTTGACTCCAGGACTTCTTAAGGTCTTGCACAAACAGGTATGAGCTGTTCTTTATCAAATGCAGAATGCTATTGAGGAATGCTGATGTGTTGGAGATGGTTGGGGAGAGAGACTGTCAAGTATTTGAAATATTTTGGGCAGACACTGTTCTTAAATTAGTTCTGGTTTTCAGAGTTCTTATTGTGGTACCATGATTTTTTTCAAAGCTTTCTTCCAAAGGCATGGTGACCATTGCAGAACTGAGGGAAAAATGGAAGCACTTGGGCTTGCCAGAGGAGCAGCTGGAAGCTATCCTGCAATTGGACAGTTTTGGCGAGAAGGTGGAATGGATGAAGTTTCTGGCACTTGGGTGCAGCGTGCTTGGTGGGGTACGTTCACAGCAGGAGCCCTCATATCCAAACACAAGTGGTTGTCTAGGATCCATATACAAGATAGATCATAGAACAATTAATGCAGATGGATTTGGGGAATGGTGATAGCTTTTGCAGCAGCTGGCAAAATGGCTTGCGTGTTTACTTCTGTTGTCCACCAGATTTTGGTCTTGGTAACTCAACCAGAAGGATGGCTAACTCCTTGGTAGAAGAGCAAGTGTGGCTGCAGGGAGCTTGTACTGTGTGAGAGAGGATGATGGAGGAATGATGCTGATGGCATCAGTGTAAATGTCCATGAAAGAGAACTGAAGTGAGAAATTAAAGAACCAATTTTTAATTGATTGTGTAGCCAATTAAATTTTCTCAGCAGCACTTAATGTTACTACAGCTGCACTTAATTCTTTTAATGTCAGTAATAAAATCTCAGCAGAGCATTTCAACAGAATGAAAGATGATAAAATGCATTAAGCTGATGTTCTTATAAAGTGTAATACTTCTAATGATTTCTACAGTAGGGAAGAAGAGGTACTAAAAAGAAAATATATGTGAAATAATATTTTGTGAATGTTGCGATATCTGGAAGCCCTGAATGTTAACCTGGCCTGGTGATGCAATTGTCTGTCTGTCTGTCTATCTATCTATCTATCTCTCTGTCTGTCTTTATTTCAAATTTGTTTTTCTTGATTCCAGTCTCCCTCCCAAAATGATCTTGTTGTTTGGGCTCTTTTCTTCATTTAAAAATAGTAACAGCAACATTACTTACCTAAAAAAAAAAAAAAAAACCAAAGCAACTCCTCTCTCCCTGCAAAAAAAACCCAAAAAAACCAAAACCAAAAATGGAGTCACAGTGACATCATTCTGATGGAGCTAGACAGACTAAATTTCACCATCTCACAATCCTTTTGGATATTAAGTGAACTAATTTAATTCAGTACTACATAATGAAACCTAGACCTCAGTTTCCTAAACCAGAGAGAAAGACATACACAAGAAATTTACATTCATTTCCTGCAGCTATAAATTGTGTTCACAGTCAAACAAGGTCACAGCTGAGATACAAGAGTAGATAAATATGAACCTCTTAAGAGTACCAGTCTGAAGTACCTTTTTTGTAAAGCATGAATGCATTTTTACAAAAGCCTTTACAAAAGGAGAAATGACCACACAGGTAGCCTGTTAAATTGTCTTTCAAAGTTGGCAAAATGGATATGAATAACTTTGCTGTGTTGTGAGTGAGAGACTGTTGTGGCAGTTTGGGGTGGCAGGACCAGAAAGGGCAGTAGAGGAGTAGCCAAATGCAAAATGTAGAGTTGGCCATCATAGAGTCAGCTGCCTCTCTTTTCCCTGAGAAGCTTTCCAGGGGAGGAGATACATTAAAACTGTTAAAGGATTATAAAATGACACTTCTCTGGCCTGTGTTCTAGATCTTAAACAGATAATGCATTTATTTTAACTATTGCTATTCTACTGTTAGGAAATACTATCTTTTTACATAGACATTGCCTGCTTGTTAATGAAAATGTAAATTTTGAAAAAGTTGCAGTGAAAAATATTAAGACTTTGATTAAAGAAAGCCTGTGTGAGTTTGATTTTGTGCTTTTATATTTTGGCTATATATTGTGTGTGTGGTTTTACTGGTTTGGTTCTTTAATGGCATCCAACCAGTCTTGAATGAATGAAACTCAATGCTGAATTTTTCCACACTTTTCCCAATATAGCTCAGCATGCATAGGGCACTGGATTGTCAACACCACATTAAAGGAAGGATTTTTTCAAAATATATTTGGAATTAATAATTTGAGGCACATTTTTTAAAGGTAACTCGGATGTTATTGGCCTTTGACTAAACTGAAATATTCTTTAAATGCTTTTTTGCCTCAGTGCTTTTTCTACTATCCATTGAAATGGAACTTGAATAGAGAAAGGGGAAACAGTAAATATCAGCCAAAATATAATCTAAAAATTATATAATAGAATATCATAATAAAATCACCAAACCTATATTCATTCTCTGGGGGTTGTAGATTTGTCTGTCTTAACTGCTGCTGAGAATTCATTTAGAACCATTGAGGTAATACACACACACACAGAAAAGGATCTTTTACTAGATAGAGTGATGTTGGAGCTTTTACAGTAGCAGAACAGAGCAATTTGGCCCTAATGGAGAGAGAGTTGAGATTGCCCTATGCAATCTTTGACTATCACAAGATTCTGGTATTTTTTTACTCCTGCCTCTACTAGAACTACATTATTGTTTCCATCCTTGGGCCTGCACTAGAGAGTAAATTTGGGGTTTAAAGCTATGCAACGATGATAACACCTTCATCTCATTTACCCTCCCTTTTAATGGCTTACAGTGTGGATTTTTTCATGGTATGCAAGGATGTTCATGGCTCTGATTGTTTTCCTTTCATTTCTTGTCGGAACCCCCTGCAGTCCTTACTGAGTTCAATGAAACAGGCCTGCGAGATCCTAACACGAGACGCAGAAGGAGGAGCAGCTCGAATTCCCTTCGAAACATTCTCGTTCCTTTATTCGTATTTGGCTAGTATTGATGGAGAGATATCACAGACAGAAACTAAAGCATTCCTCCATGGAATAAAAGAACAAGCGTAAGTAAAAATCTGTGCAAGGAATTTTTAATCTTACCAATTGCCTCTGGGTTCTCCATAAGCCTTTAATTTCAGGTGAATAGTCCATTTTCTTTTGGGCATAGACATGATGACAGGAGTAAGGATTGACTAAGATTGTATCAAAAGCATACAGAGTTATTTTATGTCAACTTCAGCATTTGCAATGTTAAAAGATAAACTGTTATTTATCCATCTTTTTCTGAAATATTGAAGTCTCTATAGGGTGGTATAATTTTCCCTGTTGGAAGCTATTATATTCAGGCTTGTAACATCTGCATATTATAGCTTCTGGAAGAAGCAGCATCTTCTGGGCTGTTTCTTTGATTTAACATAGATCATAAACTAGAGAGAAAGGCTGGGAGTTCTCTCATTGTATCCATAGTTACACACAGGTCACACGAAATGCACTTACACCAATTAAAAAAGATCAGGCTTGTCCTCCACATGTTGCCTCCGTAGCATGTTTGCATACAGACACTTAACTGTTCCCACCATCTCTCTGGAACTGTTCTTTCTGTGCTTGGTGGGCTGACACAACCTCAGAGGCGCTACCACCATCGCTGCTGGGCGCAGCCCTGGCCAGCAGCAGGTCTGTTCTGGAGCTGTCTGGCATTGGCTCTGTAGAACATGGGGGAAGCTTCTCTCAGCAGCTCACAGAAGGCACCACTGTGACCCACCCCCCACCACCCCCAAGAAACATCGCCACGCAAACTCCATACACTGTCTTAGATTGCCACCAGCTCCAAGTTCATGGGAGCTCCAAAACAAGAGCATACAAATGAACTTTTTCATGATTAGTTAGAAGATTGACACTTTTTAGTAAGAACCACTTTTTAATCATTGCCCCTTTTTCTTGCATTTCATATAGCCCTAAATTGTATCTTTTCCAACACACTAGGATTTACCATGTGAAAGTTCCATTTAAAAATTCTGGTTTATTCCTTTCCAGGGACAAACACTCTGGCATGGTGCTGATCAGACACTTCCTGCCACACACCTTCATATTTTATTGATGAACCCTACTCTTCAGCATGAGGTGAGAGGAAAAACAAAAGAAGGAATAAATAAGTTCAACAGAATAATTTGTGTTCAAAGTACTATCATTTGCACATTTCAGAACAACATGATCCTCTTCTCTGGCATTTCCTTTTCTTTGTCCTGCTCTTAAGATGGCCCATCAGGGGATGTTCATTGAATAATACATGGCTATATTGTTCTCCAGCCTCTCAGATACTGACGGCCAGCCCTAGGGAGCGACCCCTTCACTCATCTGCTTATATTGAATTGAGCAAAAGTTGTTACTGAGCTTCCTATCTACATCTGAAAACATTCAGTAAAACATGAAATTCAGTTAAGCCAGGGCAGCTGTAAACCAGAGCATTTCTCATTATGCTTCTGGTAGCTCTGACTTCATTTTGACTCTGGCACAAATACAGCTGGTGCTTGGACTACCTTGTCTGCCTGGCAATGCTCTATTTAAACAGTCTTAGCAAACCCTACTGAAAGAACTTAATGAGAACCCTGTGGCTGAGCTGGTAGACAAAATGAGTGCAAAGACTGCGGTGGTTCCATATTGTTCTCCCGCTAATTAGAACCCTTTCAGAACTTAAGTATCTTTTTTTCATTTTTGGATAAACTTGTCTAAATAAAGACGTTTCAAAATATATCTTGTTTTCTGACAGGCAAAGCTACTGCATTTGTCACATAGATGAGGAATACCTGACACAGTTGTTTGGTTAGACTGCTGTAGCAGGTATAGAAGCCTAAATCCATCAAAACAAGACCAGATATTTAGTGACAGATAATCACACTTAATTGCAGGAGCAGCTGAGGTATAAAAGAGGATACTAGAGGCTACAGTAAAACTGTTAAGATTACCTTTGACTGAGAAGGCCACAACCAGGAGCAACATGAAGTGCCTGCCCTCTCTTGGCACATTGAACAAACATAAGTATTTTAGGAAAGGTGGATTTTGTTCTCTTATAGTTGTTTACTTTGTTGAAGCAAGAAGCTTGGCTGATGGTGATTGACCTTGCTGAAGTAGACTGTGAGGAATTAACAGAATTGTACATCCTTAATGTCTATCTGCATGCTTTTAGTCTGTTTTATCAACCTCTATCACAAACATTTGTATGTTAGTCCACAGGATGGGAAAGTCTTCCTAGTTATTGCTGGAAGGAAATGCACCTGCTATTTGAATATGGTACTCAGCAATATTCCAAGTGTCCTTGGTGCCTCACCCCTAGCTTCTGTGGAGAGCTACATTCTCATCACTTTTTCCAGACTATATTGATCCGAATTTTCTTTGAGCATGAGCTTAGGAACAGTAACTTTTGTGTTATTGTCCATTTAACTGTCCAGTTGCAGTTGGATATGTTTTATCCTATTGGAGAACTCTGAAATCTGCCCTCTGGTACATGCTGTAAGTAGGCAATGTCACCTAGAGGTAACAGTGTTAGGTAGGAGGGGGAGCTCTCTTCATGCATTCCCTGTTTGTAACTGATCTGGACTCCAGGGATTAGCTCTGTTCCATATCTACCACTTACAGTTCAGGAAGGCCAGTAAGTACAACCTCTCATAAATTTTATTCTTCAGCCTTGTCAGAATAATTCAAATACATGAGAGATCAATATAATTTATTAACAGATGTATAAATGTTTCAAATTTACACATTATCTGAAATATACTGCTTCCATCCTGACAAACTGTGGCACTTTTTTGTCTCCGAGCAGCACAGGTCTGATGCAACACCAGTATTATGTGCACACCTTTACTGTCTTGGGCAAAACAGCAGTAACAATAGTTCTTGTGGAAGTTATATTTTGAACAGCTGACAAACAAAATCATCAGGTTCTTGTTTCTACTTTCTTCTTTTATGATTGTAATACTTGTCTTCATCCCTGAAACAAAAACATAAACATTGTGTGGGCTGTTAGGCTCAGAGTGAGAGTCTCAAGAGAAAAAAACAACTTGGAAAATGGAAAGCTCTCATTAAATGTAGTCATGTCCTCCACTAAGGAAAGAAAGTAAACTACTTTTAGACAGTTTATTTTCCATGCTGCTTTAATCAAGCCTTGTCATGCAGTGCCAGAGTGGCAATTAGTTTAGGATGAATGGCATCATGGTGTAATGAAGCCAGCTTTGAGACAAGCCATCATTGCCATCCACGCAGTTATGTAATGCATTTACCCAAACACAAGGGGCAAGGCAGCATTTCTTCTGCACAACAGTCCTCATGTCTGCTCAAACACAGGTCACACACACCTGTGGTCCTGTAGATGTAAATATGTCTTTGTTGATAGTATTAGAAGGTGTAACCTAGATTTGTTTTCTTTTGCTAAATTGTATGTCCAGAAGTACTGAAGAGCAACAGCATTGTTTTGAAGCATCTAATATGGAAAGGTTAATGTATGCATACTAGTGAAACAAATAATAGTTATTAAGGTCTAGAGCAAACTAGAGCAGAAATCAGCATTAGACATGACAAGCACTTAGTTGTGGATGAGAAACATACTGTCCATTTGACCATGTTGATCAAGGAGTAAAATCAACAGCCTGTTACAGTACTGTTGCAGCCCTGCAAGCATGCTGAAGGAAGTCCCACCTTTCAGATGTGACAGTAAATTCTGAAGTCTGGATCAGAGTTTGTGATCTCACAGTATGTTTTGTTTAGTAGCCTCATGCCACTGACTTGTCATACCGCACATGAGGTTAGCCTAGCTTTTTAATTGGACTAGACATTCTCAACCTCTGCACTAAATTGTCATAGAAAATGGCTACAGCCACCTGATTCAGAAGCAGGAGTCAGCTGTCCCTGTTTCTGCTCACCTCTCTCTTTTTCTCCGAGAGTCTCTGTCTTTACCTCTCTCACGACTCCTCCTTCGTTTACTTGGACTCCTGCTGGTGTCTCTCCTGTGTCTCATGCACTCCGTATCCTTACTGCTTCCCCCAGACTGCCGTGAGTCCACTGAAGCTGACCGTCTGTCTTCCCTTCTGAAAATAAACTTAAGTCATTCTAATAAATAAAAACAGTTGCACAGTCCCTGTTTCCAGTACCAGTTTTGTAATATAGTGACATACTAATGATGTAAGACAGAGGACATATATTTTATTAAGCCTGTCTCTCTAAGAAATACAATACCTCCCAAAAGAGGCCCAAAGTCCATGTGCATATCTCAGCATACTATTTAATCCAATTATTTCCTATGAACACTGCTCCTCAGGCTTAACACCTCTGCTTGTGAAACTGGAGGCAGCAGAAGGGGTTCACACTGTTTTGCTTTAAATGTTTAACTCTTCAAGCACCTGCCTTAAGCTGCAACCTACAGCTGGAGAACATAAGTCCTGATCTGACAGAATCATAGAATTGTTAGGGTTGGAAGGGATCTCTGGAGATCTTCTACTCCACCCCCCTTGCCAAGGCAGGGTCACCTAGAGCAGGTTACACAGGAACGTGTCCAGGTGGGTTTCGAATGTCTCCAGGCAGGGAGACACCAGGACTCCCCTGGGCAGACTGTTCCAGTGCTCTGCCACCCATTCATCTTCATTTTAATACTGGGAACAGAGTGTCACTTTCTAGTGTGTTTCAAAAACATCCTCCTCTCAAACACCTGCTGAAGAGGCACAAATAGGCAATCACTAGGTCATGACTCAATGTTACTTCAGTGACAAACATTTGTAAGGGTGTGCAGTGTTGCTTGACACAGCAGAAATATGTATAAATAAAACACCCTTCCACTTAGCACAGCAGCATTTGCAGGGACAAGAACTGTAAAGCCTCCCCATATTTACTATGTTATGGAAACCTTAACTCTGAGGTGTAATATATCTAACACATGTCATGTGGTAGGGAAGGGTAAGAAATTGTGTACTTGTATTTCCAAGTGTCCTTTTGTATCCAGCTACAACATGTGGGCACAGAGGAAGCACTATTCATCCCCCAGTTCCACCAGAGCTATTCATCCACCCAGCTCCACCTGTTCAGCTGAATCACTTGCAACTAACCTACTTACCTCTGAAAGAAAGATACTTACTAATTTTTCTCCATGCTTCATGCAGGCAGAGTTTCTCAAGCGAGACTTAATAGAATTAGTATAAAATAAACCGTGCATATGACTCAGATAAGGTTGATATGTGCTATTAGAAGAAGGTGGTAAGATAAAATTACAATTTGCTTCATGCATGAAGAAGCTGTCAGCTGTGGCATACCTTCCTGAAGACTTTGACTTCCCTCCTTCACATATCTCTGCATTATCCAACCTGTTCTCCTCCTGCCACTGATTGCTGAGTTCTTCCATATGTACACCAATCACATCCCGAATCACCTGGAGATTAAGATACATTAAAAACAAACATGTCACGGTAGTGCCTGAACTAGCACTAAATAAACTGTAAACATCTTAAAAAACCCTAACCTCACAAAAATCTACCCCAAACCCTGTACATAAGATGTTTGAATGGAAAGTCTTATTTGCAGAAGAATGTTTCAGCATAAATTTAAATAGCACCATTTTATGATCATGAACTATATCTTGCTGGCATTTTCACACTCAAAACTTAGCAGTTAGAAAATGCTCATTATTTGTAACTTGCTGCAACAAACCAAAAACATTCCTCTATAGTTTGCAACACTCATAAAGCAGGATACAAGAAGCAGAGAAAGACACATTATTTGTCTTTGAAAGCGTATATAATTGTTTATGCTGATATACAATAAGCACTTTTGGCAAAAAAAGCCTTTTTTTTTCCCAATCTCACCTCAGTGTAGGACTTCTTTGTTATATGAACATTCTTAGCTCTGTATGACTGCCGCCGCCTTTTGTAATCTCGCATTTCAGCCAGAATTTCAAGATGGGACTTTGGACCTTTCTGACTATCATCTAGCAAAAAATTGTGAGTAAAACAAATGGTCATTAGCAGGATGTTAGCACCTGCATGCAGGCCTCGTACATTCAGGAACATAAAATAATTGTGTTCTTTCTCAAGTTCCTCCTATATTTAGTAACTATGCTGAATTTACTCAAGCTTCCTCTTCCAACCTTCTTGCTGGCTGTTTTAAGCACAGGTAAAAAGCCACCAAGCAAATGCTGTTATGTGATCTCAGTCTCCAGACTGTGATCCACACCAATATACAGGCCTGTGATTTGGTCAAATGCCTTCTAAATACGGGTCCTGTTTTCAAAGCTGATGTTACAGTAAGACACAGAATGAGAAAGCCAGATTCTGTATCGCATCTCCTAGGCTCAGCAGGGCCTGCAGGGTGACACAGATGCTTTTGCTGCCCTTGGTACAGTTACAAACTGGCATGACTCAACAGGGATGAGAGGTCCCAGACCAACACCAAAGTGTGTTGCTCAAGAGCTCCACCTGCATGACTGCCAACCTCTCCTGTTCAGCTTTTACTCTTAAGCAATCTTTAATCTCATAATGTCTTACAGCAAATAACTGTTCCAAGCTGCACAGCACGTTGGCAACATTAAGCAACCTGTTATCAGCTGCAGTAAAGACAGAAGATCCATCAACTGAGATACACACAAAATGTGTGCCAAGAGCAGAGCACTGAGGCTTTCCCAGAAGGAAAACATCATAAAGGACACCAAACTAGCATTTTGTGATGCCAGCTCTTTGTTGTAGCTTTTAAGAACAGTATGCTCTCCACAAAAAAAAAAAAAAAAAAAAAAAAAAAAAAAAAAGCACAATCAATTCTGTTTGGCTGTCAACAAAACTCATGTAACTGAAAGTTCTGAGCCATAAATTAAACAACAGATCATTCTTCAAACCTTGGGCGATTTTCGCTGCTAAATCCACGAAGAGATCACTGTCATTTTCTGTTATCTGGGATCTGGACCTCTGTTTCTTTGTCTCCTCAACAACGTAATCGTAAAGAGCAAGGCGGTCAGCTTGGGTCAGGTCACAGGTGAAACGCTTGTGGTTTTGAGGAACTTCTATGGGCAGTAATGAGTATAAACCTGGAGGTTGGACAGAGAGGTGTTACTTGTGAAGTAGCATAACTATGCAGGAAAATACCAAGAAGCTCAACAAACAAACAATGCAGTAAGCTCCCAGGCTGTTTTCATCCTTCCCCTATGTATCTGTAAGAAGTTTCAACCTTCTTAATTTGAAAAGATAAAAACTGCTCAAAGATCCCTCCCAAGCCCCCCTCAGGCTGTAAAACCCCTCGACTGCTTGCACAGATACAATTTTCATATGCCATGAAAGAATCATACTAGATTAGATCAAAATGACCTCTGTGATTTCCCATGAGTTTCAGCTCTTGGCTTACGAGCTAAATCAAGAGAGGCTGCAGCTCTAACTTGTGCGTTTATCTTACTCCTAAAATGTTACATAAAGTGCTAGCTGCAAAATACCTGTTCTGCTAACAAGAATGAAAGCTTCCAGAAGACTAGATAACCAAGCACTGTGTAAATCAGTCTCACTCACACTGTCACCTTCTCTAGGGAGCTTTTATAATAGGCTGACTGATAGGGCCATCAGTGGAATCGCCCCAAGCGGCCGTGCTGTGTTAAATGGGCTACTCCACTAGCTAAAAGGACTACAAAGGCACTTTCAAAGTGCTCCAGATCAGTTCAGATAACTGACTTAAAGTTATGAAAACAAACACACTGCCTGAACATTCTTCTTTCCCATTCCCCAGTTAAAATACATATGCCTCCAAACAAATGAATCCATTCTCAATCCATTGCAACAGCAGTTAAGTGTCAAAGATACAGGATGCAATACTCTAGGATATGGCCAGCAAAAAACCATTTTAGTCAAAAACATTCAATTTTCCAGCAACCATGGATCTGACCTCCATAATCCTGCTTCCCCCAACACAATCTCACCCAACTCCAGGCAAACAGAAGAGCAACACATAAGAAGGGTGTATGCAACACCCTTCACAACAGGAAACCTAGAACTTCTCCAGATTATTCAGCTCTTAATGGAAGTTGGGCAATCCTACTATTACTAAAGACACCAAAGAAGAGGAAGAGAACCTACAGTAACTCTACAAACCTAAAATATAACATTTCATCATTACTGTACTTGGAACATAAACCAGAACTGTTCTAACATGAACAAATTAATTTAAACACAGAAACTAGAAGTCTCTTTTTAAAATGCACTGTTCTTACAGCATCAAAGAAGTCCACAAA
Organism: Vidua macroura; assembly: GCF_024509145.1. Lineage (NCBI taxonomy): Eukaryota > Metazoa > Chordata > Aves > Passeriformes > Viduidae > Vidua > Vidua macroura. The sequence continues at coordinate 82,358,041 of NC_071571.1, read as the reverse complement.
AATGCACTGATGATTACATGCTTGTGATTTTAGAGAAATGACACAACTTGTGATTAAGACCAACTCTTCTTTTCAACAATGTAGCTATGCTAATATTCTAAATATGATTAGAATTGGAAAAAAAAGAAAGAAAACAAAGAAAGACTCTTCCTTTGAGACAGTGAGTTAAAAGGAAATTTACAATGAAAAATTATTTTTCATTTGTTGCCAAAGACCTTAAATTGAACAAACAAGTCAGTAAATCTTACAACAGGCCAAGCTGTCACAATGAAAACCAGCGACTCAGTTTTAGTGTTATCCTCAGAGAAAGGCAAGCTTGCAGGGAAATCTGGGCAGTGAACACTGGCACCTAGCGGCTCACTGGTGCACATTTGCAATGAACCACTCCACAAAGGGTTTATCTGCTGCTCCTCTACTTGGAAGTGGTTGTCTCAAATTAATGAGTTCCCGCTTCCCTTCAAAGGAGATGCACTTGACATGCTCAAAACACAGTGCTCATCCCAGGAAATCTCCTTCCCAAGCAACTATCCATTAAGCCTCTATTTGCTATGCCAGAGAAACAAAGAAAACATGAAAAATTGTCCGAGCAAGTGCTGCTGTATTTCACTGTCAGAAAAGTTTCTGTGTTACTTTTCCTTCTGCCTATACATATTTAACAAACTAAAGTCTACAGAGAGCAAATGGTCTTTCAGGTGTTGCAGTAATTTCTCAACCATACACTAAAGCTCTACAGATTCCACAGGGAGCCCTATTTTTTACTTTTCTAAGTATCCATCCTAGCCTGGTCCCCTATCTGGTCACAAAACCCACCGAAAAATGAAATGTAAAGGAATCAGTGAGCTTGGAGCAGTGACAAAGGACAACATCACATTTGCAAACGTGCCAGCATAGTCCTTATACAACTTTTTATTTCTGTCTTGACAGTCCAACATAGTAACACGCATGTTGTTTGGTTTTTTCAGTCCTGAAGACATTAAGACATATGAGCACAACAGACTCAAAGTCTCTCATCTAGTTGCCCCATGTATAGAAAGTAATCATGCTCCAAGATATGCAGGGGAAGGAATATTAAAAATAAATGAAGTGAAATTCCTCACAGCAGTTCTCGAACAAAATGGAATGAAGGAAGCAGCAAGGAGAGACACAAGAGCAGTCCTCCACAGGAGGCTGGTGAAGTCACATCAGTATTTGCTTGCTCCTTACCTTCACTGTAGCCTGCACCTTCCTTCGCACTTTGGGCTCTACCCTGCTTAATAATGTGAAACTGTAGATCTTTATCTGAAGGCAGAGAAGAAAATAAAATCATACCACTTTTACATCAAGTGCTCGGGTACTTGATTTGGTTAGTCTTTATTCCCAACCTCTATTATGAGACTTATGGTATGGTACAGAACATCATAGCTTCATTCATGTACAAGTGGACATTTGACCTAAAAATGTAATTTTCATCTATTACATATGAAATATGTGATATGAGAGAAGAAAATTAAGGAAAAAAATATGTATTTCTGGGTTACAAGGATACGGAAAAAGAAATGTATGTATATTGCTCTCCATACCATTGCTTTATCTCCAAATTCTACAGACAGCTCCTAAGCATTTATTTTAATACACTTTCGGGATTTGATGCAAGAGTGAGGACTGAGAATATAGGAAGAAACTCCTAAGAGGACAAAACTGATCCTCCTCGGCTTTTAAGACGAAAATGTAAAAGTGATCTACAGAGTAGGATTACACAGTGATAGAAGCATAAAACCAGTAAATTACGGCAAATTGCAAATTACAATTTGAGAAAACTAACCTACCGATTGAAACACTCAAGATTTTCAGGAGGTCTTGAGGAGTTTACAGCTGCCAAGGCAGTGGGGCTGCGCTACCGTGAGGACCCGGATTCCTTAGTCCCACATCTCGGTCCTCCCCCGGGATCTCCCCATAGCCCCTCATCCCCTGCACCTCCCCGGGGCTCCCTCCTCAGCCCCAGCCGTGTGTGCCGCCCCGTCAGGCGGAGCCCCCGCTGCCGCTCACCCATGGCGACGGTGGGAACCTTCAGGTTTTCGTAGAAAAAGCTGGAGTCGTACATCTCGGCCTGCGGGACCAAAAGGCTCGGTCAAGGCCCGGCCCGGCCCGGGGCCGCCGAGCGGTGGTGGCAGCCCAGGCGCGCCCAGGGCAGCAGCGTGTCCCCGTGCCCCGCTTCCCGAGCCGCGCTCCCACCTCCTCCTCGGCCGAGTATCCCATCCTGCGGAGCCGGCAGGACGCCGCGTGCCTCTCCAGCGACGCGCGGGGGACACGGTGATGGACGTCGTAGGGACACAGCACCCACTCCACCTGCGAGGGGACACGGGTCAGCCCCGCCACGCCGGCCCCGCCGCCCTGCCCCGCGCAGCCCCCGCCGCCTCACCGGGTCCCCGCCGAGCCACACGGCGCTGGGAGCCGCCATGGCCGCGCCGCGGCGTGACGGCGTTCGCTGAGAGCGCTCCCGCCTCAGAGGGGGCGGCACCCAGCCCTGCAGGGTGTGCCCAGGGGTCTGAGTCAAGCTTTGCATTTTGTCTTTTTAAACGAGCAGCCGGTGGCTGGACAGTTACGATTAATCAGTTGCATTGTGAGCATCGGATGCTTGGTTAGAATTTTAAGGAATAGGGAAGACAGTCCTAAATTGGATGGACTGTCCGGACGAGAGCCACCAGGAGCAAAATCAGCGGGGCTGAGCAGTAACTGGGGATTGTAATCTCGGCAGTGGGCGATCTACTCAGAACGGACCCCAGGCTCAGATGGAGGGCAGGACCGCGCCCGCGGACTGATTAACATGAGCAAAAACAGACACAGCCAGCAGATGGGGGTTGAGTAGCAACTAGCACGAAAGTTACGTAATTTGCAACCAATTAATCCCGATGCCCTTGCTTGCTGAAATGTGCAAACAGCGTGAAGTTCCGGCGCTCGCAAAGGCAGCCGTGTGCCAGCTGACTGCCCGGCGCGAACGGGAACAAGCCCCGGCAATGCCGCGGTGCCTGGGGGCCGCGGGCGCCGCCTGCCGGCGGGAGGCCGCGGGGACACCTTCGCTTCGTCGCGCCCGGGACGGGCCGCGGGCAGCGAGCTTTGCCTTCCCTGCGCACAGGCCTGAGTGCCCGCCCGCCTTACCGAGGGGTGCTCTCCTGGGCGCAGGGCATGCCTGCCTGGGCGCCCCAGAGCCGCCAAAGCGCTCCCCCGATCGTGGCGGGGCAGGAGGAGCATCAGCGCCCCTGTCGCCATCCAGGCCCTGAGGCCCAATTCCCTCTTGGAACACGAGGAATGTGGTGCGAGATGACAGCAGGCCCTCGAGCGGGCTCCTGCCGCAGGATCGTGGGAGGATCGCTAAGGAGTAGGATATGCAGTGCAGAACCAGGATGGGTTTGTCCCCTCATGGAGCGTTGTCCGTGTGGGGGCAGCTGCATGGCTGCACAGGGATACCCCAGGGTCCTGGCCAGTACTTGGCCTTAATTCTGAGAGCGTTTCGCTGAGGGAGCAATAGGGCTCAATCAGACTGTAAGGCAGGATGAGGAAAAAAGGACTATCTTAAAGGATAGCTTTCACATGACTGACATTTGTGCTTGCCTATTTGTTGTCTCTGAAAAGCACACGACTGGATGGAAGAGTGGGTCTATCAAAGCAGGGTGGGGGAGAGGCAGCATGACAGATGCGGCTGCCAGAATGACTTTTGTACATCTGCTTTTCGTTAGCAGATTACAGCCTTTCCCTGCACAGTGAATTTGAGACTCAGCTGGGATTTTAGCCCTTTGAGAGATTTGGTGCCTTTAGCTACGTTTGCCTGGGGATCTTTGACATCACATGATACAGAATACTTGTGAAGACTCTTCCCAGCTGCCCTTGCATTTTCATCTGTGCTGTACTGAAGTATACTCTCTAACATTAGCACATTTTATCAAAAGAGTACTAAGAAAAGCTGTGCAAAACTGTTTTGACCATCTCCACTGGAAAAAACCAATTTATTCAAAATTATGAAAGTCAAGTTCAACAAAGTATCCAAGCAGATTTGTTTTAAGACTAAACAAAACATTTATTTTGTTTCCTTATAAATTAAATTGATAAGAAATAGGGTAGATGATTTGTTTAGATAAACAACAACATTTTGAATGATTCAAAATTATCTTAGGGGTTTCTTTTACTCTAAAAAACCGTAGTTCCTGTTATGGAACAATCATGGCTACAGACTTTCCAGGAGCAAACTGACTGGATGAGAGAAAAAGATCATCAGCTTACAAAAGTTCATAGCACCACTTTTCCTTTCAGGCAAAATCACACTTAGGTTGGCTTCCCATCAAGCAAAGAGTGCGATTGTCACAGTCTTTCAGCTAAAACTCCTTCCCCAGCTGTTGTCTCCTGTCTGTGGCACACCCTCTTCTCCTGCACCCAGCACTGTGCTGCTGCTGCCCAACAGCGTTGTGACTTTGTCATCAAACACCGTGGTTAATAATGTAAATTTAACACACTCTGTCTCATGGTCCCTGCTGAGAAGGAGAGAGAGAACTCCACAGCTGCATTTCCCCAGGCAGGAATGCTGCCTGGCTGCAGCATCCTACAACAGGGGTACTTGAATACAGTCTGGTGCCTTTGCAGAGCTGCAATTCATGGCAAGTAGCCTGGTACTTTTCTAGATGCTCTTTATGGACAACACTGACCTATGGAGAAAATCTCTGTGGAAATCAGCTCCAAAGATCTTCTCAGAGCAGCAGAACACTCCTAAACTGCTGGACAAGCAGAAGGTACAAGAGGGAATTGGTGTATACATTAAGCCAACATAAAGACCATACAGTGCTTCTGGAGAGCTCCTTAAATGTACCACCTTGTGCCTTCCTTCAGATGGAATTTATATTGCTAGATACTCCAGCTGTTGGCACATAAGGAACCACCTAGTTTAGGACCATACCCTGGGGCACAAAGCTTAACCTAGGTTGAATGCTCTCCACCCATCAAAGTCACTTGGTACTTCCAAGAGTGCCAGGTTGAAACCACACTGAAATCACACTGCTTTTAAGGTCCAAACCTTCCTAATGGGTGTGCAGGAGGAATGGGAGGCTCATCCTGAGCAGCAAACCCGTTCCCCATACAGCTGACACAGGGAGGAGCATCCCTTGGCTTGTGTTATTCCTTAGATTCAAAGCGCTACTTAACAGTTTTATTGTGTTCACTGTTCCCCCTGGAAACAAGGGAAAAAATGTGAAAGCTCAATTTATTAAATTTTTAAAACATGCTGTGAGAGAAGCAGAAAGAAAAATAAAATAAGCTTTGTAACAGTTTTCTCAATCCTTACCACATTCAGCATGTGCATTTCTGGGTGGGAAAAGGGCCATGGAGCCAGGCAAAACAAGCTGAGAATTAATCAAAACCTCTTGGGACTACCCAAAGGCCAAAATGGAAGCAGCCTGGCTTGTGGGCCCAGACAGCCCACGCAGGCCTAGGAGACAGAAAAGACAGCTCTTGACCCCCAGCTGTGACAGAGTTTTGCTGTTTCCACCCCAACATGTTTGGCAAATTTATAACAAGATCTCTGCATCTTTGTGAAGGACATGGAGTAAGCAGCCAGCACCTGGCAGACCACAGTTTATCCTGCAGCAGGGAATGACTCTCCCAGGACATATGCCATGTGGATCCCTAGGGCAGTTTTAAACTGCAACTGCTTCTTTAGCACTCACCCCTTGGACTGCAGGAGCAGGGAATGTTGAACAGGAAGGTGGAGGGTCTCACTCTGGTGCTAAGATTGACTGTAGTAATCTCAGAGCAGCTCTGGCAGTTGCCATCTCTTCTCCCTTGCCCCTGGAGCCTGCATGCCAACCTCCTTTTCTCCAGGGAAGGAGTTGTGATAGCCAGGCTCATAGCATCAGTGTCACTCTGCAAAAATGAGAGATATTTGGTGAAGATGAAGCACACAGACACTTGAATTTCATTATTTTTTGGTTTTACTCTCTTCTACCTTAGACTTCAGCAAAGATGCACATTCAAAATCTGTAGCCTCAATTCAGGCTGAACCAGCTTTTTTATCTATAGGGACATGAGGTGAGCTTCTCCAGCACTTAAGAATCAATTTATAGAAGTATCCTTTATGTCATAGGCATATTTTCCAAAATTACCTTTACCAGACCACTGACAAGAGTTTAATTTTCATCTTTTGCTGTCCGAGTTCTAATTTTGTTGCCCTCCAGCTCATCTGGAAGTGCCAGTGTGGAGCAGTATAGGTGCTGATGGCAACCAGAGAAGTCAGAGAATGATCAAACCTCAATGCTTTCTCTGCTGGGGGAGTGCAGCTGATTTATTGCTTCACCTGTGTAGCACTCAGAGCCTGCTACAACTCCTTAGCTCCTGGATGTTTATTCCTTTGTAACTTAGTCCAATTCACAATTACAGCCTGTGGTGTAGTTTATGAACTGCAGTGCACCGGACAATTCCAAATTGATTTACAGGCAGCAACTCTAGCATCTATTAATGCCTTATTGATTCTTCTCTCTGTATCTCTCTGTGATCTCTCATGGATTCATCAGATTTAGATCAGTTTAATCAGGCTGGTATAATTCTCATCTTCAAAGATAAAGCATGGTGTTTTCACTTGATAGAGCTGGGAGTTCACTGTTACACAACCAGAAGTAAATCCAATGCCCTCTTGCATACTCAAGTTTTAACACGTGTGTTTTGAAGTCTTCATGAGTTTTTCTCTTTAAGCCCTGCAGAGTTTCTGCACTGCAACCCTTGATTGTTTGTCTGCTCCCTTCTCTGCCCTTCCCTTGCTGTGAGCTTTTCAACAAGCCAGTACCTGCCCCCTGCTTGGAGCCAAGGTTTCTCCCTTGCCTTTTCCTCCTTGGTTGTTAATGGTCTGGTGGGCATCATTATTTATTTAATTAATTTTTCATTAACACCTGTTGTGATTAAACATAATCCCTGTGAAGAACAAAAGCCTTTTCCATACCTTTTGTTACAAATACTGCTGAGAAGGAAACTGGCTAAACTAAAATGTGGCCATGACTGTGGAACATGGCAATTTCTGGCAGGTGACTTGGCCCCTGCTTGTTCTCAGCTGTGCAAGTGCCCTACTTGCCACAGATGTGGGGACCTTTCCAGCACAGGGCTCCTTGTGTTCTTTGCCAGGAAGCACAAAGAGCCTGTGGTTTTCTTTTAAAAGCATGCTATTGATTTCTAATTGATGTCTTCTTGAAATGCCACACAAGGGAGCTGAAACAGCACAGACCTTGCCACGCTCTCAGCACTTGCACTACTTGGGAAGCTTTAGAGCAACACAGAAGTCTTGTGCCAACTGCATGTTTCAGCTTGTGCTAAAGTTCCCCTTGCATTTATCATGTGGGCATGTCTGAAATGTACCTAATTTTGCACTGGTCCAGGGAACTTCATCTCCTCTGTTGGGGCCCCAGTGTATCCCTTAAGGTGAATCCTTGGCATGAGGCTGATGATCAGTGTTTGGACACATGGATCAAACCACCTACTTTTGCTGTAACTGCAGACTTGTGCAGCCTTAGAGGTTGCTTCAAAAATGTGGCCTCTCATGTTCAGCACTGTTAGTGCAGTGAATAATGACAGCTGTCCCTGGATGCTGCCATTTTTTCTCATATGTGAAACAAACAGTATTACTTTTACCTGAAGCAACATTTCAAAGTAAGGAGGAACTTATGCACAACAATTTCCTTGGAAATGAGTCAGCAGATGCAAGGACAGGCCAGGTGTTATAACAAGCTTAATGTTCTAGGTGTGGATCTGCAAGTGCTGCCTACAAGCATCCTTCCTCTTCCAGGAGGATTAGCATAGGGGATTACGGAGAATCTTTGAAGAGATTGGCATATGCTCAAATGATTACACACTGCAGCTTCCCAAGCTCCTGGGGGCAGGGAGGAGAAAGAAGTGCAGGGGAGAAACAGATCCTGTTCAGTAATTGCTAATGGGGAGAACATACAGTGGCTTTAGGTCTCACAGAGACTCACAATTCAAGATCACCATATTTGCTGAACTCATCAGTGATAGCATTTCATCAGCAGAACTCTGTGTATCCCAGTGTCATCACATTTGGAAGCTCCACCTCTCTTCTGAGACACAAAGCAGAAGTGCTGCTTGCTTGTGATCAGAAGCAGTCCTCAAGCACTTGTGAATGCCTCAATTACAATGTCAAATTCTATGCCTGCACCAGTTTCTCTCAATTCTGCACACACACAGGTCATTACAGTTTTGCAGTTAAAGTACTGCACTAACCACAGACACTGTGGTTTCCACATCCTGCTGTTCCCTGGTGCAAGCTTCCTTCCATCCTGTTACTTCTTTCCCCCATTTCCTCTCCAGTCAGACCTGTGGTTTTGCAGATATCCCCACCCATTATGTCAGAAGCTGCACAATCCCAGGTCTTTCTGGGATACCCAAAGCCTTCACTGAAAACCATTTTGCTCACCAGTGTGTCTGCAGATCTGACATCCTGCTGCCTGTCCCCAGCACACGCTTTGTCTGTCACAAGGCTCAGCCTTGCAAGGCGAAGAGCAGCCTGGCTGCAGTGCAAAGGAAGAGCACCCACCCTCACCCACTTCTCCAGGTGCATCTTCCATCCCAGTGCACACAGCAGCCTGGCACCTTCTAAGTGTACATGAAGAATTAGGTAATTTTCTTTGAGCATTTGTTTATTCCACTTTCCAGACTTTCAGGCAGAACTTTGCATGTGTTGTTCTCTGTGCCTGTCAAACTACTACTGACAGGTAGTGAACTGCCTCACCTCAGATCTATCTCTTGCCCACCAGAGCAGAAGCAGTATAGAAGCACTAATAGGACATATTTTACATAGGAGGCAAACAGCTCCACTCCCATCAGCAAAAAGCTGCTAGCAAAGCCAAAGCATGTCAGTCCAGAGCCCACCTAATACACGCACAGAGTCATAAGCTGTGTAAGAAGAGCTGGTTTAAAACTACATGGTTTAAGGTACAAACTCCAACGTAGGAAAAGCTCTATCTGTAGCTGAGCCCGCAGGCGGTGCTGATGCCTCTCACACCTCCAGCACGCGTGGAGAACACTGCCTGGTGGGTGGGCAGCAGATCATACCTGTACATATTGCACAAGGCAATGCCTGGCAGAATGAGCTGAGTGAAGATGACACACACATGGCTGTGAATTACAAAACTCTCTGTGAGGATGCTGGGCACCAGGATTACTCTGGTCTATTCCTGGCACAGACTCTTAATGGGTACAGCCATGATTAGAAACAGGATAAACAGGAGCCTACAGCTGAAAGGGCTCCCACTGAAGATCTTCATGGCTGTCTCTGGGGGGCAGCCATGGGGGATTTGAGGCTGTTGCGTAAGCCATACTTCCCACCCTAAACCTATCCCACTAAAGAGAGAGAGGAAGGCTATTTACACACCTTACAGGAATGGAGATGCAGTCAGGAAAGTCAGAATACCTCAGCTCAGTCTTGCCTTTCCCTGTCTGTAGGTGGCTGCACAGGGAACCAGATGAGAAGTTGGGTAGAAACACTGATTTAGAAACAGATACTACTGCAAGGTATAGTAGCATCATCTCTGCTCTGAAAGTTCCTCTCTCAGTATTGGAAAAAAACCCAACAGCTACTGTGTACCAATGAAAAAAGCAACATCCTCCTCCAAACCAGGCTTTATTTTCTGGTTGCAGACATGTACCCCAGAGCTGAAGATTCAGGATCCCGTTCCCTGATACCTAGGTTTCCCCCTGGCTCCTCAATCCCCCTGGGGTTGCTCAGGTGCAATCGCCCAGGCAGGAGCTGCAGGGTGGGATTCAGAGAGCTCCCTGACTACCTCCTGTCTCCTCAGCCTAGGATCTCCAGGGGCAGCAGGGCAGCAAGTTGTAAACACACAGTTGCTAAAAAAAGCCTTTAGCTGTGACTGCTCTTGCCCGCAGAAAGCAAGCCTGATTGGCTGCAATGGTGCGTTTGTTTTACCACAAGAGCCAGTGGTGCAGCAGCATGCTCCAGGTGGCACCTGGGGTTTGTCACTGCTCACAGCCTGGTCACACTGATAAATCAGAAGGCCATCACCAGTTTATCCTAGTAAGTGATACTTGGCATAAAAGAGCCAAATGCCAATCGAGCCTTTCTTAGAAATCCACTCTAGAACAGGGCAGCTGCAGAGCTAAAAGGCGTCAGGTACCAACGCTGCTCCTGGCAAGGGGCAGAGCCACCGCAGGCAGGAGGCGGTGGTACTCAGCAGGCACGCCGGGAGGCCTTCACGGGGAAGCAGTTTTGTTAAGCGCAGAGAGAAGGGCAGCGGGAGGTTTGGGGATAGGAGCAGCTTTAGAAGCTCTTCCCTGCCGCGGCCCGACACCAGGTGGTGCTGTGGAAAGCAGCGAAGTCCCGTACACCGGCCGGCACCGGGGACACGGAGGGGCTCCTTGTCCCCAGACAGACACAGTCCACAGCTTTGCCGTGCGACCCTGGCTCTTCCTTGTCGCATCCACGCCCGCTGCATGTAGCGATTCGGGATCTTCCGCCCCGCTGCCGGGGACGGCAGCACGGACGCAGTGATATTTCAGTAATGGAACGCTGCACGAAGCCTTTCCTCAGCTCCTAGAGCGGGCTGGTGTCTTTACATCACATGGGGAAGCCCTCACACTCCTCCCGTTATAAACCTGGAGCTCATCCTTCACGCTGCCTTTTCCCCGTTTTATTTGGGGGATTTTCTTTACTAACCCCACGAGGAATCCTGTAAACCTTCCCTCCCCTATCAGCAGCTCAGTTCTCTCTCATTCTCCACTGTCTCGGCGGCTTCCATCGGCTCCAGGAGCAGGCAAGGACAGCAGAGGCCAGGGCTGCAGGCTGGTACCTGTGATCCATCTGCAAGAGCGTGGGCAGGGGAGACAGCAACTCTCCCGAGCCCCCTGCCAACCCAAGCCGTGCAGTGCTCCGCTCCCAGACAAAGTGGAAGGGCTTTCCGGCTGACATTTTACCTGCATTTTTCCTCCCTGGGGCTATGAAATAAAGATACAAGAAAATTTCAACTGGAGAAATTTGTGACAAGCTCAGAGTGAAGGCGCCACAAGACAGGCAGAGCTATTGCTCAAACAAAGCACACAGTAGTAACATGCCATGAGCAGTTCTGCAAAACCCCTGTTTCCTGCAAGCCAGCGGGAGGCCTTTGTGCTTTGGAAGATAACATCTCAAGCTAAGATTGCTCCTATGCTTCTCAATAGTGTGGCCTATTGCAACTCTGCTGCAAAAACACAGATGATATTAGAACTTGTCAGCTATTCCTTGATGTTTGCCCATCCCAATCTGAAATGAGAATTGTTTAAAACCCAGGGGATTCCACAGGATTCTCTTCATTATGACAAAATGGCACGGGAAGCGAGACAGGGTTCCTCCAACCTGACATTGCCCTTCTGCTTCTGAACTATTGCTTCCAAAATCCTCCCCACAGCAGCAATTCCCCATTCCACCATTCTCTAAATCTTGCAAAAGAGGCCGTCAGGTTCATCTGTCTGGAGATATATTTCTAGAGGCATCTAGGAATTTTCTAATATCTCTTCATTCCCCTTATACTTCTCCAGCCTCACTCATGACCTGTATGAATTGGAAGCCAGAAATTTTTAAATTAAAGAAAAATTCCCCAAGGAAGTGAGATATTTTTATATTACATGCACATATATAATATATATTCATAAATTATATATTATTTATGTATAAATTTGAAAGGTCAACAGTGTTTATAGATACATATTTATATGCATGAATATATGCACAGATATACATAAAAGGTCAACAGTATGACTAAAGAAAGTGTCAAAATTTTTAGCTTTTTTCCCTATTACTTTTTTTTTTTTCTTTTTTTTTTTTTTTTTTTTCTTTTTTCATTACCCTCTTCTACAGGTTTTATAGGCTTACCTGCAGAAATCCTCCTGCTTTGGAGAAAATCCCCACAGAGTTTTTTTCCACCAAGCCTGGTAAATTCAACAACATTCTTCTTCATGGAATGTTTTTCATCTAACTGTGGGGGGATGAGTGGGATGAGAAGGGACAACATACACATGACACAACTGCAGATTATAGTATGACCTTCTACAAACTACCCTAATTGAAATGAACTAAAGGGCTTGTGTGAAACCAATCAGGGAAAGAAAAAAAAAGTGAGTGGATAACAGATGGCCCACAGATAGGGAAAGCTATGAAATGAGCTCAACTGGACTAATTCATTAGAGGCTTCCAAACAAACAGGCAAAAATAGCTGCTGCCAAGTACTGGAATCATTATCAAATATACAATTATATCTGTAAATTACATCTGCTAAAAGCAAGGCTGAAAAGTACAACCTGCTTATTGTGCAAATTTACCATGAGTGCCTTTATGAAAAGCATGCATTCCTGTTCAAGCACCAGTAGTGAACTTTTCTAACATATTATTGTGAGCTCTCAGCACAGGTATGAAAACAAGAAGTTCATGGTTTGTCCTTCTTACTAGAAGGTAAGCAGTTCATCTTACTTGTATTCCTGTGTGCACACCTCATCTGAAGATTTGCATCTAGCAAAGCAGAAATGCACACTCAGCTTCCAGCAGACCTGGCTTTATAGTTCAAATCAATGGGAAGAAACACACGCTATCAGCAGATGCTGGAGCACATCTGGGTGCAGCCCACCAAGTTCTCATGTTCCAAGATTCTCGGGAGAGCTTTGAGCTGCATGGGCAACCAAGAATAAAAGCAGGACTCAGCTATGACTGATTGTGGTGGAGGACACAACTTTTGGATGAAGTTTGTAGTCACTGCTTTTCGCCCCTACTGCCAATGTAGGACAGTCAGTGCAACATGCCAAGTCTTGAATTCTCTTCTTGTTGAAATTTTTACTAGTTTCCTAAGGATGTGAGGTTAATGTTATACTATTCACTATATCACTGGTTTTACCTGCTTCCCACAAATATACCAGAGGCAGAATTTGAAGTTGAGAAACAGACAGCAAAAAAAATTACGAAATTTTGTCAAGACGAAAAACACTGCCCTTGGGCAGGAGTAATTAATTTCAGGAGTACAAATCAGGACCAAATAGTTAGGAAGTGTTGGAGAACAGTTTCTGGGGTTTATAGTGGACCACGAACTGAACATAAGCCTGTGCCAGACTGCTGTGCAATACAGGACCATGCAAATTGGACATGAGTGAACAAGACCAACAAGTAATCCTGCAAGTACTTCTTGAATTGTGTTGAGCGTTTTTAAGGCCTCTGCAGGAGATATATGCCTAGATTGAACACTATCTTTCAAAAACGAAATGGATCCGGAATAAACTGAAGTCAGAGAGGCTGTGGAAACTCCAGTGCTAGAAACTTGTAAGTACAATTTAGCTCAATACTAAAATTTTATCGGTAATTTTCTTTTTTCTGTACTCAGGCAGATGATATCCTGGAGTTCATGATACCTCATGACCAACCAACAGGGTGACAACATTCCAAGCTATGCGTGGAAGTTCTTGCTTTTAGTTGGTAGTCAGAGTGCAGTGTCTTTGTAGCTCTGTGTTTCAGGTTCAGCACAGTGTTATCCAGGTAACTAGCACCACTGTGTTTATTTTAAGGGGGTCAGAGAATCCCTTAACTGCAAAAGAAAAAATTCCCAAGTGAGGTTAAAAAGTAAAGTGGCAAAAAAAAAAGTATTATAGAAATCTGAGAGCAGCAACAGGGAATAAACTTCTGGAGGGGATGGGGTGGGGGGGAAAGCAATGCTTTAAATCACTTGGATGGGATTTTTTTTAAATGGAAAGCCTTTAGAGGGTAACAGAATCCTTGTGGTAGAACACTGTCCTCCTTTCTCTATTCCACATGTGATTTGTAACAACAAGGAACATAGCTGTGCTGCTCCTCTGCAGGCACTGATGACAGGCTTCCTCGATCCTCTGCAAAATACTGCAAGTGAAATGCAAAGAAGCAGCACATGGATTAGCCAATGAGATTATGGCCTTGGGGAAGGGTCATGGGAGATCAGGGACATGCCTACCCTACCATCCATTGCTAAAGAAGTCTGCTACAAAACCATCAAAATGGTTTCTTAACAACATGCCAGCCAAGCCACTCACTGATAGGCTTTGCTTTACCCTTCTAATCTTCATAGCAGGAAAGAAAATATGGCTGCAATTAATATCACTTGACAAATAGAGAGGAAATTCAGAGAGACAGCAGGGTTTGCTGACAGCAGTGATGAAGGTGGGCAGCAGAGCTGGGATCAGAATTCAGTCTGACCTGAGTGGAACTCCCCTAGGGGGCATTGCCTCAGGTGCAGGTGAGTTACACCTCCCTTTGCAGCTCTGAGTAAAACCACCATGAGTACCTGTAAAAACCACACACTTTTTCAGTTCTTGGTCAACATTTACCACCAATGTAGACAATAAATATCCTTATCACTTTTGCAAATGAGTCAGATTCTTCATTTCATACAGAGTTAAAGTGCTGTCAAAGTCTATTCTTCCCATGCTGCTCTACACAGAGTGGCACTCTGGCTATCTCTCACTGAAAAGGAGATATTTTGGTACCAAATGAGACTGGATGGACTGACTTAGGGAAAGGAGAAAACCAGTCAGAGAAGAAAGCAAAATATTGCACAGTACAAGTAGTACTCAGATCTTGTCTCTTGTGTATTAGCATTACAAATGACTTCCAAGTCCTGAAAGAGAGGAAAAAAGTCAATGTAAGAAAGAGTATTTTTATCCCTTGTTCATATATATGTGCATAGAAAGAATGAGATACAACATCACCATGTAGTACAAAGTAAATTGCAGCAGATTTTTCAGAGGAAACAGAGATCAGTATTATACCTACACTTTTATGAAAAGACCATGGAGGAACCAACTGTTTAACCATTCATCATGCTCATCTTAATTCTTTATTTTCTTTTGAATGCACATAGTTTAAGCTACTATGTATGTTGCTTTGTGTACTTTCCACTGGTCACGTTGGAAGGTAAACTTGCCCTGGAATTATTATCTCACCTGTAAATAGCACAATGGAATACAAAATTTTTTGTACTTTTAAAGCTGCAATGACCAATGTGATGGCTTTTTCTAAATTGCTGCTTTAATGGCTTACCTATTTCAAAATACATTTGACCTTTTGCTATCTAAGTTTTGAAGCTCCTTACTTGCCAGCTGAAAATAAAGCAGACTGAGGCAGGTGGCAGATGGACAGAGAGGAAGAACTGCTGTCCCTCAACAGGCTACACCCACACTTCCTAGGGAATCACTTTCCTCAAAGCACAGTCCTAATTTAGGTTAGCTGGCAGCAATTCAGTTTTGAAGAAGTCTTATGATACCACTGTTAAAAGAAAGAGTCAATAAGATGTGTTGTTGCATCTCACGCACCTCTAGAACAGTAAAAAAACCTTATAATACATGGTAGATTACAAAAACAGTGAGAAATAAAGACACTTTTTCTCTCCTCACACGTCTTATTCTTATGTTTTAAGCTATGTACATTCAGAGCTGGTGGAAAATCCCACAAAGTAATTTTTATTTTCACGTGATAGCTGCATGAGATACTTAGTATGGTGGAAATACCATTTACTGAAGTCAAGTTTTCCTGGTGGGGGAGGAAAGAAGAATGTGCAAGTAATCTCTTTTAAAAGAATAAGAAAAGAAGTAAACAGGGTGGACTTTTGAGTGATGAAAGATGAAGATTCCCAAGGGGTATTGTAATTGGCGCTATCTACAACAGCAGCAATAAATAGAGTTTATACTTCCATGTCATAAACTATTTGACTAGACATCTGGGAAAGAAAGTTTCTTGTGCATTTGTGCCCTGTATCCCAAAATACACAAGGAAGTGCTCATGGTTCTTGTGGGTCTTGGCTGCACAGTTTTCACACAGGCAGGAAAAGAAGGGAGTGAACTGAAGGACCATGAGGCTGGGCCATAAACACCACTGCTGAACAGGGACTTACTTTGGTTTTGTCTGCCACTGAAAGCCCTGAAAGACACCATCCTCACTGGCTCACTCTTTGTCCTTTCCAAGGGAGGCTTCATTCAGCTGGTGTCAAGCTGGCATGACAGTTTAGCAAAGTTTAGCAATTGCAAATTTAAAACCTGACAAATAAAATGTCAGGTCACATATGACAAAATTCTACTGCCACTGGCCTGTTAGCATGAAAGAATGCAGAGTGCTGGGCCTTCAATAGCATTAGCCACTATGAACAAACAAAATGCATGACTTCTCTTAGACATTTATCCTGCAGTAAAATTGGTACAACTAAATTATGATAATTATTTGCTAATGAGAGTTTTTGGACTACTAGTAAGGTCAATATTTTAGGGACTTCTCTCTGTCCATTCAGAGGGCAGAAACTTCAGGCACTTTTGGTGAGTTGCTCATTTCTCTGTACTCAGTGTGGTTGCTGGCTGTAAATAACTGTTTCCATATTAAGGGAAAGGCACAGCATATCCCAGAAACCTTCTAGGATTTATAGAGACTTATCACAACAGTATTTACTTGGCAATCACAGTGAGTCATGGGAGCTGCCCTACACTGCCCTGCACTTCCTAAAGTGAAAGCTGCCTCAATTTTACAAGAAAATAAGACGTATTAGCTAAATTTTTAAAAAATGGGCACTGGGTCCTCCCAGGCAATTTTCAGTTCTGCTCTAGGAAAACCATAGCCTGTGACTGACTGCTCCCATGCAACTGACTGCTTTGGCAGTGCATACAGATTAAGAAATGCACTCATATACTGCAAATTACAGGACTAGAACCTTAGACTTGAAATTCTCCAGGACAGAATGCCCTTTTTAGCAGGAGTTATATACAATATATAATAAAATACTGAGGCATATTATAAAATAGCCTAATATGCCTACTCAGTATTATAATGATCGCATTCCAGTATTATTAATAATTTACTTTCTGCCAAAATTTTCCCAGAAAGCATCTAGGGTATTAAAGTCCCTAGAAAGTTTTATTTTGCCATCCAAATTCGTGGCACAAATATAGAATATTAAAACCCTGTTGAAAAACAAATTTAAACACAGAAAACACCCCCCAAACACTAGCATTCTTCATCCTCTTACTAAAAAGTACTTTCTTTGGAGAGCTTAATTATTTAACAAGCAGTTTAATTCACCTCATCAACCCACTCTGCTTGGTCTTTCTTCTGCAGCTGGCTGCTCAGGGCTGCTGTGCCTGCTCCCAAACTGCCAGCTCCACACAGCCTCAGTATCCACAGCATCTGGAGCTATGATTTTCCCTACTCAGTGCCAGCCACCAGCTCTGCAAAGCTTCTGCACGGTCTCCAGCACCTCACTCGTCCAAATTGCTGCCAGGCATTGGACAGGTACAAGTAGGGGGCTGCTCCTGTCATTCTGGGTGCAGCCACGTGGTTCTGGGTGGTGGGAGGGGAGAAGTGTGTGCCTGTATGCTGCTCTGTCAGTTCAGCTCAGAAAACAGGGCTTGACCTGTTTTAGTGGCTTCACAGATGTTGCTTGTGGGTCTCAATGCACAGCAGCACTCCCTCCTTTCACCTCATCACATATGAGCACACAAACCCTGACTGGAGCCCTCAGCTTCCTAGATGTCCAAATCTGAGACAACTTCCCAAACATCCAGACCAATGATTTCTATTTAGGCAAGCATTTTGAGACCCTCATCCCCAAGCACAGCATAAAAGGATGGATTAGGCAAAAGACTGCCTTTCAAAGAGATACCTGTGGTTTGAAACAGGGTAAGTATTGAGACTCCAAATTAATACCCAAGCTGGACATAAAGGCATGTTCTGATCCACTGCACTGTATTCTATTCCTAAACACATTGCAAAAATTACAGAAAGGAAAATTGCTTGAAACAGACATTATAGACTGTTAAGCATAGTTTAACAAGACAGTATTATGCCTAAAAGACAACCAGAGTCCTATGAAAGAATCAAGGGAGACATTAACAGCACCAGAAAGAAAACTTGCTGCTGTGGAAATTGGTGATTAGCAATATGGCAATACTGCAGCAGTTCAGCCAAACAGCACAATTTGACTGTCAGTCTGCTGGTTGTGACCATTTTCAGGATGTGGCTGGTTGAATAGCTGGGCTTTTTTAACACTACAGGTTAAATCCTAATCACTCTTAATATTGGTAAAGAAATATCATACCTGGAATAGTAAAAATAAATTGTTACAATGTTTAAGATTAATTAGTTATATTTTCAATAGTATCCTAAATTGAGTCTTTTATGTTGTTTTTAAATAAAAGCACGTTAACTGACGGTGATCAGAACATTTGTTCAAGCTTAGTAAATAACAAATGGTCTTGATTAAAATGAGGATTTCAAGAAGTACTTTTTAATCAGAAACTTCATGTCAATTGTTTTAATACATCAAAGATCAGGAGAAATGGAGATTCACTGATTAGCTTATTAGCAGCATTCAAACCTTGCCTGTGTTGGTGTTACAAGCTTTGCTTTGGTAGATTAAAAAGATGCTTGACTCCTAATCCAGACATTATTTTTCAAGGAACTTTCAGGAAAGGGGGGCTTGTAGCTAGTGGATAGGTTTTATCTGTATTTCTGAAAAGAAGATGAATGTATTGTTTGAGCTAAGGAGCACATTATGCTGTAAGTTGCTTCACTTTCCTCAAAGAAACTGAATAAATCTTTTATTTACAGTGAGGGTTATTTCATCAATACCTGTAAACAAAAGAAATCTTCAATAGATGACTCAAGCACTATTTCTTTCCTCTTCAGAAATATTTTGGAGCATAATGGTATGAAACTAAATTTAAAACAAATAAAAATATGTAATTTTGCTTCTGGATCAAGTATATTTTTCTGACATGGCTCCATTTGTTGATATTGGCCTCAGGTGTTGGCCCAAAATTAAAGTAAACTCACTGTACCACTGACAATATGGCCACCTCTATTTTTAGGCTTACAGTGTGCACAGCCAGCATTCTAAGTTAGCCATGAAATGTAGCCTCCTTTCCAGCTGCTGAATTAAAATTACATGTGTACCACCATAAGATAGAGTTTACCTTTCTTCTAACCACGGCCAGGCCTCTGGGGCTGCTGAGTGGCTGCCCATCTGATGTGATGTGGCCATCTATAGCGTGTTACATGGGAGGCTGCACCTCTGGGTTTGTCTCTGAGCTTGTGCCAAAAGCAGGCAAAGGTTTTTTAAATACTCTGAGGACTGTTTTTCAGACACGCTCTTCTCTACAATTAATGGGTTCAGACAGCTCCATCTGTAATGAGCATATTCTCATTAGAGTATTGTCTCAAGGTACCACTTTGCAAATTTACTTTTCTGATGCAGTGAAAAACTTGAAGTGAAATCAAAAGGTGAAATATCACAGTAATATTTAGACATTTCTAGTGTTGCCATCAGAAAGCCCTGTGGCAATAATAGGAAGAATCACAGAAGGGCTGAGACTGAAAGGGACCTCTGAGGATAATTTCATCCAACTTTTCCCCACCCCTATCAAGACAGGGTTAGCTAGAGCCAGCTGGCCAGGATTATTTCCAAGCAGCTTTTGAATATCTTCAGGAACTCCACCACCTCTCTGGGCAACCTCTGCCAGCACTCAGCCACCCTCACAGTTAAAATGTGTTTTCTGATTTTCAGAGGAAACATACTGTGTTTCAGTTTTTATGCTTTGCTCTGACTCTCTCACCAGGCACCACTGTAAAGTGTCTCACTTCATCCTCTTAAAACCTTTCCTCCAGGTATTTATATACACATATTGATAAGTTCAACCATGAGCCTTCTCCCCTCCAGGCTAAAGAGTCCCAGCTCACTCAGCCTTTCCTAAGAGATGCTCTAGCCCATCATCTTTGTACCTGAACCTTATATGGACTTTCTCCAATGCACCAATGTCTCATCCCTCTTACACTGAGGAGCTCAGACCAACAGTGTGACAGGTGTGGCCTCACCAGTGCTGAGCAGAAGGGAAGAATCACCTCCCTTGGTCTGCAGAGGATAGTGGCCAGAGGGTTGGAGGAGTTTCAGCACTCCCTCCATGCCATCCCCAGTCATGGCACAGGCAGCAGACCACTCTAGGTGATGGTCAGATGAGCACATGGCTGCCTCTGTCCCCTGCAGCAGGGAGGCACCTAGGCACCTGCTTGCATGGGCTCACCATTTCATCCCCATAGTGTTGCATGCTTTAGGGTCAGATGGAGCAGATTCTTTGCCTGAGGACATACCTGACTCCTCATCAGCTTTGAGGGCAGGGAATGCATCTCCCAATTTTAAGCGCTTAGATGGTGGCAGGAACAATTCCTTAGTGATAGAAGTCATAGGATAGAACTTCCATCCTTCCCATTCTCCAGCAGTTACACTTGGATACTGCCTGCTTCTCTACTGCAGTTGCAGCCTAGGGTTCTTCACACTACTGAGAAGAACCTTTCCTTTTTTATTTTTTCCCATAAAAATACTCATCTATCTCATTTTTTGGCCTCTCTGATGCTGCACAGCTTGCCCACTCCCACCTGTAACTCCTCCATTTGGTTTGCATATCTTGTAAGACAGCACACATCTGGTAGGACAGCAGACATCAGAGAGAAGCTTTAGCTACTCCCTGCAGCCCAGGGCTTGGAGGCCTTCTTCTGCTATCCAGAGTCTGCCTCAGGCCACTGCCCTGGCAGGAACATCTGCCAGGCAGGCTGTCCTGTGACGCATCACTACCATAACTGAGACTGTCACAACACTAAAAATCCCACAGAAGCCCCCTCCCTTGTGGTCTGCTGCATGATCTGTTGCCTTGGAGCTGTGCTCCAAGCCAGGACTTATGTATAGTCCTCACCTGAGCACTGGCTAAATGTGCTTCACCCTTCTAAGGATGGGCAGCTGCCACAAAGGCTCCAGGCATGCTGGGTTAAGGACAGCTGATCATGATCATTAGAAGCTGCCAGAGCTTCCTTGAGCCCACCCCTGGTAGCTCCCCTTCCCTTGTTCTTGTCTGACAGCAGCAGGTACTCTCCAGTTTATCAGCATTTCCCAGGTATATCAAATGATCCTGGACTTTGTCCCTGGAAGGTCCAGAAGCTCCCAAAGCAGAATGCAGAGACTGCTGCCCAAACAGCTGCCTCTGTTGGCTACACAAGTATGCATTTAATCTATCAATAACCTTCAATTTTATTGTGTCTATATATGTATAAATTTCAGTCCCCCTTTGTATTTGAGATGTTAGCAGCCCCAATCAGTGATTGGTCTCCCTGATGTGTGTGACTGCTTATTGTTAGAACTTTGCATAAACAATTCTGGAGAGCATGTCTGAGCTCCAAGACAGCTGAGTGGTGAAACTCTAGGGAGTTTAGGCATAGAGGCATCAGAATAGCTGCATGGCATCAGACCAGTGGTCCACCTGAAAGTGTCCCATACTGGATACCTAGATGCTTCCCCAGTCTCCAAAGGTCTGTGTAGCAGAGAGGGATTCCTTAACTCCCTTTAGAGTTCCTCTGCCAAACCACAGATTCAGGCTGAGGTGAGTTAGGATTTACTCATAAATTCAGCTTCCTTGAACATGTGAATTACTCAGGGTTTACTGACAGCATGGGCTGTCAGTAAACCCAAGTGAGTTAAATAGCTCAAAGTTAAATAGCTAAAAGAGCTATCCTTAGGGTATTTAATTAAAAATAGGCTCCTGACCAAAGGAATTTCATCAGATTATCTTTCATGAAAGCATTACTGAGAAAGGATATAATTGTTTGGGAAAGACATTACATAGCATGTTCTTCTATTATAAAACCCTTTTCCTTCACATTCCTTCTGCCAAGAAACAAAGGCCCATAGCTGTGTATGTTTTTTTCTCTCTATGTAGTGTTTTAAGATTATTTTACAAGAATTTGCAAAAAACAATTTTTAACTTCTTTATTAAAGCAAAACTCAAGATCCTCCCTCTCATGGGAGACTGTTTTGACCAGGTTAACAGTGAATCATCAGTCACTTTCTTGAAAACAGGGTTAAAAAAACCAACACCAACTCACTTTGCATGTCAGAGTTTGTTTGACTTTTATTAAGCTGTCTTAACTAAAACATTAAAGAGCACCATAGAGATGGACCCAAAGCTAGAGCAGGGGAAGAGTGTTGAGGAATCTTTCTCCTGATAAGGAGGAAGTATCTGAGACAACGTGGGACGAACTGACAGCAGCTTTTTCTGTTTTGGTGCGCCTTTTCTGTTTCACATGTAGGTTTCAATCTTGAAGGGATACAGGTAATTGGAAGGGTCTTAGACTACTGCTCAGGTAAGGTCTTCTGCAAATTCCCTGGTGTCAGACTAGCACCATGCCCAACCTTTACTCATAAGAGGCTCTCCAGCCAAGACAAGATCCTGAGAGGGCATGAAGGACATGCAAATGCTGAGACTGACCTCCACCTCTGCTGTTCAAGGCAAGATACTCATCCTGTAGCAAAGAAAAACAAATGCCAAGGGATTCAGGAAAACAAGCAGTAAGCAGGACCACAAATAGCTTATTTCATCTCCTTTTGGCTGGAACTAGGGAACTAGAGCACAAGTCTTTTAAGGAGCAGCTGAGGGAGCTGGGGATGTTTAGCGTGGAGGAAAGGAGGCTCAGGAGGGACATTATTGCTCTCTACAACTGTCTGAAAGGAGGCTGTAGCCAGGTGGGGGTTGATCTCTTCTCAAAATTAACAAGGGACAGAATGAGGGGGAACTGCCTTGAGATGCACCAGAAGAGGTTTAGAGTGGTTATTAGGAAAAACATTATTCATGGAAAGGGTGGTCAGGCATTGGAACAGTCTGCCACGGGATGTGGTGAAATCACCATTCCTAGAAGTGTTCCAAAAAATATGTAAATGTGGTGCTTGGGGACATGGTTTAGTGGTGGGCTTTGCAGTCCTGGTTAATGGTTGAACTTGATGATCTTTGAGCTCTCTTCCAAACTAAACAATTCTGTGATTCTATGGAACAATTGCTCTGCATACCTGGACTATTAATTAACATACAGTTAATTAATACCTCTGAAGCATGTTTAAACTCTTTGTGGTCTAGAATTTATTTAGTTTCTTCTCTATGTTACACCAACATTCCAGGGACTGCTTTACTCTTATTTGATGCACAATTCAAGGCAAATTGTTCTCTCTTTGTACCAAGTGCCCTTGACCAGGCTGCACCTCTGGATGCCATAAGTTCTACCACTGCAGATGAACAGCTCAAGGGGTGGAATGACTTGTGTTTCCTCCAGACTCTTCCAACTGCCCTACACTTGTTGAACAGTTCAAAGGAAAATCAGGCAACTAGGTTTAGACAAGAAGGGATGAGCATTTCAAAGGAGCATTGTACTGACCTCTCCACTGGTGCAACCTGTTTGTGTCTGCATCTAATTGCCCCTTTTCTTTGCACAGGTGTCAGCTTGATAAAAGTCATGGTTTGTTTACTTGTACTTCTATAACTTTCTTTTTGATCGAATAAACAAACAATCAAAAAAACAGAGCCATCCCTGTTACTCATTTGCCCAAAAATATTAACAAAACTGTATCTTTCCCAAGTCAAACAACTCTCACATGGAGAACTGGCTCACCATCTGGATTTGAAAAGAAATGTCAGGATTACTTTTCCATTTTTTCTGACACCCCTCCTGCGTTTTTACTGTCTCTTCCACCTTTGCTGCCTGTGGAAGCTGAGTCATGGGCCACGGTCCCTGCACTGATGAGCAGTTCCATCCCCTCTACCACTACCTTATTCTCCAGTGAAACTTGATGCAACTTTTCATAATGGAGAAGGGAATCAGTAAACCAGTTGAAGAGGGGAGGATTTTAACCTCCTGGGGAACATGTCATTTGAGACAATATTTTTTACAGACAAATAGTTAACCTCTATGGAGCATGGAAAACACAGTTTGTATGCACTGAAGCCTTGCTCAGATGTCAGATACTTATTTTTTTTTACATCCCTTGGCTCTTAGCACATTTTATTATGTTGAGCCCTTTAATGATGCTATTCTGAGACCAGTGGGATATCAGGGCTAATACAGCCTTGCCCTAACACAACCTGTGCTGTGAAGAAATAAGATATCAAGATCTTAGGAGTACAACGTGGCAAAAGACACCATTGTGTAGCAGTACACCCCTCCTGCTGAGACTGACCTGACCAGAAGAAAAGAGGGCAATATCCATTCATTGAAAAAAAAGTAATTAAGGTGGAATATTTAACACTATGACACTGTCCTAAAATGCTGCTCACATTCAGAGTTGTGGCTGAACTGCCCTGCTGGTAGGAGGCCAGATATCCTGGATGCAGGTTCACAACACTCCTGAAGTGGTCTACACCCACAAGTCATAATGCAAATCTGGTTCGTAAGTGATTTAGGTATTTTGTTAAAACCTCTCTGACTCTGTGGGAGCACTTTATACTATTTTGCTATCCCCAAAGCACTGAATACTGACACCAAAAGCAATTAACTTGGCTGGATGCTGTGATTAAAGCACACAACTCTTTACAGTAAACACACTCTGCTTGTTCTCCAGAGAGCAGTACAGTGGGTAACCTTGTCACCAGACCTCCCTCCTGTTTGTATCAGTAGCTGTGAGTTCAGCTATGTTACATTAACCTTAGCTTAATCCATCACCATCACTTGAGTAACAACACAGCTGTTCTCAAATACTCAGTGTGGTCCTCTTTCTCCTGGAAAGAGATTTTTACTTTCTTAACTGGCCCCTTGGTGGATATAATTCTGTAAGGGCCTGGAATAATATGTTCTTTGCTAAATTTGCCATATAATAACCTTGGCAACATTGCATCAGATCAATGTCAGTTTCCCTCAGTTATCCCCCCAAAACAGTGCCTTTGGGCAAACTCTGTCTTTCATCATTCAGCATTTGACAATGGTAACTTTATTCACCCCATTGAGAAGGCAATATTTTGTTTACTCTATATAAAACAAACATCCCAGAGAATTATTCCTACATTAAGCATTAGGAAAGATGGTAATGAAAGATCTTGTTTCACTGGGCAGCTAATTACACTTGCTGGGGATGACAGCTTAAAGAGTAATGTAAACAAACCCAGTGATGCAGCAATTCCCCTCAGGACATGCCTTGTGTTATTCTGTAGTAAATAAAGTCAGCTGAGACCCTCTTGGCCAAAATGTCATTAGTGACATTAAAGAAAATGCCAGTGCTTGCTGATTTACAAAGTCTGGGGACTCCTCAGAACTAGAGAAAATGTTCTCTGTAAACATTAAATCCAACAAAACTGCAGTTTTGTGTACTTTTTGCAAGTAATTTTGTCATTCACACACATTAGCTTAAAACAAACAAAAATGATTTAATGATTTCACACCTGATTCAGTGCCTGAACTCAGAATATAACTATCTACACTGGATCAACAGACATCACACTACAAGGTTGCTAGAAGATAAAAATTTACCTTTTAAAAGAAAATTAAATTCCATGTACCTCTACAGGGAATCTCTAGTTTCACCATCTCTTATTCACTCACAGCTCACATGCATAATCTTTAGCACCTTTTCTCTACCCTTTAATGAGCTCTGACCAGCTCAGACCAACAGTAGTGTTCAAATAAGACAGTGTCCAATTGTACAAGAAATATGTAACTATCCCTCTTTTGTGCCAAGGAGTTCTGCAGCCTTGCTAGAGCTTTAATGTTCAGGCTAACTGCTGACAAGCTGGGTAGGGCTTTTATTCCTGAATTTTTGGTGGCCACAATGCAGTACCTCTATCTGGGCCAGGTGTAGGATCCATCTAATGCTGTCAGTGGACAGCAGTCACACCCAGTCTCCACTGACTCCCCTTTTAAGACTCCACTGACTGCAGCTGGAGCCCACACAACTGTCTCAGATGTACATGTAAGAATATCATGCCCTTGGTGTTTTTTGATGTGGACAGAGAGCATCCCACCTCCCTCCCTGCATCAGAAGGGTACAGGAATGCTGTGGGCCTTGTGTCATCCTAAGATTCATGCAACATGGATTTAGGGAGCTCATCAGCATTTAGGGTTGCTGCTATGACAGTATGTAATTTTTAATGCTGACATAGCCTATGCTGTTTGCTTCCCTGAGTTAAATAAAAAATATCCCATCTGCCTCTGCTCTATTATCAATTATGTGTAGGCACAAGCAATCTAGAAGGATTTGCCACACCTGTCATTGGAGCTGATTTGTGTGCACTGAGTGGCAGTAGCAGAAATGTTGCGCATGCCCTGCCCTCACTAAAACATACATATTTGCAAGCAGACAAAACTGAACCTCAGAGCAAATTTTCAAGTCTTTAAATTCCTGCTCTAGCCCTGTATCCCAGTCCCAGTTTAATAGGTTCCACTAGGTCATGCACAGCACCACACTGTTTCAGGCCTGGAGTAATTGAGTGGCAAAGGTGTGGGCAAACCACTGGCCAAGCAAGACTCCAGGCTTCTATGTTTGCAGTTTCTGCCACCTGAGGGGAGGAAGTCTTTTAGGGCTATCAAACTGATCAAAGCTTTGTGTCTCTTTTTGAAATACCTGTGGCTCCTGATTCAACACATGTTCTATTCAATATTCATTGTATTTCTTTGTGACTTCATGCCATAGCTTACTTGTTTCTTCTCTACCTCCACAGGGCTCAGTTCTTTCCAGATTTTTTTATTTGCCTGTAGTCTGACCACTGGATACCTGGCCATAGTGCTCCCACAGTTAACCACACCAGGGACTTGCTAGACATCACTAAACCCCCATCTGACCTGCAAAACTTATGGCTATTTCACTGGTTGCAACATATTTTCCTTATTAAAAAAAAAAAAAAAAATCCCTTTTCTGTTCAGCTTCTACAAGTCTAAGCAGGGAATCTGCTCTTCTTTTTTCAATTTTCTTTGAAAGTCATTTACCCATGATTCTGTTAGGAATAAAGCATAGTTAAATGAATTTCTTTTGTCTCTGGTTAATATAAGCAGAATTAATATAATTGAGATGGGAGTACCAAATCCAACCCGCCTTTCAATTTCTTTCAATTAAGTAATTACCCTGTGTCATTGGGAACAGTTATGTCAGGTTTATATGCTAAGAAAAGAAGCCAGCTTCAAATGACAATTTCCTACCACATGAAAATAATAACATTTCTGTAACTACTAAGCATCTTTATTACCATTCATGCAATTTTTTTATAGATGCAAATTTCTTTATATCATTCTGGAATAAATAAATGCATTATTCCTGAACAAAACCCTTGGATGCACCCCTTTCTTTGTGCACAATTTGCTTATAATGTTTTAATTTATAATCAATAACCCTCTACATCTTGGTGTTCAAATGAGAGACTATTTTTGGCTCACAGGCAGAAATTGCGCATCACTTAATTCTGCTCTAATAATATTTGAATCATTTAGGAGAGTAGTCATCTTGACAAAAACTATGCAATCTTATCCTGTTGTGGCATGAGGAATTCCTTTCTAGAGATGTCAAAGTCATCAGAAGATGTGTAATTAGCAGCATTGATCATTTTTGTTCTTCATGTTGTTTACACTTTAATAAAAATCTTTGCAAGATATCTCCTTAACCTGTTAACAAAAGTTATAGGCAGTAAGATTGTATGCATGCAAAATGAGTATTCATTCTATTGTTTTCTCTGGTTTTATCCCCTGAATCCTATTTCCTCTGAACTTTGTGATTTCTAATTTTGTTTACTGCTGTGGTAAATTTTCTCTTTTAATTACTTTCTCTCTACACACCACAAAGACATCACTGAAAAGCTCAATACAGAGAAGCTTTGCAAGCTATTCTAAGATAAAAACTCTGAAGGTGATCCAAAATCCAGTGAAGTCTGTGAAAAACCTCCCTCCCTCTGTCCTTTAAAATCTGTCCCAAATGAGGTGCTGCACTTTGGTGCCAGGCTCCCCACTCTCCCCAAGGGAAACAACAGCGGCTACCTGGCTCCAGCTTTTGTTCCTCACACAAAGCACTGGAGAAGAGATGGCAGCAGCTCAGCTTCTCACTGAAACAGTCTAAACAATGAGGCCAACATGTTTATGCAGGAATGTACGGGAGTGTTTATATGCCAGCCCTGTTCTTAGAGACTCTCACTGTAGGAAAATGAGAAAATAAAGTACTTAACTGTGCAAGTAATTTCAGCTGCAGCCCATTATCCATCTGCTAATACAGTGCAGCCTGGAAGCTTTGTCAATGACAGATTAAGGTCAAACAAATGATCATTCCTACACTCCTCTTCCTAAATGTATTTTTCTTTTATTATGTTGTGAAATTCTGATCAAAAAGCCTATAATAATATTATATTAGTACAAATTTCTTGCAGTGAAGCTACAGTAAGTTTCTTGAATAACATTTGGGTCCAGGAAAGCCAGACAGTATATTTAAAACAGGCACTCTGGACTCAAGAGTATGCAGGCCAAAAAGGCAAAACACGGGAAGAACTGCATAAAGAAGGTTGTTTCCTTTTACAGGGGCAGAACCAAAGCAGTGGGCTTGTGGGAATGGGGTATGCAAGGATTGCAGGCACAGAAATAATAGTGGCAACTTTAAAGCCTGCATCCGGTGTCAGGGTGAGACTGAAAATCCCCCATGATGTGCCTAAAAATATATTTCCCCAAGCTTCAATTTGTGCTGAATCTTTTTTTTACAGAAGCACTTCTTTAAAAGATTTTTCAAGATCAGCTGTCTTTAAAGATAAAGCTGTTCAGACAGCTTTAAAAATCCTAACCTGCACAGCTGTGCACACACACAGACTACATGCAACTAAAGATAAGGCCTTAGTGTGAAGTGTTAAGCAAATCAGTCTGTAGGGACTGCTTGTTCTGTAGCCCAAAAAATAACACATCAGCGACAGGAAGGTAATTAGCAGTATTTAATTTTATGACTGCAAAGTTACCCAAGGATAATTTAGGTATGTTTTGGATTCAGCCACAGGTCTTAAGCACTAAATAGATAAGCCTTGTTCACTAAGGCACATTGCTCAAGTGTTTTAAATCTTTGCACAAGCTGTCTAGTCTTTTACCGTTGCTCTGACCAGGAGAAAAATGCCCTTTCTTCAAAGTCAGACTCAGAATATGTAAATCGAGGATGATAACACTGACCTTTTTTTTTCAAAGAGCATTTTATTATCTACCGATGAGGAATGCTGCCTGGACTGCTGGGTACCATTATGTAAACTACAGATGTCTTACAAATTCTTGTTTAATGGAGTGAGAGGGGTGGTGCCTGCTTGCCTCCTCCCCAAGAAGCTGCTTTGCACAGAGGATAAGACTTTACTTAGCCTGTCCCACAGCAGCTGAGCCCTGGTGCCCCATCTCTGCTGCACACGGCACAGGTAGGAAAAGCTATGGCGTGCCACTGTCTCATCAGGGACAGCAGCAGAATGCCAAGCACAAGAGGAATCATGATTAAAAAAATGTTTTGAGCAACACTTTTGAAGGGGAGGGGGCTGTTAAAAACTGGAGTCTGCTAAAAGTAAAGGCAGTCGGGAAGAAATTCAGATTTTTTAAAGACAGTCCAGAAACTACTTTACTACTCTTCTTTACTTAACTTTCATACTTCCTAGCAAAAAAAAAAAAAAAAGAAAAAAGAAGAAGTACAACTGACATCTGACTTTTAAAAGAGAATGCTACACTGTGAAATAAATTTTTTTTGCACACTAAAAAAGCTTTTTCAAAGGAGATGCACAGAGTTGTGAATGTCTACTAATTTAGAGCACATCACAGGAGGTGACAATTCACAGCAGGCAAACAATTTTAATGTATTTAGATACCTAATATATATGCCTATTTACCTTCACTTTTCTCTTAAGAATTTCACAGGTGCTCTCTCTGTCCAGCACAGGTATATTTCAGCTGCAGTAGTGAATGATCAGCATTTTTGAAAAAAGGATCAAGGGCTTTGAAAAGAAGAAATCAAGGCTCTCTGAGAACAGAAACACACAGCTGGTGATCACTAGTCAGCTTGGTTCAAAGGGCTGAAATATGATATTGCTGGAAAAAAAGAATTCATCATAATATTTACAGAATAACCATATTCAGAGATGACACCACTTTTTAAACATGCCACAGCAGCACAATTGTTCTGTTTTTTTCCCATCTTGAATGTAGCAAAATGAATTAGCTTAAGAAACCAAAACCAAAGTCATAGAAGCACCATTCCTAAAATCTAAGGAAGTTTTCCTAAGTGTCATGAACTTTTAAGTAACAGAACAAGGTTTCATTTAATGGGAAAATGTTAAGCTGACTTAATTACATCTGGCCCCAAGTGGCTGAACCTCTGTCATGGAAAGATTGATATTGATCACAAACTGCAGAAACTTCTCCCTTAAAGTCCAGCACAGATCTACACTAATGGTGCTGGCTCCCCACTAATGAGAGGCTTCCTATATGAAATCAGTTTATTATGTCCTTAAGTCACACATTAAAAGCTTCCAATACAGGAACGAAATTTAAAAGCACGTGCAGAAAAGTAGCCAAGAACTTGTTGGATTATGGACTGGATTGTCTATTATTTCTGAAAGATTATTTTGACCTATGTATCAGAATAACAGGGCAATAAAATGTGTGAGTGCCTCTTGTACTACTAACATGTTCCTCCCATGTTAGGTGTGTACTTCACACGTTCCTCACGTATCAGTGAGGTTCCAAAACACTGATCTCAAATTAGAAAATTTTAAATTAGGCAGAGTTTTTACTAATTATTTGCTAGCTTGAGAAGTCATTGAGATATTATTGCGCTGCATCCATCAGCAAGCATTGGGAAAGTGGGATCTCTATCCCAGACTGAAGAAAAATTAGCTCAGACAGGGGATGAACCTGGGGACTGCTCCCAGTTTGTGCAGCATTTGGTAGAAAATGCATGACAGTGGATTCACAGATTTCAAGGACTGCCACACTCAAACTTTCAAAGATCCTGCACTCAGCAACATAAATCACTAGATTATCTTCAAAATCATGAGCTATGCAAAGTAACAGACTCACCATTACTTTTACTCATCTTTCTAGTTTAGAAGTGACATTTAGAGCTAAGCAGATGATTTCAGGAGCTCTGACTTTCAGCAAAAAGGGGGACATCATCAGATATCATGAGCAAAACAAGATGGTTACTCAGGATCATGGCCTATTCTTGTTATTCATAGCATGTTTTCCCACAAGTATGTATCTTGTTCTCCAAGTTACTCCCAGTGGATCTCAAAGCACTTCCAAGCCCTTTAATGTGTCTTTCGGCAGCAGCCTTTGCTAAAACTTCCACTGTTACCATCCAGTTGTGTCAGCAGCTGTTCTGGATAAGTGGACCTGGGTGGTAATCCCTATTTCATAGTCTCTGGCCTGGGCACATTGTTGGCACTGATGTGCAGAAGGCAATCCTCCTCTGGAATGAGGGACTTTGCTCACACCGTGCCTTGCTTCCCAGCCAGACCAGAGGAGCACCACCAGAGAAATGTGCCCCTGCTCCACATTTGTAATTAGCTCAAATGCTGATGCAATATCTAAATGCAATTTAGACAGCATGTAGCTATTGACTTAATGAAAAGTTCAAATTCCTTTTCTCTCATACCCTGCTGGGAGTCACTGCCTAGTGTTTTCAGCTGCAGTGCTGGGCAGGGGAGGTCTCCTTCCTCAGCCTGTCCCTCCTGCTCTTCCTTCATCGCTGAAGGAAGCAAACCCACCTGTTGCACGAATCCTGGTGATTCACTGCTGGGAATTTGCACCATCTGTGCTGAGCCGACACCCCCCGCAGGAAGAAACACTGCCTCTTGCAGCACTGGTGCTGGTGCACTTGGCATACACACCCGAAAATGACTCACTGCAAAACCTTCAAATGGGCAAATTATGTGTTGAGCTTGGCTGTCACAGCTCTCAGCTCTGTGTTTCTTGCAGAGATGAAGTAGTTTAAAGTGTTATTAATACATTTGTCTTACCTGACTAGGGATTTACTAGGCAGAGGTAAATAAAATGGGGTGAAGAGCATGCAGGATGTCACTAGAAGGAACTCTGAATCCCAGGAAACACCTGCTGCTGTCACCCCAGGAGAGTAGGAGGATAGGCACAGATCATCGAGGCAATGTGGCTCTCCCCTCTGGTGCACGTGCTCTGCTCCTCTCAGTGCCCCTCACCCAGGCCAGCCTCCAGCCTTCCTCCCCACCCCCAGAGGGATGGTGCTGGCCACACTCCTCAGCCTCCCAGGTGTGAAATCACTTGGAAAGCTTGTTCACTCTGCTCACTTTATGAGTGTCAGGACCCTCCTATTCAAGTATTTACCACTACCTTGTGTGGTATAAAACCAGTGGCACCTGCTGAAAACATGCATTTGATCCAAGCTATAGTCATTAAAAAAGACTTTGCTCATTTTATACCTTTGCCTCTTGCTACAGAAGTCATCCCCATGGCATCAGCAAAGGGTTCTCTCCCCAGAAAAATGTTGGTGCTTACGCACATAAAACCAATTGAATCTCACCAAAACTGCTAGTAGCAAGGCCCATTTAAATGACAATATTTTTTAGCTCTTTAAAGGGCATTTCATTAACTTTCACTACTATAATTGTAAACCTTGTTTTTTTTACAGAAACACAGGAGCTGATTTTGGCTCTGACACAAGGAAAAGTTTATAGGTTCTAAAGGTAGGTTTGACATAGATAAGCAAAAAGATAATTTGTAAAACTAAATGTTACATATCAATGGTTTTTTTCCCCAGTATTGGAAAAGGTATTTTTAATTTAGCTAAGAACAAATGAGGTGCAACAGAAGTTGAATGCCGTGTCACTATTTTTGATTGGCAAAAACTTATCTATTGTGGTTAGCAAGACTTGTCATACAGCAAAACTTTATAGCTGTGCTGACAGTTTTTTTGTAATTAGAATGGTTTTCCCTCTCTCAGTAACCTTACTTGAATGTACTTACCTTTACAACAAAAACTAGCAGCAATTCATCTTTTATAAACATGATATAGCCTCTTATTCCCAAACCAACATTTTCAGCAGTTTCCAATCAAACAAAGCTCAATATAGAGGTCCCTGCAGGTAAATCTCCTTGCTGGGTGATAAGCAAGATGCCATTTTTATAAACCAATCAACAAAAAATTTAAATCAGCTTACTAGTAAGTCCTCAATTCTATCTTAATATTTTATAAATAAAATCCCTCCTGGAAATTTCTAGGAAACATCAAGGTTTATTTCTCTTGTTTGTATTCTGAAGTGTCATTTTTTTCCAGATCAATTAGTTCACACTGAACCCTTGTACCAATTATGCTTCATTATGTTGCTTGTAATGCTAATGTGCTAACTAGTGTAATGAAACTTTCACGAGCAATATAACTAACTGTGTTCATAATTAAGGCAAAGCATGTACCTTTCCCAGGCTGCCAAAACACCGACTCCAGGCTTCTGATGTGAGAGTTATCATCTGCCTCAGCAGCAGCCCCCAGCTTGTGCTTCCCCTCATCGATGGGCCACATGTGGGGCAGTACATGACCAGGATGATCAGTGCCTCCAGGCAGGACATGCCGCCTCCAGGCACTAATAAGAAAGGGAATACCTGACTTGACTCCTCCACTCCTCTGCCAGGAGAAGAAATACGCAGCATGAGAGGGAGGCAGATCATGTGCTAAGGTAAAGGAAACACCTGTCTTCTTCCACTGCTGATTACCAAGTTAGGCAGCATATCTGTATTTTGTGTGCCATCTGTGCTGAAAATGGAAAAAAACTCTGCTTTGGCCATGTGCCTTAATGTAAGGGAGAGAACCAAAAGGGCCAATCACCACAAAATGTTCAAGTTTTGCAGTTAACTTCCCCCTCCTCAACTTTTAAGAGCCCAAATTGATGAGTACAAAATCAATGCATTGATGCAGTTGGGGGCCCATCTGGTCAGCACCTCACTACCAAATTACTTGTGTGTGGTGGAAGCACACTGTACAGCTCGTGGTCTGCATCAGCAGCTGCCACCATGCCTGGAGTCCCCTTCAAACAGAACTGCATGGATATGGAGAGGAGTCGAGTGTAAACCCTCTTCTTGAGAGCTGCCTCCTCTGGCCCTGTCCCTTCCCTACTAGTCTCCTCTGGGAAAGCAAGATGTTCTTTCTTTCCTTCCTCTTGTCATGAGGAAAGTGCCTATTTTCATCTTTTCCACAACCACCCACAGAATAGATGGTAATTTTTCCTTCACTTAGTGTGCAAGTCCCTTCATGAATGTGAGACAGACTGTAGTGAAGCAAACCAGAGAAATCTGAGTACAACTTAACTTGAAGAGCAACCACAGTATTTAAGGAAAATTTCCTTATGAGATTTTGATACTGCATAAGTGCAAATAAACAGAGGGGGCAAATGCAAATGCAGTTATCTACAGCTGTACATAAGACAAAACTCTAAAACCTAAAAAGATTGAAGATATCTTTGACAATGACTTAACATTGCCCTAATAATTGAAGCAAGAACTTTTAACTTGGTTACAACACTTATGGCATATAAATAAGTGTTCAGATTTCCATGGTTCCTGAAAATGTGCAGTCTTTTTGATTTTGTAGGCTTCAAAAGTTTGCAATTCATGTCATTAATTTAGCCATCGAAGTCCAACCATAAATTTTAAATTGGAAGATGTTGACCTTGACCTCCTTATTTCAATTTCACCAGCTGAAAAGCTGAGATAACAATATTTACCTATCTCAGTGTCTTGTGATTGTTAATTGCTGCTTCTGAAGTGGCTTGACTATGGAAATGTCATCCCTTGATGCCATCCTTCTTACAGGGAAAGTTAAAAACATTCTTGTTGCTGGACATGCAAGAAGCAATCAAAAGGAAATCACACTGGACCCATAGGATGTTTCCAAAGAAAATACAACCACACAGGAACATCTGTGTCCTTTACTGAATCAGTAACAGACTTTACATGGACTTGTAAAGAAAATGCAGGCAATGAGAACAGCACAGGAAGGAGATACTGCCCTCTCCATTTGGCACTACTTGCTAACTAGCACTGTAATGGGGGTCAGCAGGACCCTCCATACCTGCCCTCTATGGCAGAGCATGCTCTGAGCAGGGACAGCTCTTCAGTTCCATATTCTATGTGCACACAGGGGGGTATGGGCACTAACAGAACTGAAATGGAATTGTAGAGGATTTACCAGCACAATGTAGTCAGAGTTAGCTACTGACTTACCCCACTAATTCCTTCTCCAGCAAATTAATGGAAATATATTTTCTTAAGAAAGAAAGAATCCGGGAAGAATTCTGATAAAAAGGGATGAAACAGAGGGAGTAGGATATTTAAAATTGCTTAAATGACTATCACATGGGAGGTATGATTTCTAAAGGGGAATGTTTTGCAGATAATCTGCTTTCACTTGAATATCTCCTGGGATGAGTCCCATGATGTTTGTGATTTGTGAAAATCACATTATGAAAACACCAAGAAACAATGGAACCATTGGGCTAGATAAGCATCTGTTTATTTTAACTTGGCAGTATGGCAATTTTAATGATTTCAGGATAATATTAAATAATCTCATTGGAGAACATTGCATTTCTGGAAAGATGAAAATGAGTATGATCCTATTAGACACAAGGAAACCTAATAGATAATGCACACAATAGGGAAACAATAATAGCCCCACAGTTATTCTGTGAGTTTCTAAAATGTTTTCAAACCACACACATCTTATCAGGATACTAATTCTCTAAATCACTTAAATACATGTACAAAGCTCTTTCCAAAATATGTAAGTATATTTGTCTTTCAATAAAAGCCTCTGGTTATTTACATGTTTACATAGTCTGGTAAAACACCAGTTAACACCAGAGAGACCAATTATCTCAGGAAGAGGTGGGAAAGGAAAAATAAGAAATCATTTTAGCATGACTCATTGCAAATACATTTCCAAATATAGGGTGTTATTATTTTGATACTGTATGAAGAAACAAATACAATCTCTGAAATCCCATACTAAGGCAATAAACTGGACTTGTATCCACATGGCCTTGTTGAAGACCTCTTAGTATCCTGGTTTATATTTAAGATTATAGAAGACATAGGTGGAGAAAAATCCAATGCACTGGTTATAATAACTCTTTGTCCTAAAGTGCTACGTGTAATTTTCTGGGCAGTGTTCATTATGTTCTAAAAAGAGAAATAGTTCCAAGATGACCATTTGTAGCCCTTGATGGAGCTACACTACATGGATTCAGATGGATTTCTCTAATGGTCCCAGTTGGCAACCACACCCCATTTGCCTAATTATGTAGGTATATGGATAAGACACTTGAAGTCATTTAAAGCATTTGAGTAATGCCAAAATAATACATCTGTATATATTATATTATATTATATTATATTATATTATATTATATTACTCTGCTGCATTTGAGTAGTCTGCAATTCAATTTCAGCATCTATAAAATGGCTATGACATTCACCTTTTTGGCATGAGATATTTTACTGAAACCTGTTATTCAATGCAAACTAAAGTCTAAAGCACTCCAAATTCTCACAGGAGTGTGGATAATAAAATAAGATGGTATATATTAATAAATTATGGCAGCAAATTCTAGATTTCCCCTTCAATTTCTTTGCTTTTTGAAACTATTTCTGTTTCTTCTTTTATACCAATGTTTTCCCAGTACTGGACTGCATTAGATAGCAGTGTCCAATCCCCAGTTTGAATTAGACAAAACTGAAAGAGGATTAAACCCATAATATTTCAGAAATAGAAACTGGGTCACATATTAAGGCTTTCTCTAGGGTTTGTCAGAAAGATTAAAATTAGGATGAATTTATCACTGACTTCCTTACAGTTTCCTGATGCAGGGCAATAGTAGGGATAGGTGGACATGGATCTGGGCTACTTCCAAGACTTGAATTCAAACATCATCAGAAAATCTATCAAGCAGCAATGTCCTCAGATCCAAAACTTCCCAAAAATACCATTATTGTTATTCAAGAACAAAACCTCAAAGATGGAGAGGCTTAAAGCTCTCACAGCCATGCAGGAAATCCGTAGAAGAGGAGTGAACTCATCAGAAGTGGAAGTGTAGACATGCTACACGCTTTCTCCATATGGAATGGCATCAGCAAGCTTACTCATACCAGCATCAAACCAGCCTATTTTTGGGTGCATAATTTCACAATAAAGGAAGAGGAATAATTTTAGGAAAATTTGAAGTAGATACATGGTTTATCCCCTGCACGTAGAAAGAATTCCTTTAGGGAGGAACAAAAGATTTTGGTATAAAAAAAACATTATTTATTTATTCTAGATACCCAACTAAGGGACACATTTTCACACATACATGTGGGGAATCTTCTGTTCCAGTAGAGTGCAAAAAAAGGATAACACACAAATAAATAAATAAATAAATAAATTCTCATGTACACTAATCCAGTCAACCCCCACCCGCAGCCCCGGTGACCTGATAATTTTATAATCTAGCAATAGAATATATATGGGATTATTTTCCCTAATATTTTTTATACATGCATTAATGTCTAGTATTGTGTTATTTTGGAAAAAAGATATAAAAATACAGAAAAATAAAATTAAACTTATAGTTTGAGAAACATTTTTCTCTCGTTCTCTCAATCTTTGTTAGCCTTCCTCCAAGAAAAAGAAATCCACTGACATTTCAAGCCATGGCTGTTTCCCCATTATTATGTGGTTTTGTGGCATTTTAGGAAATAATATGCAAAGTTAAAAGGAAAAAGAATTATTTTGAAGAGGTGATTTTTAAAATCTACTCTTCAGAGATGGAAGACTCCCAGACAAAGATTTTATGTAAATCTCTGGTTTTCATCAATAAAGCAACATCTGAACAACAACAAATTTTCAACAGTTTTCCCACAAGAAATTCCCTAAGACAGAAATTGAGAGGAATATGAAAACAGAAGTTCCATGCTGAAGAATTTTTGAGAAGCCTCAAGGATCTTCAGCATCACAGTCTACAGCAGCATATATTTGAAAGGAGCAGCTCTGTGGGAACTAACGCACTCTCCATCTCTCCCCTCTTCACTTGCACAGCCTCCTCCACTTCTACCTACCTCATTCAAAAATATCAAACCACACCTAAAAGTAGACCATTAGCATATTTGGTGTGCCTTACTAATGCTACATTGCTTGTTCTCTATCTACAGTCTTGATGAAATAATCCAGAAATATTTAAGTAGCTTCCATACTTCAGTGAAGCTGAACCCCACCAGGCAGTACTTAGGTGGTAGGTGCCCACCTTCCAGGTGCTCCTGGCAATCAGGGAACTGCCCTACCTGCCCAGAACTAGCACAGTTTACCCTGAGAGACCTCCCTGCTACTAGCCACTGCTGTCCTCAGCGAGCTCAGCACTGATAGGGCTTGCAAGCTTTGACTACAACTAAGTTGAGATTAGCTAGACCCAAGACCGTGCCTTGAGGAAGTATTCCTTTTCTGGAAAGGGCTATGCTTTAGATTTCAGTGCAAACAAAATACAGGTTCATACTGAAAGCAGAACATTGATTATTTTCGGTCATAGCTAGTAAATGAAATTAAATGAACTAGTATTACATTTATACCCTTATGTCTCTTTATTGTATTAACTGCACAGAGATACCAATAAGCTGGTACTACAGAAGCTTTAAACAGCATTTAATTTGACTGAGCAAGTGCTGGAAAATACTAGCAACTGAAAAAACACTAACATGTAACAAGATTGTTGCTAATATTTTTTATTCTCTGGCTCGGCTCTCATCATTCAGCCCGAGCCTTTGGTTTCTAGGAAACATATTGCAACTTCCAGGCATAGCTCCTTAGCAGCTGTTACTATTCAGATCCACCAGGATTTCACGTCATGTCTTGGCCAGAGCTTAGGAAAACTGAGACTACAACCTTTCTCCTTCCAAAGGACTTTTTAAGTGGGGAAGTCTTAGCAAGTGCTGCTGAATCTGTTAGTTTATAAATGCTCTTCCAACACCCTGAATCAGGTAAATATGAAATCAACTCTGTCTCTCTTTGGCCCTTTATAGTTGAGAGGGAACATTTTCTTAATCATTTCTTCAACTTAATTCTTTACCTTGAATGCCTTCTTCACACATACCTTGCCAACAGTACACCACCTGATGTTTTTTGACTAGGTTAATTGCACTTTGATGCCTCACAGCAGCTAGCCTGCTTACAGTCCTGCTACAGCCCTAGTAAATCACCTTAATGAAAAATACATTATTATTAGGCATGATAAACAAGAGGCTGGATTTATTGGCCTGCTAGCTCTGCCAAGAACTCAGCAACCCCAGAAACCAGTTTGCTTACATCCATGCCTATAAAGTCTCTTGAGACTAACTTCAAGCAGACAGTTTTTGAAGATGCAAGCACTCTGTTTTGAGGACCCATGTGAGGCTTGTAGGCAGTAATTCTGGAAGTCTCTCCTCAAAATTCCAAAAGATGCTGTCAGTAAAAAGCAGTATCTTACCTCTTTCAGCAACTTGTTTCCCTCAGTGCCCACAGTTCCTCCATGGACCACCTGTGGTGGCCTTTGGCATGGACCAGGTCAGCACTGGGATGATGCTGACTTAGGTCATGTCACCAAACCCACTCCCCACACTGGCCTTTTGGGGGCTTCAGCTCCTCTCCCATCTGTGAAGATAGGAGGCGGCTCAAGAAATGTTACCTTGTGCTCTCAATGCTTCCTTTAGTGGTGCTGGTGGAATTGCTGTGAAAGAGAGCTGCAGTGTCCACAGAAACCCCTTCTGTGCATCTCAGAGTTTTTGCAAGCTGCTAAACAGAGAGAGGGGGTAAGTGAGCTGGCTCTCATGATTAACACTGTGATATTGATACTACTGCAGGTCCTGCAAGGTAACAAGATGCTGCTCCATCCTTTCACCTGCTCCCAGCACAAACCTACAAAGCAATGGGTGAGGAGCCAAATGGCTGCAGAAAAACTTGCCTGGTGTGCCACCAAGAGTTTGTAAAACCCTTGGATTGCTGAAGTGGCTGAAGTTGCCAGTTGGTGGGAATACACTAGCAAGGTGTCTAAACAGCCTAAATGTCTTACCAACAAATGCTCACTCAGCCTCAGATTACCTAGGAGATTTTTACAGGCAGATAAACTAAGGAAGAGAAAAATGCACCCTGAATTTCAAAAGTGAGTGCTTAGATGTCAGATGGGTAAAAACACCTAAACACCCCGATTTCTTGTTATTCAGAAATTTTAGACACCTGAGCAATGGAAACAACCAAACCAAAACATATTTTAATTTTAATTTTATTTAATTTTATTTTCCAGTGCTTTTGAAGTTACTAGATTTCATTTTTTAAGAATACTGGCAATAGCTTTTGGTGTGTTATGAATTTTTTCCTTAGGTTAAATTATTGAATGTAAGAAGAAAATATAAACTCACTGAGTCTTATTATTTATCTTACTCTTGTCTTTATTACTGCACATAAATCTCATTAAATCTCAATTTCAGAATGTTTTATAAATGCAATGGCTTACAAACCTTAACAAGGCAAACTGGGGGCATCCCATGGTACAGTCATTCCAAAAATTCGTTTTCTTCAAGGGAAGCTTTGTCTGCATAAGGCCAGGTGGTATCTGTTCTTAGTATTTTAATTTCCTGCCTTGGTGATTCCCAGCAACAGATTTTGATGAGATACAGATGATGATAATGACTCATAATTCTGGGGTATTTGCTTTGAGATTTTGAGACAAATTTTAGCTTTGCTTTTGATACAAAGTTTAAATGCTAGAAATACTAGCATTTAAATTCAATTCTATTAAGTGGTTTCTTTTCCAGATGAAACTTTGAGGCTGTCCTCTTACAAATGCCATGAAAACAGGGGGGGTTTGGGGATAATTTTAAAGAATCTGCAGACTTCCTCTATGGCCTTTCCTCACATTTTTATATTTTGATTTATACACTGAAGTACAAGTGACAAGAAGCCCTGTTTGTCACATACAAGCTGTGTCACTGAAAGAAGCAAGAAACCAGACAGCATCTGCTTTACATCTGTGACTGTGCACAGGCAGAGCAGCCTTGGTGGGCACCTGTGTGTGACAAGGTAAATGGCTGCATCAGCATCTTAAGGAGTCAATTAGCTGCACCAGCTTTTAGTCAAGCTGCATGCAGGTTAAATAATTTGAAATACAGCCTCAATACCAGTTGTAAAAGTGAAAAATTCAAGGGGAAACACCATGTCTGCCCTGTTCCATCCTGACACCTTGCTTTGAAAGCTCAAGCAGTATAGCACTGTTCTTTGAGAGAAGAGATGAAAGTGACAGGCTGAGGTAAGAGAAAACAGTTTTCATCTCCAAGGTCCCTGCAGAACTACTACAGCTGTGGGAGAAAAGTGATTCATTTCTCCTCTATTAATAAGCTAATAAGTAAACTGAGCACAGAGAGAAAAAAAGGATGACTTTTCAGAGTCAAACTTTTTTTCCTGTATAACTGTGTTTTCCCTCTAGTTAGCATTAAGGTTTTTCAAGGTTGGTTTTTTTTTTGGTTTTTTTTGGTTTTTTTTTTTTGTTTTTGTTTTTGTTTTTGTTTTTGTTTTTTTTTGTTGTTGTTTTTGTATTTTTTTTTTGGTTTTTTTTTTCTTGTTGGTTTTGTTTTTCTTCATATGCAAAGTTACTGGTCCCTGCCTCTTTGCTAACAAATTCCACATAACGTTTTAAAAAACAGTCTGATAATGTGGTAAATATTTATTCTTCTGAATTGATTTTATCAGAAAGTAACAAAGCAAGTATATTTGATTAATGTAAGTAATTTGATTAATATATTTCATTCATCTGATTCAGATGAGCTGAATCTTCAGAAAAAAACCCCTTGGTTCCCCTGTAGTTAGAATTATTTTGGGGCTTTTTTCTGCTATTTGAAGTTACTAGAGCCAAGAGTCTTTCTGGGCTTTTCTGATGAGTTCAGGCTGAGAAAACTCAGATGCTCCCCACCAGCTGCAGGATCTCAGGCAAAAATGATTTTTTCTCAAAATACAAGTGCTATTCTAAGAGGTAGCATTCTGTTAAGTAGCTCATTGGCCACACTTACTGAGAAGAAAACAAGAAGTTGAATGAATGGAGCCCTTAAACTCTGTGAATGCACATAACAAATGGATAGGCAATAAGTGTAGAAAGTGAATGCTACAGCACTGTCACGCTGCAGCTAAAGACAGCTCAGAAGGGTTTGATTTGGGAGCAGACACACCCAGCAGCAGTGGAGAAAGGGCCTGTCTTTACCCAAGCAAATAATGGGAGAGAGGCAGCATGAGCACAGCTGGTAATCTACACCAGCTATGATCTCAGAGGTGTCTGGAGGTGAGGGAATAGTTTAATCTCCTCCTTTCCCAGTTTAGCTCCTTTGCAGAAGCAGCCAATCAGGGAACTATTTAATACTAATTCCGTTTACAGATATCCTCCTGCTGGGCACTAGGATAACTCTGCCAGTTAGGATTCAGCAAGAAGCTGATGGACTTTGTATCACCCATCATCTCTGGTTTACACAATGATTTCTTGTAAGACTGTAAACATCTACTATTTGGGGCCCTTTACTCACAGTTACATTTTACTTTTCCTTCCTATGTTCTTTTAGTGTAAAAAATGTGGCTCATACTCTGCCTCACCTCCTGCAGAAATACCACCTCCTTTCTCTCCCAGCAGACAAACAGGGACATTCTTGGACCTTGGACATTCACTTGCTGAAGGATGTCAAATATACTTCAAAAAGCTGTTGAAGAAAGCAAATATCCTATTTTGTTGGCCAAAGGACTTCTCCCCACTGTTTCCTTGCCAGAGAACAGTGCTAATCCATGGCATTTGAAAGGGAAAAGAGATTTTAGAGGAACTGTGACAAAGGAGGAACTCAATTTATACATGCATTATTGCTCTCAACCTAATCTCCAAATGCCTTCCATAAAAAGTACATGCCTGATATCTCGACAGCTGGTAAAGTGACAGGGCTGATTTAATGAATTACTTGCTTTTAAAGCTCTGTTTCGAAGCACGGAAATTCTGTGCAGTCATTCCCCTTGGTTTCAGTATTTATTTCAAAAGACGAATTCCGCACAGGCTGGTTGTATTCCTGAAAAGTTTTGCGTACATCTCTGCAGTCGCGGCTCTCGGGACCACGCAGTTAGTGCTGAAGGACCAGTGGCTGCCGGGGCCGCTCCCGCCTCTGCCCCGGCGGGCGGGCTCGCCGCGGGCCCCTCCGAGCCCAGGAGCGCTGCCCGCGCCGAGCAGCGGGGAGGAGGAGCCCGGGGGTGCTCAGGGCGCTGCGGTCCCGCACCTGCAGCTCGGTGCCCGCAGGGAGCAGCCGCGGCAGCCGCCCGCTCCCCCCGCACACCGCCCCGGCACCGCGCCCCGCCGCTAAACCCCAGCCCCAATCTCCTCACAGCGATGCTGAGCGGATTACGGGCCGGGAGTTTGACAACTGCCTGCGCTCCCCAGAGCCGCCCTGCCCGCCCGCAGCCTCTCCCCGCTCCCCGCGGCGGCGGCAGCTCCCTCGGGCCGGGCCGGCGGCGGTGACCGGCCCCCGCGGACCCTCCCCCGCAGGCGGCGGCATGCCCCGGCTCGAGGGGCGGCCGGGCTGCCGCGGGGCGACCCGCGGGAGGGGGCTGACACTTGCGTGAGGGGGCAGCGGCACCCGAGCCCGGCGAGGCAGAGCCGCGGCTGCCGGACGCCCTGAGCGCCCCGCGGAGCCCAGCGCAGCCCCCGCGCCCCGGCCCCGCTGCCGGCATGGTGCTGCTGTCCGGGCACGGCGAGCAGCTGGCCGGGGAGCGGGTCTGCCCCGCGCCCGCCGCCGCTAAGGAGATGCCCGGCGCCGAGGCGGACAGCAGCCCCGAGCAGGGGGCGGCGGAGGCTGCCGCCCAGGAGCCGGACGAGGAGGAGGAAGAGGAGAAGGAGGTGGAGGAGGAGGAGGATTGCGAGGAGTACGAGGACTTTTCCGAGCTGCCCGACACCTGCAGCATCGCCTCAGACGACTCCTTCTACCCTCCCGCGGGGCTGGACGATGACGACGAGGACCTCTGGTCCCTGGAGGGGAACGAGCGCGACAGCCCCGAGGCGCTCAGCCTCTTCCGAGCCTGCTGCACCAACAACAGCATCGTGCTGAAGGCGCTCATCCGCCAAGGCCCCCAGGAAGAGGAGGTGCGGGAGGCCGACCGCAACCGCAGGGTGAGCATCCCGCGCCGCGCCCCCGCCGCCCCGGCAGCCCGGGCATCCCGCCCGGGGCAGAGCGGCTCGGCTGCCGCCGCCTCCGCTCCCAGCGCGGAGCGGAGCCGGGGGCAGCAGCCGTGCGGGGGCTGAGGGACACCCCTCCCGTTTCCTGGGATGCTGCTCTGCAGCCCCGCGGGGGACGGGACCCCAGGCAGTGAGGAGCAGAGAAGGGCGTGACGCAACTCCTGGCCAGCCCTGACTTTCCACCTTTGGCTAAGGGAAGGTCCGGTTTATGGGATGAGACAGAGGTCGAGATTCCGGTTTTCCCGCCATCAGTTTTGAATTGGGTCTTGTTTTCCCTCTGTTTATTGGGAACCGAGAGGGGCACGCTGGTAATGGTTGTGTTCAGCATCAAAAAACCTTCCTCTGTTCTGGGCTGTTCATCCCATGCAGCACTTTATGATATTCACTTTGAAATTTTGAACTGCTGGAAAAAGTTGTTTTGGTTGTTTGGGGGTTTTGTTTGTTTGTTTGTTTGTTTAAT
Organism: Vidua macroura; assembly: GCF_024509145.1. Lineage (NCBI taxonomy): Eukaryota > Metazoa > Chordata > Aves > Passeriformes > Viduidae > Vidua > Vidua macroura. The sequence goes on along the minus strand of NC_071571.1, from coordinate 82,313,526 downwards.
TATTTTTTCTTTTTCCTTTGGCTCCCCCAAAAAAGTAAGCTTGTTCCTGGTTCCTAGACTGCCAAGCAGGGTTCAGGGTATTACTGTGCTAAAATCAGCATTTTTCAGAGTTCTTGTATATATTTTTTTTGCTGAAAATTTATTTTTGGGGTTTGTATCAGTGCAAGTTTTGTAGTTCTGTTTTTTCCTGTTACTCAGTTAATTGCAGGAACAGAAGTGTACTTCTCTCAATCAGAAGGTGAAAACTTGGGAAAGATTTTCTGGTTAATGAGTTGCTGGGACATTTGAACAGCAGTATTGAAGATTACCAATATTACTACAGTTTGTTTTAAACCTAAGAAGTTATTTTGCATAAACAATCTGCAAAAACAATTCTGTGACTAATCTGTGACAGCAGTGTTTTCAAAGGAAACCTGTATTATTTTAACTGGGCAAGTAACTTGCACATTCTGGCAATATAAGTGGTCTTTAAATCTAAAAGAATGCCATGATTTGTGCTTGGTTCTTTCTGGAGAGGGGCTTTTCTTGTGGCTTATATATATGTACTTCTAGGATTTTTTCCTAAAAATATCTTTACTTCTTCTCCAAAGATTGATTTTAATACAGATTTTTAGTGATCTGACTTATTGTAAATTTCTTAAAAAGACAAAAGCTCATATTAACATATCTGAGGGAGAAGCAACCTATGGCATGAGGATGGGAATGAGCAACACAGGACAGAAATAATTTACATCAACTCTTCTGCCCAGGCCAGGATATGGCGTGGTTGTACTTTCTGGTAGCATGGGAGATCCAGTTGTACAGGTTTATTATTATTATTATTATTAATACAGGACATTTTGAATATCCTGCAGATATTCACCTATCCCTTATATTAGTGCTGTGCATGGGCTAGAGCCCAACCACAGTCCTGACACTGTGTGGGGTTTGGGCTCCAGCCTCTGCTGAATCCATTGATTCAGTGTGTCTCAAGTGTGTGATGATGTGGGAGGTTTGGCCCCCCCATACATGTGGCATTAAGGGCCAAGTGGCCCAGAGCTGTCCCTTCTGAAAAGGTGGCCTTCCTGCCCAACAGAGAGCAAGAAGCTGCAGGAACCCTTCCTTTCAGGGCTGGGGTCCTGCAGACCTCAGTCAACAGGAATGACAAAGTTCAGTGCAAGCATCAGCCCTCATCCTGCAGCTGCTCTTCTGGCAAAGGTGATCAGATCAGGGTTGTGCAAACAGTGAATTCACCTGCGTGGAAAGCCTTCCCTTCACCATCCTCCTTCCCAAAAAGCAAGTTGTTCTTTACCTCTTCAGCTTCAGAGAAAAGAGAGAAAATTTTAGTTTGAATCCAAAAGTTTATTTTCTTTGTTCATACTGTAAAAACCCAAAACCCAACAAAGCAAAACAAAAAGAACATCTACTTAGGCAAATATTCAATTTGACCTGAAATTAAAAATTGGCATAAAATTCTGTTTTCTTCATTTTTTATGAATACAAAGTAAAAAATTCTGGAATTCAGTAGCTTGTGAAGCTACAGGAATGATGTGGTAGACATGAGTTCACTTTCTCTCTGCCTTCCTCACAGAAGTGCCCCAGTCACAGCACTACAGAGCAGGACAGTTGGTCTTTTCCAGAAAGATGTGAATGGGATGGGTGAAATCTTTTGACTAGGAAGTGGAAGCTTCAGGTGTGACTCCTGCTCAGGCAAATTCTCATTATTTTGCAATGGAAAGCCACCTTTTAAAGAACACTTTACCTAATAAAATGGAAGTTTCAGTCAGGCATTTTGTTGCCCTTTCTGTGGATTTTTTTTTTTTTTTGCTGTTGAATTTCATTATAAAATCATTGGACTTTATCCATGAACAAGCCACAAAGTAACAGAACAAGTTACACATACCTCTTGTTCTCCTGAAGATTTTTAGTTGCTGAAACTAAAACTATTGTTGACTTTCAGCATCTTCTTTTGACAGGATAATGTTTGTCTACAATGTTATCGTGTATGCATTTGTTGGAAAGCCCTATTTTTTTCTTATTTTAATTTTTTTTTTTACCTTTCCTTTAAAAATATTTTTCTATTCTTTTTTTTTTTCCCCACACTGTGAACAAATAAACTACACTTTTGTTTCTTCGAAGTTTTAATTTCCTTTCCATAAGACAGGGCAGAGAATAAAGACTAATTTGCTTTTTGAGAGGTGGGGTGGTGAAGAGGAGGGCTGTCCATCTGAAGATATTAACTACTTGCACCATCCTGATCTGATAACCTCTGGTATGTAGGTACAATACAATTTCATTTTCACAATTTCAAAATGAAGTTTTCTTCAAAACAGACAAAACAAGTAACAAGATATTGTAGTAAGACAACACTATATTTTGATTCTGAAAGTAAATATAATCAGCTCACAAAATGTAACATGAAAAAACTTCCAAATGCCCTAAACTGGGCACAATGAGCCTGCTTTGTTTTTAATTAGTTTTATCTTGTCCCTAAAGTGCAAATATATAAATTTAAGATGTAGAAGCAATTCTCTGGAAAATGCTAGGATCCAGGGGTACCCTTATTTATTTTCCTCCATTCTTTGTGCCAAAATACATCACTTGTCTCTTTGGAGTCAATTTGCCAAGCTTGGATAGTGCCTTTTTGTGCTATTTCTCCAGAAGCGTATTTTCCCCATAGTCTGTTCATGAGCTGCAGAACCTCCTGCGAGGCACAAGTTTTCATTAAATCCACCTTCCTGCAGTAAACCAGACTCCACAACATCTGATTTATTAGTCACCACATGTAGCCTGAAGATCTGTACCTTCCCTGTCTTGTTTTCATTAATGTCAAGACAACAACAGTTTATATATCCTTGACTGCAAAGGATCCCCAAATGGCTGATCCCCTCATCTTCTCTTGCACTGCTGTCTGTCCATGGAATTCTGAAAGACTGGATTGGTATTGCTCATTTCCTCCCCTTGCCCAAACTAACACTGAAATATTTGGAAAATAACTATGACAGCATATAATATACTAATTGTATATCGCACAGGGTGACCTCTCATTCTTCAGTGTTTCTTTATTTATCCTAAAAGGAAAGAGGGATTTGAAAATAGAGAAGGGAAAATAGAATCATGGCTCTGGTGAAATTTCCTGACCTGACTGAGACCTTAGTATCACCTAGCTAATAGTGCTACTTTTCACCTTGTAGCGTGGGGACTGGTTCTTCTTCCTCACTAGCTGAATTCCTAAAATTTCAGATATTTTTATCTCATCATTTTATCACCACTTAATATCAAATTTTACCCAGTGACCAGGATAATATATATATATATATATATATATACTTAGAAAGACAGAATTTCAAAATCTGATGTTACCTAACTGCAGAATGCAAGCAAATTTAGAAATTTGCCATGACAATAGAGAAAGCATTAAGAGATGGGGGAGAGAGAAAAGAAGGCAAAGAATGTTCCTCTGCCAAACTGAAAATAATCACTGCAGCTGATCCACAGAAAGGTTTTGTGCTGATCTTACATGTGGTATAGCCCATATTAGCAAGAATACTCTGTTGTAGTCTTTTTCAGTTATTCTTTTATTTTTGTCATTGCTCAATGAGTCTTTTGTCCAGTTCCATAGACAGCTATGGACATAACTGTGGGAATGTTTCTCTGGATGCAACCTAGGTTTGTATCCACCATAAGTGGATGTTCTGGAATGGTATCACTCACCTGGTTTCCTCACTGGGTCCATGACAATATCCAAGGCATTGGACCTGTTGTGCTGTTCTCCTTCCCCAGTGCTGCAGGCTGCTCCTCAGGCTCTGTACTGCCACAGCGAAACTGCTTCAGGAAACCCACCCAATTTAGGGAGCATTACCCTTCAGAATTTTTCACAGAGCAATGGACAGTGAATCCTCCATGGAGCTGACACCTGAATTTGTCTTTGCCAAAGGGCTGGGCTTCTGAAATTGCAATTTGTTGTGAAGGACAGGGAGCCAGTGGTTCAATTCCCACTTTCTGAGTGAGAGAACTTTGTGCTGGATGATGCTTTTCTAAAAAGCCATGTGTCACAAAAAGTGCCAGAGCTTGTGTAATACTCCATTAACTTGTTTTATCTTTTTTTTTTTTTTTTTAAATCTTCAAAATGTTAACTTGTAAAAATAAAAATTCAGGAGTCCATTTTCTGGTAAGTGATGAAGTTCTCCCTGTCACATATTGCTTTTCAGTTTTCATGGCACATAGCTTAAGTTAACCCATATCAGGAAAAGGATTTTAAGAATATCATCTGCTACAGTGCTCATATTTTTTCATTATTATTTTCATAGACAGCTTCAGTTCCTTCATATTATCTTATACAAAGCATTCTCATGGAAACAATTGTATTGAAACTTATCATGACACTAAATCATGAAAGGGAATTTTTTGGGAAGAAAGTACTTTTTAAAAGACAACAGAAGTAATATAATTTAAATCCTTAAAAAAGAACAAAAATCCTCAAATGCAGTAAAAAATGTCTCTGGAAATACATGTTTGTGCTTAAAAAGGAAGTGAATAAGGTAAAGAATTATAGACGTCAAAAAAAGGGGGAATTCTTCAAATATAGTAATTACAGCTCAAGGGTAGCCATCAGAAAGGAATAGATAAAGCATGGAAAATATGAAGTGAGCTGGCTAAGAGGAGGAGGCAATTTGGTGAGCTAACCAGAGCATGAACCAGACTAATACAGGTAGGCACTCAGAGGCATTATCAGAAGAGCGTGGGCAGGTTAGCTGTCTGCCTGCTCTTGTCTGTATTCATCTGCAGTGTTAGGTGACTAATGCCTATGTAAACCTGGCACAAAAAGATATCCTTTAAAATAACTTTACTGGAGAAAAAGTATGTGCACAGAACATAATTTCTATAGATTAAAGAGCATTATTAATAAAGACCATGAGGGTGTGTAGTCATAAAGAATGGCAATGCAGGTCTTTAGCACACTGCTGGAAATGCATGGCCAGAGCAGACTGTGTCCTCCATGGAGTTGATAGGTAGGATGACATAATTTGTACTTAGTGTCAAAAGCAGCATTAGCTAGCAGATGTAGGTCCAACTGGAATGGACAAATACAGATTTGAAGACCAGATGGGAAAGTTGTACAAGTTTAATTTAGTTTCAAGTGATAGTTTCAACTTCTAGAGAAACCAGATGAAGAGTAGCTTCCTTGAAGAATTTTGACAAATTGCTTAATGTGAATGGTATGGAACGGGAGGGATGTTTTTGGTCTGACAGTAGTACAGCAGTAAAGGTCACATCAATCTTCTGTTCTGCTTTAAGCAATGTTTCACGTTAGTGTCTTAAATCGAGTGTGTGGCTTGCAGGGCTACTCAGAGATGCAGGGATGATCCTGGTTACCCATCTAAGGACAAGTTGACTGCAGATATTTCAAAATATAGCTGCATTTAAAACCACATGATAGCCTAACAAGACTGGTTGTCCTGGACAGCTTTCATCAGTAATTATGACAGACATATAACATGTTTTTAACATAATAGATCCATAACACATGGGACTTTGGGATGCATTACTGCCTTTCCTAGGAGAATACTAGAGCTTTATTTCACAGTGCATAAAGTGACACTGCTAATGCCTTCAACCCATTAGGAAATTCATATTTATATTCTCATGGAGGAATTGCTGAAGAAGGAATATTGGCACTAATTTCCTTTTGTAAAGCTTCCAAAGATTCCTCAGGGAAAAATTTTTGAGGAATCATAGGAAGTTGAAGCAGAGAGTGCTGCTACAAAACATCTGTTTGCTCTGAAAAAATGGGTTCCTGTTGAGTTTCAATAGCTTATAGGAGGTACTGGAATTCAAGTCTGCTGGGAAAGGAAGTGGTCCAAAAGCCCCAATATTCCCAATACTTCAGCTCCAAGCTAAGTGCCAGTAAGGCAACAGTGGTACCTTGTTTTATCAAGGCTTTAGGTCTCAAGGCAAGGGCACTGAGGAAGAAAAAAATGTTTCTGTATCAGGCAGCAGGTTCAAAGGTGTGTGCTGAGAAGTACCACAGGAGCGGTGAGTTCAGGTGCCAGCTGTGGTGGACAGCAGGGCTCCAGTGCCACATCTTTCAGTGTCATAAAGGGCTTAAATCTCACGTCCTTTGGCCCTGCTGGTGCTGGAAGAGGTGATCTAGGCTGTGGCTCTTGGAGGCTCCCGAGTCAGTGTCGACAGATGGAAAGGCAGGGAAAGGGATGTCAACCCCTCATCAGTTTCCTTTTCCGAAGTGTGAGACTTGGTCGTCTTTCACTCAGTCTGACTGTTCTGGTTTGAAAGCAAAACCAGTGAGAGACTCCAAGTCAGAAATACAACTTATTAGGAAAAGGGAAAAAGAAAACAAAATACATGCACTAATACAAAAGAAAAACCATTGACAGAGTCAGAATACAACCTGACACCCTTTTGGTCAGGGTGTTGGTCGTAGTCCAAATTGGAGTGGCTACAGTCCTCCTGGAAATCCAGCAGGAAAGCCTGAGTCTGCTGTCCCCCAGACCCAGATTATATCCAGTTAGGAACGCTTGGCTCCTCCCTCTGGGCGGAGCATCTCACAATGGGATGTTATAGTTCTTATCAGTAATTCAGTGACATTCAATAGCCCATTATCAGCAGATGTCTCCCTGGAGGGAGAATTGGTTGTGGAAGAGATAAGGAAAACTGCCCACTTAACAGAAGACAACTTCCATACATATGGCAAATGGAATACGTCTTGCCTCGCAATCTGGGATACTGATTTATTGCTGGGTTTCAGGGGACGTTTCAAAAAGGGTTTTGAAAGAGGCATTAATGTCCGCTTTTGTTTGTGGCGCAGAAACATCTTGCCATCATCTTAATTTTAGTCACACAGTCTTGTGTTTATGCTTGGGAATATAAACTGTGACAATAGGTTGAAAATAAAAAAAAAATTGAACAAGGAGTACAAGCAATCAAAACATCTAATTGGATCTACTACTCAAGAAGAAATAGACAGAAAGATAAAAAACCCCAAAGCTCCATTATACATTTTGGAAAATGTCACTGTGTGACAGAGACCAACAAAAATCGGGTAATACTGTAATACTTCTAAATGTTGGTAGTACTTCAACTTCACAGAGGAGAATGACTAGTAACTCTTGTATGACTTTACAGGTGTTGGTTGCTTCCCACCAGAGGAGCCAAATGCACATCAAATTTATGTAAAATTGCATTTCATTAAAACACGTTTTTCTTCCCCTAAAGAGAAATGATACATGGTCACCAAATAAAATTCACTGTAAATTTTGAAATAAGGTAGACTTGAAAGGTGTAAGCAGCCTTTTACTTATAGAAAATACTGCAAGATGAGCATGGTGTGTGTGTGTGTGTGTTGCCATCTCTGGCACGAGAGCACATGTGAAGCCCAGCTCACATCTACCCTGTGCAGGCTTAGCATCTCTGGTGTGGACACAGCCAGTGCCTGGCCTGCATTTTCCCTGAATCCCAGTCTGTTCTCCTCATTCATTATTGGCTTTTAAGGTTTTTGAGTTCAAACTAGCATCATTTGTTGTGTTATGGTTTTGGAAATCATTAACTCTGCTGGTACTAAAATTGGTAAAATATCTATTTGCACATGCTTTATGGTTATTTCAGATATGGTAAGATAGCTTTCAAGTAGAATAGCATAGTTCATAAGATGCTGCAGTTCTTCCCAAATTGGAATTTTGGTCATTAATTTCCATACCTTTTCCTGTGCTTGTACTTTTTTTGGACAAGGGGTTAGCAATTATTTAAGTACTATATTGCCTGCTAAGAATCTTCCTCTGTGTTCTTTCTCTATCATCTGTCATTACACTGTGGAATTAGGTTTATCTTTTGGGACTAAGGTAGAATTGCACTAAAAACTAATGGTAGAGTTGCTAAAAACTGCCAGTATATTTTTAAATAGAAGAGAAAATCTCTGGAGAATGTGAAAGCAATGAAGAATTCCCACAGGCCTTATTTGAGACAGGAGCTCACCTTTAATGTTTTCATGAATAAAATTTCTCTCAGAAGGTTACCCTTCTAAATTTAAAATATTATTCTACATAGGTTTGAATTTACCTGTTTCTGTCTGTTCTTTAATTAAATACAAAAATGGAAACCCTCCAACCTGGGCTAGATATAATCCTGTAACATACTCAGTGAATCACAATAAGAAATAATCAAGTACTGTAGGAAGAGGATTGTTGTCGCAGAGTCTGTGGTTGCACATCTGGCAGTGAATTAGCAATTCAAATTGTATCCACTGTGGGAAAAACCCACTATGTGGAAATAGTTCCCATTTTTCAATTCTATTATTTCCTATCATGTCTGTTAAATTCCATGGGGAGCAATTTGAAAGCAAGATGATGCAAAATGAGAATGACTCACGGCTGGGCTTTGTTGGTTCACACGTTTCGGATGTATAACGTTCTGGGACTGATACTGTAATATCCTCTCACATGTGAGTGTTGGGGATTTTTTTTTTTTTTTTTTTGTCTTTTGCCTCTCAGTACATGAGGCCTCATCTTTGGGACAGCTTGTGTGTCGACAGACCAACTGCTGGCAACAAGAGATGCTGCCAGCAGCCACCAGAGCTCAGAACTGGGCTCGTGGAAAAGTTTTGAAGTTTTGTTTCTGTTACTATAGTGGGGGAGGCTTATGCAGAATCCATTGTTAATAGTTGTCTGAAGTTCAAAAGCAGCAGATAATGGGACATATTCAATCTGTTCATAAAAGGAGCCTTTCAGGCGGTATCTGGCTTCTTTTTTTTTCCCCCTTTGTTTTCTTTGCAAAACCTAGATATCTTGCTATTTGGAGTTAATAGTAAGAAGACTCAGCTCAACTGTTTAGCATTTGATTGAAAAACACAGGAATGGTATCCATGTATTCATAAAAGTGTCTTTAAGTGTGGATGAAAGGAAAAGGAAGACTTTCTTTGAAAGGTGGTGTGGTACTTCTGTGTATCTGCAAGTATCATATGAGTTTGATAAAGGATCCAAGAGAAGGCAGAGTCAAAGCTCAGCTCCACAAAGGAGTTAATTTAAAATACTTTTCTGTCTACAGAGTTTTCTACAGATTTTCTATAAAAAGAATGAAGTAGCAGTAGGACAACATGTATTGGCCAGTTCTGCAAAATAAAATGCCACAAGTATTAGTGAAATACCACAAATACTAATGAAATATAAGTGTTTAGACTTACAGAGCCCTTCTGAGCTAGTAAAAAATATAAACATATTAAAGGACTTTTATGATTACACTGAGATGAGCTGTACTACAAAGTAAATGCCTGGAAGCATAAATCGATGCCAGAGGAAACCTGTGTCTGGGAAGAAAAAGGTTGTTTTCCCTGCTGTCCTGCAGGCACTTTGCAGGCTCACCACTGTGTTAGGTGAGTCCTGTCTGCAGGGAAAACTGGGCAGCACGACCGTATCAGAGACACTGCTCTGCTGCACTGCTTCAGCAGAGCTCTCCATGCGGAGCTGCCAGCCTGGAATAAAACACACAGGGTTCCTGGAGGAACAGCCTGGCCAGAGGTTTGAGAGGGGAGTGAAACCATTCATGGCTGACAGGGAAGAAAACCACTTAATTTCAAGGTCTCTGGGAATGGGGTGAAAGCCTCTTTCTTGTACCCCAGGGACAGGTGCAATCTCCCAGGCAAGACTGTCCTACAGCCTGCAAGCAGTGGCTGTGTGACAGGGCTCAGGTGGTTCTGGGATCCCCCATTAATCTCCTGCCATCACCAGTCAATGGGACAGAGGCCAAGCTGTGCTGAGTCCTGCTGTCATTTATATGGAGTGGGACTGAACCTTCCTTGCCACCTCTTTATGGCTGTGCTTTCTTTTGTTTTACTACGCTGATGCTGTATGGTCTGCAGGAATTTTACAGTCCAGAAAATTCTTCCTCTTGCGAGGCTGCAACAAGGATGCTCCAAGTGTGAAGATACCCATGAGCAGAACTGCCTGTGGAATAGGAACTGGAACTGAGTACTTGATACATGCTAATCTTTTTAGTTCCTTACTTGAATTAAAATAGTATGTTTATTGAAGTCAGATGTCTCAGTGCATTTACAATGCTTATCTTCATAAAAGTTCCCATGAAGTGTGTAAGATCCTTTACATATATGTGGATACATGAAGCAAATATTGAAATATTGAATACTCATGTTAAATATTTTAGAAACAGTAAGTTTTGTCCTCCTTCTCCCAAATAACAAGTTATAGGACAAGGGGAAATGGCCTCAGGTGGTGTCAGGGGAAGTTCAGATTAAAAAAAAAGAAATTCTTCACCAAAACAATGGTTAAAAGGGGAACCTGTGTGAGGAGCTGCAGAAGTCACTTGGGTTTTTCAGCCTGGAGAAGGGGAGACTGAGGGGAGACCTCGTTCCAGTTACAACTTCTTTGTGAGAGAAGAGGAGAGGCAGAAAGAGGGAGTGTTCTCTGCTGTGTGGTGACCAGTGACAGGACCCAGAGAATGGCCTGAAGCTGAGTCAGGGGAGGTTTAGGTTGGATATTAGAAAAGGATTTTTCACCCAGAGGGTGGCTGGGCAGTGGAACAGGCTCCCCGGGGCAGCGGTCACACCACCACAGCCTGAGAGTGTTCAAGAAGCATTTGGACAACTGTCTCAGGCACAAGATGTGATTCTTGGGATGTCCTGTGTAGGGCCAGGAGTTGGACTTAATGATCCTGATGGGTGCCTTCCAACTCAGCTTATTCTGTGTGTTTCAGTGTCATTCTGTGATTAAGTGTTGGAACAGGTTGTTCAGGGAAGCGGTGTAATCACCATGCCTGGAAATGTTGAATAATGAGTAGATGTGGCACTTCACAGTGTGGCTTAGTGAACATGGTGGCATTCCATTGAAGGCTGGATTTGATTTGGAGGTCTTTTCCAGCCTTAATGATTCTATGATTCTAGTATTAGCAGCCCAGAACCAAAAAAAAAAAAAAAAAAAAAAAAAAAAAAAAAAAAAAAAAAGATGGTGAAAAATGTTAACATTTATCTTAAAATTAATTGCCCAAATTATTTTGTTCTAAGGCAAGAAAGAGATTATTAAATATCTTTTACTTGCTCTTGGCATTTTTTTTTTCTTTCTGTGGGCGTTTTTAGCTTGACCTAGTTTATGCTTATTACAGTCAGCACAGCTGATTTGTGAGCAGAGGCTCCATTCTCAGATGGGTGCAGGCAGAGCTGAGGTATTCAGGTATACATCTATGGCAACGTTCACAGATCACAAATGCAGATCCTCTTAGGATCTGAAGTCAAATGAGGGGGAAAAAAAGCCTAACCTGGAGGTTTCAAGTAAGGTAATGCTGTTTCCCAGTGCTTCTCATATCTCAGGTCCAGCACATTCTTTTCTGCTCTTGTTAAAACTACGAAACCTGCCCCAGCTATCAGGTGTCAGCAAAAAGTGCTGTGATCTCTCTTTGGAGCTTCAGTACCTGATGCTAGATCAGTAGGAACTCCCTCCTGCAGTAGGTACACAAACAGTAACCATGGGGAGAAATAGATCAACACTGCCAACTAAATGTCATAAATATGTGTGATATGGGTGAAGATATCACAGAGAGGAAGGGGTTTAAAACTTACAGGGGTTCCTTTAGTGTCAGTGGAAAGAAAGAGTGACTCCAGGGCAGGCCATGGCAGTGCAGGAGCAGGGTGCCCAGGGCACAGTCATTGAACCCCCACGGACTCTCTCACCCTGTGGCTTCCAGCTCAGGTCCCAGCTGCTGTGTCTGCTGGAGCAGGGGGATCATACCCTGCCTTACCTGCTCACAAGGCCACCTTCACAGATACTAACTAGTTATGTGCAAAGCCTGCTTTGTTTACCTGTTGTGACTGTGTTACTGAGGTACATCTCCCCAGCAGAGTGAGCTGAGGGCTGGTGGCATCAGGCTGGACTGCTTAGAGGGCAACACAGACATTCTGTTTGAACATGTCACAAGCTGGGTATGCTGAGGAGCACAGTTCACAATCTTGTAATGAATATCCTTGGTGAGCTAGCCTGCTGTCATTTATCTGTCGGTCTGCAGTCTGAAAATTTATGTCAAATATATCCAAATTCGTGCTTTGAGTATTTATAAACATAAATTGTTTTGAGAATTAAAAAAAAAAAAAAAACAGAACTGTTTTTTCTGTAATGTAAAATAGTAACTGTAATTGCACTTGTGAGTTTAATGTGTGTATTGGACCTTTTTTTCTGTTTACTCCCTGCCATCCACAAAACACATTCCTCTGGGGAGGAGGATTTTAAAATAGTGCTTAGTTACCCTGTTTAGATTTTGAGTACTTGCCTAAAAATACTGTATTTTCCTCTTTCTCATGTAATTTCTATTTCTAGTACAGTGACTGCATCAGTTGTGATTTATTACTAAATTTTTGGTGTTCATCATAAAGGAAGTAAGAACTAGAGCAAAGCCTGTACAGTTTGGCAGCTTATCAGTCAGAGGGGAAAGGGCAAGTGAGCATTGTTCATGTGATGTAAACCCTTACAAAGATATTCATGTATTGTCAGCATTGCTTTCACAAACTTGCTTCTCTTCCCAGAGCAGTATCCTGCTATTTCCTTTCAGATTTTAAGGTACTCAGGGAGTGCATCTGGAATGATTCTACCTCATTACTGGTGGTACTGCAACCAGTAATATTTCAAAATACATTGTCTTGAAGTCTACCTGTATTGGCTGAGCTTTCGGGATTATTGCTGCAAAGCAATATCAATTAGTATAACCATGTTATTTACAGAAATTCTACAGTAAATTCAAAAATCTAGTGTGAGATTTACAAATGTTAAGGGTAAGAAGGTGATTTTTGGCTATAGGGTTTTGATGCAAATGTTAGTTAGAATCAGTTAATTGCAACTAGCCTTCATTTTGGATATGTGCTACTGTTTGTTTATTTCCAGAGATAGATTGAAGGAGTCAGACTCTGAAGGTAGCAGGAAACAGTCTGCCCATAATTTTCAGGTAGAAATGAAAAGACCAGATCTGGTCTTTAAAAGATTTCCATATTACCAAGTAGCATTTTCTCATTTTGTGTCAGGGAAATAGAAAAATAACTCCAAACATTGAGAAAAACATTCAAAAATATTCTGCTACTGCTTCTAGGTGTTTGAATACTGAGGGAGAAAAACATAAGTTTACCATTCTTCCACTGCTACTTTGTGGTCTCTTTAGCTAATAGAGATATAGAGTTCTCAGAAAATCTGGGATGAGAAATTGCAGCATCTGGTTAGTAATTGTAAACCCTCTAAGCATGTCAGTTTCCACTCATCAAAGAAGAGAAAAGAAAACAAAACCCAAACAGTATTTCTGAAGTCATGAGAAAGATGAACTGTTAGTTGGAAGAAGACCATATTTATTCTTATTTTTTAGATTCAATTTCTTTTTGTTTTCCATAACATTTTGCCTTTCTCATTGGTATGAGTAAAGGAAGACCTTAACAAACCTTCCTCTTGCTTTTACTACACTGCAGCTTTTCCACACAAACTGAAGGGACCCTAATTCCTATCGAACTAGAAGTAAAAGCCAGTGGAAACTGACAACTTCACAGCCAACCTCCAGATCAAGGCGTTTTGAAAGAGTGATGAAAATTTTAGAAGTAGTGAAAGGGGTGCCCAGGAATTACTTAGGATAATATAGTCTCTGAAAGATCTGAAGTCTAAGTTAATATGATCTATTTCTCCTTAAGCAAATATTTAGGCCAGAGATCTATGATGCAGAAAGGCACATATTGATGAGGTTATTCATGCCATAAAAATGTAATATGAATGAAGATATACAGAAAGTAAAATACTGTAAAATCAACAATTTTCAAATCTGGGGGTACAAGTTTTCCTTGCATGGAATTTAAAAGGAGAAGGAAATTATAAGCTGTTAGTCTTCAAGTAGAGGCAAGATCTTGATATTTCCTCCCTGTGCTTTCTAATATCCAGCTGTGTAGGAGAGGTTACGACACACTTTTTATAAGGGTGGATGGGAGACATGACACTCCTGGATCAAAAATAGAAAGGATCATAACCTGTAAAAGAGTCTTTGAAGTCATTAAGGTAAGTCATTATGTCCTTCAGTTTACTGCTGTATGAGTCATTGCCTTTGTGCAGCTGATACAATCTCATCTAACCTCTGTCTTCTAACTGAGTCATGGAAGGAGTTTTTGGCTGTCATTTGGTAGAGCTGGGCAGAGCCTGGTAGCCTTCTGTAGCAAGTGGAATGTTCTCTGTGGAATAAAGTGCTCAGAGGCTTTGAAGTCTACATAGTTAGCATATCATCTCTCACCTTTTCAGAACCGAAAGTATTATCTGTACATTTCTTTGGCCAAAGAACAAGGTGGGAATCAGACCTAGGAAATGAGACATTTAGCACTGGATGATAAAATGCATATTAGAGGAATTTAAAAAATGGAGAACAGAAGGTGTTACTCTCAATGCCTCTGCTTCTAGAAGTTAGGGCTGAAGAACCTGCACCTTTGTAGATTTGGTGGTACAGAAGGAGAGTGTTTGTTGCTACCGAGCCCCGTGTCCATGCCCAGCGCAAGAGAAGAGCAAGATTTGGCAGCTGACTGTGCTGCTGGTTTGCCTCACAAGCTCCTGTGGCTGAGCTGCTCTAGTAGAGGGCTCTGTCTAAGCAAACAGGCTGGCAAGCTGAGGCTCCCTGGGGAGCTCTGCATGGAGCTGGGAGGTTTAATGCTGCTGAGATTTACTGTCCTCAGACCATGCATAGATGGATTTAAGGATGCTCCTTAAAGGTCTGCTGGTGAAGGAGAGCAGCTAGTGCTCCACATACTCAGTTGTGATTAAATGGAAACAAGTGCCAAAAAGAAAAAAAAAATCTAGGCATAGTATTTACCATTTAGCATCTTAATTGTGGTTGAATGTATTTAATTATCAGTCAAATCTAGAAAAGCCAATCTTCTGGTTTTGCCTCCATCTCCTCTAAAAATGCTTGATTTGTTCTTGAGTATGGCTTGTGAGTGACTGCTAAATGGACAAGAGCTAACATTAGAAAAAATATTGTTATTCTTTATGGAGTAGGTACATAGTGGGTTTTGTTCAGTGTAGTGTATGCAATTATGTTGCATAGCTGAAAATTTATGTTCTCATACATTGCTAGTAAGAGAATACCAAATTTATAATAGAATAGTTAATTACACCAGCATTTACTAGCCTCCTTTTAAATACAGAAATGCCTCTTCATCCCAGCTTTTTATTCTCATTATTCCTATTTACTGCCAACCACTCCATGCTTATCTAATGGTAGAAGAGTTTCCTTCTCCATCATGCTCTTCATCATTATGAAATGTAAAAATTGCACAAATAATAATGGAATCATCTTTGCAATACTTCTTCAAAACAAGTGTGCTTCTTCTCATCTCTTAGCAAATACCATAGCTTTGGAGTTGGGCATCACAAAAATGAAGAAAATTGTGTTTACAAGTCATCTCTCTACTATTTCAATGAACAAGTCAACGAACCATTTCAGTTACAGCTTCCCCATGAGGACGAGAGGAGGGGCAGACACTGATCTTTTCTCTCTGGTGACCAGTGACAGGACCCATGGGGATGGCCTAAAGCTGAGTCAGGGGAGGTTTAGCTTGGATATTAAAAAGGTTTATCGCCCAGAGGGTGACTGGGCAGTGGAATAGGCTCCCCAGGGCAGTGGTCACAGCACCAAGCCTGAGAGAGTTCAAGAAGCATTTGGACAATTGTCTTAGGCACATGGTGTGACTCTTGGGGATGGTGCTCTATAGGGCCAGGAGCTGAACTCGATGATCTTGATGTGTCCCTTCCAGCCCAGCATGTTCTGTGTGTTTCTGAGTTTTAGTTTCCACCTGTACACTGAAAATTTCCTATAAGTCAGCTATCTTTTCTTTGCTCCAGGGCCTGCTGCATTGTTCAAAGGTCCCATAGTGTGTTCAGATACTGCTCTCATTAGTGAGCTGCTATCAAAAAAAGATGCCACCCTGCAGTCAAGCAAAGTCTTGACATACCCAAAGACTCTCGTAATTCAACTGCTGTGGCACACAGAGATGTGTCAAACTCACTGCAAACAGGTCTGAGAAACCTCCATTAGATGTGTTTGATACATGCTGGGTTTTTTGTAGAATGCTTCTTTTCAGCAAAAGCTGTTATTTTCTTCGGGAAGCTGTGTTCTAAATGTCTACCATTTCTCTCATAGGTGTAGGTCCCTAAATTAAAAAGCAGATGGCTTATATGAATTCCTGGACTCCTGTCTTAATAATATCTGTTTTACAGTTTATCTAAATATTCTCCAATTTTATGGAGTAGGATAACTGTTTCTGGATTGTTTGACTGAAACTGTTTTATAAAGTATATACATTGCATTGATTTAGCTGTTTTAACAAAGGCAAGTGATCTCTAGAAATTCCAGCTATTTTAATATAAATGTGAAACTGCTTCTCTTTTTTCCCCCAGATATTTAATTCTGTCTTCTTCAGATTCAATAATATGTTAATGTTAAATTACTCCCTATGATTCTTTATTACTTAGGTGAATGGGGTGTATTCATTAGAAGATTAGATTTTTAGATTCAAGCACGGAGGCAGAAGATGCTTTCCTGCCTTTCATTGCATGGAACTGGACTCTCAGCTGAGATAAACAGGGTGGTCACAGGCTCTACAGAAGAGGAAAGACTCATTCTGCTCTTGCCACCAGTCAAGGACATGCAGTAGCAGTGTATGCTGCATTTGCTTATTAAACTCAAGTTGTAATACTGTAGTTAACTTGAGACAGATAAGATGGTGATGCTACTGTGTCCCACCTGGGTATTTCAGACATGACTTTTATCTTTCTCAAACTGTCTATTCACATCCTGACACGTGTTACCTGCTACAGCTACCTGTTACAGTGATCCTTATCTAGCCAACTGAGATAATAAAAGGGAAATTTAAATTGGAATGCATACTTAAGAAAAAAAAAATGAAACCAAACAACAAACCCCAAGCCTGCTTTTGAACCATGTTATTCATGATTTTTAAAAAGTTGAGTATAAGAAAACCAGTGAGCTACTGGTTCACTATTTTTCAGGGAAAAAAAGGTCCCTCTGGACAGATTGATTCTATGTCACAGTGTGTGCTTTCTCAAACAAAAAAACGCCAGGCTGAGCCTCTTTCGGATTAATAAGGTGGATGAGCCTATTCCCTAAATACAGCAATAAATTAATGTGAGGCTATTCACTAGGACTTGCAAGCCAGAAGCAGCAGCATTCTTGGTTTAGCCAAGTGCTAGTCTCTGATCTTTCAAAACTGTAATTCTGCCTTTCCTTAAAATAGACGTATTTTTCACAGGGTGATGCTAAATCTTCAGGAAGGAACCGTTCCTTAATGAAAAGCCTGAGGCATGCTGGATTTCCTCTCCAGTGGCTGTGTGCAGCCTATCAGTTACTTTATTACTTAAATAGACAGAATTGTAGGTTTATGGGTTTTATAGTAGAAGTCCTTGTTCTCTAATCAGCCATGAACATTACAGAGCCTACGTTGTAGGTGTAAGTCACAAGAGCACAACCCTGTTTGCCCTTGACCAAAGAACATTTACATAAAAAATAGAGGTCTTACTGAAACACAGGTCATGTGTTCTGCTGCAATTTAAAATGTGATCACAGTCACCAGTGGTTCTAACAGCTATAAAAGTTGAAAATGATGAGAATAAAATTTATAGTGCTCGTGAACCGTGCATTACTGAAAAATAGCATAATTTGTTTGAAGGTAGTGCTTTCACCCAGAACTGAAAATCTCCAGGATGCAGAAACCGAATTTTTCAAGATTGTGTTTAAAAAAATAGTTGCCAGTGCCTCTTTTCTCTCTCTCCCTCTCCCCCACCCTTTTTTTTTTTGTTTGTTTGTTTTTTTGTTTTTTTGTTTGTTTTTGTTTGTTTGTTTTTGTTTGTTTTTGTTTTTATGGAGACTCACTTTTCAGTGCAATTTGTGGAGTGCTACTAATAATCCATGCATAGGTGGGAAAGAGCAAAAATCTTCCTATGAAGTCAGGAACTGTGGTAATTTCCTCCAAGTTTCACAGGCCTGAATACTAGGAGTAATACCTATAAAAATACATTGTTTTTGCCTCCAGCATGGTCATCTGTGATATTCCACAGCAGCTGCATTCCATAGAGTTGTAGGATTACAGGATTGCAGCCTTTTAGGATCACAAGAGATGACACTAATCCACACATACAAAAATCTACTTTAGGTCTCTGTGTGAAAAACAGTCCCATCCATTCACCACAGATGCATCTGTTGCTCAGAACCACTTGTTTTCTAATAAAAAGCAGGAGACTTTTTTTTTTATATTTATGCACAAAAAAAAAAAATCTTTTCTTTGTTAGAGCTAGAAAAAGAACAAGAAGGGGCATAAATAAGTGGAAAACTAGTCTAGGTAAAATCACACAACCTAGATGAAGGAAGCTTTTTCATTGTGGAAAGCATAATGAAAAGGGCTTTCAAGAACCTGGACACTTTGACATCCAAAGAACCATTGTCACTTGCAGTAGTTGATGATACACGGAAGAGGCAAGATAATGAGATAGATCCCATCAGTGAGGGATAGAAATAAAATAGTAATGGCTGGTCCAGGTGGAGAATCCCTTTCATACCTACGAGTAATATTTCAACATACCTTTCTTTCTGAACATTAGTATTTACCTTGCATTTCCATGAACAACAAGGTTGTTGTTACCATGTTATCCTCTTGTTTGAAAAGAGGATTTTGGCTGTTGCTATGTGATAGCACATCTAGACAGAAGGATGTAAGGTGAATCCTACAGGGGAAATACTAATACTCTCATCTGAGACACATGTGCCCTTCTGCTGTGCAAGGGCAGCTGGTTCTTTTCTCCTGTCTTTTTTTCACTGGGGAAGAAAGTCTACCACATTTTCCTGGTCAATTTCAGGATCAATAAGCTTATTATTAGAAGATCCAAGATCAAGAGGGAGGGTTATTATTAGAAGTGCTAGAGAAAAGGAAGCAGTGAGGTTCAAGAGGCAGAGCACAGGATTAGTTGGGAAGAAGATACAATGAGGGATCTACGTTTCCACTGATGCCATTATGAAACTCACTGTCAAATGGCACTCTAATATGGAGACTAGTGCTCTTACAGCTTCTTTAGATCAAAGGGTGAGGAAACAGGCTGGAACTATTGTGAATCATACAGTGGGGTGGGTTGGAAGGGAGTTTAAAGCTCATCTAGTTCTACCTCATTATACAGCACTCTGTGTAGTGTGCGCTCAGTTCCGCTCTTTGGAGTCGTAAGAAGGGTGTACAGTTGCTCTTCTTGGCAAGAATAGGGCCTCTGCAAGGAAGAGATTCCACCCTGATGGTGGAATTTACTTCATAAAGTTGATTTTCTTCTGAGGAAAAAAGAGCTTTCAGGTTTAAGGTGTTTGTTTGTTTGTTTGTTTGGGTTTTTTAGTTGGTTGGGGTTCTGGGTTTATTTTTTTTCCCAGTGGCAGATTAGCCACTGATGGACAGAACTGTTCCTGAGCTCTTTCATTACAAGGTTTGGGTCTGGTGCAATTTAACAGCCAAAAGGCTTGAAAGAACATTGGCAAAATGAATTTACAGAAGTTGGAGGAAAACTTGGGAAACTTCTTGGGAAGGTCTTTCCTAAACAAAACTACAGCACCTTACTGCCACAAGAGGGTGCTTGCAAGCTCATCACTGGTCATTTCAAAGACTTTCACAATGAAAATGTTCTGGAGGCTTTAAAATATTTTTTACAGAAGAGACGGATTAGATACAGTGATAGATTCTGATGTTGTGAAAGGTTGTACATTCATCTTTTGCTCAGTGTCAATCTGAAATTTATCTTTATGAAGATTCTGTGGGAGGTCTCCTGAAAAAAACCTATGCATTCAAACACTCTATTAAACTTCTTGCAGCAGATATCAACTACAACCTGCCTGCATCTGACAGAACATAACAAAAAGGAAAATGCATCTATTAAACACAGAGAGGAGTTGAATCATATGCTTTAAAGCCAAAATGAGCTCTTTTTGACAGAGTTATGTCAGTGCACAAAATGCATTTCACATGGCTTCTGAATGCCCTACAAAATGCTTTTTAAATGATGCAAACTCTCCTTTTCATCCTAAGTGTGTATGAAGTTACATGTATATTTAAAAGCAAGAAGAGAAGTTGACAGTAGAGTTTGTCAGGCACAGGACTTGAAGTTCACATCTAAACTTGTTTCTGAATGTTCCCAGAGGTCTTATGTGCTGAGAGAGTGCACTGCATACAGGTCAGACGAAGTTTGGTTATGCTGTTAGATGATCCAGCTTTGACTATCATTTTTTTACCTTTTAGGAGGTTTGTCTTTCTGAAAATAGAGTAAACAAAGTGCTACAGTGATAGAATTAATGGGAAGGCTACAATTTTGACATTGGATTTTGAAGTAATCTGGCAATTGAGAGACTCTCAAAATGTTTTACATATAATTATATTCACAAAAGGTGTAGTTTGAGCTTTATTACAAACACTCTTTCTTCCAGTGATGTCCAAACCCTCTGCAGCTTTGTGCAGCAAATAGCCAAAGCAGCAGGTGATCCCAGCCTCAGGTGTCCTCAGGAGGGAGCAGACAGAACTCTTCTGCTTTGAATCTATTGATAGCTGGAAACAGCTGTTCCAAGAAAAGCACAATAAAGGTACTGTTCATTTAAGCACCCGGCAATACATTATCCTTGTTCACAGAATGGTTTTCCAGCCATCGGAAGCCTTTGCAAACATTGCATATCAAGCCAGTGAAAGAAAAAGAAATAAAATTTAAATCCACTCACCATTTGCTGTAGCAGGACCCTGATGCTGGCGGGAGTCTGTCACATTGCCTCCCCAGCCCTCTGCAGTCAATGTTTTGGGTTGCTAATGTTCAAAGCACCTTGCTTGAAGTAAAGACATGGGATTTGTGGTAGAAATGCCTTCAGGCTTTATATCAGGATCCCCTCATTAAATAAATCACAGTATCACAGATTGGTTTGGGTTCGAAGAGGCCTTAAATATCATTTGGTTCCAGCCCCTCTGCGATGGGCCAGGACACCTTCCACTAGACCAGGTTGCTCAGGGCCCATCCAACCTGGCCTTGAACACTGACAGGGATGGGGCATCCACAGCTTCTCTGGGCAGCCTGTCCCAGTGTCCCACCACCCTCACAGTACGTAATTTACATTCTTTGCTGAAGCCAGACCTCTTGCTTTTTTTAAAGCAGAATGTCCTGTGTTTAGCACTAATGCCAAAACAGGCATAACAAAGAGGACTGTATAAATTTGGCTGCTATGGATCTTGCATTACTACCACCAACACCACGAAATCTTAGCACTAACATTTGACAGTACTAACTTGGACTTGTAGCACTTGTGACTACGTGCAGTACAAACAGGTAAGCTAGGAGTAGTGAAGGTTGCATTATTAATCAAGGATCATCACTATTTATTAGTGACATGACAGTCTAAATAAAATTAAAATATTAAATTTAATCTGATAAAATGTTACCATTTTCCCACGCTACTTTCTGTTCTTTGCAGCCAGGCACCTCATAAACAGAACAGAGAACTCTTTCTCAGAAGTGGATTTCTGGGCTGTTTTGCCATCTTATTAGATCATGATAAAACTTCCTTTTATCTTATGTATAATGATGGTAAGCTCCACTAGATGACCTGTCAGTTCAAGGATATGTTATTTGTATTAAGCAGTATTTCCCTAAAGTTTCCTTACTTAGTCCTTCTCTAAAATTATGCCTTGTTTAGTTCTGCTGTGACCAGAGATCTTGCATACATTGCAAAGCTTTATTTTGATTGCATGCATCAAATACCACTCTGTGGGAAAATGATCCCAGTTTCCTCTCTTTCCATATAAACTTCTTGGTTCTGTATATTGCTTTTTTGCATGTCATTCGGCTGTGACTAGCAAAGGAACTTCTTCCTGCTGAAACTTCAGATTGATGAGTAGATTCCTAATCCTTTACCAGCGGTCACTGAAAAATAATATAGAATTTTAACAAAATTGATATTGAGCATGAATGTGTATATCTGCTAACATCTTGAGCAGTTTTTATATTTTTTTAAAATATGTGTTAATGGAATCACATTAAATTTCCTAACTCAAGCATCTCAACATTAAAATATGCCCAAGCTAGCTGTGGCTGCTGCTGGCTCTTGTTCACATGTTCAGTTCCAGCTGAGGTGCAGAGGAAAGAGCAGTAAAAGATTTTTCATGTGATAACATAGATCCCTTTGTTGCTGTTTCAAGAAGTGTCATCTAGTGTCAGCATAAGTCAGAGGAAAACAGCTGGCAACACTGTCCAGGCCTCTTACCACTCAATCAGCACAGCATCCCTTGGCTCACATTTTTTCTGCAGGGTTGTTCTCACTGTTAGATGTAATCCTGAGTGTCCTCTGCTTCTGGCCTACTTCTTCCATGGAAATGATTGTCCAGAGGATGTGATACAGCCAGGAAAAAAGCAGCCCTTTTCTCCGGTGAAGGGAAGAGGAAGTGCTGGCCACCACCAGAGGTGGCAGCAGATGGAGCAGATAAAGAAGTGCGAGAGAGAAGTCGCCCTCCACAGCTCCTGGAGCATCCCTGGGGTGCAGGGTGAGGTGCGGGGCTCCTGAGTTGGGAGTGTTGTCTTACCTGGACTTTGCCTCATGGGAAGATTAGAACTCCCTGCAGGAGCAAGGAGAAAAGAAAGATCACTATTTTTGTGTAATGCTCCTGTTCTCTTCTCATCAGGCTTCCCATGGGCTGAAGATCATCTCTTCAGCTGTCCTTTCCACCAGACTTTGTCAAGAAAGCTGTGTCAAAAAGCAGCCAGATGGCTGGTGTTGGGATATGTGGGGCAGTGCAGGAGCTGGACACATGTTCCAACCTCCCGTGGAACAGTGCACAACCCTTTCGTCCCCATCAGCTCACGGGGTTTAGATTTCCTGCTGAATTACTTGCCTTTATTATGTATCTTGGTATTATTTAAAAAAATAGAGAAGGGTTAATATCTCATAAGCATCTCTCGGAATTGCCACATATTTCTTATATATCCCACCTACTGGAATATCTCTGACTACTCAGCATGTATTTATTTGCCTTGTAAGTCCCTTATAGCTCTTAGCAATTGCTTCCTAGGTTTCTGCCAGCTGCTTGCATCACCAGTGATGCTGAAACTAATTCAGACGACATACATGTCAGTAAATAAGGAAAATCACACTATTTTTATTACCTTTTCCTGTTTTCTGCTTTATTACACAAGTGGCATTGGTTCTCCTCGTTGTGTAATGCGAGCTTTTGCAGGCGTAGTAAAATGAACTTTCCTGGGACTATTTTTAGAGGTGATCATGGGGATTTGGATTAGAATAGATTAAGTAAGGATTTCTGCAGAGATGATACATATACCTTTCCTTAAAGACATGTGACCTGGCTGATTGAAGAGGCGTTTATGAAATAAGTGAAGCTGAACACATCCGAAAAATTGGAGCAGAAAAATAATGGGTCATCATCAGTGTGTCCATGGACTGGACTGTGTTTTTATGTAGTGGACTGCAGTCCATACTGGAAAATGGATCTGTAAATGCTCATAATGCTGCAAATCAGCGGTGGCAATTTTGTGCCTTCAGTATTGAGGCACTGGCAGGGACAGTGCCATTTGAACTTGATTTTGGATATGGGATTAGGCTTTGGGCTACTCTGCTCCTCTGCAGAGGAGGCAGAGAGTTTTGCACACTGATGGTCCATCCATGCTTGGATACCCTTTTGTACTTCTCTGATCACTTTCCCTGGCAAAATTAGCCTCTCCCCCCTTTCCCCCTCCAGGCATGTGGAGTTTTGATCAAACAACCGTTGGGCAAAATTTATTTAATTTTCCAGGTTTTTTTTTGTCACTTTCCCAATACAAATGTGCATGTGACTAAGCTGTTGCAGCCCTTTCTTTAAAAGGTCAGCCTAAATTATTTTCTGCAGATAATATTAGGGCTTATGCGCTTGATGGATTTCTGTAGCACATAAACACCACTTCTCGCGGGACCGATGACCTGAATAATTACCTCATCTGTGTCGCTGTTGAAATAATCAACCTAAACCAAATATAAGACAAGCCCAAGCCACTTTGAAAATTTCCGAGCTTGCCATTTTTATACTGGAAGATTTTAGTATATAGCAGATCATGGTGCTCAGTGCTGCATTTTGCTCTTTTTAAATACAACATAAATTTAGAATCTCTGTTAGAGTGAAGTTTCACACAGTTGCAGAGCTTTTAGTGGAGATCAGAATTATCAGAATTACTCTGAAATGATTTTGGGAGATTTACTTTGAAATACTTGATCTGATTTTAATTTTTTTTGTTTGTCTGTACAAGAATTATGGTTATATATATAATGGTGTTATAGTGTGAGTTTTGTATAAGACAAAATATTAAACATATGAATTATTATTTTAATGAATCAACAAGAAAATGCTTCAACACAACTTTTAATTCCTTTACTTTTTAAAAATTCTTTCATTTCTACTACTTTTGATATTTTTTAATAACATGCTTTTAACTTAGAGTTAATTTTCATTGTTGTCCTTGCATGTGATTATGGATTACGATGAATCATTATCTCATTTAATTCAATTACATGTGGTTTTAATCAGTGCTAGTAAACCAGCCTTGCAGAACTGTCATTAGTACTTACAGATGCATGCAAAGCAAACTGGACAGTTTTTTATCACAGTGCTTGTGGAGAGCAATGGGTAATACCAATTTAGCTTTTTGCCAGACTCATTTTGTCTGGGGTAATTGGCAAAAAACTATAATAAGCTGCTTTCATTCTCAGCATCTTGGTGGAAAATAAGTTGCCTGAAGAGAACTTTTAAAAAGCTAAATTAATTGCATGCTGTATGCGATTTGCTTGTTATTCAGCTCGAGTCCCATATTGATCCTTGAGTATTTCTTGTGTTCCCTATTATCTCTAATGATCTAGCGTACAAATAGCTTTATGTCAGTAATTTTGTCATAATATCTGATTTATAAAATTGTCTCCTGAGATATCCATAACCTCACTTAACCAGACATGTTGTTATGTCATTAGCCAACACAGCTGAGCAAAACAGAGTTTATTTTCATAGTGGCAGCACTATTCCAGTCTTGCATGAAATCAAGGCACATGAAGAATTACATTTTAAACAGAATCAGAAGATTCACTGCTTGAGGAAGGTGTTGCAACATCTGATTAACTTCAGGTAGTCCCATTCCTGTTATGTTAATTTGTGTACTGTGAGAAGAAAATAAGAAAAGTAGTTATACTTCATTTAGAATATATGGAAAACAAGTATTTTATCTGAGACTGTTTTGTCATATATTCTAAATATTGTTAATTTTGTTGTCATTTCAAAACAAAGGAGGATCTTTCAAAACTGTGCTGGTTACACAAAAAATCAGATGTATCATATACTACAGAAAAACTATGGGAAAGCTCTGTGTAATGCCAAATATTCCCCAGAGAAAAGATAGAGCCCCCAACACCTGGAAGTATTGTGGATTCTACTTGAGAAAAAAAACCCATTACTGAGTTGACTTTCAACCTCCCCTTCTGTGGAAAAATGACAGTAAATGTTAATGTAGTTGGTGTGATGGATGCCTCATGCTTTCTTGTTTGTCGCACAGAACCTGTGCACAGTATTTGAAAAATGAAATAGGATCAGTTGCAAATCTTGTTTCATATTTTAAGTCTCTTATACACAGAGGATCTATTTCATTGGTGTGGCAGAATGATGGGGAGCAACCCTGGCCACTGATCGGGAGAGAGTAAGTCAGTTAACAGAGTATCCTTGAAAAGCGGGATACTGTGCTTGCACGCTGTGACATATATACAGTTACACTAAAAACTGATGTTTGTTACTATATATTAATGGGAATAGTTTGAGTTTTATTATTATTTAAAATAAGTGGTGTTTGAGGACATGCAGAAGGGAAGAGGGGGGAAAGGATGCTGTTGAAGGAGAAAAGTCCTTTTAGGCAGAGGATATACTTTGAAGAATTATCAATCTTCCTTTCTCCTAAAGCCTTCACAAGTAGTGAGTACTTCTGAGAACTGATCTTACTGACAAAAATAATGCTAAGATTCAATTAAAAAAAATACTTTTTTTCCATGTACACTGACCATTTCATAATTGCACTGTGGCCTTTCATATGAGGAGCAGAATAATGGATGCCTTTGGTAGAGTATTAATGTAATCTCAGTTCTCAGGGTAACCAGGTTGTTCAGGTTCAATATTTTCTAACTAAAACTCATTTATTTTAGATTTTGAAAAAAACATTAAGTGCATAGCTGTATTTTCCTGCACACTGCTGTGATACAGGCTACTGCTTTACTGATCACTTCAAAAGGCAATTTGCTGGAGGCGATTTTGTATCACTTATTAATTGAGACTGTTGAAGGACTTTTTAATATATGGAAGTATTTATTGGCATATGAATTTAAAGACTCTGGACTAATAAGTCACTTTGATAGTGACTGATTTCACATGCTGGCTGATCTGTTTGTACTAGCTTCCAGCAAGGAAAATATAGACAGGGTTGGAAATGGATGCAGAGGGAAAAAAATCGGAAAAAAAAAAAGCAATCTGATAACAGAAATTATTATTGTATCATTGCACGAGGATTTGGGAAATAACCATCAAATCCAGAAGTTTATTGTATAAAGCTGCAGCCTCCTGCACCCCATTTCAGTATCTGACACGTTTGGAAGGGTTATAAAAAGGAAAGCAGTCCCTCAGCAAGCAGTCTGTCTCACCCACCTCCCATAGAACTGCAAAAAGGGTGAAAAAAACCACATCAGCTTTATAGAAGGGACTTGTTTTTATTTTCTCATCCCATAGCTTGTTTTGCTTCTCAGCCAGGGACTGCTGGGCGTACGCTCCACTGAATATTGGGTTCTCACACTCTTATCTGGCCCACTTCAGATTTGTAAAACTGTTCTTCAAGGATGATTTTCCGTGCTACTGCATCATGTAATCCCTCAGAAAGCTCCTGCTCTTTCTTGCCTTTCTTTATCCTTAAGCAAGCAGTCTTTGATAGCATCTTTGGAAAATAAACTTCAGAAAATGTTGACACCTAAGTAATCCTTCTGGTTTTTAAACACAGAATGGTGAGTGAGTTTGATTGATTTGAAGATAATTTGTGTCTTGTATCTGCTGAAATCAGAATGCCAGTGTTAGATGCATTAGTTCCTATCTGTCCACTAAAAGTAGGACAAAATCCCTTCATACTGTAATGCAAAAAACCTCTTGCAAAAAAAAAAACCCTCAAAAAACCAAAAAACCCACAAATGTTTGTTATGAATTTTTTTACAATATTTTACTATATTTTTACAATATTTTAACTTTATACTTTTACAAACCGAACAAAAACACAAACATTTTAAGCATCTGATAACTATTTTTAGAACACAAAAATGTTCTGTGAAAATATACTGTGAAAATATACTCCAGATATTGGGTGAAGCAGGATTTTTTTTTTTTTTTTCATTAGAGATGATAGCTACTTCTAGTTATTCTTGCAGCCTTTTTGAAACTATCTTCAAAAATGCCATTCTTTTCAGTGAACAATAGAATCTCTCTTATTGTCAAAAGCTTTTGGTCTCCAAACAATTGTAGATTTAATTTTCTGCTCTCATAAGTAACGGACGTTTTACTGAATGACTGTGTGGTGTTTTAAATCTACACAGCTTTTGGAGTTGTAAAGACCTATATCCTGATCATTGGGTGAAAAAATAAATTATTAAGGAATTGAAATAATGCTCAAGCCCTCACAAAATGGACATTGACACATTTTTCTTAAAAGCTAAAAACTATTATATTACAGTAAAACTTGGATTAATCTGTACAATCCCACCAGGAAAGTATATACATTTAGTAAAAAAAAAAAAAAAAAAAAAGCTGAAAATAAATGACTTTTGGCAGAATCCTCTGTACAATTTCAATAGAAGGCTTTGAAGTATTATAGGTACTTTACAAGGAAATGAAGATGCCCTTTATAAAGCAATGGTAGGTGTTGCTTCATGCTGAGGGCAAGAGTGAATTGAGAAAAAAAGGAAAGCAGAGTAATTATTTTATTGAGAGATGTAATTGAGAAATAACCTACATAGCCTGTGAACAGCCTGAAAAGTAGATATCACTCCTGTATCTCAGTGAAGGTCTTTGCCACCTCAGCCAAGAGAACTATCCAGAATGACAGTGAAACAGAACACTGAATAAGTAACTAACTAGTTAAGATGACAATAAATCAGAAGCCACAGTTCTGTGTGAACATCTCTGTCTTAGTAATGTGCACGGGGAAAAGAAATAAAGAGAATGTGTAGGCAAGAAAAAAATGATGGAGGAGTTAGGGTGGGCCATTCTGTTTCCATAATCCGGTTCTCCTTGCAAGTCTTTCGTGTGAGTGTATTTCGGGCAGGCAGGGCAACCAGGAGGTTTGAGATTTGTGTCTCTGCCCTCATCTTTTGGGCAGTCAGATGCTCACACTGAGCTCAGGCTCACTGAGTAACGTGCTGGCAACAAGGAGGGAGCGCAGGGAACGCTGGTTTATCTGTGCCTGCCCTCCCCTACACCCATCAGCACCAGGCAGATGAATGAGGGCTGCCCAAGCAATCCTGAAGACTGGAGATAATGGCTTTAATCCTAGTGGTCAAGAGAGCAGCCAGGATTAAGCACTGTGGTTCCATGTAATTAATGACAAGTGTATTTTGCTGTATTTTAGGGAAGCTGTCAGTTTGCTGCTGTGGAGTGAAACACTATCTGGCTACCAAGCGTAGTTACAAGGTTTACCTCCTGGCTTGGCTTCCTCCTGGAAATTTTACAGCCTCCAGCTGTTATAAAACACATTAAACAGCATCTCTAAAAGCAATTTAATTTTATTTATGATTATAAAAAAAGGAGGCATAGTTCTAATGGGAAATTGGAATTATTTAAAGATAGCAACAGGCAGTATGAGCACAACTCCTGCCTACCACTTTCCTTTCATGGACCAAATAGCTCTTTTTCAGAGAATTAATATTCAGAGCAGGTCCAGTTCATCTTACCTGCTGGGTTCATTTTATTATATAATAAAATCAGATTTATTCTCATTTGGGTATAGACTATATAGCCATATAAGCATAAGCCATTTATAAACAGTTACTTTGCATGTAGCACAATGTAATACCTACTCTCTTAGGTATTTATGAGGAGTATCAAACATGACTTGCCAAAGGGCATAGATAAAAAGAAGTGTATGGATCTGAACATTGTGCCTGGAGGTGATCACTAGTTGTGCTGGTACCTTTTCAGTTCTTTAGTCTGGAAAAAAATAAAATAAAACAGCTGTCTAGTAAGCTTCTTCAGTGAACATTTCTCAGTCTGGCAAACCTAAGTGTCTCTTTATATTTTACTTACAGAATGGTCTTATCGTTGCCTGTTACCAAGGTTATGTGGATATTGTAATAGCCTTAGCACAATGCCCTCACCTTGATGTGAACTGGCAGGACAACGAAGGGAACACGGCTCTAATTACAGCTGCACAGGCAGGTAAGGCTCTCTGTATCACCTCTTACATGCAGGGTCTTGGGAGGAGTGTGTGTTTAGGCCACTTTATTTTAGGATTTTTTTTTCCAAATCTCTGAAAGAAATTATTCTGTGTAAAATAATTCTGGCCAGGCCCACTCCCAAATAGGTTTGTTGTGATTTTCTTTGAACTAATTAATCTACAGAAGTATTTATCCAGCAGATTAAGGGAGTAAAAGCTATAGTAGATGCCATTGATTATTTTAACTTAAAAATAAAGAAAATCTCATCCCAAGTGTGTAGTATTATAGTGCTTTGTTCCTTTAAGCTGATTTTCCAATGTTTGCTCTGGCAAGCAAGAATTGAACACTGTGGACACGTAATGTGCTGCATTAGTGCTTTTCTCCCATGCTTGCTGCACCTACATCAGAGGGTCTGTAGGAATTGATGACTGTAGGAAAATGTATCATCATTAATAAATACCTTATCTGCTAAGACATTCTTCATCCACTCCACAGCTGAAAAGCAAAAAACCTCATCAGGATTTAGGATTTGCCAATGATCCTTTTGTAACAGCTGATATGAACATTGACCACGTTAATCCTGATGCAGGCTGGAGTTTAGCACAAGGTTTTTTTTTATCCCACCCAGCATGGTAATATTCAGTGAACAAGTCTAACAGATCACTTAGATGTAAGAGAAGCTCCTGGGAGAGCTCCTTGCTTCCAATGTTCAGTTAGAAAACAATCATTTGATTATTTCTGTTTAAAATGAAGGGCTGTGCTTCAATCTTTAAGGGAAGGTTTAGTCGCCTCTAATGAGTGTTAACAAAGTCCTAAAGCATGTAAATCAGGAAAAATTTCTCCAAGGAAGGATGCCATCATTTTGTTGTCTAAAAGCCAGAGGCTGCCTAGCTCTGCATCTCTGGTTTCTTTGCATCCTTCAAGTGCACTCTGCAAAGGCAGTCACTTTACAAGGAAATGCATAGCTGGCCTTTATCATGTCTGCTGACTGGTGAAGAGTCTGGGATGTTTGTGGGAGCTCGTGGGACATAGTCCTCACTCCTGGACACTGGCTGCCTGAAGGGAACAAATTTCCATCAGGGAATATCAATGGGCATTACAAGCCATGTCTGAAGACTGGAGCAGTTTGGTTTCCATGCCAGTTTAGTTATAGTGACATTGGACATTTCCAGGTAGTACTTAACCTTGCTTTGTGTTGTACCCAAAAGTGAACTCGGTGAAAGTTCCTGCAGGATGGCTCTTGAATACTGGAAGAAAGAACTGTGACCACATTCATAGCAAAGTCATGAGTACGGTAGCTTTCCAAAGAAGGTGGAAAAGTCCACAAAACACTAATCCACTTCTTTTTATCTGCCCTAATATAAATTTGAACTAAAAAAGGTTTAACACTGCCTCCTTCTTGACCTTTATAACTCATGATAATGAGCTCAGAATTAATCCAGAGGGCTGACATTGACTTGACACTGTCTACCAGTACTTGCTATTGATCCCAAAAGCAACTAGAAATTACTGTAGTCAACAGAAACTTATACAGACCCCCACCAATTTGGATGTTTTCCCCTGCCTGTGCTAATCCTGAGCTACAGGGTTTACACCAGTTATTTAATTAATTATCACAATATACTGCTGTAGCATTAATAGAGATTACTCTGAGGGTAACATTGCAACCAGAGGAGTTACAGCGCTATAGATGCTGTTTAATTATTGCTGGATGTGAAGTAGTAACACTGAGCAGTGCATTATAAAGACCTGAAAGAAAAGCTTATGCAAGCTTGCCTTTAGTGGAGAATTTATTTGTTGGGGGAGGAGTTAACTTTAGGCTGTGAAAGTAATCACATTTTTGCAAGATAAATTATTCTGAGATCACTGTTATTTATACCAAAACTATGGGTTTTCCTGTGGAAAGTCTAATAGCAAATGCACCTTATTTCATGTATTTGTGAGATGGTGTTTGAAGGTTTCAGAAAGAGCTGCTATTTTTCTTATGATCCATTGCCAGGTGGGCCATCATGTATGGCCAGACCCCAAAGAGGAGCTGGATGGGAAAAACGTGGAGTTTTTTCATGTGTTTTAGAGTCTGCATCTGCATTATGAGTTATAAATACCAAAAGAGATGACAGAGAGGTCTCTTTGCTTGTGCTGAGGAATTTAAAATCCACACTTGCCTATGCCATTTCATGACTGCCCAGACATGGTGCTCAAATATGAGCATCAGCTTGAAATAAATAGGATTAAATTAAAGAGCAACTAGAGTCTCAGAAGATGAGTGAATTCAGTTCCTCATGTTGCTTTTGATAATTTGAGATTCTCATCCTCCTACAAAAGTATCTAAGGCTGAAGTTTTCTTCATGGGCTGACCAGAGAAAGACAGCCTGGAAGGATCAGTGAAAAGCAGTTCTGTCTTAACAAGCTTATTAGTACAGAAAAATGACCACAAAGTGCTCTGCTTTTGTGTAAATGTCACATTTGAAAATTGGTCTGTTTGCCTGCTTTCTCAATATTTCCTATTTCTTATATCCCTTTTCAAAGAGAGATTGCCTTCCAGAACTGTTAATGCATGAAGTCTGCAGCAGGTGGTGCCCAGAAATGGGCGGCAATGCTATTGTAGCAGAAGCAAAATCATTAAATATCATTACAAGGACAATGCAGAAAAAAAAAGGGAGATTGATACAAACATGTGATTGAAATAACAAATGGAAAAGGAAAAGAAGGAAAATTACTTTTTTTCCCCTCAGTTCTGCTGCTGATGGGGGCATAGCTACATCAGTGTATAGTAATTGGCATGCACTGGTGTTCGGAGGGAGTTGTATTTGCTTACAAAGTATAGATGTTTTATGTTACAGCCACCAGTTGGGGAGCCTTGCTGAGAACACAAATTGGAAGTTATCCCAGTTTCTGTTTATTAAGACATGAGAACACAAACACCTAAAACACCCAGAGGATAAAGCCTTCTGGGTGTCTTTGGTTCCATCCATCTGTGAGAAAGCATTCGCTGCCCGCAGGCCAAACTCGAGCGTTTTGCAGGTACAACTTAGGAGTGAGACGTTACTTGACAAAGGGTCTTCCTTACTATGCAGCTTATCCTTCTGCCTGTATTACACAGATTATTAGGTAATATTGTCATCATTGTAGGCCTTTCCTTTGTGGCAGCAATTAAGTGAATTAAGCTATTACAGACATCTGTGCTGATCTCTAAATATGGCTCGCAGGGAGAAGAAGTGAGCCTTTAGCATGCCAGTTCTGGTAGGAAGTAGATCTGGCTTGCAAACAGCAAGAGCCTGCTTTGAATTCAGTATCACCAAATGGGCTGAGCCCAGGCTCGTTTATTTTAGAGTTGCACAGGGCTTTCATAGCAGATTTTACAGCACAGGAGGCTCACCCAGTTTATAAATTAGGTACAGGCTGCTTGTTCACGCAGACACAGGAGAACCAAAGCAAACTTCATGGCATTAAATCAAAAGCGTATGACAGGGTTTGAACTAAAACTTGGCAGCTCTGAGTTTTGCTTTGAATTTGATATCTGTTTGAACTGGAAATCTGAAGCAAACCTCAGAGGACAGAAGATCTTCTAGATCAAAACTGGTTTTCAGGAATCCCTGAGACCAAAACTTCTGTGAATCACAAACTTCTTAATTTTCTTTCTTATTTTACTGCTGGTATTTTTTTCTGTCACTTTTGAGGCCATTTGTAGTCCCCTGGAGAGTTTTGATTAAGAAAGGTCTTTCAGGATTAAGTCTTAGGATCACCCCAGATTTGCAAAACATCTCTTACTGTAATTATACTTTTGGCAAAGGGAAGAACATCTTTAGTGATGTAATAACTGCTGAAAAATCTTACATTTTATTATTTCTACTTGTTTCAGCTTGTCTCTGGTTTCTGTGGTCAAAAAGCAGGATTTCAACTGTTCCAAAACCTTCATGAGGACACGTGTTCTACATCACTGAATCAGAGCATGTTCTGCAAAACAATTTGGGCACACTGATTCTCCCAGTAGCAACTGATTCCTTGATAGAATTTGACTTTATGCCATAGAATCAGCAAAGCTGAAATCTCTATATTGAATAAGCAGGACCAGGTCACTTGATCCTGCCCTGAACCAGGTTCACTTTTGCTTAGTTCAGCTTGTTGTGGTTTGCTGAATCTTTATAGTTCATTCTCATCAGACTGCAGAAGCTACAGGGAGCTTTTTATTTGGTTTCCTCTGGCTCTGGAGTTGCTCATCTGATCTGCATTATCTTTACATCTGCTCAGGTTTCATGAGAGTCTCCAGGTATGCAGAAAGGTAACAGAGTCAAAAAAATTACAGGAGAGAAAGAGTAACACCTACAACACAAATTAATTGGTAAAGACTTTATTAACTTGCTTTTCCAAGTGAATGGAGGACTGTGGTGGTACGAAGTGGCTGCTGATGAAATCTACACCAGATGTGATGGTACAGACTTTTAAAATTGTCCTGTATGAATTATAATCTGCTTCAGTAACATTTCTAGATGAATTTGAATGGCATGCATCACAGAATGGCATGCATCACATAGTCATCTGGTCTGCAGAGCGAAATGAGGGAATATTTTTACAGCTCTTACTAATTAAATTGTGATTGTTGCAGCTGCCTGACAGACGGCATTATTTTATAGAGCATCAAAGCATCTTAAAATGATTGACAAGTGAAGGGAAAACTGTTTTGAATGAGTCATAATGGCCCTAGCTATTCATCTGATAGTCCAATTATAAAGATTTGGTGTCTTAATTGGTCTTCCAACCATTTAGCCAGAGATGTGTTCAGCTTCTCACTATAGCCTTGTAGACACCAGTTATCCTGCCATACAAGGGACATGAATGGCAACAACAGTTGCTTTTAGAAACAGAACTTAAATAATTTATTTTACTACCAAAACTGAACATCAATCCCATTTTCCAACTGAAGGAGAGTAGACAAGTAGCTTTACACTGTCAGATGGAAAAATAAAAATGTGGGATCCTACACAAAATATTCCTTTCTCTTGTATCAGGCCTGGCATGGTTTGAAAGCATTATTGGCTGGAACAACTATGCACAGTCATTACTTTTTAATGAAGCACAATGGTTGTAAGGCTCAAATTTACAAGTGGAGGGAAAAAGATGAACCTTTGCAACCAGTTGCCCCTGGTGATGTGCCTTCCTTCCATAAGCTGTAGGGATTCCCTCTGCAGTGCTACTCACTGGGTCAAGAAACTGAGGCCCCTTGCAACCTCAGAGTGACCATTTCAGGTCTTCAATTATTCCCTTACCTTAAACTGACATTTCAGAAAGGAGAGCAAGAAAGGACAAAAGGTGGGAACTCAGATTTTCCACCTCCTATCCCAATATTCTGGTCAAAAGTCAGGGCCCCTTAACCCTAAGGCTGATGACTGCATTGAGTGGAAGAGGACACAAAGAAAAGATATCTTATTAATTATCTGCATTTTCCAGTTATCAGACCTGCAGGAGAAAATTTTTGGTTTATACTTGAGACAGCATCTGCATTGTATGACATTTTCTCTGCTTTTTTGTTTCTTTAAAGGGCACATAACCATTACAAACTATTTGTTGAACTATTTTCCTGGGCTTGATATTGAGAAGAGGAATGCGTTTGGATTCACAGCCCTGATGAAATCTGCAATGCAGGGCCGAACAGAATGTGTGAAAGCGTTGATGATGGCAGGTATGCAAAGTGCTTTTCTGTTTCTTTGTCACCATCTAACAACTACCAAGAATAAATTGGCTCTTGGGATGTTTACTCTGAGACCTATGGTACAGCCTTCCCTGGAAATGGGTGCAGCTTTTAAATAAGCCATAGTCAAGGCAGCGAAGGCACGTGCTGCAGGAGTTTGCTTGTACAACCTCACCCAGGAGTTCTCCTAGAGCTCTGAAGGTGAGATTGATTGTCGCCAGGAGAGTCTGGGGAGCAGGGTCATCAAAATTTGTAGAACAGGAGTTAATGAAAACCATGACACAGGAGGGAAAGACATGCCAGTCGCTTGCTGCCATCTCTGCGTGTGGCAGACAGCGCAAGGGTGGGACCACAGCCAGACCTCCATTTCTGCCTTGAACTGTGCTGGGGACTGGAAAGCTTTGGGTGCTCCAGTCCCTGTCAGGAGTGTTGGATGTAGAGGCCACATCCCACTAGGGAAGACTGTGGGGAAATTTGGTGACTTATTTTTTTGTTAATGCCTCTACAGCTCTGAGTTTGGTCTCCAGGTTTATGAGAACAGGGCATCACCAGGTCTGTGTCTGCTGCAAGGAGGGAGCTGTGGCACAGGGAGCGAGCAGTTCTCTGTCTGCCCACCTCTTTTCACATCTGAGAACAGGAATTATGTTTCTTGTTCTTGGCTCTTGTCTGTTGTTGAATTTCCAGCTATTTTGCATTGCAAGGTGAAGGGGTCCTGGAGAGGAGATTCAGAAAGCCCTTTGAGGGGCAGCAGTCTCTACAAGAGCATCTTTCAGCCACAATATTGTATGAGGTTTTTTATATGAGATAATTGGTATATAAACGGTTAGATAATAATAAAATAACTAGCTTGTATGAGTATATATTATTGTTTTTCAGTTAAAGTCACATGATTTTATCAAGCATAGTGATATTACTATCCTTCATTTCATAATATTCAGTTTCTAGACATTTATATGACACAGAAAACATGATGTGGTAACTGCTGTGTTATTTTCTGCTAGGTTCTGTAGCCTCTTACTCTGGAACAAAGGCTTAGGAATCTGATAATTAATTTTAAATTTTTATGACAAAAAATTATGAAACTACTGTCAGAGTTTCAACACCACTAGAAACAGATGCACTTTCTGGACTCACACATACTTCATGCAGATGCTAGTTCAGAATTTTCCAGTGAGTGTTATAAATCATCATTTAAAATGAAACTTCAATCCTATGATTTTCTGACTTGTCAAATTTACCTTATGGTGTCATGACCTATTATTATCACTAGAGATATGAGGGAAGCTTTGGGTCACTAGAAGCTGTTTCACAACCTTTCAGCTATGTAAATAACTCAGTACTTGTTATTCTGATTCTTTTACTAAAATATTACTATCAAAGTCCACTTCTGTGGTTGCTGCCTCTAGCATCTGAATAGCCATTTCTTGTTTCCATGACTCGTAAGAAAACAGACTACTGGGGAGAACAAACCTTTAGACAGCCAGAAAATGGCTTTCTTTAGCCTCCATCTTGAGTTTGCCTACAGAGAGCTTTATCAGCCTATTTTTGCATCAGAGATAGTGAGGATATCAATGATCATCCACCAACTAAAGATCTGGTGAGTTAATATACTTTTGATTTTCTAAATTGCAGTTTCGGTGAGTACTTGCAGTTCCTCACATTTTCAGCTCAAAATCGGGGCCACAAAGGAAGTGCAGTAAATTGCCTGCACCCATTTTAATATCTGAGTATTTTTTAGCACTGCACAGTCTGGTGAAATGGAGGGAGGGAAGGAGGGAAATTTTCATTCAGAATGGATTAGAAGTAGTTTGGAATTTAAGAGACACTGAGTGGGTGCTGACAGCTAGTGAGCTGAAGAAGGTAAAAGAAGTTATTAAAAGATTTGGTGAAAAAATGAATTTCACAAATAAAACAGCAAAATTTGATATTAAAATGTAAAAATGCATGGCAACATAGAGGGGAAACACCCATTATAAGCTGTGTGTCTACTCGCACAGCTACAAAGGAGTTATGTGTGTTTAGAAAAGAGTTACAGCCAGGAGGTTTTTAAACCTGGTATCCATTCAGTGGCTTGGGTAAGACCTCTGCTGATGGCCAGCTACTTATGGCAACACAGGAGGTCAGCAAAGCAAAATAACTCACCTTCCTAGCTGCCTTAGCATGGATTCAGCACAGTCAGATGGGGAAAGAGGTAACAGCAATGTGTGACAGATGGTCGGAGCTGGATTGCCAAAGTGACTGCTCTTTCTGAAATCTGAGTTCGTGGAGGGGGGCCAAGGTCAATCACTACAAGATTAAGGCACTCTGAGACACTTGGCCATAACGTTGCTCTTTCAGAGGGAGTCTTTGGAGCATGTGAATTTGCTGTTTGTGAGCGCACAGCAGGTGAAGGGGCCCCGGTCTCCCATCGGCAGTTTGTCACAGGCTGCTGCGCTGCCAGCACCGCGCCGCTGCCAGCGCTCATCAGGAGAGCCAGCCAGAAATGCTGGTTGCTATTCATGTGTCAAGCCCTGCTGTAATCTCCAGTCTAAACTCAGTGCTGCTTTAGTAACGCTGTTGGAGTGGCCCTGGATCTGGAGACTGGGCTTTAAACACTACCCAAAACATGAGCTCATAACAGACGCCTGAGCCTCCTCAGCCCCTGTCTTTAAACTCAAGATGCCAGTTCTGCATCTCAAAAGGACATGAAGTCTTAATAAAATAGGATATTATATCCTAAAGGAGCATGTGTGTTCAAATTAATTGTGTTGAAAATGATCTTCAGGGAAACTTCTAGGAAAAGCAAGGCAAGAGGCAAGTGCAGCATTCCTATAAGAAAACTTGTAGGCTATAGTTACGCTGAAATGACAATTGGTTCAATAATACTGCTATCACATTTACAAAGGGACATGACTACTCATGTATATTCCAGATAAGGCATTCTACTGAATGACAAGTTTGTTCAGGAATGTCTCCTGATTTGTGCGGAAAATCAATAAAACTATGGTAAATTATGCCTTAGAAGAGATTTTGTGATACAAGGTACAAAGTCAGCGTTGATTTCTGTTGGTAGGTTGGGATTTCAATACTCTGTAGTATTGTTTTCTGAGCTAGAGTTTCCAAAACACCTGGGGACCCATCTGTCAGAAAGAATGGGCTTCTCCTCAAAGGAAGGTGATCCAACGGTGACAGCGAGGCCTCAGCCCCAGCCTCATCAACAAAGGTGCTTCTTTAAGGAATGTGGCAGGGCTGGTGACAACAACCTGGATCAAGCAGCACTGCAGTGATTGCCAGGCAAGTCCATCAGAGATGGACAGATGACAAAGGCAAGTTCATAGAGACAAGGTAGGTCTGAGGTAAAACAAGAGATTAAGTCTGTGGGTCAGGGTCCAGACCAGCAGGGGACAGGCACAGCCCAGCCAAGGACCAGAGCTGAGCGCAGGCCCCAAGCAAAGGTGGGGTGTCCCCAGTGAGCACTATCTCACACTGTTCTTTTTGAATTACTCTGCTCCAAATTCTCACAGCTGCACCATATCAGAACTGGAATGACTTTTTCATGAAGATAATGGTAAGCAGCTGTCTATACCTCTTGCTTGTTTACAAGCTGAGAATTAAATTTTTTATTTGAAGGCAATTCCTTTAGTTGCTCTTTTTCCTGTATTAATTCCTTGCCTGTTACGTTTACATCAAGAAAACAACTTCCACATAATTTGCCACAGTCACAGTGCGCTCTTTTGGGAAGGAGTTCAAGCTCAGTCAAGTGTTAAGAAGGGACCAGGTGAAGAGGCTAGCCTGAGATGAGAGAAATTCAAAGATAGGACGTTTGGGTAGGGAGGTTCAAAAACAGGTTAGTGAAGCAGGAGCTATGTGTTGGTATGTCTTTTTCCCTCCCCTCACTGATTTATCTGTAATTTCTGCAGTCATGAACTTCATCAAACCATTCTGCCTCTGAGATCTTGCAATCCTTTCTTCAAATCCACAGCTTGTGAACTCTTTGATTTGATTCCTTCCTTCTCTTTGGCTCCTTTCTGCCTCCCAGTCCGGGTCCCATGCTTGACTCCCTGCAGTGCCCTGGTGTTCTCTCTCTGAGTGTCCTTTCTGCAAATTTCACTTAAATTACACTTAAACTCTTATCAGCAATTTTGCTTAGGGTGTCTCCTTCTACATCCATTCTTGATCTATGTCTCCAGCATCTTCTCTTTAGGGATTTTCTCAAAGTCTTAGGAACTAACTTAATAAAGCTGAGGTTTTTATCACTTTTCCCATGCTGTCTTTTTGCCTTTATCTTCCTGTAATGACAAAGCATCCTTTGTGGGAAAGGTTATACTGAACCCATCACAAACTGGTTTGTGGTTGCTTTTCCTTATAACAAGTCCTCCTTATTCCAGTTTGAAATGCTGTCTCCAAGATAATCCATCTGGAAAAAAAATTATCATTATACTCAGTCTCTCTAATAAGTCTCATTACCAGTATTCTCTGGTCCTTTCCTCAGATCTCTGAACATCTCCTTCTTGCAAAGCAATGGGATAGACTGTCACTTTTGTGACAAGATCTGTGTAGGTCAGTTTTGTGTTGGCTGTTTGAAAATGGTCCTTCATCTGGGAAAGAAGCCCTTCAATAAAACAAATATTCTTTGTATCCGAGCTTTAAACTCTTTCAAGAAACCCAGAAACTATCTACAGGGACAGAGATATGAGTAAACCACAACTAAACGTTGCAGAGCTCAGTATGTTGAAGGCAGCTGGGCAAAGTGCCCGTGCCTGTCCCAGGGAACAGATCTGAACAGTCTGCAGACTGGAGTGTGCAAAGCTCCCTCTGAGATCAGTCAAAGTTCAAAGGCAGAATAGAAACCAAAGGATTTTCAGTTTAAGAACCTGCCTGACACCAGAGAGTATTCCCTCATTCTCCCATTGATTTCATTCATTCGCCTTCATCCCATATACTGTAAAGCATCAAGATGTGTGTGCCCAGGTGGTGTGCCCAGGATCACTTGGATGTGAAGCACAGGATATGGTGCCAATTGTCAAGTCCTTGACATGTCTCTGAGATTCTTTTTAATTGGTGCCATCAAGCCAGTTTTTGGACAGGACTTTTGTATCCTTTAGCATTCACCAGCTGTAATCTGCTGGCTATTTGCAACAGTGTCCTGCTAACTTCAGCTTCCAGAACCACTTGCTGCTGCTCATTGTTCTGCAGCAATTCTTCCACAGGTGCACTTTGAATTAAGTTTCCTGTGTCCTTTACAGAGCTCTTCTCCGTGAGCAGGACTGGACATATGCCACCCTCACTGACAAATGCCCACAGCCCCACCCTAATATCATGGGAGGACTTCCCTGCAATTATCTGGTTGCCAAGGAACGTGGGTATGGTACTAAAGAAGTTGTAAAGGATACCATAGAGCAGACGAGGATGCCTGCTTCTCGTGATACTCTTGTATCCTCTTTTCAAGCACCCAAGTGCCCCGGAGGAGAAGAGTGTAACTCCACTTGAAAACAAAAGAATTAAGAACAAGGGCAAGAGCCAATGTGTGGGGTCTTATAGGAAGATGGAGAGATCAAAAGAAATGCAAAGATGGAAAAGGATGCAGAAATACATGATAAAAAAAGAATGGTGATGGGAACAGACATGAAAATTGGAGAGATAAAGATCATAAACTGGGAATGGGAGAAGGATAAGTCGCTTGAAATTATTTCCTTCCAAGACAAAACACTTCAAATGTCTAAGCCTCTGCTGTGTAGCCTGTATCCCAGCTGCCTCTTTTGGCAGGTCCACTTAGCAATATCATAATGTTTTGGCTAACAATTACTTCATTTCCTTAGGGCTGGTAATCTCAGGTAGATGAGAACAGCTGTTCTGGGTTCAGACTGAAGGTGCATCTCACCCATTATCCACTCTTTGACGTTTATGGAAACTTTCCTTATATTTGATCACCCTGTTACCATCTTCTCAACATTTCCTAATTCTACGGGGTCCTTTCAGACATAAGAGAGCATGAATCGTACATTTGTTGTTTTCTCTATTTCCCCTTTTTAAACTTTCTATTTTTTTCCATTTTTAATGCTTTTAAATAAATTAATTATATTTTATTTGCTGTTTTTACCCCTAGTGAGCAGTCAGTGGATATTTTCACAGAACTTGTGATCATTAGACTAAGATCTTTCTTCCAAGTGGAAATGACCAATGAAAAGTCCACTATTCTATATGGGGATGGATTTCTTTGTAGAGAATTGGTTTTTTCCATATTTGTAACTCTTTTCTTGTGAGCTCAAGTGAATGGATATTAAAATGGCAGTCAAGATTAAATGCAGGTGAAATACATTATTTCATTATTTGTGATTTTAAGAGAGTTTCATATATGCAGTCTTAATGTCTTTTACCTTGTTTTAAAAAAATAAGGAGTTCATAAAGTCAGGAACCAGATATATCCTTATTGCATGTTCAATTTGACACAGATATTATTGTGTATTTTATGTGATATTTTCTTGTAGGGATCTGCCTGACTCACCTCTGATCACAACAATAGGAATGTGGGTGTTTTAATTAATTAACACTAATTGTTTCTCTTTTTACTTTGAG
The DNA here is from genome assembly GCF_024509145.1 of Vidua macroura. Lineage (NCBI taxonomy): Eukaryota > Metazoa > Chordata > Aves > Passeriformes > Viduidae > Vidua > Vidua macroura. The sequence continues at coordinate 82,271,786 of NC_071571.1, read as the reverse complement.
GGGCAAATGTTCATGCAACTGACCCGAGCCGTGGATTGACTTCATGGGAATGGGCTTGTTTCACAGGAAGATCAGAGTCTGCCTTCGTCATGCAGAAGCTGATGGACAGGCCATGCCCAGAACAGTTTTCTGATCAATATAAACCAGAATGGCCAAAAATGAAGGAACTTCTTGCCAAGGCTGCAGAGCCAAAAAGCTGTTTGCAGAAGATTTCTGAGTGCGTAAGGGCAGCTGTCTCGTTCCGGTCTTTCTATGGCCCAGAAGAGGATGGGGTCCTCGACCACATGGTGAAGGTGACAACAAGCTTGGGAAGTCCCTTCATCGCTCTGGGGTGCCGGACTGTGTGCCCAGGCAGCCCACCTTGTGTGGGGAAACGCAGACTGGCAGTGCAGGAAATCCTTAGGAAGCAGAGAGCAGAGGAGATCCGATCTCAAGACAAAGATCATGTTAGCAGCTACGAGAAGCTCTTTCAGAACTCCAAAGTCACAGTGGTCCCCAAGAAGAAGGAGCGTCGAGCCAGCTTGCAGCCCATCAGCATTGCGATGTCCCAGGTGACCACAGTAGCCACGAGGAAAGCAAGCCTACTGCCGCTCCACCTGCTTCGCCGGAGCAGCGTCCGGCCGGGATTTGTCATCCCCAAAGTCCGTGTCAGCAAGGCTCCTCCACCCACCTTCCAGCCAGAAAAAGCGAGGAGGAGGAGCAGCGCAAAGGAGGACCCCTACCTGCAGATTCCCAAATGGAGATACAAGGAGCTAAAAGAGGAGCGGAGGAAGGCAGAGGAACTGGAGAAGAACAGAGCAGCGGAGGCTCAAAAGCCCAGGCAGGTGTCTCCTGCCCAGAGCAGGACCTGATTTGAAGGTAGTTGCAGAGAAGGTTCTTGAGCCACTAGTCTTGTTATCCTAGCAAGATAACAGACTGAATGCCTTCGTGCATGCCCACTGCTCATGGAGCTGGAATACTGAGTCATGGCCTTCAAGGAGCAGAAATACAGCAACGGCTATGCCACAGCAAGTCTGATGGTGGAGCAGGAAGGTATTTTGAGCTGGAAGACTTAATAGGTTTACTGGTCTGCTGTTGACAGGACGTTCTAAGTGACGCAGTACTCTTGTGGATTCCCGTTTTACCAGCTCCTGGTGAATGACTGTGAAACAGCTTGAAAAACGTGTTTGAAAGGATTGTATTTTGTGTTTGTTCATTTTGTAATGGACAAAATTAAGGAGTTGTGGTTTTGACACTAGACATTCCTCCCTCTTCTTCCTTAGGTAGACATATTGCAAAGGTTTATAGTAATAATTAAAAGTTTAGAATTTACCACAGTGTTGGTTGGCAGTGAAAATCCAGGTCTACAATTGTTTTGGATATACTAAGCACTTTATTTCTATTCCAGTAAACAAATCTTAAGTACAGGTCTATACAGTCTGTATGGATGCATTTCTTAATGCTATTCTTTGCTCTGTTGAACCTAAAAAGGGCTTATCTGTGCAGTTGAGGTATTCATGTCTTCTGCAAGTATAAATCAGGTGCAGGGACTGATTTCTTTAAAGAAATATAGAAGACGAGACAATTTTTGATTGCCACCATCACCTAAGATTTGCCTCCCCCAACAGATTTCCCTTTATCCATTATCTATTGTCTCCTTTTTAGTCTCAGGGAATATTTTGTCATTGCTTTTAACTGTGAAATAAGGGAGATGGTGAAGCACAGTGGATATTTTTTTAGGTTGATGTTTAAGTTTCTTTTTAAAAAACTCACGAGGTTTATTGTCAGCCTTTACAGAATATAGCTAGGATAATAATATTATGCAGCTTTCAGAGGTTCAAGCAACTTCCCCAGGTGTCAAGTGCAGCTACAGGCTTTGAATACCCAGTCAGAAGTGTAGAACCAGGCAGCTCAGCCACTGACGTGGCCAGATGTCACTGTAAGCTTTGGTACCACACCTCTGGGTGCCCGAAGAGGGCAGTACCTCACCCCCTGTCTCTACACTGGGAGAAAACCTTCCCTAGTATGGAAGTGCATCTCCAAGTGGCAGTTCCCACGGGTTGCTGCAGGTTTTTGTGCTCCACATTAAGGGTTCCTCTGGTTGTACCAGCAGTCAGCCTGAGCAGCAAGCCAAGCCCTGGCAAATTCTGGTAAGGAAGGGCTGTAAACCTGCTGCTTGCTGAAGAAAGACCACACTCATAGAAGTAGAGGTCCAATGCAAACAGCATAGAGCACATGCTCAGGGTCAGGTTTTGCTCAGGCTTTGCACACATTTGAACTGAAATGTGCTGCAGTGTGTCCTCCTGAAGGTGTTGCTGTACTGGAGCCCATGCAGACCCCAGCAGCTGCTGCTGCTGTCACAAGTTTCTCCCCTCAATTAAAGAGAGGGAAACCTTTTCCATCCTTTAGTCCCACAGCACAAAGGCTGGCCAGACTCACTGAATTTGTAATGAAACTGTGCATGCCATGGGAGAAATAAATTCAGTTGATTGAAAACTAGAGCCCATATCAGCACTGCCATTTCCTGTCTGTGGGGTCTGACAGAGGTTAAGACAGATGTGGGAAACAAGGATTTTTCCACGCAGCCTGTTCTTTGTACTTCTGTGCTGGCCAGACTGCAGTGCCAGGTAGCCTCCCAGGTCAGAGCTGGAGGAATATGCACCTGCCAATACACCTGCCCAGTCCTGGCCATATGAATAGCATTTTAATCTGCAAGTGCATCAGTGCTGTGCAATTCATAGGCACCAATTTTGTAATTGGTGCTTTGGGGTGACCAGAATACAAGCTGAACTCATTTCTTTGGAAAGCAGGAAGACAATCTTTTGGCTGGCTGTGGCAAAGGTATCAGGATAGATTTCAAATTGGTACATTGGATTGGATGGTTTAAGTGTTAATTTTTATTTACTGCCAACCCAGGGTTTTGAAGATTTAGCACTCAGATTCGGTTCTGAAAAGCAACCTGTGCTACAGCTGAGCACTTGAATTTGCACTTTCAGTACCACCTGCAAGAGACCGACAATTGACAGGTGCTCTCAGGGATTAACGTATAGTATGTTAGAATTAGGGGCTGGAAATCAAGCCTATTTTCTAATCCTTTGTACTTTACTGTGTTTATGTGCATAAATGTGATACTTCCATTAAAAGAGGCACAAGATGTTAAACTTATTTGGCACCTCCATTCTTCAAAGGGGTTTGGGGATGCTGTCTTTCACTTTCCAGTGGATCTAAAAGCCCATTCACTTTCACCAAAGGACTCACCAGCATCACCTGAAAGCAGTTTGGTTTCCCTGGAAAGAGTTATTGTGGGTTAACTTCCACTCCTTGTGAATTTTTCCCTAGGAGTTAAGGAAAACTATTACTTTTGGTTCCTATCAGGTTTCCACTGGTCATTTTGCTGGAGAGAGAAGTCATTGCTTTGCTGGCCTGTGTCCATGTTGCTCTGTGGCAAGCAGGTGGTCTCCCAGTATCCTTGCTGAGAGTGTGACTCTACTTGGGGCATCTGTGTAAAGCTTTGCACTTGCCAGTTTTGGCTGTGCAGGCCACAGCTTTCTGCGTCCTCACTGCCTTCCTCCCCTCTTGCCTCACTGCTCTCCAGCTATCTTCCCCTCTTCATCACTGTTCTCACACTAAAGGCTGCGCCCCTCACTTGCTGTTTATCTTACCTGTCTGAAGGTTGCAGTGAGCAAAGCTCCCACAGAACACTTCCTGAAACCTGTGGCAAACAGACCACAGTGGAGGAGGAGGAGGAGGCACACCTGGCTTGCTTTCAGCCATCTGTCCCCTTGAGCTGCTGCTGCCGAGGAGGATTTGAGTTCTGTTGGATTTCAGCACAAATAGAGTGGCTTGATCTGTGTTTTGTTGTGGATTTTTTTCCCCCAAGAGATCCATAACTATGAAATGTCAGGCAATATGTCTGCACTTCAGGTTGCTCCTGGTCACTTTTTACCTCCTAAAAAAGAGCAAGCAAACCCTTAGCAGCACCTCCTGGCAGCTGGAACCCCTGAGGGAAGGCAAAGGTGCTGCTGCAGAAAGATGCTCCTCAGAGGGAAAAGGGACATTAATTCCTAGGGCAGAGGGAGATTTTCTACCTGCCTTCAATGCCAGGTAGTGTGGCACATTAGTGGGAAGAATGTCCTGGACTGCTGTAACTGGAGCGGGGGCTGTGTCTGCCATCACAGCCACTCCTTGTCTTGGTACCCTGGGAGCACCTCACCATGGTGCTCCCAGGAAGCTTCCAGTCCTGAATTGTGGTGAAAAATCAAGACCCCACAATTCTTATAAAGATTTGTAGGGATGCTATGTTTATTTCAGCGCTGGACGCATGTAAGGGATTTTTTTCCCTTTCAAAGGACAGGCGTGCCCCTGAAAACTCCTGATCCTTTTTTATTACTCTAGCTAATTTACATAATCATAGAATTTCACAATAGGTTCATGCATATTCATTCTTCTGATTTCATGTTACACTTACAGCTAGTTACACTTGTACTCATTTTTTTGTCAGAAAGTACAGAAAAAAACTCCTGGGTCACTCTGCAGTTTCAAGGTCTGAAGAGTCTTATCTCTTTAGCTTGGAAATTTGCATTCTTTCTCCTTAGGTGGGGCAGTTTTGCTACTGCTGCAGTTACCAGACTAAACAGCATGTTAGCAAGCTCAAAGCGGCACATTTCACCTAAATCCAAATGGATTTTTACTTTGTTACATTTTTACTCCGTCTCAGCCCCATGGGCCGACTTGGTTCTGCAGCAGCTGTACTAGCAAGGATTTAATGACAGTGACAGTGGAAAGTGAAAGTCCAACTGCTTCCCAGCATTCTCTAAAATTATATTGTGCTCTCATCTCTGGTGAGGAAGAGCTTCAGCATGGGGGTTCCCAGTAGCCTCGCTCCTGGAAGGCACCATCTTCTCCATCACCCAATACCAGCCACTGTGCTGGGCATCATCCAAGTAAGGACAAAACCCAAAAAGTATTCAAAGATACCTGCAAAGGTATCACAGGCTGTCATAGTATCAGAAAAGACGCCTGGAAAATTAGAAGGACTAATTAATCTTATTCTGAAGAGCAGGAATTTTCTTTTGCTTGGTGAATTCCTCACCAGCTAAATATAGCATTTATGTACAGCTAAATACAGCATTTATGGAAAAACTTCATGAACTCTGGACCCTTTTTGCTTTGGCCGTGGAGATGCTGACCACTGGGAAGTATAAAAGATATCAGCCAAATCCATGCAAAGACTGAGGTGTGCTTTATAATGCTAAATAAGGATATCCCAGACTGGGCAAACTGGATGCTCCAAATCAGTTCTTCACCTATATAAACACCTATATCATTAAGTTATTTCAATTATACATGGTATTACACTTAACCATACCTATAAAACTACCTACAGGTAACACAGGCACACATAAACATCATTCATATATAAAGTAATAATGAAAGACATATATAAAACATATATATACATACGTAATCTAATTTTTTTTTAACATTTATTAACACAAATACATATAAAAAGCCTCTTACCTCCTAGTGATAATGTGGAGCATTTATATATGTTAATGATGACCTTCTTGCAAAAAGCCAGTATTAAATAATTGTTCTATAAGAGGAACAAAGCATTCAGGGTATATTATGGAGGCTACAAAGGGAAAACAGACCAGCTGCCTTTTCACTGAACACTATGGAGCACTTGCATGAGAAGAGGCCGGGGATTATGTGAAAACTGTACTTCATTGGATAATTAAAGTTATTATGCACATTAATTTTGCCTAGTCAGGTTTAAATTTGCCACTTCTCTTGGCACATTTGAATTTACAATTGTTATAGCATGCTTTTATGTCTATAAAACTGTACACAGGTTTATGGATAATTAGTGGGCCAAATGCTCCTGTTTCAGTTGTCTCTCAGGGAAAGAGAAGAGGTTGGGAAAATGGGTTCAGGTGGTTCATTTTTCCCTTCCTGTTGTAGCAGCTTCCGACACGAATGAGAGTTTGCTACTTTGCCCAAGCCTTTCCTCCCAAACTGATAGAAAATGAACAGAAACCCTCCAGAGGCAGATGTGCAAAATCTGTGCTTGTGGGTGCCATGCCGGATGCATTCAATGATTTCTCACAAGGCACTGATGGAGCAGTGAGCTCCTGTAAATGTGGATCAGGAAAGGGGCACAGGAACTGCTGGAACATCTCTGCTCCGTGTGTGTACCTGCATGTGTGTGCCAATGGGATTTTTACTCTTGGTGCCATAGTAACTGAAGTCAGCTCAGAGAGGTGTTAACCACCAAAGGTGCTTCCTGAGCCTCTGTGCACAGCTTTCTGCTGATAAAGGTGATAAAATATTTACTTTCACACCACATGCAGCAGCAGGGAGTTAAGGTTTCCTTGTGTTTGCTGCCACTATACTGAAGCCAGCTTTTTGCAGAAGTAGTAGTAGTGGTAGTGTGGGGGTGTTTTGAATTTTTGTATGAGAGTGTTAATGGGACACAAATCAATAAGTCAATGGGGAATTTAAGTAATAGCCCCATTAAAAGTTCTGTTCCAAACCAAAGGGAAGTAGTGTTTGAAAAGAATATACAAACATAGTTGTACTGAGAGCAGACATGCTCTATTATCAGCTTGGCTGCTTTCACAGGGAAGTGTAGTGGAATAGTTGTCACGCAGCATTTACCAAACTTCTGTGCAAGGGAAATGTGGTCTTTGACTGCCTGGTATCCTTTTCAAAAAGCTGCAGTTGCAGCCTCCTGAAGTGTATTCATATGAGTGAAATAAAATTTTTGTGTAGTGAGCAATAGAACCAATCAGACCAGCCATATTAAACTAATTTTTCTTTGTTTTGGTCTCAAAAATTTGTTTAGCAAACAGAAATTCTACTAACACGTTCATAAAAATATACTTTGTGGGTGTTTTACATGATCAGTTGCTCACCTGTGGCTTTTGAAAAAATGTAGGGTTTATTCTTCACATGATTGACTGCATTATCCTTTTTTTAAATTTTATTTTCACTGGCACAATGAGCAGCATTTGCCTGTGGTTTCCCAGGTCTTCTGCAAGAGCCTTTTTAGGCTTCTGAAGGGTTTCCAGCCCTTATAAGAATCTGCATGACTGACTAGGATGCTGTGCTCAGAGAAAGCCAAGGCAAAAGTGCTGTATGTCAGTTGTCCAAAGAAGGAATAGCCAGGTACCACGGCAAGGTCTGGTCTGTATTTAAAAACAACAAAAAAACCCCAACTGAGCCATTCTAGCTGAAAAGTTGAGCTGAACCAATGTGCACAAACTCTCTTGGGCTGGTTTTAATCAGGCTGATATTCACTTGACTTAACCAATCAGAAGCAGTTTGTAGTTAAAGAGATATAAATCATTCATCCTGAAATTGGTTTCCGTGCAGAGAGCTGTGGCAGCTTAAGTGTGTTGTTTCCAGAGAAGAGGGACACGTCCTTGAGCTGGGGGAAGGCTCTGACCTGGGCTCTCTGCCAACCCAAGCTGGTTTCTTGCAGCTTCCATTTTTCCAAGCAGGTACTTGTTGCCCTTTTACTCATTGTGGATGAGCTCTCTCACACACAGTAGCCAATGGCATCTCCTGGAGCCGCTCAGTGCCTCTTGCTCACCTTTGGCTAATTACCAGTGTCACTTTCATAAACATGGCTCACAGCTGCCAGGGATCCTTCCCTTCACACCATCCCCAGCAGCATGCTGCAGCTTTGCTCTGTCATTGGATTTGGGAAAATCTAAACCCTACATGCAGCGCTGGGTAAAAGCCGCATTGTCACCATCCTCCACAGAGAACTGCTCTCTTTCCATCAAGTAAAACACTGGCTTAATCTTTAATTCAACACTATCTTTTGAGGATCACAGCCCCTGCTCAGGAACAAAGTGAGCCTGACAACAGTCAGAGGCAGAAGATGAAATATTAATCCATGCTTTCGTGACATTCAGGCTGGATTACAGTAATTCCCTGTCTGCAGGTCTCCCAAGGCCGCTTCCTACAAAACACAGTTTGTACAGAAGCCAGCTGTGGGATTTAACCACTGCAGACAAACAGCCTACCTCCCAGTCTCCAGACCTGGGGCTTGTCTGGAGACCTCTCTTCCTTCTTTATCTCCAGGTATGCTCTTCAATTGCCACATGCAGATCATATTCACAAGTGTAGCTATTTTTAGTCACTACAAAAAATCCCAGCTTCAGGATGGCAAAAAAAAAAAAAAAAAAAAAGCATAAAAGCTATAAATATGATAGGAAGATTCTACAAATATGATAGACTATGACTCTGGCTCTTTCTCTCCTAAGCCCATCATCCCAGGGCACAGAACATATGTTATATGGGTGACTCTTCTTTTAGGGTGTTGAATGGCATTTCCTCGGGGCAAGAATTAGTTAAATTGAAAAAGCAACAAAATGAGGCCATAATGAAGAGCTGAGTGTTGTACACCAGCTCAGACCTGACCAAAGTAAAGAGAATGTGAGGTTGAATGAGAAAAAGAAATCCACTACGACAAAGGGATATAGCTGAAGAAAACACTGAGGGAAGAAAACAGGTTAAAGCCAAGCTCGCCATCTGGTATTTCCATAAGCATCAAAGATGCAGCTGTTCTTATGTGCATGTGTTGGATCAAGTGCAGGGCTTGTTCCAGTCAGATTGCTTATTTCCTGTGTGCCTCAGTCTACCCCTCAACTGAAGAGAAATATTTTCCTCAATACCAAGTTAATTCATAAGGTCAGCGCTCATAAGGTCAGTTATCAGGTAGTGAGGGAAAAGGATGGATGGGAAAATCCACAGAAACAAAACCATATAACGAAAATGATGTCAGTCAAGCAAAGACAGAATGTGTCATCTCTTGGCTTTGGAAAACCACACAAAATTCTTCAGAGATGGCAGAGGCAGCTAGGACAGCAGGGGCCAGAGTGGAGCCTGTGGCAATCCCAGTCTTCAGATGTCAGGTGATGGTGAGGCTGGACACATCCAGGACACAGATCATCTGCTGCTCATGGCTGGAGAGTAGCTGAGCCCACACAGCTTCTGAAGACAAAGGAGGGCAAGAGTGCTCATGCATTCCCTACAGTACAGATATATAACATTAAAGGTGCCCTCCCTCAAAACACATTTAAAAAGTATACTTCTCTCTGAGTAACAGGAAGCTTACAGTGCCCTTGGCCTGTTTTTCCCACCAAGTGATTTCCTTAGGTAAATGAGTATTTGCTGTATAGGAAAGCTTAGCCTAAAATGCAAGACTAAGAAAGTTTTGCATCATATACCACCATCATGCCCTACTCTGCTGAAGAATTCCAGCTTTTGAAGATTCCAGTGGGCTATTTAAGAGATTTATGAAGTTATGAAAGCAAAAGTCAGGACTGTGCAGTTTAAATGCCATAAAATCCCTGTGTTGCCATTTCTCATTAGCTGGGTTCTGAAAGCCTTGTGCCAGCTGAGAAGGCACATCCGAGTATGACACTTAGGGGGAATTTAAATGAACCCAAGACAGGGAAAAAGGGGAGGGAGAGGTGACAGCAGCAACCCAGCAGCAGCAGCAGCAGTAAGTCTAACAAAGCCAAGACCTAATTTAACAGTGATCATCCCCATCCAGGTATTTAAAAATCACATTAATGTATGGACATGAATCTTCCTATAGAATTGTGGGTTTACACTCCCCCAAAACAGCCTTTGGACTCCTAGACCCATGGAAGAGTGAAGAAATCCTTGTGGCCTGAAGGTCTCTCCCTCAAGGCAGAGAAGGCAACACTGCTCACATTTTCATAGTGTCAAGAAAACCATAGTGGTGGGGAGGAGTTGAAGTGGGAATTCTTGAGTACCATGCTACACCCAGACCTCTGCAGGAAGATCTGCACTGCAGAAAGGTCTACACCTGTGAAATATTTTGAGAGCACTCATACCTTTCCTAGGATTCCTTGCAAAGTGTTTCTGCTCATTTCAATTTTATCCACATCTTTCATTTGAGAAAATATCTACTGAGTCAGGCAGTGAATGCTGGCAGGGCATGTAGCTATTTAAGGCCTTTTTCACATCTGTTTTCACAGGCAAACCCTATTAAATTGTAACAATAAACCACATGGATTTTACTGGTAAGCAATCAATTTCCATGAAAGATAACAAAAGCTTTCACTGAAATGGCCTAGAAATCCAAATCCCTTAAAATCTGAGCCCATATTATAAGCACCACGCTGTAGGCACTGCAGTAAACACTGCTTATTGGGTGCTCAGGGTGTGGTTTTCTTACATTAAGCATCACCAACAGATGCAGTCACATGTGATGGGGTAACCCCACACACTTTATGCCTGCTGCAAACTCCAAACATATCCAGTGGTCCAGACAAAACACTCTTTTTGCCCTCTCTTCCAGCTCACCAGCACAAGCTCTCACAGACTCCTGGTGGCTGGATGCCTCTGGTCACCAGAAATGCCTCATGGGCTTGGACTCTCTGAGGTGCCTGGCCCCAAAGATCGTGCAAGGCTGAGAAGTGGCCCTGGCAGTGTCCCTCCACACTCCTGTGTCAATAACACTTGGGGATAAACCTCAAAGACCCTCAAGGAAGGGTACAGAGGCCACACTCTGGTCTTCCATGCCGGCCTCTGGCTAAGACCAAAGGCTGTCCACTGAATCATCCAGAACATCCATCCAACACCAGCATACTCACCTCTAATAAAAAAGGATCTTGAGAACAATTAAAAATGCTTTCTAATACTTTGTAACAACTTTCAGGCCTTGTTGATGCTCCAAGGCATCAACATTTCCAAGGTGCATTTCTAAAAAGGCTCTAGCATTTTCCTCTCAAAAACATCAAGGCTAAAACAACTCAGTTGCTGTAGCCTCATACCACTGATTTTCATTAGTATCTTCCCCAAATTCTGTTCATCAGCTAAACCATCCCTCAGCAAATGGACAGAAAAGGCCCACCTGATGCTCAGCATCCACTGGCAGTTTTAGGGAGTGAAGATACAACTTCAGCTTGAGTTCTCTCCCCTGGATGCTCTCCCAGCCACTGCTTTTAGTCACCTCCCCACACCTGAATAAGTTCCCACCTCTAAGCAGTCTAGCACACCACAAAACATTACCAGTGGCTACACTAAAGTTAATCTGTGGCTTTGTAAGGCACAGGCAGGAGCCAGGTCATGAAGTGTTGTGACAGCTTGTCCTTGAGAGTGGCAGCAGTGGGGAGTGAGAGGCGGGAGATGACACAGGCTGCTAGACACTGCTGCCTCTCAGTGACTCCAGGCACACAGGGATTGAAGATTCCGCTTTAAGAAGCGTTTCTGTTAAGTTTGCAGAATAAAAAAAATTCACCTCTCCTTTTACACTTGAAGAGCTTCTGCTGCACAGCTGATGAAAGGCAAAAAGTCTTCAGCTGTATGGTTATTAATGCCAGCAAATATGGCTGAAAAAATATACAGGGATCATACTCATTCCTTGTAGCTTGTATTACCTATTAGAACTATAATGCTATCAAAGTGATGCTCTCCATTTACATTGGCCCTAGCATTTTACCTTGAGTACAAATGCTAACCTATCAAAATTGAGTGCTCAAAATGAATATGAAGGTGCCAACTTTACTCAGCCATCCTTCAGAATACTAGTACTGGGTCACTAATGCTATTTAGAATTGTTTCTCAGGGTAATTGGTACAGCTCTTCTTCCCTCAAGTGCTGTGCTTTAATCTTTTCTCTCTATAATCTCAGCCACAGAAATATTTGTATTTTCAGAACATAAAGAACAGTAAATCAAGAGTGAAGTTCTCTTTGATTCTGACTATTGAAAACATTTCAATAGCACCTGCAAGCTGAGCTGACATCTTGCCAATTGTTTTGCAATCTTGCTTAATTATAGGCAAAGCAACAGATAAGTAAAAGAGAAACTGCAGAGCAGTAACCCTGGGACTGCTTTTGTAAATAAACAAAGGATATAATTTTTAAAATATACATTTATATATAATGTTTATATCATTCCTCAAAAGGGGGCTGTGGTTGGGCTTATGCTTATTTCTGCTGAAACAGACTGTACACTTGTTTACCAGTAAATGAAAAATTAGGATCTTTCCCCTTAGTTATTAAAATCAGGTATACTGAATTATACAACATGTATATGTTTAGATGTACATGTACACCTGTGTGTTAAAACAGTGATTTCACCCCCCTTCTATCTCATGAGCTAATTTACTCTGAAGCATTTTGTTCAATTGTTTTCAAAAGAACTCATATTCTCACTCACATAATCTTTTCTTCTAAACTTGCTGTTCCAGCAAGGAGCAGTGCACAGACCTGTGCTCCTTCTTCCAAGGAGCTCTGTTGAATTCCAGTCCCCTAGTTTTGAAATCAGGGGGCCTACACAATGATAGGGTCATATTTTGCATGACAAATTTCATTTCATGCCCTGAAGCCAGAACTTCATAACACATTTGTGAGTCAGGAAAAAGCCCAGAAATCAATGTTTAAAAAGTGGCTTAGCAGTGACCAAGCTGCAGAACTGAAGACAGGACACAGCCCTGTAACACTGGCATTCCTCTGCAGAATTCCACAAACACAATTCACATAAAGGAAAGGATCTGCCCACAAGCCCTCTCCACCACTTTTCAGGTTGATAGACCTTACAGTGTTTGAAAAGACAGATGTTTGGCAGTCTCTACCTCATGTAAAATACCTAGTTTGACTCTCCAGTCCTGCAAAATAAATCTGAACTTACCTTAATTCCTTGGAGAGTATCACTGAAGTTATCAGGACTATAAAGAAAGCAGAAATCCTCTAGAAGACTGGTGGCCTGCATGGGATGGGAAAATAACCTGCCTTGAAGGAGCCTACACTTGTAGGAATCCTCAATCTCCCAGGGGAGATCTGCTTAGATGACATTGGTAACATTTTCCATAGTTTTTAATGTATAGAATCTGCCTTTTAAGATTATTTTTTATCCTGCACCCACCAACAAAGTCATTCCTATTGTAAAGAACCAGCCATCAGAGTGACACACATGGCACACCATGACAGCCAGGAAGGAACAAAACCAGGTACATAAACAAACTAAACATATGCATGTAGGGGAGAGGAATATTATGGGTCATGATAAATAGTCAGATCGAGCTCAGTGCTTTCTTTAAGTATTTACCTTAGCCACTACTGGCTGGTGGTGAGCCAGCCATCAGCATGCAAAGCACAGTTCTAACACTGTGAAGTGTTCAGTGTGGATGTTGTAGGAGCTCTTTGGGGCCACAAAAAGCAAAGTCTTAACCAAGGATCTTAACCAAGATCCTCATAACAAGCTCAGTTGACAGGCTTATTTAAGGCTTCAGCCTTTCATTCCAAACCCCTCCAGCTGTCACAACTGTCACATCAGCTGCAGACTAATATTTATTATGTTCTGGGTAATAAATCAGACCCTAAAAGGAGAATTCTTGCATTTGCTATTCATTATCTCTTGTCCAGAGGGAAGGAATTAGGTAAGGAATTAGCTTCTGATGTAGGTCTTTTTTATTAGCAACTCAGATGTAACACTAGCTACCTGCAGAAAGGATGTTAAAGGTGTTAACCCAAACTGCGTGTTCCAAAGAATCTGATCTCCCATTGCTTAATACCTCTGGGATGAATGAAATCTTACATCCTAGTTTTTAAAACTGTCTGTTCCCTCATTGTAGGGACATACACACACAAATAAATATTAATTAGGTCTCAGTTCAACTAGAGTATGTCTTAGTTCTACCTCCTATATCCACATACATGCTGCCTTTTGCAGTGAAGAGAGATAATATGTATTTCTTTATGCTTACCCTTGTAGGTTAGAAGAACCAGAATTTATTATAATGTATTTGCATTTGCAGATTTCCCTCATCCAAAGGCCTCTTCCACGCAAAAAGATTCAAGGACATACAGATTTATGAGTCAAAGAATTGTCCTCTCAGTATGTAATTAGGCATGGGAAATTGAGGTCACTGAGCAACATAAGAAATGGCCAGTGTACAGTTCTGAAACAATATGACAGCTTTGCTTCTTTTCTCTTATCATCCTCTAACAACAGCTTTACAGAGCACAACTGAATCCACTTCTGTGCTGATCCAGTTACTGTTCTACTTTTAATATTTAAGGCTTTACTTCTCTAATCACAGCTCCTGTTCACTGCTGATTTAAATACACCAGAAAGTAAAATGAAGTGTGCAACATTCCACTGGCATGTGCCCCAGTCTGGTGGTTTTAAAGAGACAAAGGCAGATTACCTTTATCTTCCTCAGAGATAACATTTAAAAAATTAAATATAGCTTAAGACAAGGTGCACATCTCATATTAGAAATAAAGCTTAGAAACAAGGCTTTTTTTTTTTTTATACCAAGTGAAGTTTTCAGTTAAATACATTAGGTTCACAAGTAAGTATAAAGCAAGGAAAAAGGTGATGCCTCTCTTCCTTCAGACCCAAACACTGGCACGCTTGGTGCAATTTTACTCTGAAAGGCATTGAATATGTGGTTTCAGTCACATCTGAAACATGACAAGACATTTGTCATTTCAGCTGCTACCAGCATACAGAAATAAGTAGCTAACTCTTGCTTTTCATTTTAACTAAATCCTCTGTTCTATATTTTTAAAGCCACCTCTGGTTTAAGAGAGAAGCCAAGTGGGTTCCATTGTGACCCTAAAATTAACTCAGCAGGCTAGAGCATGGTGCTAGTAACACCAGAGTTGTGGGTAAAATCCCCCTAGGGGTCATTCACTTAAGAATTGGACGCACTAGGTCCTTGTGAGTCCCTTCCAACTCAGAGTATTCTGTGATTTGGAAACTGTGATCTCATTGCTGTGCTCTCCAGTTCACTCGCTCCTCTGTGTGTAACAAAGTGATGTCACTATCTAACATGGTATCAGATACCCACTGACACCTGAGCAGCTACCACACATGGCTCGTAAGAACCCATTGTACACACCTGCATAACCTGCCACTTGCTTCTCTGCCAGAAAGGATAAAAACCATTATGCTGAACCAGCTTTAGTCAGGACAATGTGAGACTACACTGAAGGTAACACGACATGTTACCTTACTGACGCTGATGCGAGCTGCAGTGTCATCAGCAGCTAACCAATTTCATAATCCTTAAAATCACTGTGGATTACTAATCCTTTTCTTTTTCTAAAGCTCTGAGTGACCTATAGAATGCCAGACAGTCACGTTTTCTAAAAACACCTCCAATGTAAGCTGGACAGCAGAGATTATGTTACAGGGTTTCTTTCAAGGTCACTTGCAAGATCTACGCTTGCCATGGCTTTAGTATCCTTAAATTCAGTTTTGTCATTGACAGCATTTTCTGTTTTGCAAAACATCATCAGCAACCATGCATGCCTGTGAGCTCCAAATAGTAGTAAATTACATTCCCAAAAAGGGCTATCATATTCTTTTTCTCACCTCTGATGAGCATTCTGAAGGGAAGGAAAACAGTCATTGCAACAGAAATTACTTCTTTGTTCACAGAGTGCTTTGTCAAATACAATACACTCCACCTCTCCTCTCAGGCCTCATACCTGAATGCTAGTGCTTCCATTTTATGATTCAAGAAATAGTATACACCAGCTGCAGTCTTTTCTCTGATGGGGGATGAAGAAAATCAATAAAGGCACATTCTTGAAGGAGACCCAAAAACACAGGGACAAGCAAAATACAAATCTCCAGCTTCTTAAGAAACTACCTTTACTAATTTTATATAAGATAATCATACACAGCACTTACCAAAGGTTACAGATACAATGCTGATTCATTTTACCCATCTGCTGAAGAAATCCCATGATTTACTGCTGCAGACTTGACTCAGTTTCTTCTTGAGCCAGCCAGTCACTATAATCTGCCTCCTTAAATAGCAGGTAATGTTAGCTGTAACCAGCTATATTTAAATGTCTTTATCTTGTGAGAGGTTTGTGTGCAAAGAATTTAAATTAAAACAGAGATTTGTCTTAATTCTTTACATCATTGCAGCCTCTGACCAGCAACATATCCCCCTGCTGGAAAGGAAATTGTACCCATACTAATATCCCCACATTTTCTAAAATGCAATTATTTGTATTAATCCAGCATCTTAAGGCATTAGCCTAGACGTAAATATAATTCTAAATTTAATATACCCAAATCTGAAGTGGACACATGAAGTGCCTTACAAAGCCCACACCTTCCTCCCCCATGAAGATGGTGAGTATTCAGAATAAAGTTATTCCAAAGGGATAAAAATGTAAGTATGTTCATTCCCTTCACCTTTGTATGGAAAACTGCTTTGAGTAAACAGCCAGGAGCATACAATGATCACAGTACTGTGGAAAAAAGTACAAGACTTCTGTTTCAAGACATTCAGTGACAAAAGGTTAGATCATACAGTTGATAGAGAAGTAAATAATTTCTAATTACTAATAACATTTGCAATACTGCTGATAACAAGGCCCTGAAATTTGGAGTAACAATGGACAATGCAATCAACAGCATGCCTGACATCATGCACATGTATTTTCCAAAATTTTAATGAAAGAAGATATCTTTTGAATAACGTAGCATGAAAAGGAGGCTGAGAAGAGACCCTATTGCTCATTAAAACTGCCTGTAAGGAGGTTGTAGCAAGGTGGGGTTGGTCTCTTCTCCAAGGTAACAAGTGATAATGTAAGAGAAAATGGCTTCAAGTTGTACCAAGGGAGGTTTATATTGGGTATGAGGCAAACTTTCTTTACCAAAATGGTTGTCAAGCTTTAGAACAGGCTGCCCAGGGAGGTGGTTAAGTCACCACATCTGGAGGTATTTAAAATATGTACGGATGTGGCTCTTGGTGACATGGTTTAGTGGTGGACTTGGCAGTGCTGGGCTAATGCTTGGACTCAATGACTTGAAGGGTCTTTTCCAACCTAAACCATTCTGTGGTCATGTGAGCGTGGAGTCTAAGGACATCACGCTGCAATAGTCCCAGGGCAGCAGCTATCACATCTGCACTGTACCATACACATTTGCTGCATTATATACACACTAGACATGCACTGAACATGGGATGCCCAAAATATCAGAAAGGGCCCAGAAACACTGTGGCAATTTCTCCATATTCTTCAGCAAATCACTTATGTTAAGGCATGCATTGTGTAAACTGCAGCTTTAGGAAAAGCTTGCCATCTCTTCTGATTACAATACTTGCTTTTTCTAAAAGACTAGAACTTGCGAAGCAATGGAAAATGTTACATTTCGTTTTCTTTACCATCCTGGTTTATTACCAGGCTTAGATTCTCTAGCTTCACAGGGGCTGAGCAAGCATCTTCAATTTCATAGTGGAAAACAGCAACTCCCATTCTAGCTGGTAGCATCTACTTTTTATTTTACATGAGACTGGACTACTCAAAATAGCTCATCCACTGTGTCATAAAACTTCATAATAAATTTCACTATCTATAAAATGTTGATTAGTCATGCAGCAATCTGTAATAAAATCCCATAAATGCCACAAAGCTGCACCCTGCTGATTTACATTGCACTTACAGAGAAAAAAGAGCCCAATATAAACTTCATGCTTTATTGTTGCATTATTGCATTATTGCCACATTGACAATTACAGCAAATTTCTTTTGCAGTTATTTCAAGGTAACATCTGAACATCTCTGATGCTTATATGCTACTGAATCATATTTTAAAAGTATCAATAACCATCAGTAAGAAATCCAGTTCACCAGTTATGATTATTTTGGAAAAGGTAATGCTTTGGGTAAGGACATCTATGTATAAACATGGATACCTCCCAACAATATATAGCTTTCATACAGAGACGTTTTCTAATAATATACGAATTTCTGCCCTCTAAAAGCCACTAAAGCTATCTTAAGAGCCATATTTCATTGTATAAATGTACATATCTATCTAAGTAATCAAAGACAAAAATCAAGTATTGTCTATATATGCTGTATATATTGCATTAACAACCAGGAGCAGTAGTTTGTAATTTGAAAGCATCCATGCTCCTAACTTTTACTGTCAGAATGGAGATGCAGTGCGGCTTTCAAAACCGTTTCTACCTATTACAAGACATGGAGCAGAGGTACCCAGCCCCACCTCACCATGTGCCTCCACGCTGAGGTTTAATTTTCCACTGCAGCCAGTGGAGCCAAGAGTGATCCAGCTCATCCTGAAAGACTTTTCCCTTTGGTCAATGACGCCATACCTAAGTTCTGCTGACTCTCCTGACTGCACCACCACTGACAACACCAGGCTCTAGATACTCCTTCAGGCACAGCACGAGGCAGAGCTGAATCCCACCCAGCTCCCCCTCAGGCCAGCAGGTACCAGAAGTGACTGGGATGATCTGCTCCATTGCTGACACAGCACAATGACAGATACAGCTGCACCACCAGCCGCCTCCTGTCCCGCGCCTGCAAACATTCCTGCCAGCAAATCATCTCCTGCAGAGATTCCAAGAGGCTCACAATGCTACCCTTATGAATGAGTTGCTCGGGTGTGAATCACTTGTACGCTCATAAGCTGCTACAAACAAGGCCTCTGCTGCACCAACATCAGAAACAGAAAGCAGATTTGGAAAGTTACGCATATTCTAATACAGAATAATTCTTACAAACAACACTCGTTCCTTAAGGCAAATATGGTTTGTAATCAAATTGAAAATAAGGACTGCATATGGAAATTGTACATCCTTCCTTGGGTTTAGAATAAATACGTCCATGCATACAATTTGTAAAACATCATTTCCATTTCAAGCCTACGAAGAGATGGAAATGTCAGGTGCCTCGCACCCACACGAAGTGAGTTGCTCCACATGTGAAAAGGGCTATATTTCCCATTATTTTGTTGCTGTTCTTTTAAATCAGCTACTCAGGAAATAATTATTAAATCTACAGAATCTTTAAAAAATAATAATTTTTAAACTTTCCTGCTTTTTTAAACCATAAATGAACTGGTAAAGCCCTAAGTGACCCTAAAATGTCACTGATTTGCCAGGTGAACGGCTGCAACATTAGCTCCCACTTTTTGACCTCATTAGAAACTTTATAAACCTGGAGGCTACCAAAGGCTGTATTGTATTTATAGTCAGTTAAAAACAGAAGGACACTTTAAAATAGATAGAATGTATAAAATTTTTTCCGGGTTTTTAAAGAGGAGAGTTTCAGAAGGAAAATGATAGAGCTAAGTGATTTTGAACTGACAAACTAAATTATTTAATTATCTGGTAAAAATAAAATGATTGCTCTATTTGGAAAAACTTTCTTTTTACTCCCTCATATCACTACTGTATTTCAGAATAAGAAGTCTAGGAAAAAAAATTATGTATAAAAGAGATTGGATCATAAACATATTTACTAATGTTACCTCTTAGTTTCAGAAGCTGATCTCCATCCTAAATTAAAAAGGATTTTTGATCAACTTATTTTAAGTTCAATACAGAGGGTCATGAACTCCTTCAGCTTGTTATTAGAATGTGAAATCATCACCTCAAAAATACAGCCCCCAGTGAGACCCATGAGATTACAAATTAGTTGTCTACAGCAGCATTCTTGTAATTCTGATTTCTCTCTCCTCTCCATTCCCATAGACAACTACAGGGAAAAATCTCAGCAAGATTGTGCGAGTGAAAAGGAGTGTAAAGAAGATTTAGCTGGATCTCTGCCCACTTGAGAATGTATGGTGGCCCTATCATCATCTCCCTGGTTGAATCCAGAGGGCACTGGGGTGTAGCAGTGTAGGATACTGAAGGCTGCAAGGGTTCTACATAATCAAGCCATCCACTGACTTATGTCTCAACACAACCAACAAACTCCCTCCAGACAATAAAGGTACCAGTATAAAAGGGCTGTTCTTCCTTTCTGGCTTAGCATAAAAACTACATTAACTATCTGCTACTGTGAGTCCACAACTAAAAGTACAAATTTTAAGCCCATTAATCATATTATTCATAGTGAAGTTTTTAGCTTGGCAATAAGAAAATCTTATAAAAAAGCACCCCTGATCAGCAAATACTCAATACAGAATTTTCCATCTGGGATAACAACTGAACAATGTCTTCATTCTTATTAACCCTTGAGAATTAAAGTAAAAGAAACAGCGTATTATTTTAGACGTCAATTTTACAGATTTGACAGTGTGAATACTAAAGGGTTTTTGTCTTCTCTTGAAAACATTCACTGAGAGCAGGTTGGCAGTGATCCTGACAGGGAGCTCATTTGCGAGGCTGGTGGATGTGCTGTTTGACGTGCTGTGGGTGAGGAAGCTTTTCCACAGAAGGATGTGGTTTCTGATGAGCCACCTGAGCTGCAGCTGGAGGGAAGTCTTTATCACCCTGTTTGAAGAACACAGCAGGAAAAGTTTAAGGAATCTTAAAAGTGTACTTTCCAGTTCAAATTGATGTAAATTCTAAAAAATGTGAAATTCAGATAGAAAAGAGTGTTGCATGTTACTTTGGAGTCCCCCTGCACATATTATATTTTTTTCTTCTTTTTAGCCAACTTCAAAATTTTTCTTATGCAAGCTTTACTTCTTCAAGTTACACACACTATCCAGTAATAAGATATCTTAGTGTGACCCTAAGGGGGAAAAAAATAAAAATATTTCTATCCTCAGATGTGTTTGGTTTCCAAAAAGCCACTAGAAAGAATAGACTATTTTAAAAGTAAGTTAAGGCAGCATGAAAAATACCTGCACAAAAAGACTACTGTAGGAATCAGAATTGTAAAATATCCTAGGTTGGATGGAACATTAAAGATCATCCAGTTCCAACATCGATGCCATAGGCAGGGACACCCTCCACTAGACCAGGTTGCTCCTGACTCCATCCTGAGGGATGCAGTTAAGTCACCCCAAAGCCTTCTCTTTTCCAGGCTGAACAATGCCAGTTCTTTAGGAAGAAAGCAGGATCTAAAACTACTTATGATTCAAATCTAAGGGATGGTTGGCTTTTAAGTTTAACATGCTCTTTTAACTAGGTCTACTAGTGTCAGCTCTCAGGTGCTGCTGCTGGGCAGTCTCAGTCCAGGTGTAACCCATATATCACCTATTTACCATTGCCATTTCTAGGGTCAGTCCCATGAGGCTTTCAAAAAGCAACAGAAAACAAAATACTATCAGTGCTCAGTGACAGGGGGACAACAGCACCACAACTTCCCCCTTCAGAAAGTGGGACAAACATACCATGTGCCAGAAACTCTGGGCATTCCACTGGCTCACAGGGCAACAACGTTACACTGTTTCATTTTGGTTTTGTTTTAATCAGGATGTTAACTTGTTACATTTTATATTCTTTTCTCTACTCCAACTTGCTTCCAGTGTTCAAAAATCTGTCCTCCTCACACTCGACATTTTCTGCCTTCTCTCCCCTGATGCTGCCAATTGCCCATTCCTTATGGGCTAAGGAAAATGGCATCAGCTCATTCTTTCCACCTATGGGATCTGACACAAGCACAGCATCTTCCAGTAAACCACACTACAACCCCCAGTGATGTAAGGTAACCACCACATAAAGCCATGACAAAACCCTGCCACAGTGCACAAATTACTGATCACATGATTAATGGCTAGTTAATACTAAGGATTTACAGGTCCTCCCTGCTCTTAAAGTCCAGGAAATAACACCGTGAATCCCAAGTACCCCAAGGCACATAGGGCAGCCAAAACACACTATCTTCAAGCATGTAACCTTACAGGGTTGCTCCTCATCACAGATCAAGCTACAGCAGCAGTTTAATATGCAGCCACTTCCAAAGGAAATGAATACAGTAATATCTAGCTTAGATATAAAAAGATGATCCAATAAACTTAAAGTGCTAAAATTCAAAGAAAAACGGTGGAAATTATTTCAATGAATAATTTCAATTTCACACAAACCCAGAAAGAATGCTCAAAGGGCCTTACATGAATATAGAAAACACAAAGCCTCCTCTCACAAAAGAGGAAGGGGTATGAAAAAGATTAATTTTGCTCTGATTGGAGGTAATGCTGAAAAGCTTACAGTAATTTCGCTATGACTGAGAGAAATTTACTGATAATCTTACCCTAGCAATGACACCGGAGATGAACACCGCTGGCTTAGGTGGGCTGAAAAAAATAAGAGAGATTATTTGTATCAGTTATTTAGAAGGTAAAAATGAAAAGGAAATCACACATACAATGCAAAAAAAAAAAAAAAAAAAAAAAAAAAAAGGTGGCATTTTTGGAAACTGATTAATGTTTCAAATAGACAAGACAAATTTCCTCTTCAAATGACTATTGCCTTAGTAGTACTTACTGCAGCCAAAACCAGACCTTTAGGTTTTGGCTGCTATTGCTTCACACTGATTGTGACAACAGTAAGAGACTAGTCCAACAATACTGCTTCTTAAAGCTGAGTCTTTGTTTGCATTGGCTTCTTAATCCTCAAATTTTATACATAAACTGCCAGCAGTACTTTAGGCTTAGTGTATTTGTATTCCACAATGAAAACTGTAGCTGGACTAAAGTCACTGCTGTGTTAGAGAATAAAATAAATTTCAAGTTTACATCTGTCAATCAAATGAATGAGGATTCTGAGTCTCAGAAAGAACAACACGCTGTACTTTAAATCACAGATTTTCAAGCAGGTAGTATACTCTATTACAAGAAAAAGAAATGTGTCTGTAATCAAACGAATATTAAAAAACATAATGCAAAGCCTTTCCTGGTTTCTCATATGCAGACCCTCCATCCACACCAACAGGAATAGACTCTCCACAGCCAGTTCTCTGTAGCTTGGTCAGCACGAGCCATTGGTTTCCCTGGGTCACTGATCTCCTGAACTGACCACCTCTACCTGAAGGCCACAGCACAGCCACGTCCAACTGCTCGCCCTGCTGGCACTGCCAGCGTCTGAATTACAGACACTCAGCAACCTTAGTGCCTCAAGGCAAGTGAAACCACACATCTGCATGGAGTCTGCAGAAAGGTTGGGACCTGGAGCTCCAGCAAATCTCCACAATAGGGGTAATTCTCCTGTAAGAAAACCTGAGACACTACAGAGGGGAGCAAAGTGGGGAGCTGAAGGTGTTCCTCCCCCTGAGAACATCTGCAACTGAGGACTCAGAGCAGGTCCATTAACCTCGACCACAAGAGGGGCTCTATCCTGAGATGTTACAGCTCACGAGGCTGGAACAACACAAAGCACACACAAATCAAATGACTTATTAGAGGAATGATAGTGATTACTATGATGCACTTTACAACTACACAGCTTGTAAAAATTTATTAACATGATGTGTGAAGTTAAGATAACAAGTAGCACAATATTAGACTTGTTATACTGAACTCATAAATGTTGCCTGGGCACTGTTTAAGTCATGGCATTGCTACTCAGTCTATGAACAGCCTGGTTATTTAACAAGGCTCAGCATCCCTCCTAGAAAATTTTAAAAAGCCAGAAAGACAAGGTTAGAAAAAAAGGAGAAAGGAAGAGAGTTCTGCTCTAAAATACTTCCATGGAAGAATAACAGTGATATTTCCTGCCATGAGAAATAACATTTTAATAGCTGTATTAGACTTTTTCAATCCAATTTTCTGTCAGTACAAACTAATAACAAGCAAAGATCAATAGCAAAACACTTCCATTTCATTCTAATTATACTGAGCCAATTAGTATGTTACAGTCTGCATGAGACCTACTGGATGCTGAGTAACAAACTCAAAGAAATAACTCTGACTGAGAAAATACAGATGTACTGCAGTGGCTCAAGGTACAGTTCACACACTTATACCATGACATTATAAAGGAAATGAACAGTAAATTAAAAAAAAAAGTATGGCAATTTATTCTTCAACTCTACATGGAATCTGGCTTTAGTCACACTCAAGAGAAACTGTTTTTTGCTTGACATTGTATTATTAAAAATACTGGACAGTGAAAAAGTCAAATCAGATGGATGTTTAAAAAATATTCTTAACGTGACCTTTCAATGTTCATTATGCTTTGATGATGCAAGAAATTCCAATTAACATTTCCCCAACACAGCCTGTATTTGCTGAATGTGCCACGAGCTGTTCACCAGCTACCACACTGTATTACTTGCTGTGTGGTTCATAATTCTTGCTTTAAAAACAAGTGCAATGCTCCATGGCTTTGGCCAAAAATGAAAACCATAAGGAATCTCTTGCATAATGGTCATTTTGAACACATCTTTTACCACTGCAAATTGCAAAAATCTGCTTAGAAACCCTGGTCTCATGTTGAAATGTCATGCTATTAATATTCACAGAACCCAAACTTGCAAGTGTTAAATCTTCCAAGTACATGATAGAGCTGGATAGAGTTAGAATATTTGGCAGATTTCTGAACTTATTTAATTTAATTGTATGTTCTTTTGTCTCAGGAATTAGGCTGAAGATTCTGCAAAGATCATTGTCATTTTCAGGTAAGCTAAAATCTAGTCTGAGGTTTATGCTTCAGGTAATACTTCAGAAGCAGCTAGCACATCTTTATAAAGAAGACAAAAGTCAGCAGTACCATTTTCCTAGTTAAAACTATATTTTTCAGACACAAAGCCTTTATCTTGAACACTATAATGACATAACATATTCAGCCTTATTTGTATGCAGTGGGCACTGTGACTGTCTTTAGTTACACTGCCTTGGAAACAGGACACTGATTAGGGCTCTCCCACAGGCGTGTGATAAGCACCAAAACACCTCACTTAGGGTTCATGGATATTCCAGGATAGTGCTTACACACAGAGAACAACATGACAGGAAATCAGAGTTGCAAAAGGTATCTACTCCCAGATGCAGCTGGAATAGTTTTCTCCTTGACTTTCCCCCTTGTTCGTCATCTTCATGGATTTTTGAGTGGACTCTCCCTACTCCATACTAGATTTCCAGCTTTTAAACAGAAGAACTAATGGGAATGCTGACCCAGCTTCCAGCTCAAGTGCCTCTACCCTCCATCCACAAAGATCTTGCAGAAACCCTGGCATTTGTTTCTGGCTGCCCCAAGTTTCCATGATCAGCTGTATGTGCACACGGTAATGAGGCTTCACCTCTCTATTTAACTCATTACACAGGAAAAATGCTTTGCTCCTACAGAAGACACACCAGCTTAATAGGAAGCTCATTTCAATGTATTAATTATCCTGTAGCAGGGAAAAAGACCGAAAGCTGGCCAGAAATTAGCATGATTGAGTGCGTCGCTATTTATGTCCTATGTCAAGCCACTGGCTTTCCTTGTATTTTTACCAGGTTACATTGTTTCAGAAAAAAATATTTCAAAAAATTAGTATTATTCATTGTCTTTGATGATCTACAGAACCAGAACCAGGCCACAGCATATATAATCACACATTTACACTAATGAAGAATTCAACAGATCAGAGAAAGGCCTGGATAATCAGTCACTGATTCCTGCTTTAATTTCATTCCTAACGAGAGAAATCTTTCCACAGATGAACTTTATCATAATAAATTCAATCTTTACTGCCAGACTCCCAAACCATGGGCTTTTGTGGACCCAGATTAGCTGCCAGGACCATAACTCTGTAATTGCACTCTGAGACATCTACTGGGACTGCAGTGTTGCAACATCGCTCATTATCTTTCCCAAGAACTTCCTGAAAATAGTAACAAAAATGGAGAACAGGCACAGGCTATCATCGCTACATTTATAAAACACTTTAAAGTGCTTTAAATTCTATTGGTTTTTTATACAAAGCACAACCTGCATTTCCAGTATTTTGTAAGCTGTGATGGTTATTCTGAGGATATACTTAATCTGATGAAAATTGGTTTGACAGATGTTGTTTTGAAGTTGCAGCATTCCTTTGTCTAGGCATCAGTAAACAAGAAAGCAAAAAAAAAAAGTATCTTCTGACAAAACCTGATTTTGTTTATACATGTATGTGCTTTACAGCTATTTAATGCACACATTTATCTGAAGTTAATGAATAGTCACAGCTGATACTGTGTAAGGAACACAGTTTTGTGTTTGCCAAGACTGGTTAGTGTTTGTGTCAATACTTTCAGAGCAAATCCTTATTTTGTTATAACATACGGAGAAAAAGAACACATCTGTTAAGAACTAAAGTGTTCAGAGATTGAACACTTAGTCCTTGATTTTACATGTGCAGATTCTCTACTGGATTCATTTGTTCTGACTGTTCAAATAGAATAGATTTCTATTATTCCATAATACTTAGCTTAAATAAGACCTTTATCTGACATGGAAGGTCAATCACAAAGAAGATGAAATAACTTGAAAAGATCATTAACTAGATGAAACGAGGCGTTAATAATACAAAAATCTTATGCCTTCACCTTAGAGGGATTGGTTGAATGAAAGTATGACAGACATACTATAAAGACAAACACAGCAACACAGGAGGAGTTACTGTGAAATCTCCTAGGGGCCACACAACACACATTGGACAGATGAGTATGTATCCACCTCCATTAAAACAGAGAATCTGACTAAATCAGTTTTCTAATACAAAAGGGAAATTTACAGTTAACTGTATCTCTATCTATAAATGCAGTGAACGTGTGCATATACGTGCAGAGGCTGTGCATGTATGCACACAGAGATGACACAAATTCACAGCTGTTTCAGAGTGGTCCCAAATGCAGAACAAAGCAGAGCACATTGTGTGTGTGTGGGGGGGGGGGGGGCGGGGATGAACACCTGCAGACACTCTGGAGTTTGGTGCACCCAAATTGCCTACTGCATCCCTTAACTGATGGGATGGATTGGATCTAGTGTTGGCTTCCAGCAACAGTTTGAACAGCAGATCCAATCTGGAGGAAGGACTGTGGGCACTGCTCACAGTGCAATCCAAACCAAAGGGTTCCATTCAGAGTTGACAAAACCAGGAAACACTTCCACACATCGTTCCTGTCCACACAAACATAAAAGCTCCTAAAATGGGAAGTGGGTCTCACTGCAGCCAGACAGTGCAGAAGGTGAGTGCCCATATACACTGGTGATCAGAAAAATCAAAATAACATACCAACACAAAGAAAGAGTGAGAAAAAGCAATAGTTAAAATAGTAGCTCACAGTATACCTCAATTAAAATATGGTATTCAGGCCAGGAACACTGTAAGTGAAGAACAAGAGCAGAAAAACAGATGGAAAAAATAGCTGAGAGAGCACAAAGAACTCACATAAGGAGACAGCTAAGAACTCTTAGCATACAGTATACAAAGGAGTAGGTAATATTGCTCTCATTTACCTTCTTTACAGTATAAGTAGAAAGTGACACTTGCAGAAGACTACATTTAAAATTATTAATAGCAGATACATTTAAAATAGAATTAAATGTAGAACCTCCTCAAAATATGGCATCAATCTCAAAATTTCCATGATGCCAACATTCCAAACAGGTTAGCCAACTTTAAAAAGGACAAAATTACATAGATGCAAGGCTTTTGTTAGACTGGATGATTTTTTTTGTCAAAATATGTTAGACGAAAGTTAAAACATTAAAACTGCATTAAATGAATCTTCTAGATGGAATGATTCATATTTATGATTAAAGATTGGGAATGATTTATATTTATTTTTTCATATTCATGGGAATTAATGGTATGTCTTATCACTGGTGACCACTTTTTTGTTCTTTTGAGTAAGCCTGGCAAACAGATAAATGGAATCTATAAATACGTGTTTTTCAAAGACTTTGGAACCACAAATTACATCATCTTTTTTAACTATCCAAGAATAATGGTGGAGTTTGTGACTTGGTGTTTCCTTGTTTTAATCAAATCATCCACTGGCATGTACTGTGACTCACAGTTGGTCTATAGCTGTGGAAAGCAAAGGAGCAATTTCTGTGATAGGCATGGAGAAAGCAAAGGAGAAATTCCTGCAAACCAAAGAGATTACAACACAGAACCTGGTGCTGCACCCAGCTCCCCGACCCTTCAGGCAAAGGCAGCACACAGAGAGCATATCCTTACCCTTCCAGCACCCCAAAACAGCAGGGACTTGAAAAATGAGCAGAACCTTCCACTGAACAGCTTGCCCTTTACTTCCCTGCTCATTTCCGAAAAAACCACCATTCACTTTCCTCACAATTAACTTAGGCAAGCAAAATGAAAGCTGTGTATGAAATACTATGATCTGCAGTTACTCATTGATCCCCAAACTGCTCCCTAATGAGAGCAAGTTTTGTGGGTTTTTACTTTTTACTGGCATGGTATTCATTCCATGAACAGGTTCCCCAAATATTCTGAGCAGAATTTCCTTTTCAGTCAATAAAACTTTAATCCTGCCGTTCTATTTCTGCAATTGAAAGTATTGCGCCCAGTTGTTCAAATCATTCACCTTAATATTCAAGGTTGTTTGGGAATTTGTATTTTCTGGTTATGAAACATGAATGTTAACTAGTCTTAGTTTCCATCTAATGCTTCTCTAAAGATGTCCAGATATGTCATTACAGGGCTGCTTATTTGAATTTACAGAGTTGCATTTGATTTTGGCATTGTCTGCAAAAATAAATTCCAAGATGATTAAAACCATACTGAGATGATTAAAATCACACTACTCAGCAACAGAATAAAACTAACAAGCACCCTGCTCATCAGCTTGCTTGAAATAATTTCCTATTGGTTATAATACGTTTAAGTTATTAATTTTCTGGACAGAAAAGTAATAATTAGTCTGACTGACTACCAGAGGGAAATGTTTTAGCTGATTGCATGGAGACATACAGTATCTGATATTCTACGATAATTTATTGTGTTGAGGTCATTTATCTGCCAGAGCTTTCAGATCTTTAAGATCATCCACAGGATGGCACTGTTGAACCTCAGAGTCTCCTGTAGATGTTGGGAACAACCTCAGAAATATCCAGGTGCTGCAGCAAATACTAAAACGAGCAAAAAGCAGTACTTCTCCTTGATGACAAATCTTGATGAAACATACTGCATACACAAATATACACAAAATTCTTACACATACCTACAGATGCTACTTTGGGATACAACTTTCCTGTCCTTGTGTCATAGGCTGTGCCCTGATGAACCCCAAGAGAATTCAATGCCCTATCAGAAAATTTTAATTACTATTTGTTTTGCTATTCAAAATCGGGTGTCCTGATCTTTTAATGAGGTGGTAAATGACTAGCCATTACATTTAATAGCAACTGATTGACATTCATTATTCTTACATTCACTATTAAGGCATTGCAGCATATGGCCTGATTAATCTCACCAGCCCCTCATTCATCTTTTGTTTTAGTTCATGTATAACCCATAAAAGGAAATTATTTAAGAAAGAGATCCACCATCTCTTATCTATACTATCTATCACATGGTACATGATATTGCTATCAGAGAATAAATTTCTTTTTCATGCTGCCTTCTGATCACAAAATGAAGATTTAAGTATTTCACCTTTTCCATAGACTCAGAGGATTTAGAAATAGTCTGCAATTCTCCAACTGCTGGTTGATTTATAAAGGTTCCATCCTGTTATTGCAGTATTTCCATTAGCTCTTAGTGAACACCAATAGCCAACTTTTCACGTACAGCTACTGCAGCATTAGCCCACTTTTAATAACCTGTAACTACTTAACTGTAGAAAAAAGAGAAGTATTTCTTCTTCTTGAAGTAGACATAAAGTAAGTAAGTGCTTACATAAAGTAAGTAGTGCTTAAATGGTGACACCACTCCAAGGAAACTCTAAAGTAAGGAATGAAATAGGGTAGACTTTAAGCATTTGCAAAATTACCAAAGACCATGGTTCAAAAGGAAGACCAAATCTTCTATGTGGTTGTCAGGTGCTGAAGTGCATCCCCGTGCATGTTCCCATGACAGCAATGCACTTCCATGCTGAGAATATCATGACCATGGGCCTGCACTGCAGTATCTTGGCTACAGAGATGCAGGAGCCAGTTGTGGCACCGTTATACTCCTCCATCTCTCAGCAGATGAAAGATGGAGTGCAACTGGGAGAACAGCTTGATGCTGTACTAGGAATACAGGATGTCAATGCAGTGAGAAAAACACAAGAAGATAGAAGCTGAGAAGGTGAAAATCTTATCATCTCTGCCCAGGTGAAGCTGTGTTTCTCTCAGAGCCACACAGCAATGGCCCAAAATTTCCCAATCTCTCCTGTTAAGAGTTCATAACCTGAATCTTGCTCTCCAATGTTCCACAGTATTAATCACTCAGTAGATGTGCACCTCTCACTCTCCTACTGCTTTGAACAATTGCAGTATTATTTCTTATTATCCCCAAAACCAGTGCAGACATGAAGTCAAATATGCAGGTGACTGCACATGCATAAATATGACATCACCTTCCACAGCCATGCAACTGTAGTGAGGATTCTCAATTCTCAACCCAATTTTGCACTGTGCATTCTGAATGTTTCCATTCTACAGTTGCACCTTACTGTTATGTGAAGCTCTCCAAAACAAATGTCTCTTCCCAGAGCACAAGGACTATGAGGAAGTTTCTTGACCATTTCTATAGGCCACTCCTGGGGAAGCTCTGAACACGATAAAGGATGTTG
The DNA here is from genome assembly GCF_024509145.1 of Vidua macroura. Lineage (NCBI taxonomy): Eukaryota > Metazoa > Chordata > Aves > Passeriformes > Viduidae > Vidua > Vidua macroura. The sequence goes on along the minus strand of NC_071571.1, from coordinate 82,241,377 downwards.
GAAGGTCATGAAGATACTCTGGTAGTATCAGATCCCAGCTGAAGATTGTGTAAGCTGACTGTTCTTGGCCAAAAACTCGCTTTAGTTCAAACCCTGCCAAAGTTATCGACACAATTTTCCCTATTCTCCAGCGGCAAGTGGAGCCATAAATCATGTCATCCAGACATAGAAAATGTTCTTTAAGTATGCAATTTTATATTCAGAGCTCACATAGGAGCAACAGAGGATGGAATTAAGAAATGTTTTTAACTTAACAGCTTACTTTTAATAGCAAGAAACCCCCTAGTCCCTAATACGCTTAGCCCAGATAGGTTTTTACTGTGACACAAGACAAGGAACAAAGTTCTCTCAAAGGGATTCAGACACGGGTGCATCTTTGTTTAAATGAACTTGTTGACGTATAATTTCTCCACAGAGAAGCTGACCTCCATTGACCTGAAAGGAAGCAATCACCCAGTTCCTCTAGTACCATTACTATGCCTGTGCTGAGAGGTGGCAGTTGGAAAGGCAGCCTCATTTTCCATCTAGAAACATCCAGTCAGCTGCACATTATCAGAAAAGTCTGTTTCTTCCTTCCATATTAATCTTAGGGGTTTAATCTGGAAGGTCAATATCAGGTATTACTACAATCATCTGCAAAACTTCCACTGTCAATGGGACTGGGACTTGGTGCTATGAAAATACACAGAAAATAACCTTCAGGAAATCAGTAACAATGGGATTCAAAGCATTGTAATCTGAAGGATGTCAAGAGGAGTTCTTAGACACTAAGCTTTCACTCTGTGTGAAATACATGTCTAGCTTTGTAAAATGATAATAGAAGCCATGACAATTCAAATGGATAACAGATCAATGTGTTGTTAAATCTGAATATAGTACTAAAGTAGTACCCATTCATTTCAATGGGATGTAGAAATCTTAAAGCAACTACAAACTCCTGAATGTCAATACCACTAGTGATTTTTCTGTTAATCAAAGAAGAATGACTGCTACTTTTCTAGTTCAGTCTCTTAGATCTGCCACTTCCCGGTGTTCTATTTGTTTGAATGGCTTTAGCAACAGCAAAAGCAGTTAATTTCCTTAAAGAAGCACCATAGCACCTGCAGGATGGCAGCTGACTACCTGGCAGCATTACCTTCTACCATAAAGAGCAGGGTTAGACTACATTTTTTCTGTTTGTGATGCACATCTTTGCTTCTTCCGGACAAAGAGATCAGCCTCTCTGAGGAATGAAAAGAAAACATGTATGCACAGTCTCAGCTGAGCTTAAATTTATTAAGCAGCAGCAGTATTAGTGGTACTTTATGCTGCTGGTTTGTACTAGTATTTTATACTGGTCATTTCTGTGCACAACACAACAGAAAAGAACAAAGATACACTAAAAGTTACTCATTTTACTTTATCCCCCAGCTGGTGGGACAGTTCTAGCTAGAGTACTGTCTAAAGCTACGTTTCTATCTTTCTAGCTGAAGGGTGTCCTCAGCAAGAACACAATTATTCCAAAATAACTGCCTGGTGGCAGTACCTTTGACCACTGTCTGGATGTTGTAACAAGTGACAATATAATAATGGGAACTACTGACTTAAGAAAACATTACCCCACTCACCTTTGAAAAGTGTACCTATCTAAGTATCAGCTTTGGTTGGATTAGCAAAAATAACAATACTATTCCTCTGTATGCTTCAAAAACCCGTTTCTGTCATCCTGTGTACATTTGGACATAGAAGCATTTTAATTAATGGCTTTTTATTTACTAATGAAGTGGGACATGCTTTGTAAAAGCCTATTAACATGCAAATGCAGAGATCTCATTATTCAGGTAATTTTTACTTTTATGTAGTTCAGTGGAGTCCCAGTACATCAGTGTGACGATTAATGAAAACATACACCACCACAATCAGATTTTCAAACAATTAAAAAGTGAAAATAGCAATTGTCACAATAACTACACCATCTATCATACACACAACCAATTTGTAAACAGTACTTTTCCTAACTTTTCATAATGTGGTGTGACTCAGAGCTTATTCTTTTCAAATTTTCCTATTTGGAAGAAACATTTTGTAAATAGGAGCTATTTCTTCTACAAAAATGTATTTTCTATTATTTTTCTCTTGATTCAATTACATTTCCTTATTTCCCCTCCCACCTTTAAGACTCCTCAACATCTGGGACATAGAGCTAAACATGTGTGGAATGCTGACTATTTTAAGAGTTCAGTATAAAACACATCCCTGTTGAGTTTTCATTACAAAAGCAAGTGGTTAGAGGGAGCTCAAGATCTGCAGGAGCAAGAACCAGAGAAAATTTTTCAATGGTACTTTTTTGGCAGAGGGTACGGGGAGGTAATGATCCTGTCCTTCTCTAACAGCCTTTTAGCCCCCAAGGATTTGTTCCCAAACCAGTAGTTTTGTGGTTGTTTTTAATAGCAACACATTAACTGTGCAACAGTGGCAAGTTAATCACCAAATTCTTTATTTTCTATGATGTGATGACTTTGGATAACATATTTCCAAAGTCAGTGCTTTCCTGAGAAAACATCTCTGTAACTTGCAGCATAATCTCTTCACATGTAAATACATCAGGAACTTGGAACTTGTAGCAACCAAATTTTGCTGCAGGCTGGAGTGTAAGATGATGCACTGCCTGATTCAGCTGAACTCTTCTGAATTCACATGATCTTAGACACAGCTGAAAACCTTTGCAACGTGAAGTCGTAAAAATACTTTAGAGGAACAACAGCACCAATTTAGTTCTTACAGTTCTTCCTTTTTTTTTTTTTTAATTAAAGACTCAGGGAGAAGATAGAAAATATACTGCCCTGGGATTGCTAAGTCAAAGGACACAGGAAAGGATTCACATGGTTATCTTGCTTTCATCAGAAAAACATATCATGAAAGCGTGAGAGACAAAGTAGAAATCATATTGACAGAAATGCATGTGTCTGAGAAAGGCCTCAGATTCCATTAAGGCTCTATATTCTGGTTTGATATCTTACAATACAGATAATCTTAAAAAACTGAGCCCCCCCAAAAAAATCCAAGTTTTCATTTAACTGAAAAGTAGAGGTATTATTTGAATATTTTATTCAGAAGATAGCTGCAAAACACAGAATAGCAAAGGTCAGCAGAATGCAACAACTCTAGAAGTAGCAATAATGTATTTTGGTTGTCTATCTGTTGTCACTTCTCAGTTTCTGAGTGACTCTCAGAGCACCTACTCATGGCAGGGGCAAGTAAGTCATGAGGCCAGACTTCATTTGAGGCTGCTCAGACACAGAAAGCTGTGGTTCAGTGAAAATCTATTCTCTGAACAGGGGCTGAAAAAACCTCAAACAATTGCATTACTAGAGGTTTTTAGTAACAACCAGATAGCTGTGACCTCAAAAAGCTCAAAATAAGAACACAAGAAACCAAATTAATGTCTGAGATACTTACTGCTTCTGCTTGTATTCGCATATAATCCTCCTTTTACATTATATTCTGAGATCACATTTTATAAACTGATACATGTAAATTTTTGACCAACAAACAAGTTTGCATACTCCTTTCACGTCAAATGCCTACCCATTCATTCTGTGACCACCAAAAAAAAAAAAAAAAAAAAACCAAGGCAAAAAGAGCAGGTGTAAAGTGAATGTCCTTAATTTATCAAAAGGACAAATAATTTTCTAATTTTCATCCTCCATATTTACGGAAAAAATCGCCATTAACCAACACGGCATTCCTATTATTAACCTGCACTGTCAAGAGAGGAGACAGATTCTCTTGTGTATTCTTGCTCTGAGTACTTGCTGCTATGACATTAAAATTGACAGAAGGGTATTGGGCTCCTGTCATATTTATTTAAAATCTTCATACAGAAGAAGCCCACAGAGACATACCCTAGGCACCCAGATGACAGCAATGCTATTGCTGCTACATAATGGCCAGCTGCAAACTGAAGTTTAATTTCATTTTTGCCTATCAGAGGGATCTCTTCTAACTACTTCCAGTTGTAAAGAAACGTCCACGAATATTCCAGCACCAATCCTCATTTGTAACTGTAGCACATCAAAAGGAGTAGAAAGTAAACCGTGCAGGAGCTTTAAGGGAGAATAGCAAGTTATGTTGTGAAGCTCTGCTACAGAGAACAGCAACACTTCCTGATGCAACACAGAGGGGATAGTAGCACAATCCAGAGCTCAGAAAAAACACGGTGCAATCATGGAACTTGATCCATGAACAGAAGTAAGAAGAGAAGGGCCCATTCCTCCTAGGTTCAGGAGTTTACTCAGTACTGGGCAGAGTACAGTAGGAAAGAAAACTGCGAGGAGAGGGAAAAGAAAGGGAAAGGGGGAGGGGAAGGGAAAAAAGGAGGGAAAAAAGAACATCCTCTCCTTTGGCTGTACTGTTAAATATGTGTCAGGAAAAATTTCCTAAAACACACCTAAAAAAATTTCCTAAAAAACAAAGCTCCTATGATGGGCCCAGATAACAGGGCAGGAGAGATATCCAGGGATATGCTCCATGTCAAGCACAAGCCATCTTATTTGTAGACAATAGTAAGGCTAGGGAAAGCCCATGAAAAGACAATGCAAGGATGCCACTGATCTGCCTATGAAGTGCTTTGATGTAGGCACCCCAGGGTATCAGTGACATGTTGCCATGGACTTCCCACCTCATGCAGACAAAGGGCTCAACATGACCTTGTTAAGCATACAAAGGGACACAACACTGGTGCACATATTCTTTCTTCTCCCCCTTTTCTCTGTGGGTGGGCTAAGTATAATCACAAGTATGCAATTCCCACCCCCAATCCCCTTCCCCCCCCCAAATGCCTTCCCCTCAACCCCAGTTTTATAGTTGTGACATGGAGAAATGATCCAAGTGTCTTGTAGCCAATGCAGAGATGAGGAACACTGCAATTCTTCTGAAAGACCATCAAAAGACAGATTTGCAACTCATATGAAAAGCACCAATAAGCTATCAGCAGTAATTGAACTACCAGGCATTTATGGGTTAATTTTGGTACCTCTCCTATTTCCTGAAGCCCTGTTTTCATACAGACCACTGGAGATCCTCAGTCTTTTATGAATCAAAATATTACTACTTCAGCATTTGAAAGAGGAAGGCCACAACTCTCCACAACAGAAGAAAAATGAATGGAGAATTTCCCACTCTGTATCTGCCTGTGCTGGCATGACAGACCACACTGTGTGACAGAAAGCAACTACCTAGCATTATGTCAAAGAGAGAGCTATGATCACCCTTGGAACTGGCAAAGTCATGCTGATTTTAGCCTGCATTCACTTTGCAGAGCTTCAAGTAACAGTAGGGTGTTAACACTGAATGGAAATACTCCAGAAAACATGAGCAAGCCAATTCACTATTACCAAAGTCCAACCTGAAGTAATTCCTCCTGTCTTTCTCTAGGTCTCACTGACTGGCAAGCAGCCCCTCATAACTTTCTCATAAACAACTAAATGCTCAGAAAATTTCATTTTTTATTTCACCAAATGTTATCTCACTGTCGCTCTTGGCACATGAAGCAATTTCATCATCTGTTACCATTTCTTTTAGGTATGGCAATCTTGAAGAACAAATTAATTAAAAGCTTAAACCAGACTGACAGGTGTGACTTCAGTAGCAGTTTTTTTAATGGAAATGTGTATTTAGAACTTCAGGAAGGCTGGTAATTATTTCAGGTAGGTCAGGTTTTAGATCAAATCAAAATATTAACATAGCAATGGGAAGGTGTAATTTGGTGATGTTTATGTCGTTGGAAAATCTCAGGAAACCTATTCAGCATCTCAACTACTGTGCACATATGGCAACAGTTTCAAATGCAGTTTGTAAACCTGAACTCTGGCTACTTTCATTAATATAACCTGGTGCATTTTTCAAAGGGCTTAGGCCTTCACAAATGTGACTGATTTAAACAGGGACACCTGTACCTCTGGAAACTGAGTGAAGATTATTAAGTATGGTACTTGCACTTGAAAAACCACTTCTGAATTTTCAGTAGAATGTGTGACTGAGCCTGCAGAAACACTATCACAGAAGCATGAGAGAAGGGAACTATATTATATAATCCTCAGGGAATATAGGAAAAGAATTTGAGCACAGATTCTTTGAGCATGAACAGGATAGTGCAAAAAAGCTGGTTGTTCACCTTCTCACGTGTGCTTTTTCACTATTAACAATTTGGTTGTAATGACAAGGAAATACAGTATTGTGCAAAATGTGGACTTGACAACCCAGAAGATCATAATCCTTTTAAGCACAGAACAGGCAATGCAAGCAGAGGCCAACTCCAACATTATTGCTAATGTGACCTTGTCCCTGGACCTGCACTTCAGCGTCTTCCCTAGTGGTTCATCTGGCTGCAGCTCAGGCTCAGTTAGCAGTGCTCATAAACAGATGCCAAGCCACAGATAACAGTCCCATCACTGCAGCCTGTGCTGGGTCAGTGCTCAGAGCAGGCTGTCTCCCTGGAGGTTCAAATGCCCATGGCAGCTGTTTTGCTCTGAAGATCACCAGCTTTTTCTTCCTTCATGGAGCATTTCATTGTGAATGTATAATTTTTTTTGCACTCATATGGCACTGGCAGCCTACTGATCAGAACTCTGGTCACTTTGGACCAACACAGCTGTACAGACAACCGAGAGCAGGTTCCACATTATCTCATCAGATCATTTATAAGATGTGGGGATGACTGTACAAGCCACACTCTGAAAAGGCTAGATGGCTCTCTTGGATCATCCAGTCTCCAGTATGTGCTGCTTGGGTGGCTCCTCCTGGACAGCAGCACAAAGGACAAGTGCTTCCTCTAAGATCCCTCTTAGTAGAGGTCTGCCACTAAACTTCAGATAGAAATTGAAAATCAATCTTAGATTGTATCACTTCTTCAACCTAAGAGAGTCATGGAAATACTAATTTCTAACCCATTCTCTGGATATACTATTTACAGACTTCATAAACCAAAACTGCCTTCAATGATTTGAGAACTAAGAGAGTCTAGACAGTCTAAAAGAAAAACAACACTGAAAAACTTAATAAAACAAATTACAGAACTATAATTACAGAACACTCCACAACAGAACCACAGAAGGTTGAAGTTGGCAGTGACCTCTGGAGATCATTTGATCCAAGCTGGGCAATCTAGAACAAAGGCTGCCCCAAACAATGTCCAGGCAGCTTTCTATTATCTCCAAGGACCAAGACTCAAAAATCTCTTTGAGAAATCTGCGCCAGTGCTTAGCCACTCTCACAGGAAACATCTTTTTTTTTCTTTCTTTTTTTTTTTTTTTTTTTTTTGACTGTTGTTCAGAGAGAACCTCCTGTATTTCAGTTTGTGCCCATTGTCTCTGGTCCTGTCACAAGGCACCACTGAAAAATGCTGTCTCCCTTCTTTGTGCCCTACTTGTAGGTATTTATATATATTGAAAAGCTCTCCCTGGCTCTTTCAACCCTTCTTCACAGCAAAGGTGATCCAATTTCTTCATCATTTTTGTGGCCCTTTACTGAGTTGACACTCTTCATTGGCTCCAACTTCCTCTTGTACCAAGGAGCCCAGAAGTGGACACAATCCTCTGGCATATCAGTCCTTCCTTCCATTTTTATGTCATATGCAAACTTGCTGTGGGCACAGTCTGCCCCATCACCTGGATCATTAATGAAGACATTGAAGAGAATTGGACCAGATCCAGTACTAACCCCAGGGGTACAGTGCTAATAACTGGTCTCTAACTAGACTTCCTTCAACTGATCAGTCTTCTCTGGGCCTGGCTATTCAAGCTGTTTTCAACTGACCTCACTCTGCTCATCCAGCCCACGCTTCATCAGATCCTCTCTATGGAGATCTTTCAGCAGACAGCTGAAAGAAGGCCTGTCTGAAGCCTGGGTAGAAAATATCCAAGGCTCTCCCCTTGTCTATGAAGCTGGTATTTTCATTGCAGAAGTTTATTAAGTTTATCAAGTATGACTTTGATGAATCCATGATGACTTTTCCATCACTTTCATGTCCTTCTAGTACCTGAAAGTAGTTTCCAAAATTACCTGCTCTAACAGGAAGTGAAGTGAAGGGAAGGCTGCCAGCCTGTAGTTCCCTGGCTCTTCCTGACTGCCTTTTCTGAAGTGCTTATAAACACTGGGAATTTTCTTATTATTATTCCAAGAGTTTCTGTTAGGTGCTTCAAGAAAACAAAAGAGCTATTGTAAGGGTGGGAAAAGTCAAAATTATGAATAAGCTATTTTAGTATTCAAAAGATTTTAACTTAGCTGAATCTTTTAACTGTCAAATATAGTTCCATAAAAAGCATTCAAAACTTTTTAAGACATAGACATCAGATTCTGCAGTGATTATTCTGAAATAAATACCACAGATAATTACAGAACTATGAACTCTTGAAGTAATCAAGATACCCATTTTTTCATTTTATAGTTTAGAATTAACCATGTACATGTACATTCCTCTAGGAAATACAGCAGATTAGTGAATTTCAGCAGTATTACATTTTGCTATAGATACAGTCTTAAAAGTTATTATCTACCAAAATAGTTTTTACGTAGTGCTATTGCACAGTAGAATGTGTAATATTCTACTCCTTTCCTGCATTTATGAAGTCAACTTCCTTATAAAACAATTCAACTATTCTAATATCACATTCTAACAGCTGAGAGACTTCTGGGGTATGGAAACTTCAGGAATTATTATATGGAGACATATTTGAATTAAGCAGCACATGTAACACTAAAAACATACTGTACCACTGATACAAAGTCTAGACAAATCTTGATCTCCTAAAAACGGAAGATTCATGTAAAGTTTCTAGAATGTAGACAAACTAGAAAACAGTGGGCCTCTGCAGTAAACACTTCATCTTCACAGAAAATGTGTGGATTAAGAGACATTAAAAACTTAACAGACGACTGGTGAACTTCTGACTTGGCAGCAACTTAGTCAAATCCCATGAAAGTTAACTTGTAAACTGCTTTTTTTTTTTTTTCCATTAGCCTTTTTACCCTAAAATAAAGCTGTCCAAAGGTTGGCTGGTTGCTGTTTAATCCCTTTTTGTGGGAGACTAGAATCATGATAGAGGAATCAAAGTCTCTGTCAGAGTTACCAAAGTAAAATGACTTTAAAAATCCAGTGACACCCCAAAATAACTCTGCAACTGCAATATGTAAACAAAGGCAAACAAATGAAACTAGATCCTGGGAACTGCCTTTTATTTTAGTGGGCCTGAGATGCTTCATCCTGTCCAACCTTGGACAGAGGAACCTGCAACATTCCCTTTAAAAGGAATACCTAATACCCTTTATATCACAGTTTGCTTTGGCTGATATGAATTCCACATCCTGGAAGGAATGCATATTTCATATATAAGGCTGGTATCAAAACTTCAAGTAACAAGTTTATCTTACTCTAAGACACAGGGCCAATCTTTTTCCTATTGAAAACACAAAGCTTGTAACAAACATTTTTTTCCCATTTTTACAATGATTTAGATATCTAGACCTTAGGCTTTCTACTTGTCTATGTACCCAGGTCTAGTAATCTAATTAAAAAAAAAAAAAAATCCAATGCATATCTAGATGGCTATTCCTGTGCTGTAATTTGACAGCATTACTTCATTCATTGCAGACAATTTCAACTATGAGAGCTTCATCCAAGATGATGTCTGTCTCAGTAAGAATGAACCCCTTATCCATGGCAAGAAGTGCTCTCCAAGATGCTGAGCTTTTTGGTTGCAGCAGACTGATGATAATCTCACATGTTCTATATTACTATCCTTTGTATTTAAAAAAAAACCAGCAAGATTACCTCCTTTTCTCCCAGGATACCTTAAGACCAGCAAACGGATTAGGTAAGGGTTGTTTTCTGCAATCAACTGGTTCTTGCAATTCAGCTAAGGGAATATAAATGTAAATAAAGATCTTGAAGAGGTGCACAGCAGAAGTTACAAGATGGGAGTCACATGACATTACTTACTTAACAACTATATGTAATTCAGAACATATTACCTCCTAGCTTATTAAAAATTCATCCTGATACTTCTTGAAATATTCCTGTGTGATTGATAGCTGAGTTGAAACAGTTCCAACCAGGACTTGACTTCCTCCACAGCAATAAGGCTGTCTACCCTCTGCAGGTAGAAGTGTCTACTCCATAAAGTGCAGATCCTCTGGAAAACAGGGATGTAGCTTAAGTCTTTGAATAACTATCTTCAAGGGAAGATCAGCTGCTCTGCCATACTCAGAGTGAAAGCAACTTTAATAAGATGTGGAAATGCCACAGCCTATCAGGGACTCTCAATTGCCACTTGTTTGTCAAGAACATTCTCTGTGGCATTTGTGCATGTGGCAAAAAAAATGAGGTGTTGAGGCAACAGTCCTAATAATGGGAACACACTGTACCAATGATGCAACACAAGTAAAGCAAGATGTGCAGGACTCTTAGGGCATGAAACAGAAGTCTGAGTATTTCAAATATATAAAGGTTCACAAGACCAAGAGGTCATATAAATTTTCAGCTCTGTGAGGAGGTCTAATGAGATACACCATCTGTGCTTCCAGATAAGGCATTTCTGCTTGCAGGTATCTGCTCTGCATGGGTAAGGCAAAGTAAATACAGCTTCACTTACACAAGATTTCTCAAAGCTTCATGAGCCAAATGAGACTGTCTTGCAATTTTGGCTGACAGCAATATCCCCAAAAACAACACATAAACCACCAGCTATTCTTTATCACCACTGCTTCTATTTGTTGTCCCTACTATACACTGTTACAAAGGAAAATCCCAGGAGATCCAAGGGCAGAGAATATGAGCTTCACAGACCAGGCAGGCACAGATGCAGACAAAAAAATATAAAAGACTGGGATTTGTGAAAAAAGGGGTTAAGACACCTAAAGCTAAACGGGAGCGAAACCTGACATAGAGTGATAAGTTATGAAATATAGGCTATAGATGATGAGGCTGATGAAGAGATCAGAATAAATTTTATAACTAATATAACTAATTTCTCTCCAGCATTTCTGGTGAACAGCAAGCTGAACATGAGCCAGAAGCATTTTCTAGTAGCCTATAAAGCTGGCTTTATTCTGTGCTGGAGATTAATCTGCTCTGCTGACACTAGACCATATCTGGAATAATGTGTTCAGTTCTGGGCCCCCAAAACATCAGTAAAGTAGTGTGAGCTCAGGGAGGGCCATCAGGGTGCTCCCAATGTTGGACCACTTATCCTCTGAGGAAAGGCTTAGGGAACTGGGTTTGTTCAACCTGCAGGAACAAAGGCTTTGGGAAAACATAACAGCAGCTTGCCTACGCCTGCAAGGAAGTTACCAAGAAGACAGAGCCAGGCTTTAAACAGTGGTGTCTGGCTGCAGGATGAGACAACAGGGATAAGCTGAAAAAAGGGAGGTTCTGTGCAGAAAAACTTGCCATCAGGACAGTGGAGCAGAAGAACAGATTGCTTGTAGGGATTGCACAGCCTCCATCTCTGGAGATTTACAAGACCTGGCTGAATAAAGCCATGAGTATTCATTCTGGTCTGAGCTCTGCTTATCCCTGCTTTGAGCCTACACTAGAGATCTCTCTAGCCATCTCCAACCTGAGTTAACTCATGATCCAGAGCCTGGACTGTGTCCTTAGATGTTATGGTTTGCAAGAAACTTAGAACTTTAAACCAGGCAATCTGCACCTAGCAATTGGTTTCTAATAGTGACCAATTGCAAAAGTTTAGCAAAAGTGCTAATGACTAAATTAAGTTCAAAGTGATCACTGCTATTCATCTCATCAACAGCTCTTTGTCTTAATCTGTTCTCATGCATTATAGCAATTGGACGAGAGTCTCACCAAAAGTCTCACCATGGCTTTTAGTGCCAGCACACTCCTGAAATCACCTTCAATTAACATACACTCCCATCTAGCATGTAACCAGTAGAAAACAAAATTCTGATAATGGTATGTAAATTGTTTACAATGAAAGAGGCTGAGAAACTGAAAGAAAAGTAGCATGAAGGGGTATATGAACCAGATGTTACATACTGGAATTTAGATGATTCTACTCAGTTTGTCTACTAATACACAGAACTCACAAATTGCACTGAATGTTCAACTCATTTCTCTTATGTTACCCTCACATAAACGATGTCTTTCTTCAGCAAACAGAACAAAACTCTGGTTATCAATGAAGATTACACAAGAGGCGCCCTTGCTGTAACAGCTGGAAAGGGTTTAGCAAAAAAAGGTAGGGAATGCTCAAGAAAGAAGACATCTAGAACTAAAGGAGTCTAGTAATTTTCTCAGAAAATATCTCAAAGCTATACTCAGTAAATCACATAATCAAACTTTTCACAGATTAAACTTTCTTCTTTTTCTTCATAGTGCCCAACTTGAGATGTTCAATTCAATGAATGGCCAACTTGAGATGTTCAATTCAAGGAAAGGCTAATGCAAATAAAGGCAATAGGAGCTATAGCTGGAAAATACCAAGTGCTACATGCAAACTAACTATTCTAATATGACTGCACCTTAGGGTTAAACTGGCCAGCCCATTAATTATACTCTCTGCACTTTAACTTCAAACTTGGCTTCTTTATACTTGACGAACATTTTAAAAATAAACTGATTCTGAAAGCACCACTTACAAGCACCATCAAAAAGCCCATAAGGAAATTATTCAGAGACTGCTGTGAAAAAAGATTTTTAAAGTGTAATAAATAGGAACTAGAGCCACAGGAAATTCAATGGGTATTATAAAAAGTTGGGCAAGCACCTTCTTAATGGCATAAATTCTGTGGAATAAAGCAAGTTCTGAAGAAAACCTGGAGAGTTGTTCATGCAAATAAAGTTTGTCAGTGAATATATAGATGGAACAGATTTGACCCAATCCTTAGGTTTGAGGGGATTTGTTTGACTGTATGAAGTCATAATATTATTTTAAGGAAACTTTTGCACATATGGAGCTTCTGATTGGTATCATTTCGGTGTGATGGTCTAATAAATAACAGAAGTTAAATCTGAAACAGTTATTGAATTCTCAAGTCTGAAAGAACTGACTGGTTTTCTGCAGCCCCCACTGCCTTTAAAAGAAAACACCAAAACAAAGGTCAGTGAAGGTTAAGTTGATTTTTTTTTTTAGGCTTAGCTTAGCCTGCCCTAGTAATATTATTTAGGTTGAAATCTTTCTCACAGCAGAGTAAGGAAAAGCTTTTTTTTCTCTTCTGAAGATCACTTTCACAAGGGGTGCAGGGCTGCACGCAGCTCATTAGATGGTAAGCCTGCATGGGACTTAATCTCCAAGTTTGCCTTTAACAAGTGAAGTTGGAAAACAGACTTTCATCATATTAATCATCACACTGAGGAAGGTTAGCTACTTAAGCCAGAAGGGTAAGTGATAATAGTAATGAGCCCACTGCACTGGCTAGCACTGCATGAGGTAAGGACACTGCTGACATCTTGTGTCTAGTTCCTGGCCACAAAGGAGAATGAGCGGAAGTATTAAGAGCAAATACATTTTCCTGCACTCCCTTCTGTTTCTCAAGTTTAATCCATTTTGCCATTCTAGTAGATCTTGATTTTGATCTCTTCCTTCCTCTCCCTCTTTCTTATCCAGATCTTTATTAATTTCAGTAGGCCTATCACTCAGTATTCTGCCCTATCTAGAACAGGGGTCTCTCTCACACTCAAGACAATCACCTTCCTGTTATCTTTTCAGGCAATAGTAATCTTTTCTTCCAAAAGTCTCCTATTCCTTGACCCTCCCTTCTTTGTCCTAGAAAGATATTCATCCCCTCAGGAGCTTTAATTCCTTTCCCTTATTATCTAGCTCTGATAAATTACTGCTTGGAGACATCAGTCCCTGGATATTTCTACAGCAAGGATCCTCTGCTGATTTACATCTTGTTGCAGGATCAAAAAGGAACTTCAGAAAAGAGAACATTTCCCTGCTGCCACTAACCAGTACCCCTCCAGAGATGCCAGCAGATTGCAAAAAGAGAGAAAAAATCCCAATTCCTTAAGAAAGAAACAAATGCTTACACATATTTGCATACACAACTCAACTTGAAAGCTTTGCTAAAAATCTTTCTGGTACTTTTGCGCAGTTTTGGCTGCTGTCACAAGGCAAGAGCCAATAAATGTTAAGTGACTTCTTCAGAAAATCAAAACAACTGCTGGAACAAAGGAAAGAGAAGAAACTGGTGGCAGCAGTAAAGACAGCTGCCTATTAAGACAGTACTTAGCCCAGATTCGTGCCTGAAGTCCTACCTTCCTGACAAACCACTGCCTTTTCTATTTCAAAGCCAGCCTCACAGCAGTGTACAGCAAGCTGCTTTTAATTTTTGAGAGAGAGGGTAATGCCTAATTACACCAGTCTGAAGCCGTAACAATAAAACTTTGATGATTCATACAATTGGTTCCAAGTTTATCTATGTGATTTGCCAGGCAGTTATTTTCAGTCTTCACTTTGATCAGAGAAAGTGACCTTGCTGTCCTTTTAATATCAGCTATAAAATAAGCTTGCAATTAGTTCTTTAAAGTTCAAGTGATTCTAATGAAATCTCTTATGACCAAAAATGCAAATTAATTTTTTACTTCTACATCTCGGTAGTTTAGGGAATTCAGATTGCTCTCTATCCCGGATATACTTGGGTAGGGAAGAAAAACAGGATAAACATACTAATGTTACCAGAGCTAGCAATATTTTTATGCCTATGTTAATTAGCAAAGATTATGAAACAAGAGTACAACAGTTTTTAAAAGCATTTGATGAAAAGAGCACAAAATCTTGCATTATTTGTACATAAACAAAACTTATAGGCAGCTGTTCCTAAAAAATGCATGTTTCAGCTCTTTCTTTCTCATTAAGTCAAACAACAGTTAGATAATAGAGCTGAAAACGATTTTTGGTACCAATGTATTTATCATGTTTCCCAGCACATCAAGCTGTCAGACTAACAATTAGTTTCATTTCAAATTAAACCTGACAAGCAATCCCTTGGTGACAGAACACACACTAATTCAACTAAAACACATACCTCTTCTTTTTCAAAATACTGCTTCCATCAAGCACACAGCTTTCTTGATACTCTTCCTGTCATTCCACAAATTCTTACAGCGAATAAAGCAAATCTCTTATTTACCCTCAGGCAAACAAAACAAGGGTATTCTCTGCTCCCTAAAGAAGCAGATGTGAAATCCAGACTTAGGTGTCGCCATCATTCACTAGTGACCCTGCTAATAATGTACAGGAAACAAGACAAGGTCTCCTGTATTATTACCCTGTTAAATAAGGATGGCAACCCCTCTGAGGAACTGACATTCAATAAGCAAAATACCCTCTACACTTCATTGCTTTTCCTCAGACAGATTCTTCATCTATCCGTGCCCTTACCCTTTTGCAGCTGAGGTCTACAAGTGCCTTCAGGACTGAGGAGCAATAGCCAAAGTCACGCAATGGGAACACTTGATGTTTAGCTACCAGAAACCAAAGGACACTGAAGGACAGCTGTCTTCCCATATCAAATGAAAAGAAATACTCAAAGAAATGCCAGGAAAACCAGCCTTGAAGACTTGGTATTTTTAATTCAGTATCAGTGAGTGTTCCCTTTCCATCACAGCCTCATCTTGCCTTAGGAAGAGGTGTCAGACATACAAAAGCAAGCAAACTGTAGCAGAATCTGCTTATAAGGAAATTTCTTTCTACTGTATCATATGGAGGCTGGTATTTTTACCGAAAATGGTTTATACATAAATGAGACCATAAACATTGCTACTCTTTTTTTTTTTTTTTCAAATCTTCGCTCTTGTTTGCAATAACAACAAATCTTTAAATCAAATGTGCTTCAGTTAAACATTCTTTTTTCACTTGGACTTTTAAAAATACAGTCATAAGCTAGTCAATGGTCTGAAATTCCCTCCTCTCAAAATATAAAACAACATAGGCACTACCTATAGACACAGAACCACCAAATGGTTTGGGTTGTAAGGGTTGTTCAAACATGATCTAGTCGAACTTCTGCCATGGGCAGGGACACCTTGAGCACCTTGAGCAGTCTGCTCTAGGTCCCATCCAACCTGATTTTGAGTACTTCGAACAATGAAGCATCCACTGCTTCCCTGGGCAACCTGTTCCAGCACCTCATGACCCTCACAGTAAAGAATTTCTTCCTAATATCTAATTTAAATCTACCCTCTTTCAGCTTAAACCATTACCCCTTGTTGTAATTTGTCCTATTAAAAAGTCTGTCCCCATCTCTCTTGTAAGATCCCTTTAGAAGATGAAAAGCCACAAAGAGGTATCCTGGGAACCTGCTCTTCTCCAGGCTTAATAACCACAACTTTCTCAGCATTTCCTCACCAGAGAGGTGCTCCAACCCTCTCACCATTTTTGTGGCCTTCCTCTAGACCAACTCCAACCGGTCCACATCCTTTTTATCTTGGGAGTCCCAAGAGCTGGACACAATACTCCAGGTGGGTGCAGACCTAGGTAAAACTTGCCTTCTGGGCTGCACGTGCACATGTTCAGCCTCTCATCCACCAAAACCCCCACAAGTTCTTCTCTGCAGGGCTGCTCTCAATCCATTGATCACACAGCCTGTGTGATGGCAATTGTCCCAATCTAGGTGCAGGACTTTGCACTTGGCCATGCTGCTCTTCACCTTGTTCACACTGGCTCCCCTCTCCAGCCTGTCAAGCCTGCCAATCAATCTCAACACAGACCTCCTGCTCACTCAGGCAGGAAGTGCCAAATCATCTGGCAAAGCTGATTTTTTTTTTAAGAGACTTGGAGAATGTCAGATTTTCATAACCTCCTCACAACACTCTTGCAGCATGTTTTGTTGAGGAAACACAAGTTCAGCAGCTGTGTTTATTGCATATCAGGTAATGAAGAACAAAACTATGAAGGACTTGCATTTAAAACCCAAAACTCCACAACTGATTAATGAACTTCAATAAGAACCAGCAGAGATCTCAATAGAGCAGTGGCACAGATGCAGAAGATTACTTCATGAATATTTTAAATAAGTGTGCACTGGATACTGCTTCTTAGTGGGCCCTGACAGAGCACACAGCACCACCTGCACTAGGGGTCAAAGATCCTATGTTTAAAGACAGGTAAGAAAAAGAATAAAGTTTTTAAAGCTGGTGCCTCCACACCTTTGCTTACCCTAGGAGTGTAACACCAATCTGACTACCTTGCAGGGCTCCTCAATAATATCTTGTCTCATCTCAAATGGCCTGAGTACAACCCAGCTTGCAGTCTTTAAAATGTGCCTTAGGCCCTGAAGAATTTTTCCATATATTACTCAGAGCAGGAAACAGATATCCATAGATAACAGCTCAAGTGGCCTCTAGGGCAAATACCCAATTGCCTGCAATTTCTCTTGGATGATCACAGACAAGTGGGAACACAATCCAACAGTTTTCAGAACCAATTTTTTTTTCTCAGAGATTGCTTACAGAAATGAACACTTACGCTGCTTCATTTTTTTACTATGACAAGATCATAAATTAAATGTGTACTTTCTAACTTACAATTGGGTTCATATAAAGCAAATCATTCACCTCTACAGAAACGTGAGAGAAGTAGTCAACTTTGTCACCTCACTAATTTCTTTTCTCCTCAAGAAGGTATTTCAAATTGGAGTTAGAGGGTTAGCAGTATAGTCTGCAAACTCAAAACCACTACAAGCTTGTTCCCGGCTAAACTGAAAAGTAAGCACAGAGCTCCAATGCTCTGTAGATAACCTCAGGCAAGAGATTATTCCTCCTAGCTGGTGGAAGTAGGGGAAGTAGGTTATTTCTCACTCTGGCTGCAGCCTAGACTTCAGTCATTTTATTTGTTAACCAGCACAAAACTGTGTTAGCCCATGGCCAGGGCTTGCAACAGCAGCAGAGCTCCCACCACAGAGATGCTTAACTGTTTTACTGTCTGACCTCACTGACAGCCTGCTGTCCCCACCTCCACCCTTCTGTCTCTCCCTACCACAATGCCAGAGACGGGAATCCAGTCAAGATGCAAAGGTGCCACATGAATATTTCAGACAGTAACAAGACTGCCAGCAGCCTGAAAGTGTTTGAATCTGCAAGGCAAAGCAGGGACGACAGTGCAACTGACTGGATTTTCATCTTCTGTTTCTTATGTTGTTGTGGTATTTGATCATAAAAAAACATCCCTATCCATAATTCATTGATTAAAACTGAGGGAGATTAGCAAAACCAAAGTAATGCAGGTTCTTGCTTATCATTACCCTTATAGGAAAGAGCTGCAAACCAGGGCAGTCCAAGAATGGAAGTGAACAGGAAGGACAGGTCCTTCTTGAGCTCAGACTGACCTTCCAGCTTCAAGTTGGGTTTACACCAAGTGCTTGTGACCTTGTTCCCAAAACACAGTACCATCCACAGCCCAGGTACCAATGCCACCCACCAGCCTAGCTGACAGACCCTCAGTTAATTGCCCTACCAGTGGAGAGGAATTCCAGAACAGCATCAAACTCTGCAAAAAAGTTTGGATTAAAAAGGCCACTGAAAAATTAATAGAAAATGGTTGGTTGAAGGCTGCTATATACAGGGATACAAGAGGCTTCATGCTTTCAGAAGACTCCTCTTGCGTCACAAAATGCTGCTGTTGCTCCAGTTTAAAGAGATTTACTTTTGAACACTGTTTAAGAAGTGTCCCTGGTCCCAGCTACTGCGTGGGCATGTGATAGACATCAGTTCTGATCATCTCTGGCTTGCTTGTAATTACCAGCTGATGAGTGCTACCACAGAAGTCAATATTTATGCTGCCAATACCACTCCCACCAAATGTCAACTCTTCCAGGACATTGTATCTAAAAGAACATCTCCTACAAATGAAATATTTCAAGATGCCTAGCAGCAGATGGACCACAGACTTGCATCCTAAATGAAAACCACGAGGGCTGCAGGGGCAGGTGGGTGAAGGGAAGTTTATTACTGAATATGAAAAGTCATGAACACCAAATACTACACACTGAATTAAAACAACTTGACTCTGCATAAAGATTTTCCAGGCTTCTTTCCATAAAGCAATACTTCGTATCTTCCAATGGTTTACTTTAGGGAAGTGAAAGTAAAAAATGTATGCACAGAATCAAATTAAACTTTTACATCAAAACCATACATATCTTGATATTCATCCAAGGACTGACTGATCTTAGTAGAATTTATTTGCAGAGACTGTGCTAGTTAGACTAACCCATGGTACTTAAATTTTTCATCTATATTTACCAGGTTGTTTTCTCAATTTTCATCTGGAAAAACTCACACATTTCTCCACAGAAGTCTCTGCCAAGAAAATTCTTTTTTCTGAGAACGCTTACATTTCCTTCCTTTTCCATATTTCCAAAGCTAAAACATGATTATTAGGTGGGGTTTTTTTCCCTCCTCTTTTAGTCAAGCTTATTTTGGTAGATCATGAATCACCAACTAACAATGCAACTCTTACCTTCCTTCGTCTTATGAAAGAAAAAAATCAAACTGAAAAATTGAGGCTCTTTTCCTCTCTTTGCTTTTCATTCTTCTCTTGTATCTGTTAGAACAGCTCAGTGCATATTTACATCTATGACTATAGTCTGAAGAAACCAGAGAAGAATTACTCATATTGAATTTATGCCACATATTAAAGATAACGGAGACAAATCTAAGGAAAGCCTAGGAAATCAAGGTGCTAATTCATACTGTTATGCCAAAACTGAACTTCTGGAAGAACTTGTTGGCAATGAAATCTTAAAAAACAAACCAAAACAAACATATGCATGTCTTGAATTCACCCTCCCCCAAAGTAATTCCCAGAGTCTAGCCAGGAGACATTTTCTGAGGTACTGGAAACAGTATCAGTGTTATGTCTGAGCAATTACGATTTAAAGTTTTTTCTAACCATTTTCGCCTAAGGAATCTTGCGAGATTAAAGGTATTAACAACATATGCAGCAGTGGTGAATCCAGAGAGCAACACTGCTTTTGAGTCGTTCTGTGAATTTGCTGTAGAGCCTACAGACAGTGCACACAGCATAGGATACAGAGACCCAATCCTCATGTAAGGCTATGGAGGCAGGTCTGGCACCGCTTGAGACTCTAGCCTACTTATCCTATTTCCAGCAGGTCTAAGAAAAACAGCAGGTTATTAGAATAACTTAGGATCAGTTTTAAAATGCCTTCCTAGAAGGTGCTTCTGATTTTTCAAGTCCCTAAAATTCCACTGCAAATGTTTTGCAGCCTAATGCAGCAGTACCAGGTTACCTCTGTAACCAACTAATACCATCACAGCTACTGAGAAGAAGTTCCCAAACACTTCTCTTACTCAATTTCACTACATAAAACTTTCATGAGAGCACCACTTCTTCCCAAGACATCTCTCTATTGAAATAGCAGCTGATCTTAACATTAACTCAGTCTACAATCAGCTGGACAGTGTGGACCACATACTCCCCTCGCTGCCTCTCAGGGGGCAGCAGTGAACAGTCAGAGCAGGAGATGAAGATGGAACATGCAGAAGTCTGCTCCTGAGAGCACTCTCCAGAAATCTGCAACTCAGGAACTTCCCAAGCCAAAGGCTGTGTCCTTGTATTGTCTTAAAGCACCAACTGCATTCCGTGAGTTTTGTAATCCTAAACTTCTTTTTGCAGACTTAACTGATGCACTTCTGGAGTTCCTCACCATTGGTGTGGCATTTGACTAAGCAAACCATATATTTCCCAACAGCACATTTGAAGATTTCACTGTTTATTTCCAAGGTCACTGACAACAATCAACTCTGTTACTGTTGCACAGATCAAGTAATATGTCCACCATTCCCATAAACACAGCTTTTGTTTATTCATTCAAATCCCAATGCATGACTGTTTGCCCAGAAGCTTGGCTCAGTGCTGCCTTCTCTACTGAAAGGTGTGACACACTATGGAATCTCCTGGCTGTAAACACTCCCTGAAATTATGGCAGACTAAACATCAACTGTGAGGATTCTGTAGCAAACATCACAAAAAAGGTTGTGAAAACACAAGGGGGATGTCTGATGGAAATTTTGCAGGGAGGTTCTTTGCACAGACACTTTGTCCCATTTGATAATAATATTTTTCACCACATTTTGTAGTAATATAATTAAATTCAAATA
This sequence comes from Vidua macroura, assembly GCF_024509145.1. Taxonomy (NCBI): domain Eukaryota; kingdom Metazoa; phylum Chordata; class Aves; order Passeriformes; family Viduidae; genus Vidua; species Vidua macroura. The sequence continues at coordinate 82,220,256 of NC_071571.1, read as the reverse complement.
AAAACAAACAAATGCCATTTATCTCACAGAAGCTATTTATTTGCCAAGGTTTCTCTCAAGTATGTACATAAAAATAGCGTAGAAAAGGAAATACTAAAAACAATCAAATAAAGATTTTTTTTTATCAGCAATATGAACACTATTTTAGATTCAGCAGATGAATCTGTTACTTAACTGCTTTGTTTCCATATTTTTGCATGCTATCTAACAAGTGTAATAGTATTAGGAAATCTTAGCTGAGGATTTTCTAGTGAGAGAATAAGTGTTTTTTAACGTAAAGTTACTGTACAATACCCTGAAATAGAGGTTATATTTGTTGGCTAAATATTTAATAGGATTGGTATTAAAATATGAATCAATGATCAAGTGAAAAAAAAAACAAAAAAAACCAGTCTATTTGGTATGCACAGAATTCCAAAAAATGCAAACAAGGCTCCTCAGTATATAAACTGAGTTATCATGGGATATGGCAGGAGACACTCTCGAGAATCACAAACTGAAAACAGAGCAGAGGAATAAATCAAATATCATAATGATGGAGGTTAACAGTGGGATCCTGCAAGAAACTTGAAAACAGGTCTAAATAGATGACAATATATGCTAATGTTAGTGAATTATTCAAGACAAAAAAAGCCTGAATGTAAACAGTTACAAGAGATCTCGGAGGAATGACAGAACAATAAAGGGAAAGAAGAAAGATGGCACCATGATAAATGCAGAAAACACACACTGAGAAAAACAATCATAACTGAACCTACATGATGATGGCCTCTACCACAGTCATTAAACTCAAGAGCAAATGTTGGAATCACTGGGAAAAGATTTTTTAAATCAGCAGCTTAATACCTAAAAGGCAGTTAAAAAGATAACTGGAACACAAGAACAATTAAGAGAAGGAAAAGAAGCAGAAAAATAGAACTATGCCAGTGCGTATGTCTGGAGCAGGCTTTTACCCTCCACACTGCAATTCTAGTTATGGCTCCAAAAAAACAAAACAAAGAGATATAAGAGAACTCAAGAAAAATATACAATAGAGAGGAGAATGTAAAACAAATACACTTTTTCAGTATTTCTCAGTATGTAATACTTGAGGGACACAGGAAAAAGTTACCAGGCATGCAAAAAGAAAAACTTTTTGCAGCACACACTACTCGGAGTGCGAAGCTGCCTTTTCAGGAAGGAGATCATCAAGGTGAGAAATGCCCATATGGTTGAAAGAGGGAGAGAGAAATAGGAACTAGGTCGAATGGCAGTAATTTGATTAGCAAGCTCCTAAGGAGTAATCTGGATTGCTAGATGCTGGGGGAGTTTATTGGGCTAATTGTACACAAATTCTTCTTGTACATTGCCCCAAAGGATCACCTGCTGGGGAGCGCTGCACAGACAGAGTTTTGTGCTGGCCCTGCAGAGATATCCATACTCTTAAAAACAGAGGTAAAGATAGAGATTATAACAAGGTTATAGCTCCCTCTTTCCTTCATTGTATTGCTACTTATTTATTGTTTTAGAAGACATGGGAGCAGGCAGGGAGAAGTATGAAACATCCAGTGCCTTAAAAAGCCATTATGTAATAAACCTACAAAAATTTTTAAAAAGCTAGAAAGGAAAACAAAATCTGGTGCATTAACTGTGAGCAGTTATCTTCCCTTTTCTCCTCCCACAGCAGAGGACAACAATGTGCATTAATTTGGCAATTTTCTCTTCCCAGTAAAAGGTATTAAAACCTGAGGGGAATTATGAAAACAAAACAAAACAAAACAAAACAAAAAAAAAAAAAACAAAAAAAAACAAAAAAAAAACACCACAAAAAAACCCCCCCAAAAAAAACCCCAACCCCCCCAAAAAAACCAAACAAAAAAAAAAAAACAAACAAAAAAAACCCCACCAAACAAAACAAAACCACCCAAAAATCTTCTAACCTACTTGGTATGCAGAGATTTCCAAAAATACCAGTAAGATCTCTCATTAAACTGAGTTGGCATGGGATAAAGCAGAGAGAAATGGCAATAGTCAAATACAGAACTGACACATAAATGGCTTTAAAACATATGACTATAACCCATCTATTCCTGTTAGAACTACACAGTTCCTAAATAGCAGATTTATTTCTCAGTCTGACACAGAACATTTTTATAAAAGAGCCAAATCCTGATCATCAGACCTGCTAATCTGTTAGCTCTGCATAGGAGGATGAAAGGTATACAGGTGTCTCAACATTAAAACTCTTCTCAGGAGTTAAAAAAAGAAAAAAAGAGAAAAAAAGAAGGTGATTTAGGAAAATACAACAGTATGAGAATAACTGGTTATCACTAACTAATAAAGAAATCATTTCAAGGGTCGAACACAACACAAAATAAGAACCTGAACTAGGAAACAAGGTGTCATAAAGAGAGATCTTCCAAAGAACAGCAGAAGGAATAAATAATACATTATCAGCAGGAATTCAAATTTTCTCTAATAGTGATTGTGCGTAAGATATGAAGGAAAAACGTAATATTAAATTTCAAAGCCATATAGAGGTAATCCAAACCATCCCAATACAGGGAAGGAACCAATCCAACCAGTGTTATCAGCCAGAAAGCCTATACTTGGAGAAAACAGCAGAACAAAAAGCTCCACTCCTCAGAAGCTTTGTTTTGTTCTGGTCTTTTTTCCCCTATTGTAAACTGGAAGAATAATAAAATCTTTAAAACACACCAGCAGAAACAGAATTGTGTAATCTCTGAAAACAGGAAATTAATTCTACAGCAGTTTTCAAAGCAAAAAATAAGAATGTTAAATTTCATTTAGTCAAAAGCCTTCTAAATAGCCTTATGTGGAAGAATTTGTGGTAATGCTATTAGTGTCACTGTTGATATAAAACAGCATACACATGGCTAAATACACTATTCCTCTAGAATCACTGGGTAGCATGATACCAGAAATAAAGGAAGAATCACAGAAGTGAAAAACACCCAGTTCAGCTTACTAAAATTTCATTCCATCACCTCCCATACAAAAGCAACATTTTAGCAAACAAGCCAAATGGGGTTGTCCCTTAACTGGTTGATTAATTCCTTAGTGCTCCACAAAGTCAAAACATTAATACATTACACTCACAAAAAAATTGCTTATTAGCAACAGTAACATGTTGCACATGAGCACATATGTTAATAAGTTGCATGGAAAAAGAAAAGATTTAAACAAAAATAAAAATCTAGCAATGGCACCTTTCGTAAGTAGCATAATGCAAAGTACTCTTGATCATCCTGACAATCACTAAACAGTAAACACAGTTTACCAGTGCGTGTTCTAAACACTCATATGAGGTTGCAGCCTCAGGATACTGACCATCAGCACTGGAATGCAGTCAAGCTTACTAGCAGCATTCAAGGTGTACAAGGATGCACACAGTGAGTAATGAGACTTTGTTTACTGAATTATTTTGCACATTTTTGGTAGTTTCAAATACTCTCAAAAGAGACACTTCAACTTAAACGGTTCTAGAAAAAAATCCAGCCTAGCTCTTCCACTGTAACACCCAGAGTTTTGCATTGATTTATTTACTTAAAGTAAAAAAAAAAAAAAAAAAAAAAAAGAAGGCTTTAGAATAGGGTTTGGAAAGCAATGGGCAAACCCTCAACACTCAAAGTACCTGGATCTCAAGGACTGTTTGATTCAGTACTGCAGTGTGAAGTGTAGATGAAGCTGGACATAACTGAGAGCTAGCCTAGTACTTAACTACAGCTCTAACAAGCTCGGGGGGGGGGGGGGGGGGGGCGGGGGAAGAAGAAAAAAAACAAATTTCAATATTATTAGGGAAAAGAACTTTGGTTGTACCCAGCGGGAACAAAGCCAGCTGCCCTTTGAATACAGTACCAGCTCCAGGCACTACATATACTCTAAGGAATAAGTCTCAGAGAAACTGAAATTCACCAGAACTAAGACATGTGTGTCAATGTTGCTAAAGTATTTTTATTAACTGCCATCTAACATGATGTCTGTGACCAAGATGTGGTCATTAAAATGTTACACTAATATCAGAAGGCAGCAAGCCGACTGCAGTGAACACTCCCTCAAGAAGCAATGTAGTGCAGCGAACAGGACTATGAGCTGCCACAGCAGACTAAATAAAGCTCTAATGATGACAATGTAACAAATGCTTTCAGTGTTGTTCTTATCTATCTCCCATGTATCTCTTGCTTCTAGTACCAGCATTCTGGGAGCAGCTGGGAGTGAAATAAATTCCCTCCTGTTTGGAACAGTGACAGTTAAGAAATGATAATTCAAAGCTTATTTTAATATTAAGCTACTTCAAAGTTTGGTGCCTGATGCAGCTGAGACAGAAGAAACTTAAAGGAGACAAAGCTGCTTCTGGAAAAAGATCCCCCTCCTTGGCACACAGCGTCAATCGCACACACCTCCAACTCATTTTCAGCTCTTGGTGAATTAACTTCAAACACAGGGTTTTGATGCTAAATAAATGAGTAGCATCTGGTCCTCTGCAAGCTTTTTATAGGAGAAATTCATACCTTTAGCTTTAGAAATACTCTCAGTGTTGTTTAACATTTAATAATAATAGAGATTTGGGCTCAGCACAGTGAAATGGATTTGACTGTACTGGGTTTGAAAATTTTTGTGCTTTGTAATGCCTGTGCTTACAGACTGCCATAGTTATCTTCATCCCAAGCATTCTAATAATTCAGAAAGATACTGACAGAAAAGAACTAGCAAAAATACCACACAAGCTATTAGTTCAAGATCAATGACTTTCCTGTACTGACATGGAATGCTGTGCTAACTAAGCTGTGCCACAGTACAGACACTGCTTCCCATCCATTTTCCTCTCATATATGACTAAGCTGTTCTCACCTTCCTCATCACACAGAATACAAATTAAACTTTCATTCTTTTAAAATCTTTTTTTCTTACACCAGCTTGGCTGACAATTCAACTTAGCTTTCCAGCTAATTTCATAAGACAGCATATGTTTTTTCAGGACAGAACCTGGCTCTCGCTGAGCTGGATGGCATTATCTTCTATTCCTTTGAGGGGGAGAAATATCAGATCTTTTTTAGTTCTTTCACACATGCACACAGTACTTCAGGAATGTGAAAAGAACTATCCATATAATGTCATAACTGGCACTTACACTGATGGATTTATCAACTTACTGCTTCAATCATGAAGAAATACTGGAAGCATAAAACAGTCTTTCAGAAAGCTCTCATCGTCCTGCATGAGAATGCTTCATTCATAATCTTGCCTAGCTTTTTCTCCATTCCCTACATTCACAGATATTTTCAGTTCTTAAATGGAGATATTCACAGCCTATTTTCTTGCTTTACAGTAGCTCTGCATTTAAAAATCAGTATTACACTTTCCATTCTCTGTACAGACACTTAAGTCTGTTACTGCATAGGCTTGGATAGCATTCAACAGAGGTCATAGCAATTACTTTGCTATTTCTCAAAGTAAATGGTCATCTGCAGAAGGCATTGTCCTGAAAAATCACATGAACACAGCTAATATTGTTTTCAGGTTTTATAACTAATCAAAGTATGTATGTATAAACTTCAGCGGACTTGAGCATTTGCTAATCGTAAAAAATCTAGACAAAAGACTGAGACACAAAGATGAATAATAAAGTAGAAAAATGCATTGAAGCAATACCACTAATGTAAAGGAGAATAGTGTAGCACTATTAAGAAGCTGTTCCCTTAACTGTGAAGTAAATTTAAGTCCAAAATAATAAAGATAAGAAGGGGAAGGGATTAAAAGAAACACCAAGCACTAAGCACGGACTCTTTTTTGGAAATAAAGATATTTTGGAGAAGATAGGAAGCTATTTCCCGAACTGCGCTATGTTCAGCGTTATGCTTAATAATATTACAAAATTATAGTTGCAATTCTTTGACAGCCTTTTTCCAGCAGAACCTTCTTCTAACCTTTGGAATATTTAGCCAAGTAAACAAAAGTTAGTCACACAAAGCTCTAATATGATGCCCATTGGGTAACACCCAACATTTGCTGCAATTTGTATCTTTCCCAGAAACCACAAGCACAGTATTCACAGCCAGATTGCTCTTCCATTGCATTTCCACCAGACATTTCATTTTTAAGGCCAATTGCCTCCAAAGCTCCATATCTGAGTAACAGGAGTTTAAAGGCCAAAGACAGGAATAAAAACCTCTGAGTCATATCCATTATATCTATACATTCAATCAAATTTCATTTTTTATGTGGTCAAATGTAAAATGACAATACAATCTATGAACAAAACCTCTTTTGTGCAACCTTATCAGCTCATGGAGGTAACACAATCAGGCCATAAAGAGGGGAAAAAAGAGATAGAAATATGGTGGAAAAAATTTGAATTCTGTCCAAGAAGAGGATGACAGATGCTTTTACAGAGTACCAGTTCATTCCTTCAGGGCTTCCTCCACTGACACAATAGCCCAAGGGACCATTGAAGCAAAAGGGGACTCAGTCAGTCCTTGACCCACCAAAGCTGCACATTTCCTCTCCAGAAACTTAAGCAGAAGGTGTAGCAGTCTATCTGTCCCGACCTGTCTCTTTCTTTTAACCTTAGATATTCATCACACTGAGTCAATGCCTACTTACATTTCCAGTACTTTGGTTTTACAGATGCATGAACATAGGTAACGAGTTCTTTTTCAGGTTTATGTTGGTGAACTTCATGGGAGGAACACTAATGGGTTATTCACTCCAAGTATTTATGGAAGTTCATTGCTACCCGTTCACATTTATATGGGTTTGATTTCCATGTTTAACAAGCTGCAAAGTTTTGGGGTTTTTTTTGTTTGTCTTTTTTACATATAGAACTCTGAAGATTTCCCTTTGTCAAACACCTTTTAACTCTACAATAAACTACATCAGAAACACCTGAACTGGAACATCTTCATATGTAATGGAGACTACGTCTTAAAGGATGTGCATATAAGTGAACTGAACACATAATTTCCTAGGTCTTAGCTGTCCTGAAGAGAAGTTATTCCCAAGCTAAAGGGTCAGAACTTTGACTCTACACTTTCTACCCCGGCTAAAACAACCAGAACAATAAAATACAAAGAACAGAAATGGTATCAAAGACTTCCATATTCAGAATGTAAACAGACATACAAACCTTCTCTAATGGCTTAATTATATAACCAATTTATGTTTTTTTTAAATCCTGTCAGAAGTTTGGTCAACATGGGTCATGACAAGGCAAAGACTATTTTAATGACAGGAGAATCTTCAGTGGCAAATAAAAAAAACAGAAATAATGCCTGTGACTTATTTCTTGTCAGTTGCAGCAGAGCAAAGTGAGGGAAAGGAAAAACAAATTTACTCTTGAATGGAAGTATATACCCGCAGCCAAGTTTTTGAGATTTTCATTGCACTTCCGAAAGAAAAAAACAGGTTTAGCTCAACTTGCATATTCAGACTTAACAAGTAACACTGAAGGATAACAGGGGCCTTTGACAGCTCCTCTCTCACCCTGTAACTAAGTCTTGAGAGTACTCTTCTACATACAAACACCCATATGCTTCATTAGCATAATTTTGCTTTTGAGTCAACATTCTAAATTACTCTCTTGTTTTTTTCCCTTTCACCCGATGGATGAAAGGCAAATATCCACATTGTAAAAGTCAGGCATAATGTTGGGTTCACAATCTCCAGGTAGGCTTAAGAGACAAAACACATACAATTTACACAAATATAGAGAAACTGCACTAGTGTGTTTATCTTGAGTAATTAAATCATCAGTGGGTAATTACCCACTTTGTTTCAGAAATATAACAAGAGAAGGCAAGAGTCTTTAAGACATAAAAGCCTTTGCAGTTTACCCTGTTTGTTAAAAACAAGCCAGATACTTTAAATATTTTTTTTAATCTAGATCCTGATAGATAATTACAGTTTCTTTTTCTTGAGATCCCAGAGTGACAATTAATGAATCTCTTGTGCAAAAGTGAACATGCAGCTCTCAATTCAAATTATCTGTCTTTCAGGAGTATTTATTATGTCTAGAGTCAGCTGCTGGCACAGGAATGCGGATGACACTGCAAATCTCAGTCAAACAGGCATTAATGGGCTTTTAATAAAGCCTAGGATTTTGAGTAGCCTATTTATTCCAAATAATTTCTATGACAACATACAATCCTGAAAAATGATGGTTTTGATTCATAACCGTACTTCTATTTATATGTTTCACTCTCCTCTAGCATCACAAAAAAAGCTTCCAGCAGCAATCAATATGACTGTCAGTCAATAATAACTGCAACTGTATCCAAAAAAACAAACCAACACAAGTGTTAAGAAATTATAAAACCCTAAGAAAAATCAGTAATTCATCAGTACAGAAGTTCACACAGCCAGAATCCTAGCCCTAAACAGGTTGATCAAAATCACTCATCTTGTAAAGAAAGTGGGCTGCGGATCCTACTGCACAGTACAGTTTAACACTGACACTCTGACCATGGGGTGCCACTGGCTTTGGATGCCACACATATCTTTAGTTCACCTACACCAAACTGTGCAACTTTCTTTCATTGAACCTTCTCCACCATATAATCATATCCAGACATTCCTTTTTTAAGTAAAACTATATTTATACTAGACACATAAAATTATTTCTGCTACAACTCAAGGCTGAGACCTGCCCTGCAGGAAAAGTTTAAATTTGTGCAAACGGTCTTATCACATATTGTTTTAAGGGATCGCAAATCACCACTCTGACAAATCTCCCTACAATTTCATGAAATGGGAGGTTGTCATCATTTTATTTTAGGAAACAGAATTGAGTAAAATACTTTGCAGTGTAAGTTACAGTAACTGGACTGCAAGTTGCTCAACTGAGAAAAAGAAACATCAAAGACCTACCTGGTGAATGTTAAAGTCACCTTTATCACGGCACAGGTAGCTATGTCAGGGGTGTTTACCTATGTCAGCTTCGTTTACATTAAGACTAGAAACACTGATCCAAGTCTTTTCCTGCAAGCTGTAAAAACAACATCAGCTGTCTCCAAAGACACAAATAGTTCTACGAACTGAAGTTTTCTTGCTCAGCAACTGCTCAGATCTGTGCCATTACCAGGAGGCCATGTGGTCTCAGAGTTCCCACAGAACTCTGGGAAAGACTGAATCCTTCTTTTTCCATTTACTGCCAGTTCCACTAATCTGTCTTCAAATAAGTTTACAATGAGATTAAAGTAATGACTCATCCTAGCCTCCCTCTTCACACACAAATTACTCTTCTCTGTTTTCTTATTTTCTCACCCCATTGTCAGCTGCCCATATCAGCTGACAAAGATTTCCTGAAGGGCTGTTTGCTTCTTTTGACTTCAGATGCAATGGGACTAGAGATTGCATCATAGCAACAATACCACCTTCCAATGGCAAAGACTAAAACAATGACAAATACAAAGTTAAAAACACAGATGTTTCCCTATCTGCTTAACAAAGGGATATAAAATACCAGCTAACTAAGCCCCAGCAGTACATATATATTGGTGCTGGAGAAAGCAGCAATGCTCACTTCACCCCTCTTGACAAATCCATTTCCTGATAAACCACCCCTCACACACATCAGCAATCCAAGGGTTTTCAAACAGCACCATGAATCATCTGGAGCAGATGAGCAGACACAAACTCTGGGGGACTGCACCTTCCAGCACAAAAGCAGCTTATGCACTGCAAACCTAATTTAATTTTGACTTGCTTATCCTGTCTGTGGCTAAATTCCTTCTTGCTCACATAGCCTGTACTGCCACCAGAGCTCTGCAAGTATTCCCAAAGGAGCCTACAACAGACACATTAAACCCTTTCCCTTACATACACAAAAGGCTCTCAGTTCTACCAGGAAAACAACTTCTCTTGACTTGCAAACAAACTTATATTATAATTCACATTAATTCCCACCTAACTATGCTTCTTTTATGTCCTCCTGCTGCTTTCTTTCTCAGGAGGATTCGATCAAAGAAATAAAATAGTTTAGCTAAATGCTTTCAGTCTGATAAACAGATTCAGAATAACTGTATGTACAAGTGCCTAATACAAACTAATAATGCATCCTCTACATGAAAACTAAAGCAAAGGGCACACTCAAAGTGCATATTTTGGCAATCAACAGATCAGGTGGACGAAGAAATGGATTTTGAGGTGCCACAGCTAGTTAATAAGATAGCTCTAGAAGTCTTTAAACTTTCTCTTCTGTCTTAAAAGCATAATCTCTGCTCACAGTATTAAAATACAGTTTGTTTTTGTCAGCATCTACAGATCAAGAGTGCACCTCTCTCCCAGTCATTCTGGCCTAGCTGCCTAGGCTTTGTTTCTCAATGGGGATTGGTCTCAGGGCATCCCTGAGGTGATGCTAAACTGACACACACATCTCAAGGAGACATCCAACACATGTCAGCTAGGATTGGTCTTTCAGTCCAGATGACCAAACTAATTAATCTCTAAAACACACACAGTGTGAACATGAAGTCCTGAGCACACACTGCTTACCTTAGATGTGCTTCTACTGTGTCACAGCACCTGCTACAGCAGACATACAGCCACAAAAATCAAGCTTAAATTTTAACTTTTCCCTGCACTATTTGAGTGAAACAGGGAAAACATAATCTTGTTTGAAGAAGGGAGTAAAACAGGTGCTGTGCTGTAAGAGAGGCTTAGATGTGTGAACAGGCACAAGAAGTCTTGTCATTTGGATCCTAACGAGGCTCCTTGCCATGAGGCTGGTGCGCCAGGGAAAGACAAGCAGGTATACAACACTGTTCTGGGTCTGGCTGAGATGGTAAATTCTCCTCACAGCAGCCCTCACAGTGCTCTGCTTTGCACTGGCAGCTAGAAACACCATGTAACATAAAACACACCAGTTTTGGCTACTGCTGAGCAGCACTTACACAGAACCTAAGCTGCTTCTCCAACATTATCCTCTCACCTGCAGACAGTGAGTAGACAAGATCTTGGGTGGGGACACAGCCAGCACAGCTGACCCCAACTGACCAAGGGAATATTCCATACCGTCTGCTTAGCAATAAAAACTAGGAGAAAGGAGAAGGAGGCAGGGAGAATTCATTACTATGATGTTTGTCTTTCAGAGCAATCACTAACACATACTGAAGTCCGGCTTCCCAGGAAGTGATGGACATCATCTGCTGATGGGACATAGTGGATACATATTTTATTTTCCTTTGCTCCCATGCATGGCATTTGCTTTTGCTTTATTAAACTGTCCTTATCTTGACACTTTTTTTTTTTTTTCATCTTATTTTCTCCCTCCTCATCCTGCTGAGTAGGGGAGTCATAGAGCAGCTTGGTGGACACTGGCTGTCCAGTCAAGGTCAACACACCTCAAATAAAAGGATGTTTCTCTAAACAAAGTTTAAATTGACCCTAAGATAAAATTTGTTACTTTAGACAAAACTTGGCTGCAATACAGACTCTTTCAACTTATGTGTCACAGTGCAGAATTACAAGATGATCAACTTGGTTGATGAAGAAAATTTTAATTCTCCTGCGTGGTATTTGAATTTATTAATTAAAATTACTTCTCCCTTCTCGGAAAGGTGTTTCCTATTCAAGTAAATAAAGACATTTGGGTTTATTTCTAGACATTTTCTCAATGCTTATTTATTACCATTATTTTATGTGTAAAAGAAATATAATCTACGTCAGTCTACTTACCAGAACACCAGGAATGGTTCTCTGGTTTGTTTTTTTAACTTGAGCAAATAGCAAGGACAAACCCATGCCCTAAGTTAGTAGATAAACATTTCAGGTAAATACAGTCTTGGCTGGAAAAAAGACAGCTAGCTGAGGAAAGCAGCACAAAACCAGGTGGCTTTTGTAAGAACAGAAAAACAGCAACAGTCCATCGAACCTGCTTTCATTTCTAAATGGCAGTAATCTGATAAATCTAGTTAAAACTGCTAAGTAACTGCAGTCTTAGTATCCTCCACCACCGAAAATGATAGATTCCCATCTAAAAAGAAAAGCAGATAATATTAGTACCATATATTTTTACTTGTCTTTTCAAAAGCACGATATTGTCAAATACCGAACAGACACAGGATTAGGGGCCAAAGGGTAAAAGGAAACACCCAGCACACAGAAAGACCACTTCATATATGGACTGCCTGCTTAATACCTGTGTCGAAATATGCCTAGCCTCTATGCTTCTGAACAGTCTGAATTCAAATATTTTAGGAAAGCTGAGGTTTTACCTCTATTGTACTTTTTTTCTCCAGCCTTCTCTTACACAGCAGGATCCTTTAAAGGCTCAGCAATATGAAAGTTCCCAAATTCCCCAATTCTCTTGAAGGAGCATCCAACTTGCTACTGCTTTATGATACAAAAACAACAGCACCTTTGGTCTGCTAGTCACAAAGAAAACAAACTGGTGACAAGGTCCAAGGTCATGGAAATTCACTGTAGCACATGCACCAAATCAAAGTGCTCACCTGCTGGTTTCCCAGTCTTGGTCATCCTTATCTTTTTCTTCTTTGGCATCTGAATTGTGTGGGTGTTTCTGCACAATCCGCATCCCACCAGCTTTCACTGGAATGAAAATTAAATAGAAAACAACAAACCTCAGTCAAATTGGCGTTAAGTGAAGAATGTAAGGATGACCCACCCTGCTTCCCTCCTGATACTTTGCATAGTAATTTAATAGTAAACACAGTTTGAAAAAGAGGCACAAAGTGTTAGAAAGTGGCAAGCCTAAAGAACAGCTACTTCCGGACCACATCTGCCATTCTCTTTCACATGATGTTGTATTTGCTTATCCTGAGAAGCTGCAGCTCATTTTACCACCTGCTTCCAATGACATTTTAGAAAACTCAAATTCTGTTTTAATTCCCCCTCCACCCCATACTAACTCGCAGTAGTCAGAAGAAACTGAGGCAATGACTTGCTTAACACTACACGAAAGGCCACAAACCAAAGAAACTGACTTGTCATTTCATGTTAAAAATGACATCTATAATAATGGTATTTATACAAAGAAGTACTTCACAAACAGTGTCATAAAAAGCAAAATTTAGGAGAACTGCTAACTTGAATTAAGAACAGAGCTTTTTGGTTTGCAAAACATATGAGCATTTACAACATTTTAAATCCTTACATCATTTAAATTTTAGAAATGATGCAAACATGAAAGCAGCCCTTTGAAACACAAAACAAGAAGTGAAAGCAGATCTGCTTATGTGCATGACTTATCCACTCCAAAGTGCAATCTAAAACACGAACCAAGCCAGGCTTAGCACTGCAGCTACTAAGGAGAGCAATAGACAGGTTGCTCTTGATCTGCTTTCTGGTTCAATAGTGTACTTTTCTTTTTCTTCAACAATTGCTACACGTGCTTATAGGACAGCACAGGATAAGATGACGCATCTCGTTAGCTTAATTGGATGGGTTACACTGCCATCAGCAACCACATCAGAAAACCACTATAGTGGTCAGAAGTCAATAAAACCACTTAGAGACAGGCTGGTTTGTGTTTCACAGTACCTCGACACAGCATCTGCGGTGAGCCCTGGCAGAGGTGTCACAGCTGGAGCAAGCAGGGTGCCAGAGCAGCAGTCAGAGAAGCTGAAGCTGGCAGGGACAGGGAGGCTGTGCTTCTGACAGCCCTCTTGTGTCCTGCCAGAGAGGGAGCAGGGCACCTCACAGCTGTTCAGTGCTATCCCAGAAACCTAGACATAGGTCTAATGACCAATTCTTAACCAGGACAGCAATGGAAAGGCTACTGTTGTGCATAGATTTTACAGCCTAGGTGAAGGAAAGCAGGAAAGAGAAAGTGACCTGCTCCAGGAGAAAGCTCTTTGGCCCTGTCTTTTAAAAACAGATTTTAAGTTCTGAGTGATATTTGAATCATAAACTTCTAATTCAATAAAGGTCATTAACTAAAGACAGGCAATCAACAGACAAACTCAAAGAAATATCTTTTAAAACCTATCAAAACTGTGTCCTCTTATCATGCACTAAAAAAACCCCCAAACCAAATCAACTAACCATTTTGTGTTCCCTCTCCAGCGTAAAATTTTGATTGGTGAAAAATGTTTCGCATGGGACAAGGAAAGAAAGACTACATTTCTTTGTAGAAAACTACATTTCTGTGTTGCCTGAAGTGAAGCAAAAATTAAAATTCCAATTAATTTTTCCTCATTCAAGCTCCTTAGAAATTTAAGTTTTTTACAAAAGCAAACACTGAGTTTTGTCAAATGCAGTCTTCTTTTAACATCTCAGTTAATCAAAGTACTGCTATGCTTTACTTACAATTATTTATAAATAATTAATTTATTTTAATTAATTTCTAAATTTAACATCATTGCACAGTCAGGACCTTTTACTTATTTGTTTTAAATGATTTTTCATGGAAGATGCTGTCTCCACAGCAACATCTGCCAGGGTTACAAAAAACAGTTCTGAACAATACACACACTTCCATGTCCTTCAACATCTAACAGAAAACTGGAGACAATGACACCTGAAGATTTAGTGCTAATTTAAATCTAAAATGCCTCTCCTCTCACATTGTTTATCATTAGGTCATCAGCCACTCCTTTTCTTTTTATCTGTCCCTGGAAAAAATACACAGCTAACACATTCAGATTTGCCTGTATGCAGAATTAAAAAGCAGGGATTAAAAAGCAAATAACCAGACAACTAAAAAGGCATAATAGTGACTAATGCAACTACTCAGAATTTTAAATGTGATTTTTTGAACTAATATCATCAGGCATAGTATATACAGCTTAAAGTACTTTGGTGCACAAATGAATTACATTTAGCAATCCAAGGTTACTCTGCAGAAGGAACCAGTAAATAGCTGCAATAATCATACGTATTTGTGAGACCAGAAGTGAAATAATTAGATAGTTTTCTGTACATATCTGCCACCCATCACACAGCATGCTCATACCCAATCCAGTCAGGAGATTTAGCTTAAGATGTTAAATACTCTTGCAGCATTATTCACCTTCCTTTTCAAAAGGCATCAGCTAAGCTACATTACCTCAGGGTGTGACAAGAGAAGAACTGATTACATCCACGAAGTTAATGAAAAACCCACACTTGTGAGATTTTTCTCAGGAAAAATCATCTATTTTCCACTTGCCCAGCATTTAGTACATAATTCGACAGATGCTTACCATGGTGCTTCTGTCACTTAAAAATCATCCTTAAAAGAGCTCAGATTTCCTTATCCGGTAAATAAAGGATTTAAATAACTGATAAAGCACCTTCCAGAACACTGTCAAGACAGCAGTGTCCCGAAGTGGATGGTGTCAACGACCCTGTGTTGGGATTAGGAAGAAGGCAGCTCCTGTGCTGAAGAACAGGTGCACAACTCAGGTGCTAAGGCAGGAGAGGATAGGAAATGGCTCCCTGGAGTGGTGACAGCCAAGTGGCCCTAAGCCTTTACTAAAGGGTGAAATAAAGAAGGGATCATTTGCCAGCACACTCAGAAGACCAACAAGTATCTGCTTCACTACTGAAAACAAGTTTTGAAGTTTAATTCTCATATGTCTCGTTTTCCCCCCTCAAAAGGCAAACAGGACTACCTTGTCAGTCCTGTGAATGCCAGCCTGTGTTCCTCATAAGGGTATGACTACTACTTCTGGAAATATATTAAATAACTGTGTTAATCAATTACCACTCAAGCTGATCTGGAGTCAGGAAGCATTCTACTTTTTCCTCCCTGCCCCCACTGCTGGACTCCTCTCTGTTTCTGAGACTGAATTCTGAAATAAACCCCACTGAGTTGGAGTGAGTACTGAGTGCCTAGAGAAGCACAACAGGTCAGGGATGCCCTGGCCCCAGCTTGCCCAGGATGCAGACCTGAGGCAGTCCTTCCCAGGGAAACCTTGCAGCTCAGTCCAAATCACCTGCTGGTCACCACAACTGGACAGGAACTTTTACAAATCCAGAGTACAATCAAGAGTCTTAGCAGCTTTCCTTTTCCTTGAGAATGCATTCAATATTAAAACAAAAATTTATTTCTTATGCAGTGTGTAATAACAGATTCCATTACAATGATAAGACGTATGAAAAGGGAAACACAAAATATGCCATTGTACAAGATTAAGGGAGCATACATTAGTGTTCAACAAAGAAGAGGAGTTATTATATGCCTTTATTTCACAGAAATCTCAGCTCAGAGCTATTTTTTAATGTACAAAAAAGCACTATTTTCACAAATCTATCATAAAACATAAATACACTATTAACACCTTCCACAATAGGTACTAGATGAACAGTTAAAGCATAATTACACAGCTCTCTTCAGAGGAACTGTACAAACCTACTCAGCAATGTATTATGGGCACACTTGATCTCACTGACAGGCAGATATTTAATAAAGATTAAGTTAGGGCCCTCTTAAATTTCAGAGGGGAGGTCAAAGTCGCTTCCTGCACTGAGGTCTTGAGGTTTCTTTCCATTTCATTACCCTTTGTCTTTTCAAGTGCCTTTTCTTTTCCCTCTACGTGAAAGATCAATGCAGAGAGGAATGCAGTGCTGTCAGTAAGCAAGGGCCAACGGTGCACTCGAAAAACAACAGATTTGTCAATTTTGCTTTTAATTTGATGACCCAAATCTTTCCAAACTTACATGTCCAACATACTCAGTAGGGTAAGTCACATCTGTAATTACAGGTCTCTTTATAGAACTGTATGCAGCAAAACCTGGGCTTTTAAGCCATTTATCACAAGAGATTGCCTATTCACACCTTTTCTTTGATAGAAATTTGCCTTGTTATTTATGAATAAAATTCCACCTGTATTAATTTTTTTGAAGAATTTCTTACTTTCATTTTATTAAAACTTGTTTGCAGACTGATCTGCTGCATTATTCCAATATTCAAGGATCTACACAAGCCTGAGATAGAGGATTAAAACCTATCTTCAGCCACTAGAGTAAATATATACTCTTGCTAGTCATAACACTTCTTGTGGATTTTCCCGGTGTTAAAAGACCAAAGTGCCAAACAGTTTAGAAAAATCTTCTTCCCAAAGCGACTTTAAGATATGGTAAAGCATTGGTTTTTTTTCTGGCCTCAATAACAGATTCAGTGATCATCCTCCTTCCAAAGACAAATTTGTGTGCATGATAACAAAAAATAGAAAAAAAGAAAACAAAACAGGGACGTCTTAAACGGCACATAGTTGAAGATGTTCTTCAGTTCATATGTGGGCCCATGTTTTACAAAGAAGAAAACTCAAACTGAAACATTCTGACAGCAAAGGGAACCTGTACTCTACTCCAGTTGAGCTTGTACACTGTACATTGCTGGTTTCTCATGTGGCCTAGAGAGGCTCCCTTCAGGTCTTTCAAAAATTTTTACCAGTTTCAAAAGACAGGTTTTGAAGCAAAACTCTCAAACATGGAACAACATCAGAAAATACAGTTGCAAAGCACATTCATTTCATCAATGGTGTAGCTGGAAGACAGAGCTAAACCAGTGTAAGATCCCTCCACTCTGAAGCTGACATGTACCTCAAGAGAAGCCAGCTCGAGGAGCTAGAGCAACAAAAGCTGTCAGCACTGAAAAATGATGCTTTGGTTTGTTGCCTGAAGCAGCTCAGCCAGAGGCCAGGTAAGAGCTAATGCCATGACAAGGGAGGCTGCAGGACTGGAATGACTGCTCAGCCAAGAGACTGACTTACCTGCACTGCTGAACTGTATCTGCCATGCAAAGCAAAGCCATTATTTCTCACTTCTATTTAGAGGAATTTCAGGTCCTTATTATAAAGAGCACAGAACTCAATTATGGTTCAACAGCTGTTTACAAATTTAGCTTTAAATCTCATCAATTGCTCTGAATATAAACTAGCGATCTTGGGATTTTTTACTGAAACACTTAAAAAAAAGCTCACCAACTACTCCACAGGGGAACATTAGACGACATATATAAAGCTGCTGATGCAGGGACCAAAGTTCCCCTTTCTAAGAAAACTGTAAAAAACCAAAACTAACAGTACGTGAAGGAACACAACTTCGATTCTGCGAGGAACTGACCCCAGTTGTGTACAGAGAGGAGCTACCATCGGTGGACCCTGGCAATGAGCAGATGGCACCTCACTGGAGGTGACACACTGGAGCTCCCACCCTGACCGTCCACTCGCACACAGCAGCAGGACGGAAGGCGATGGAGCTCCTTTGCTGGGCACTTCTCAAGCACCTTTACCCGTTTCCGTACCCTGCCACGCAGCAGAACCGCAGCCAGGAGCGCGCAGGATGATCTGGCACTCACACCGCGATGCCCACAGGCAAAATGGATGCACAGAGCACTCCTGGTTTGCAGTGTCTGTTCACACTCAGCGTACACTCTGCTGGACCAGCCGCGCAAGCTGCGTGGGGCCGAGACCGCTCCCCTTCCCACCACCACCAGTCCCAGGCGGGGTTCCGGCGGCCTCCGCCGCCTTTCGAGGGCGGGATGTCGGAGAAGACAACGCTGTCTGCCTGCCGGGTGGGAGCCGGGAGATGCCAAGCCGCACACACCCGATGAGGGTTTGGCCACAACCAGAGCTCTCCCCGGGGAGAGGCAGGGCAGGGAGCGTCGCCCCGTCACCGGGAGAGGCTGCCGGAGGGCAGAGAGCGCCGCGGGAGTTGCTCCCAGGGTTCGGGCGGGGATCCCAGCGCACCTCCCGCGGCCAGAGCGCCGCATCGTGCCCGAGAAGTGAAGAGTGAGGAGACCCACCGGGGCTCGCATCCGCGGGGGCTCGAACCCACCGGGGCTCACACCCCCGGGCTCGCATCCCCGGCAGCGGCGGGACCCGCCCGAGGCCGCCCTCTCCCTCCTCAGCCCCGGCGCACACAGGAGGGGACTTGGCGGGGAACCGCGGCCGCCCCGGCCCCTCCCGTCCCGTCCCGTCCCCCGGGGTGGCAAGAGAAAGAGCGGAGAGACGGGAACCGGCGGCCGTACCAGCAGGAGGGTGTCCGGCCCGCGTCTCTGCTTTCTCTTTGGGAGGCGAAGACATTTTTACTGTGGCAGCGGCCCCGCTCCCGCACCGGGTACCCGCAGCCCGACACGGCCCGGCGAACACGGCCCACGCCCGCCCTGTCAACGTGGCCGCCGGGGGGGTGGTGCCGCGCCGGGCCTGCCCCGGCCGGGCGGGCGGGGACGTGGCGCCCGCAACAGGCGGCGTCTCCCGTGCTGTGAGGGCGGCGTAGGCAGCTGCTGCGGCCTGATCCGCCCTGCTGGTGAGGGAAAACGGCACGGGCAGTTAATAATGTGGTTTTGAATCGTCTGCGCTTCAAATAATACTTGTAATTAGTGACTAATTTTGGCAGTCTGCGCCTTGCGCTTTGTTGTGTTCTGCCAAACCGCGTATGTGTGAAGCTGCATAAAGAGCAGTGCAGTTTTTGGCTGCGGTAGAGTTAATTTTCTTCGCAATAGCTGGTATGGGCCGCCGTGTTTTGGAATTGTGCTGGAGACCCTGTTGATAACTGGGGGCAGTAAGTGCCCACCTTGCTTTTGCCTCAGACCTCATTTCCTTGCTGTTTGAAATTACAGAGCTGATTCACATAGTTTTAAGAAAATTTTCAAACACTTGAGTTAGCTTTTCCAAGTCATGTGGAAAGGCACAGAGCATAATATCTGAATTAATTATATTAGCAGCAAGGCGTAAACCATGCCAGCCATTCTGGTTTTCTTTTATAGTTTGAAATAAGAAAGCAAGTACCCCAAAAGATGAGTGTATGATGTTTGAAAGTTGACCCTCCCTGCCTCCAAAGTGGTATAGAAATATTTCATCACACATTTGTTATAGGGAAATTAATGTCATAATACTTTATTTATTTGCTATCACTCTATGTAACATCTATATTATCATTGCAAAAGTATATGGGATGTGTAAATACGCATTTTGGGGTTTTTTTTTGCAACAGTCCAAAATATATTCATGTTATGGCATCCTTAATAGCTTGAATGAACAAATGTTGTAAAAATACTGTAACTAAGTTCTTACATTTTACTGCTGGGTTGTTTCAATTTCTTACACATGCAGCACATTAAAGTCTCAGATTGTATTTTCAGCTCTGTCACCTTCCGTGTAGCCTAACACAAATTACTCCAGTTCCCGTTCTAGTCTCTGTCAAAGTCTATCCAGATTATAATTTTTTTCTAGAGTAGTATTAGGAGATTTTAATGCTTTTTTGTCTACTTTCCTCTGAATTTGAATTAATTTTCACTTTTTCTTGGTTTTCCCAGGTTTGTTTGGTTTGGATTTCCCTGTGCTGATTACCGAAGTTGATAGAAATTTTTGCTGTTGCAGGTTTAATCAAAACCATCTGTTATAGAAATGAAATGAAAGAAAAATGTGCTATATTACATTAAAACACCTGCAAGTTAATGATTTTTCTCTAAGAAACAGTTTAATAATTTCCTATTTAAGCACAAAGTTTTAGTACATAAAGGTGCACTGGGAGGAAGTATTACATCAAAGATGTGCTTTGGCTGTTCTTGCTACAGCCAGCAACATTTCCTTATGTCATGAGAATTCACGTCACCATTAACACAAGTATTTGTATGAAGGCTTGCTGTGGCTTCGCAGCTAAAATACAACATCCACCCTGAGTATTTCTCAGAGACACGGGGCTGAAATTTCCTGAAAGTGTAGCTGTGTATAAGGTTTGGAAGCTGGGATCTCAAGGCAAACCATACTAGTGCAGAAGGAGCAAGAACTGGAATAGGGGGAAACACATTGGAACAGAATAAAATGAGGAACAGGAGGACTTGGCCTTAGTGGACCAGAAGACAAGGTCAGAAAGTTGAATAGGGGGTGGTGGAGGGGTAACATGGGAATTGTGAAGCAGGGCAGATACCATGGCAGAAGGAAAGAAATGTTTTCCCTCAAACAATGAAGTAGGAACCAGAACTGGTTGAGTGAGATGAGGATGAGGACCCCAGGGAGAAGGGAGAGAGGACTGAAGGTAGGTCAGGCAGGAGCAAGCATGCAGAGCATCAGGCTTGTGGGAGGGAGAGGGGAGGATCTTTGCTGCTTTCCATGGTCTGGAGGTTCTCAGACTGACCTCTCTATAGATGTCAGTGCACATAATTACTGCTTTCCTCAAGAGACAGAGGCCTGTGCCAATGCTGAGTTTCTATGCTTGCAGAATTATAGAGGTGTCAGTATGATACCGTAGGATAGAATTTATTTTTCAGATATTGTTCTTAAGTTGTTGCAAGAAAAGCAAAAGGAAGACAAAAATCCAAAATTAAAATAAATACATAAGTAAATAAATTGAGATTTGTAGAATCAAACACCTAAATGAGGAGATGCCATAAAGTTTGTAAGTGGTACTTCTGTTTTGTGAAACAGTGTGATGGTTTCTTTGGCAAATGTAAGGCAACATGCATTTTTCCAGCTAGTGGCCATAATGTTAGTAACAATCACAGCATCAGAGAGTTATTAAGGATGAAAAAGACCCTTAAGATCATCGAGTCCAACCATGAACTCAGCACTGCCCATGGAAGTGCTCAAATATGTGTAATTATAGCACTTGAGGACACGGTTTAATAGTTCGCCCTGGGCAATCTGTTCCTATACTTTACAACCTCTTCCATGAAGACATTTTTCCTAATATCCAACGTACCCCCCCTCCCCCCCTTTTCCTCTCATCCTGTTACTTGTTACCTGGGAAAAGAGACTGGCACCCACCAGGCTACAGCCTCCTTTCACAGGTACTTGTAGAGAGCAGTAAGATCCGCCTCCTTTTCCTCAGGCTAAACAATGTCCTGCTCAATCATGCCAATGTACAAGAAACAGAGAGGCATTCTTAGTGGCTGGCAGTAAAATGCCAGGATTTTTCAGTCACTTAGTAATTTCCAGCAGGCCGGTTGTTTGTACCAGCATCTACAAATGGCAGCAAGAGTGGGAAACTTCATCGGAAAACAGGCAGAGTTTCTACAAAATGTTGGCTGTGGAGTCACTTCCTTTGCCAATTCAGCCACTCCTGGTGCTGACACACTTTCCCCAGAGACTGTAGCAAAGGCAAGCCCCTACTGGAAAACGAGTGAATGACATCATCACAGGGCATTGAAATGTAGCAGCACACTGAGGGAAGAGTAAATAAAAACATACTGTTTAGGATATTTCATGTTTTAACATGTTTTGAAGATTTCATGGGTAAGAGCTGGTAATAGACATCTTAACTCTCTGTGACATTATCCAGCACAACCAAGAAAGAGAAACTCTCCAGCTACTACTAATTTTAACTAAAATAGCAAGCAGAAAGAAGCTATGTCTTTTGTGGTGATGGTGCAGGCAAAAAAAAAAAAAAAAAAAGTCAGCCAAAAATAGGAAAAAGCACTGTGCAAATCCCAAAGACTAAGTTAAAAAACAACCTGAAGAGAATTGTTAGGAAAGTATGTAAAAGCATGCATATAACAGCTATTTTCAGTGGGAGTTGGGCATTCACAGCACTTTTGACAGTAATACCAGGTTCTTATTTTTTGTCCTTTATAGCCCAAAGTATGTTCAGTAAGTAAGTCTTTTTTAAAAATAAACAGTCTGTTGAACTATGATTAGGACACCATTTTTGTCAGTTTTAAAAATGCTTACCAGTACTAAACAGATGGCTGTAGTTTTTGGTGCTTTCACTTGGGGCCTGCAGCAAAATTTTGTGTTCTTTCTGAAAATACTGCCACACATAAAAAAGCATTTTTTGGGTTCAAGTCAACAGGAAATTATAATAATGCAACCTAGGGTCACTCAGCATTTAAAAGACAGCTAGCTGCTTTGCCACACAACTTCTGCTGTAATTTCCAGCACACATATGCACATGCACACTGTAAATCCTGGGAAGTACAATAATCTGCTCTGTTTAGCTACAGGGTAGACAAAACTCTTTCAGTGAATAGTGTTTTGACCAATTTATAGACAGGCATCAAGTCAATGAAAACTACCAGCTGATTTTGATAATGCATCCAAGACAGTTTTGCCTGAAAACAAGTAGTTGTTTTTGAAATTTTGATTGTTTTATTTCAACAATATGTTTTAAAATTTTGCTATTTTTAAACATTAAAAACCATGGGGAAATGAAATTATTTTCTCTTTTTATCTTCTTATTTTTCTTTTTTCCCCTGCCAGTTAATAAAAATATCAGGTATCCACATAGTCCTAATCCTTTGTGACATTTTTAGGGTGCCTTAATTTCTGAGAAATGATAAAACAAACCAAAGGGTTTACTTAGGAATTTGATCCTTCATTTTGACTTTTTGAGTTTGCAGATCTTTATTTGTATATGTTGCCACCCACTACTTAAAAGAATGGGCTTAGTCTGATGCAGTTGGGAAAATTCCTTGCTTTTTTTACTCATGTTGAAATATGTAAAGCTTTTAGCAAAAGTTAAATAATGTCATTTTAGTTCCGTCTCACTTCTATGCTAGACTGAGAAAAGGGTGATGGGTTTAGGACTGTGGTTTGTTAGGAAATTTTCAGAGATGGTGTGGGATGCTACCTAAAAAGGTGATCTTATTTTAATGTGTAAACTTGGGAAAATAGTTTGTGTAAGAGAACAAGCGAATAAATTTGGTGCAAGGAGTAAGTTGTTTTAGTAATGATTTTCTACCCTTCCCTTACCAGCTGTCATTGCGTAGACTCATGAAAGTCACTTAGGTTGCAGTGTTTGCTGGTTTCTCTGTATCTTGATGATGTGATTAATTCCATGTTGTTATTCTAATTGTACTCTTATTCTGACAAGGAACTCAAATTTATTTGCTTTCTTGATTTACTAATTCAGTTTTCCAGGAAAACCTATATAATTAATTTTTTTTTCTTTAGAATTAGAATAAGTTTCCGTTGGGTCAAACATAAATTTGTTGAGTATTAAAAGTTTCTGAATTGAATCACATGTAATTGTAAGGCTCAAGTGCTCTTTTTTCTTAATGTTTTATTAGATTTTCTTGGACATATTTCTGATAAAAAGTATGCTACAGGTCTTTCTCACGAGAAAGGTAGAATGATGATGCTTTCAGAAAGAAATGTTGCAATGTTACATTGCCATTCTTATATTATATTGTCATGAAGTTCAGACTTCTAAGCTGTTATCAAATATTAAATCAGCACGAAAAGCAATTTCTCAGTATGATGGATTACTACTGAGATATGAATCAAATTCAGGAGGCTTGTAGCAAATTAAGAAATTGTTCTGTATGCCCTTTTCAAAAAAGCAGTCTGTTACTCTCTGTTAATATCTATCTTAGTTATGACTACTTTTTACATTTGCTCCTCCCCACTCTACAATATTATTTTACCTGTTAAATTTTAGACATGGTGCATGCTTGAGTGATATAATTTGTTGTAGGTTTCTTTTCTTTCAAGAACAGGTTGCTGTTTTCCATACGGCTGAAGTAAAATTTATATTGAGTTCACATGAGAATTCTGCCTTTGAGAAAAACCCAAATGGAAACTGCTATCACAATACATCCTCATATTAAGCTAAAATTTATTGCTTTTCATTAAATGAAAATAAAATTTTGCACAAATGGCTTTACCACTATATACTAAAAGGAAAATAAAAAGAATAAATGTGTGTGAGTTTCCAGAGGCTTTGCCTTGCAAAATATTAATTCTTCCTCCAATGCAGTGCACTGCAGTTATGCTTTAAAACGCTACTCATGATAATCCTACCACAGAATCCTATCACATTCTGATATGGAAATACCAGAGCAATTTATAGATTCAATGGAAGAAAGGTAGAAAGGGTGGAGGAGGCAGAGGAAAGAAGAAAGAGAGAGGTGAAGAGAAAAAAAGAAGGAAAGTAGGGAGGGATATGTCTGCTTCAACAGAGAAAGTAAATTTCCTCCTTTTGAGGTTTTTTTTATCCAAAAAGACCAGTGTTCTGCATAAAGGCCATAATTTTCATTATCCACTGCCTTAGAATGGGTAAGCAGAAGAACAGAAAATTAAGTTGCCGAGACTGAACTAGTGGCAGAGATGAAAACAGAAGGTACTGCCAGTGCCCCTTGGGGCACAGTTCTCTCTCCATTGTCTCATTAATCTGGGACTTACTAAAGAAACAAGTGTATTTTATCATGATAGAAAATGGGCACATCAGGGCTGCACACTTAGAGAGGATCTTGTTCTTCTAGCTCTGCGGATGACAAGGCTTCCCTCCACCTGAGATAAATGTGCAGAGCCTCTTGCAGTTTTGGACTTTCATCACAGCCTCAGGATCAGTGTGAGTGGGGGCTGTGATTGCTCCTGGGAGTTACTGGTGTTCATACCAAATGAGGCTCAAGAGAATTAGATGTTGCACTTGGCAAGTGGGTCTTACCCACTCCTTTCTTCCTTTCTTTCCCATCCCATTCTGTCTTACTGATTTGGACCTGTGCAATCTGTGCTTTTTCAAAAAAGGACAGAATTAATGTTGATTCAGAAGTGAAAATGAAAAAAAAGTCAAGCTGTTTTAACTTCTTAGTGTTTACAAACACTTTGGATTTGGTGGGGGTTTTTCTACATTTTATTTCTGAAAACAGTTAACATCAGAGTGTGGGGGTTTTGTGGTTGTGATGGAAACTAAGAACCTGGCTAACAGCAAGCCTTGCAGTAAGCACTTAATACAGAACTGATGGTTGCTTACTGTCCATATTTCATATTTAAAGTTGGATACCATGGTAAATAACATCAAACTTCATTGATTTCAGTATCTTCAGGTTCTTTCTAATCTTTTCCAAAAACGTTGCTGGCTTTAGGGGGAGTTTTGTATGTACACAAGTAAATTGCTGCTAGCTTCTAGGAAATAACTTCTTAAGACTGTAGGTTTGACTGCTGCAGGTGCTAAAGAGCTGCCATTAGCACAGCCTCATCATAGGTCAGCACCTTTCAGTACCTGACAGTGTGGTGTCTTTTAGCTTAGATACAAACAGCCATTCCTAAGGCAGGAGTGAAGTTGGTACTCAGTTTCCCATGGCACCCATACCTGACACATGCTTTGCCTGGCTCTGCTTTATCCTTCTGATACATCCAGACCTATTCCAAAAGACACTTTTTCTTCTGAAAGAGCCTTAGTGCCTTGGTTTCAGACCTATGATTTCTGTTAACTTTGCAGCAAACATATAAATTGCAAAGTTTTGGTCTTTACACTCTGCGTTATTTATTTATGTTCCTTCCAGAGAATGTTAAGTAATATACAACAAGAAATTATATATTGTGGTGTATATTTAGTCCAAATGTATCTTTGTCTAGAGTAATGTAGTCATTTTTTAATCTTTGAACTGATCTGAACACATACCTCAATTGTAAATCTACCCAATAATTTTTCTTTAGAAACACTACTTTATGTTTCAGAGAGAACTAATTGCTAAACAGCAAAATCCCCTTTCAGTTGAATTCTAGATGCCAGATTTCCAACTATAATTCTTCACTGTTATTAGAAGGAGTCTCAGTGTGTCAACATTCTTATTGATGTTTTCTGCTGAATGCTTTGTTATATACTGAACATAATTAAATGTAAGTAGACTGGTATTTCATCACAGCTCAAGGGTATAAGGCTAGCACATTTTTTTTCCTGTTATCTCTCCAGTCCTCTTTCTTCTTACATGAAAAGAATGGAAAGTATCAACATTCTTTAAGCTTGGGAAGTTTTATGACCTCTCCTTAGGAAGCTGTAGCATTTGAACAATGGTGGAAGGGCTGTTTTGCTTTTCAGTTGTGTCCCAGAATTATGTCACTTTTAATGAGTATATGTTCAAAGTACTTGCTGGCTGAGAGATAAAGGTTATAAGATGTTTTTAATGTATATATCTATATTTTATTTTCTCTTTGCACAAAGATTCAGTTTGTTTAGCAGTTTTTTCCTGCTGTCCAGATTACATAATTTAAATTCTTCTTTATTTTTCTTTTTTTGTTGCTAGTATTACAAGTTTTTTATACTTTCCACAGAAATCTAGTTTTATGTTCACCAATTAACCTGTGTTAAGAATTTATCAAAATATCATCAGAATGTTTTTCATACTTGTGCTGTGTCAGTCTGGGATGGTGGTAATTTTTATCATAACTGCCCTTACAGTCCTGTGTTTTGGATTTATGAGCAAAGCAGTGTTAACAGTGTTTGTTTGGGCTGTTGCTGAGCAGTGCTTGCACCAGCATCAAGCTTTCTCTATTTCCCCCTCTGTGCCCCTCAGTAAGTGGGAGAAAGGGAAGTGAGTGGGTGTGTGGGTGCCTGGCTGTTGGCCCAGGTCATCCCACCAAAGTGCAGACTGTGGGAAGCTGAGTGCCAGCTTCACCATGTCTTAGGAGAGGCTGCTTGTGCCAAAGATGATCGCCCTGTCAGGTACTGAAAGGTACTGGCCTATGATGAGCCTGTGTTCATGGCAGCTCTTTAGCACCTGTAACAGTCAACCCTAGAGTCCTAAAAGGCTTCCAGGAAAATTTGTTCCCCAACTTCTCCATATGGGGCTGAGTGGCCTGTTTTCTTACAGATCTTCCTTCTTGCCCCTCTTGAAGAGGGATGTGAAATTTACTTTCTTCTGTCTTCAGAAACCTACTTGTGATTGCCACACCCTTTCAAATGTGGTAAAGAATTTGCAATGACAGCAGACAGCTGTCCCAGCACTATTGAATACGCCCCATCAATTCTCATATGCTGGCTTAAGTGATTCCTAGCTCTGCTAGTTACCCCCCTTTACCATCAGTAATGCTTCAGTTGTACTGACCATTATTAAGTTCCTGGCATACCTGAGAGAAGCACATGTCAGTAAAAACTGAGGGAAAAAAGAGCATTTAAGTGCCTCACCTTCTCTATATCCTTTGTCAGTGCCTGCCACCACATTTTTTGTGTAGTACTGTTCTTTCTTCCATCCCTTTCCAGCTAAAACCTGAGGACAATAAGATGCCAAAGGCTTTCCACTTCCCATTTCAGTGCCTGTGCTGCACTGTGATGAATTACCAGAGGCAGTACCAGCCACCAGGCAACACACTGACATTGCTTTCTTGAAGAAATACTGTTCCTGGGTCTTGAATCCCAGCAAAATTGCAATCATGATGTTGGTCTGGTAATAGCTGAACTACCAATTTGGTGTTACAATTTGCAAGCCATGTTACAAGGCCATGGGGAAAAATGTCTGATACTGCCAGGTCAAGGAAAATGTGTTTCAACAAGCACATTGAGGGTCACCACCATCATTTATGGACACTGTGCAAGGGTAAGAGGTGGGCTGAATGGATTATTCTGAATTCATCACATTCTTTTGTCAATATCTGTGCTAGAGAACTAAAGCGTCCCATAGTCCTCTTTTCAGAGACCTCATTTATTATTTTTATAGGCCATTTCTTTCCAATTCTACTGATTTTAAATTCTCAGCTGTTACAGTATTCCTGGTTCCCCCTGAAGGACAAGTCTGCTAGAAATATTGTCTCTTGGAGTCATCTTGAAACAGCCTCAAGTTTACACAGGTTACCTGGGAAAGTTCTGCCTCCCCAAACTACCTCATCCTTCTGTCCAAAGGTTAGTGCTTCTTCCTTGCCCTTATCATCTACTCCTTATCATCCTGCTCGCCCTCTTTCATGGCACAAACTTAGTTTCCAAACCTGTGTCTAACACAAGTTTGAGAGTTTATAACCCTAAAGACAGTGCTCTGCACTGAAGCTGAACTGCACTTCTGCTGTCATTAGCAGCAGCCATGTATCATGTTCATGCTACCATCCCCTGTACATCAGTTAATTCCTGTTTATATTCAATTGCAGGTTAAAAATTGCATCTTTCAAAACCATCTATTAGGTGTGCCTCCGCTTCGGTACTGCTTGTTGCTGCCTCTGGCTTCTCCTTTCTGTGCTCTCTTGCTATCTGTTTCCAGTGCAACAATGAAAATAGCTCCACGTGGTCCTCTTTCAAATGTCTTTACAGAAGACTAGCCAGTCCTCCATGTTGCTACTAGTTCCAAACACCTGATGAAAATCCCTTTACCAACAGGTTGTTCAGGAAGAAATGCCCTGTTTCTTTGCCCTTCTCAGCCCCATCTGCCAGTTAAATGCATGTTGTTTCTCCTTCTTCTGTTCACATAACCTTAGATTTTGGAGACAGTCCTGGAAAAAAGCTCTGCTGCATCAAACTCACCTTCAGCAAATGAAATATATATGATAACAGTACAGCTGCTTTTTAGTCTCATGGGCATTTATCATATCTCATGACTCCCAAGTCTGTAAGGAAAAATAAAAACCCAGTGTTAAAAATACCAAACAAAAAATCTCACAAAATCCCCAAATGCTTGCACTCTGTCTCTTGGAGTGGTTTTTATTGCCTATTGCTCATACTCCTTGTCCCACATGGGCATTTCTGCTGTCCCTTCAGCTCTGCAAATGCTGAGAATCCAGCAAAGGTAATCTATGCCTGGGGAAGCTTTGTCTGTTCCTGCAGAGGCTTTGGAGTGCTGTGGCAATGTCTCAGAAGTGCCTGTATGCTGCACTGACCACAATTAGCTGCATCATGGACCTGAAATGAATCAAACCCTGTGCTACAAATATGTGTCAGCTGGGGAAACTCTTCAGACATCCCATGCCTGACTTATTCTGTGACTTCCCTGAGCTCAGTTTCACCAGGGATTATATCTGACAGACAGGTGTGGCACAGTCCATTGTTATGTTTGTACAAAACATGAACGAAGCCTTAGGTGGAATGAAACTTTCTTATTAAAGTGTTAATATTCACTGACTTTCAGAAGTATTTTCAGTTTTGATCAGGTAGGAAGATAAGTGCATCAGCTGGTGATAAACTCATTAACAGTTTGCTAATACTGAAGCGGATGAGACGACTATGTCTGGTTTGCCAAAAAGAAAGCAGCATTTTCAAAGGGGCATGGGAAATTAACACTCAAGAAAAAGGTCCAAAGTAAAGGAGCACTTTTCATTTATGAAGTGAAAGTTAAAAATTTTGTGGGAAGATGTGAGAAAATAACTGAGGTTAAAAGGACAATGGCATGGAAATTTTAGGGAAATGTACAATTGCTACTCCCCATATGGAATGCGACCAGCATGTCCAACCTCCCCCATACAATGCAATCCAAGAGGGACTAAAGAGATGATGGAGCAGAGTGGAGCCACCATGAGCAGGCTCTGCCAAAACCCTTGCAAAGGAGAGAACTCAGTGGTACTTTCCAGCTGATAAACCACACAGCAGCTGAAAACCAAGGGAGATAAAGGAAGATGTCTTGCTGTTGCATCAGCAACAGTGGCAAAATCTTGGACTGACCCATGTCGCCCATCCAAGGTTATCTCAGGTACTATCCTGAGATATCCAGCCCCAAGATATGACCACCAGTCACCAGTAAGATGTATGACTAAAGTCACCCAAGCTTCACCTAAATGGAAAGAAATAGTGTAAAAGATAAGAGAGGGAAGTGGGGGAAGCCTCCAGCTGGGATCAGTTGAGGGGCTGAACCTGTCTTCTCCCCCACAGAGATGCCTTTCTGGTAAAGAACTATATTCTGTGATCATCTTAAGCCAGCCTTTACTGAGGATTAGCACTTCTTAGTATGTTGCTTTGAATTACTATATAGCTTTGAGTATATATTTGCAGTCAGATATTATCACCAGCAATTTTAGAACCTTAAATTCTCACGATTTCATTTATGAAGAGTGTTATTCTGTAAACTGTTAATGTAAGTATTTCAAGGGTTCTGGCAGTCAATGGCAGTGGGTAAAGGTGTGGAGACCCATGAGGGGTTTCTCTGTTTGGTGTGTGACCCTAAACAAGTCAGTCTCTGATCTAGTGAACTGATCACTGAAGGGTACCCCTACGGGGATGCTGACAGGCTGGTTGGATACAAGGGTCTGAGCATTCCTTGGTCTTGGCTTTCCTTGACTAATCAAACACAAAGGTTTGGCTAAATCTCCCTTTTTCATCTGGTAGAAAAGAAATTTCATCCTTAAAATGTGTTTAAATCAACATGTTATGAAAGGTAACATTCTTTCCTGAGCCAAGATCCCCTTCCATGACCTCAGCCTGAGGATGTTTTCAGGTTTTTCAAGACTGAATCCTCTGTCAAGAGGATGTGAATTTCTAGTCTCAGCTGCCTCATAATGGGTGAGAAGAAACTTTAGAGCCAACATAAATAATGACTAAAGATCTGCATGCATTTTCTGTTTCCTTTTAGCATTCAGATATCAGAAAATTCTGCAAGCACCTATTTTAAATTCTGTAAGCAAATATTTTTTTGCCTTTTAGTTTAGGCTTCAATTATGGGTGATTTCAAGGTAAATAGCTAATGACTTAATCTCATAGGTGCAGCTAACCTTAGAACCAGTTTAGTGTAATATCCTTGCAATACCCAGCAGCCTGTACTTTTTGTACCTTTTTTTTTTTTTTTTTTTTTTTTTTTTTTTTTTTTTTTTTTCCATTTTATAGCTTGTCAGACAGGGATTTAAGTGGAAGAAACATTGTCTAGTGACTTCAGCTAGTCAGGAAAGCACCAGAACAGTGGAGGAGAATAACCTAAGAATTCTGCCAGTTTCAGTGTCAAAGCATTTCTTAATACTGAATGAAAATATTTTTTTAAATGTTGAGTTTCATAAAGTGAAAGGCATGAAGCACTGGGAGAAGCAGTAGGAAAATGGTCTATTATAAATATTTGAACTCTTGCTGAGGTATCTTTTCTCCTTTGTCCTCCCTGGTATAGCTAAAACTAACATCTCTATTCAGCTTAAAGAACCAGGTCAATCAACTATTGAACACAGAGTGTTTGTCACCTAGGGAAATGAATAATTAATGTAGCCTCACTAATCTGATATCAAAGGGAAGGAAATGTAATAGCAAATAGGCCTATGTGTAAGGGGAAAAAAAGGAAATAGCAATATTCTATCAGCTCTGCTTAAGTGATTCACACACATGAACCTGAGCTAAGGGTGCAAACTGAAATGCTTAGTGAAAATAGGCTGACTGAAAAACTAGAATAATTTCTTTTTCTGGGGAAAAAAGTGAGATGAAGGAAGAAAAGGTTTCTGAGCCTGTTCAAAAGAAAGCAAGGAAAGTATTTTCAGCTGAAGATTTTGGACTTAGAGATGAAATCACTGCTGCTAAGCTTGGCTATTCTCTAACGTAATGAAAGATTCAGCCTGCTTGTATTTCTGTAACTTCTTCAGTATATTCTGCCTCTGAATGCAACTTAACCAAATCTAGAGGTATAAATCCATTTCATTTTCTATTCACTGTCAGAATATTTCTTTTTAATGGTTCTTTCTCTATTAAAAGGTAAGAATGTGTTGGGGGGATGGTGGGAGAATATTCTGAAGGTATTCCTAGAAGCTTGGTTAAATTTTTGAAAGGCGATGCTGTAGTCCAAATGTTCAAAATTGTTTTAGAGCCAGTACAATTCACAGAGAAAGTGTGGAAAAAGTAGAGTAAAAAAGGAAACAGGAGCTGCTGAACAGGAAGTGTAACCACAAGAATATTTCTCGAGATCGTTGAGGTCCCCAGAAGCTGCAGTGAAATTTATGCAAGTTTCTGTTTTATGAAACAACTGAAAAACTGAGCTTCCAATCAGAAGTGTGGAAAGGATGGGGAACTCAGACTATAATGGGAAGAATACTCCAGAGGACTGTATATACCTTTTTCTCATCTTACTGTGTATATTTTAAAGCCTTTTCTCCATGAGAAAGTTGCACCAGTCTGTTTAGGTGTGCAGTTTTAAATAAATAAGATAGATATTCCTAATTAAGGTGAAACCGATTTCTTCTCTCTTTAATTCAGGACAATGAAAAACTTGCATAAGTTATATAGAGTAAGAAGGTCTACACAAGAACCTACATTTGTTAAAGAAGGTTGGTTTAAAACCTGGTTTAAATTGAATTAATGCATTTTTCTGTTGTGAGGAAGGCTTCCTGCATGTGTATTCTCCCCATCAGAGGCCAACCTGATACAAGAATTTTACAGCTGTTGAGAGACAACTGAGGATTCACCATTTTTCAGAGAAGCACTTTGAAAAAGAAGCTGGAAATAATAAAATTTGTCCGCTCATAAAAAAATGACAACAAAAAAAAGTCAAATACCAGCACCTCAAACAAACAGGAAATTCCATATACAGCACAAAATTGGATGACAAAATCAGAAATTAAATATACTGAAAGACAGAAGGGCCTGTTCACCAAACACCTTTAAGGAAAGCATGATTATTCATAGAGTCAGAGGAGCATCACATTTAGCTTGGTGAAGGAACCAGCTGACAAATTCAGAGAAATCAAAGCATGTCATGTTTATCTCTCTGAAAGGTGAAAGAAGAGTTAGTGGCACATCTTTGTTTTTAACAGGTTGAAGCTAAGTCAGAAAGGCTGCTGTGTTTGCACACCATAGGCAAAGGGCATACGCAAAATCATGTTCATCCCTGCTCTGTTCAGCACATAAAAGAACTGCAATCTGGACTTAAAAAAGATCAGTGTTGCATTCTGCTGCGAGGTGGGTGGACCATAGGAAATCTGTTATGAGAGAAGGAAACTGAATTCCTTTCTCAAAATGTTGATATGGAGATTTTCTCTTCTCCAGTGGTTCATATAACTTTGTGAAAGCATAGTAAGCAGCAGAAGGGAGTCTGGCTAGAAGACACACTGCTCAGATCTAGGAAATAAAGCAAAGTGCAGGATTTGAGAAGAAATAAATGACAAATTTTGCAATATTTTTAATGAAAAATTTCCTCCTTTTACAACCATCTGTACGTTGCAATGAGGTGACCATGAGAGAATTATGAAAAGATAAAGTATATGAGATTCTTTCAATAACACAGAATGGCAGTGAAGGGAGGAAAGCAATTCTGATAATAAATGTAAGCTAAGGAAAGAAAGAAGGCATAGCTGAGAAATAAGAGAATCCATGAACTAAAAATACCTAGTGGTAGTAGTAGGAGACCATTACATGGCTGACTGCAGACTAATTGCATTTGTTCAGTCATTGTGAAAATGGATACAGATGGGATGCACAAGTTTGGAAATATCTTACTGCTAAAGAGAAAATAAAGCACATGTTACGTGATAAGCCATTACCTAAGATGATGTTGGAGAGAACTCAGAAGATCATATGACTAAAGTATTCTTTTCTGCTTTAGCAGCTCTTGTAATTAAATTTACTAGTTCTTCTTTCCCAACAAAAAGAAATGGAGGATGGTGATTGGGTGAGAAAAAGGAGGCCAATCTTAACTAGTGAGATAGGTTTTTTTTAGTCTGCTACTGAGTAAAGCTTCCTTCCTTGAAACTGAACTTAGTTTTGTTAAAGTGTTAGAATTAGTTCAGTGGTTCAATGAGTGTTTTGCATTTTCTTCACTGCTGTGGTATTGCAAGTTCTTAGTGGGATGCCTTTGAAGGCACAGTCCAGATTTTACAAGCTTTTTCTAAGTAGAAACAGCTGGGGAAACAGCTGATATCAAACTTAACAATTCCTCAGAGGTCTGAATACATTCCAGATTAAAAAGGAGAAAAAGAAAAGCCCAGACCTATCTTTTGTATCTGATTTTCATATACTGATAATACAGCTAGTGGCAACTGAAACTCACAGCTGTTACTCCTGACTGCTCTGATTTTATTAAATCCTGGAAAGTTATTTTGAGTCCCAGCAAATTTTGTATTGGTCAGAGGGAAAGCATAAAGTATAAAAAACTCTGTCTCCAGCTGCATAAACAACACAGTGGAGTCATACCTAGTTCTCAAAATAGTAGGAGATGGCTGATGTATGCCAGGGAGGAAATCTGCCTTGCCAGTTAGTGTCCATCATTTCCCACAGTTCAGACAGATTTGCCACTCCAAGATACCAGGCAGCCTTTGGGCCAGATGGCTGGCACATCATTCTTTGCAGCTGAGGAAGGACACGTGGTACCCTTCTCTCATGGAATCATGAGAGGTACAGGGCACTGTGTTTCTCTGAGCAGGGTGACTGCGACATTTAGCATGAGTCTCTTGGAGAGCTACTTCACTCTTCCTCACAGGTAAATCAGCTTTACTGCAGGCACTTTTCACTTTATTTGTCTCTTAAAACACCATGACACAAAACTAGTACATGGGGATTTTTTTTTTTTGCAAAATGCTTTGAGGCTGCTGGATAAAAGCAGAAAGAAAATGCAAAAGACATCTTGTGAATAGATTTAAGTCTGAAGATTAAAATACTTCTGTGTGGTGAGCAACTCTGAGGTATTTATGGTACTTCTTTAGGCTCTCTCAATTACCCAAATAAAGAGGAAGTGTAAGCCCTTGAGCTCTGGTAATTTAATTTTTTTCTGGTAAAATTTTCATTAATTTTGACTAAATTGCTACAAACTTAACACAAGCCACATTAAGCCTGAAGAACAGGAAACAGCAGCAGGAAGGACCTGTCAGAGAAGACCTTATGGCCTTTGAAAAAAATCCTAGATAACCATGGAAAAGATTAAAATTGCACCACAGAAACTCAGAAAATTGAATTGCCGGGGGAAAAAGAGCTTGTGAAGAAAGGAACAATAGGGAAGGGAGACTGAGCCAGTGATGGTAGTTTCAATGTTTTTTAGAAGAAAGAGGAGGTCAGACAGAACAGTATACACCAAAGAATTGTGTCTGGAACTTCACAAATCAGAAGGAAGAGCTCACATACTTGCTAGCAATAATCCACTTTTTTCACATTTAGCTGACAGCAACTGGGAAGACTGAAAAAGCACTCCTGCGGGTATATAACTGAGAAAGTTTAGAGAGCATTGCTATTCACTCTGAGAAAGACGGATATTAAATATTTAAATAAATTTAAATGCAACTGCTCTGTTCTAAGTCAGAGAAAATCCACAAGTGCATCAAAGATGCGTGTGGGTTTTGGTAGCAGGCTTTCCAAGAGAAGGACCTGAAAAGCAATTACCTGAGATGCAATACCTGTCATGTCTGAAAACCAGGTGCTTAAGCTGGTATGACAAAGCCATTTTCCAAATATGTGGGTTGTGGCTGCAAAAGAGAGGCTCTAATTAGTCTTCACTGATGCGTGTCCTATGGACTCCCAACCTCGGTGGCCTTTGTGTGAGCCTACAAAAGACTAAGCAGAGATGCCTATAACAGGTACATTTCTATCAGTGACTCTAGAATCATGGCTAGCCAGGCCAAACAAGAGCCACACTTCCTGGTTAGAAGCAGGAGAGGTAGAGCAGGTTAGGGAGGTTAGAGGTTAGAGAAGCTGTGTGGATGGCATATGTGCCTACAAGTCTGGTTCTCTGTACCTTGATATCAGAGGTGGCCCTAAGCAAGTCACTTAAAAATAATAATTTGGAGAGAATCAGATGTATGCCATAATGCCTAATGTCAGAGTCTGAAGTTTGATTTATGCAGTTTGACATATTTACATGTGTGGAAGCTTTTGCTTGGTAACAGAAAATCAAAGATCCCATTTCCTCTGAAAAAATAAGTGGAAGATTCAAATCCACATCAGTGGTTTTCTAGGAGAACGTTCTCAATAATGAACAGATCAATATCCCAGTGAAAGGGAGTAGGACAGACTGCTCCTGCTGGGCCATGCCTCTTGGCTATACTGGCTGGAGCACACTTAACCTAAGGGTCCATGTTATATTTAGACACAATTGTTCACCTGCAGCTATGTCTCTACCAATGCATTAAACAGGGCTCAAGAGTTTTCTGTGGCCATGAACTTTTGTACATCTGGCATGGCTGGCTTGACCTGTGTGTATTCATGATATAGCAACTAGTCTTAAGCCTCCTCCCTGGGGTGTTTCTGTGACTCCAGGATGGAAATATCAGGTTTCTGCCTACCTTTTATTTCATAGTGTCCGAGGCAAGGAGAGGGCTGAAAGGCAATTGGTTATTGCTGAAACAGAAGCTAATTGCATTATGATGGGGCATGACTGTGTATCAAAATGGTTTTGATTGCACAGTCCCCTGCAAGTGCACTGAAGTGCAGGTCAAACAGGTGTGGTACAGTCTTGTCCATGCTGCCTGGTGTTCTTGGTCTTTGGTTCCGCTGTCACAGAGGCTGTGGGTGGGTGTGGGCAAACCTGTGTTAGGGACTGTGCTAAGCAATACGGCACAGGCAGGCACAGAGTGTTCTTGAACAAGCCTCCAAATCTTGTTCTAGTAAGCTGCACAAGTACAGTCGAAAAAGGATCAGTCCATGTACAAGAGAAAAACTTCAAGCATCTAAGTAGCTTGACTGCTGGAAACAAAAATGCTCAATGGAATAAAAAGGAGCTTTTAAGACTCAGGTGCTTAAATTGTTTTCTGGCCTTTGTGTACCTCAGCATATCAGCAGTGAGGGTAATCACATGTCCGTCTGCTCAGTGTTGTGAGGATGAATAACATACCAATTTTACTGGATTCAAATAAAAGAAAAATGAGGGCCAAACAAGGACTTTGAGTAGTTTGGCCATGAAACACAGTTTGACTGCAGTAATATCCTTCAGTGTTGAAGATTCTCTCAGCTCTGTCAACTGCACAGTTGTAAATTGGCCATAGTATTGTGTTGAAATTTTCCAATTCCAGATACCTCTGTAGCCATTTGAATAACCACTGAAGCAGTAGTATGTGTTTAAGCCCTTTGCCAGGTTCCTCTGATCTGCACTGCTGATGACGATACCAAAAATTGATATACGTAATTATTCTTGCACTCCCTCTTTTCGTGTGAATCTCCTACATCACTCACCAAAGTCCTCAAAGTACAGCATGTCAGCCTCCAAGGTGCACTGAAATCCTAGGTGGGTTGGGCTGTCTCTATTTCATGCTATAAGCACCATGACAGCACTAGGATATAGAGTCCTGTTCACTCTTCAGAAACTGGAGATTCATTGCAAAGTAGTGTGTCCTTCCCAGGCTAGGCTTAATTCATGCTATTATATGCTGCATAACAATCTCTCTGATGCCAGCATTTGAGTTCTGTCAGAAATGTCAATTAGTTGTTTTTCCCTCTGTAGATCAGAGAAAATATTTTACATGTCCTTTAGTGTTGTTTTTGCAGTGCCTTGAAATCTTCTGAGTTTTACGGACCCCTTCTCCTTCAGTCTTTAGTACAGTTTGTGTAATCTGTTACTTGCTCCAACCACCATTCCCTGTGAAGGACACACAGTAGAAGAACTGGGTCTTTTGCCCAAGCACATAGCATGGAAATACCTTTCCTATGAGGACAGGCTAGAGATGTGGGTCTGCTCAGCCTGGAGAAGAGAAAGCTCCAGGGAGGCCTTAGAGCACCTTCCAGTACCTAAAGGGCCTGTAAGAAAGATGGGAAAAAACTTTTTAGTAAGGCCTGTTGTGACTGGACAAGGGTAATGATTTTGAGCCAAAAGAGGGTTGGTCTAAACTAGATATAAGGAAAACATTTTTTACAGTGGAGCAGGTTGACCGGAGAAGTAGTAGGTACCATATCCTTGGAAATAGTCCTGGCCAGGTTGGACATGGCTTTGAGCAACCTCATCTACTTAAAGAAGTAGATCCCCATTGCAGTGGGGTTGGACTAGCTGACCTTTACTTGTCCCTTCCAACCCAAATTATTAAGGGTTAATAACTTGTTTGAACTGGAGTCAGTGGACTGGATTGCAGGGAAATGGGAACGCTGGTTTTGGGAGCTACAAGCTCATTTCCAAGGTGTTGTACAGTTTACTTCATTTTTAAGAGTACTCTATCCTGTTCCCTGGGCACCCTGGGCCTGTTAGGAAGAACATTGCCAGCAGGTTTTCTTCTGCTCAGCACTAGTGAGGCTGTGTCTGGAGTGCTGGCTTTCCCAGTATGAGACATTGGCATACTGGGGCAAGAGTGAAGAGCCACAAAGAGGATGAAGGGACTGGAGTGTGTGGTCATGTGGTGAAAGGGTGAGAGAACTGGTACTGTTCACCCTGAAGAAGACAAGGCTCAAGGAGGATGTAGATTAAATGGAGCCAGATTTTTCTCAGTAGTGCCCAGGGGCAGGACAAGAAGCAATGGGCAGAAACTGACACACAGGAAATTCTACTTAAACCTGTGAAGAACACTTATTTTACTGTGAAGCTGAGGGAGCACTGGAATGGGTAGTCCAGAAAGATTGTGGAGTGTCCATCCACTGAGATATCTGGACATGACCCTGAGTAACTTGCTGTAGGTGACTTTGTTTTGAGCAGAGGGTCTGGACTGGAGAGTGTTCAGAGGTCCTTGCAATTTCAGTGATTGTCTGATGCTGTGATTCTGTTTTATCTGTTTCCAAGGTATACCAGGGACACTACAAGAGATGATGAAGGCTGTGAAGTGCTTAAATACTTCAGTAATAGTGTGAAGAAATTACCTATAAAACCATGTTTTGAAAATATAGTTTTCCCTGGAGAATACTGAAGAAAGGCTGGTGATGTCTTCATGCCTAAATACATTGCTCTTTAAAGCCTGTGCAGTTTCAGGTGTTGACATAAGTACAGTCATTTGCTATTTGCTCAATTACAGAGATACAGTTCGGGCTGCCCAGGCACATTTAAGAGCTATATCAGGAACTTAAAATGAGTCAGTAACTACGGGTTTTCCATCTTTGTTTTTGTCTTGTTTTAGCAACCATATTGCAGGCTGCGCTGCCTAGATTCAATTCTGGTACAAAGGGAATTTATTTATTCATTTATTTAGGGTAAGAGGAAATTGACTTTTGTGTGTATGTTAAATAGCACAATAGAAATATTCCACAGTTGGAAAAGCCTAATGTTAAGATACATTGTTCCATTGTTTTCCTGTCATGGCATATTTAATCGTTGCCAAGCATTCTGGTACATTTTAGTAATGCCAAGGCAGACTCTCAGTGGAATGGAGTTTTTATCTATCATGTTAATGAATGGTTTAATAATACAGTAAGAAAGACTACTCAAATAAAATGCTTTAATGATGGATGTCAGAACAGTTTCTAGAATGGATTTGTTTTAACAAAGGCAAATGTGCTTTCTCAGGCATCTGTGGGATTGCTACTAATAAAAAGAAGAAACATCACTGAACTGGTAACATCATGTACCTACACTTTTATCACCCTTACTTTTTTCTTTTATTACATTTTACTAAATGTTTTTGGAACATAAATTGTAAAATATTTTTTTTGGTACATTGATCAGTGGAGTTGAAGAACCAGTGTTCATTGCAGTGTTCCCCACAGCATGTTCCTCTTGTAGCATGTCTTTAAACATATCTAAGCCTCACACACACAGAAGTTAGAACACTGCTACTCTGTCTATTAGATTGATGTTCCTTGGGAATAATCAATAGCAAATGATGATACTATAAAAAATGCAATCAGTGTTCTGTATTTGAGAGAGTGTTATAAGCATTTTTTTCTTTGTTTGACTAGCAAGTCATGGCTGCATTTTAAACCTAACAGGAATAAAGTCTCTAACAGGTAATTCAGATTATTACCCTAAAGTAGTAAGCATCTAACCTTTATTACCCTAAGATACTAAGCACCAAACCTTTATTCCTAGTGTTTCTGTAAAGCTATAATTAGAAAAGTTATGTTAATTTTTTTCTGATCCCAGGAACAGAAAGAAGACAGGTATGGAAAGGAGAAGTTCTGAGTAAAAGTAGAAAAAAGAAGAACAGAATTAAGGACACAACAGATTTCTTTAAAATACTGAAACTCCTTATATTATAAAATAGCAATTCTTGTTGAATGCTTTCTCCTGTAATGTCATACTAATCGCTAATATATTGTAGAAAACTGTTTTATTTATCAGTCAATACCTGCACAATTTGTTTTGCTTTCTGAAGTAGAAAAAAAAGTTGTAAATTACATGTCTCTTTTATAAAAATATATCCATGCTTTTCATGTCTTGTGTATATCCTAGGTAATACACTGGGGAAAAAATCTTTCCTCCATGCATGAAACTCTCATTTAGGAGCATAGTAAGCCTCAGATTAAATTATTTACTCAGTCTCTCTGTGTTTTTGCTGCACTGGAACCGTACAGTTGCAAGCTTATATTAAATATATTTCAATTCAAGTTGGAAACTCTGCCAGAGGCCAGAACTTGGTGTGTCAGATGGGAGAAGCAAACAAATAACCCAAAATCTGATTGTGTACTACTAAACACCTAGTGTAGAAATTTCATCTTCACTCTTGCTAAGATCATTATTAGACATGAAGCAAGTGACATAAGTGCTTCTGTTCCTAACATTTATGTCCTATTTTTGTCCAAAAGGAATTTTTGGAAAGCTACTACAGGTAAAAAAATTATCTAATGTAGTATATACATATAACATGTACACATAGGTACACATATCTGTTAAATTTGTATTTGTGTATGTATATATATGTAGATATATATAGTAATGCACAAGCAGAATATGATATCATTTTAGTCAGGCATAAGAGATTATTCTGAGAAATTTTCCAAATATTTTGTTTCATTGATGAAAATAACATTTAAAGGTCAATTGCAAATTTTTTTGTATTTTTTCTGTGTTTTTTGCCTTGACAGCTGTACTCTAAAGTTTTGACAAGTTTCCAGGAGAACTAATGTCTGCAAATGTGACTGATAATTGAATAACACAATTTTATTTCCTAATGGTACTAAGCACAACGGACTTTCCTGAAATCTTTGTCTTTAAAAAGCAAGTCTTCTTTTTTCAATTCTATAAAAAATATATAGTTAGTGTTCATTATTGCACAAGTTATGATTTGTCCTTTTTTCTACCCCTCTAGAAAGCTGGAAAAAGATGTTTACATACAGGGCCATATAACTGTTTGGAAAGGATTTAGATATCTAAGCCCAACATGGCAACCAACATTATAAAGTTACTTAGTTACTTTTTTTTTTTTTTTTTTTAATATATTACTGGTGTATTTGTGCTTATGAACAAACTTAGAAGAGTCTAAATAATTTCAGGGCAAATTTCATGTCCCTCCAATCCTACTCATGCACAGTCTCGGGTAGCAGCCACGAGACAGGTACTTGGCCACCTACTTTGCCAGAGGGACCTTGTCACAGGCACTGCCTAAATGCCTTAAATATCTCATTATATGCTCTGAGGTCAGCACTGGCTGCCATTCTCCTTCACTGCCACTCGCTTCTCCTCTTCTGCTCTGTGGTTAGTGCATTTGACTCAGCAATTTGAATTTAAGTCCCTGTTTTTACTTCCCAGATGCTGGTTTTAAGAATGCAGCTTTGGCGAGACATACATTGTATGATTTGCATATTTTCTGTATTTAAAGCTTCTCCAAACTGCCTTGAAATTGATTGAATAAATTAAGCATGTAATCTTGGAAATGGGAAACTTTTAACAGATTTTATGATTTCCTGTTTGGTATCTTATATATCCAGAGACCCCAAGGTTTCTTTCATCCAAACAGGTTCCCTGAGAGCAGGAATTACTCCTGCTTTGCTATGCTAATCTACAAATGCTGTTTTCCTTGGGAAGGTCATTTTCCATGACACCTCAAGCCTTGAGCTTCCAGCTAAAAAATAGCAACAGGGAGCCCAGAAGTGCCAGTCATTTTTGCAAGGCAACTTCTTAATAATAGACTGGCTGCAGGAGGCACAAGTATCTGCAGAGGAAACCCATCTGCATCCTCTAGGGAAGGATGGGAAGGGAAGACAGGAGGCCTGTGTTAGACATGAGAAAGCAGCAAGGTCGTAAAAGAAGTCCATATGGCATAACTCTGGTACAAACCAAAAGCCTCTGGAGGTACAGGAAAGGTCAGCTGGTGGCAAACAAAGAAGGGTAGTGGCTGCTGCTTGGCAACTTAGGAGGCATCAGAAAAATAAGCTGATTGTAAGTTCATACAAACACATGGAGGCAACTTTCCATGCATCCTGTAGGTCACCTTCTAAATGCCTTTTCTTTAGATGGTATGAAAGCTGGAAATTTCAATGAGTTAAGGGTCAGCTGGACAATTCTGTAGGGAAGAAAATCAACTCAAAGTTAACAAGTACCAAGTCACCACACCTGGCTCAGGTAGTCACTGAGTCACAAGCTCTGGAACACTGGGAGAGAATTTGCTGAAACAGAGCATATTTTTGCAATCAGCATCTTGATATAGGCATTTATGTAGAATCAAGAATTTATTGTTAGTCTAGCTAATGTTTTAACAGTCTACTTTAACAGTCTACTGCAAAAATTACATAGTTTATCCTCATTAATTATGCCATTAAAATTGTTACACAAGAAAATTATTGATAGTTATGCATTTTCTCTGGTGTTGTGTTCATCTTTCTGGTGTCCCTCTAAGTGTCAAAATTGAGATTCGAGTATTCCTCAAGATGAATGGTGAGTCAGAACAAATCATCAGCATTCTCAGCTCTCAGTTGGACACAATAATGGGGGTGTCCCTCTTTCACTCCTGGAGTTTTCCTCTCACAATCACAACCTGCCTCCTTCTTTCTGCTTCCCAGCCACACAATGTGCCCTCCCCCCTCCCCATTGCCCCAGGGGTCCTATTTGTCCCACAGTGACTAGGTAGAGGTGCCAGCCTCCTGTCCCGGGTGCTCTCAGAGTGGAATCAGAGCAGGGGTGGCCACAGGCACGTGGCATTGAATGATTGCTGCCACCAAGAACAGCTCATGCCAAGGCAGGACACAGACATCCTGGGACCCTGCACTGCCAGCTCTAAAGCACAAGACTCTGGCCATTTGTTTGACGACAAACCCAAAATTTAGTGAGTTGCAATATGCTCATCCTGTTTTGATCAGTTTTTCCCAGTTTTGGTCAT
The DNA here is from genome assembly GCF_024509145.1 of Vidua macroura. Lineage (NCBI taxonomy): Eukaryota > Metazoa > Chordata > Aves > Passeriformes > Viduidae > Vidua > Vidua macroura. The sequence goes on along the minus strand of NC_071571.1, from coordinate 82,176,691 downwards.
CATCACAAATAAGACACAGATGGCTGGACTTCTGGGTCAACCTAGTACAGCTGCTTTTATCTGCCAATGCAAGACTCCTTCATCGTAGGGCTGAATATCTAAAGGAAGGAGTAATGAAGGTGCAATCAGATCCAGAAAATTCACACCAGATCCTTTTGTTTCTCCATCCCTAGTCAACAGATATTTTACAGATCACTTCCAGTCACTCTTGAGTCTCTGCTAGTCTCCCCCAAAAAAGGTAATTTTTCTATGAAAAAAAAATTTCCTCATAATGACAGCAAAATAAGTTTTCACTTCCTCTTCGCACAGAAAAGTTCAAGTATGTCTATAGTTATAAGTCTAAGGCCCCATAATCCAAGGGGAAATAATCAGTGATCTGCTGCACCACTTAGAAATACACAGGTCTATAGGGCCAGATGGGATCCTCCTAAGGGTACTGAGGGAGCTGGTGGAAGGGCTCAGCAAGACACTTTTCATCATTTACCAGGAGTCCTGGCTGAGTGGGAAGGTCCCAGATGACTGGAGGTTAGAAAATGTGGCACCCATCTAAAAGAAGTGCCAGAAGGAGGATCTGGTGAACTACAGGCCTGTCATCCTGACCTTGGTGCAGGGAAATGTCATGGAGCAGGTCATCTTGAGTGCCATCACATGGCACGTAGAGGACAGCCAGGGGATCAGGCCCAGCCAGCGTGGGTTTAGGAAAGGCAGGTCCTGCTTGACCAATGTGATCCCCTTCTATTGCAGAGTAGCCTGCTTAATGGATGAGGGAAAAGCTGTGGGTGTTTTCTGCCTGGTACTTTGGCACCACTTCCCACAGCATTTTCCTGGAGCAACTGGCTGCTCATAGCTTGGATGTGCACTCTTTGCTGTGTAAAAAATTGGCTGGATGGCCACTAGAGAGTGGTGGTGAATGGAGTTAAATCAGGTTGTTCATCAGTCACTAGTAGTGTTCCCCAGGGCTGTGGTTAGGGCTAGACCTATTTAATATCTTTACAAATGATCTGGATGAGGGGATTTAGTCACCACCCATCAGTTCTCAGATGACACCAAGCTGGGCTGGAGTGCTGATCTGCTGGAGGGTGTCCAGAGAAGGGCAACAAGGCTGGTGAAGGGTCTGGAGCACAATCTGGTGAAGGGTGGTGAAGGAGCTGGGGTTGTTTAGCCTGGAGAAAAGGAGGCTCAGGGGTGACCTTATTGTTCTTTACAACTCCCTGAAAAGAGGGTGTATAAGGTTGGGGTTGGCCTCTTCTCACAAGTAAAAAGTGACAGGATGAGAGGAAACTACCTCAAGTTACACCAAGGAAGGTTTAGATTGCATGTTAGGAAAAATTTATTCACTGAAAACATGATCAGGTAATGAAAAAGGCTGCCCAGGGAAGTGCTGGAGTCACTGTTCCTGGAGGTATTTAAAATATATGTCTATGTGGCTTTTAGGGACATGGTTTTGTGGTAGGTTTAGCAGTGCTGGATTAACAATTGGATTCAATGATCTATAAGGTCTTTTTCCAACCTAAACTATTCTATGATTTTATGACTACTTCTGCAAAGCCTCAAGCCAGCTCTGCCTCAGGTTAGAAGTGTGGGATCCACATTATATCTTTAGTCAACAGTCATCATTTATTCTACTCAAGAAATTCTACTCAAGAAATTCCCTCAGAAATCAATGGATTGAAAGCTTTGGAATTTGCAATAGTTGCAATAAAAATTTTGGTTACTAAATAAGCTTCCAGACCATCCACAGTGCTTTCAAAAAGGGTGTGTTTTTCCTCACTATCCTAAACTTGCAGAAATCTATCCTATGGTAGAGAGGGGCATATGTCAAAACAAAACTACAGCCTATCAACCTACTTCATGAGTAAAACTTTTAGAACATAAAATTTTACTAGTGCAAGAAATTAGAGAAGGTAGGGAAGGGGCATCTGCCTCCTCCAATGTGCAGGACAAGTCAAAATTGTCAGTGCTGCAACTTTGCTCCTTTTTAGTGTCTTTTGTCATTTTGTTTTTATTCAAACAGTGCAGTATGTCGAATCCTCTAGGTGCAGAGAGATCTACAGCCACATGTCCACTACTGTTCCTGCAGGCCTCCCAGGATTCTAAGCCATAAACAACATAATGCTGCTTTGATACTATGCTTTAACTTCAGTCGTTTGCTACATTTTTCTCCAATCTTTACTATCCTTGTTTAAAATCAAATTTAAATTAAAAGCGAGGGAAAAGAATAGTTCAACTTTTTAGTTATTCCTGGACTGTTGTCTAGAGTTATGCTGTCAGACTCAGATCAATAATCACATCTGACAACTTCAAGTGAAGGTTTATTCTTGACTAAGGAGAAATAAAATAAAAGTTGGTGTAGACGAAGTTTATTTGTAGAATGACCATTTTTCTCTATTACCCTATATAGAGGTGTCACAGAGATAGACTGCATAGAAGACTCTGAAGATACTAAAAAGTCCACAAAGTGACAAAGTGCTTATTTATAGAAAGTTGAAATATTTCCCAGAGGTCTATCGTAACTGCAGGACCCTTTTTATCCCAGTGTAAACAGACTCTGATTTTAAAGGTAGAAGCCACTAATATGCATTTAACTGATCTTGACTTCTCACAGCAGAAAATTTCTCTTTATCCTTTTTTTTTTGTTTTGTTTTGTTTTGGTTTTTTTTTTTTTTGGTTTTTTTTTTTGTTTTGTTTTGTTTTTAGCAGCCAACAAATACATTTCATTTTCAACACACAATGTGGGCAGAAGAAAGGCTCGGGGCACAAGTGCACCTGACAGAAAGGACAGAATTTTGCTTTAGTGATTAAAATTGTACCCTATATTTAACAGTACTGAGAAAAGCTCAGCAATGAAATTCCATAAGGGCAAAACTCTTTTGTCCTGTCTAGACAATTTTCCAGTCTACAAGGGGTGTAGAGAAATTAAAGTAGAATTTGCAGTGATATTTAGATTTTTTTTCTTACATTTAATATGTAAATTTTTCACAATAATATTCCAACAAGTCCTGCATTTTGCTAACTACAAGACATGGGAATGCTACAATTGCTATGCTCCCACTATTCAAGTATTTTAACAGTTGACAAATGAAAATAGTAATCCATACTCCCTATGGGGATGGTTTTGCAATGAAGAGTAGTGGTTAGGTTAAAGGGATGGTTAATGCATTTCTCGAATCAACATCTTCCTAAATGTTTTGAAACAGCAAACACAGATACATTTCTTTTAATGATCTTTATGTTTACTGAAACTGATGCCTTGTCAAGGCTGACCTAGAACAGAGGCTAGATGGAGTGAAAGAATAAAGTAGGTATTTATTATAAGACCTCAATGGATACACCTTGGGCAGCACAAGAGCCCAGCCAGGGCTGCACCCAAAATGAACCCAAAATGGTCACAAGATGGATGACCGGTTATGGGGGTCTCACACTTTTATAAGTTCTGGTGCATTTGCATATTGGAGTTAATTGTCCAATTATAGCTTTAAGTTATGAAGTCCCACCCTTCTTGTTTTTCTCTCTTCAGTCCACATTGTTTATGCTCTTGGGCCTGAGATTTGGATTGGTTGTCCTTGGTCCCCAGCTAGAAAAGGAATTATTTTGTCTGCCTACTCTTCACTGTGAAGAGAGCTTAGTATCCCCTAATATGAATCTCAGAAGTACACAATAAAGCAGTACAGAATCTGAAAAATATAAAAGCTAAAACCTGAGGCATCAAAAGCAATATACATTTTTTTAAAGCATTTTAAAGTTTCCCCGTAGTTATTTGGTGTTTGTATAAACATTAATGTTTAAAACCTCTTCCTCATTTCCAATGCATCTACATAAAACCTTTTTTAGAGCAAGTCAAATTTGTGAAATTTCATGCTTTTCGCATTCAACATGGTGAGAACCAGCTACTTTTATTCTGCTTGGTAACTGAGGAGAGCAGTTCCTATATCAGGAAGCAGGCAAGAATTCTTTCTTCTTTTGAGGTTATTTTAAAAACAATTTATTTTTCAATCACATGCATGCACTCAAGTTAGAGTGAAGCTCCACTTTAAGTGAAGGCTTATGAAGCAGAAATAGATCCTATATCCTAAAAATATTTCTAGTCTAATGCTTTAGCCACATTGAGATTTATGTTTGCACTTTAGGAGGGCCTTAATGTCAAGCAGATGGAGAAGTTCTTGCAGGATTGGACAAAGCTAAGATAAAAGCAAAAAAAAACTCATAATGATCAACAGAGGGGTGGGGAAGAAGGCAGAACAAAACTGTAAGTATGTGGTAAAAGAAAACATCTGTGAGAAATAAAATTACTGGGGTTTATTTTCATTTTAATTGAAAAATACCAGATATAACTTATAGAAAATGCTACAACAAGGAGAACTAAAATATTATTAATTAAAGGCTATGAGTTTTATCAACAGTTCTTACAAATAGCTGTCCTTCCTCTAACATAATTCATATTTTTGTTTTTATTTTCCAGAGTCCTGGCAGGGACAAAAAGCAAATCACAACCACACTGAAAATTTATCCATTCAGGAAACCTCTTGCAAAACAGATGACATTGGAGATGCCCCAGCTAAAAGGCAGCCAGTTCAATGATTGCAGCACGTTCCAATATTTGAGGCAGTCTGACTGGAAATAAACAAGGTGCTGATCCTCCATCTAAAGAATAGATTCACAACAGGAGAAAACACTTGTGCTGATAATGTCTCACTTTTGCTTAGCTGTGGTAGAGAAAATTAAATTCGGTCCGGAACTGATGCTGGAGAGAATGTCTATTAGAATTATGAGAAAAGGAGAGGCTAACACACAGAAGATTATTCAGACCCTTCTTAGGAAAAGGAGTATGAATGTTGTCTAAAGACTTCAGGGTTCAGCATACACTATCAGGAGGGAAGAAGAACTACTTAATATATTGGACACATAGGAGAGATATTCCCTGGAGCATTTTACCAAGATTCAAAAGAGAGCCTCAACTGCATCCCAGCACAATCTGGAGAGTGACCTGCATGTTTTTCTGCCCAAGCAGGTAGTCAAATCAGTAGGTTAGAGGCGTGTTTATTCTCTCTCTAGTAGTTTCATGTGAAGTAGAGCTACTGAAACAGAATAAACAGAATCTGCTTCACAACATTGTAAACCAGAATGCTGCAGCCTGGTGTCTTTCAAATTGTGGTATGCCCAAAAAATATGAATGCTCCATTTTCTTCCCAAGAAAAAGGTGCAAAAACATTGTTGCAGCAAAATATATTCTTTTACACAGCCCTCATCTCCAGTGCAACACACTTTGTTTTGATAAGACTTTTACTTCTTTTGGGATTTCTGGAGCCAGATGGTCGAATCATTTTCCTTCATAAGAGGTATATCAAGAGAAAGCTGAACTGGAAGATCCCTTTTTTTTTTTCCCCTTCTTTTTTGGTCAGGTAAGCTATCTGCCTGGCAGAGCCAGACTGCTGTCTTGTGTGGATTCTTTAGGCATGTATCTCTCTGTCTCCATGGTTTATACAGAGAAACAAAGCCTGAAAAAACTTCTGTATTCTGCCTCGTTGATGGCTTCATGACACAAGTGTGCAAGATTTAAGAGTATGAGGAAAAAATGTTTTGACAGGCAGATGTTAGTGAAATTACTTCAGGCTCTACTGGAAAGTCCTCCGATGACAAAAATGTAGCCTAGTTAAAAAAATTTCTAGATATTCATGGTAGGAGCTATATAAGACTTTGGATTTCCTTGCTTACACAAATCTACCTGGAAATCTTGCAGTCCAGTTGAGTTTATAGTGCAGAATAAATCTTTATTCTATTTTGCAATCTATCTTATATTTTTAGCATATGTATCTTGTAAATTCAGTGCATTATTTTTAGTGCATCAGTGTTCAGATGACTAAAGGCCAAGATTTTCTGATCTCAGTATAAACTTTTCATTATTTTGTCACAAAAAACTTGTTAATCTAAAAAGAAGACACTGAATACAGTAACACTAACTTTGCCTTGATGCTTTTTTCCCCCCATGTCCCATTTTTCCAAAACACACAGCAAAATTATAAAAAATTGAAAAGTAGAAGTATTAATGAGTCTCAACCATCATGATGGTTTTTTTTTCTTTTCAGTTTATCAAAGAACTACACTTTTTTTTTTTTTTTTTAGCATAGCACAGTTCCTTAAAGCATCTAATCATTAAAATGTTGACTCCAATCAGAGAAAGGGAATCAAATGTTTAGCCCAACCTGAGTCAAAACCTATTGAAAAATCCCTGCCAAAAACACAGTCTAATGCTGCATTCTTTGCCCATACTTTCTTTCTGAGCAGTCAGCCTGTAAAGTTATCATTTCCAGCCAGATCTCACAATTCCCAGAAGATGGCTGCAGGAACTGGTGAGCAGCTAAAATGAGCATCAAAGATAAAATTACCAACACTATAGTTGAAATGGTGTGTGAAAAACAGGAATAAAAAATGGTAATTAACTTTGAGACTACTGCCAGAGCAAAGGCTTCATAACGAGCTGTGCAGATTATTCAGAATTGGGGGATTTAGTTTTGTTTCTAAAATAGAATGCAGATTACCTTTTAAGTGCTTTCTTTTTACAGTCTTGTTTGTGAGTAATCCCATGAACAGCTGTTTAGCCCAACACTTTGAGCAAAGGGCCCAAATGACTGACCTGATGTGACCTCTCTCCAGCTACTATTGCTCAGCTAGACTGCGATCAGAGACTCCCGCTACAATGCAACGACTGCAGTTAATTAATAGATTATTTTCTCTCCCCAGTTTTAGGACTTCACTGAAAAAAATGTAGTGAATAGCCAGGCGGCTGCCAAAAGTAAAAAAGACCTTGCTTCATAAAAGGACAAACAGGAATTGATTCATTATGCCTGAGATGTGCAGGACAACATTGCAAATTAAACACATATACTATACGATATTTCACATGTGTTTGACTCTCACTTTTATACACGTACTTAAAATCTTCGGGTGTTGCAACTGTGTCCTCACAGTTAAGTCAGTCTTCTAGATGTTGGATTGTAAGGACATAGGCAGTAGCTGCACATGTATATTTCAGAATTAGTTCTGCTTTTACTGTCCAAGTCAAGCTGGAATTTGAGAGCTGTTCCAGGTTACATTATTACCACACCCCATTATTAGATTCATTGATGTCAGGATGTAACAACAAATTCAGGCTTCTGAAAAGAAGCAAGTTTTAGTCTATTTATGCTACAGGTAAAGGCTTTTGAAGTATACCAATTTCTGCCACTAAGGTAAATAGGGTATATAGACAGACATTCTCTGGTAACCAGACATTTTTTCGATGGATCTGCCCAGCTGTTGATAATCTTAGTAGTAGAAGGTTTATATAGTTGCTCAAGAGACATGAACAATTATCATGTGAAGACAGAGCTCCCTCAGAATCCTCTTCACCTTCTGCATGTGTTTGTACTGAGCTCTCAGTCACTGCTGCATGATCTGTTTTTTGTATATGGAAAGTTGGTATGGAAGTCTGACTTCAGTGTCATGTAATTTCCCCTGACATGCAAAGGCCAAAATGAGAATGATGTGACACTTGTATTAATAAGGACTGGGAAATAATTATTCTGGTTTTGCAGTTATTCAGCCTTCTGCCCTGTTCTTCTCATGTTTGAGTGAGTGAGTGAGTGAGTGAGTGAGTGATTGAGTGATTGAATGATTTTAAGGAGCTTCCAAACAGCTTCATTTAGCTGAGAACCTGATCTATGAATCAGGTTTCTGAATTAGCCCAGGTTAAGAAAGAACAGATGAAAGATGAATGGATGGAACAGAACAGTTGTGAAATTCTCCTTTTCCTTCATTGACTTAATAATGGGTAAAGACTTCCCAGTCTGTTCCTAAACCATTTAGTAGAGTAAATATGATGGCATATTTCTAGCTAATCAGTAATTATTATCTTAATATTAATTGCAGTTTGTGAATGTAGTGAAAAACCTCAATGTGTTGATGTGTTGAAGAAACAAGGCTAAGCCACTCTATGACTTTGAAGCTTCAATTACTTCTTTGTTTATTTGGCATAATATTTTTGGGCTAGGCATATAAAACAAAAATAATAGCACGGATTGATATGACTCATCCAGAATAGCAAAGCCCACAGTAAAACCAAATTTTGACACTAAATACATAATATCCTAGTAACATCCACAATTGGTGTAAAAAAAAAAAAAAAAAAAAAAGTGTCTTATCAGAAAAGGAAAGAACACAGAGTAATTGCTAATTTCTTCTACCTCCAGCATCTAAATGGTTTTTGTTTTCAGCCTCGATCAGTTATTAAGAAAAATCAAGTATATATTTTATAATTCATTAATATTGAAATTAAATTATTTTGTAATGTATCATTAGTTGGACATTTAATATGTTGTACATACATGAGGTTGAAGGCAGACACATATATGCTAGAAGAACAAAACAGATATTTACATTTTCTAGAATCACTCCCATGCATCAAAATCATAAAGAGGCAAAGTTGAAGTATTCTGTAAGCTAAAATGATTTATTTTATAGCTAAAGTAATTCTTGAAAGATAAAAATATTATACTGTAGTGACAAAGTCTTCTTTTCTGATAAGAATTCTTTCGAGGGAATAGTTTGTCATAGGAGATACTGGCCACTTCAACAGCACTGTGCTGACTGCTTCCTTATTTCAAATGAAATAAGTCACTGAGGTCTGACCAAGACTGCCTGCACTCTCAGGACTCAAAAGGATGAAATACACTGTTTAGCTGGAGTAGCCCCTGGCATTTAGAGTTTTTTGCAATCAACAAAGTCTGCTTCTGCCAAAAAGATTACTTTCTGTAGCCTAGCTAATGCCTGAGAGCCTATGTAGAACAATCTACATCCTGCAGTACACACACAAGTCGTGACTGCAATAACCCAGAGAAACCCTCTAGCACTCATGACTTAGTGAAATCTTGTTTCAAGCTAATCTGCAACCAGAATGAGATCATAATTTTCACTCTCAGATGCCCTGTTCCTGATTGAGAGTGCTAGGGACCAGACGTGCACAGCTGAGGCAGCTTCAGGCCAATGTGCAAAATTCTCTTCTGCAGAGAATCCCTGAAATGAGAATTTAGAGACTTGCTGGACTTTCTGCTTGGAGGGATATTTTCTCTTGAAAGAATTAATTCCTTCCTTTTGAAACACTAAAGCCTCTATAATGAAGTGATCATCAGAGCTGTAAGTCAAAGTGACAGATGGTCTCAGCTGCTATGACCCTGTAAGTAATATATTCAAGAATATCAATGAGTGGTTCTTATTAAATGTAAAACTTAGAAACTGAAAACTTCTCATTGAGTTGATCTATTTGCTATAGCTTTCAGAGGTTTCAAAATAGAAATTCAACTCTGCTCTTTTGAGACCCCACCAGGAGGGCTATATCCAGCCCTGGTTGCCCAAAGGAAGGACATGGACCTGCTGGACCAAGTCCAAAGGAAGGCCACAAAGATGATCAGAGGGCTGGAGCACCTCTCCTATGAAGACAGGCTGAGAGAGTTGGGGTTGTTCTACTTGGAGAAGAAAAGTTCCAGAGAGAACTTTGAGCACCTTCCAGTACCTAAAAGAGCCTACAAGAAACTGGAGAGGGACATTTCACAAGGGCAATTTTTATGATCCAATTATTAAGAGATGCTTCTGCCCAATTTAAGTGCAAAGATAATATATCAAAGTCAATAATATGGATTCTATTCAACAATGAATGTGAAGAGAGATAGAAAGATGTAGGAAAGTGGGGTTGGGAGAGAAAAAGAGTCAGAGATACAGAATAAGCAGAAAGGTATCACCACCCCATGGATCCAGGTGATATCCTGTTGGTCTTTCTTCTTCTGCCCTTCTCAGTGGTGGGGATCCCCAGGTCATTCTTCTGGGGTATCATCTTCATACAGTCCAAGTTCAGTATCCACAGGGTATAGATGCCATGCCAAATTATGGATGCATTGACTAGGAGGTGATAAGCAAAACTCACCTCTGCTAGGCCGGGAATCATTGCCTTCTTGTTGTGCATCCTCTCCTCTCTACCTATCTGAAGTTCCTGCTGTGGTGGTTTATCCTATAGCCAATTCCTTCTGCAGCCTTGATAATGTTTAAAGGCAACTGTGATCTTAAGTCTCTTACAGCATGTAGTGACAGGACAAGTGGCAATGGCTTTAAACAGAAAAAGTGTTGGTTTAGATTTGAGTAGCTATTGGGAAGGGGAGACACTGAAAGAAGTGGCCAGAGAAGCTGTGGATGTCCCATCCCTGCAGGTATTTAAAGGCAGGTTGGTTGGGACTCTGAGTAACCTGGTCTAGTGGTAGATTCCCTGCCCATGGCAGTAGAGCTCGAACTAGATGTTATTTTAAGGTCTTTTCCAACCCAAATAATTCTATGATTATGTTAAAAAATGCCTTCTTACACAGTACATGCTACCTCATCATAACTGAGAATTGTCTTGTGATTCCAGAAGCTACAGTATTTGAGGAAGTTCAGCGATAGCACAGCGTCTTTCAAGAACATCAGTTTGTAGGACTGAGGTTTTCCTGATCAGAAAGATTTGAACAGCAGTGCAAATGATATCTCATTTATCTCATGGTCTTTGCTAAGATACTGGGGATTTATTTTTGCGCTCATTGCTTAGAGGCCACATTTTTAGCACTCTTTGATTTGCCTGGATTTTATCTTGCTACACAAATCTTTGCTCACAAACTCTGGGGAATTCTCTTGAAGAAAAGACCTACCTAGCAAAAAGCCATCAGACCCTTGTTGCAGTCTAACTGTGAATTTATATCCTTGTACCAACAGTTTTATTTAGTAGGCATTCATATATGAAGGTCTCAAAGTAACTTAAGAGTAAACCTATGAGAAACCTAAAGAGAAATAAAAAGCTCAGACAATGTGCATATCAAATCAGACAAACCCATTGTAAGGAAAGGAAATATTTTTATCCATTTAGTTAGAAAACTCCCCCTCCCCTTTCTCTTTTTTGGTGTGTGTCAATCTTTCTTTTGTAGTTTAGGAATGGTATTCCCCAATTTAATATTCCCACCAAAACACTCCAAATCATGCACTGCTTGCTCATTTCCCGTTGCCTCGCCCCATTCTTCTTCCCACTGAGGCAGGATGGAGAGGAGAATTAGAGGCACAAAAACAACAGCAATGAGATAAGAAAGCAAACAGTATCAGTTACAACATCAATAACGAAATGTACAGGTAGGAAAATGATTCACACACAGCTGCTTGGAAACTGTGGTACCCAACCACTCCCTTTGCCACCCTTACTCAACTGGAAGTGACCCCTTCCCTCTGCCCCCAGCAATGATGTGAGGGAGTACAGAATAACCTCCAGGCCTGGCCTGCAGAAATTAACCCTGCCCTGGTGGGAACCAGGATGCTGTCAAACACAGAAGAGCTCTGCACATGGAGCTTACTGTCTTCCTAACACTTCTTCCAACTTTTCAAATTCAACAGGGCAGAAGATACGTAAGTGTATATCACCCATGTTCCTAACATACCCTTGGGGTGTGACACGTGCCATGAAGATGCTGCAGGCTCCTTGCTCCCTGACTGTCTGCTCCTGGCGTCTCTTGAGCTGGACCCATCTTGACCCATTACACTTCCCCTGGCCTGGCTCAGTAACTTCCAGAGAAAGAACAATCTTTTGCTCCATCCAGAATTTTCTTTTGACTCAGCCTGCAGCAGTCAGGATAAGGCTGTGGGGTAATAAAATGCATGTTACGTAGTAAACCACAAATACAGCAGATGTCAACGGCCAAAGCTACTCACTTCCTTCACTTGTCACTCTGTTGGTTTTGTAGGTCTTTGCACAAGAAATGGCATTCATTAATAGATTCATAGAATTTTTTAGGTTGGAAAATACCTCTAAAATTATGAAGTCAAAACAATATTTTCGTACAGCCAAGTCCACCAGTAAACCAGACCACAAAAAGTCACATCAAAACATCTTTTAAATGCCTCCAGGGATGGTGCCCACCACTTCCTTGCAGTGTGGTCCAGTACTAATAAATACTAACAGTGTCTGTTAGAAATACTGATCCTTTGAACAAAGGACACCTATGCTAACACATCTGCAACAGAGACTTCACTCACAGAAAAAAAGAGGAGCAAATGTTCAAGCAAACTGTACATAAGCATCTAGAAGATAATGAAGTGGCACATCCAAAATGGACTTCTTAATCCATCCAGAATTACAAATCTTGTGTATATGAAGGAAGCATCAGAGTTCATATATCTCGTGTTTCAATAGGCATTGCCTTCCATTAGTCTATAATTAAGTTAAAGAAACATTAACTACTATATGAATCAATTTTATGCAGGGGGAAAACTGTCTGGAAAATAAGACGCTGTCAGAATGGGAGATATGCAAAGCAGCATTCCAGTAAGGGTTGATCTGTGTACAGTGTTCCATAAAATTTTCATGATTAACCTGAGTCAGGAAATTTGGGGACAGAAAGTGGGACAGTAGAAGCAACAGAGGGGAAAGTATGACTACTGAATCTGCAGATGATGTCAGACTAGGAAGGACCTTAGAGAGCCAGCTTAGGATCCTGGATAATTTTGTTGAATTGGATGAATATTCTTCAAAGAAGGCTGCTTACCATTAGGAATAAGAAGCTTAGTCAGGAAAAGTGTTTTATGTTAACATAGCAAGAGTAAGAATTGGCAAGAAATCCTTCTGTGGGGAAAGGAATTATTGTGAAGAATATAAGTCAGCAATGTCATGTTATTGCTAAAAAAAAAAACCAGTCCTAAGCCCTCTATACTGAAAGATAATTTATATTTTTATATCTCTACATATGGGTAGAGAAAGAAGGGATTATATCTTAAAAGACTGAATTCCACTGCAGTCAGCATTGCCAGGGTCTCAGCAGGACATCTATGTCCACTTTTGATGACATGCTTCAAAAAGGCTGAGCAAAAAAGCATTGCAGAGAGAACAATGAGAGCACTATAAAATATCACCTACAGGGAAAAGTTAAGTCAACTGAGGCTATTTAATCTAGAGAGGAAAATGTCAAGGAGAGACTTAATAACAGTCTTCAGATGTTTAAAGACATTGCTGCTAAAAGCAAGTGAATAAGCTCTTCTCTATATCTGTAATATGCAGGTGGATAAAGTAATAGGTTTAAACTCAGGAGGAAAGATTCAGGTTCCACATGTGGATATCAGGCATATTACACATTCCCACTGAAAGAAGAAAATTTAAGAAAATGGAGCTTGATTTATCTCAGCAAGGTGACTGCACATAATAGGGACTCAGGGAATGATCAAAACTTTCCCGATGATTACTGAATTTGATGCTACTCCAAGCTGTGATGTGGAGAGAGGAAAGGTGAAGAGTACAGTGTAAATAACGTTGCAGAAGAAAGATTAAAGAGGAGAATTAGGAGGAAGTAGGTGAAAGGAAGCAAAGGAAATAAATTAGGTGGTGAGGGGAAAGTAAGGATGCACCCAGAAGATAAAAAGTTGAGGATGGGGTTGAGAAAGAGAGAATCTTGCACAGAAGGTCTAGTCCTAGATGGATCCATTTAGAGGTCTGGGGTAGACACATAGAAAAGTGGTCCAAAATATTTATTGCCTCCCAGATTCTTCTAGATAGCAGTGCTTTCTGAACACTTCCACAAAGCCCTCTGTTTGCATTCTTCTGTGCTCTGGAATGACTGTAAAACCACCTGGCAGTTTAATCACTTCCTTCTTCCTACTTTTCTCATAGCAATTCACAGCCCCAAGATTTCTCAGTCAGTGTTCTCAGGGGCTGACACTTTGGCAAACCCAGCCCTTTCTGTGCTTGACTTTGGGTACTAGGAACTAATTACTTTGGAAAGTTTAGTGATGAGCATCATGTGGAAGCAGTATTCTCCAGTAGGAATCTGGGGGATAAAGTACATTTCTCCATGGCACCATTCTGATGGCTCGTACCTTCTTTTTATTCCTGCAGGCTCCCTCTTTACTCACCCCATACTTCCCAAAGGCTGCAACATGGGAATCAAGGGAGCTGTAGGAAACAATGTAATTTGATGCTTGACTACCTCTTCCATCTGCAGCCTTCAGACACTGCACAGCAACAAAAGCCCAGGAGTTAGACATCCAAATAATACTTCTGAGGGCCTGGCAGTAGCATACTGGTATCTTCTACTGTTACTGTAGTATAAATATAAAATAATCATCATAAACCTACAGCGTATAGCTAACACTACTTGAAGTAAGGATGTATAAACAGCACAGAGATGGTTGCCCCTTTTGGGCAGGTAGTTATATGCTACCACTTTTTCTGTTGCAATGGAAGGGAATCACTAGCCACGAGGATTTATTTGTGAATGCTAGTGTCAGTGACAAAATAAAAGGGAGGAGAACCATCAAACAGCATGCAAGAGGGAAAAATGTCTGAGCAATTTGCTTCCCATGGCACAAAGTGTAATGTTGCATATTTGAACAGCCAAATATTTAAGATCACACAGAGGAGGCATTTAGAGTTGGAAAAAACCCCAAGTTCATTTAAAAAAATGTGTTTCCCCATTAATGTTTTCAGCCACATGTCTGTAAATCATTTATCAGCTAATTCTCTGCAGGTGCATTGTCTTGGAAGTACAACTTTTTCCCCTCTCAGCAACACTGCTTAATTTGATGAAAAATGTTGTCATGATGAGCTTCAATAATTTCCCCCTAGCCAATAATTCATTGAATTACAGCCAAACTAGTGCAACTTTATGAAATTAGAAAGAGCCCCCAACAAATTCTTCTGTGAGAAAAGGAACTGAACACTCTGGTGTTTAATTGCCTGGGAAAGGGGTAATATGGCTATGACACCAATTTAAACAAGTCACAGACCTGCTGCAGTTCTTGGGAGGTGGGGGAGTGTTGCTGCAAGCCAGTGTTTTTCACCATCTTAGAAAAAAAGTTATACATGAAAAGTTCAGAAGGCTCCAGTTTTTATCAAGCCTTCTTTATCATGCCTTTTTTGTTCCTTTAGGAAATGTTTTCTAGCTGGGTTAGGATTAGTATACTTTTTTAATGTAAGTTGTTTGGATTGGTAGCAACATTCATAGGGAAAAAAATCCTGATGACATTAAGATCTGTCAAGCTGAAGAGAAAGTCATGAACAAACACCAACAAGGTAAAAAGGTAAAACTAATAGCAAACAAATAGTGTCCAAATCTTGTGTGCAATAATGTTCTCGAAGACTGAACACAAAGCTCCACTTCTGTCATTTCTGCCCTTTTTGGCCTGCTATATCCTCACTTTTAAAATTATTTCCTCATCACAAGGGAAGAGAAAATTAAACTGGCCAACCCTTAGGTCCCAGGAACTGTGCTTCTCACCACATCCTGGGCTGACACAGAATAGCATCCCTAGGGTACAAAGAAAATGTTCTAATGAACTTATTTTCTCCCTCACTCAGACGTAAAAGATGGTTTTCCTGAAGTGAAGCTGCTGTTAGAAGGTTCCATTGAAGTAAAGCAGCAGCAGGTAGCAGGTGGCCATTATTTCTGGATTCTACTGAGACAAGAGGAAATTATTTTCTTGTTTTGAACAACAGACAAAATTCAGAATTTGAAAACAAATTTCAGATGTCTTACAGTATGAATCTATGCTCCTGCTTTCACTTCATTCAGAAGGTTCTCTCTGCTTTCATTTCTCTTCTAAAGAACAAACACTATTTTGATAATGTTTCCTCACACAGGGATTCTGAAATCTCAACTCGCAGTCCTCCTTCACTTTTTCAGAAGGAATTTTCAAAACAGATGGAAGTTCTAGAAATCATTTGTTGGATGTCCCAGAGTATTTCCTTCATATCAGAAAGTGTGCAGTCTGCAGTGAGAATAAATTGTGTCTTGATTTCAACAGAATCATTAATTGATACATTATCCAGTGCTAACTTTTCTTCTTTTCCTTATGTCAAAATGATGATTTGTGTTTACTTTATGCAGATTCAGCAATCCTTAAAAAACAAGCTATGTCTTCTACCCTTCCCAGCAATAGAGAACCATGTTCCACGATTGAACAAAACCAAATTACTCAAGGCTCATTGCACATAGGTAGAAAGAGAAGATTTTGAAATCCCTCAACACACTGCTTTTCATGTAATCAGACAGATTTTTATAGGGAAGATTGTTCTTGAGGAAATAAATGTGAAATAACAGTACAGCAGCAACAAAATTCTTGGAAGGATGGTTAAGGGGAGCTGTCCTGCGTAACTGGCTACTTAAAGGATGGGAAGCTGAGCAGTGTTGCAAGACTGGACAAGACAGTGCAGTGCTTCTACATGCCAATGGGAAGAGAAAAGTAGGGCATGGATGAAGTGACCTCGAGTTCTGTGCCCTCTTGTTTGCCTTGGTCCTGCCAGAGATTTTCCCCGGGTAAACAGCATCCAAGAGCTCCACCATTTCTCCTGGGTGTTTTGAAAGCTGGTGACAAGGATGTGCCCTCAGTATGGCTTCACTACCCCTGCAGTGCACACTGGGGCCTGCAGTTCCTGTGACTGGATCAGGGTTTGGAATGATATACTTGCAGCTAGTGCAAAAGAGCTTTCTGACGTGTGGAGGTATGGATTGCTGATGTACTGCCTTGGAGCAGTAGGCCAGCTTGTACTCTATGTGCTTCTCTTTAGGGAAAAAAAAGGCGTATCAGGATGGCTTCAGATCACCAAGCCAGTGTTGGAATTGAGTCATTTCTGTGCATATTTGAATCTGTTATCCCACAGTTCTTTTAGATTTTGTCACTTTTTAACCTATATGACATGTTTGATTGCCTGCATTGTCTTTTGTTACGTATTGTGTAGATGCTGAATCCTGTATATATTACATAGTTGTACTGCTGTGCTGGACAGAGATTTGCTGGATGCACTTAATATTGCCAAAAGCAATTGATGCACTATTTCAATACTACTAAAAAACATTAAAATGCAAACTGCAGGTTCAGTTATTACAGGGGACAGTACTGTGGAGGTTCTTGTTTGTGCAGAGATGGCTAAAAGTTCACTATAACATGGCTTTCATGTGAAAACAAGAAATTCCTCTGATTTTGTGTGAGAGATTAAAAATATTTTAAAGTTTTCCTTTCTGGTTGGGTGGGAATTTCTGTTTGGTTTTTTTTTTTTTTTTTTTTTTTTTTTTTTTTTTTTTTTTTTTTTTGTTTGTTTGTTTGTTTGTTTGTTTGGTTGGGTTTTTTTTTGTGTGTTTTGTTTTTTTTTTGGTTTTTTTTGGTTTTTTTTTGTTTTTCTCCCCTAGGTTTCACTAGAAGGCAATTTCATTCATTTAGGAGAACGAAAGAAAGCAATGGTGCTGACAGCCTTTCACTGTCTGGGCTGGTCAGGGGTCTGCAGTCAAGAGGAATTGAGCTTTTGTAGTCTGCAGGAGAAGAAAATAAGGAGCCATGTAATAGCTGCCAACAGTACTTCAGGGAAAGTCACAAAGATGAGGAGACAAATTCTGCATAGCAGTCACAGATGATACAGCAGGGAGAAAGGGCACCAGTTGTATCTTGGTAACTTCAGATGGAATTTGAGGAAAAGAGATCAGTGCAGCACAAAAACTGCTTACCTGGGAGCATGGGAAACCTTGAAGATTTTCAAGAACTGGCCTAGCAAAGCCATAGCTGACCTGAAAATGAGTTGCTGATACTTGTGCTTTTACACAAGTGGACATAGTGGACATAGTGGACTAAATAATTTTTAGAGGTCCCTTCCTGGTAACATGACCATGATGCTTTGATTGCTTACCAACCTGTAGTGCAAATGAGAATTTTTGTACTATTAGCAATTGTAAAGCCATTCTAGCTCACCTATCCACAGGAGGTGTAAGCACAATATTAATTTCCCAGAAGAATTATATTATATTTTTCCTGTTAAGAATCACAGAATCACAGAATAACGAGGTTGGAAGAGACCTCTAAGATCATCAAGAAACATTCCCACAGTACATTTTTCAATTTTACCTTCCACCTTAGACACTTTAGGCACAAGATGTCCAATAAGGGTGTTTTCCTAAAATAAGGACATACATAATAACATTTCTGCCTTCCCGAAACAGAAAAGTTAATATTGGCCTTCTGTTGATTGTTGTTATATTGAACAAGATTAACTAAGCACTGTTGTTTTTTTGCATAATGATAACTACTAACAGTGCCAAAACATCTTTCACCACTGTGTCTGTTGCTACCCATAGTAAGAGTGAATCATTTCCATAATAAATGGGCAGCCTAGGGCAAATAATGGAAGAAAGGGAGTATATATAGTGGAAAACAGAGGAAGGGACATAAGCCATGATTCACCAAACACTGCAGAGGATGTTGCTCTAAGGTCTAAGTCAGTACTACCAGAATGTAAACATCTTCCAATAATTGTTAAAGCTGGTGTTGGTTTTGTTTTTTCCACTAATGAACAGAGTGGAATTTTCAGAAAATCATGTTCTTCAGCCTCCCAGGGAAACTAGACACTTTCATAATGCTTTTGATGAAGTGTCCTGGGTCTCTGCCCCTGCTGCTTGCTGCACAGGCAGAGAAATTCCCAGTTCTTCTTTCAGAAAGAACTGCAGACAAGTTTTTGCAGCAGTTTTATTTCATTCACTGCCTTTGAGAGTATATACATATTGCTCAGGGCAGAGGCACAACTCAGTAGCAAATTACTGAAGTCACAATTCATGTTTGGATTTTCTAACAGCAGAGTCATGCCTGACTCATTTATAAGTGGAGGGAGAAATAATATCACAAACAAACAAACCTCTGGATGTAAAGCTCTCTTGCAGCATACAAATACAAGAAAGAGTCCCCAGTGAGTCCTGAACTGGTTTGTTTCTTGGGTTTAGCTGATCTAACAGATTATTTTTGTGCTGTTCTGTAGTTCCTGTCAGCCAAGGGTGAACATGAAGGCCAGGCATCTCAAATATTGTTTCCTCCTTTAGGAATTCCAGATTGTGTTCAAAGCTGACCTCTTCACTTCTACATGTTGTGGCAAAGTGCTGCCTACAAGGCACTGAAGTAAGAGCACTTTCAGCTACCAGTGGTAGGTGCATTACAAAACCATCCCACACAGCTGAAGAACAGCACAGACAAAGAGTTTTGGACATGAGGAAGATGATGGTATGGATGCTGTAATAACATATACAGTCAGATGTTCTCACACATCTTCACAGTTACGGAGAAGTTTCTAAAAAACTTAATGAGAATATGGGAATTTCTGCTTGTCTATAATATGAAGCAGAGTAAAATACTTTTTACAAAATACATGTGCCCCAAAGCCCTTCTTCAGCTCGCCAGTTCCCATGAGATAACATATAATGTATGTCCAGCTTTGCAAGACAAGTGATATGCATTGGTCTAAAAAGTGACTGGAAAAAAGTCATGGTAGGAACAAGCCATCCATGGCTACTAACTCCAGAAACACCTGTTGTGGTTTAGGAAGTCCCTAGAGGGATAGCAATTCAGTTGGATGTGCTTGCACTCAGAATCAATTTACACTCCAAGCCTTGTTATTGGCATAAAGGAGTAGTTTAACATCAGCCCTACTAATATTTTAACAGCCTAATAGTCCAAATTACTAGTGCATTTACAATACCATGCACTCTAAGTTCGAATTTAATATAGAGAAACCTCATGAGCAATACAGTTAAAATTGTTTACAAGAAGATTTATTGATATCACCTTCTTTGATGCTCTGTAGAACCTTCCAAGGGCTCTCTCAGGTCAAGGACCTAAGTTTCCCTCATAAAAGATGGAGTAGAATTGCAACAAATAATCAGTGACCTGATGTATTTACTGTGAGCAGTATAAGGATGACCAGGGATCTCCTTCTCAGCCTTGGGTCTCTTTGGAGATATTTTTATATAAAGCTTTATCACATCCTGCTTCATTCTCCCTGTTTCCCAGACAAACTTTGGAGAAGCTGTTTGTCCCACAGTGACTACATCCTGCCCTGGGCACACCCAGAGCAAAGAAAATGCAGGGATGCAACAGGCACATGGCCACCAGTCAATTTGATGCCACAGCTAAAACATGTATTCTTTTACTTCTTAGTGTCAAAAATCTTATTTACAGGGTCACAACTATGAGAAAATTTAAAGAAAATACTGTCATTGTTGTATGTTATCTTAGTTTATAGCCTCTTCTGTATATGTTTGCTGTTGTCTGCTGCTGAATTGAGGGGCCCAGTGTAGAGAGATGCTTGCCCCACTGCAGCCCTCTTTATGTCTCTGTAAACAGAGGTGGAGCCAAGAGCCAGTATCCTGTCAGCTGTACATAATGCCAGTGTCTCTTAGCCTTCTGGATTTTTAAAATCACCACCTAAAAAGCACATCTTTAGCAGGGATGCATCGCAGTTTGTGCTTCCCTGAGTATGAGAGTGTGACAGAAGACAGGACACTGGTAGATCTGAAGGAAGAAGGGCAGAATCAGTGAGAGGTGGAGAGAGTTTGCAGAATTGTTGGCATTTTTTGACAGGGTATGATATGAGGAGCATGATATGGTGCTGAACATGTGAAGAGAGACCAGGGAAGGTGAGGTTAGCACAGGAGTGCTGGTAGGAAATATGGGAGAGCTGAGAGGGTGATGATTCCTCATGCAAACATCATCTGATATCAAGGAGAGATGCATTACACATTTTAGTAAAGTCTTCATTGTATGCCTGATTGACTCATCATAGAGTTCCTATTTGGGTACCCAACAAGAGTTTACATCTCTCAGCTGAAGATAGATAAATGCAATCGGAAATTATGTAATAAAATTATCAACTGAAAAAAAGAGACTGCATTATGCCCCAACTGAGTCCTTTCTTGGTGCCTGCTGAAACATGAAGGTTTTTGCTTAGGAGCAATGAATAATTTCAATGGTACAGGTAATGGTTTTTCTTCATTATTTGCACCTTTGCTGTAGTAGTTGTAATGCACTTTTTAAAGCATACGTTTTAGAAGGTGATGACAACACTTGTTGCAAAGCCTGAATCTTCTCAGCATCTCTCTCCTTCCTTTTCCTGTGACATTACCAGAGTGGCCAGGCATTTTTGTCCTGCTCCATAAACAAGAGTAAACTTATTTATGTAGTAAGTACTGACAAGTTATTATTCATTCCTTTGCTAATCTAGTAATTTCTTCACAGAGAATGATTTTCATGTTGCATTTTTTCGTCTTCTACAATGCATTGTCTGGGGATGCATCCATCAAAAGAATGAGCTGGAGTGGCTCCTGTGAGATCAATGATTCAGATTTTGTGAATTTTCATTAATCTGACCCATACTGACTTTTTGATACATTGTATATTAAAATTGTGTATTGAATGCAAACATTTATTTTCACAAAACAGAATGATAAGAAACTTCTGTCTGAATGCTTTATATGAAACATGTTATTAGGAACTTGTTGAGGCTATTGATCCAAAAAGAGCAGGGTGATAGGTCTGCATTTTTATATACTGCATATTGGATTCATAAGCCAGTTCATCTAAACAATCTGCTTCAACACGGAAGCAGTGTTAACTGTTACTTTACCTCTCTTTTTAAATTACTTTCTAAATGAAGTATGTCTGATGAAATCATTTTAAAGACCAAACAAACAGTTCCAAATTTGATTAATTTGCTATTCATGAGCCACACTGAAGTCAGAAGAGGCTTTGTTTAGCAGTAAATTGATATTAAACAATGTAGGTTCATATTCCTTCAGTATCACTGAAAACCCAATAGACAATACACCTTACTTAAATAGACTAATAGACTAAATAGACTTATTTAGACTGACAAAGAATAGACTGACAAGTAATTAATAATCACATTTATTAGCTTCTTGTTGCCTGTACCGTAAAAAGTTAGGAATATTTACACTGAAATAATTGTTACTGCTGAGATGTAAATTTGTAATCAATAGAAGAAGAGGGCCTATACTTGTGACAGTGTAATGCATTCAGTGGTGCTTTCCATGCTCACTTGAATGTCTTTGTGTTTGCCTGGTGTTTGCCATAATTTTGTCCTTTTCTCTCTAGGTGAATTTAGCAACATTTATTTTTTAGATGTCCCTATCTAGGACAAGTATCACCCTTCATTTTATTAACCCTGTAGGGTAAAATGTAAGGTCATGCCTAGTGACTACACTGGCATTGGATATTACTAAACACAATCATGGAATTCGCACTTTACCATTCTAAAAAACATATCCTTGGTTTAAGGACAGCTGTTTAAGCTCCCTTCATAGTTAACTGGAAAGAAAACAGGCATCTCCAGAAGTCAATTCATTTGATACCAAGAAGAATCCCTCTTTGTTACGTGGGAAACTTAAATAACTAAATAACTTAAATAACTACCTTAACTAGATGCCTCATTATGGCTGCAGCTTGATGGGATGTGTCTCATCTCTTTGTCTATAGAAGGAAAAGAGCTACAACCTCTACAGTCTGAAGTTCAATATGATGCATATTATTCTTGATGGCGAATACTTGAAAATGCATCACTGATAACTCACCCAGAATTGCAACAACAGGTCACTGAGATTGCTATTTATAGCGAAGCTTATTATAATTTATCCTCCTTGGGTTGAGTGACCTTGGAATTTTTGCACATCAGACCCTTGGAATTTCATTTATTGCTTGGTATCTGACAAGAGAAGGAGACCGTCTACATGCTCTGGTTGTTAATGTGGGCAGCTACAGTTCTCGACCTCTTCATTTGGTTTTTTACCCTTGCCCCGTGGCCACAGCAAAGTGTTATGACAGTCCCACTTTGTAAATAAGGGAGGAGTTACTGAGTTTCAATTGCACAGGTGCTGCTGTCTGGGGTGTCTTCTGTCCTTTACCCACCTCTTTGTAGTTCTTGTCTCTTTCCATCACAGGCACCATGAGCAAAACTTTCAAGGCAGGGTGTTGCAACACAGCATATGGATATGATGATATAAGCATGGAAAACATAAAACTATGGGCAGTGCTGTGAGCTCCCTTTATTTTGATCAAATACTCATAACCTCCGCCTCTGTTCCACAGAGATAAACTTTTGTTGTTGTTTTCTATCCAGAAGGGTTTTTTTTTTTCTGTAAAATCATGCCATTTCCCACTTAGTGGAAAATCAGGTTTCCATGCAGTTGCACATGTAGATGAACACATTGACGCAGTGGTACAAGCTAAGGTAACAGGGCATGGCTGTGGTTGGCTTAGACTGCCATGACTTCACAGCTGCAATAACACCTTTCTTATGAAGGCATTTTGTCTACAACTGCCTCTAGTTCTTAAAATGCCAATGTAAACGTAAGAAAACCAACATAAATAGTCCTGCCAGTGAACCGCCAGTAGCATCACGAGGTTAGACCTGAAGTTTCTCTACTTTGAGGAAATTTTTAAATTGAGTTTATAATGTCGGGGCATTCTGCAGTCCTTGATGGCTGTAGTCTTAAGACACCAGTGCACAAGATGAAGTCATTCAAGCCCATTTCACATTTATATCTGATCTCCAAGTGATATATCACTTTTATCCAGAACTGCAGCATGCAACTGCAAAATGTCCAATTAATTACTTTCAGGCTTATGTAGTGCTTATGATTAAAACCCAGGTCTGAAAGCCAGGCTTTACATACAAAGAGGAAGCCTTGGTTCCCAGAAATGATTCTAATTCTCACAAGCTGAATGATCAGGGCACAAAAAGTAGTTTGTTCCCTGAGTTCCACTGTCTGATTTAAATGCCCCCTGCTTGTACACTGCTGAGGAGAGCAGTCACTTCTGAGAACAAAGGACAAACTTCTGTAGGGCCACTTTAGGCTGTAACTAGCTATTTTTCACAAAGCTTTCTCCAGGATGCTCAGCAGAAGACCCTTATGTTCAAAAAAAAAAAAAAAAAAAAAAAAAAAAAAAAAAAAAAAAAGGAAGAAACTCACAATATACTTCCCATCTGGCTCTTGGGTATGTGAACCTGAATCCTTGCAAATACTCCAGAGAAGTTATCTGAAAACTTGCTTGCTGTGAAAGGCCAATATGGTCTTTGTCCGAGACTGAAAAGCAGAATGTTTTCTATTGCCATCTGTGTAGCAATTGTCTTCTGGGCAGTTTTCCTTATCTCCTGTTAATGGGCCCATCAATGTCTTGCCACATGACTCAGAGATAACTCCCTCCAGGAGCCGTTTCTGTTTAACAGGTGATCAAGGATGCATCGCATGACTCAGAATGACATCAGCCCATTGTGGGATGCTCCGCCCAGGGGGGAGCAGCTAAGCATCCCCACCTAGATATATTCTGAGATTTTCAGACAGGCAGGCAGCCTTCCCACAGGTTCCCAAGAGGACACAGCTGGGATTTCCCACTGGACCGACTACACCTTTTCTACAGGACCACTGCTCCAACAATAACCACATCTGCCACTCCAGGAGAACTGCAGCCACTCCAATTTGGACTGCTACCAACACGCTGGCCAAAGGGGTGTCAGGTTGTGTTCTGACTTTGTTGGTGGTCTTCCTTTTGTATTATTGCATGGTTTTGTTTCTTCTCCCTTTTCCAAATAAATCGTATTTCTGACTTGGAGTCTCTCATTGGTTTTGCTTTCAAACCAGAAGAGTCTTATTGTTCTGTCCTGCAGCTCTGATGTCAGGATATCTGAAATGACAACCTTGCACAGGCTCCCTCCAGCCAGATCATGCACCTCATTGTCCCCCCTCAGAGAAGGGGAATCTCTCCATTATCTTGTGTCTCCTGTTTTCCTAGCATTCCTAGGAAGTGATGTTAATAGCTACACTTGCTCTCTATTCTTCACACAGATACACAGGTTAGTCTACTAGAGGCTTACAAGTAATACTAAAAGTTTAGATTTAGAAGGGTTTTTAGTCTTTTTCATTTCACACATCACTCAGTAATTTAATACCTCAAAATTATCACTTTGCTTCTTTCCTTTTCTTCAATTTGGAATAGATAGTGTAAAAGAAAATAAACTCTTGTTAGCTCCAGATCAATTCCCTACATTTTCCTTTGCTAATTTAAATGGTACCCATTTCTTTGTCTTATGCACTGTGTAATACACAGTGTCTGTGGACTCCACAAATTATTTTCTGTAATCTCTGCTGAAAGGTAAACTGCTCAAAGTGCAGCATAATCTTTCCAAGACTGACTATTTCATTTTAAAAAAGCATATGTATAGATAACAAAATGGTAGGTAGCATGGGGCCTATTCATAATATAATCAGACAGTTTCAGTTTTGAAACACATTATTCCAACAGCAGCTTCCATCATTAATAAAAAAGATATTCCAGTTGCTGCTGGATATTATGCTATCCACGTTCTCTCTGCTTTGTGGATCAGTGGAGAATTCCTGACTCCAGGCACTTCTTTCCTCTCCTCTGTAGTTTAAGAAGGTGTCTGTCAGCAGCTTGTAGGCTGCATACAGAGAACCAAATCTTTAGAGGTTGTAGTTGCTATGTGTTCTGACAGCAGTCCTCTTGCTTTCTGCCTCTCAGGAGATCCATCCAAGACCTGGGTAGGCTGCTTCATATGTATAAGTTGAACTAGACAGACAACAAGGTTTCCATATCTCTGGATGCTCTTCAGGTATAATTATATCTAATTCCTCTGATCATTATTTTGAAGACTTCTATTATTTTCAAACACCCTGCAGTTATGCTCCTCTGGATCTGCAAATATGCTTCATAACAACTTCAAATATGCAGTCATGTTGGGAAGGAACTGTGACCCTACATGGTTCTCTGTTTTCCAGTATACCATATTCAATGACAGCTTTGAATTTTTCAGTGAGAGCCCAGATCCTTGATCTTTGAAAAGTCAAGAATTGTGATTTGAGATGAAAGGAAATCAGTATTATAGGTTGAATTTATAAATGTAGCAGACCATTTGTATTGTCTACTGTAGTACATATGAAAAGTGTATCCTTCTCCATCTCACATGACAGCAAACATGCACCAAATTGCATAAATGCATAAATACATAAAAAACATTTCTTCACTTTTTTCCTCACTCCTTTTAACCTACACTTTACATGTCCTGTTTTTACCCAGCTCCCAGTAACTCACTCTAATCAGAAAAGGACCGTGCATTGTTTGGTGTGCACCAACCCAGCATGATATTAAGAGTAATAAATGTATAAATATTATAATATATTAAAATAAATATAAAAGATATATAAAACATTAAATAGATAAGGCTTTGTGCCTGCTGCTGCTGCATGTGAAAGTGAGTTTACAGCAGAAGTGTATAGCATAGATAGAGACAGGTGCTCTTTTGCAAATGCACATGACTGCTACCATAAGAGAAACGAGCTTTAAATTTACAGCAGCACATAACTTGTCATGGCTCCATGGCACAGATGCACATGCACATGAGACAGTTCATTGCAGCACCTTTTAGACCATGTCTAATTTGCCTTTCTCATTAGCCAGGTTACTTGTTTGGTCATTGCAGCTCTAGAATGGTACATGTTTATTGTTTTGAATTTCAATTTCCAAACAAGGTGATAATGCTACAAGTAGATATGGAAGACAATATCCCAAATGCAAAAAAAAAAAAAAAGAGTTTCTAAAAGGAATCCTGAGATATTTCTTATTTATTTATTAATCAAAATCTGTGCTCTGTTCGTTTTGGCTTTGCATTAGTGGCAAAGATAGGTATTTTCTTAATAGACTTTTTTAACTCTTAAACTTAGAAAGAGTTTGATGTTACTCATTTGCTTTAAATGTACGTTTGATACTATTATGAGCTGGATGATTACTGCTTGATACATGGTCCTAAAACTTCCTCTGAAGAACAGTGTAGGCATAGTTCCAACCTTAAGAGGTAAGAGGGGACATGTTTGAGAGATGTATTAGTCACATCTTGGTGTCCTGGAACCTACATCAGCAAATCTTGCTCTGGGCTTTGATCTTCTTCATAGCATTATGAAGCTAAATATTTTTTGCACTGCTGAAAGCCATTTTTAAACTTTCTGTTCATTTGTTTTTCTCAAGAAAGGTGACATCTTTTAACAAGTAGGCTTACAACCACAGAGCACTTTAAAGAGAAAATATTCTACACATCACCTAGGCAGAATGCTTAGCAGTAATCACAGTAGGTTACTAGCAGCCTGCAAAAACATTCCCATATAACAATCTGTCCAAAGACCACAAAACAGTGACATTTCACTTGAAAGTAGACCTTTCAACTGTAAGTATGTTAATCATTATTCAGGAAGATTGATTTGACTTATTGTGAGTAAATTTACACACTGACCTAACCAGTTTTCCTGTCTGCCAATCTGTTATTCCATATGTCCAAATCTACAGCAGAGAAGTTTTCAGGAGACAGCAACACAATTTGTACAATTTGGAGGCATCCCTCACAGCTGGGTCTGAGCTCTGCCTCCTGAAATATTTGCACCAGTGCCTGCAACTGCCTTCCTCATCAGTGGCAACAAAATGAGCCTACCTATCAGAGTTGTTCTGCTGCTCCAGCTGAAGGGAAAATGTGGAGTGGTAATCAGAGGTCTTAAAATTTGTAAGCCTTCCTTCAAAGCCAGCCAGTTGCCAGAGAGATGATGGAAGGCACATAGCCCAGGAGCTACCCTAGACACACTATTAGAAAGCATTTAAGGGTACTGGAGCTGCTGCAATCTCAACAAACATCATATGTCATGCCTTGGTCTATTCTCTAAGAATGAAGACGTGATAAATGAGCAGAAGATCACTGAGATGCAGCAGTGCCATTTGCCTTGCTTTTTCAAGGCACTGAATGAAAGTTTAGACAAGTAGCTTCCTTGGAAGTGGATAGATGTGGTTCCAAACATTTACAGAGTTGCCAAGGGCATTGATTTGTGTGTCTATTTGGTCCATGGTTAAGAGGCTTATACTTGGCAGAAATACATATCATTCTTTTGTTCTTCCCCAGAAAACTGATTAAAAACCACCAAACCTTCCTGAAATAGTCTAAAATATCGATAAAAATACCTTTGTCCCTGTAATAGGACAGTCTATTCTTTAAGAGATTGTGAGGCTTAAAGCCAATCCCCAGTGTGCTCCATGATGTGAGTTCTTTAATGCAACAGTTGTTTAAAAATGCCTCAGGCAAGCTAGGGAAAGAAAGCCAATTGCTTATCAAAGAGCAGTCTCAAAACAAAAGAAAAAAGTCCAACTAACTGGACTGGCAACTACTTTTAGAGAGTTCTTCTGATTTTGGCCATTGCTGTTTAGTTAGAAGAAGGCTATCAGTATTGCCTCCACTCAGAGACTCCTTCAAACAAAAGAGAGCAGAGGAGTGGAAGTCAGTTTGGAGAAAAATAGTGTGATGCAATGTGATTGGTTTGCTCCTGAACCAGATAGAAAATCTCTCTTGCTCAGTACCTCTTGCAAAACTGCTGTCTAAAGAATGACTTTGCATATATTTTTTTAATTTTTATGAAATTTACATTTTTAATATATAATTCAAAAATATGGATGCTGAGCTTTATTTATGCTAATAAACAATATATAGTTCACAAATATGTAATATACCATATATACGTGATAAGAAATTACAAAGCTTGACAGAAGAACAAAAAAAAAAAAACCCAAAACTCGCCAACCAATCAACCAACCAACCCACCAAAAAAATTCCAGAAAATCCCCAAACACCTTTGACATACTTTTCTGCTTTTCAGGTTAGCATTTATCAGTGCTTTTATTGCTTTCAACCTTCCTTGGAAAACAATAGTTAAAGTTCACTACAGACCATGATTTCTAAGACTCAGATAAATTCTCCTCTCTCTCATTCTCCTGACCTTATTCTGTGTGGTTTTGTAATTCCATCTTCCAAAAATCTATATGGGTCCCTAGCCCTTAAAAATGTTCCTTACCTTCTTAGATAAAAATTTGCTGCTAGGCACACTTTCCTTTTTAAAAATCACTTTTGCATATTCCTACTCTGTCTTGATATACATGTTGTAGGTGGGCGAGGCTGGAGCTTTTTGGGGCAATATTTATTGAAACCTACTCATAAATTTCATGTACTTGTTCTAGCACATAATTATTTCAAGAGATACATGCTGTGATGAGTGGTACAGTGTTTCTGAGAAGCCCTACCATCTATAAAACCACTTCTACAGGTAAAAAGCAAGGTAGAAATACATGGACATGTGTGCAGCTCATCCTGATAGACCTGCTTGAGGTCTTGATCAGCTTGGAAGAGGAGCACTGGGTATGCTTAAGGACACTGGTAGGAGACTGAATTAAAATGGAGAAATGAAAGCACCTCTCTGGGCTGTGGGTGGTGAGCACCTGGTATTCTTTGCTGTGGGATATCGTGGAGGCAGACACGGTCAGCAGGTCCAGTGGGGAAGGGCAGTAGTCAAATTCAGGGTCTGCAGGTCCACACACACATGTCAAACAGAACAAGCAGGGCTGCACACCCTCTGGAATTTCTCACATGGCTCTCATTGATGGAGGGGCATGAGGAGTGTGGGCTGTAGATAGATAGTGGCAGTCATATCCCACCTCTGTGAGACTGTTAATCTGCACCCATCGGGCTTTTTATATATTCTTAATACATAATGTAGTAAAGGTAATTAGAA
Organism: Vidua macroura; assembly: GCF_024509145.1. Taxonomy (NCBI): domain Eukaryota; kingdom Metazoa; phylum Chordata; class Aves; order Passeriformes; family Viduidae; genus Vidua; species Vidua macroura. Next base: position 82,147,232 of record NC_071571.1, on the reverse strand, counting down.
GATCTCAGTACCACCAGTCAATAAAATGTAGGCAAAGAGACACTTCATTTATTGCATATTCAACAAAGTGTAAACAAAAAAATAGAAATTGTCTTGAATACTCTGAATTCATGGAAATCACTGTGAGTGACACAGAGTTAAGTAGGTCATCCAGCTCAGACATTAGCCTATCCACCAATTAGGGTAACATCAAGAGGAATACTTGTCAGCTAATCCCTGGAGATAGGAACAGATTCATTCTGTATATAACTTGTTAATCACAGTATGACTTGGGTTGGTTTGCTTGTTTTCTGGCAATGTTTCTTTTGACCTTGTAGGAGAGAGGAATTCATTCACTGTGTATTTCTGTCACTTTCTACAAGGGCAAAGAATTTAAAGGAGGTGCACTGGAAGGTAACTTCCATAAATGCTCTTACTTCTGCTTCCATATCCATGGCAATTAAGAACTCAGGAAAGGCTGGTGTCTTCAGCTCCTTCAATACACAGATTTTGGCTCACAAAAGAAAGCAGGTATATTAATGAACTTCCTGCGTGTAAACATTTTCTTAAGTGTGTCTCTCCACTGGCCACATCTGCCAGCTATTGCTCTTTCTTGTCATTGCCTGGCACTGTAGGGAGTAATTTTTCCTTTGCTTTTATATTAGACCAGCTTGAGGACCCAGAGCTGAGCTCCATGCTGCTGAGAGACAATGAACCATGACCAGTGAAATCTCCAGTAGCACATGTGAAGTCTTCAATCCAATGATTGGAAAATATTTTATAACTACAAAACAGGAGTGAAACCCCAGGGTGTGACAGTATATGGCTTTGTATGAATACACTAAATTTTTCAACTTTTTGCCCTAGTAGAAAACCAGGCTTTCAACAGCCAAATTGTTAGGAGTTATAGGGATTTATTGCTATTTTCTTTATGATTCTAGATGTCACATTTAACAAGGTAAGGTAAGTTATAAATGGCACTTCTAGCCACTGCATGAAAGAGAGGTATTTGGGGTGAGTTTGTTTTTTTGTTTGTTTAGTTGTTTCTTTTCTTTTCTTTTCTTTTCTTTTCTTTTCTTTTCTTTTCTTTTCTTTTCTTTTCTTTTCTTTTCTTTTCTTTTCTTTTCTTTTCTTTTCTTTTCTTTTCTTTTTCTTTTCTTTTCTTTTCTTTTCTTTTCTTTTCTTTTCTTTTCTTTTCTTTTCTTTTCTTTTCTTTTCTTTTCTTTTCTTTTCTTTTCTTTTCTTTTCTTTTCTTTTCTTTTCTTCTTTTCACTTTGAATTTCTAATTTAATAAAGTCTTGAATATTTAGACATGTTTTACTGTTCTGCTTTTCTTCCTCTCTGTGTACCTCCTATTAAACATGGGTGCTGTACTGTGAGAGGTTTTTGATGTGGGCTTTAGAAGTTATTGCACAGTAATGCTGCTGATAGCTATTTCTAGTGCTGAAACTCCGCATTAAAAGGGGGTGACTGAAAAATAACATATTACTTCCACATGAAGTCACAACTATAAGAAATGTTTTGATGGAACTTTGTGCTATAAACCTACTCTCCTACCCTAGTCAGCATCCAAAATTCTTGGGAATCTGACATGCCTTTGTGTCAGGTCATGCCTAAATCATGCAACGAGACACTTCACACATCCTTGCAGGCCTTTGTAGATGCAGGTGTCTTGGATTACAGGATTAGCTGCATCTATAACATCCTTGTTTTGTGGTGTCTGTGTTTGACCCATGTCTCAGGACCTGACTGACAGCAGTAAGGGTCAGCACTAAGTCCAAATTTTAGCATTACTAATAAAACACTGGCTTTCATTCCTATCCAGAAACTGGGGGAAATTAAATTAAACTTTCAGTTCCTCAATGACCTAATCTTCCTCATTTGTGAATGAATTTGCTTTATAAAAGAGCAGAGCATAAAGGAAGAATATCCCCACAGATACACTTATACAAGGCATGCTCCATGGATCTCTTTTATTAACCTCTTCTTTCCATCAGATGCCAAGAGGAGAGGCTGTTCTTCCTTTAAAGACATCACCAGCTTCAAGCTCCTGTGCACAGAATCTGTCTGCATTGACAAGAAAGGGGACTGTAGCTGCAAATGTAAGGAAAAAAGAGTGTTAGCTCGTTCTTTAAATGGAAATAAATGGGGTTTTATCAGTGTCATACTGTTAACTTTGTCCTACTGGAAAAAAGGGAGACAGGAAGCTTTCCTGCAAATCCTTTGGTGTAGTTGCAGCAGAAAAAAAAAGTATCCATCACAACTGTGGTCTCATCAGCAGGGGAGCAAGTGATAAACATGCTTGGCCTGGTAATGATGGATGGCTCCTCTGTGTAATGCTCAGGTACAACTGAAACATTTCAGGCAGCTCACCTCTGTCAGATCTCTCCAGTGATCACTGAACCTAGAGTGCAACTAGGGGGAAAAAAACCCAAAACAACACCACAAAAAAAACCAAAACAAAACAAAAAAAACCAACAACAACAACAAAACAAAACCAAAACAAAACCCCCCCCCCCAAAAAAAAAAACCCAAAAAAAAAAAAAAAAACCAAACCAAAAAAAAAAAAACCACCCGGAAAGCATGAATAAGCACTTAAAATCTGAGGAAAACTGAATTCCCTCCAGAAGCCAGGAGGACACCTTGGAGACTGAAAGCAGCCCCTTGCTCAGGGTCTGCAAGCAGCACCTGCCAACACGAATGACACAGAGGGTGTCTTCAGTTTTTAATTCTGATAGTTTTACTACTTTTCTGTTAACTAGGTAGGTTTTACTGACATGGGACTGGTATTGTCTGTGTTTACAGGGAGTACCAAAGGAGATGAAAACAAATAATTTGCAACTGGCTTAAGGCTAAGGGACATATTCTGCAATGCTGGCAACAATATCAAACAGCAAAAAAAGTTTACCTTGGCATCCCAGTTACTGTCATCAGCCAAGGAAAGTAACAGAGCATATGAGCAGCACAAGCACTGCAAGGGTTCAGCTCAGCCCACATGCAGGTGAGAGAATCACATCAAACAAAGCCATTTCACAATGTCACAAGCAATGTCACCTCCAAATTCCTGAAAGAGGGTGCAGTAAAGGTGGCTGGTTTTGCCTGATGGGATTTTAGCAAAGGCTGTTGTTTTGAAATTAAAAATCCAGAACCTACTGATGTCAAAGCAGAGACCGTGAAGTTCACAATAGACTTCTGCACAGATTAGCCATTAGACTCTAGGTAATGCAAATATGTAAGGATGTCAATTTTACAGCGTGACAGTTTTTTTAATCTTAAATGCTACTGTTGGATTTGTTTCAGAGAAAAAATGAGAAGGCCTTGTTATGACTCAGTTGGAATAGGTCACTGAGTTTTGGGGCCGCTCATGATCTGGGTACAATGCTGTGAAAGAGAGAAAGTGCACTCCTTGACTAACCTTCAATGAGAGTGTAAGGATGGGGACAGGCAGTGGGATGAATGTGCCTGAGAAAAAGGCTGGAGACCTCCAGATATGATTCTTGGAAGCAATGCTGCCCAGAGACACTTACAGAGCAAGGACATGTAAATTGAAGCCTAATGGGACAAAGGCCCTTCAGCATTTACCACCTTATGCTCAAAAACGCATATGACAGGTCTCCAGATGGTGTACAAATGTGAAGAGGATTTGCCTGGACCTTTTCCTGCAGTGAATTCCCTAAGCAGCTTTTAACCTCAGAAAAGCTCAGGTTCGTTACAATACTCCACTGCTCACATTTGTGAATGGAGACAGCACAAAGCTACAGATAGAGCTGCAATCCCAGACAAGGCAGAGCCAAGAAGATAGCGAAGGGTAAAGTCCTGGCAGGATTAGTGAGTATTCAATCAAATATGTGCTGTTTTTTCAAATACCTATAAGATTTTAACTGTCATAATTGAGTTGGGAATATTCCCCCAGCTACTTCTCAATGTATCAGTAGTGGAGTTGATTTTTTATAGACAAAATTTTCTCGCTTTAATTAGTCTTGAAATGTTGGCTTCATGACTGGTTTTCAACTCCTGCCTTCATTCCATACTGCCTTTCTAACAAGCTCTTCCTCCAAGCATCCTTCATCTCCACATTGTAAGACTGTGGTAATTAGCTGGAGCTCTGCTGAGTTTATGGAAATCTTGTAAAGTGAAGTCATTATAATAGAGTTCAGTGTTTCAGCCTCTTGCTTTTATTTACAGAATTATTGACTTGATAAAAGAAACAGATTTTGACTAATTGATGGCTGTGGATACTTGAAAATTTCTCTCCAAAATGGTCTTTTAGTTAAGTGTAGAATACAATCCCTTATTTAAGGGCCATAGTGATGTTGTGGGTGGGATGCCCAGGGATATGGTGACAAGTAGGTACCATTCAGCTTAAATAATAAAGCACACACTGCTCTTAGTTACCAGGCCCCAAGAGTGGCTAAACACATGTAGTTGCATCGTTACCACATTTTGTGGGTTCAAAATTGCCTTTAATCTAAAAACAAACCAACAAAAAATTATTTGCCTTCTCTAGTTTAATCAGTAGTGATTCGGGTGGTGTAAGGCAAGTGGTATATTTGAAAACTGAAGAAATTCAGTGTTATTAATAAAAGCACAAGCTTACAGGCCTCTAGAAATTACATCTTCAGCTCCCTCCTACAAAAAGTTCTATCTCAGGAAGAAAAATCACTCCAAGGCAAACTGGGAATCTGACAATGCAGCTGTCTTCAAAGACTGTTTAAAGTGAAATGGTTTGATAGAACAGATAATAAAGGAAGGGGCACAATGAAACCAAAGAAAAATTTGGTACATTTGCAATAACAACTGGCTGATGGAAAAGCCAAACAAGTGCTGAGTGAGTCAGAGTCTGGCTCACAGGCATAGCAGGTGTTAATGGGCTCCAGTGACAGAAGGGACTTTTGAACCGAAAGGTATGAAGAAGTCAGGCCAGGATAAGGATGGCTGCCTGCTAAACTTCCACCTTAATGATCAACTGATGTGGAAAGAAAATGAAAGTGCAGCTCAGGCACCATATTGGATCAGGGATTGAAAATTAGTATCTTGTAATTCCCAGTAATGCTATCCAAGGATATGTAATGGTGTTTAAATAAGAGAATCTGTAGAGCCAGCTTGTTCATCTGTCTTGCTAAGAGGGTTAATGTTGGGAACCAAAGGCAATTAATCAGTGCATCTTCTAAAACCTGTTTATTTCCCACGGGAATTGATTTCAGACTTGAAAGTCTTAGAGTCCTTATGGCTAAATAGAATAACTCAGTGCAGCATTTGAAGTATGCAAATAGCTTTATGACAATTGTAGCTCTTTTTCTTTCAGCTAAGCATTTGCCAACAGGCTATGAATTTGAATTTGTTCCCAAACTAATTTCAACATAATTTTAGCATAATTTTTGTCAGTTTGCTATGATGAGTATTCATTGTTTATTTGCACCATATGAATATTCATTCAAGTTTGCAATGATGTTTCTCTCCACTGATTTGGCAACAATCACATAAGCAAATAATTCATTGAAGACATGTAATTTTTAAATACATCTTTGGTCTGAAGTCTACCAAGAGCATTGCAACACTGAGAAAGTTTTTCATCCAGACACTCTCAAAAGTATTTGTGTTAGTGCATTTGATGTTTGGCTTTTGACAAAACTTCATGAACCCGTCATCCTCAACTTGCCACCTCAGTGCTACGGCACAGACTGCAGTCACAGATTTGCATAACTGCTGAACTTTGAAGTACTGATTTAATAGTTTATTCATGGAGTGAATAACCTACAATATACATAATTTAAGATTTTGTAAACCATCTTGTGGTGCCTATAGGCATGGCTGTGTCAAGTGTGATGCTTATATAATATAGAAGTTTTCATCTAAGGCTCTTAAAGGCGAGGTTACCAAAAGGGATTTCAAGATAATATAGCATAATGAGGATTATTTGTTGGTTATGTTTAATGCTGATTATTTTAACTATCCAATTTCCTGACAGAAAAGAAATTGATTTTCTAATGGAAAGAAGAACTTTTAAGTTTTCCATTCACTTCTATCTCCTTCTTTACTTCCATATTTCATTTTATATTTTAAAACAAGAAAAAAAACAAACTAAAAGAGTATTTGGGTGGAATAGTTTTTTGGCTGCCATCACATTTTTTTATGTCTCTCAAGCCTGCAAAGAAATCATGAGGTAATTGTGGCACTTTTCTTCTGACTATAAATTGATAATGACATGCAGAGGCTCAGTCTTATGGCAATCTTTTAAAAAATATTTTTTGTCTGAAAAACATGTTGATAAAAAGATAATACAAGCAATCCACAGGTGCTCTAAAGGGCTAGTGAAGTTTCTTTGATAAAATTCTCAGGAAGTATATTGTGAACTTCTCTGCAGTGATTCATTCCAGAGCTATTTTCCAATATACAGTTTCTCTGACTGTTTGAGTAGAACAAAACCTGGGAACAGAATAAAAATAAAGGAACAGTAAAACTTTTCCACCTTGGATTATATTTAGTGTTTGGAAAATTGAGAAACTTATCATGCAACTGGAATGGCATGTTTCTGTTTTCATAATTACTCTGCATGAGATATTTCTAACATAGAACATTTTGGGTGCAAACCAACTGCATTACAGTTACTATGTTATCTTTTATCTTTTGCCCACTTTGTTGGCTGTTTGGTAAAAGGAAAAATCACTAAGCCTTGTGTCCATGTTCATTGCCATACTCTGAAGATAAAAAAGGGGCAATGGGCATTGTTTATCTTGATTTGCCTTTTACTTGAATTAAAGGAACACATTACTTAAATTCCTGCTCAATATCCCACTTTATTCTTAAAGCAGGTGGCAACTGGTACTCAAAGTATGCAGTAGGTCTGGAAATGGCAATCAGACATCTGCTGTGTGTGGAAATGAAGGGGGGGTGTGTGTCTGTATATACACAAATACCTAAATACACACATACGTATAAAAATGTGCATTCATATATGCACGTATCTGGGTACGCATGCATGCACAAGCAAGTATGCATGCATATTCTAGATTTGCAGAATAAACCCACAAATTAACCAGCTGACACATTCTGCTTGAGAGTTTTCTCTGATTTCACTGGTAATATTTCCATGTGGGGCTTTTTGTTTTGAAAATAAACAAGTATTTTCCTGTCTGTACCTCCCCCACTCACATTATCTTCCCAGACAACACAGTTTCTCTTCTTTATTTTCCATTTCATGTTCTTTCTCAAAGGAGGACCTCTGACTCCTTCTCCAAAATCACAGGGCTCTGACAGCTGTCTGCTCTTAACTGATTTTTTTTTTCTCTTTGAAATACAGCATTCCTGGCAGCCCAACACCCTGTACTGTAGCTTCATTGTAGTTTTAAATTCTTCTCCACCCTCCACACCCATTAGTCACATTCTCTTCCCCACGGTGGATCTCTATGTTTATCTTGGTCACCATGATGAATTTACCCTGTGCTGGTTAATGATGTACTCACAGAGTCAATTCATAAAACTAAGTTAGGTATTTATTAAGAGCAGTGATGGAGAGGTGCAATTGCACCTGCCTTTTAAAAATGTGTACACAGACTTCAAATCATGCCTCCCTCAGACTTGGACTCACCAATTCCCATGCAGCCTAGTAGTAGATTTGAAAAATAGCTTGTAATGGCTTGGATTTCTCAGTTATTCCACTATCAGTTTATCACTGTTGTATCTGTATGGCACTGCTATAAAGCCACCTGTGAAGCCATGTCTATTTCATATTTTGCACTGGGGCAGTTGGCCTTGAGACAGCATCTCAAAAGCATTATTTTGGCCTGTGCAACTGGAAGGGTGTTTGCAAGATAATCTAGTTATAATTAGCTCTGCTAGAAATCCCATTGATGCTCCTCCTTCCAATAAAGTAAAATGTCTTGGAGGGAAGTCTTTCATCTGCTTTCTAACAGAACCAGTGAACATTTGGGCAATATTTTATGCGTTGTTATATATGTAGGAAATGTGTCCTGGAGGAATTGATTGTAAAATCTGAGGAAAAACTTGCCTGAAGCAATGGCCTCCCACTTATTTCATGACAAGTACAAGTTAATAAGGAAAAATATAACTGCACTCCTGAACTTAATTTAGTCAGCAGTGCATGGAGCAATTAGCAATACCCAAAAAGAAGAGGAAAAACCCCATCTATTTGAAGTGGTCTGAGACAATTCACTGAGGGTAGGAAGTGAGTGACTTCTCCCAGCTGTCCCACATGATAGTACCAAAAGAGACAGCAAACTGGCAGCCTGCTCAGATGGATCTTTCAGTTAAAAACCATGCAGGTTTTTTTTTTCTGAAAATCAAAATTATTATCTTTTACACAGTACTTAATTCTTAAAAGCATGTGTTCAGAGCCGTTACTAAAATATATTCCAGCGCAAATGATATGAGACTTTTGCAAAGTGATGAAAAGATATTTAATTACAAAAGAAATCTGAGAACTCTGTCTTTTCACAATTATATCAGAGACTCCAGAATTTCATTTACTTTATTACCGTCAAGAAATGTTTCAACAGTTTTGAGTGCAGGGTAGAAACTAGAGATGATAATTGCCCTGTTTTGTGTGTGATACCTTGCAATAAGCAGCAATTTTAAGTTATGGGGAATAAATAAGCAAGAGAAACTGAGGCTGTATCCTTTGTCAAGCAAAGACCCTTTCTGGTGCCTGCTTCCCACCTCTTCTTATTTCTCCCATCAGAGTTTGTTCAAAAACTGATGGTGGATTTCCCCTGCCTTTGTGTGGTCCTTGTTTGGAAGGGACATCAGGATGTTGAAGCATTCTCCTGCTGTGAAACAGGAATGTGACCTGGGCCAGCAGGACTGGGGCATAGCAGAGGGTTTGTAGGTAATATTAAGTGCTGTGTCCATTATTTTCTTGTTCTAGAATTGATCTTTGAAATCTTTATGGTCCAAATTTCAATCTGTGATGTTATCATGAATCTGTAGATAACATGCTTTAAGATCAAATTGGATTGGTTCATTACCCATATCAGAACTGTGCTAAGCCAGATGCTGAAATAAACACTCATGTACCAAGTATGCCTATACACACACACACCCACACACACCATGAATATATATAATATATATGAATGACAATGCACAATGGTTTAATAACACTTTTACAACATTCTGTTAATTTTATTTTCACTTTACCTCTGCATGCCAGCTTTAACTTTTGATTTCAATGTTTTGCCTTTTCTTATTTAAAAAAAAACCTTACAACTTTGTTGTAATATTAACAGAGCTGGGTTTGGGGGTTAGATCTTTTTCTGCCTTTTTTTTTTTTTCTTTAGAAAAGAACTTTTACCTTGAAAGTGAGTTTATTATTTATAGATTCCAAGCCAGGTGCTGTAAATAGACATCAAGATGATAATATAAAATGGAAATAAAATTTAAGAGACCAGAAACTGTTCCTGGAGAACTAGAACTAAATCTTTTAAATATTTCAATTTTTTTTTTTTTGAGTAATAGTAAACAAAGTTATATTTTGTATGTTGGTTATATAGTCATTTTAGGACTGACTTTATGAGGAACCTGACTAAGTAGTCCCCTAATAATGAAAAGTCAGTATTTCTGATCTTTGTGGGTTTTTTAATAACCAAAAAGCATTAGGTTTGAGACATCATTATTTCTTAAGAAGCTCTGAAATGATTGTTGCCCAGTCGGGAGTGAAGGTGGCAAAGAGCCCTCCAGCTGCACAAGGGACCAGACCACAACAACCTCTCTGCTGAGGCAGAGGTCCTTTAATGGAACTTATTGAGTGGAGCTAATTACACAATACTTACCCAATTCTTATCAGGAAACAACCATCTTTGGGTGACTGGGCAGAATCAGTTTCACTCCCCACAAGTTTCTTATGGCTTTGGTCCAGGTGGCTGACAGCAGCTTCTAGTGGAAAATACAGCTTTTTCCAATGACAGCGCAGCTCCATACCTAGAGCTGAGCAAAGTCATTTCTATAATACATAGAAAACAAGAATGTCAACTGACCCTAACCAGATGAGTCTCACAAACTGTGAAAAATTTGGAGCAAAATATTTTATTGAACTCCGTATAAAATGAAATCCCATCCTGTGGTCAAATATGTGAGAAGTTAAAAATTTCAGACGAGTAGAACTTGTGCTAAGAGGATGTTATCTGTTGTCAGTATAATATACATCAGATGTCAGAGAAGGGCCTGCTTGGTGAACCTGAAAGCTATAAAAGTCTCAACAGAAAAATTACAAGGTGCTTTATGGAACAAGGTCCAATATTACAACTAAGATAATATAGAAGAAACACAGGAAGCTTCCACTACATCCATATGCACTCAGCTGAGCTGTGGTGCCCTGAATTATTCCAAGCTGGATTTTTGTTGTTGTCTCATGCTCATGCTCATGCTCATGCTCATGCTTGCTATTAGTCAGAAGAACATTACAAAACTGGATTGTCATACAAAAGTTTTTCAGGTCTTAAATATAATATCTGGCATTTGGGCTCCAGGGAGTGTACAAGATCAGATCAACTTAAGGGAAAATAAAATTGTTTTAAGCAGAAATTCCACTGATTTACCTGGAAGTGACAGAGGAAACTGAGGCCCCTGTTCACCCTCAGGGCATGGAGGCACATTTTGCACTTGAAAGACCAAGTGGGAAGTTAGGGCTTTGATCCTGAAAACAGTGCACAGTCGTAACACCTACAAATGGTCTTGTAAAACCTTGGGTCTATTCATGAAGGCAGTGATACTCACATGCAGAAATATCTGCAGCATCAAGCCCAAATGGTAAGTGGCAGTCCCAGATGTGGTACTTGTAATTCCCATTTCTCAGGCCCAGTTCTAACCATCAGAAGACTTAAAATGAGAAGGCCTGCTGTCCTAATTGTACACTGAATTGTGATCTTAAATTTTATAAAATTGTTTAAATCATAATAAAAATAAAACCAGATTTATACAGCTTCTACCCTGCCCCTGAAATCCATCTTTTTTCTTTTTTCCTTACTGAAAAATGTTTAATTTTTGTATTTTATCACAGTCACTCTCTTTCAGAGAATAATAGGTGTTTTCAAATTAGGAAGACCTGGACAGTCTTTTCTTGCTGACTAAAACTGGAAAAGGTCAGTCTTGGCTTGGGTTCTTTAAAATTTAAGCTCTTGTCCATTTCTATTGTTGTTGTTGTTAAAATATTGTAAGTATACATCCAAAATCTCCTAGAGGTGAAACAAACATCTGGTGCAGGAACTTCCATGCCAACATTTAGCCTCATGGCAATGCAAATTTAAGCCCAAATTTCAACTCAAAATGAAAAGGCAGAGGGACAGCAGGGATTCAGGTCCTGTCAGGTTATGCTTACCTGTCAGGTTTCTTTCTATCATCTGCCAACTAATTAAAGTAACCTTGTCAAAAAATTAAATTAACTCTCAAGTGACATGACAGAGCTTTAGATGTTCTGGTTAGAGGTTATCTGATTTCTCTCTTCTTGACTGCAAGTAGCTGTTGCACACAGCTTTCTGCTACCCCACTGATATTATTTTCCATTGCACCACTGAGATATTGCAGAGATGATTAATCTTTCTTCTTCAGAAAGCCAGCTTCTTTTTTCTCTCTGCTTTCTTGTTGAATTTTATGCACAGCAGCTAGACAAAACAAGAGTTGCACAGTGGAAGGATTTTGGTCTGTAGAAACACAACATAAAGAGTGAGGATATGGTGTTGCTGGCATTACTACAAGCATACTGTGTTGCCCATCAGCTGTTTGGTAGAAGATGTATTTTATGAAAGAGAGTCAGGGAGAAATTTTTCAAAAGAAACTATGTTCGCTAATGAGGTCTTCTGAAAAAATATCTGTCCATGAAAATTATGTCTGAAGCTTTAAAGTGCTGAGCATTTTATAATTTTTTTAATGCTTGTTAGGTTTATCTGTATGATTTGCATTACCTTGATTCTTCATCCATGTAACTGTGTTTTGCCTCTTACAGACATTTGGGGCAAAGGAATTGATTGCTGTCTAGAACACCATTGCAACCTGAGAAAAATCTGAGACAAACCCATTGTGTGGGCAAGAGGACATCCTACTGCATACACCTAATCCCCATTTTCCACCTCTGACATCTGTGATCTGTTAAATTCAATCAACAGAAATGGTGTAAAGTTGGAACTGTAGGTCGGTTTTCTTCAGAAAGACCCCAGTACGAATATCAAAACTGAATTGGATAATAAAGTAGATTATGAAAAACTCAAGTAAAAGATACTGTTCAATTGAAAAGATTGGAACAATCACTTACATTAGTGAAAATATGACAAGCAAAAAAGGAAGCTGAAGCAGCAGTGTCAGCTAAAAGTAGAGTTATCAGTGAATTTAATAGCTCTCCAGGGAGGAGGAAGACTCAAGACACAGAAAAAAACATTTTGCAAGCTCATTGAGGCAGGAGAACAAATGATAAAGGATACAAACACACTTGTTTATGTAAGAGATAAATAAGGTATATTGGAAATTAATGCTGAATTAATTAGCAATGCTTGGAGCAATTATTTTGTAAGAGTACCACATGAAGAGAATGCAAGAGAGGAATTAAATCATGTAAGTCCAACTGGGGTGAGATAGGCTGTATTTAGAAGGAGCAAGTCAGAAAAACAGGTAGGAATATCAAAGTGAGGATAGTCTCTTGATGAAGTGCCAATACATTTGCTGAGGTGACTTGTTATGGAAGATATGTTCGATTGTTTTCCTAAGTCTAAGAAAGTACTAAACCGGTGCTGTAAAAGTTTTGCAGAGTATCTATTTAAATGTGAAAAAGTGTTAAGCTCAGCACAAATTATTCAAGTGAAATGGTGCTGCAGAGTATGAAGCCTTGGCATAGATTACTGGAAGCATCTGTAGAGAGACTGAAATTTAGATGTGTTAGACGATTTCATGACAGGATAGAGTGGAAAACTTGCTGTATTTATTTTCTTGAAAATGCAGAGAAAAAAGACAGCTACTGAAATGGTTCTTGTAGAAATGGAAAAGGTACATGTAAGAGAATGAGAACAAGCAAGCTGGTTTGGAGAACTTTGTATCTGTCACCTTCACCAGAAAAGGTGCTCAAAAGAGACAAAATATGAGGGGGACCACCACAGAACATGCTATCGTGTAATGAGATGCAAAAGCTTGCAATGGCATTTCAGCTAAATGTTAACTATGGCAACACTTTCTTACTTAGACATGAGTTAGGGTGATTGTTGGCAAGACTGAAGCCTTGGCAGGAAGTGAAAAACATCCTCCACAAATGACAGCAAAGGGCAAGACTTTAGAGGATGCAGTTCTAATACCTCTTCCAGATCACCTTTTCAGTGTGCTTTAGTTCTGTGGTGTAAGTGCAGCTCAGATTGGCTCTATTCTTTAAAGATTGTATAGAAAATCAGTGTGCTATAATTTCTGGAAATAATGCCATATAGTTGATCAAATGCTTGGCTACTCTGTGAAAGGGAAAAAAAAAAAAAAAAAGAAGACATAAAATATTTAAGTTCACGTCCAGAAAAGCAGGGGGATTAAAAGAAAAAAAAAGGCACAACTTCATCTGAATTGTATAGATGCACCTCAGGACTGTATTAATAGGACAGTCCTAAAATAACAAAGAGACAATTGAGAGAGAGGCCATAGACTTCACATTCAGACAGGATTTAAAAATAAGAAAATTTTTAAGAGATAGTTGGTTACAGGCATGGTAAAGAATCATGCAAATGTTGCTGACTTCAACCAAGGAGAATTGTACAACAGAAGAACAGTGAGGATTTTTGCCTCTTTTCTAAAAATTTGTCATAGTCCTAAAAGGTTGTATTGGGAATACAAAACACAGGGGAAATGTATTTGGCATCTCGAACACAGGCAAATAACCTGTATTATAGACATGCTTCTCTTCTCACAGGACAAATGCAGTCTCCACATATGTGAAGAATATGTCTAACAGGCAGTAGGGTGTTGGTGTCTGGTTCTCCCACCAGCCTTTGGAAGCCATCAAAAAGCTTTGTTCCAAAACCTTTGGTGCCCAAGCTTATGATCACATCGATCTAATTATGGCCATCCTTCAGGCTGCATGTTAAATTCTTCATAAGACTGACATCATATTGCCTACATTAGCACTTTTATGACTGGACAAAAGGGGCTGCAAGCTGGTTGTAAAAGCTGGACTTTGTAAATGAAGAGTCCACAGCAAATCCTCTATTTGTTCTGCATACTGCCACCAAGTATTGGCTTTGGGATTCTTATTTGTTTTGGGATGTGGTTTTGTGTGTGGGTAATCCACACCCCCCCAGCTCTGCTCTACAGATACAGTGTGGTATTCTTGTGATGATTTTATTTTACAGACATCTGTTGGCAGATAAAAGCCTTTTGAAGCAGAGCTCTCTCTTCAAGCTGTTAACCCTGTGACTAGCTACTGCCTTGTTAGTTCTCTAGTATATTATATATTATTTTGGATTCTGTAATTATTTTCTCTAACATTAATCTAGCTTACAGTTGTCATCAAAAGCCATGGATTTTGCTCACACTGTTTTTCTGCAAGAAGAAACAATTCTTTAATATGCAAATCAGAGAAGCAAAATTAAATGAATGTAGTCAGCATGCCCTTGAAGGAAAGAAAGGCTTTCATGGAAGACTCAAGGTTGCAGTTATGTTCCTAAGAGTGATGAAAAAGCTACTTAACCCCTTAGAACAGATAAGGGGAAAATTGTTTTCTCATGAAAAAGAAATTATTCTTGTGTAAGATATAAACAAAAAATGGGAGCTAATTAGTGGAAGGGATGATACAAGGAAACTGAACTGTCATTTTTACAAATGCTAGAGGCTTCTCTTTCTTATTTTATTGGACATTCAAGCTCTAGTCAACACCGTAAAACAACCTGCCCTCATACACACACTTCAGGAATCCATCTGGAAAATATCTTGACAAAAGAAGTCTTCTTATGCTAACAGGTGTTAGATTAGGCAAATACAATTTATTTTGGTTACATCACTAGAAAAAGATTGTGAACCATAAGATTTGAAGTTTGTCATGTAATATGGTCATAGAGATTCTTCATAGGTTGCTATGCAAACCTAAGCAAGGAAGATTTTTCTGAGTGTAGTTTCCCTTCAGGACTGAAAAGTAATATTGACTTACTGAAATATATGAAACCCTCTTCAAGAAGTCCCTGTGCATGTGTTTTTCAGAAAGCACATATCTAGATGAAAAGCTCAGCTAAAATATATGTTTGTCCTTATTCAGAACTTCTCTTTTCTCCAGCCTGTAGCACATCTGTGAAATCCAAACCAAGAGATGCTCCCTGCAACATAAAATGTTTATTGACTTTGACTGGATTAGTAAGTGAATCCTGGAACTAAACTTGACCCAGGACAAAAAGCTCTAGGCGCCCTCTGATGTAAATCCAGTGTTAGGATCTCATTTATGCTTTTATGAAGAACCTTCAGACAGTTTTATAAAGGACAAAACTCCAATGCCTATTGAACTTTATGACTTGATCACACTTCATTCTTAATGCCTCCTGAAAGCAATAGAAAGCCAGTTATGCATTATTTGATTATCACTGTAAGGCTTCAGTGAATTAATAGAAATTGCAGATAAATAGTCTGTTTCCAGAAAGATCAATATAATCCATATTGTTCTACTTAGCTCTATCAACATTAAGGAAATTCAATAATAATGCAAATCAATTATAAAGCACATAAAAAGAACATTCATCATCCTTTCAGGGGACAATAATAACAGCATAAAAAACACAGATGAGACCAACAGTATTTGATTTCTTCTATCTACACTGAATTCTGTCTATATTTTAAAGCATCTGTGCTAATCAGAGTCAGCTTCATCAGGCCATAGGAAAAGGATATTCCATTCTGCTTTTAGAAAACTGAGCTCAAGAAGAAAGGTTGGATATAGCAAAATCACCACCTGATCAAGTACAACATTTTCATTGTCTTGTGGAGGTCCCCTCTGCAATAATTAGTCTTCAACAGACGTCAACAGGACTTTTGTTCCACACGCTACTGAGTCCTTTCCCATCATATTCCAGCAGGAAGGAATGCCATGTGGCATTTTCCTCCTCTGAAAGTTTTTGATTTTTTGATTTGCCCAAGGGAATTTTTCTTTTCCAGCAGAATGAAACAAAACCAGAATTGAGCAGTTCTGTGACTTTGACAGCTGAGTACTGATTGAAGCAGTACCTTATTAGAATGATTTTAAGGTCCTAACCTATAAATTCACAGTTGTAAATGTGCTAGGAAAAAGTAATTCCCCTTCTGGTTTTCATGCTGGGACAGACATGGATGCTACACTGATTTACAGGTCTTGGATACTTCATGCTGCACACCAACAACTTGACAACACTTCCTGAATTTTGATGTAGGTTTAGCATGATCTCACACATGTGAAGAACAGACACACATTCAGACCTAAG
Organism: Vidua macroura; assembly: GCF_024509145.1. Classification (NCBI taxonomy): domain Eukaryota; kingdom Metazoa; phylum Chordata; class Aves; order Passeriformes; family Viduidae; genus Vidua; species Vidua macroura. Next base: position 82,130,841 of record NC_071571.1, on the reverse strand, counting down.
CTCATTTTCCTTGCCTAAGCTTTCCAGGCTTGAGAAATGTCAGACTAGAGCTCCTTCTGCCCAGAGCATTCTCTTCTGGTACCTCTGCACTGAGGGGAAAATGCAGTATCTCCTTTACATATCTGATGCTAAACAGTTAACATCCAGTTCCTTTTACAGGTTGCTTGGCTTGTGGGCACACCCATGCTCTTTAAGTGGTATTAGCTTGGCCTTGGACTCAGCTCATGTCCTCCTTTCCTCACTCATCACGTGCTTTTCATGCCCTAAATCTGCAACTGTTTAATTGGTAGTACTTTATCCCTCCAGTATTTGGATGAGTATTTTTGCTCATGCTGACTGCTGACACCACACAATTGTGCAAGGCTAAGCAAAACCTCAGCTAAGACATACAAATACTGAGACGGCCAAAGAAAGATGGATAGCAGAGCTGCTGCTACAAAAGTTTCTAGGATAATTTTTCCATATACTGCTAAAATGGGTTAAACCTCAGACAAATCCAGACAAGGTCTGGGGCTTAAACAATTCTGGTTTTGTTATAATGATCAGAATTTACTGTAACTGTACAAATGCATGATTGCCATTAATATAATTTTTGTTTGACAGCCTTGCAGACCTTGGAGTGTCTCTGTCCCATTGTCTGAGTTCAGTGAAACCTTGGTTCACCGTGGCTCTCCTTAGCTCTTGTACCTCTGCCAGTGCTACCCATGCATGGGACAAGCTCTGCTGCTGTCCTGCTGTGGCCACTCAAACTGTGCCAGAGGACAAGCTGCTGCAAAACCCTTGGCAGTCCCATCTCCTCTGGGGAAGAGTGGCTGGTGCCTCCTGTCCTGAGCAAAGGCACTGAAATTCATGTCCAGCAAACTGTATGTCCAGCTTAGCAGGCAGCTGTGCAAGGACCTGGCAGACTCAGTGCACCTCTGCCTCTTCTGCAGGCACGTTGCCTTTCATCCTTTTCTGTGACAAAGGGACCTCTTTTTTCAGGGGGCATTTTAAACCATCTCAGGGTCTTTGCCTTGCAAGTCTCCTCCATTACATCAAACTGCTTTGACTTTGTTGAGGCTCAGTTCACTTCACTTCTCAGTGGCACTATGTAATACCTTGCTTATTGAACCAGGAACAGGAACTAGGCAAGTCTGCAAGGATGTGGGTGGCAGTAAGGGGAGCACTGGGTACATTTAAGGAGGCTGCTAATAAAACACTGGCTTCAGCACCTTTAGAGGTGCTGAGGAGAAGAAAATTAGGCTGAAAGCTTTTCTGCATACGATAAGCTGAATTTCTCCCTTTGCCATGGTGCATCCTTTGCCATTGCAGCACCTCCACAAAAAAAAAAAAAAAAAAAAAAAAAAAAAAAAAGAAAAAAAAAAAAAAAAAAAAAAAAAAAAGAAAAAGAGCTATGGGGCCATTATACAGTTTTAGATGCTCCTAGTCCCATGCAGTGATTTATTTCAAATAGGCTGGGGCAGTCACATCTCCTTTCTGCTCTTCTAGCCCTGGGTGGGGTGGACAAAGGTCTTGGAGCAAGGATCAGGAGTTCAGTTGTGACAAGACGCAAAGCTGCTGATTTGCTTCCCAAGCACCTACTGCTCTGCTGAGATTTCAGGAAAATATTGTTGGCCTTTCAGTTGGGTTCCAACAGTGCCTTGACAGATAGTCTTGTGAGAGGCAGTAAGTACAAGGAACAGAGTAAATCCCCAAAAGTAAAAGAGTCACAATTTTTCTAGGATAATTCATGATTTCTGGACATGGTATTGGAAACACAATAAAAGACCACAGAGTTCATTTCCCACTTTTTACATTCCTCAGTCCAGCAGGTCAGGCTTAGTTGTGACTGAAGTTGTTCTGGTTTATAAAACTAGTTTTATATTTAAAATCAAAGTTAATACAGCAGGAAAACATCATACTTAAACTGTGGCATGTCAGAGACAAGATGAGTGACAGCCATCATTTGTCACTTTATGCAGCAGCTACACAATCTTCCTGTCTTTTAAAACTTCTTTAACCTTAATTTTGCTGATTTGAGCAGTCATTAATTAACTATGTATAGTATACACTGCTGATAGACCTGGAATTTCACAGTCTATTAAGAGTACATAATTCACATTTACATCACAGTGTTGTTGAACCAGATCATTATCTTAAACTACACATACACATAAAATGTTAGGAAATCAAACCAACTTGTCTCCAGCTGTGTATTTTTCCATTATCTTTATTAGTGTCACTTTTATTTTTGCTTACTCAAAACATATTCCAGAGATGGTTGCATCAAAAATGTTATAAACCATATTAATAAAAAAAAAAAAACAAAACAAAAAAACCCAAAAAAACCCAAAAACAAACAAACAAACAAACAAAAACAAACAAAAAAAAACCCCCACAAACCAAAAAAGGTGCAAGACCTCCAAACTACAGAGCTTAGCAATGGGAAGGATAGCTTACACTTTACTATGTAAACAACTGTAGAGTTAAATCTCCTGGTCTCTGGTTCCCAACTTTACATTCCCCTCTTGGTAACCAAAAAGCCACTACAGATGTCCATATGCTTTTCTCCTCGGTGGGGACTGTGGAGTAACCCGTGGTGAGGGTGTCCCTGCTCAGGCAGTCTGCAGCCGCCTGCTGTGTGCCCGGCCAGCGCCGCGCTCAGGGCTGGGAGCTGTGCCCAGGCTTTAATGCACCAGCAAGCCATGCATACTTTAAACACCCCTTTATTTTGTTCAGAACATATAATCTAGGAACTGAGATTGTTTTTTTTTTTCACTACGTTACAGATAAACTGTGAGTGCAAGAGCAGACTGAGCTGCTGACATGCAAGCTTTGGCTCTGCACCCGGGTTTTGATAATCGGAGCGGACCATAACAACTGCTGCATTATTACAGAGAAACTAAAGAGAACAAAACAAACCCAAAAGGTAAGCTCTTAAACTATTCTAACTAAAGGCAGATAGTGATGGGACAAGTGGAGTGGTATTAAACTAAAAGACAGGAGATTTAGATTAGATGTTAGGAAGAAATTCTTTACTGTGAGGGTGGTGAGACACTGGTACAGGTTGCCCAGAGAAGTTGTGGATGTCCCATCCCTGGAAGTGTTTAAGGCCAGGCTGAATGGTGCTCTGAGAAAACTGGCCTAGTGGAAGGCATCCCTGCCCACAAGAGGGAATTTGGACTAAATGATCTTTAAGGTCCCTTCAATCATTTCATGATTTTATGAAGTGTTACATTGTTACAAAAAGGACCAGAAGAAAAAAAAACCCAACAAACAGATCACCTCTTAAACCATTCTAACTGAAAATAAAGCAAAAATCTGGACTGGTTGAGCTGCAGGAGCAGTGGCTGGTCAGCTGAGTCTCTTGAAGCTGCAGCACCCTCAGCACTCTCTGGCCAGCAGCAGCTCCTTGGTCTCAGCACACGTGCCCTGCCAAGGTCTAAGATGCTTCTGCCCAATTTTACCCACTGTGCCCTCCCTTGAGCCCCACATCCTCCTGCCTGTGGTGCTCCCACAGGCTGTGGGCTGCCCCACACGCTGGCACAGCTTGTCCCACTCAGCCCTGTGGTGGGGGACAGTGCTCAGGCAGCCTGTCTGTTCCGAGCAGCTTTCGCACAGCTCACTCCTTTCACTCTTGGCTGCGTGCTGGTGCGTCTGTGTAACAGGAGGCTGACACTCTTTTTTCTTTCCCATGATGACAAGCCTGCAGTGGTAGCCAGGGTATTGGAAGTGGTGGCTGTCACATTTGGCAATGCAGCTGCTATTTGGCATATTTTGATTTGCTTAATGCTGCTACAGCACTACAGTGGGTGGTGCTCTTGCCCACATCCACAGACCTTGTTCAAATATTGCATATAGTGCAAATTCTCCTCCCTTCCTGTCACCCCAATAAAAAACTCAAACATAGGGTAGCTTAAGGAGAAGGTTAAGAGGTTTTGGGGTGGTGTCTTTTTGTTTGTTTTTGGTGCTGTTTTTCTGAGGGAAAGATTAGAAGTCTTTTTCAAAATGGACTTATATTTGCTAAAGAAGATGTTAAGCTTCAAATGGTGTAGAGGCTTTTTTTTTCCCTTTCTCTCTCCCTTGATGACAGAGGTAATAATTGATAGTGTCTGCACACAATAGCCTGAATTCCACAAATTTTCTCTTCAGACTTGATGTTATTAAACAAGTTACTGTCTTGATGTTTAGTTATCAACATTTTCTGCCTGTGTAATATTTATGTAAAATAAATAAATTATGTAAAAATCAGCCCTCATAGCCAGAGTTATGATTTTAATTGAATTTGTGAGAAATAATGAATAAGCAAATCACTGCCATTTTGCTTTCCTAGGTTTAGTGGCAAGTTTCAGATTTTACCTGCTTGGAAAAGAAAGGCATTTCAGCATTTGAAACCACTCATCCAAATACTGAAATTAACTGCAACTATCAGTCACTGTGAAAACTTTTTATCTCTGTCACTCTCTGAAAGCAGTGAAAGTAAAAGTGTAGAAAGTCAAAGGCTCTAGAGTAAATTTTGACAGACAGGTACTAGCAAATAACTTTTTCCTCCTGTTAGCTATTAGAAGGTTGCAGCCTTTGATATGCTGGCAAGAGTGACCTTGATGTGCACATCCTTTGAGAAGGTTGTACCAATTCTTCACCTGTTGTCACTTGGGCCTGGTGAAGCAGATGGAAGTCTTTCCAGGGACTTCCAAGGGCTTTGAAATTGGATATAAGCTAAACATTTACAGGTTGCAAGAGGTTAGCATGTGCTTTCTCCTGGCAAAGCAATACCAATGCTCACAGAGGAAGGAAACTGCTTTTAAAATTGCATTAAAGATACTAAAGCAAGTTTGATTGAGAATTAGGTTTAAGAAGAATTGAATTGGCATGGTGTCCTGCTAGAGCAGTGCACCTGACTAACACCAGTACCCATGCACGTGCCTTGCTGGACTTGTAGAGGGCTGAAGTGTGCTGCTCTTCTGACTGATCTGTCCCAGTTGAGATGGTGCAAAACGCAGGGGGAGCACTTGGAAGAAAGAAGTAGAAATGTTCATGTTATGTGGAGTTGTTTGGTTTAGCCCTCAGAAGAGCAGAGCATGAGTTGGAAGCAAGTGCTCCTAACACAGGTTGTCAGAAGGTGTGCGATAGCCAGGGGAGCTCTGGTCTTCTCTTGTGTTTCAGAACAGCTTGGAAGATGGGGATGCCCTTCTCCTTACAGGTATCAACCACAGGCTTCAGCCCTCTTGCCTATGGATGTAACTCAAATCTCTCCTTTTCAGCCTAAATGTCTGAAACTGGCTTTAGGCCACTATTTAGAAACTGTCTAGTCCCTGGGAAAGAGCCAGGACTGCACAGCTCTTTGGCAGATGTTGGTGCCCATCTGTCCTCCAGGGAAAATGCTGGACTTCAAATTGAAAGTGGCTGCAGCTGCTTGACAAGCTCAGCCCTGGCTCTGGCAGCTGTCAGACGCACACCTGCACCAGGTATTTTCCAGCTGAGAGGAAAGAGCCTTTGTAAGCTGGGCCCTTGGTAGGATTGCCCCCCATGTGCACCATGGGTCTGCCAGGGGGAACCGCACTCTGCCATTGAGGACGGTGGGGCAAGGGGCAGGTTTGCAAAAGGTGGCCTCTATTTTAGCTGATGTTTTGACCGAGTCTGAAAGGCTTGGAATTAAAGTTCTTCCTCAAGAGTCATCCCTCTCCTGTCTCCTTCACAGCAGTAAGCAGTCTCTTCCCACATGCCCAACATCTGTTGGCTGAAGCTGGAAGTGCCCAGTGGTGACCTGTGACTTCTCTCTGTTGCTCCCTCCCACTTTTCTAGCATAAAGCTTTGCATCACACTGCTACTATTAAATGTTCATTACATTAACTTGATAGTAATATTTGAAGATCTTGCTGCATAAAATCTCTTGTTGAGTCAATTCCACTGTTAGTAATTATGGGTGCAGATCTGTCTTCATGCACTCACTCTGGCTGTATTTTTAGGCCTTTCTGTTTCCTCCCCCTGGTTCAGATTGCCATCTCCATCTCTCCCACTCATGATACAAGCAGTAACTCTAAACTCAGGGATCTTTCTGTCTGCTGGCAGGAGAGGATGAGTAACAGTGACAGAGGAGATGAGAAAGCCTCCCGTGCCACTCACTGGTGTGCACAGCCTGTGCTGTGCCAACGTATAAAAAAAGTCAGCATTTCTGATTTGAGTTGCAAGTCTCCTGGCGAGATGCTTCTGCAAGCTCATGGAACCCAGGAAATTAATGTAATGCACAAGTAAATTAATGTTTTGCTCTTTGTTTCTTGGCTATGGTCGATGTAACCTATGGCCAAGATCACATATTTTACAGCATGTTCCTATCCAGTGGCACCAGCGCCCTTGCAGACATAATTAGGGGTGAACTGGGTGCTCTCAAAAATATCTTTCCCCTTGGCTGGTTGATGTAGAGCGGTTTGCGCTCATCAACCTTGTGGAGAGGGAGGGGACAGTGACTGACTTCAGAGCTGAAAGTTAGGTATGTAATGAATATTTAAAATACCCAAATCACAAGGATCTCTTTGCTGTGTGAAGCTGGGTAGCTTCTATGAGTCAACTTTTGAGTTTAAACATACTGCACTATGACCAGCAATTCTCCACAATACAGTAGGATTTATTAATAGAAAATACGTCAATATGAGTTTGTCTTTGTACATGTTAGCAACATGTACAGTGAAACATTTTTTTTTTTTCAATCTATATTGTTATAGTTCTTTTGTGTTATCTGACATAACCATTTATATTTTGGGCTTAAATATGCTATTTGTCAAAATGTACTTTCAGTGTTAATATACCTTTAAAATCATAGTTTATCTTTCAAATATTGAATTCATTTTTTTTTTCAAATCAATATTGCTCATGTTAGTGCAAATTTGTTAAATCTTGAGATAGGTTAACCATTCCTTCCAGACCATAAACAGCATTTAATAAAACAGTGAGATTTATATAGCTCTACACAGCTGAACAAGATTCTAATACGAAGCTTGTTAAAAAAAAAATCTGACATTTTACAGTACATCAATTGCATTTTATACATTTTTTTTAAACAGTTTTGTTTCTTCTCTATTTCTGTGTGTGATCTAATACAAGAATGAAGGGAACAGCAATAGGTAATGATACTTTCCTCAGTATTAAAAAGAATGCATCATATATATCTTGCTCAGTATGGCGGCAGTGTTGTATTTCCAAACCTGGAAAAGAAGCCAGGTAATTCAACACCTTCTCAAAACCCAGTACAGCAAGAGTGAACATTACCAGTCGGAGCACTTGCCACTACAGAAAAATGGAAACAAATCAATACAAAGTATAGACAAAAGGTATTTTATGCCACATCATCAATCCAGAATCTCTCACTTGAGCAATGGTCAACATTTGACTCCAAATAATTCCTAAGAGGAGCTGAAAGAGGGCAATGTGGGCATTTCAGTACTTTGAAGAATGGAAATCTATCTAACTTACAATAATCTCCTGTCCTAAGAACTTTGAACAGAACGATGCATCCCCTCGACCTGTTGGCAAACCTGTGCCTGGAGAACTACACCAGCCTGCTGTTTGTCAGGCAGTCAAGAAGAACTTCCAGTTGCGAGTGACATTCTTTATTAAAAAAAAGTTTTTATACTGAAAATGTGCTTTGTTCAAAAGAGCACTGCAAATGTCACTTATTAAAATCAATGTAATAAATAAAATATAAACAACCTGTGTCCAAAACTATGAATAGTATTTTTATCTACCTCACTATACATCTGGCCCACTGTGCCCCTCCCACCCACCCTTTCTGAAATGTTTTAAAAATTTTTTTGCATGCTATTTTTTCCCCTTGTTTACTACAAAGAGCAAAGGTTACATATCGTACACTGGGAAAAGCTGCCCAAAAGGTTAAACTATAGTCCTAGATTACCAATAAACCAATTCTACATCACAATACCCGCCTGCATGAACTACTTGGGCTGCGTCCTATAGAGCAGGTGATGACTTGTGAGAGACTTCTCCCCCTGGGCACAGCCAGAAGTGTGCCAGGTGATGTTAAAACTATTACAGTGACTAACCACAGAAATGTCTGCAACCTAAAACAAATTCCTTATTGGCAATTTAAGCAATTTAAGCAATTTACAACTACTCCATTAGTGGTGGGTCTTATGCTCTGAAAACTGTATGCTGAACTGTTTGTTGCCTGAATCACAGAAATGAAGAAATGCTTCTTTTTTTCCTTCCAGCATTACATGAGCTAAGATGAATATACCAGCTTTTCTGGCCTCCTAGCCTATGTAGCTGTTCTTTACTTTTAAAATAATAATAATAAAAAATCTCTGTGCCTTACACTTTTTAGAATTTCACTTTAAATGCAAAGAAATGGTCTTTATTATCATATTTGAGGAATGTGTTCTGGGTATTGGGTTTTATTTTTGGTATGGGTTAAAATAAATGATTGTCCTAATGGTTCAAGAATTGGACCCTTCTGTAGTCTAAAGAGTTTGGAGGGTCCAGGTTATAGTCTGATGGGTCTTAGTTTCTCATTCCCTCAGGGAGATGGCAAGATCAAACCCTGCCTTCCTTGAGCACTTACTGGTTGGTGGCTGGAGAGTAATGAAATTTCTTCAAGAGGAGATCAAACGATCTTATTTTAAAGGAAATGGCACCTAAGGGTGATGGAGTTGGTGATAAAAAATCAGCTACCCCTCCCTTTGTGAGCATGTGGCCTAGCAATGTTGAATTGCTGTTGATGGTTACGGAAGTGAGTAAGAGAAAGCACATACTGGAGTTTCCACTGTTTAAAAGAACTGAAAATCAAACAAAAATTGAAGCTTAACAAGGAGAACATTGGATGAAAAGAAGTCTTACACCACACAAACACACACACTCAAACACATGCACACAGAATACTATGCATACGTGGACACACACGAGTAAGAATGTGTATTTTTATGGTAGGTTCTTGGAAATAGACATTCTTAGCAAATATGGATGACAGATCAATTGTAATTTATTTTCTTTTAACACTGTATCATCATAAAGAAAACTGGTATAAATGAAAAAAATCTATTTCAAATATCTACATCTAAAATTTTAGGCAGTGAAAAAGCACTTTGTTGACAAGGAGTGTGGAATGATGAATGTTAATTGTCAGAAACTGCTGAATGCCTTTTTTTTGAGTTGCCACAAACAAAGTCACATATCAGAACAAACAATACTGCTAAATATTCCTTTTTGTTTTTTTTTGATATTTTTTTTGGATTTTTTTTTTTGTTAAAACGCACCGGGGAAAAGAAAACAAAAAACTGGAAATTCATACATCTTTCAAAATTTGAAATTGAAGCAATATTTAGGACCATAGATGAAGAAACACTGTGGCATTGGTGTAATATACACAATGCACCTTTTTTTTTTATCTGTAATGTACATCAAATACTTTACAACAATGCATTAACAAAAGGCAAGAAACATCCTGCTGTACAGAGGAAACCCCAAATGCAACTTGAAGCCTAGATTCACAATGAATGAGGATATTAAACAAGGTGTGAGAAGCTGTTCCCCATAAAGTATGTACTCTGCTCAATAACTTGTGCTTAACTCTTGACCCAGATCCACTGTCATGTTCTTCCTCCTTCCTTCAGCCACGTTCAATATACAGCACTGAACTTTAGACTCTACAGGCCAACAGTAAAGTTGCCCCACACTGTAAAATATATATAAGTATATATATATTTCTTTCTAATTACTCCCAGGTTTAGCTTTCGTATCTTTTAGCCTTCTAAAAAAATCTCTTAATTTTTCCCATACTGGTTATCTGTGCCTTCCTATGGAACAGGCTTTAACAAACTAAATTTGCAGGAAAAAAATGTCTCGTGGTATGCATGCACATGCACAGTTCCTGGAGCTTTTGTATCTGCCCAAGTCTCAAACCCAGGAGTCGGGAGAGGCTGGATAGTGGCTTGTTTCATAGTTAAGTTCACTATAAGGACGAGCAGCTGAGTAGAAGTCGACGTAATTGCCAGTTGACTTTAGTCCCAGGTGCATGTTGTATTCACTTGCAGGTGGACGATGATGCACTTGGTCCTCAAAGAAGGACTCGTCATAGTTTCTTGTTGAATTCTGAAATGACTGATATGGTTCATAATCTTTTCTGCTGGGCTCCTGTGGAACTGGCTGTGTTGAAACCTGAAAGACAGTAATATCCACAGCTTGTTAGATACAACTGATTGTAGGCAACAGGATGGAAGGAGTAAATCTCACATTTCTTATGCTAAAAATACAAAATTGTGCATTATCTTAACTTCTGCTCAAAGCACTGCTTTAATAGTGAATTAATTCCACAGCTCTGCCATGTAATTTTATTTCTTGAAATTTATTTAATAGCATCAAATAGTTCATCAAGCATAGCTTATACTTCACTTTTGTGAAGTAGTTCATCCAGCATAGCTTATACTTCACTTTTGTAACTACAATCTGTGTGTAACTTGCAGCTGTATAATGCAAATATTGGTGACCAAAATTCATCCTTGAAGAATTACAATGTAATCAATTTACACTCTGAAGATGCTAAACATTTTGCAGCTGCCTTTGACTGAAGTGAAATTTAGGGGAAGAGGTGACACCATATCCTTAAAAACAGTCTTCAGGGCACTGACATGAGAAAAGTGCCCTGAAATGGGTTCTTCTGCTACTGTTAAGCAGAAGCATCATCTTAACACCTCCTCAATAATTCATATTGACAATGTTGTGTTGTTGGTACATTCCAGCTAGTCACCTGGAAGCTGGAATGTTTATGATAAGCAGAAAAATAAATCTCAGATGGTCCTCTAACCTAAGGTTGCCATACTTTTTTTTCCAGACATCCCTAGTGAATCTCTGATTTTATAGTTGGGACTTTATTGAAATCTGATATGTATAAACACATGCTGACTATCCTAGAAGACTATCTTCTGCTTCAGGCCACCTCTGTATGTTTGGGCGGACTTTGTGCCTGCAAAATTATGTAGCCTGTCATTCCTCAGATGGTTATCACTGGGAATACCAATGCTCAGACACCTATGTGAGAACACTTTGTGGATCCTGCTGCTCTGTACATGTTAGTAATGCTCCCTCAAGATGGCAGGAACAGTCACACTGCTATGACCCGAATTCCATGATATTTGTTCAGAACAAATATCTGTATTGCACTCTATGCAGGGATTGAAAAAGGCTGCCTAAGTTCACTACTTTTAGTAGTCCCATAAGTGATGTTACAAGTTTTGGCCCGATATAACAACTGCACAAAGGAGTGTAACTACTCTAGTTTCTAGTTTCTATTTCTAGAACTGCTATCAAGGAGTAACTGACCTTCAGGACCTCACTTCATTTCCCATATTCAAACACAGGTGTTTGATTTGGACATAGGAGTAAAATTCTACATGAAGTAATCAGTTTATTTGTGATGTTTTTAAATTTCTGGTAATTTTTTTCCATTTCCCTATACAATGTTGCACCAGTCTTTGGCTATCTGGAACAGTAACATTTTAGTCTCTGTACTTACCTGATTATGTTTGATATCTTCAGCAGGCGCACCATATGAATTCCTGTACAAAGTTGAGATTCCAGTGTTCTGAGCTGCAGAGAGAGAAAAAGCAGATTCACCAAACATACCTCTTTGGCCTCAAAGTATTAAATACATCATTCTATACATAATACAAACCCTGTTTCCCATACACCAAAGTCTTTAAAAACACCTGCAGACTTTTCCTTCCACTGCACCGTCATCATCTTTGCTTTGGTGTAAATACACCTCTTTGGTATTAATTTATTTATTAATGGTAACATGCTCCATGTCATCTTCATAACAATCTTGTGCACTTCTTATATGTATCAACAAAATAATTTCATACAAAGCTAGCATTCAATAATATATTTCAGGTTATAGATGGGCTTATGTAACATCTGCAACAAACAGCAGCTGTAAATATTGAGATTAAGAAACATTTCAGTTCTTTCACTTCAGTTGGACAATGTGGATTATTAATCCTACAGTCATTTTACTTTCTCATGAAATTATTCAAGCATGAAGTGATTAAATATAAGTGACTAACAAGTTATGCAAAAAGGAATATGTAGTTATACTGGAGAGGTTTGGTCAAGATAGTCTCAAATACATGACTGCCATCACTGCTGTCACTTTCTTCTCAAATGTCCTACTACTCAAATGCACAGACAAAAATTGAGCTACAAGTTTGAAACTGGAAGTATTTCTAAAGAGAAGGAGGATAATATACATTCTTGCAAAAATTTATTTCAAACCCCATCTCAAAAAACCCCAAATGAAAAGCAAAGGATTTTCCTTGTAAAGCTGACTCCATTGATCCGTCTGTTTTGGCAATGTAGCTGAAGCTGAGTTTGCTGGTAGGACTTGAAAGACTGTAGTTATTTCTCATATTTGAAAGACTATGAAGGTAGCATTTTGTGTGGCTGCTGCACACTTTTCATGCATTATTAACTTTACAGACTTTCTAACCAATGGCTGAATGCTGCTATGAGGACTCTTACTATAAAACAACAGGCCGGAAAGTAAAAATTGAGTAGCTGTGAATCAGAGTCACGAATGGAACTGAAACATGTGGCTCATGACTACTCTCAGGTCTCTGTGCAATGGCATAAAACCTGGAGGCACCAAGAGTGGCCTTTAATACTTTCACAGCTCAAAACTTGTGATGGCAAGCACTGAGCATCAGAGCTGAAAGCTGGACATGGGATCCATGCTAGTCGTATCACTAGAAGAACCATGTTACCGAAGATGTAAGCACTCTTTCTTCCTTTGGCAACGTGCAAGCATGGACATCTGCATGTGAAACTTCCTCTGCCTTTCCTCTCACCATTGCACCCTTTCTGGAGACAGGAATGGCGTGGCCTTCAGCCAAAGCTGACTGGAATACATCAATTCTGGTCTTCACATCTGTCATGGGTTCCATGCTGAGGGTATAATTTTTGTCAGTTTGATGCACTGCTCCATGTTGCTGCTTTACAGATCTCAGATGGTTTTTCTTAAAGATCTGCACTATGTGAAAACAGGATAAAGACAGGGGTTATATGGTGGCCTGATGAGCTCTAACAGCTGGAAAAAGAGATTTTTCATTTCATAACCATTAACTGGTAGGGGTGAAACTCCTCTTGTTCTTTGAAGAGCTGGATGCAATAACTAAGAAAGTACGGAGTCCTGTGTAGGAAATGGAGAAGAGTCCTGGAGGTCTCCAAGTGCAGCATGAAACATTTTTTTTAGGTGGCAAGAATATGAACTCTAGTGACAGATGCTGGTTGGGCTCCTCCAGTGGTAGGTACTCTTAATTCTACCTGCATGCCAATAGTCTGTAACAGATAGAAATAGGTGAAATGATGGAAAGTAGTGCTTGAGTAGATTTCTTTGGTTGTCAACATTAATGCGAAAGAGTTGATCTGCAGAGGTTCTCACTGTTCAGGTTACATTTTGTCACTTAAGGAAATTTGGAGACTTGACTGCTATTTCAGGGGGTTTCTTTATATTCCAGGTGCAGCCTCTGCTATAGTGTTTGAAAATATCCCTTCTGATGAGTCTTTAGTATTAGAGAAGTTTGCATCAACATTGCTCTTTATGGTGCATCTCATGACAACACGACTCTCAGTAGTACAGCTGCCAGATCTTTCCTTGATATCATCTTTTTAATGCTGTTTTTCTGATTTTCCTGCTTGTGCCACAAAATGCCAGAAGAAGTTTTGTTATACAAATTCCTCTTCTCAAGATCTAAAGATTCTCAAGTGTTTCAGATATCCATTTTGTGAAGTCCTAGTTTTTGAAAAAAAATATTAAAGTGACATTCAATGTATCAGACTGTCATAGATGGAGGAAGAACTTCTTGTAACCATTTTGCTTTTATGAATATATGTGCCAAGATAGAGTGGGTTTGAAGTTTCATGCATACAAGTTTCTAGTCAGACATGACTGAGTTCAGATAGGTCAGTGCTGTTTGTGGTTGTTCGATGTCAAGAGCAAAAAGACTGGTACAAGGTGCAACTGTAATATGAGGGTATTATAAAGAATCTGATGATAAATAACAAACTAGACACATGCTAATTTGTATGTTGTTCCTTCAGGCAATTAGACATTAGGAGGGAGGTCATGACCTTTCCATATTGATATATAAAAAGATGTGGTACATATGTGCTGCTATTAGCCATGACTATTATAAACCTAGAAATAGTTCAGGGTTGGTGTGTAGCTGTCCAGTGCACTACTGTGACATTTGCACTGATGTGCTCACAAATGTCACATACCAGATTGAAATTTTACAGTCTCTTACATCACGCATTCCGTGATGGAAAATGGGTAGTTTCAGCTTATGAAAATAGTTGCAAGTCCTGTGTTGCTGATTTCACTGCAGTGATGGGGATACAAATTCAAAAGTTTAAAATGAAAAAGAAACCCTCAAACCCTTAGTAATCTTTTCTTAAAGCAATAAAAACAATGAGACATAAAATGCTTGAAAATAAATGCCAGGAGTTCAAGAATAAAAAATCTTGGCTTAGGCTAGCTTGGATGCTGAGGTAATTCTGATTCTGGAGGAAATGTAAGTCAAGCAATGTAGCTAGCAGCCCTGCTCCAGTACCTGCTTCTGAACATGCAGGTGGAATCCCTGGGAACTCCATTCCCACTCTGCCATGTTTCAGTGAGCAGTTGACTCTTGCTGTCCAAAAGTAGAGGACAAGAAAGGAGAAAATGAGCTAAATGAATGGACAGATATTGTGTGGTTAATATCTGATTGTTCCTGATAATATTGTATATTTACGATAATAATAAAATTGTAAAACAAATAGAAAGATAAGTCAATGAAGTATTTTTTAAAATAAAAATAGCAAGAGAAGGGAAAGGAGTGGAAGGAGTAAGAAACAGAGATACTTCTGCAGCCACATTTCTTCACAGTGATGTGTGAACTAGCTGAAAATTAAATTAATAGAGGAGCGATCAGCGTGTGTGTTTATGTGCCTATTTTATGCAGTCTCTAAACATCAGTACATGATAATACTGAAGAGGCACTTTCTGGTAGGCAAAATAGTGAGCATTCTAAAATTAATACTATGATCAACCCGCAGTACTTTGTGGTTCAATTGCATACAGGACATTACAGAAAAACACTTTTCTTTCTCCCTTCTGTTCACTCTTCTAGGTGATACTGGTTAAAAAAAAAGTCACATAGCTCCCTAGAGCAGTTTTCTTTAAAGATGACAAAAATTGAAAATTATGTCACTCAGTGATGTCATTGACCAAATTCATATATCCCAGTCACTTGATTAATGGTTTAGCATTTGGCTTTCAGATTTTGGAAGTGCTTATTCTGAACACATTTACAGACACTTTGGAATAACAAGATGCTATCCTTTTGCCCTCAGGAACACAAACTGATAATAAGAAAGGACAGCTCAGCTGGACAGGTAGTCATCCTCATCTGGTATCAAACAACCTGCTTTTTCTGCAGCAAGTCTCCATTTAAAATAATTTAGTTCAACACAGTAAAGGAAAATGCTTCTGTACCTCACAAATCTTAGGTAACAGAGATCATTACCTGTCACTACAACTGCCACCTTCCTGCACAGTGGAAAATGAGGTTAAGGGCATGAGAAAAGATTACAGTGCATTATTGTTTCTGAAAGTAATAATAATAATAATAATAATAATCCTGACCACCTGCAACACCTGATGGTGTTTTTATTTGTGTTCCAAATATGCATGGACTTGCCAGTAAGTTTAAATAACAAAAGTATTCTTGATTAATTCTCCACAACCAAAGGAAAAGTAAATTAATCAGAAGTTTTTTTCTGCTGTTGGAAGAGAAGTCACAGCATGTTGACTATGATGTACATATTAGCTCAGTGAGGGAACTAAAAAAGTAAAAGAAAGAGAAATAAAGGAAAGAATCCCATGACGGTACACAGGAACCTTATCTTCCCTGTTCTGAAGGAAAACACCATGCCATAAATAACATTATCACGTGCACTCACAGTTCCCGTTTTCCTAAATGGAATATAATAGTTTTTGTCTTAAAAATATACTTTAGGTGACAGAATTTTATAATTGGTTATTATTTTCTACAGAGAGGAGAAAATGGACAGTACATATAAAAGGCATCATAAACCTGTGAAGAGGGCAGTGAAAACTTTGATACTGTGCCTCTTTTTTTTATCTATCCTTGTGAAATCAATGTAAGTTATCATCTTCAGCCAAACTGTTTACTTCATAGATTCTCCATTTTCCCCAGAGGTTTCCTGACAAATCCTCAGGATGGCAGGAAGCCAACATTCCTACGTCGAAAATCTATCAAAAAACCTTCATTTCAGTCCCAGCCCAAAGGTCATAAAATTTTTCAACTACAAACTGAGAAGAGCTTTGGAGAAGAGCAGTCATGGATAAATTGGGACTACAGCTGAGGCTCTACACTCTGTGTAAAATCCGTAAGTCAAAGAAAGCTTTGTGTAATACATCAGTTTGGCACAAAAGTAGAAGAGCAGATCAAAATATGTGTGTGCCAGGTGGAACCTGAGAAAACCTTCATCTTAAGTCCCATCCCTGTGGATGTATCGGCTACAGTGCACTGTCTGATGGACAAAATGAAACGCAGTCATTGCATGAAACTTGCTACATGAACTTGTATTAGGTCACTCAAGCAAAGTCAAAATGTCTCACAAAATCACAAATACTGACTTTATATGTTTTTTAAAATCAAATATTTATTATTTAATAAGCTACAATTATGTTACACAAATTCCATGCTGAATGTTGATGAGCAAGACTCCTTCTGTCATTTTCTTTTGTTCTTATAATGGTGCTTAATTTGAGCTTAGACCAAACGTGCAGAGATATGGTGATCTGAAAGAGACAAAGTTACCTGTTAATTCCATATTTATTTGTACATTGGTCATGTAATATTGTGAAATATTACAATTTTTTATTTGAATTTGTTTGATTTTTTTCCCCCCTCACTGAGCTCAGGAGCTTGACAGACAGTTGATAGCTGAGCATGATGCTAAGAGTTTCAAGTTGCCTTACTAAAAGCCCACCTGAATAATTGACAGAAATAGCCAAAATACAAGACAATATTAGAGGAAAACACAATGGAAAAATCAAAGTAGAGTAAAGGTTGCTGAGGCAGTACAAACCTCACAATCTGAAAATTATAATGTAAGAGAAAGAAAATAAGGGAAGTAGGAACTGGAGAAGGAAAACATCACAGTAAAAAAAGAAAATGAAAAGGGGTGTGGAAAAAGAAAAGCCCATCTTTTTAATGTATGGAGAGAAACAAGACTATATGCAAGGAAACCCAAATTTTCAGCATGGAGACATTGTATTTTGGTGAACTTTATGATATAATTTGCTAATCTGAATTTACAGATACAGCTAGAATTTACAGATACAACTAGAACAAAATACTGACTTTTCCTTTTCAGCCTGATGCTCTTATTCCTGAGATTCACCCTTTATGGATCCTTGACAAATGGCTGAAAAATCTTCAGTGCTGTCCTTCACAATCAGCCAAGTAAAGGCCACTGAACTGTTATAGAAAACTTCCTCGTGCAGTGACTATGAAACACTCAAAACATTACAGACACACAAAATGCAGTACCTTGACTGAATCTTCTGCACTTTCCCATAGTACCCCACAGAAGTCATTCAGGACACTCCTAATTTGTGTGGTTTCCAAATGCTCTTGACTGTCATTCTTTTCTTCAGATTTTCACCTTCAGGCGAATTAACATTCCATATTGCATTTTCACACAAGTTCCAAGGCTGCACTTTAGGTTTTGATTACATAATCACATATAACACAGTAGATGCAATGTGAGTATCTTCATATGCTGAATACAGCCTTGAAAGATGGATCTTATGGATGGATTGATGCTGAGTCAACGTGTTCCTGGTGAGCAACCCATTCTGTCTCTGAGCAAGACCTCTGCAGAGGGCATGGGAGAAGGTAATAGGCATTCAGACTTCTCACTGTGAATTTTTGCCTACTCCAAGGCAGCATTTGGAGAAGAAGAGACTGTGATGCTTGGTACTGTACAAAATTGACAAAAAGTTCAATAATGGTTATATCGGCCTGTACAATGGTGATGGAGACCAACATGTATTTTGCAAGAGAATTCAGGAAGCGGTACAGCACTGGGAAAAGCACTCAAAATTTCTTAATTACTGAAATGCTATGAGAATAATGAGCTCACTGGGGAAGAGAGGCCTTCAGAGAAACCTGCAACAGATGCTACAATATACACAGAAAATTACTGCATTTAAATCAGCCCTGCTAAGGAAGTAACATAGATAAAACTTTACAAAGAGCCACAAATTTCCTATGAATACTGACATACAAAATAAGGCAACTCATCCTGGAGAGCATTCCCTGCAAAAGACAGATGTTAGGGATCATTGTACATGCTCAAATATACCAGTTAATTCAAAGTGATCAACCAACTTCCTTCTGAACTGAAAATAAATGTAAAATTGAAAAAGACATACAAAATTGGATTTAGAGCCTTTCTTCTGTGAAGAACCATGCTGTTCACAAATCATTTTCACATACTCTTGTATTCATTTAAATGTATCTTCAATTGTATTTCTCAAGGTGGCTAAAACTTGGGAATTAACCAAAGCAGGTTGACTCTTCTCCACAGAGCAGCAAGCCCAGGCAATCCTATAAAATCAGTGTTCTATCACAGCTGATTTTTATATTGCTATGCAAGCAAAATCTCACCTGTCATGGTGTCTTTCCTAGAAGTGTGTTCTCCCTTACTTCCATGGTAAGTGGCGTTAGTTCCAGTTGATTCATAGTCTGTTTTTCTTTCTTTTAGGCTGATCATTTCCCGAGGTGAGGCTGGGGCACTTGCTAGATAACAAAAATGGATTTTTTCTTTTTTTAAACGTATATGACTGAATGTAGGGTTTAACTCTTGAGTAAGCATTTCAGTAAAGTTTGTATCTGTTAGTTTTCTAACATGAAGTTGATTGAAGAAACACTAGCATATTATGGAGGAAAAGAAGAGATGCTCTTATTTCAAAGGCAAGGCAAATGTATTCATTGGACAATCAACTGCAAACATAATTTTACTTCTGAACGTTAAATTTCTTTTTACTTACATCCAACATCTAAGATGATTGCTATTAAGAAAAAAAAACGTACAACAGTATTTTTTTTTCTCAAAACTTTTTTTGTCAAAAATTTCTGGTATGGGCACTTCCATTTTTTCCTCAAAATAGTTACTTTATTTCCATTGAAAAGACTGTTAACTTTCAACTGTATGGGAAAAACCCTTATAAAACTGTTTTCTTCCCTTTAATCTTGAAAATAAACAAACAAATTAAATTATTTGAATGGAAAAGGGAAGAAAAGAAAGCCTTTTTTCCCCTAGGAAACATATATCAAAGAATGCCTAACAATTAAAGGTAACTCAAATAATTTCTCTGTCTTTAAATATCTATATGTGTGAATAACTGCCATTAAAGCAACAACTGCTACTTTAGGCTATTTTTATTAAAACAAAATCCTTCATCACCTATACTCATGGTACAGCTAAAAGGAAGAAAGGACAGGCAACAAAAAAGAGAACTGGGTTTTATACTCGAGTCTCACACACTGGAGAATGTGGAGGTGATCACTGGCACTGATCATGAAGCCTTAGAGCTTGCAATGCTTAGGAAAAGGAGAAAAGCAAAGGAAAAAATAATGGCTTTCAAGTAAACTAACTACAATATATTTAGGTGTTGGTAAATAAAGTGCACTTTCCCTGTTGTGGAGGGCAGGAGAAGGAGCACAGGGTGAGTGGCAGAACTCCCCAGAGCCTTGTAAGGGCACAGTGGTACGAACATTACTGAAGTGATGGTGCTCACCTGCACACACTTCCCTGCCTCCAACCACATATCTGATATGTAAAAAGAAGCTCAAAACCAGTAACAATGCCTTTGTTCAAGAATAAGGAAAAGAAAAAAAATTAAAAATGTAATACAAACTCTTTGTGAAGCTTAACCTTGAGGCATATCTTCCATCATCTCTAAATTACGTTACATTTTTAGTTGAGCAACAGTGAAGTACTAGCACTCAACTATGGAGTAGGGAAGCACAAGTGATGTTGAATTCTGCTTCAATTGGTTTTTCTGGCCCTGGCCTCTGAATTTACAGAGCAAATGCAGGACAGATGTTCTTTCTTGTGAAGCCATTAGAATTGGAGATTGCTTTTAAACTGTTTGCCAATAGTGATGTAAATCTAAAGCTGATAATCTGGCAGATATAGAGACATGACGTTAAACTACCAAATCAGCTAATGGCAGCTTGAGTCTAATGGGGAGCAGGCCAGAATGCAAACCTTTAAAAAGCTGCTAGCAGAGAGGCACATTCTGTTTCACATACACTGGTAATGGTTATAAACACTCAGGTGTTTTGAAAAAAAATGACTGATACAGATAAAATCATCTCTCTCTGTTCCCTGTGGGAATTCCCTCGCTCTTTCCATGAAAGGAAAACTACTTTCTGGGAAGCATTAAAATGCAGAAGCACCCTCTTTCAGAGTTTTTACTGGAAGCAAAGCTGAAGACTTTGGTTGATGTTAGACTGAAAATTGATATAATGTTTTTCTGCTCTAATTCTTAAAGGGCACAGAAAAGCCTGTTATCACCCAGTCCTAGGGATGGATGGGATGGTGTGAGTTCATTTATTTTAACTCTTTACCCCAAGGTAGGATCCAGTATACTAACATAATTCTTGACAGATTTTAATCTGGAACTTAAGATCTCTAATGACAGAGCTCACATAACTGCTCCGAGCAGTCTGTTCCAGTGATTTCTTTCCCCACTGCTAGGAAATGTCTGACTCCTTGCTGCTCATTATTTTCATTTGTCTGCTATGAAAGCAGAAAAAGTTCACACCATTCCTCTTCACAGCTGGCTGTTACATGCTTGAAGATTTGGTGTGTACCTCTTCCCACTGTCTCCATCTCCTCTCTCTTTTACTTGAGTTAAACAATAACAGTTCATTCAGTATCCTAATTTCCATATCCTAATTTTTCCACCTTCCAATTCACGTGTGCAACTGACAAAAATCCCCAGGTAATTTCTAAAGGACTTTAGAAATTAGGAAATATCACCTAGTCAGACATTCTCCTTATAACTTATTTTTAAAGGATTGGTTATTTTTTTTCCCTTTGAACATTACCTCCAATTTCTCAGGATCACTTTGAATTTCAATAATGCCATCAAAGAACATGAGTTTCTTCCAGGTTTATGTCGCCCACAAAGGTAATAGATAACTTTTGCGTATTATTTGGGTCATTACTAAAACTACTGAAGAGTACTGGACCCAACCTAGGCTTTAAGCACAGCATTCTGCCATTTTGGCAATAAATTTCCTTGTGAATGGTTTTCAGTAAGTTTTTTATTTACCACACAGGATGTTTTCTGAACTGTTGGCTAGCTTGCCTTAGGCTTTTCCATAAAAATGATGTGTGAAAGAGTGTTACTGATCATAGGAAATTGTACTTACTGACTTCTCTTTCTGCAAATTCTTGTAGCAGGAATTCAGATGGATTTAATAAGAGCAATAGGTATTGAATCAATGCTTGCATTTGATATGGATACTACCAGACATACAGCAACTTACGTTATTATGTCGAAATAGATACTCCTAGAGTTAAGTAATATCTTATGGTCCTACTACCTTTGAGCTGTTCAGGTTCTGATTATTTGTTCCAGCAGTTTTCTAGACTGACATTGAGCTGACTGATATATAATGACATGAGCCCTTCTTCCTTCAGAAACAGCCACTATTATTTGTGCTTTTCCAGTCTTATGATAACTGCGGATGGCAGTAAAATTTCATCCAAAATTTAGAGTAACAGAAGTGAGAAGATGGCTCTGGCAAGAGACAGAACTAAGATCTCAGGGCCAGACATTTCAAGTACCTTGCACTTACAGTCAAGACGAGATTTTAGAGAAGAAAAAAAGGAACAAGAGCCCTTTATGGACTTGTGTAATGGCAGATTTTAAAAACAGAATAGCAGCTCTCACTGTATTTGTGGCTACATTTTCACATCTCCTCAATTGTTGTTCTGCAGGACTAAGATGCAGCTTCTAGATAATTAACAAATTAATTTTCTTAAAAAAACAAACTATGGCATAATGGTAATAATAAGTTTGGCAATTTTAATCCTAAACTCTTGGTGTACCTATGGAATGATAGCATTTGATTGAACAAGCAGCAGAAAGGCCACTGAAAGACTGACAGTGGACTCTGTTTATCTTGAAAATTTTTCACTGGGAATGGCTTTATCTAATGAAGGTATGTTTTACCTTTGAGTAAAGTGAGGGAAGGATTACCCTATTTCTAGATAGAAAAACTAACTTGCACTATGGCATTAGTTGAGATACTTACATTAGTTCATTGTGCAGCTCATATAGATTTGATAGTAGCTGGTGTAAATATGCTATCAATGTTAGGAAGATGTGCAGACAAATCTGTGAAACTTACATATGCATATGTATACACTCATACCCAGAATAAAAGCTGACAAAAAATGTAATGTGGGTTTTTAAACTTTTGCTAAGTGTGCAAAATGGCCATAAACCACATAGTGGCTTTCATGACTAGCAAAGTGAGCAACAGAATTTCCTGGTGCTACCAATGGGTGCCACTGCCCGGAGATCTAGTCAGGTAATCCCCATCAAGAAAGCATTTTGGGACAATTTATGACAAAACATTGCGGAATAACCTTTGTGCTGTAAAACTTTACCAGGTGCTAATGAAAAAAAATTAAAAACTTCTTTTGAACAGGCAATTTGGTGACAGTAAAGAATACACTTTGTGCCCTTCCACCAGAGTGAACAAGAAATCCAGATGTCAGGGCAAATGGCGGTGATGGGATTTTTACCTCTGGCTTTGCTTCGGCCTGGCCTTACCTGAGCGGTTGTTCGGAGACATGCGCACCGGAGAGATGGAGGGCGTGCGGGATGAAGAGTACGGTCTTTGCCGATCCCTTTCTATTGTTGAAGATGAGGCTACAAAGTGATACTGTGACCATCCATCCTGTAACACCAAGAATGGAGACAAGGGTCAGTGAAAATGCCACATGGTTCCCTGCTTTAAACAGGGTATTTTTCTCTGGTGTTTTCACTGCAGATACACCAGCAGGCTGCTGTCTTCCTCCTGCCACTGGATGGTAAATATAGTTAGTGATACAGGATAGGATGTGCTGACTGTACTGACACAGCAAGATTAAAAATAAATGTAGAAAGTTCTATAAAATAACACATCTCAGAAAGACTCAAATTACTAACACTTCTTTTAGGCTATTTGTTTAATAGCTCTGCCTTTTTCCCCACACCTCTATTTTCACATTGCAAACAGCATTCTGGCTTGAAATATTTTCCATTTTATAGGGAGGTTTTGGAATAAGTAGATTGGGAAGTTCCAGGATTATCAGACTGCACATCTATTCAGCTTAGTTATACTAACTGCCCTTTTGCTCACACACAAGAGAAAAAGAATCAATGCATTTTCCTTGTTCCAGTTTTCTTCAAGGCATATAGAATGAAATTCTATTGTTTCTATTTAAAACTATGTTCATGGTGATGTATTAAAAAATGCAAGAAAACAATACAAATACTAGAAACAGCTAGTTCAAAAATAAAAAAGGAAAGTTTAAATAATAATTTCTGCACCATAATGCAATGCGATAATCCAAAAGAATGTACTTCACATTTTAAAAATGTATTACATATAATCTGAAACTATCAGGAGAGCATAAACTGACTTCTGACAGTGTTCTTATTAAATGACAGTATTTCAAATGCCTTCAGTATTGATAGATTGCAACTATCTTTATCGGTGCTTAATGTTAAATGTAAATCAGTAACATTGAGATTTCCCAGTCTCACACAGCTTTAAAAATACCCACTTTCTGTTGGGCTCAGTGGAAACTGAGTCAAGCACCAGGCATGGTGCTAAAGAGAAGTTTTGCAACAAAATGCTGAAAAAAATAAACACAATAAAACATTACCAAAAACCAGTTGGCATTTTCCTCTTGCTCACAGAAGAATAATTCATGGTTGGGGTAGTAAAGACTATTCTCACCCCCTAACTCAGTTATTCCACACATCCAGCAATGAATCCCACACATCCAGCAATGAATTCCACACATCCAGCAAAATGCTTAATTCCATCCACAGAAACCATGGGCACCTGGCTCTCTGAAGAGAAGATGAGTTGAAAATCCCCTTTCCACGAGACTCTTAGAAAAGAGAACTCAGCAAGACTGTGACACAGCAGGAGGACAAAAGATACACTTCTTGTAGAGGGAAATTTTATAAACAAATTAGGACACCGACACTTAACTATGCGTGCTGAATGACTGTACTCCTCATGTAATGCATTTTTACAAACAGGGGTGTATCTCAGCTGCAATTTCAAAGACAAAAATGAGGAAGAATGAAATCTGGGCTATGGCTTTTACAGTACAGTCAGGATTTCCCTGGAGTCAGCAGTGACTGATTGTCCTCTATCACTCATGCTAAGGACACTTCACTGAACTGCATCTCATATTTAATCACAGTCATATAAGAAAATATAAGTGAGAAATCTTGTTAATTAATAAAATATAGTAAGAGTAACTTGAAAAAATAAATACTTGATCTTTAATGCCACTTCCTTAAACCAAAATTTTCTAGATACAACACTTCCAAAAAGAAGTTTCTACACAAACCACATCCTCCAAGCTAGAGGGAGGGTTCATGATAATGGAAGAAAAAAATCTGTGAAGCCCTTACTTCTTAAATCAAATTGAAAATTACTATACATTATATGTACATATATATAAAATACACATATTTTAAAGAAGACATAATAGTTTATAGTTAGAGCTATAATAAATAGCTTAAGTCCAACAATCTTATCCAAGACTACAAGTAACACATATAGGCTTAATTTTTTGTCTCTGGTTGACAATAACTGGTGCATTCCTTTCTCTATTATGAAACTGAAGGAGCAAACATGTAAGAAGCCCATGCCTTTATTCTGATGAAGAAAAATGGTTCTTCTTTCTCCTTCTCTGGGGTTAAGAATTTCTTACAAGAAAGGTGACTATATCTCCTGCTGATGTAGTTTTCTACAATAGAATTTATTTCTGTTAAAAATAAATTTTCTTTTAAACATATGGAAGAAGGGGAAGCTATGAAGAGGACAGAGTTTAGATCTGACAAAGAGAAAAGGCATGCACTACTCATTACTCTCTGCCTGCAAAAGAAGAGACTTCAACCATGCTTACATAGAGCAGGGTAGAAATGTTTCCAGTTCTGTGGATCTGGATGCATGCATGGCCAAGTATACTCTTCTTTTGCATTCTTGTTTCCCTCAAGTAAAATGCTGGCATATTGTTCAGAAAAAAGTGACAAGAGTCTTCCCCTTTCTTCCTGTTGCCTATTCCATGGGTATGGTATACAGTAATACCTGCAGCCTGGTTCTGATGGGAAGTAGATGAAAATAATCCTTGATACCTGCACCATCCCACGGACTGTGCAGGAATGGCATGTGGCACCAGTTTGGCTGTGCAGGACAACAGGTACTTTGTCAATGTTG
The DNA here is from genome assembly GCF_024509145.1 of Vidua macroura. Taxonomy (NCBI): domain Eukaryota; kingdom Metazoa; phylum Chordata; class Aves; order Passeriformes; family Viduidae; genus Vidua; species Vidua macroura. Next base: position 82,105,252 of record NC_071571.1, on the reverse strand, counting down.
CTTCCTCAGACACAGCACTGCGAGGTGCCTGAGCAGCAAGCAGAGCTGCTTTGGGGCACTAGCAATCTTTTCTGCAGTGGAGGTTTTCTCTTCTCTTCCCTGTAAATTTTCATTTTTCTCTCTGGTGACAATAGCACTTAAAATGAGGTCTTTAAATAAATTCTGCTACAAACTCTTAAGGTGGCAAGCCAAAACAGTTCAATAAGACAAGTGAGGCAAACAACAAACTCTAAGTTTAGTACTGACTTGGTATTGCCTCTGATTAAACAAGGCATACTCCTATCACTCTATGACAACTTTCACAGTGTTTTTCAACAGACTGTGGGCAGGTCCCAGACCTCACAGTATTTCAAAACCCTAATAGTTTCAAGTTACTTATCTTTAGCTCCCTTCTGCTACAAGGAACAAACTTCTTTCCTTGTAAAGGTAAACAGTTTGTAACAAATTTATTAAAACTATACCCATTAACAATTCTAAAAGCTATTAGTATTAAATATTGAAACTAATTTCTAAGAGCCTAAAGGGGGTATTTTCAATTTAATGGCTAGATAAATACCACCTGACATTATGGCTGCTTTCATTAGTTTGTTTCAGGTCTACTGCCTGTAATGAAATTTAATTAAATTGACTTAGGTACTTAAAGGTACAGTATACAGCACTGTCCTGCAGAGAAGAAAGCTAACTCAAGACCAAAGTATGTGAGGCTGAATTTAAGAAAACCATTTACTAGCCACAAATGTGATCTAGGAGAGGAAGAGTAAGACAAAAGGATTTGACAAATTGGAAAGCAATTCAATGCAATTCTGTTACAGAATGGATGTATTTGTTAAATGTAATGTTAAATGTATTTTGTTAAATTATTTAATAGGTGGCATCTGCACACTACAGGAGGACAGAGAAGAACTAGAGTACAGAAATACCATTATACATCCTTCCAACACATTTTCTACTGGGTATTTGTCTATATTTTGACTATACTGAATATATCCATTATACTATTAGATCAATTTTATTTCATAAATTCCAAATGTTAAAGTTTGATTTAAGTGACATGTAGAAATGACATCATCCTCTTGGACAAGCTGCAGGATTAAAATTGGGATGGGAGTTGGATAATTGCTATAGAAAATGAAAGTGATATTGTAGTCTCTCTGAACACTTTTTACTGTGCTTAAGGGGTGAACAGGCTCATTATCTTCCTGCTCAACTCTCAGTCATTTTGAAAATAAATAATTTCCATCAGGCCCATGTGAAAATAATTATTTTGTCAGGGTCACTAATCTTATTGTGCCAAACACCTATTGCATGTGTCTCATGAAAATATAATTTGTTTTTTCTTTCTTTCCTTGATATTCCCTTTGTGTTTAAAATGTAAGGGTGAAATGGGAATCAGATTTCTATTGCATTTGCAAGAATTTCAAATTTTCAGAAGTCATTGGTGGTGGAGTCTTTGATTTGAGGAGAAGTTTTGTGGAGGTGGATAATATGAGACACACCATTTTCTCTCTTGTAGTATAGTAACATTGTGAAGACTGAATTAAATTAAGTCCTGGTGGGAACTGACAACATGTTGACCCAACAGGGAACCAGAGCTCCTGCCTGAAGAATTCACTGACAATAGAGGAGTGAGGTGGCCAAGGAATGTCCAGGAGTCAGGAAGGGTATGGTGCCTAACCTGGATACCTCATAGCATCCACTCAGAAAGAAATCCCACAACAGTCCATGTGCTAATAGCTATGCAGCAGAAGAAAAAACAAGCCCTATCCTCTGATTATGCTGATCAGCTTCTATAAGACACTGACTTGAAAAGCACTGAGTGCTCTAGACAAACTGTACTATGTATGATGGCTGTGTGATGGCTCAGTATCTTTCAGTGTTGAAGAGCACAGTCTGCTCTGACTCCTGGCCACAGGTCTTTGAACATTGCTAGGAACAGAGAAGAGCAACTTCCTGTAAACGGAAAACTCCTACTAGAGAGAAAAAATTAAAATGATGCAAAAAATCCAGTAAAAAACCAGCTAAAACCTGAAAAACTATAGATGATGTTATGTCATGCTTTCCTGAAATTTACAACCTTGCCAGCATGCTACTTCTTCCTTCAGGTCTGATCCTCTTGTAACCTAATTTAATGGACATTTTACAGACAGGACCAGACTTGCTTCGTCATCCTACTTCCTTATCCATAAGCCACTTTTTACTGGTTCCAGGATATTAATTGAAGTAATAACTGTTCTTGTAGTGGTTATAAGCTGTAGGAATGTGAAGTTTTGATAGACAACCTCTTGCAGGGATCAGTAACTAGACCCACTGTGGTGTTAGAAGTAGGTGACACAGCAACAAGACAAAGTGCTTGTAAGTATGTAACATAGGATCTACTCGCTTTGAAACTCAGCCAGACACTGCTCTGAGCTGCTGGCGTTGCTTCCTTCACAAGCCAAAGCACCACTGTCAGGTTAAATGAAACATCCCGACTGGTGTGCACCAATGTGACGCCATCTACAGCAAAAGATAAATCTGATGTGAATTAAGTCAAGACTCATCAGACTTACATAGGTCTGGGCAATTCTTCAGTGGGAATTTGCTGTCACAACTCTTATAGGACAATGCAGAAATTACAACTGGATCAAATAATCTACATACATTGCCATATGAAAATAATGTGTGTGACTGGACTGTGGTGAGAAATCTGAAATGGTCACAAGGCTGGGGTGATCCATGTAAATATCTCATGGTCCTCTCACACAGGATTTCCAAAATGCATTTTTTACGATCACCAACAACCACCCTTACCTATTATTACGGTTTGCAATTTGGGATCGTATTGTTTTGTTTTATAAATACATTATAAATACATTTCCCAGTGTTTCTCAAAAAAGATACAAAGCCAGCCCCATGGCAGTAAGGGAGGAAGCTAACTAGTCCCCACCAACAGGACCTGTGCACCACTGGAGGGGGTGACAAGGAAATGTGAGCTGCTGAGGAAGAGATGGCAAGACAACTGTTCTCTAAAAAAGCCCCTGCCTTGGTACTTGAAGAGTATTTACTTTGGACGAGAGATTTCAATTAAATTCTTACAGCTTCAGAAACTCTAGAAACACTCCTGAAAAACAAACCAACTAGTTTTAGATTGACTAACTAATTTAAACCCAAAGATGTTTTTTATTTTTTTCTTTGAATTTACAAATTCAAATTGAATTGACTGTCAAATCCTATTAATAGTAAATAACTCCTTAAAGTATTGTTCTTTCTGGATTTGCTTGTGTTGTTTCCAGAAAAACTCAAAACGAGAAAAGAATTCCTGGGCCTTGATCTGCTTTACCATGTATTACTTATAAACATTATTTTACTGTCATCAGTTACTCAACAATTCTAATGAATATTTTTATTCCTAGGATTTTATCTTTTGCTTCCAAAGAGGTGAATCAAGATATATTGTTCAAGAGAACAGACTGATCTTGGAAGATCCTGGTGTTCTTCCAGCTTACACGTCTGTTTGGTTTAAATCCTTAATTCTGGAGTAATTTCAATGGCTTCAGAAGGGCTACTGACTCCAAGTGTTGTGTTTCCCCTCCTTTCTCAAAGAGTTATGAGCCAAGTGCCCAAAGTCAACAGACTCAAAGTGAAGACATGTATCACTGAAGCTCATCTTAATTTGAGGATTTTAGTATTTGTGTTTATTGTCTCACTTCCACAATTTACAGAAGCCAGAAAATTATTTTTAGAAGAGAAATTCATCTAGTTTCGGGGCTTAAAAAATATTACATTAATTTGGATAAAAGAGCAGGAGTTGGTGACAGGATGAGAAGTTAGACAAAGTGGTTAAATGAAAGCACAGCTTGCTTCCCATGCCCTTTCATCATGATGACGAAGCCAGTTGTTTGCTGGTTAAAGGTCATGCTGAGAGTACCACCCCTGTGTGAGCCTCTGAGGAAGGCCACCTCGTCCTCCTCTGCACAGACCTAACTGGGGGGAGAGGATGGAGACTCTGCTGAGAGCCCCATGGAAGCAGAGCCATCACTTGAGCCAAGGCAAAGCGCAGCTGCAGCAGGGCCAGGCAGGGAAGGACCAGGCTGGGCAGGTGGCAGAGCTGCACTGGAGCAGCCAGCTCTCCCAGGGACCCTCAGTCCCCTGTCCCAGTGCCAGATGCTGGGGCTGCCATGTTGCTCCACAGCTGGTGCAGCTGTGTGACACACGCAGTGCTTCCGTCTCCTATCTGGTGCAGCGGGCTCGACCTCAGCGCTTCTCATCTTCTTCCTCTGCATTTCAGTGTACAAATGGCTTTTACTTATAAGTGACCGTTTCTGCATCCCAGACACAGCAGAAGTTCAATTGCTTAAGAAGCCAAAAGACAAACAGATACTGAAATACGTATTTAGGGCAGCATGAGGCTTAAAGAAGGGCTCCTAGTCAGACAGTCATTAACTGCAGCAAAACTGTCTGGCACTGGCTGAGGATTATTAAGTTTTCTGTAGGCTCTTTGAAGTGACATTTTCAGAATCAGTGGTTAAACTCATTTTTTTTCAAAATGAGACACATACCTCCTAGCCTCCATCTCGGCTTCTCTGAAAGCAACGCTATTAGTCTCCCACTGTCAACATTCCACCTCAAAACAATCTACAATATTTTCTCTTCCTGTTTTGCTCTTCCATTGCAGTGCAAGGGATACTATATTCTTCTGAGAGTATCATCCATTTTTTTTCTTTCAAAATAACACAGATGGCCTTGGTGACTTTTTTTTCAAATGCACTTTTTGATGGGCATTGTTATCATCTTCTAATCACAGATCTTGTACCTTAATTTTACACCTCAACCCTTGATTTTAGCTATGAAGAGACACACGATGAGGGAGAGATAAGTGCTAATTACTTGCCAAATCTATTCAAGTGAGAAACAGCAAGGAAACTATCCCCGGTGGTTTGATAAAGTGCAAGTCTTGGATGTTTTAGGCAATCAGTGAGGCTTTGCTTTACCTATCCATAATTAATTATTGATTTCCTGTTGTGTGAATTGCAAAGATGACAAGACCTAATCTGATGAATAAAATACCTGCAAGAAAAGAGAACTGTATGTGAGGCAAAGCATGAAGGACAAGACTTCAGATATGGCAGAGTTCATTATTCATTTTGCTAAGGTTATATGAAGCCAAAGAAGAAAACTTTCAAAACATTGCAATAAAATGAAATACATTCATTTCTCAAAGCATCATTTTTCCTCTTATACAGAAAAAAAATTGTTTTAATATACTTTAGAGGAAATGAAGGCAGTACTTGGCCCTTCAGCTTGAATTTCTGTTGTTCTATTTTCTCCTGCATAATGTATATAAGCTATAATTTAAACTGTTATCCTAACAAAATAACTATTCCTGATTGTATCTTGTATGTACAAAAAATGTGTACAATGATTTTTGATTTGTATTGTAATTTTCATTCCAGTAATGCAATTCCACCTATCTTAAGATGTATATGATCTAGAAATGCGAACTCTGGCTTTTGGCCACAAAATTCAGGAGAGAGACAAGTACTACTTTATGTTCAGGGTCAGTTTCTTAAATCTGCTGTCCTTCCAAAGTCTAGAAACCAATCAACACCTCTTACTCTTACTTTTCATGCATTAAACCATAAAATCAACCAGATACACCTCTTCTATTATACCTGTGAGTTAAAACATGAAAAAAATCATTATCAGAGTGAAATTTGCACCATCCTCCCTTATGGTAAAGAACATGGCATACTGATGATACTGACTGTGACCAAGAGCCATTAGAAGTTTGTGCTTCCCAAAGAGCAGCAGTGCAGCTGAAAACAGATGATCATTTTGTTCAAATGTGGAGCTTTCTGACATAATAGAAACCAGTGTCCCTTCAGAAAACTCACAGGAGGAACTCATGCTGTCCTTGGTTTTAGGTCAAAAGTTTGTGCATAATACACGTGAATCAGAGTTAGAGATCCGAGTGATTACTGCTAACCTGTGTGAGTTTAAGGATATCCTGCTTTGAACATGTAGCTCACCAGCACACATGGACATTAATAATGAGAAATGCCCATTGTTTTTTAGTGATACACCTTTAACAGTTTCTGATTCTCTAAGTAAGTATTGTTAACTCAAAGAGAAACATGATATTGGACCAAAGATTACAACTCTCAATTTAGAGTATCCTCAAGTTTCTCTGAAAGTACTCTGTTCAATTAAAAGTAATAAACCAATTCAGAAACTTCCAGTGAAACTTCTCATTTCTACTTTTTGTAGGAAGAAGTAGCTACAGCTCTTTCATCACGACAAACTGTATCAGCAAGTAAGGAAGTAAAACACTCAGAATAAAGCACACATACTACAAAAGAGACTCCTTTCAAAATATAAGGTTTCTTTCTTTTTTAAAGTCTGAAATTGCAGACATATTTAGGACATTTTTGAATTCTGTTAGCATTTTTAGGAAGAGAATAAGGAAGAAATGAGAAGGACTTCCTGGTATTTTTTCCCCCACACATTATTAGATCATGTGGAACATCAAAGACCTGGAAGTAGGATATTGATGCAGCAGCTTAATATTTCATTGACCTTTGATTGAATTAACATGCACTGGCCATACTGAACGCACACTTTTGACCTCCTTGTAGAACCCAGAAGAACGAGGATGGTGATAGTGCAAGTACGGCAACACAGCCAGCATCAGCAAAGACACCCACTGTTATGCATTGACTATCCCAGCTCAACTATTTACCTCTGAGACAGAAATATGCTGTGACTGACACAGGAATTAATTGATTTCCCTCCCCTCTGTGCTCCATGAGTGTGCTATTACTGCAAGTAAGACTTCTACTGATCTGACTCATTTGCAAAACTGTAAGTAGCCATCCAACACCATCCAACAATTCTGTTCAAGTCTGCTGAGAGGAACTGAGTTTCTCACCCATACTCTTAACTGCACATCTACTTTGATCTATGCCTGATATGCAAATATTAAGCATACAAGTTAATTAAATATGACATTTTGTTCAGAATGGTAGAAATCATATTCCTTAAATGAATTTTGGAGAAAAATATTGACATCAATTAGTTTCTCTTTGCATCTATCTTTAAAACACCTCTGAAAGTCTTTAGAAAGACGTCTGGATTTTTTTCAGTATTGTACATATGAATCCAGGTAAATATTGTTTGCCATTAATTAATGCTTATATTAGTTTAAAAATATTTAATACATTATTTAAAAGGACTAAAAATGTTCCCAGTACTAAAATATATGTAGTTAATTTTCTTAGGTCTCTATATTCTATTCAAATATTAAAATCCAATTTTATTCTAAGGTACCATACTTTTGAAAAAACATCTGTATATGTGACCTATGCATAACCTTCTGGATTCTGGATGCCTCCTCATAGCTCTACCCTAAGGATATTTCAGAAACTTCAGTTATACAATTCCCTTCAGAAAGAAGGCTTTGAGTTAAAGATACTGACTCCTGGGCTGCATTTAAGATTTTCTTTTCTTCTGAGAAGTTCAAAGGGAGGAGTACTTTGGGGACAGACTTTACACAGTATGAGATTAAATTTCTCTTTTCTAAATCTGGACATAGCAACCTTAGAGTGGACTTGAGTTTTTAAGTGAACAATACCTCATCATTCCCTTATGAATCAGCTAAAGCTTACCATGAAACCCAGTATCAATGCTGAGGATGCTTTAGTGTCACATATATATGCTGCATCCTGGAGAATTGTTTGCATAAACTATTATTCTTTTCTCATTTGTTTAGCACCTCTTGAATCTAGTAGATTTTGGATGGGAATGGTGCCAGCTTCAGTGCACCCCTTAGTGATTATGTTTGGTTGTTGAATTATTGCTAAATTTGGTTGTTGAATTATCGCTTGCTACAATGCTCAATGCTAGAGGGAAGTACTATCATGCCCTTAGCGCCCTCAGGGGAAAAGCAACAGTCAACCATAGCTGTAGATACTTTCTAAGTGCACAACTAAAACCATTAAGGTTTATTTCTTTACACATTCCCAAGGTGTCTTTGTTTGGACATAGAATCACAGAATCTCTTGATTTAGAAGGGACCTGTCAGAATCATCAAGTCCAACTCTTGCTCCTGAACAGGACTACCCCAAAAGTCACACCATGTGCCTGAGAGCATTGTCCAAACCCTTCTTGAGCTCTGTCAGGCTGGTGCTGTGACCACTTCCCTGGGGAGCCTGTTCCAGTGCCCAACCACACTCTGGGTGAAAAACCTTTACACAATAGCCAACCTACGGGTATTGTGGGCATCATACTTAAAGGCAGTGTCCTCTAAATCTACTCTGTGGTTGTGTTCAAGTTTTACATCAACACAGCCTGTTTGTGTGTACACATACATAGAGGTATTTAGCACCAAACACACAGATACATTGTCCAACAGACACACAAGTATTTGCAAAAAAAAAAAAAACACAAAAAACAAAACCTCAAAAAAAACACCTTTAGTTTTTCTCTAATTCTGCTCAGTTATCATACCTGATTTTTTTAAAGATGTCATTCATTATTGAAATAGTACAATTATGAGCAGGTCAGTCTTCATGAAAGATGATCATTGGTATTGAATTTTCAGTTCAGCCCAGACTATCTTAGATTGCTATTAATATTTTCAATATCATCATAGACATGGAAAATGTTTTAGAGAGAAACATGTAAATACTGAAACATAGCTAAAGGAATGGTAGGTGATATTGCATAGTAAAAAAAGTCTTTGTTGAGGGCATCACAGAGATTTTGACTATGTAAAATGCAAAATTATTAAAATAAATGATGCTTCTTAATATATAGTAAATTTTGGAATCCATAAGGATAAAACATTTAAGAACATCTTCTTCCAACAACTGATGTTGAAACACATGATTTGATACCCCTCCATGTGTTGCCATTGTGATATAGGTAAGAACATGATTATTTTGCATTGTAAAATGTTTTCTACCCTCTTTAGGCCATGCAAAGTATAGTTTTATAATAGTAATCACTTGCTATCTTTCTAGTACTGTTTGAGATTGTTAATAAACTGAAAATTAGAAGGACTACAAAAAAAATTACTTGAGATGATGAAAAAGCCAAGGAAATCAGAACATATTCACTTGATGACACAAGTGAAATGATAATTATGGGCATTAAAAGGAAATCAAAACAACATCAGTTTCACTTAGCATTCTGTAATATTTTGGTCTTTTTAAAAATTGTTCTTCTTAAAAAAGCAGCCAAAAGATTTTGAATGGTAGCGCAGCTAGGTGAAAACAATATGTGTTTTGACAAATTATGAGATTTATCTCTCTCTATTTTTAAAAATTCAGGAGTGGTTTTTACATCACTTTTCTCCTGTGTGAATACTCCTGACTACTTCTGCATAAGCCAAAGAGTTTGCTTCTATATGCCAGTTCAATTTATTTGCACAATTTCCCTTTTAGGATTCATGATTTTTCTCATGATATGTAAATTCCTATTGTATAAACAAATAGGGTGCTATTCAAGCAGGCAATTGGCAATCAAAAAGCCAGAAATGTTAAAATTTTCTTGTCAAAGGTTTGAATATTCTTAAAAAAACAATACCTGGGAAGGTTTATGCAATCAAAAGAGGAAGTAATTTAAATGGTGAGTTTATATGGTGATGCTACCTAGGGAAAATTATGCTGAAAAACTAACATCAAGGTAAAAACGAAGTTCTAGACTCTCATATCATTGCTCACTGAAGAGGTTCTCGTGTCTCTAAGAAATAATGTGAAAAGATGATCATATTGTTCTTTGCTCTGCAGCAACTACCTGTTATTTGCTGCAGAATCCAAAAGATGCCTTTGCTTTAATGATGAAATTATTTGTACTTTTGTGTGTATTGGGATAGGCACACCTATCTGACATAAACACTGGAAAGTAATATTCAGCATAAAATGCAGAATTAAGAATGCACACACACACAAATCAGTAATGCCAACTTTTTCTCTAGTAATGAATCCAATGACAATTGCAGGATTCAGTAGTTCGCAAGATTGCCAATTGATAAAAAGCCACATTTAAAATGCTCAACTAAAGGCAAATCACATGTTCCTTGAGAAAGAAAAAATGAAAGTATACATTTGTAGACTATAACTATTTTGCTATATTGGTTATAGAATCTCTTTCTACTAAAATTAAGCAGATTATGCTTAAGGCTGGAAAAGGCTGGAGAGTATTTTACTTTGGCAAAAAAATTCCACGTTTCCTTTATTTAAAGTCAAATTAGGACTTTGCCTAGTTCCTAATTAACAAAAGAAAGTAATGTAATATATCAGAAGATGAAATAGTGGGTGTTTTAACTATATTCCTGTTAGCTAAAGATGAAAAGGATTTACCCTAACCTTGAAAGATATTTATGTCTGGAGTATTTAAATGAGGTTTTCTCTGATGTCTTCTCTTTTCCAGGCAAAGTTAGTGCAAAAAACCAAAAAGATGAAAGTAATAGCATAGCTACTATGTTCTATGGGGCCAGGAAAAACATGTAAATTCCAATTTCCTCTTAATATTTTATCAGAGATAATATACAAACCTGTATGTATGAATATATATATATATATATATATATATATATATACATACATGCATAATGCACAGACATAAACACAGTCACTCCATGGACTTACTAGGATGTTGTGTGTATGTAGAAGGTATTTCGGTTTTGTCATAATGCCACAAAATAGTATTTTATTATGGAAAAAATATTAAAAGGAAAAAAAAAGAATACACTTGGTTAAGTAAATGGAATTTTAGTACCTCAAAATAAAGACTGCCTCTAATAAAAAAAAAGAAAAAAGAGGCAGTCCTGCTAATTCTCATCACCTACAATTCTTGTCTGAAGGAAATGTACATTATCACTCTTAATAAATGTACACTATCAATCTTAATAGAGATTTGGAAAATTAGCATTTTAAGAATTTAATTGACTCTTGGACATACTGATTTTTCTATAGATGTGCCAGTTTACTAGTTTACCTGGGGTCCCCTTATTGAAATGTCCAGCCATTGCTTTTTTTCTTAAGAGATGCTGTTGTGCCATAAAACAAAGCAATGTGCTTGGTAAATTTAAAATGCTGTTGCAACATAGCACTTATCAGCAGCCTCCTTTCCCTTTGAAAGGCTGAGGCAATCAGGACAGAGATCAGAGAAATGCTAGAAGGATTGTCAGGGAACTGGATGTAATGCACTTGTCCCTCTCACTGCTATGTGCTGTCCTCAGGAGAGTATGTGCAAGGAAGGTGTGCAGAGTTCTGCTCTCTCTAAGTGAAGTGAGGCACTTTCCATCTAGAACCTACAGGGTTCAGTGAATTAAACTGTGCAAATTAAGAACATATTCTCCAGTTAGACTTTGTTACTTTTGATTCAAAGGTCTCCTGAAGAACTGCTTTGGGTACAAATCTCAGTATGCATGAAACAGAACAATGCAAGACTAGTCAGCTGACAGCCAGAATACCTGGGTTGGGGAATAGATTCTGTTTTCTTGGCTCTGGGAGAGAGTATGCTGAGCGTGCCATGACCCAGAATCGTGGGTTGGTGAAAATCCTCTGTCATCAGTCACACTGAAGCTTGGGGACGCCCACTGCCATAAATCAATCAATCAATCAATCAATCAATCATTTATTAATCAGGTACTTGCATTTTCATAGTTAATATAAAAATGGGCTCTAGACAATGCCTTCTCTATAGTGATACTTTAGCTTCATATTACAGAAGGGGGTTTATCTTAAATTAATTAATCCTTTTTCTAAGAGGGTGACATATTAATCTGAAAAAGCTTTTGCCAATTGTACAAAAATAAATTAAGCCCCGCTGAAAGATCAGCACTGCAAAGTACATATGCTCATGAATAATATGAACACATGAATAGTTCCTTCAAGTCAAGCCACTATTTTTGAGGAATTATTATGCTCTGGATTTAGAATTTATATCTTTAATGTAGGGTTTAAGTTCTGCACAGACCTTTTCACTAGATAAATTTAACCTAAACCAGCTTCCTTTTGGGGGATGTCTGACTGATAATAATAACCTTACCAGAAGAAAATCCAAATTATGTGTCCCAAGTTTACATGATCGGACATTGTAATTAACATTTTTAAAAGGTGAGTAGGTATATTTTATTTAAGAAAATACTTTAGATTATCAAAGTCCTTGAGACTAAGGTTTTGAATTTTAATGCTGTCAATTTTCATGGAGCATTTAGTCATAAAGAACTTCTCATAAAGCCATCTTCTTATTATTCTGAAAGTCACATGAAAAGCAAGTCTTTTTCTATATCCACATGGCCTTAACTGCTAAGAAGACTTCAGGCAATTCTATGTATTTTTTCCTAACCAATGACAGACAAGGCCATCTTCAGAGTGACTCCATTAAATGCCTATCACAAAAGTGTCCCTGCTGTAAATGGCACAATACAAGCTGAAGGACAACTGCCCTCAACAGCCTCCCTGGTTTCCAACACTGGGTGGTATTTTTATTCCGTGCAGAACAGAAACCTACCACAATAAATGGGAAAGAAAAATATTTTCTACAAATTCATCATGACCTCTGCTTACACACTGGAAGACAAAGTAAGTGTAAACATAATGATAGAATGTAAACATATTTTGTTGGAGCCTAAGTGGTTAGGCAAAGCAAACCAATTAACAGAAAACATACTCTTCCTGACAGTTCCTCCAGCTCTTCAATGCTACACACATTTAATGCTAATTGAAGCTTGTTTTTAGCTAATAAATTTTCTTTCATGTTAAGCTCATTTAGCACAACCCTTTTGCTCAAATTTCCTCATGTAATTTAACAAGCTATCTGTATTTAAGACTAGTTGGCTGTTTTCTTGAATATTGACATAGAGTTTGCCAGCTAATGGAAATCTGCTCTCTTATAGTCACACCTGTATTTTCTCAGGTGTCCCCAAACATTCAACCAGTGAATATCCTAGAGACTGGAGCAGGGGACAATGATACTGAGTCAAAAATAGGTGCCTTTAAAGAAGCCACAAAGTAATTCCTGGCACCTCGGTTAAGAAGCTAAACATAAATTGGGCAAGATCTCTCTTTCTGGATGCTGTAAGCAGCACTCATTTCCCCTGCTAACTCTATAATACAGGTTGCCAAGACACTTGAAGAGGAGGGATGCATCAGGAGTTTGAAGCATAAGAACAAGGCGTGGGATAGCTCCTGTACCTTGTTTTTCCGACATGTTGAGCCACTGACCCACCCATGGGGCCTTTGGCCATGGGACCATTAAGGATGTTTGAAAATCAGATTTTAAGTAATTTCGAACAGACTCACGAAAACAGAGACAGATAAATGATCATTTATGATTATATGTCTTGCTTGTAGAAAACAAGTTTGAAAATGATGATATTGTCTTTGGGAGACCATATTTCCTCCACTGATAAAAAATGTGATAACCTCCTTTCTAGAAATTAATCACACTAAATAATCTAATCACTGTCTATATGTGACTTAACCTGAACATTGTTTTCCTCCTGGTGGACTTTTTCAGACTGGATTTCTGTACCAGCTATTGCTTGTAAATTAAACAGTATTTCCGATGAGCTCTTGCATGATGAAGGACCTGCAACTTTTGGGGTGGCTGGCAACTCCTTCATTTCAAGACTAAATTAATTGCTTCCTCTTTGTCTTTCAAGTCTTCTTTTTTTTTTTTTTTTCCCTATAGTTTTAGGACCAGAAATATTTATGCATTTTATAACTTTTCCTTGTTGGACTGTGTTAGGATAGTGACAACTTAACCACTCCAGGGAGCAAAATTGATTTTTTTTCCCTCAAAGCACAAGTGTACAGAGAACTATCTAACACTACTGCCTCACTCACAGATCTGAATGCTGTTTACTTTCTATGTCTTTTCCACGTCAGCCCAGCCTAAAGAGTCTGTGTGTCCCACTAAAGCCACAACACAGCTATGACCTGGAAATCCCCAGACACTGGATAGAACCTGCCAGTGGAGGCTAGAGGTTGTGGCACGGCTCTGCAAACACAGTGCATAAGATATTATGGACTTAAAGAACATTCACACCAATCCTCAACTCTGGATTTCTGTCAGTGCAGTTTATTTCCTGCTGGCTGTAGGATGTTCCCTGCAATGTTGAGCAAAATTAGAAAAATGAAAGAGGTTTTAGTGTTTTTGCTGATCCAGTCATACTTGGACTAAATATATTGATTGCTACTGTATCAGCAGTAAACATGTATTGCCTTCTTTGCCCATTAATACAAAGAATAATACTTCTATTCTTTTTACAACTTCTTACTTTATTGTGAATGTGTAGCTCTAAAATATGTCACAATTCAAACTATTTGGTTACATTGTTTCTCAAACAGAAGATAAGTGCTGCTGCTTTCACTTAACTATAATGGTATGCTCGAAATTTCCTTGTATTACAATACAAAATTGTGTCTCTGTTGGCCAATTCTTTGAAAGCAATTGTATAGATACTTTGGTATATGGGAGCAAATTGCTGATGGTTATGCAATGGGATTTACCTGCACTTCAAAAAAAGGCTGTGCAAGTGCAAGATACTGCAAAGTGCTGATCATATTACACTCTACACTAATTTTTACTGGTACATATATATTTTAATGGGACAAAACAAAGATTGCATTGATCCAGTATCTTTATATTACATAAGTAGCTGACTATTAGTATAATGCAAACTTCTCTAATTTTCCTATCATAAAACCATTGCCTTCCAAACAGTGGTTAAACTCAGACAGCCAGTGTAAGAGTCAGCCTGTTACAGGCAAGTTTAATAAATATTGTGATTTTATAAAGATAATGGTATGTATATCAATAAAAAGGAGTATTTAAAATTAACTATCTGAACATTTTGATTAAAAGAAACCATACTTATACAAGGCTTAACTGCACATGTAATGGCATGTAATTAGTATACAAATATGTAGTAGAGACTGATCTTCATTTTAAGATTTTGTGTAGGAATTAAGTAATATAGACATTAATACAATTCTCTTCCTGATAATATACATAATCTGTCTGCTATGAGTGTCCTGGAAGCTACCTCTAAAGCTAGCCTGTCCTATTTTCCATATCACAAGTATGTATTTGTGGCCATGGAAAATGCTCTTGTAAGCATGCAAGGTACTTAGTACCCGAACATGCTTAGTATGTAAGTAAGTCCATCACCAGCAGTCACACCAGCAGTCAACAGTGTCCCTTAGGTAGCAGTAAACTCAGCAGCCACACAGCACAAACATTATTACCTCCTGCACGGAGCAATCCCAGAAACTGCTTTTCCATCACGACACATATATGCAGACAGAAGGTTGGACACGAGCCACATATTGTAAGAACCTCGAAGAGATTACGGTGCAGAACAGCTCAGCCTCTACAGTGCAGCCACCCACATGCACAGAAGTCAGGCTACGCACACTTCCAGTGTGTTACTGCCTTGGATCAAGAAAAGCCTACTCATGTTTGTTCCCACCTCTTAATGGGACAGTTGAGGACCAGCTTGTTACTTGGAACGTGTTCACATATGGTATTCCTAGGGCTGCCAAGGATGACTGAAAATACTGGAAGTGAACAATGGGAGAGACTCAATAATCATCTTCCTCACTCCTCAGACTTGACACAAGCAGGGATGAGGCATGCAAAAGAACAGCATTTCACACAGAAGGTCAGCTTCTGCCAGCTTGAGATTTGGTGCATACATTTCAAGTAACTAAGCTATTTTCTTGTGCAGAATACAACACAGACCACACCACTGTGAACCTTCCCTACTTCACAATCCTTATGCCTCAGCCTTAACTAGGGCCTGAACTGAAGATGCCACATGAAGTTTTAGCTCTCTCTGATGAGATTCCAAATACGAATATCACTTACATTAGATGTGACATTCCAAGCAAGAAGACATTGAAGAACTAAATCTGCAGGCTCATACTCACATGGAATGTAATTAATTTTGGAAATATTGAGCAAGAATTACTGTAAATGTTTTCATTTACTAAGTAGACTTTTAAGTTAAAAAAGCTGTATAGAATGTTGTTTCACAGTATTATATTACTTTATTGCAATTCATTTTCAAGAGGTTAGCAGGCCTGTGGGAATGGCATGGTACTATGGACTCAACAGACTGAAAACCAGGTATATGATGCCACTGTGTGCTGGCTGATTAGAAACAAAGCTACAGGTTTCTGCCCAGCTCCATATGTAGCTGGTCCCTAAGCACCACTCCTTCAGATACTCTTGTTTACAATCTCATGAGGAAATCTGGGAGCTGAAGGGCTGGAAATCTGGTAATCTCCTCCGGAAAAACTGAGGAGATGTAAGAAGGACTGTTCCAGTAGGAGAGCTTACATACAATGTACAGAGGATTTCACTCTCCAGGGCTGTCAGATCCAGCACCTTTTGTATGAATTTATTTCAAAATCAAATTCACATCCCATTTTCACTATCACACATATTTTCAAAGGGCATTTTTATGTTAAAAGTAGAAATTAAGGAAAAAATAAGAACTCCAAGTATCTGAAACTTTCAACTCCAAATGAATTTCCGGTTACATAAACAAATGTTTTGGTCTAAAGTCTCTCAGCCCCCAAATTTGGATAACAGTATGAAAGATGATAAATCTAGAAAAAACCCAAGCCTTACCTTCTTGTAGAGACTTCTCAGGTCTCTGTACTGCCACATACTATTGAGGACCTGAGATGCTGCTTTCACCACTTTAGGCGAATGCCTGTTACATACATACATTAAAAATGGAGAAAGAGAGAGAAAAAGAGTGAGAAAGAGACTGTTAAATAAAGGACACCATTCAGTCCAATTTTCAAATGCATTGCTACGGATTTAAACCCACAAATGAAGTGTGTTTCAAGTATACCGTAAGATCATCTTGGAGACCAATGTGTTTTTAAGCAAGGGCAATATATCCTATTTCTATAGTACTAATTAATCAGTGAGGGTAAAAAACTTGTGCATCTCAGTATACAAAGGGATTTATGCTGAAAGCAGAAATAAATAATAGTAAGAGGATTAGGAGGTAGTAATTGGCAAAATTGCTGAGGACCCAACTGACATTATGTATATCTAAGATATGTTACAACTTTGGCATAAAGGACAAGGAGACAGAGCAGAATTTCTTTTTTTGCAAGCTGCTGAACTCTAGCTCAGTACAATGCACTCAACTCATTTAGCTCCTCTCAGCAGTGGCCAAAAGAAACTCTAGATGGCTAATGAGCACTGGTTTTGAAATGCAGAGCCAAGATGCAGAAATACAACTGATTACAAAAAGTTATGATAAATTTCATTAGGAATCCAAATGTGGACTGGGATTTTGCTCACACCATTATCCTTTAATGACAGGAATGCAAAGTCATGTTGAAAACCATGTAGCTTCACATGGTATTTCTCTTCAGACAAGTTTTGAAAGAAGGTCTAAACTACTGTTACAATCAGCTGGTGTCATATATTCCTGCTGGAATAGGTAATTAAAAAAAAAATCCAGAGTATTCATCGCAGTGAGGAAGGGTCAAATAGAAAAGGACCAGGAATATAACCCAGCCCATTAAGGAAGCATACACTGTGCAGGATCAAAAATACAAAAAAAAAGCAGTAGAACACTAAAAAACCTTGCAAAGGCCAAAGTCCAGAGTGAGGATTGATGGAGTTTGGGGCAGCCATTGAGGTGATTTATGTTTTACTCAGAAGAGGCATATGGTTTGAAACATCAAAGAGAAACCAGAAAACCAGCAGCAATCACAAGTTGCTGCTTTGGGCAGGGGCCAGGCTTTGGTTCATTCTGTGACTTCTGAGAAGAAACACTGGTAGGCTGATATGCAAGCTGGTAAAACACTGTTATGACACAACTGATTCATTAATACAACATTTCCCTAGTAATTTATTTGGTGCTTTTTTTCCACTTCTATTTCATTTCTCACCCAGAGTAGAGCAGTAGGTGGGTAAACAGGGTTTTGATAAGCCCTTTCAAGCTTAATTATTTTTATTATACTTACAGCTGTACTGGCTAGTGGGGTGCTGGTAAGCATGGAGTAACCAGGAAAATAACTTTGCCAACCACTCCGTAAGTACTGAGGAGAGGCAGGAGCTATGTGAAGCTGATATGGGCTTGGCCAGTATAAATAACCTTATGAACACCAGTTCTCTCATGCAGTCATACAGGGAGACTGTTCAAGCCCTGGGCATATTCCAAAGGCTATCAGGGCCAGCCCCAAACTACTGGCACTGACACATATCAGGATGCACGGCCAGCTCAGTATCCTGCACATTCAGAAGCAGTTGCTTCATACTGGACAAAATGATTTCATACAGAAGTGATTTACTGTACTAAAGTAAGCATGTCAGAATTTTCTATCAGTCCAACAACCAGCAATTTTGGTTTTCAAACAATGAATTACCTTTAAGAAACCAAACCAAACCAATAACACACAGTACTGACATTTCTGAAAGCTGAAAAATAGAACTTTTACTTAAGATGGGCATTTGCAGCACTGTGTGTTGACAGGTTTTCTTGTTCTAGAACTGTGTAACCTGTAAAAATAATAATATAGGACTGCAGGTCAAAGTACTTGAGAGGAGGGATGCATATCATGACTTGGAAGGGTATTTTGTAATTACTCTGCTCTAGTTTAATTAGAAATAGATGTATTTCACAGTTATGAGGTTTATTCAGACAGGGAATTATGCCCTTGGATCCTCCTAAAACTGCCCATGATACTTCAAAATTTCCAGACTCAACAGGTATTAGTATTCTTTACCAGATAATGAACAGGTAGACAAATGCATTACTCTGAGGAAATACACGTTCAGTTTAAGAGAAATGGATATGAACCTGCTTGCAATGTCAGTACATTTGATCTAGAAAATATAAATAAAAAAATTAGGCAGATTCAATAATAAGAAAATACAAATATAAATAAATTGGCAGAGCATGGGGAGCTCCCACAGCTGGAATCACATACTTGGTCACACTACTTTTTACCCCTTACAATTTGAATGCAAGAATGTTTCAATAATGAATTTGGTATGAAAGGAAAAGGGTGACAACAGAGGAAAAGAAATGTGATTAAATTATACTGGCAATGCTCCAATCACATAGGTGAGCATAAGTTCTCATACCAAATGTAGGGTGCATAAATCTTTCCTTCAGGTTGTGGCCTGGCTTTGTGGGGCTCTTTAAGAGCTCTGATGCTGCAGTAGGCTGTGTGATGACAGCTCCGAGTAGGTGGACTGATGGGTTTTGTACACTACAGTGAAGGCTTTTTGTTTTCAAACTGCCATAGTCCCATTGCACTATACTTCATCAGGTTGACAAATATGAGAACCAGGCTATCTGTTTTAGGCAAAAGAAGGATAAAGAGTGAACTCTTCATGAAGAGTGTGTACATAGCCAAACAGACAAGATGAAACCATAGCTGTTCTGAAAATGTCACAGTTGTGTGCAAGACATTTTTTGCATCACAAAGCAGCCTAAAGGCTCTCTCAGAGCAACCAGTCAAAAAAATCCATGGATCTACTACTAAGCTGGTGGCAGGGAAAAGGGTGCTGTGGAGAGGGACATTGACTTTACATTCTTCACTCCTAGATCAAGAGAAGCTGTACCAGAATTGGGGTGAGGTCCTTTTTCCAAAGGACCCCTCCACCTGCATGTCACACCTTGTGCAGGGTGCAAACCAACCACTCCGATCCCTAATGTTTATCAGGATCTTCTGCAATTGCTTAGAGGTAGGGGTTACTGTAGATAATTACTCTTCCTTAAAATGCACATGGAGTGTCCCTTCACTGTGGATGGCATATCAAAAACAAACCAAAGCAGACTTTTGTCTGTTTCTTGTCACCCTTCACACCGGGCATGTGATTTCTGTTGAAACGAAAGGATTCAACTCACGATTGCAGAGAGAAGATAAACACATTCAGGACTAGTAACAACTACTGGACAGGTTAAAAAGGTGCAAGGTGATTTGCAAAACATACTTGTCTCCTTTACTCTTAGATATGCCAACCAGTTTCTCAATGCCGCCAGCATCTCGTAAGGCCTTGGCATTCTCCATGTTTTTAGTGATGACTTCATGCAGAGTGCAGCAAATGGCAGTAACGGTGTCATCAGACATGGCCTTGCTTGCTGAGCTGTTGCTGTTGTTAGCGCCTGGCAGCCGGTGGACCAGATCCCTCATGGCATACTTGCCTTTGTTGAAAGAAAACAAAGGGAGAATTCAGAAGATACGGCAATAAAGGGTGACGGAGAAGTACAGGGGAAACACGCAAGATTAATAGCACCATTTGCATCATTGCACATCATCTAATTAGATACTGGTACAAATTTGGAGCAAGCCGTATTTACATGATTGCATGTTCAAGCATTTCACACATTATGGACCCTGTTAATACTTCCATACTGCATCAGTCAGACACTTCCAAAACGGCCACATCACATCTGTAAGAGAATGGAACTGTGATGGTGAAGGCCATATGCACAAAGATAACCTGAATACCACAATTCACAGAACTTGGCAAGTCCTCATCTCCCACCAAACAACTCACTCACAGCTTGTTACCATAAATTGAATGTGCATCAATTGTTAAAACCACAACAGTGAACGCAAACCCAATGATGCTGCTACTTGTCAAAAGGTCTTCTCTGAAGACTTCTTCCCTGTACAAGGTTAATTCTATTCTACATGCAGCAATTTAACTGTATTTAGTAGTATTAGCCTGTATTGCTCAAGAGGATACTATCTTTTTCACACAACCTTAGTTGTATGCACAGTTCTGACTAGAAAAGGAGCCTTTCTGGCATCTATTCCAATCTGCCATTTTGTAAGGATTTACTGAAAAAAATGCTAACCTCCAGAACTTAAAATCTCCCAAAATGAAAAGAATTTTTTAAATGGTCATATCAAACATTTAAATAAAAACAAATTCTGTACATTATGTCTGGGCTTGATGATATTTTTCAACCTAAGTGATTCTAAGATTATTATAATTTTTCATGCTTAAATAAACAGCTTTCTTTTTCAAAATTGCACCTAAAAGTCATGCAGTGCTTGTGAAAATTATAAAAAAGCAGCTTCTGAGAATATATATATATATATATATATATATATGTATATGTATATATATATGTATATATGGCAGGTTTAGCACCAGCACAGATGCACAAGAAGCCTCACATCAGTTCTAGAGGATTTCTATTATGGCAAATGGCTGCTCAATCCTTCAGTGTGATAAAGAGAAGATCAGAGAAGGTGAAGGCCTGATGAAGTTATTACTGAGGTCAGTGAAACAACTCTGAATCACCTTCAGTGCAGATGTGCTAGGAATTTGCATACAGCAATCACCATGAGTGTATCATGCAGGATGAAAAGGACAGGAAAATTGGGAAATATAAACATAATTAGTAATCTAATCTACATTACATTTTGTGAATGATCAGGTATGATTATTGTATATAATATGGTAATTTAATCAGATTTTTTTGATAACTTAAAAATGTTTACACATAGTGTTTATGCATACTTATTAAAATCTTATTTCTGAATTCATAAATTCAGTTGTTTGTATCCATATTTGAAAGCAGAGGCAAGAGGAAAATCACATTTTTTAACTATCAGACATTGAACAATTTTTATTTCTCATAATTTTGCCTGATGTAGTGGAACTACAGTCAGTCATTTGAACAGAATATTCATAATACAGATAAAAACTTAAATCTCTGTACTGAACTGTTAAAGATTATCAGATAGATTTTATGGTAATGTGAAGTGTTAGAAAATACTAACTCTATATTATGTAAAAGCATTCCTGATTATAAAAAGCATCAGACTGCTTACAAAACGTGTACAGTAGGATTTGAATCTTTCCAGTGTGCTGCAATACAAATACAAATCCTGTCCTCAAACATTTTTACTTCTTTGAACTTAATATTTAATTTACTTGCACTGTTACAATTTTAAGCAATATTATTACTATCAGATGTAAAACTGTTGTTAGCACCTCTTTCTTTTTCAGAAATTATTTGTTTGAGCAAACTGAAAATCTTCTTTTTCCCTACACATATAAGAAACACTGTTGCAGAAAAGTCTGAATTGCTATTTTCACCTGCATCTGTCTGCTCTGTGCAACATGAACACATTAACAGCTGTGTATCACTTACATTGAGTACTTCAGTTTGCAACATATCAAATTAAGCTGGTGTTTCAAAAAATAAACTATGATTTGATGTAGCTTTTACTCCTCTAGTGCAGTGTCTGCCACTGGCCAGGAGTAAGTGTAAGTAGATAAATCAGATCAGTGAGACTTTCTGCTTTACTCTGTGTACACATCCAGAACAGACCAATATTCCTTTTTCTTTTTGGACCTCACTTAAATTGCAACAGAGCATCTCAGCACCTCAGTCCTCTGGTGGAATCAGTTCACGATGATTATTTCATTAGCAGCTAAAGATGACATCCCAGAACACTGGGTGTAAGGAAATCTGGATGGCTGTCCCAAACAGATTTCTTTCCTGGAACTGGTCTAGTATTCCAGGCAGTAGTATTCACACCAGTACACATGCCTAGACAAGATGCTTCTTGCAATAATTAAAGGCTTTGGAGCTATCAGGGAAAGCTCAGTTGGAAAACTAAAACAGACACAGTCAAGTAGGTCATAAGCATTCTGGACATGCCAATGCTCAGCAGTTCTAACATTTCTGCTGTGCACACCCTTCAGTTAGGCATGAGAAAATCAAGTCAATATTAAATACTTCAAAGCAATAAAAGAGGATTTTTATACATAATGTGTAACAGTGGGATAGTACAGCATTCCCTACTCTGACCAGTTGTAGTAATCCCAGCACAATATTACCAATCAATTCTTAATGAGAAGCATATTTAAAGTAAAATACATTCTGAGTGGGTTTGGTAGGGGTTTTTAATTGCCTTCCCCTTCTTTCTCCCCCAAGAATTGCTTCAAATTTAGCCTTTGGATAGCAAGTACCAGAAGACTCACATTTTGTAGATCTAAAATCTAGTCACTGCATTTCATCTGTGGCAGCTGTGCAAGCTGGTCCAGTTTGGAGACCCCCCCTACCAGAACCTGTAATGTCAATGCCAGGTCCCCCTGCCAGGAGCTGCCTGTTGGGGATACAGGCCTCCCTCTCCCTGCCCTGTCCCCAGGAGGCAGTGAAAGACAGAACTGCTGCTTCCAACAAAGCTGCTCACCCATGTGGATAAAGCAACTGACCACAGTCTGACAGGCATAATGGTCAAGGACATCAAAATGTCCTTCCAGAGTTTCAAACACAGGTGGTGCACCAGCTGGAAGAAGAAGGAAATGGCTGAGCTACAGAGTTGATCCAAGTCACTGCTTAGGTGGGTCTTAAAACTGATTAACAAGTGTAACTGTTAGCACATTTTCTGTGGTTTAAGTACTTCGAACACTGTGTTAGCTATGTGAAACTATATTGAAAAAGCAGAGAATTTGCTTTAATATAGAATTAAGACATGGAAGTTGAAAGTCAATGGCTATTCTTTATACTGCAAGATATTTTTCTAGAACTATACATATAGTTAGTTAATAAATCACTGTAGGACATTCACAGAAAAAAACTCCATCAGTTATTGGTTAACTTCTCTTATCTCAGTTATGCTCCTACTTCTTTACTACAGACATGAAGAAGAGTCATGTTTTCTAGCATGAGCTATAGAAAAACTTTGCTATACAGTGGTGTGAATGTGAAGTCCTCCCACAGGTACTGTTGCACCAGTCCAACACAACTGTGATCCTTGACTTCTGCACTGGCGTGTGTTACATTCTACAGAGCATTTGCACTTAGAATTATGTTTCTCCATGTGAAGAGCCTCTTCTGAAAGCAGACTGAAATGTGTAATGGAAACCAGTGTTGGAATGTGTGGTGTTCTGTCTCAACTCTCGAAAATGTACCGTTTATTCCAAGCCTGTGATCCTCCCCTGAAGTATCATGTGTCTGTATCCCATTGGCCCAAATCTTATTCGCACCCACTTTGAATCTCCCTGTTATGTGTGCCAGGGGGATGGGTCTCTCTCTCTCAGCCAGCTCCCCTGGCCGGTGCTCTTTCAGCCCCTCTCTCCCCCTCCCCTTTCCCTCTCCCTTCCCCCCCTCTCCCTCAGAAACCATTCTGCTTCCCGGGGGTAGGACCCCCAATAAACCCTCATCTAATGAGCACCCTCAGAAGCCGTGTGGAGTCTCCTTGTCTGCCTGCTGCTACCAGAGAACTCACAGCTTAGGGGGCTCCCTGGGGACACCCTGGAGGGTCCCCCTAAACGTGCCGCAACAGGAATGTCAGCAAAATGTTATCCAGCACTGCTATTATCTAGCACCACTAATAGGAGAGCTGGGCAATTCAGCTTGCAATACAAGAAGCCTCCCTGAATGGAAGTGAGAACTGAAGAGGATGCTGAGAAGAGAGGTAGATGTGTGTAAGGATTATATTAAAAATAAATAGCCTTGTTAATTTTCATTAGGGTCCATGAAGAACTCCTTTTATCTACAAACAAATTGATTTTTAGAATTTATTTTTGTATTTGAACAACTTTACACATTGTAAGACTCAAAACTGATTTGAAACTTTTAAAGAGGATTTACTTAATATGATTAAATATAGCCAACAGCTCAACAAGGAAAAAAGAAAACGTATTTATTTGTCCAATTTTACTCTTAAAGGAAGGAAGAAAAACATAAAATAGATATAACAGGAAAAGGGTTATCTTGTGGGTGCTTGGAAGAGCATTTTTCTGATACTATACATTTAAAAGTTATTTTTCTAAGATAAGACATCCATCATTTTCATATTAAGATGATTCATCTAACACCATTCACTAAGTCTTTGACTGTAAGATGATAGCATCTGCTTATTATTCCAACAGTGAAGATTTAATGTCTTTTTCTTTGCATGATAAAAGTCTCAGCACCTTAATACCTGCCTTCATTACTTAATTCAGGAAACTTTTCACATCAGAGGATCAAATAACTGTCCTAACAGAGATTCTGCCTTCAAAGCCAAGCAGTAAAGCAAACTATTCTTCTGGTAGATTAAACCAGAGCAGAATCATCACAGATAAGGTTCTACTTCTGGAAATTCTTCCCTACTATTGCCTTGAGACAAATTCGCTGCTGTTGTAACTTCGTTGAAACCACTTCCATTTTCACTCATCTCTGAATAATGCCTTTGACACACTGGCAAATTTATTAAATAGTTGTGACATGGTTCCTAGTTTGAGAGTACAAGATTAGGAAAACTGACCTATTGAAGAAACAAGAAACCCCAAACAGATATTAATTCCAACAAAGACCCCTGTCCTAGTGATAGATCTTTTCCTATAAAAGTAATTGTTCACTATTCCCCCCCTCCCCAAAGATATCCATTAATTCATATCATGTAGCTAGCTAATATAATAATGGCAAAATGCCATCATACTTTGTTGTAAAGGTAGAGATATCCTATTTCAGAACTAATGGTGCCTGTATGTCAGAATATGTGTGAATTTTCTTCTCTTCATTCTAACATGTGCGCTCCACTTAGACATATGTGGTTTTGGGCAATTTCACCACCCCAGTGTTTTTAGTATTATTCAACATCAGTGTTTCACACAGTTATGAAAAGAATAGGACTGGGAGAGCTTTTATTATTACTTTCAATCATTACTTAATAAATGTGCCAAAACTGTCTACTTAATTTGTATGGAAGAGATTTTGGTCTTAAGTCAGTGTATTATTCAACTGGTAATCTAATAAATTAGAGAGTATTCATCACATGACAGCAGTGGCAGAAACACGGCTATATTTGATGGTTCATTCCTGCATCATGTTTTCCCTGCTAGATACCACTGTTCTAAGCTGTAATGTATTACCACTACTGGCACCTGTGTAGCACCTGGAACTACCCTCAGGGTTCACATGTTGGTGTACCAGAGGAGCCCTCTGTGTACTTTGAACACTGGAAATTTTCTAGTGTGTACTGAGATGCAAGAGGGGGTGTAAGAGCCCATAAAAAAAGAATGATTATGCTTATTGTAATATGTAGCAGACTCTGGACTTGGACAATACAAGTTATAGTGTAGGCATCAGAGCAGCAGTCAACCTAATGTCATTTCAGAGGGTAAAGGTGTGTTAGTTTGCATAAGGAGATTTTCTTTCACCAATGAAAGACTCAAGAGGGAAAACTGCTCTGAATTTTAAAGGCAAAATAGGTTAAGAGGTAAGAAATGCTGTCATACTGGTTCTTTGACCCAAACACGTGTTTTTATTTGTGAGGCAGAGTAGGAAGCAAGCCCAAGAAGATGAAGCAGGGTAATGCTAGAGTTGCTGAACCACGAGTAAAGGCAGCAGATGGAAGGAGACACAAGCCTATATATTTGAAAGCAAAAAAGACTGCAGTACTGAGGCTGAGAGACACTTGACCCACTGAGTAAATGATTAATCCTCAGACTTTGGGGAGCAGCAGGAAAGGTGAGTGAAGAGTAAGAAAAAAATCCACCTTATGAGGCAATGTTGGTTTATAAAGATTTGTAACCTTTTGAAAGAAGGTTTATAAAAGAAGACAGAGCAGCACAACCTGAAATAAGCGTCATCAGCCAGCACAGAGTTTAATGCCCTCTTGCTCCCCACTAAATGACATGACTGCCTCCAGACAGGCTTTCCACTGCAACCACCCAGCCAGTGACTTTGCTCTCCACCTGACTCTGAAAGATACAGTCTGTAGCAGTGCCTACTGCAGGGTACCTTGCATGAGAGGGACTGCAAGTCCCACAGCTTGCATACAGCAATGCTCTCTTCCCTCTTTCTGGGGCCCCTCATTTGACATGACTTCAGCTGTGGACAGAGAAGGTTTATCATACTTCAAGGTAGTGTCTGCTGTCAAACCCCCATGGCCTGGCCTGTGCTGGCTCATGGTCTGTGATGCTGCTCATCACAACACATCTGTTTCTTATTCCTAAGACCACTGTGCATGAATTGTTACTGGAATAAGGAAGTGGAAAAACCCTGGAGCAGTAGGACTGGAGAGCATGCCCCAAATAGCATGAGCCCCACCACTTCTAGCAAGTGTCAGAGAATGGACAATTCTGGATCACTTTGGGATGGAAGTGTTAAAAAAAAAGAAAAAAAATCAAACCATTTTCAGGTAAATAGGGGGAAATTTATGTGTCCAAACAGATGGGGGCAACATGGTTTCAAATTCCCTTGGATACTTGGATACCTGCACAGTTAGTAGATCTATGGAAGATGCACAGGCTTCTGGAAAAGCAGATGTAAACAAAATTGGATACCCTTTGGTCCTCAAAGTTTAATGCTTATCTCTAGGCACCTAGATATCATTCTCAATGTTTGGCCAAAAACATTGATTAGGTACTCAGGTCCTTTTACTTCTTATGTTAGTGACATGCACAAACATTTGTAATCTCTGGCACTTCAAAATAAATATGTACTACACTACATAATGGGAATTGACTATAGAACTCCAATTATCCCTATCAAAAAAAACTATCACCTCAGGTCAATAATTTATACAGGAAAGAGTGATGAGTTAACTTAAACTGGTTTTAGTAAGCAGCTCAAGCCTCATGGGCTGGAAGCCACTGTTTTAGCTACTTCACATTAAGCATAACTTGCCAATTAAGTTGGGATAATGAGTACTTTGAGCAAGAGAACAATACCAGATATAATTTCCTTGCAGTTTTTTTTATATTTAAATTTTAAGAGTCCGTAGAGATAAATTATTTTTTGAGACTAAAGAAAGAATAAAAACCATTACACACACGTGACCTCCTGTGCCCCCAAGGATCCAGGTGCACTTTGCTCATGGCTGCTGAGACTGAACAAAGAATCAGGTGGAGGTCTCAGATTCCCTCTTCACTTCAGATAAATGATACACACTTTCAGTTTTTCACCATCTCTGATGACAGGCAGCAAGATTTCCAGACATAAGATTGGTATTTGGTATGGAACACAACAAAGAGGAACAGTGTCTTCCCTGATGCATTATATGTGATGTGTCAGTCATTGATTTTCTTTTTTAAAAATCTTTTTTTATCAAGAATAAATTCAGCCATCAGCAGTGCAGCATATAAAGCCCTACAGGGAACAGGAATAGTAATCTTTTACAGTTTTAGGGAAGAAACCCTCAAACTACCACAGAGTGATGAAAGCATGTAGAACACCAATAACTGTGTGGCAATGTCAGTTGAGATTTGCTTGTGAAAGAATCAAACATCTAAAAGGGTAACCAATATAGAAGCTTTTATCTTTTGAAAAAGATTAAAGATGTTAGTCCTATATTTTGCAAAAGGTATGAGGAGAACAAGGAATGACAAAGGGCACATCTATAACAAGGATGAAAGAGCAGCATGTATAGAAACCATCAGCATTACACAAAGACAAAAGAGAGGCATTCTGGTATTTTGAACCTGAACATGCCATGGGAAATCACAGCTGGGTGCAGTGTAATCACCGCTTTTCAGCAACATGCTTTCTCAGACCCTTCACAGATTTTCTTTCCCGTAACAGCATTTTAACCCAGTTACCCTCCTCCTTCAGCCTATCTGAAGCTTCTCTTTCTGCTTCCAGAAACATAACTTTTCCATTTCATATGTTTCCTGCCTTCCTCTGGCTGATTACTTTCCGTGTGTTCAACTCATCTTCTCAGGGCTACCCTCTCTCCCCTCTACTACATGACTAATAATTTTTCTTCCTTGAGCTGCATCCCCTCGAACCTTTGGGTATTAACTGTGAAGTTTTCATCGTCCTTTGCCACATCTTGTAAATTCCTGCATCTGCCTTGTTTGCCAAGCTTTTCCAATCTCTCATTACTTTGGTTTAAATATCTACACTTTGATGGTCAGCTAGATCCTGCTTTTGTCACACCCCTGCGTTCCCAGTCCCACCCCTAACCACCACAGACTCACGCTTTTTAATGTTCTGAACTAAAGGACATTTTAGCTAATTTGCAAGCACAGATTTTAGACTCAAAAGCACCGGACGCTATTGCTCTTGTACTACTCTTGTTGTCTCTCCTGTATATCTCAATTCCACATGCAGCTATTTAATCTGCTGTTATTTCTAATACTGATTTTACTCCTCTCTCAATGGAACTCCTTCATATACTGGTTGTCTCTCACACAGTGAGACTACAGATATTCAGACTTTATACCAGCAGTTATTGTAAAATCTACAGATGAAGAACTTCCAGGGTTCTTTGGCTGACTATAACCTGCTAATTCATGTTCTAACATGTGCTTTAAAGGCTAGATGCATGTCTGCACTTTGCACACAGAAGCACTTCAGCTGCTCTGTCGGAGGTAATGCCAAGGGTAGAAGCACTGCACTGAGACCCTGCTGAGCATCTCTGCCTCTTCCATCTTTGCTGCTGTCCTTTTGGCAATTTTCATGGGATGCATGCTGCCTGCCATGTGGATTTCTGGAGAAACCAGATGCCCTTCAGGGGCATATATGTTTGCAGTGAAACAGTCAGAAGACTAATACTGAAATGGATTTATGTGTACCATGGCCAAATGGATTTTCTGTTTCATAACAACACCTCTCACCCAGAACAGTGGATGGCTTCTGCTTTGAATGTTCATCCATGTATCAGCAATCCTTCCTCTCTCATGCTGGAGAAACGAAGCAACCATCAAACACAACCCAACTCAAGGGTGTGCTCTCTGACTTGCAATCTGGTTTATGAAGATGAATTTGGGAAGAGGTGCAAGCATTAATTTGTTGACTGTTCCACCCATGCTGGGACCATAAAAATGAGTCAGTTCAAGTTCAGCTTGACCTGCCTAATTATCTGCTGACCTGGTATGCCAAATAACTGCTGGGTCCACAGAAGGAGAAAAATATCCACTAATAAGATTCTATTTGTCACCCTCAGCAGTGAAGAAATCAGCATTTTTAAAGGCAAACAGTCAGATGTATTGCTACTCTTCTGCTGCTTCTGCTCTCTTGGCCAGAAAAAAGGATTTGAGTGGTGGCTTTGGCTGTCTCCCTTGCAGACTTAGCTCTGGAGGGTTGTCTGAGAACAAAAATGACAGCCTAAGGCTTAATTGTTGCTGGATCCAAGGAATTTATTCTTGCATGTCTGGGTTTTATATCCAGAATGGATGGAGTCCATGTGTGCAATAACTCAAATAATTTCCTTTCTAATTAATTTTGATTGCATTTCCTGCCAGGTATACAAACTAGAAAAGATGTGGAAAGGACTTGTGAGCCTACCTATTGATTCAGGTAGTGCAAATATATCCAATTAACCAGCTCCTTTACAAGCCAAGAGATTTGTTTCTTGTTTAGACTGCACTGTCATCTTTCCTTTCATCTTTCCACTAGCCCAAGGTAAAAAAGATTCTGAAAGGGAAGTGATTCCTCAGTTTAATTGCTGCAGGCCAAGTTTCCTGATTACTGGAGCTGGTTTTAGTCCCTCGCTATGCTCTTCCCTGCTCCCTGCAGAGAACAGAGCTTTTGGAAGGCTGAATTTTTAAAAAAAATATAGTCATTTAATTAATGCTATGATTAATCAGTGATGCTAAAATGCTTTGAAGAGGAAAAGTGCTATGTGAGTGTTGAGTGGAATTTTAGTTTTATCTGCATTATTTTGTGAGATAGTATAATATTTTGTTAATAGTCTGATTCAAGGGACTTCAAATTAGGGCATAATGAAGAAATAAAAATGTAATCTATTTTTGGAAAAGTAAGTTTAGGATTCCAGATCTGTAGCCTGATCCAACACCCATTGAAATTAATGAGCCTGTCTACCAGCATTAAAAGGTATGAAATCGGATGCAGAAAAAAGTAGCTTTTCTTTCCCACTTTGGTTTTTATTTTGTATCCAAAACAGAGTAAGATTCTGACAGGGGTAGTCAGAGGAAATTGCAACTAGACATTATCCTGTTTTAAGTGTCCATGAAGGAATTGCAATTTATTTGCTACTCTTTTCTGCTTCTTTACTTGTGCTAGAATATTGCCTGAAACTCAAGAAGAAACTTGTCCCCATGGTATGGTCTGAAAGACTGATTGTTTTTGCACGCTTTTATATACAACACCATGGTGAAAACATGAAGATTCTTTTACTTCATATTAAGAGAAATAAAACAGATCCTCATGGTCTACTCTGTTATCAAAAGTTAAATAAAAAGCATAGATGTAAATGTATTAGCTGAATAAATAAAAATCTTGGTAATGTGGTAGTGTCTTTTGAAAACAACTCTTCCAACAGACATCAAAACCACTTCAAGTCATACTGAAATGTTCATCTATTCTGTAATTACTTCAGTGTTCAAATATTTCTTAAATCATTACCATGAAAAAGCTACATGGAATAGTTAGGATAATTAATCTGTGCATTACAGCATTACAATACTGAGGATATGTATCAGCATTTCACATTGCTTTATTGTGATACATAAAATAAAATAATTTATATTTCAGTTACCAAACACTGGTTAGTTTCTAAGGCTCTCTGAAATAATACACTAACTTTACAGATTTAAGTGGTTGGGAGAAGGACATAAGGAAAAAGAACAAGTAAAAGAACAGCATCAGAAAAAGTGATGGGTGTTAAAAAATGTTTTTTAAAACTTTAAAGACCGTTAATCCACGAATGGGTAAGAATATAATACAGTATTTGATTTCTTTCTCTGCAATTTGCAATTGTTAGCAAGTATCTCATGGAAACAGTGTTCATCTGTTGAACTACTAATGTATCACTATAACTAAACCAGACCATCCTGGTCTGCTGCAGCAATGAAGCTGTAAGTACATTTATTAGAAACAGGGCCTCTCACATTAGTCATGCAGAAAGTGGACATGTAGTTGGTTCTACAGGTATTTTTTAGAAGTCAATTAATTTTGCAAATATTACTAATGGTCTGACTCACTTAAATTCCTGTTCCCTACAGTATTTTGTCTTCTTAGCAACACAGCCACTGGAAAAGAGCAAACTATATTGTAGTTCTATATTTTAAATCACCTAAAGCTACTACAATATAAGACCTGAATACAGTAAGTATGTGAGAAAGAATATGTATGATGCAGAGTCAAAGTAGGTTCTGTTTTCTCATAGGAAGGACAAAAATGCATCCAATAACCTTCTTTAACAAATGAGTAATATATTATTGTTTTAACTACAACACTACCAGTTCTTAAATTTCTCATTAAAAAGTTTCTCAGCTGTTCTAAGGCATACAGCTCATTATTAGCTGTCTTTAAAGAAACTATGTCAAATGAATCCTAGTCCCAGCTGATCCATCAGAGTACAGATCTACTGGAGCACAGTTCTGTTTGTGCTTCCTCAGGAGGTGAGAGTCAAACAGTTCATAATGTGACTTTGTTTTGGGCTGTGCTACTGCTGATCCTTTCAAAGTAGCAGCTCCAGGTGTCACCTTCAGGCTAGTAGCTGATCAAGTCTTCTCTCTAGTGGCCCTCAAAGAAACTGCCTCCAGACAGTCATTCGAGGCTGCTCAGTGTCATTAAATTGTTGCTTTTTTAACCCAAGTCACAGCTGCTCACCTGTAACTCAGTAACACACGGCAGAATGATTCTAAGGACTGTGTACCTACTCAGTTTCCTTTTCTTACCTCCATGGAGATGCAGTTGGCCACATGGCAAGAGTCAGAGAGTCCACATGTTAAACTTGTTATGCTGGGCTTCATCTCCTTCTTAGAGATAGGCTGGACAGAGGAGACTAGCTTAAGGCAAAGACCATAATCTCTTAGATCCTTCACGTTCACTGACTTCTGCAACATTGGCTGACCTCATTTACTTCCAAAGAGAGGGGGAGAATTGGGCAAATATTGCAAAAGTCTTCCCCCTCCAGATTTATGGAAAAGACAAATCTGGCAGAGAGCAGCTGACTCCCAGGCTCCAGTGCCTTATTTTAAATGATCAGAGTGCTCTGAAAGACTAGGGAGGAGTCAGAGTGAAAATTTTACATGTACTCAGCAGCCTTGCTACTTCCCTGAGATGTGGCAGAATATAAACTACACTCTGCATTGCAGGGGAGGGATGGGAGATCAGGCTTGGAGGGTTGGAAAAGATTTGACATAACAACAACAGAAAAACAAGGCTGAAAAATAAATGCTCTCAGCTAAACCAAACAGGTAACAGGTCAGATACAATGCTGACCTCCTAATCACAGGAGATTCAGAGGACAATATTACCAAAGGTAAAATATTTCTTGATAGACTGCTCCTCTGAAAACTAAATCTGCAGAATGTCATGTTCCCTTTGTGAGAGCAACCTTTGTTGTCACTGTCACCTTGAAAAACTTTATACACAAATATATGACTTTGCATATTCTCACCCTAATAGAAGCATTTTCCTCTCATTAAAATTAGCACTGATGATTTGCTAAAATAATCCTGAGTTATGAAATCCAACTAATGTATAAAACATATCACTTTAAGAGCACCCTGAGTAGCACACAATCTAAGAGATCCTGTAACTTTTCTCCTGAGAGGAGTAAGTAATGAGACAATTTATTTTTCTCATATTGCACATTAGATCCACCAAAGAGCAGGTGAACTCAGAACACCACCATGGCACATTCTTTTGGTACACAGAGCTTATGCTGCAAAATCTGTAAATCTGGACTAGGAGCATTTTTATCTTTCTTAAGGTTGCAAAGAACTTCTCAGAAGAAAAGGTTACAGCCTGAACCTTGAATAAAATACAAGAACAGCCATAAAACAGCAAGGTCACTCACTGATTAATTAATTGACTGATCTCCCTATGTTAGAAAGATTAGCCCATCTCTGTTTGTATTCCCCAAAGGACTAAGTGTATAAAACTGAAATGCAACCACGAATGAGGCCCCTAGCATAGTCATGCTTGATTGTGGACCTTGATACTTCTAGTAAAAATTAAATAAAAATTTATGCAAATAATTTCCTTATGAATGTTTTTGGAATTATGAATAATTTCCTTATGAGTCCTTATGAACAGTCAAGGTTGCCAGGACTCTCTAAAGATAACCTAGTTTAACCCCTCTGCTCAATGTAGGTTCAGCTCAGTGTTCTCTTATACTCAGCTGGAATTTCCTGAATTTCAGTTTGTACTGATGAACTCTTGTCCTGACACTGGGCATCAGCAAAAAGAGTCTGGCTCTGTCCTCTTTACACCTGCCCATCAGGCATTTAAACAATGTATAAGATCTCACTGAGCCTCCTACTGTCTGGGCTAAACAGTCCCTGCCCCCTGAGGCATCTCAGAGGAGACGCTCCAGGCCCATAATTATTCTTAGGGCCCTTTACTGAACTTTCTCCAGTATGTCTGTGTCTCTCCTGCACAGGTGAGCCCCAGAACTGGACCTGGTGCTCCATGTGTGGCCTCACCAGTGCTGAGTTGAAGGGCATGATCTCCTTCACTGACCTGCTGCTAATACTCCTGACAGCCCAGGAGGCTGCTGGCCCACATGCTGGGGCATGCTACTGACTCCAGGACTTTTTTAGATTTGTCTTGACAATGAAAGTGATGGCAATGTAGTGGGTACAGCAAATGCAAGAGCACACTGTTTAAGCCCTTACCCAACTCTAACACAAAACCCATGTAACCTGACCCCTAAACCTTACCCCAGCACCCTTCACTAAAGCCTAACCCCAAGCTCTATTGCAAAGGCCAAAAACCAAACGCGAAACCCTTTATCTTATCCCTACCCCACATTCTTGTTCTGATGGCAGCCCTGCTGTTCCTAACCCTAATCCTAGCTCTCACTGTGACTCCCACCTCCAACCTACACCCCAACTGCTTATCAAAAAGTCTTCATGGAATTCCAAACCCTGACCCAAAGCCCTTTAGTAACTCTAAAGGCTAATCCCTCTCCCCAAAAGGCAGGCTCAACCTCCAGCCCTAGACCTATACAGATTCCCAAAACCTAAGCCCTCCTTCTTGACCCTGCACCTTCGGCCCCTCTTCTGAGCCCAGCTCTCAGGTGCCTGTGCCCAGGAGGTGGGAGATGGGCAGAGGTCAAGGAGGACAGAATGCTTCAGCTGGACCCCTGGGGGTCCTCAGCCTCAGCACTTCAATAGGCAGGACCTGGAGGCTGGCATGTGAAGCTCACACAAAGGGTTTGAGAGAGCTGGGCCAGCAAGGAAGGGTTGATTTTGTTGCTGTAAGCAGGTTTTGGGTGTTAGACCATGCTTGTTAAGCCTTTACACTAACTCTGACCATTAACCCCAAAAGCCTGACCCCTAGCTCCTACCTCTCCCTCACCTCCTACCCCAATACCGAATTCTAATCCTTGGCCCCAACAGCAGAAATGACTTCTGGATCTATAACAAAACCCAAAACCAGGTAAGCCGGTAAAAGTAGAAAATAAACTGACACAAATGCTTATAATTGTCAAAAAAAACCCCATTTTTTTTAGCATGATTTTGTTCTCATAAAGTTAAGCAGGAGCAGTGAGGTAAGGCTTCATTTATCACTGTCTCAAGCAAACATTAGACTTCACTATGTGAGAAAATTAAAGATTTTACTCCTGTTAGCCCTGCTTTGCCTGCAGCTCAAGCTAGTTCCCAGCTTGATTTAGCAGAAACACCCAATTAAAATTCCTGCCTATGAATCCAATATGATGCAATGCACTAGCAAGTGACAATGGTCTTCCCTTTAACAATTATACTAAATACTCCATTTAAATGGCACCATTAAACTAAACGGATCTTAAATATCATAGTGCTACTCCCAAAAAATCCACTCAGTTAAATAAAACTTTTGTGAAAAAACACAAGAGAAGGAGAATATTAGTATTGGCATATCAGCTTTTGAGTGAGACACAGTTAACAGCAATATTGTACAGCCATGCATTCATTTAAACATGAGCACCTTATCTAATATAAACTAATATAAACAGCAATACAAAGCACATTTGCAGTCACATTTTTGATACATTTGTATCAAATTTATAACAGACAAAGCATACTGAAAAGATTCTTTAAAGATCATTAATATAAAGCACTCTCTTACCAATTATGAGATATTCTACTGGGTAGCTTCTTATCTTTGAAAGTGACTGAAATATATCCTTAGTACATATTTATTTCAAACATTAAAAGTAAATATACTGAAGAATATCTTGGAACCTGGCCCACTTTTGAGCTACAAAATCCTCTTCTGAAAGCAAATTAAAGTAGATAGATCTGTCATTTATGTTCAAGTTCTCTTTATCCTGGAATTACTTCTTTCAGAGACTGAGTCTGATAATGCTGTCCTTATAATTTATAGAAGTATTTTACTTTATGTAGATACACATGAAAAAATACTTTTATTAACATCAAGTAAATTTAAAGATTATATGTAAAACCAGAATAACTGAGGTTGGAAAGGACTTTGGGAGTTTGTCTAACCTAACCTCCCTGCCCAAAACAAATGCAAAACCAATGCAATGCAAAACCATCATGAGACTACTGCAGATCAATAGAAAACTGTTAAAAAATACATGTATTATCTCTTATGTTTGACATAATTCACTAGATGACACATATAGACCCCCTACTGCTCTCCTGTCAAAAAGCTTATTATTCATAATGGAAGAAACATTTAAATATGATGAATGTGTGTCTTCATGTGTGCACATGATTTAGTCTCTTCTCCTAGTACAAATTTTAACCACAATTTTAACTACATAAAGACGACAATGGGCTGCATTCTTTTTGATGTGAATATATTCTGGGATACGAAGGCAGCAAGAGTATGCAAGAATAAAGATTAACTAATACAAAGGAGAAAATATGTATTTATTGACAGAACTGGGATGGAAACTAAGATGGAACTGGTGCAAATAGAATGAAAAAATGTTTGGATGTTGCTACTCAGAACAGGTATTAATGATTCATCATTGAAATATAAACATTTATCAAAAGAATTCCATAGAAAATGTATTAGTTAATTTCTGTAGAGAATCTTCTATCCTGGGTCTATATCTATACTTTTTCACAGTCAGTTATATGGATAGAGACAAGGACAGAGGGTGAAAAATGTTTGAGGACTGTTTCAGTCCTGATTTCAGTTATCTTGATTTTGGAGGATGGAATTCATTAAAGTCAAATGGATAATATTATTACACAGAAGCAGGGGATTATTATCTGCAGAAATACAGAATGAAGAACAATTTACTGAGTAGCAATTCTGGAAGGCATTACATCATAAGACAGGTGTTACAAGATAGGTTTCTGTGACAAAGACAGCTATTCAGGAGTATATTAACAACTATTCCTGGCAGAGCATACAGATGGTATGTTCCTCTGTGCAGAGCTTATGGAGAAATACCACAACTAGTCTGAATGGCAGACTTCAGGAAAGACAGGTACAACCAGAATGACTCCAAATGAAAGCAACGAGAGTAGCTAAGAAGACAGACTGAACTGACTCTCAGCTTTAACTATGTATTCAGCTACTCTATCCCTTCACCCTGCAAACAAGGAACAATTCTGTATTCTTTATGGTAATGTACTGCAGTGGCACCATTCTTACTCAGTGTCTTCATACAGAACATACATGGCAGAGGAGGCTGCTACTGGAGACTGCAGGTCACCAAGAGACGGCAGAAAAAGCAGACTCTGTGGACATATGGCCCCACTGCATGTTTAGAATGAAGTCTTCATATGATCTACTTAAAGAACTGGAACAAAGAAAATTGCAAGTCAAGTGTCCAAAATGGGAGGAAAGAACAGGTTCATATGGTAAATGTTATTGCTACTGAATTTATGCTTGCAAGCTGCTCTCACTGGTCATGAAATAGAGTGGCTCACCTTATATGTGAGGTTGATCTCAGTTTCCCATTTTTTATTCAGTGAGCTAACTTCATATTTATAAAGGGTCAATTAGGACTGAGAAACAGCTTCCTTCAATGAGATAGTCTGGATTCCCAGGAAGGGACTTGTTCTGACAGGTTTTGGGGTCACAGTACATAAAGTACAGCTCCACTGATTTCAGGAACGTTAATCCATGAGGCCCTGACATTACTGAGAGGCTAAGAAGCATTTTACTTTTCTCTTTGACCAAGAGTGGAAGGGTTGTTTTCTGCAGACTTTGAAACAGATTTCTTGCTCTAGTCCATCTGGAATATACCCTGTGGTACAAAAATACTAACTCTAGCCCCTATGGAGCTCAACATGCCACCATAGCTGTTAAATACACCTCTTGCTGTGGCTTCAACAGTGTGTCTGTGGTCTTCCTTCTCATCCTTGAGTGCAGAAGGGCTTATAGGAATGGCTTTACAAACAGCATTAACATTATTGGGTTGATACTGAGGATTGTTGAACCTGTTCACTGAAGATATTGTATCCTTTCCACTGTCAAACTTGGGAAGCTGTGTGCTTTTGAAACTGGTTGTTGAGAATTGGGAGATTTTGATGGTGACTGTGATTTATGTTGAACTTCATTTATCAAGAGATCATGTTTGGGTTTAGGACTTCCAAACTTGTGCTCACAGGGCCTTGCAGCACTAGGTAAGGTTTTATTAGTAAAGCAGTTTTAAGAAGGAGCGAGCGTTTTCTGAATCTGTTCGCTCCTTTAACAGGGCCTTTGTCACGGAAGCTTTTCTGAGGATAAAAAGTGAACCACACCATGTCCTCTCTACAGGATCTGAAAACTGCTGGCTTATTCTGAGGTAGAGGAGGATCAAGCACAGAGTTAACTTTAGAAAGTGTAGTCTTGTAATGTGCTGGGAGAGACAGGACAGGACTATCAATTGACTGAGGTTGTGTATGTTGTATTTTGAAGGAGTAGGAGGCGGAGCTTTAGCTTGATGGATTGGCTCATTGCGCTTTTTACCGACAGGTCTGTCAGTTGATACAGCATCAGTTGGTTTCCCTACAGAATAACTGGTGAATTTCAACTGATTCTGCAAATGAATTGGTTTAGTGGGCTCAGAATGACG
The DNA here is from genome assembly GCF_024509145.1 of Vidua macroura. Taxonomy (NCBI): domain Eukaryota; kingdom Metazoa; phylum Chordata; class Aves; order Passeriformes; family Viduidae; genus Vidua; species Vidua macroura. Next base: position 82,066,376 of record NC_071571.1, on the reverse strand, counting down.
GCTGGCAGGAACATGCACATAGAGCTTGTTTTCAAAACTCCCGCAGTCAAAATATGATATCTGCTTCTGATAATACTCTGCATCTTCTTCAGGAACATAATGACTTGAGACCTTTGCTTGAAGTCTCTGTGATTCAGGGCCCTGTAAATATACTCCTTAGATGAAGTACCCTTTTAGCTTGTGAATGAATGCAATACTTGTTGGATGATAATATTATCTTGCAAAAGGAATGAACTGCTTAACTTCCCTGTATTTGGAAAAAAGGGAAAGAAAGAGATCCAAGACAAAAATCTAGATGAAAAATGGCAGATTCACAATATGAGTCCCCAGATCCAGGTCTCTGAATATTTTCCTTACATTTTTTAATTGCACAATTCCTTGAGTATATTTGACCACCATCCTTCTTTTCTTGCTTGTTGTTGTCTGCTCCCTTTCCTTCAGAATCAGGGAAAGCAGAAAGCTGAGACATCTCATCTTCCTCGACTCCTCTTCATAATCCAGGGAATATTCTTTCTCTTTGTTCACAGCCTTCGGGTGACTTGGCTCCTGGGTCAGCTGCTGCCATGGCCAGATGGCCAAGTGCCTACTCTGACTCACCCATCCTGCAAGAGTTATGCACACACTAATGGGCCAATAATCCAAAGCACTGTTCTTTCCAGGAATATTCCTGTGTGAACGGCTCACCTTGGATGCTTTCTCCTGGGTTCCCACTGCAACTTAATCTAGGCTGTGCCCCAGGACTGGTAACAAAGCCCATGCCCATCCTAACTTTCAAATTAGTACCACTGCTTCTGAAAGTACTTCTATCAGTTTTGTAATAATGATGTGCTTTTTAGAATTCCTTTTAGTGGGTCATGTCTAGACATTTTCTGCACACTAATTATCTCTCACAATGACAAAGCCACACATGATTATTCACTCACAGTTACAGAAACCAAGGCAAGATAGGTCAATGTCTAACTCAAGACGCCACTTAAGACTTAGTGTTTTTCTCCTCAGGAATGACTGAAGCAAATGAACTCTTCCAGCTTCAAGGTGAGGTTTTTATAGTATTTGCTTTGTAAATAATTTCATTCTCTTACTTTGTTTACTTTGGTGGCAACTCTACAACTAATCTCTAGCCACAGGGCTCCAAAGTGCAGCTTGTTAATAATATTGCCAGACTAATTGCTACTTATCTCTTAAGTTTTAAGTAGAATTTAGAGTAAAATGGGGAAGGAAAGAGACAACATTTAATTTTCATGAGCATGTGGGAAGGGTTACAGTGAAGCTAATCTCTGACTCTTAATCGATTTTCGTATTGTTTGAAGATTGAACTAGAGGTGCAGTTATTTTCTCTCTCTTTTAATAACTTTGCCTCAGCTTTGAAGTTCCTGTAAGCTGAGCACAGCTTATCAGAAAAGTCCTAGTGAATGAAAGATGCTTGAACAGGGCCACAACTGAACGAGATGAATTTCAGTCTCCCTAGGAAGAAGCTGAGCCTTTCAGTATAAGGCATATACATATTCAATCCCAAGGCAGAAGAATGGATTTAACTACAGTTGATAATGCACAGAAATCCATCCTCAGAACCCCCTGTCTCAAAGGCTTTGCTTGTGATTTACTTGGTATTTCAGATTGTTAGTGGCTCACAAGAGAGAAGGAGACATGGCCTTTTCTTTGGAGCTTGATTTAGACATTGTGGTATAGAATTGTACAGCAGAGGATAACACCTTTAGCTGCTGAAGATTTAATACCAATGTAGAGAAATTATACATGCCAGTTTGCCAGCCCATCTGATACCATTATATTCCAAAGGACTCTGCTTTTTTCTGTCCAAGGAACACAGCTTATCTGTTTTGCTATTCTAATTTTCCAGTAAGACATGAAGGAATTCCCAAAACTGGTTGTTTTGTTCTGTTTCATTTTGTTTTGGGAGGGAGGGAGGGAAGGAGGGGGAGGGCGGGTTTTTAGTAAAGCAACTGTTTACTGCTGCAATAATAGTAAGATAGGCTTTGTAGTAGCTGGATTCTAACAAAATAAATGAACTTTCAGGCTGTGGGCAGACCTCCAGTATGCAAGTGTGAAAATTTATCATTTTGAGCCACATAAGCACTACTGGGGCAAAGAAGAGTTTTTCACATCTCAGGTCGGCTGCTCACCTGACTCATTGGAGATTGTTGTGTTTAATTAAATTTGTCTGTCAAAGGAAACAGTAATCTTTTTGCTCCCCCACTTCATTTTGACAGATAAGTCAGGCAGTGCTGATTCAATGTAGATGTGATGTGTTAATGAGGGGCTGAATAGAGCCTAGAAGCAGGAAGATATTGTGTCACTGACTGCGTCACGGAGAATTACCACGTATTGTGTTAGGGAACTGTAGTTTCTTAAATATGCTAAGTCAATCGGCTGAGAACCTATAATTTTCAGAGTGAAAAGAAATTCCACTATTAAAAAATGAACTGTATTATATATTTAACATTAATTTATTTCTATTAAATATACTTAATGGGGTAAGTACAACATTTTCAAAGCATCAAAGTGAATTAATTGGCATCCAACTCCGTTTTTCATAATAAAGTATTAGTCCTTTAAAACAGTCAATTTAATGCCTATATCATGACTGAAAACAGAAATTCAGTTCTTAATTTACCATCAGGCACCAAAGAATTTTACCCAGATGTTATTGACATGGTAAGAACCACTTCTACTTTCACTTTACTCTCCTATTTAATTAATTGATTTAAAGTAGACTTTACCATTGTTTGGCATTGTATGGTGATTAGTACCTATGCAGCCTACTCACTCTACCTTAATAATGCTGCTTTGTTACTGAGTTGAATCCTACTTCTCAGGAACTTGATGGAAAAATTCCTTCTAGCTCCCATGAGACGATTAAGCTGACAGCAACAAGATTTTTTTCTAGTTGTTGTAATTGTATGTCATAATACAATGTGTGTTTTACATGAAGGGAGTAATCTTCTATATGCACGTGTATTCCTTAGCACAGCCTCTCTTCTTCTTTGGTGCAGGTTAAAGGCTGGAATAAAACCTACCCAAATACATATGAAAACACACTATCACACGCATATATAGTGTTGTAGTGTGTATATATTAATATAAATAGAAATTATGTTAAAGGCACTCTACATCAATTTAATATGCGGATACTTTTGCAGATGATATTCAGAGGTGAATTTGAATTAAGTTATTATAAAGGACAGAATAAAAATGCCTTTGTACATTAAAGTGTTCTGATTATGTTTCTTAAAATTCTTACCATTTTTCCATGACTCTGAAATAATTTAAAATTCATGTTATTGCTACACAACTGAATTATGTATCAGATCAGAATCTATTAGTCTATATGTTGTTAGTTTAATAATAGGCATCACTGTTGAACAGTACAGAAATTACCCTTATTTCCACTGATCTGAAAGTAATCAATTCCAAAGACAAAGTTAAATGTTAGGAAAAGATTTTTCACCCGGAGGTTGGTTGGGCACTGGAACAGATTCCTCAGGGAAGTGGTCACAGCATCAAGCTTGACAGAGTTCAGGAAGTGTTTGGACAATGCCCTCAGGCACATGATGTCTCATGGGGATCATTCTGTTCAGGACCAGGAGCTGGACTCGAGGATCCTTGTAGGTCTCTTCTAACTCAGGATATTCTATGACATTCCACAGTATTTCCTTTTAAAAATCTGCAAGTACAGTGCCTTACTAAAAATGCAACAAATGGAGCTACTATTACAATTCCCTCTAGTAAATAAAGCAAACTTCTGTGTTTAAGTGAATTTAGTTACAATTATCCTATTATGACCCTGATTCCACAATAAGATGGTTATTCCCTGAAGCTTATACACTGTCATACTAAAACTGTGGTTTAAAATTTGGTGAACCTTGTCCTGAAGTAACTTAAGTATCTGCAATGATGTCACTGAGGTTAAAGACATTCAAATTGCATTTATCCACTTCCAATTTAGGAATTACAGATTTTACTCTACGCTTGAAATAACAAAAGTGCCAGTTTACCCTTACTCCATATAGTGTCCTTACTGAGATTTTGACCAGATAAGTAGATGATATGGTGGGCAGAAAACTGGCCAGACAAAAGGGCTTCATTGCCAGTATGAAATCCAACTGGCAGATGGTTACTTAGATATGCCCCACAGGTGGTGGCACTGGGGGCAAGACTGTTTTACATCTTCATTAACAGCCTGGACAGGACAGAAAGAAAGACTGTGGACAATGTGATGTTGAGAGGAGTAGTCAATACACTGGAGGGCAGGACTGCTATTCAGATGGACACCTGAGCAGCAAACTCAAAGTTCAACAAAGGCAAATGCACTCAAGATTAAGTAAGCCCCTGTACCAACACACAAATGGGTGTCAACTGGTTAGAAAGCAAGTTTTTTTAAAAAACTCTGAAACCTAGAAGTGCTGGTAGACAAGTTGAGCACGAGTCCAGAATGTGCCCTTGCAGCACAGAAGGCCAATGACATCCTGGGTTTTATCACATGGAGTCTAGCCAACCCAACAAAAATATGTTTCTTCTTCTCACTCAAACAATTCTGCATCTACACTACATGTAGAGTGTCACATGCAGGGTTTTTTTTTTTTTTTTCTGCCCAGTACAAAAAGACATTACAAAATACTGGAACAAGTTCAGTGGAGCTCCACAAAGACAGCTGGGGGACTGGAACACATGGCAGACAAGAACTGCATCATCTGGGCCTTAAAGGAAGGTTATGGAGAGATCTTGCTATTGTTTTCTTCTACTTAATGGAATGATGTGGAGAAGACAGGGTCAAGATTGTCTTAAAGAGCTCCACAGTCTAAGAAAAAGAAGCAAAAGACATGCTGGAACATGGTAAATTCCAACTGATAAAAAGAAGATTAATTTTGCTATGGTGGTGGTCAAACAACAGAACAGGTTGCTCAGGGAGGCTGACGAATCTCCATCTCATCAGCTAGATAAAGTCCTAAGCAACCTTCTATTACTGGACCAGCTTGACCTTTGGAGGCCCCTTCCAAGCCAAACAGATCCTGTAATACCAAATTTTGTCTTTATTGCACCTGTAGACTGAAGCCTTCCCTACAACCTGAAAGAGTTACTTTATTTTTAAGTGTGTTTTCCAAAATTACCCAGTTAACTTAATTTTCTAGGCTTATATGGACTAAAGGAAGTAAACTAAAGGAAGCACAATATCATCTAGTGACCAAAGGAATTTCATAGTATATGTATCCCAGACTAATTGGCAATTACTTAACAGCTGAAACCACAAAGACAAGCAATTTTGAAATTCATTTTTGTTTCCTTCCCTGCACACTGATCAAGGTTTATAAACCATCAGCAACAAGGTAGGTTTTATTTCCATTTCTTTTTGTAAGGCAGGGCTCGTCAATTTACTGACAATTCTCAAAACGATCTCTTTAAAGGTGTTGCTCTGATTATGTTTGCTTAAAATCTTCATTCTGGAATATTGGAGTGATTGTATCAATTATCTAGTTCCTTCTATAAAAAAATAAAGGCCTTCAATTTTAAGTGCTAACAACATGCTGTTTCCTTTTGTCTTAACCTGGTCTTTCAAACTGCACTACTCAGATTACATATCTATACAAAACCCATGGATTTAAGCATTAATGCATCTTAATGCTTTCTTAGGTAAATTCCTGAAGTCCAATCCATCACTATAAAATATCATACATTCTACATATATAAAATTACTAACTCTAGGGAGTAGTAATTGAATCTTTTTCATGTTCACACAACCTCTTGCATAACACAGCCACAAGAGGAAGCAAAAGGAAAATGGAAAACAGTAACACTAAAGATTGTATCAGTAATACCAGATTTCAAGTAATTTTACAGAGATGCCATGGAGAGATCAATGGGGCTTTGAAGCTGATTCTGAAGGTTCTCTAGGCTTTCCTTGGGAGGAAAACTACATTTCTTTACTTTTGTTTAATTGAGCCCATCGAGATATTAAGTAGCAGTATCACAGTCTTACCTTATGGAATTATGATAATAAGACCCCTCAGCAAATTGATTATTCCCTCACTTATCTCAGATGATGAGAATTTGTTACCCTTTTAATATTTTGTAACTGTGTATTACAAAACTGCTGTGGTTCAATGCCATTATTTACAAGCATGAAACAGCAGATTTTGACTTTTTGAAATACTGCTTGTTATGTAGGGATGGAAGTGGATTTTTTCTGAAACTTATTTAACCAACTAAAAAAACAAGAGCCCATAAGTGACCAGAAACATAAGACATAGTGACAGTACTTCCAGCCAGTCCCAGACAGTGTCTTTTGAGAGGTACTACATGTGCATAAAGGTGCAATATTCATAAGAAACACAAGCATTCATTTGCAAAGGCTGCAGCAAAAGACCATTATTCTACTTTCTGCAATTAAGAAGATATTTGAAGTTTTACTAGTGTTATCTGAAACAATGGCCTTTAACACCAAAACCCATAATAAATTATAGAAACAACCAGGGTATGACTTGGTTCTTACAAGTGAAAAAATCCTATATCGAAGTACTTAATGAAGGCCAATTAAACTGTCAGAAAACAGAAGCCTCTGAAGATGGCAGGCAGAAACCAGCAAGTATTGTGACTGACTGCCTTTTTTATATCTGTCAAAGACTAAACCAACACATGTACACATTTTGGCACAGAGTGAATATAAGCCAACAAAGAACTACCATCACCGTCTGCCCCTACTGGGCAAGTGCTAAGAACCAGGAATATTGTGTAAGCACCTAATGGTCAGGAATACAAAGACTAACCAAATTCAAATTAACTGCACTGAGATTTAGTTAAAATGTCAGTCGTAAGAACTCAGACATTCACAATCTTTCCTAATTCTGCATTCTTTGAACACTAACTCTCTGCTATCTTCTACTTTTGCTGTCCCAGTTTCAATCAAGGACAGAGTTAATTTTTTGTAGTAGCTGCAACGGGGCTGTGTGGGTGTGGCTAAGATATGGTGCTATTAGGTACTATCACTGTCTTGGGCTGTCTTGAGGGAAAAAGAAAGCATGGACATGGACAGTCTGTCCACTGTTTTGTTCACTGTCCTGGCTGGAGAGCAATTTTTGCCTGTAAGACATCCTCTTTTTGTATCAATTCTGTATCTTTTTGTTATCAACTTTGTTGCTGTTCCTGTTACTGTCCGTCTTCTTATATCATTGTGGTTTCCAGTAAATTGCTCTTATCTCAGCTTGGTATGTCTGCCATTTGTCTCTCACTGGAGGGGATGGGGACAGGGAAGCAGCTTGTGGTTTTTCACTTTAGTGGGAACACTAAATTAAGGAATACCATTTCTAAAGCCCAACAGTCACATTTTTATCGAGTGAAAACGAGACTTTCTATGGTGCATTTTTTAATCTAATAGATGATGACAAACATACGGGTTGCACATTTGCAGGTATTTTATTTCTGTGTTAGCCTACAATTAGTCCTCCTGTGCAAGGACATAGCTTAGGTCCCTGCAATCAGAATTTTCTACCAGTGTCACCTTTGTGAATGGAGTTCAGGTTTTGTCCTTAACATTTTTCCTTTTCAAGCATTCTAGAACATGAAGAAAACAACTCTGGGGATACTAAAATATAAGTGGAAGTATCTCTCAAAAGCCACACAAAGTGAGAGGAACATTGTGTACTGTCCACTTTACCTGTCAACATCTAACTTGGGAACTAGGATTGAATGAGATTTTGCAGGAACAACTGCACTAATTTAGTGAGTGCAAGGATGTAGATGCACAGAGAAAATTACTGTTAATATGATTGAAAGCCATCCATAGGTAGTTTAATCAATACACATTCATCCTTTCTTTTCTTACTGGTTTAAATTTTTTCCATTTCTTAGATCCACCTTCAACATCTTTTGAAACTACAGTGCCCCTGACTCATTCTCAGGGTCTTCACACATGAGAAGAAAATGACACTCCTTTATCAAATGCTAATTTCTGCCATGTTCTACTCTCTTGCACTGATATGTGTCATGATTGGGAATTTGAATTTCTTCAAAGAAAAGCACTTTTAGTAAAAAAAGCCATATATGTCACTTCTATAATTTAAAAGTCACTTAAGGTGGTATGTATTTCAGGGGAAAACATTATTTTGAATCTTACAGAGAATAAAATTAGTTTGCTGTTTCATCAATTGAAGTTGATACAGAATAGGCTGGAAACATGTTTTGATACACATCTATTACTGTAAGGCTGTCACAAAACCTGGATTTTCAAAACTGCTTTTCCATTCTCATTGATTTAAAAGTGCTTTTAAAATTACTTTGGCAGTTTTTGAAATTTGCATTTCTACCTTTGTATATTTCATGTGACTAAATTATACGCACTTTTTAGATCAGAACTCCAAATTTTCAAAAGGTAAGTGGTACTTCTCAGCATGAACATACTGAAAAATAGAGATGAAAATTAATATTAAACTGTTTGAAATGTCAATCTTCTGAGTGAGAAAAGGAGATAAAGTTACAGTTTAATTGCTTGCTACCTTGTGCAGGAGAACAGAAACTAACAGAAATTGTTTATCTCAAACAAAATATAAGGTGCAGGTCAGGACACTTTCTTATGTGTGAAAAGCACATCAGAGAAGTGAAAAGGCACATCCCCTGGCTGTTTTTGGAGGTGGTGGTGTTTTTGGCAGTCACAATTAATCTAGGCTTTCTTGGGCCACCTCTACCAGATTTTGCAACTTTTATGACTTGCACTCAGAATTCAATCTTAGAGTAATACTGAATGTGGATACAAAATGATAAAACCTATCATAAAGACTTCAAGGTTTATAAACCTTAAAGCACTATATGGCATCATTTAACATAACCATCTAGAGAAGCTGTCATGGTGCAATACTGAAGATGATTCTCTTGATTACAGCACTTAAAATATAGAAATACAGGCATTTTACAGGCATTTCTCCACAGTTTATTATACTAGAAAGAATAGCTGACCTATGGCTGGGTTGTGGTCACAATTTGTGAAGCATCTTGACCTTACTATGACAGACATAAAATGATTCTTTGACTTCGCATCATAAGGAAAAACAGATCTGTGAAAGTAGTATCCCCCATTTTTCTAGATTTGAACATGCATGCAGTTATTTCTGCTGGTTTGGGTGACAATGAAACATTGTAGAGCTTTTTCACTAATTGCCCTTGCCAAGACTAATGACTTAGTTTAGTCTGTATTACCAGAACAACTTCTGATGGGATACTACTTCCCTATCTTCAGTTACACTAAAGTTGGCCATTGAGTCTCTGGCTACTTCTCTAGGTTCTCAGACATGACACATTAGACTGTAAGATCAAACATTTTATGTGATAGAGATAAATGGGATGAACACCTAGAGGTGCCATTTTCTTTCTACTGTTCAGAAGCCCAGCTGACTACTTGAAATACCATTTATTTCAGATATTTCACAGAAGACAAAAATCCTTCCAAATCCAGACAGCTGTACTTAGGCAATAGGAAAGTTCAGATGCAGAAGAGTTGATCTAATTCGGAAAGTACTTGGTCTTGACTTTGATACTAAAAAAAAAAGAATTCAGTTTTACCAATGCTAGTTTTCCTCCTAAATCTCTTCATGTGAGAGTGTTATTTAATAAGAAATGACTGAGGTTGAAAACCTTTTCTAATCTCTGTAACTACCAGGTCTGCTTGTCAGAAATACATTTGAGGAAACATAGAACAAAAAGCAACATGCAAGTGGCTAAGGCACATGAAAAGTCAACATCTCCTTGACACAAGGCCTTTACACCGTAATGGAAAAGCTACTTAACATTTAAATATTTATCAGGTTAAATTTTCAGCTAGCTTATTTATACAACACTAGAAACCAGTGAGTCCAGATGTTGCTATACAGGTGCTATAAAACATAATATGTTTTATTAATAATATGATTAATAGTTTAATTGCTCCTTTACTAAGTTAACTAGCACCTTTCTCTTCATTGATGCAGAGTAAGGAGCACCAGTTATTAATGTATGACAATACATTTAATTTTGTAAATCAACTTCCTCAACTTCTTGATGACAGCCTGTTTTCATTCAGGTATCTGTTTATTGTTTTGCACAGCTCAATTATCAAACACGAAAAATGAAGTGCAATAAAAACTGACACAAATTAAAAAACTGCAGGATATATTATGTCTTCACCTTCCTCTGAATGCATGCCTGATTAGTGCTTTCTGGAATCTTCTCCATTGCGAATTGATGTCAATTTAACATTCCAGTGAAGATACTTTATACGTCAATGAAAAATTCAATTAAAAAATTCAGTTTCTCTCACTGTCAGCAGATGCATGTGTGAGAAATTCAAAAATGCTCACATCTAAAAATAAGAGAAAGCTGCATGTAGGCACTCTTAAGGGGGATGAAAGTTGCATGTTTGATTTAATCATCTCCTAACACATGACCACATTCCCTATCAATGTACATTACTAGGACTTAGCTGTTGTTCTTGTAACTACGAAATTGGAAACTCTTTTCACTTGGATTTATTACTAATTCTGAAACAAAATGCAACCATGCTGTAAGATAGGAGGACCCCATGTAGCTGTTAATACACCAGAAGAGCCATGTTCTGCTGTGAGAACGCAAATACTTGATTCTGATACATTTTCAGTCTCACAGCTGAAAAGCAATCTTTCCAAATGTTGATATCACACTTTGAAATAACATACCTGACCTTTCTTTGAGTGCAAAGCTGGGCAAGGTGACCTTGTGATGTTCCTTCCCACATGAATTATTCTGCAAATCTAACAATTCATTAGAGCTGCAAACTCCTGATACATCATTCAGTCAAACTTTCTCAAGTTAAGCAGTAAAACTTTGAAACAAACACCAGGCACCCAAACAGACTCACATTGCTATGAGATCACAAGACATACACTGACAAGTTACACACTTAGATGGTTTTCATCACTAAACAACAGTGATATGGTAATACAAGGTAACTTCCATCTTATCACATTTTAGACAAAATAAGTCACTTTCTGTGAGTCTCTCAGTCACCAATACAGGTATCTTATCTTATCTTATATTATCTTATCTTATCTGACAATGAACTTATAGACATCTAGCAAAAGTAAGCAGTTCCCAGCACCTATTAGGTAATAATTTAATTGATGTACCACTGTTGAATTTTGCATGTATAACTGCATTACTGACAGACAAACAGTGAAAAGAGGATAATTCAGTACTGACACACAGTCCCCAGTTCAGGAACGATTATTTAAAAATGAGCCCCACTACAGGCCCTGTTTCAAGACCTGATTCAAAACCCTGTGAAGGCAGAAGAAATCATACCACTAACGTTACTAATCTGAATCAAGCTTTTACAATGATAGCCACAAGAAGAATGTTTTAATTATTACAACACTTCAATTTATCCCATCAAACTCCATAGAATCTAGAGCTCTGAACAGACACCTGGATTCTCTAAACATTTTAAGGGCATAGATATGCAAGGACTTGTTTTCTACACAGTACAAGAAATCAACAAAAACCTTTAAGTGGAACTGTCCTCCTTTTTTCCAAGGGTGAGTGATTAAAATACTACCAGTCTCTAAAAAAGGGAAAAAAATATTTTATTTAACTCCAAAAGTGAAGACCAAGAGGCTAAGAGAAAGAATAGTGCTTTTCAATCACTAGTACAATATTCCTCTTAATCAACACTGACCCAGAATGGCATTAGAAACCACTGTCAGGATAAAATGAAAGTGACAGAAAGACTTAAAGCACAAAACTGTGCATTGAAGTTTTATACATTTTACCTCCAGCTCTGCTTTCTCTCCAAAGCTCATACTCTGTGGGCTTACCACTGAACAGTACTAATACAAATTCCAAATTTTCCTTCAAGAGGAAAAATCCTATATTATACATATTTTGCAGTAAATGAATAGTGACAAATTTCTCATCTGGGGCAGCTAGGAAAATCAGCTTAACTTGTTTGAAAGACCACCTATTGCACTTTAAAATATCACAGTAATTGCCTTTTAAAATGAAAGGTAAATGCTGTGCACACACAAGAACAAGGAAAATGGAGGTTTTGTGGATAGTCATCCTTCAAAAATTTCAGACAGGGATAGTCTGTACCTGCTTGTTTAGAATAACAAGTCACATCATTTTCAATTAACTGTACAATGCATAATCTCTTTTGTTAAAGAGGTCGTGGATAGCAGCAGAGAGGAAAATGCTGTCTGTCTTTCAGATAAAAGAAAGATGAAGTTGGCTTGTTTCCCAGGACTCAATGGGGAATCCTGATTTGGAAACCTTCTCACATGCAGAGTGGGTAGAGGGAACTGCAAGAAGGGAGGCTGCTGCAGTGCTGGCTGGGAGACTCCTAAGGACACAAGTGTACAGTGCAGGCTCAGGTAGCCCACAGAAAGTTCCCTAAAGTACAGAGGACTGTGTGGAAGGTGTTTGAACCAGAAAGCCATTGCAGGTTGCAATGGGGCAGACTGCAAGGAAATAATTCATCCTGCAAAGATGCTGTTTACAGGATGTGGGTTTACTTTCAAGCTTTTCTGCCCCATCCAGCTGATCCAAGTTTCTTCTAATTAAAGAAAAGAAACTGCATTGAGCTAGCAATTTCTGAACAAAACATGGCTTTAGAGAATGGAAGTTCATAGGTGCACTCACGGTAGGGAAGACAATGGGACAGCTTTGGCGTGAGGAGCTGGCCTGACTGGCACTGCCAGAAGCAAGAGGTCTGCAGGTAATCCTCAAGTTAAAAACTGCATTCCCAGCATAAAAAGAATGTCATATCCTCAAACTAAGGCACCAGTATAGCCCTGAGGAGCACAGAACGGTGGGTTTGTTATTCTACTTTCCCTTACTCATCTTTTTTTTGAGAGAAAGGGGCAGATGAAGAAGAGGGAAAGAACATGAGGATGACATAACTGCACAGAGGTCATCAACACAGCTTTCAGGGGACCTGTGGGATAAAAGTGATTTTCTTCTGCCTAAGTGAAAGTCAAAAGCAAATAAAAGTAATTTTTGTCAACTCAGTGACATCTACTGCGGCTGGGGGGAGAAGCTAATGGACCCATGGAGAAGTTTAGCAGAGACAGAACCTGCTTCAAGGAAGGAAAAGAAGCCTTCCAAAATGCTGAGCACATGAACAGAAGAGGAAAAATGTGGTATCAGAGGGACACAGGGGTGCTCTGCAGCCTAGACCACCGAAACCAAGGAAGAACAAAACAGGCAATATCAGTAGTGGATCTTTCTCTCAGCTGGGAGAGAGAAAAGGCAGAGAAACCTTTCCCTTGGGTGATCTCTTGGGAAGCAACAAAGACTGTGTACTATTTTATGCAAACAAGGGTCCTGGAAATCAAGTGAAAATGAATGTGGTCTAACCTGTGACCAGGAATGCACCTGGGCAGTGTGTTCAAGGAGAGAAAACTGGGTATTGCATTATATATTCCAGTACTAAGTAGGCCAGATTTACCATGTTTTTGAGTGCAGTTTAATTTTGGGAAGGAGAAGGATGAATATGTCTGCTGTCTTGGCCAAGGGACACACGGCACCTTGCAAAAGCAACGAAAAAGGAGAAAAAAGAAGGTCCTTTTAAACATGGAGCATGCCTGAAATGAAACACAGGAAGAAGACCTCACTATAAATAAAGAAAATGTTGCTATGGGGATGGCTCATATAAATTATAAGAGAAGCCTCACACCAACCTTTAGCAATATAACATCATAGTTGATGGATCTCTGTGAAAAACAAAACAGATTGGTCAATTCAATGAAGTCTAGTATGAAACTTCTGGCCATTGAGAAAAGGGTCTTTCTGTTTGTTTTGTAGCAGAGAACAGGTGAGTCTGGATTTTAGCAAGCTTTCTAATATATTTTCCAGGTGCCTCAATACTGATTTATGGGCTGCTTGGCAGCAGCAGAATTAAATATATCATTCTCTGGCACATTTCTGTAAAAAAATGTCAGCCGGGAATGGAATGACTGCACCACTGCAAAGAAAGCTTTATAAAGGCATTAAAAACCCCCAACCAAATCAATTCTAGCTGTGTAACTTTACTATATATACAGTTGGAAAATTCTCCTTTAAAAAGGGTTATTTTATGGGGAAAATTCCAGCTTGTGAGGCAGAGTGTGTCACCACAAGAACCTGATGCACTAAAAAAATCAGAAAGAGAAAAGATAAATAACATGTTGATTTTGCCTAGGCAGAAGGATGTTTGAGAAACTACACAAGCTCCTTTTGAGGCTTCCTTTACATAACAACAGCTAAGGCATCCTGCAATACATATACAATACACAGAAGTGCAGTATCACAAAAATGGATGGACTACAACATGAGTTGAAATCCTTGACCACTGCTGATATTTAGCATTTCTAAAACTCAGCTCTATGATAGGCTCTACTTGCTAAAAAATACTAGAGAACAAGAACAGTAATGACCGCTATTACTGTTTCTTTGAAGTTCAATGATGAAAGCCAAAGAAATGAACATACAAAGATCACAGCTGCAATGGTTCAAGAATTATAATCATAACTCCCCTGTCATATTGGCATGTTTGGACTGTTTTAAAGATGCAGCAAATTACTATTGCAATTTCGAAGTACAATTTCTCAGAATAACCCTACAAATAACATAAAGCAGAGCAGCACTCTACAGCTATTATTAGCTGGTTACGTAAATAAATACATTAGGTTATTATATTCAACAGACTGTTCTCACAATTTTTTAATTTATCTTTGCTTTTATGATGTGTTATTTAAGAATTTTAAAAAATATTAAAATGTTGAGGTTGTGCAAATTTACTATGCATAATTTTACCAGTATTTTGAATGGCACATCAGAATAAGCTCAATTTAAATGTATAGTGTTACATTCCTAAATGAAATTTGCAGATCCGGGAACATTCGTACAATGAGAGACTCCTCCCAGTATGAGAGGACTTATTGCCTTGTTTTAAAAACTTGCAGAGCACTGCTGTAAAGAAGCATTAACCCTAAGATAGCACTGGATGCAAATAATAAACATTATGATTGTAGTATCTATTTATAGAATTCTGTAATTAAAAGCAGGGAAGAAATATGCTGTAATGATAACAAATTAACAAGTTAGGAAAAATTAACAGAAAATATGCTCTTAATGTACAGAAGTAAAAATAATTTGGTTATGATTGTTGAAAGTGATTATTTTTCAAAGACAGAACATGAAAATAAAAGCTCAATGACCCACAGTGTTTGGATGAATTTCAGCTAAGAAGACCCACCAAACACCTGAACAAAATAAAACCCCCATATGTGTGCTTACTGTACGATCAGAATTCAGGGGCAATAATGATTTACATAAATTATTGTCCTTTTCCTTATCAGCATATTTGTTTGAGAAGCAAGAATCTCCCTGTTCTCTTGCTGGAGATATTAATGTTCCCACTAAATTCCTGTAGCCTTCTTAAAATTTTTATGACTTGTTACTTCATGACTCCAAAGTTACTTGGAATAGGTAATCTGAGGATCAGGAGGGGGTGCTCTGCTTAGATCCTTGATCTGGAAGATGCAAGTGTTACTGCCAGCCTAAGAATGAAATGCTAAAGAAGAACAAAGCCATTGCTTTTCTTACAGAGATTACAGCCTGAGAGATCAAGAAACATTGCATAATGTTTAATTAATTTAACAATTCCTTGATATATATTAGCAAGCTGTCACATAAAATCTGAATATGACACACTAGAGAAAGAATTAAAGAAATTGTTCTAGAAACGTGAGAATAATTTTCATTGTGCACATTCTGCTGCGAACTGGAAAAAAAAAAATCCCCGAATCCACAGTATATATAGATTGTTTGGAAAGAACATACCTATTAACTCTTTATTTCTGACATCTAAGGCCATGTTTCGTAAAGCTGTAGCAACTGCACATACCACCCGGTCATTGTCTATCCGGAGCAGCTCCACCAGTATGGGCAATCCTTTCTCTTTGCGGACGGCAGCACGGATGTACACTGACCACTGCAAAGACACAGGGGAGAGAGAGTGGGAACAAAGTGAGGAATTCACCACAGGCAGTGAGGCACCTGAGCTCACAACAGAGTAAGGGCTAACAGAAGCATCTGGATGGAAAACTCAAAGGAGTGAAAATAATTGCATTGATGATGCTAGGCAACCACTTGATTTGGCAATCAGCACTCAGTTTTTTTACGGCGACAGAGAAATTAAATGATGAATTGACTTCTCTCCCAGCACACCTGGTTACATTTTCAGGGCCCAAGTCTGCAGACAACTTACTTTTCACCAGCGTTTTGTATGCAACATCTAATGATGCTTGTTTGCTGCTAAACTAGCAATATTTGTTTTACAAAATATGTACCACAAAGCAAGTTTAAGAGGTCTGAGTATTCTTTATTGTTGCCATAAGAATTATTCAGTCTACAAACATGAAAACACTATTATAATTTCTCTTGTGATTGTTAACTCGTTCAGAAGGAAAACTGAGGATAACTACATGCCTGGTTTTGGCAGCTGTAGTGATCCTAACTGGAATACTACTGAACATTGAAGTGTTAGCCATTCCCTCAAGAGCTGGCCTGAGGGCAGTGTGTGCCTGTGCTGTGCCTGGCTGCAGGTATCACGTGGCTGCAGGATAAACCCAGTGGCTGATTCTAGCAGAGAAGCCTGTAGATATCTCCCACTTGACAGCTGGTCATGACACCACTGGCACGGCCTTGTCTTTGTATCAAAGTGAGCAGTATGTTCTCATGTAAACATCCTTTTTATTTGACAGCAGAAATGATGAATGGAATTGTTTACTTATAAAAAACCCTTTAGGAGCTCTAAAGATTATCATGCCAGTGAACAAGGGATCTGTGCAGTGTGCTTTGAGTAGGAGATCCATCCAGAGCTACACAACTTGGAGTTCCCAGCACATAAATGGGTGAAAGATCAGCTACACTACCCTGTTTTCCACTCTGCTGCTATGTCCAGCAGCTGCAAAACATGTAAACAGGACAGCAGCTGTGACCTTGTGGGTTTAAAGTATATGGGTACTGCCAAAGTCATTGTACACCTGTGGATGTACAAGTCTCCTCAGCACAGCCCACTTCAAAACAAGCCATCCACATGCACACATTCCTTTCACTTCATGATTTCTTCTCTGCAATTTTCATAAAGTTCACATTCATGCTTCTTGTAATGACAGTTGAAAGGAAATTATTGAAGCAGAATGTCTCCTCCCTTTCAGCAGTGCCGTGGCATGGACGCTTATCTTGCCATTGTACCTGGAAGGTAAAGACAAGTTCTGGAAGGCCTTTGCTTTTGAAATGTTTCAAATATTTCAGAAACTAGGATGGTAAGTCTTAGGATTTTCTGATCTAGATGGCTCTTCTCTTTTGACAAAGACATCCCACTGTAAAGAATAATTACATTGCAATAGCATTACTCCATAGCCATGCAGAGTAAAAAAAAAAAAAAGGGTCAGTATATTCACTGTCAGCAGACCATGTTTAACCCCTGCATATGGCCTCTACTTACCACAGCTGAAGAGCTCACTTTAAAAGCATCTTTCTATAAGATACATGCCCTTTATACGTTTATGTAAGATACATGCCCTGAATAGCAAAAACCAGAATATATATTTATGATAAAAACAGTAGATGTGGAGATATACAAGAACTACAATGCTGCAATGTCTGTAGTGCAAATTCATTCCAGGTGATATGATTCAGAGGAAATTGGGAAAAAGGAAAACAAACCAGAATTTAAAGAGTGTTTTTTAATTAATTTTCCTCTGTAGTAGCTATGTATAACAAAAGCCAGTTGGCTGGACTTTGCTGAAGATGAAAGTGATAACACTTATGATAAACTTTCTAGTCAGTTAAGTTGGACCAGGGGTTCTCAGCATCCCTGAGCATAATAATGTGCTAAAACATAAATGTGCTGACATTTTGTGCTGCAAAGCAAACAGCTTAGGGGAGATAAGCAGGACTCTTCATTGATCTGACACTATGCTCTCTCCTCCAGTGTCTTCTTTAGAATCAGTGTATAGGATGATAATCAGATAAAGAACTAAAACAGATCTTAAGGATCAATGAGTTTAACAGGAAGTATTTTGTGAAAAAGTTTCTTTCCTATACATTAATTTTAATGGGATATTAAATATAAAGGTTGCTATGGAAACAACAAATGGCTATTTCTAACCTTCCTGGCTTAATAACTATGTATTTACCTGCCAGTTAGATGCATTCCCACCTGCAGCTGGGAAATGAACAATACCTGCTTGCACTTAAAAATGCTGTATTTTGTACATCTCTCCCAGGGGAAGCATCTGTTGTGTCTGCTGTGATTACAAGGTGACTGCCAGCATGAGAGTTCAAGATAGCAGTGAGAATATTTTGAGAAAGAAGTGAGCCTGTGTGGTTGAGGTGAGAGTTCAGACTAGCTGAGAGTATTCTGAAATATGCTGTTGTTCATTGCAGAAGTACATCACAGATGTAGCATCTCCAGAATGGGATACATGGGGAACCAGTGGGGGTGTTTGGTTTGAGAGAAAAAAAACTTATCTGTGTCTATTCCATACCAAGGAAAACAAAAAATAATCCTTTAGATTATTCACTATATTTTAAAAACCTCCTTACTAAAACCTCAGTAAACAGTTTTCCTTTGACTTTTTTTTTTAGTCACCTACCAAGAGAAAACATAAGCACTTGTTTCAAAAAGCCAGGTTTACAACAGACTTCTTGGGATGCAGTATTTTCATCATCTATTCCAACCCAAAATTTAAGATGAACAAATTAGGGAATGTTTTGCTTTTAAGCCTAGGGAGAGCAGGAGACATTGTAGGAGAAACACTGAAATAACTCAGTATGAAAAAAAAGCAGAAAATATAAACCTCCTTACTAAATATACGACATGCAAGCCTTCAGGATCTCTAATGAACCAATTAATTTGATTACAACAGTAAAAAATAGAGCTCCAAAGCTTTCACAGGGGAAAGATCCAGATAGAATGTTTTACAGATGCACATATGCACACATACATACATATAAAACAATGGGAGGAGGACTACAGAAAAGTTATGTAGGAAACCTCTCCTCTCCCCTGTGTACTCCTCTCCTTCCCAAGCTTGTCTTTTTCCAGAGGATGTCATCCACTTTGGGAAAAGTTCACAAACTCCTCAATGTGTGATTTGCTATCATTTCATCTGCTGTTTCAAGTCATGAACCTTAGGCAAAAAGAGAGAAATGTTTTTAATTGTTTCAAGGGTCTCTGGAGAACTTTCCATGTGGAAAGTGGTATGAACTGTCTGGTTCTCTTTCCTTAAGCTGCCAATTAGGATAAGTCTCTGCAAGCAATTACGCTGTGCTGTGTGGATTTCAGGAAAGCTCCAATTGAGGTGCCTCAAAAGGCTATTTCTTTCTTGCAGAGAATGGAGAAATTGATTCAGCCTTGTGTATACTGATGATCCTTCCGTTTGCCTCAAGCCATCGTGCAGTGCCTGCATTTCCACATTGTGGGTCAATTGCTAATACGAGCTCAGTGAAGTATAAAGCAAAGAGATGAAAAATCATAAAAAAGAAAAGAGACAAAGGGTTTGTGGCCTATCAGTAAGCAAATGAGGCACTCTGCTAATACGCTTAATCATCCTGTTACTGCACAAATCAGTGGTGGTGTCAACGATCAAATAGCTGTTCAGTTTGTAAAGCAAAAGCATTCCTGTGGGAACAGCAAACACTTTAGCGGGAACAAGCAGCTAGAAAATAAAATAAAATCACTGTTGTTGCATCAGGTTGAGGCTAAATTATCAGAGACAAGCACAGGAGCCAAAGTCTGTGCATGAATAAATACACTTTACCAATAATGGAATTTGGGGGCCGTAACTACTACACATCACTTTGAAGGTACACAGTAGAGCTCTATGTCCACTTTCATTAGTAGCTCCCTTTTTATTTTCATCACAGTAATTAGGTAGAAAAATAGAGTAAACCTGCAAATTATTTTTTTGTTTGTCAAATACCGTCTGCACAAGTGAATGACTCTAGGGATTTAAGATTATATTAGGCTGAAATTCAAGAAAAGAGTAATTACTTTAAATAAAACTCATTTGTATTTTTCAGAAAAATTGAAAAGCACTTATTCACTTAACTCCTGTTGGTGTTTCATATGGTTTTCTTTATTTCCCTATGAAGCAGCAACATGGGAGACCAAACTGAACAATGAAGAAATTCCCATCATAAAATGAGAAAGAAAAAAAAAACCACCTACCAAAATCAATTCCCCACGTAAAATGCAAGAAATACCAACAACTGTATACACTTGGCATTTTGAATGGGTTCACTTTCCTGCCATTGACATCAGTGTTCCCAAAGTATCTGAAGACTGTTTTGTCCCATACTTCAGCTTTGACTAGAATTTGGATTGTACTGGTACAGTTCAACACTGTGACCCAAAAGACTATTGAGTTACTGAATACTAAAGGGAACTACTGAGACATAAACTACAACAGGAAAGCTAAATCAGGGGAGCAGGCATAACAAAGCAAACTAAATCATTCAGCAAACTAGAGTACCAGGAAGATTAGAGAGACTTGAGGTCTGCTAGGAAAGGCTTAGAAAGAGTCCATGCTAACAGTAGTAAAATAGCAGACCTGCATGTTCAATAATCAAAGATCAGTGAGTAATTAATGTTCCTCTCTGTCTGATCAGACTCAATGTAATATACCTATCAGGAAAACAAGAAAATATTTCTATATTCGAAAATTACTAAGATCTACTCGAAGATCTTCTACTTCAAAGATCTACTTTACTCAAATAAATCTATTGGGATCCCTAAGAAGTCACATGACCTGACAGAGAGCAAAGCTCTGAAATCTTGGTTAACTTTCTGCAGTTTCTGAAGAGAGCAGAAAGAGACATCCCATGGATTTTCTGCCCCCTGATTGCAGTGTTCTGGTCTCAGAAATGATCCTATCTGGTATACCACCAGCAAGTTCTCTATATCTTTGGGTTGGGACAAGAGAAAAGTATTAACTGGCTACTCTTCTCTTGCTCCACAACCTCAGTCAAGCTTAAAGAGAAAGGAAAAAAAAAAAACAGTGGGTAAAGTTACAAAGTTAAATAAAGTAACGAGATCAAATAAAACTGTGTTAACAGAAGTTATCTTAAACAGGAAGGCAAAACTGGTAAGGAACTGTCCTTGCACCTCATCATTCTTGGTTCTGCAGTACAAGTAGGTATTGTGTTTCCAAAATGATCTGAGAACTTTTACGATTAGTTTTCCAAACATTGTAACTAACATAATTTAAAAAGAAAAGATTTGGGACAAAAGTGACATCTCACGGGAAGAAAACTGCTTATAGTAAGGGATTACCTTGAACATGAAGCCACTACGAACTACTGTGCTCCCATTCCACACACAGATGGCAACGCTTATTTCCTCATGATGTCTATGATACAAGTGTTTGCAGCAACAGCTCTTGATTTTTAAATATTGTCCTGTCCCTTCAGTTTTGTCTTCTGTCCTCTAGATCTACCTTTAACAATTGATGCTGCCTCATTTATGAGGTGCTTCTACCCAGGTAAGAATTCCTGACAGAACAAAGCATTGCAATTCCTGACAGAATAAAGCACTAGTTATTTAAAAAATTGACTTTGTTGATTACATACTATGTTATAAGTGGTCTTCTGCATTCCATCACATAAAGATTCATAATACTACTACTTTGGAGAAAATGAAAGCAAGCCTCTTCACTGTAATCCAAGAAAACTTTCTCTTGGAACGACCTGATGAAATTTCAAAGGGTTAATACATAAATAACTAGAGTCATCAAAAAAGTCTGGCAAGGAACCCACAATATGTCCTTGCCTGATAAGAGAAGATTGATAACCTAGATGTCTACTGCTTTAGAAAATAATTACTCATTATCTTCAAGTGTCTGGCTGGTAAGGAGCTCGAAACTCTTTCTCATACTACTCTTTGAAGCAGCTGCACTGACCTTGTGTCTAAAATGGTCCCTTTTATGTTTTCAGTTTCCTTATCTAATAATTTACTTAATGGAGCTCTTGCTCCTGTGAGATTCAGATTTCCCTTGCATGGAATTAACAAAATAAATGTGGTGGCTTGTCTGAGGAACAAAGAGTGAGATAGCATCTATCCTATCTCAAGAGATCATGCCAATGACCCATAAACACCATTCACACGGGTATTGTACCTATATATTAGGGATCAAAGGCAGGGACATTCAGCAGTCTAACCAAAGAGCCTCGTCATTCCCTGCTGAGTATGATCAAACATGGAACAGAAAGGAGAGGTGCTAGAAAGAACCAACCAAGGAATGCTATAGTTTCATCAGACTGGTACTGACCTCAACAGAGCAGCACTTGCTCCTCACGTTACAGTCGAAGGACAAGAAAGGAGGAGGGTCAGCAGAACTGCTACCTTGGGCTTGCAGAGGACAAGCTTTGGGCTGTGTAGGAGACTGGTTCACAGAGTACCTTGGCAGACAGTACTGAAGGGCAAAGAAGTCCAAGAAGGCTAGACATTGTTCAAGTAGGAAATCTTAAAAGCTTGTTCCAGTTGTTGAGAGGAACAAGTCATCCCTGTATGTTAGAAGATGAGCCGGTGGGGAAAAGCAGCAGCCAGGCTGAACAAAGCTGGAGCTCAGGAAAAAATGAACTGAGTTTTTCCACCCCCTTCAGAAGCAAGGAGCTCAGGATGATTACATGGATGTTCTGAGGTTTCAGCGAGAAAATCAGAAGGGCCAAAGTCCACCTAGAACTTAATCTGGCTACTACTGTAAAAGACAACAAAAATATTTTATAAATACACACCAACAAAAAGAAGGCTAAGGAGAATCTCAATCCTTTATTGGATGCAGAGGGAAACACAGTGACAGGGGATGAGGAAAAGGCTGAGGTATCTAATGCTTCTTGCCCTTGGATTACAACAACCTCAGGCAGCGCTGCAAGCTGAGGCAGAGTGGCTGGAAAGTGGCCCAGTGAAAAAGGACCTGGGGGTGCTTCTTGACAGTGGCTGAACACGATCCAGCATGTGTCCAGGTGGCCAAAAAGGCCAAGGGCATCCTGGCCTGTATCAGCAATAGTGAGGAAAAGGAAGTTGGCCATCCTGTCATTAAAGCAGATGAGGGAGTTCATAACAGCCTGTAAAGTAACTGAGACAGAAGACTGAGTGCACAGAAGGGACTAAGCAAGGCCCAGAGAAGGTGTGCTATCTGTTCCGATGTAAGCCATTGTGTTGTTTCCTGGTTTTAAAAGATAGGTATTGCCTATGTAAGTAATGCTAGTATTTTTTAAAAGGATCATATGAATGAAGAAATTATTTTTAAGGGTTTGACAAAACTAAGGAAATGCCACTTGTGGTGACAACACTGCATTACCAGCTGCATGTAATAGCAAAGGTGATGTAGGACCAGAGGTAACAGGCAATAACTGAAACACAGGACTTTTGCAGAACAACAGGAATTGCTTTTTCACTTGTGAAGGGGACTGAGCACTGGCACAGGTTGCCCAGAGAGGTTGTAGAGTCTCCAGTCTTAGAGACATTCAGAAGACCATCTGGACATGGTCCCAGACAACTGCCTCTAGGTGGCCTTGCTTAAGCAGGGGGTTGGACCAGACGACCTCCAGAGGTCCCTGCCAACCTGAGCTCTTTTGTGATTCTATGAGTTCAGAGCAACAGGTCTTGCAATATTGCAGTAATGTCTGGCAGATAAACTGACATCAGCCTAAATTCAGCTGTCAGATACATACATACAGACACAGTAATAAGCAGATATCCTAATATTTCCTTTCTTCCTGAGAGGGTAATTTTATTCAGAAGGGACATAACCTTGGATGCTTGACACTGTTAACTCGAGGACATTTTCCATATAACTTTTTACAGGCTCAGGAGATTTAATGTGTTAATAGCCAATTGACCAAGGTGAAAACTAAAAAGAACTTGCCACTTTTATTTTCACCATCTAAGGAGAAGTACTAATGCCAGACTACATATAAAAAGATCATCTTTTACAGGATCACTCTTGCAATTTTAAACCATGTAATTTTTTCAATCCAAGGCATTAAAATAAAAAAATTATATGAGATTGCAGAAAGAACTTCTGGTTTGAAGAGTTATAATGGGAGAAATTTTTTTAATAAGCAGGCAAGTGTCTTCAGAATAGAGCTGAGAGAGTCAGAAAGTCTCCTTTTTTCTTATTCTACATTTTTGCACAAATTTGGTTAAACACAAATTAAGTGGCAAAGAAAAATAACAGAGCTCCCAGTGAAAGTTAATACCTAATGGGAAATAAAGAGTTTGCACTGCTTCCAAAGGCATGTCTCAAACTTTATTTGTTCAGGGAAAACTCCAGCTAAGATTGATGAGGAAAGTGTTTCACTAGTTTTATTATTTCATATTTCTAAGCAGCTTTAATATTCAAGTTTGCATCAAGTAGAATTACAAAAAGCCTATCCTTTGGCAAAGAAAAAAAAATCATAGAGTGGCAATGAGAGGAAGCAAAGCCTAACCCAAGGGCCACGCTTTTCATGTGTTGCTCCTTCTGCCTGCAGGATGTTCAGGATATCATGAGACTACCATGGTTATGAACTGATGGGATAAAATGTTTTGGGAAGCAATGACATCTCTAAAACAGCAACTCTTCCAGTCCCAAGTAGCAGCTGAACTCAGCAGAAGGTGGTAGATGGGTGCAGATCCAGGGCTGACAAACTGCCCCATTGCTGTCAGGTAGCAGCACTGTGCTTGGAGTTTGCATTACTGGCAGACACCAGCACTGTCAGGAGGCGTCACAGGTCACTGTACAGGGCAGCAGTTGGACCTTAGGCAATGTGATACCCTGGCAGTGATGTGGAAAATGTTAATTTGTCCAGTCTTTCCAAAAGACTTACATATTGGCTGTCTCCACAGTTACTATTCCAGAAGGGCCAATCCTATTTTTCATAGATGCATCAAGTAAGCACAAGAACAAAAAAGGTATCTCTGTGCTGATAATATTCCATGACAGAGATGGTTCTTCTCCTTTATATTCCAATACCAGTATCCTCCTTAAGTGATGACATCCTGATGCAGAACAGTGAGATGAACAAATGTCCATGTTTATCTGAAACAGTCTCTTCCAAAATGAGTTCTGCTTTGTATATAAGCTGTCAATCTTTTTCAAAACCAGAATATGCACCAAAGTCAAGATACACAGTCATAGATTATTATAGATTTGTGTTAAATTTTCACATTGAAAATATTCTTCCTCCTACCTCAAAATCAGTATCCTGTTTTATTGATAAACCTTCACTTGGATCTCTTAATGTATTTGCCACCAAGATGCTCCTTTTCTGTTTTTTTTTTTACAGATTGTGCTTGGTGTAATAATAATTGCACTGACCAAATATTTCATTAGTCATTATAAAAAACTCCCAAGTTTTACTTTGCAGATGGGTAATATATGTTAAGACTTTAGTCCCAAGCATTTTATTTTGACATAGAAAAATGGTCTGTAAATATAAGTAAGTCCCACTTTTTTCTTTTATGTTAGTATTTATTAGGCTTTAGAAGGAATTCCTGCAACTGAAACAGTGCTAAAATTGTCCTACAGATTATGTTTCACCATGTGCATGTGTTGATTTTATGTGTATGTATCCCTGAGAAACTATACTCCTTGAAATAATGAAAACTTTCAGCCTTTCTGAGCTAGTAATCTTTAAAGCTACATACACCTGCTTTCTTTTTGTGTCTGAAATTCTCCAAAGCAGTCTAGGGGATTTAGACACATATTGTTTGTTAATTCTAGTGGTAGACATTTATCTAAATCCCCTACATAACTTTTTATTTTTTAAAAATTACTCAGGCTTCCTTTTATCTGCTCACTTTCTCTCCGTAATAGCACTGGCTAAGCACTGCCTGTGTTAAAAATATTCCCTCTTGGCCACCCAAGAGGATTAGACAGCTTTGTACCAGAGGAACCAAAAGGGTGAAACAGATAGGAAAGAATTGTGCAAGTGTATCAGTTGCATTGTATTTTTTTTCCAGAAGAGACTGTATCTTCAGTAGTGTGTGAGCACACCTGGTAGGCTGGGTGCTTCATACAGTCTGTGATTCTTCTGGCATTAAAATAATGCTAATTGGGAAAAGCCCACAATTGCTATTGCTATTAATAGCAACATTGTTTATCTTCATACAGTTTGCTCTTCTCTCTCTCAGTACATCATAAAGTTCTTCTTGAAAGAATTCAAGTAAAAAAAAACCAATTCCATTCTTTGTACAATTACCATTTGTTGGAGGAACTAAAAAAAATTAAATCTCCCTTAGGAATAACTTCTTCTTTTAAGAGTTTTCTATCTTTTATTTCAGTCACTTTATATTTGGACTGCAGCAGCGGAAAGGAGAGGTCAAAAGGTGGAAACATCAATGCTTATGTAATCCCCAAAGAGGATTACTCCCCTCACAAAAATGGCTAGTATGACATGTGAAATTAAGGATATTCATTCTGTGTCTGCACATCCCTTGTAATAGAATTGGTGAATCTTTAGAAAAATAAAGCAATATGAGAACAACTCAGCTTTTCCCATGGTATCAGCACAGATAGTATTAAAGTCCAAAACCGGTTTTTCTAAGCCAGCACTCACCAAAGAGCTCTGCAGAGCCTCCCTTCCTTTCACTGTACACTTCTGCCAACTAAAGGATGACTGGTATACAGATTTATTAGAAATGGGAGAAGGGACACCACTTGGATTTTAGCACTTCTATTAGTGCTGGCAAATCTGCATGCATTGTTTTCTCATTTGGACCAGGGCTACACCCATTCCCAGATGGATAGACCACATTTATTGCATTCTGCTGCCAGGATTACACCATCTGAAGCAGTCTAGAACATGGGAATAATAAAATCATAATGATTTTCAGGCACAGTGCTTACATAGGACAAAAATCATGAACAGATACTTTGTTAAATCATTTTACATGCCACTGAATGCAACAGTCAATAACATATTTTAAGTCTGGTGGAAAGCCATTATTAAAAAAGCCCCAAAAACATGCCTTGGAACAGCTAGCGAGTGTGCCAACCCAACTTCCAATAAAACTTTCTGTGAAAAAGAAAGCAATTTCTTAGTGTCAGTGCTAATATTTCAAAATGAATGCCTAATTAAATTGGTATTTACATATCACATATGAATGCCCAACTGCTTAAAACCCAACAGGATACCTTCTGAGACATAACTTTGATCAGTGCATTTCCCTGTACATGACTGTTTTCACTGTAAATGAGAAAAATTCCTGCTGAGAGTTAATTTAAAATCAATGCATTATAGTTACACCATAGCATTACACAGTTAGTACTTTCACCCAATTAAACCAGATTACCATCAGGAAAGTTGCCCTAAAAAGTAAACAAAGTTCAATGTTTTTTAATGAATTTTACTGATCTGTTCTAAATCTGCAAGTATTTTCTTAATTTTTTTACTTGACATACTGCAAGTAATACATAAAAGAAAAACAGTGCTTTCGAATATAATTGAAAAATTGGATTAGCTGGAGTAGAGTGCCTTGATTGGATGTTTCCTTACTCATTGTATATAATTAGTCATATTATGAATGTATTTTAATAATGCTTAATTTTAAAAAAAAGTAGATGCTAAGATTACTTGTATTGGTGTCACATCATTTATGTCTTGCTCTGCCATGCCCTGCCTTCTAAGGGACAGAATGTCAATCAGCTTCTGCAGTGACAAAACAATATGGTCTCATTTGATTGCCACATTTGCAATATGGCATTTTTGGCTCATTTTTCATGGCTCTGTCACCCAGGTTCATAAAGAACTGCTTCTCCTCATTCTCCATATTTGGATATTGGTTTTCAGTGGCAATTTTTCATACTTGACTTGACCGATGTGATCTTCATTGCTGTATGCTGACATTTGCTATGATATGACTACTTAGGACTTGAAATACTATCTCAGACTTGACTTCAGATAGTTCTATGAGAACAGAAGATTATTCCACTACCTTAAGCAATTAGATACATTTATATCACCAACCTGCTGTCAGCTGTAGGGTGGTTTCAAAATTGAAGAGGAAATACGTATTGGGTTAATATTCCTACCTTCCAACTCCCAGCAGCCAAGTTCTGCAGTGCCCCCGCTGCCCCCTCCAGCGTGTCTGGATTAGAGCACTCAGAAAGAAGTGTGAGGTAGGGTTTGACTATTGAAGGGTGCCACAGCATCTGGATTCCTTTGGGTGGTTCTGCACAGTCTGGGAGAGGTCCTACGCCATCCCACTGTTGGAAAGCACAAATCAGATTGTCAGCAAGGAACAGTGAAATACATTTGAGAATTGCCTCAGTTGAAACGATAACATCTGTGAAGGCATCTGCCCATAAACAGATGTTCTCAATTTTTGCACATCATGTGATTCTTCATGGAGGAACCAAATTTCCTACTCAGCATTCCATACAGACGAGCTGTAAGATTGGCAGAAATCCCAATGTTTTAGCTAGGTGACATAACAAAACCACTTCTCACTGTATGTTTTTTTTTTTTTTTTTTTGTGTGGAAACAAAAGCCCAATGAACGTTAAGGGGCAAATCTAGAACTTGCATGGGGAGAAGAGATTTTCTTTTCACATCCTTCTCAGTTCTCCACATTCTTTCTCTTCCCATGAGAAGAAAAACAATACAGAATGCCACTATGGAAAATGAAATCATTCAAGGCCGTAAGCCCTCCATCCCATGAAAGGCACAAGTGTGACAAGTCTTCCTCAATGGCACAACTTCTGGCTTCTCACAATGAGAGTGAAGGAGGTATTCAGCCAGCAAGCTGTGTGGTCTGAGACTCCAGTGCAATTGGTAGAACCAGCCCTCACAAAACACACTGTTCCTCTCATCACATACTGAGTTTTGCCATGAAAAACAATCCAAGTCTGATATCCAAGATGTGCAATATTTAAACCTGAACAACCGGTAGGTTATTGCACAAAACCCACTCTTACCAGAAATAAATACTTTATTCCAGGAGGATAGCGATTCTCTTCTCCAGTGGAGCACACAACACTTGCACCTATGTACGAAACATCTCAAAGGAAAAGACACAGACTTTCTTTTTGACTTTTAAACAAAAGTAAGATGTGGACTGCACTTTTAATAAAATTTTAAATGGAAATCTACTTACATATATATATTGTATATTTTGTTTTGTTTTGTACAGATAAAGAGATTTTAATAACTCATGGCACTAATGCAACTGTTAGGAAAAAGCCTTAACTTTTTATTAAAATATCTTTTCTAACAGTTCTGACATGTCCATATTGTGTAACAGAATAAAAAGTAAACCTTTCAGTACCTTGGATGAGAGGTTACTTTGTCTATATAAGCAAAAAATCTGTACCATGACATTAAACGGCTACTAAACTGATAGCATAAGTCAAATTAACTCTTGGTTTAAATCTGCAACAGATAATTTAACTAGTTATGAGTGTACAATAATACTTGCACTGGGAAAGACCTAGAACCTCTCGTTTTCAGAAAGTATCAACCATAATTTTACTTCCATGAACTTTAAAAATAAAATACATATATTTTAAGGGACAATCAATCAAGTCGTCCCTAATAACAACTAACCCAATTTCAACAAGGTTTTGTGTGATTGACATATTTAGGAGTGAAATCCACTATTCTTTTCTAAATTAAATCAGAACAAACACCAAAGCGGAAAGCTAGAGGAGCCATTTCATACACATAAGCAGTTATTAGAAAGCAGCTCAGATGTGAAACTCACTACACTGGACAAATGTTATCATAGCTTAAAAGAACTGGCATGGCAATGCCCAGTGATGGTTGAGAAAGTAGAGGACAAATGCCTTCTGGAGAAACAATGCCTTCAAATGACACTATTATGGGGCTGTGTCTTTGAAATTTTTAATGCATTTCTGCCTTTAAACCAATAGATTGTTTTCAGTGCATGTGACTCAGTTCTTTTTCCTCCTTATAAATCACCAGCCTTGCTAGAAATGAGTTCTTTTCAGCTCATAAAAATTACATTAAAGTCTGCTTCTTATTTTAACTCTCAGAATTCAATCATTCACACTGTCAGACTTTTTTTGAAAACAAATGAGAGACATATCTTACAGGTCAAATCTGACTTCACACCAGGTTTAGGTTTTGCACCTTAGTAAGTCCACTAATGAATGACTTGTGATGTCCAAGGGCACCAGTTCAAGTCTTCACTAGTCTCATTTCAACTTGCACCAATTATGCATTATGCAACTAAAGAGTGTTTGCACAGGGTGTATTATTTCAAGGACAAAGCACATGAAATGCATCAAATATATCAGATCTACCCATATGAGGGGGTATATCCCTTTGTGGGGGTATGATTTTTTTTATGCTCAGTTATTTACCCTCGTATGATCCCAAGAAGTACTGAAAATCAGCTAAGTAGATATAAGTAGAGCTCTATATAAATGTTCATGCTGTGCTGGTACATATAAAGCACTAGAAATTATCTAGCAGATAAATTAATATTTAATGTTGTTTTGCCATTCTGCCCAGTAATGAGAAAATATTTAAAAAAAAGAGACAAATTACTGCATTTCCCTGCCCTTCTTGCAAGTCACTTTCAGCATGATTGCATTAATTTATCATCAACTGTGAGGGAAGACCTTTTTCCCAAGATGCTGTGCTGCCTCAGAGTCCACGTAATAATGATGAAAATCTTTGGTACCACACATGCATGTGAAAGCACAGGAAATTCAGTGACCCTGGAAAATGTCCTGCAGTGCTCGTCACATGCGGTGTGTGCGCCCAGAGCAGCTGAGCGGCTGCAAAGGGAGGGTGTCACTGTTCACCATATGGTGCTGGATTTGGCTGGGGTAATTACCTTCAAAGCAATTGGTGTGGGGCCACGTTTTGAACTGGTGCTGGAAATAGTGCTGAGATGTTTTAGTCACAGCTGAGTAACACTGACACAGCCTTTTCTGCACCTATCCCACCTCACGAACGAGGAGAATGGGGATGCACAGGGGAGGCAACACAGTCAGGACAGCTGACTCCAGCTGAACAAGGGGACATTCCATACCGCATGGTGTCAAGACTCAGAATATAAAGCTATGGGGAAGAGGAAGGAAGGGAGGACATTTGGAGGGATGGGGCTTGTTTACCCAAATCATTGTTATGCATCATGGAGCTCTGCTTTCCGGGGGATGGCTGAAGATGGGAAGCGTTCTTGCCTGCCCAATGGGAAGCAGTGAATGAATTCCTTCCTTTGCTTTGCTTGCATGTGGGGCTTTTGCTTTCCTCAATAAATTGCTTTTACCTCAACCTACATATCTTCTCACTTTCACTCTTCTTCGCCCCCGCCCCACTGAGTGAGGGCTGTGTGGGTTTGGTTGCTAACTGGGGTTAAACCATGACACCTGCTGAGTCTGTGGCAGCCTCTTCACTGTAGGGCTTAATGGCTTCTGGTGTCTTTTGTGTAGCTGAGACCAGCGCCTGAAGCTTTAGAGCCCAACTGCTGCAGGGCACGCAGAACTGAGCTATTGCAAAGGAGATTTGCCTGACCTTCATTCATTTATTTCGTATTTCATAAACATCAATCACCTGAACAAACAAACAAACAAACAAACAAACAAATTTCCCCAAGTGGTATTAGAGTCAATATCTAAAACAGTGGTTTAAGTATGGCAGAAGTTGCTTTGCAGTTTGCATTGCTAAATATTAATGAGCTGAGGCAGCATCCTCACCCAGTAAACACCTCCACCCAGTAAATTACTGGAAGAGTTACTGTACTGTTGCAGCCCATCAGGAATGATCAGGAAGGTCTATTTGAAATAGACTGAGGCTGCAGTAGGAGCCTCTGAAAAAGAGGACAACTCTTCCTAGCTTATACTAAGGAGAAAAAAAAAAAAAAAGTAATAAACAAATATTCCTTCCAGGCTTCCCTCCCTCAGCTGAAATTACCCACATATATTGTGGTTGAAGCTGACAAACCGCTTGTTACGTGGGTGAGATACAAATCTCTCATTTCCCCAGACTGGTGCAAAAAAAAGACGAAAGTCAAGAAAAATAAAAAGCCAAATACCAAGATCTTTTAAGAACAACAGACTTGTGATAGTAAGAGTACTCTAATAAAATGTCCAAATTTTCATAATTGTAAGGAACTTTGAGAGGAGAAAAAAATCACTCATCGAGACGCTTTCCTGCGCCGCACAATAGATTATCTACAACAACCTTTCTCATTTTAATGAAAGTAAATCCATATTTATAGTGCAATTCTACTAAATACCTGGGAAGGCTTCAACTCAGAGACGTATACTCTGCAGATTTTGGGATTTGTACTAACAACCTCAAATTGGTGGGGTTTGCTTTTAAATGGGTATCACATGACAACAGGTTTTCCTGTGATAACAAAAAACCAGCATTTTATTTTAATCTTTTACATGTGAAAACTTTCTTTACCCCAGTCTGTATGAAATACCACTACTAAAATATCTAGGAAAAAATTAAAACAAACCCCAGCAATGTCTAAAACCATCTAGACCTCTCTCCAATGATCTTAGACATTTGGGATAGTCTGATAACACTGTAGCTATACTCCTTGAAGCAGCAGTGACAAAATTCATATGAATAATTACACAGTGCTTACTAAAACAATTTCTGAAATGCCAAAGACTTTTAAACTAACATGTCCCCTACAAAGACACTGATATCTCATCCTGCATGTCTCAGTAGCTGTGGCAATCTCTGCCAGCTCTCCCTAGACATGTCACTCCAATAACCTCTTTTGGACACCTTTGTCCAAGAGGTGAATTGGCCAATGCTGTCAAGAGTAGAAATCAGAAATTCAGCAACAAAAATACACTTAATTTCAGAATCCATGCAGCTGACACTAAGCAGGCAAGAATACCACTGTTTACATCAAGTCAAACTTCAGTTTAGATATTCAGACCTAAATAAAGGTGGTGAATATAAATGCAGGTGTTAACTGACACAGAGACTACAGGAGCATGGTGGGAGAGAGCAGACCTCATTGCATAAATAATGGTACCCCTCCCAGTTTGATGCAACAACATTTACAATTACAGGAAAGGTATTTGAAATGCTTTCAAAATATTTAAATGTATTGAATCATTATAGTTAATCTCAGATATTAATAAATCTAAATTGTACTTTACATTGTACATTACACTCTTAAAATAATGCCTTCACTGAACTTTTGTTGTCAGTGCTTTTATTTCACTTTTTAATATTATGCTTAATATTAGCTAAGAAAAAATATTAATTCAGTTTGTACATTTTCTCTTTGCTTAAAAACAGACCCTTCCCAAATGAAGGGTGATGGAGTTAAAGCTGCATGTCCTTCTCCTCTCCACAGAAATCTGAAGCTAATTGGCTTTGCAGTATGTTCCACAAACTGACAAATACAAATTATATTTAATAACCCTGCAGTTTTGACTTTGAAAACAAATTGGCCATACGTGACACTGAGAGGCTCACAGAGTATCTGGGAAGATGCTGTGTTGGCAAGAAAGCAAGCAGAAATGGTTTCCAAAATGCTCTGTAAGGAATCGCTCAAGACAGTTGATTCTTGCTCCCCAGTATTTGACATAATCACCTTGTGCAAGACAAGGAAGCAACAAGTGGAAATAATATTCTTTCTGAGCAAGAATGTATTGGCAACACAGCCTTTCATCCCTAATCACAGTTCACATTATTGGTTAAACCCAGGACCTGCCACCAATTCTCTGTTTCTGTGCTTATTAGCTTGGTATGGCTTGGTAGAGGATGAAGCATACTTGGTAAAACAGTGGTCTCACCACATGAAAAGACATATCTGGCGGGTTTATTTTTTATGCTTTTTGAAATATTACTGCCTTAAACCTTCTATTTCACATACATAGAAGAATTTATAGGCCATTTAGCAAGCATGCTAAAGAGGTGTGCCAGTCAATTCTTAATGATATATAACTTGAAATGTTGCTCTTATACCTTAAGGCTCCTGACAGAAGGTGAAAAAGAAGGTCAGGCTCATTTCAGAAGTGTCACTTCCAATCAAAAAACAGACTTTGCGCTAGATTCTGGTTTGACAAGAATGATCACAGATGGGGAACTTGAGATAAGCATGAAGCCAAGAAGTCAACCTGTTTCTCTTAGAGAAGAAAGGAAAAGAAATGAAATTGCGCCACGTGTATACATAATGGGCCTCGGAACAAGAAATAAAGTAAAGATTAATGACAACTCCCTGTAGTTTTTTTTTTTTTAACTGAAATTGTACCATACACCTGATTTGCCCTAACTACTTTTTGTCATAATCCTAATTTTTCATACAAGTCAAAGAATAAACCTGTGAGCAGTGAGCATGCCAGCTGCATGAACAACATTTTCAGCAGTGGAAGAATCAGTTTCCATTTGAAGAGTGACACAATACAAGGCAGAGAGTTTGACGTCTACAAGGTCCTAGTCAGAGATGAAGGCTGGAGAGCTTATTGGGGTGAGAGTTCAGTACCAGCTGATCACAGGTAAGCAGCAGAGAAAAACTAAGAGAACAGTAAAGAATTACAGTCCTAGAGGTTTGAGACAGAAGCCAAGTGAGTTTCACTTATTTTTTCTGAGGCCTTAACAGAAGTTTTGCTTTTTGTGTTTCCAACCAGTGCTATACCTGTATTTTACCACAAACCTACAGAAGGTTTGGGTCTCTTCTAACATTTAATTTGTGCGACAAAGCAGATGCCTCAAGAACCTCTCTCAGCTCTGGTAAAATGATTGTGGGCTCTTTTAACACCACCCACCTTTATTCTGAAATGTGAAGAACACTTGTTTCCTGTGATCCTAAGGGAACTCCTTAAGTAAAGTAATTTGAAAGGTGTCATTAGACCTATGATCTGAACAAAGACACATCTCTTACTTGATTCCAAGATATACAGAAGTTACCATTATAGACAACTGATAGACAACTGATGTCATTAATATAAAATAAATTCCAGTTTGTTCTTGAAAGGCCTTTGAAAGAAGACACATTTTACACTATCACTCAATTCTGTTCTTTCCTTCAAGTAATTTACATGTGACTACACCTGAAACATTACTTAGAAAAATTGGGATACTTGTTCCCTAAATCATAAAACAAAGAAATTAACTTGTATTTTCATTGTAGGGAAAACCCATGAGAAAGTAACTTTAATATCAAGCTTCTCCTGTTTTATGGCTTAAGAAACAAATTCCCCTGCTCTGTGAGGGATTTTTTTAAGTACAGAAAACTGCATCTTCATCTATTCTTTGTTTAAAATTATACATCTGTTTTTCTTTTGCAACTACAATAGTTTTGCTACTATTTCTTTTTTACTAACACTTTTATCCAAAAATTAAAGATTACCTCATAAATGCACAAATGGAGTTCAAGAAAATATACATAATAATGAAGAAACTAAGTTACAGCAATAGTGTTATAGGAAAATTTAAAACTGCATTCACTAAAATCTGAACAATTTTCCTCCACACAGTTTTGTACATCTTATATTCTGAGAAGGACTGAAACAGCAATTTTGTTTATCCAAAAATCCCATGGGCTGCTAAAAAAGGGAAAAAAACCTATACCCTGAACAGGTATCTTCTGGGGACGTAAAATGTAGCAACCATAGACTGGATATGACTCCCCTGTACTGAGGTGTTACAACTGATAGAGATGTGCCTGTGCCCTGGGCTTTGTCTGAAAAGACAAAACTCTCAAGTATTAAAGGAACCACAAAGACAAAGAAGCAGAAAGAACAGGTCTTTTTACACAATTGGACAATTGTGTCCACACTGGACAAGCACCTCTGAACATCTGTACTTATTTTTGCAAAATAAATGGACAAAAAAGTTACATTTATCCTTATTACAGTTTGAGTTATTTTATGCTATTAATCTAAATGTGGTTACATGAAAAATATTGCTTTTCTTTTCCATTTCTGAGGGTAAGTTGGGAGAGCTGTTCCTGGCAAACTGATCTTGCTGCTATTGCTTATAGTGGCACCCTAGTTAATTTGATAATACATTAACTTGATAATATACTTCAAATCATTTGGAATGTTCAACAACAGTTGAGGATTATGGGATGAAAAGAACCTGCAGAATGCTCACAAGGCCCCTTAAAAATTCTTGAACTGAATAATATCCACATGTGAGACCTTGAATATGGCAAGATAAAATAGGATGTCTGGATTTAAAGGAAATTAGATGAACAAAGAAAACACCATTAGAAAAATGTTTCTAATAGTTGTAATACAAAGCAGTCCTGTGTACAACAGAATCAGTTCTGGAAAGAGTAAATTTATGTCCTTGCCACAGAAAAGCCTCGTGATCATAAACCTGAAAATTTGTATGTAGTTTTATTATTCTTTGGATTAAAAAAATTATATAAAAGTCTACCATGAGGCCAACACTAACAGCTCTGAGGAGACTTTTACCATGCAACATGCCAATAATGAGCACTCATAGAAACAGACAAAAAATATCTAAGAGCAGGCAAAAGCATGCACATTGTAAAGGTAATCGGCCAAAAGAGCTCAGCTCTTTGGTCTGGAGGAGCAAAAAAATGTTTTTAAGGGAACCTTTGCAGTACAGAGAGGCCCTATGGGAATACTGAAGGAGTCAACAGTTCAGAGTTAAAAGTATGACTCTCAGGTCCAAAAGTCACAGAAGAAATAGAAGAGGAAGACTTAAAAAAGCCTTTAGATAGTGAGTGTGTGTGCATGTGTTAGTAAACAGAGCATCAAAGAGCAAGCCAAGTTGCAGTGTGACGCATTCATACCCAGACATGCTATTTTTTACTCCTGTCCTTTGAATAACTGCAAGCACAGTGTGTGAGAACTGTTAATTCAGTAACAGGGATGATGGCTTCTTCACGGGGTAAAATTAGTTTGCTTCAACACTTCTAATCTCACTGTAGCCTAACACGGGAATCCCAACAAAGGGCTGTAATAAATTCAAGTTATCTGATGATGGGATGTTTAACCACAAGAGTAAGTGAAATAAAAGTCTTACTAGTAATGAATGTTGCATTTTTTCAGTATCTAAGTTTTAGCTTAGTAATGTTGCTATAACATTTCCATATTAACACAATTTGGCTTTAGGGACTCAGGAATATTTTCAGTACTGGTTGACATCATTTATTACCCTGTGCACTGAACTGCTTACTCAAATATTTTCTTTGAAAATATTCCTGAAACAGAAATAAACTACAATGCAAAAAAAGTGAGTAAGTGTAGGAAGAGGTGGAAAACTACTGCTGATAGCACAGGCTGTCTGAAAAAGCCCATAAATCAGTAGCCATTCTTATTGCTATTTGCTGTGTGTACAGATACAACAGTGTCTTTCTCTGTAATATAACTGTCAGTATTCTCCAAATTATAAGTTCTTAAGGGGCTAAAAAAGGAGAAAAATACACTTTAAAAATCAACCCACCCAAAATTATAACCTGTCAAATAACTTGAGGAAGCAATCAAGACTTTGCTTTTCAATTTTTCTTTGGCAACAACATTAAATATATCAAAATATGAATGCTTTTTTAACATTCACTCGTATGACTTGATTCAGTCCTATACAGTTTTCTCGCAGTGTGTAGAGATATGGTACAAGACTAACTTTGAAGCAAGTGTATATATACAAGCCTGATGTTTGTTTGCATTAAAGCATTTCTACACACACGTGGCTCTGTGGAAGTACAGTGTAAAGTATATGCAGATTACACTTTTCATTAGAAATGGCCTTCTTTCAAAGAGCATTTTACAGTATTTATGGCATTCACAGTGTACCCATGACTACAGTTTTCAGGTGCACCACATAATGTACAATTTCTCAAGCAAACACATTTTATTACTCCAGAGTCATATTCTACTTTAAGCTCTCAGCTAATTAACAAGGACAACAGTTTTGTATATTATGCATCATGCATTTAATTTCTAATAGAGTGCATTAATTATTTATATTTTAAATTATGGGCACTTCAACTACTCACAACACAGCTGCAAATAACTTTCATTACCTGATCTTGTGATTTCTTTTTCTTCTTCTTCTTCCCCCAGCACCCTGAACTCTCTGCATCTTTTCCATTGGCATCACCACAGAGTAATCCATCAAGTTCATCTGTTCCCATCTGCTGTCCCTGAGATGTTTCTGCAGCTAGCCTGTATGAGAGGTTCCTCAAAATGCACACACAGTTTTCAACGGTCTGAAAAGTAAGACAAAAAGAAAAATACAGAGAACAAAACCAGAAAAATATTAAAATCCTCCCCTTGCTCACTCTGAATATGAAGCAGAAGGAATTTCATCTATCTTTGCATGTGCATTTTCTCAGCACAATTCTTGTGTGCACATTTCTGAGTGCTCCCCAGTTAATCATAGGTTAAGAGATTCAGAAATTTTTATGGTAACAAATCAGTCATCTTGACAATACTTTTCTGTGAATTTTTTTGTTCTGAATTTCACACTGGAGCCCCATGTGAAACAGATGTCAAGGTAAAAAGTGATCAAGAGAACCTGAACACTCCAAATATCAGGAAACTCCCACCTCAGTGAACAGAAAATGCTACAAACAGAAAATGGCAATAGATCCTGGGTTTTGTCCCTTTAAAACCAGAAATAACCTTTTTTTCTGGTAAAAATTCTATGTAAATTGCCATAAAATTGGGATCTGAGTTCCGTTTCACAAGTACTTGTAGCATGAACAGATGATGTTTCTCCAGTCCCAGAAGTAGAACTAGAGATCTGTCTTGCTGCTTTTACTGCTTCTAGCCAGGCTGCAAACAGATACCTTGTGTGCAGCCTTTCCCTTTCATCCATTTATCTTCCTAATAGGTTGAGCCTTCTGTAGAAGATGCAAGCAGGAATCCATAAATGGATGAGACCCAGTGGAGGAAAATTCACTTGTAATTCAACCTAATTTCTCCAAGTCTAAAAGAAGTTCAGTTTAGACGTGAAACCTACTCATTTAGTTGGTTCAATTTGGTTTGATTATCCCTAATAAGAAGGATATGAGCTTAATTTTCTGCACACAAGTAAAGCACGGTTAAAAAAGTCATTCTCTATCTATTTTTATTTATTTCCACTGTTCCTAGTGCTCTATGGAGATAAAAAGCAATAGCCACTACATCCCAGCTCTTTTGCTCCATTAACCCAGAATGGAATGACTGTGAGACTTTCAGCTCTACCATATTCTGCCATATTCACCAGTGAGGCAAACAGATGGGGCTTGGTTTACTTTCACATATGGCATGAGCTTCTGCTAGGTATGCACTCAGCACATGTTTTTTGTGATGACACGAAGCTCCAGAGGTGACATCGAATTCAGATTCATCTATACAGGAATATTTATATATCTGTTTTTTAACATAGATGAAATGTCTCAATTTTGCAATACACTTGTACTAATTTGAAATTTCTGCCAAATATATAAACACATGTAGAAATATGTATGTGTGCATGTGTCTATGTCTAGAAAGTGTTCTTAGTGCAGCTTTTCATAGCTGAAAGCTTTGCAAACATCACAGTGACCATAATTATTTTTCAAACTTTGCTGCCTCTTTGTTTTTTTTTTTTAACATGAATTTTATTCACTTTTGGTATAGTATGCTGAAGTTGAAGCTTTGCATTTGTTGATTAGAATACTAAACTCTCATTTTCCTTTTAATAAATCATAGTTTTTGCATTTAAAATTCTCATTTTGTGGAAAACATAAGCTGAGCCACCATGAGGACAATGTTACCTTAAACTAAAAACTGATAAGCAAACTTCCAAGGCTCAAATTCAATCAACACCTTCTCTATTAAGGTGAACTCCTACAAGCCAAGAAAGCTGGTTCTAACCACACAGCTGGACAGACTTCACTTTCAAGGATCCTTTAATTCCTTATTTTGTTCTCAGTTTCATCATAAAGGGGCTAAGTACAAGCTCACTAGTTTTTCTACTCTAGCTACTTTTAGGCTACTCTGAAGCTAATGAAGTTAAAAACACCCCTGTGTTTGGGGGCTGCTCTGAAGGAAGTGGGGTAGTGGGGGCTGGCAACAGCCAAGTTTGCCCAAACCCCTGCTGCCAGGTATTGTGCCTGCCTTGTGGGTTGGTGTCCTTCGAGCATCCCTCTACTAAACTTCTATTAATGGAAATTTGATTACAGGGTAATGGGTTGTGAGATTTTTTGGGTGTTTTGAGGGTTTTTTCTTTTCTTAAAAAAAACAAAGCCATGCTCTTAGCCCAGCACCTCATGCTATGAAGCTCTCTAATTCCTCTCTCCGTCCCCTGAATTCACAGGCAAATTTCTCCTATTTGATTCAGATGGTAACCAGAGACTGCTAGGAGATTATTCCTCTCAAATCTATAAACCCATGGGGGTACACAGACAACTCTGTGAAGTATTATTTGGAAATACAAGCCCAGTGAGCTTTGAAACCTTGCTGCATAAAAGGCTGCTCTCCTGCAATTCCTAGGGGTTTGTAAATGGACCAAGGTTGCCCTAGAGCAGCAACTGTAATTAATTTAGCACTGTATACTGCAAGCAAAAGAAACTGGCCCTTTTCTTCTTCTCTGGGATACTTTAATGCATTACAAATCTTCAATTTGTAAATGCTTGGAGTCTTTTTAATTAGGGAGTGCCTTTCACCTCTGGAGAAGCTTGTTCATATCCTAGCATTTTAAGAGAAGCAAAGTTGACATAATGAGGCATCTTAACACAGTTGTTATTGAAAGCATTCATTGATCCTCTTCAAAGAAGAAATAATGTTGATTTTACTGCAAAACTGCCTATTAATTGCCCAATTTTTTTTTGCTTGTTTGCCTTCTAAGCCTACCTCACTCTCATTAGTTCTCATACTGGATACTAAAAATGAATTTTAAGGTAAAACTGGCAAAGCAATGTAAGGAACTTTACATGGAATATATTTGCTCTTCTTAAACCAGTATCGTATTTTCTACTTCAATAATTCAATAGACAGGATGACATGCCTACCTGTGCACACTACACAGGTACAAATACAATGCTTAGCACACTAAAATAATTTTTTTTTTCTGTTGAGCATTTCTGCAAAGCTCAGCAGAAAAAAAAAAGGAAAAGATGGGCTGAATTATGCTTTGCTAAGACATTCCTCACAATGCATTAAAAAAATAATATAATGAAAAAAATTGCTTATTTATAGTCCCCATGTAACCTGAATACCTGTATTTGCTGCTGAAAAGACAAAGATGACAAACCTTACTATCAATTTCACTGCTCCCCAGAGCAGACTGGATCACGTACAGCAATGCATCTGTCAGGCCATCACACTCCCTCATTCTTCTGCGAGCCTCCTCTCCAGCAGAGCTGACATTCCTGCAAGGCAACAGCAAGAGTCACTATCTCCACGGCTCCCTGCCCACTGCCCGCATGAAACCTTCTCACAGTTCACATACAGATAAAACACATGTTTTCTTTCTTCCTCTCATCACTTCAGAGCTGTGAATAATGGAGACAGCTGTGGATGAGCTCAGGAAATGTAACGCAGAGGGGAACAAATGGAAGACATCAGGTCCTCCACAGGATGGGGCTGAGTGGCCAAGCAGCATGCGCCCACCTGCATGGGGAGACTCATGGCCCACTAAAATTTCGAGAAGGGCTGATAATTGCCTTCCTTCCTTCCTTCCTCCCTGCCTTCCTCCGTCCCCTCCTTCCCTACTTTTTTTAAAATATGCATTTAAAAAGTCTAGAGGTTTTGACAAATACATCTCCTAGGAATTGAAGATCCAGTAGTTAGGGTTCTTAACTTGAGAGAAAAATATTATCAGAGCCTAATATAAAACACCTGCTGTTGCTTGCTTCTCATTTTACATGAGTGTTTCCTTTCCTCTTTCATTTTGAGAGAACATTAATGCCTCCCCAACTTCTCTTTACATAGTTTATTTTACATCGCAACACTTAAGGCCTCAGATTATTATAATAATATTGTAATTCTTGTGTTCCTTAGATGGGGCCACATGGCCTTTTGAACACATTTATACAAATCCAATTAAAACAAAATTCACTGCATAACATATTGTGTCATAAAGTTCAAAGTGCTGATACACAAAGAAACAAATAAGTATGAATAAGCATTTACAAACAGAATCTATATTTGCTAATATCAAGTCTCCCAGAGAAAAACTGCATGCAAATTTGCATAGCAGGTTTGATTTGGAAATGGGTGAACTAGCAACCTCAAGAAGGGGATAAAACGTTTCAGAGTCTCTTTCAGTAGGGGAAGATAAGCCTTTGCTGATGTGGCTTGTCTGTAGTTCTTCTTTCCCCAC
Source organism: Vidua macroura (assembly GCF_024509145.1). Classification (NCBI taxonomy): domain Eukaryota; kingdom Metazoa; phylum Chordata; class Aves; order Passeriformes; family Viduidae; genus Vidua; species Vidua macroura. Next base: position 82,024,119 of record NC_071571.1, on the reverse strand, counting down.
TACTAAAGTTTATAAAAAGAAAGAACATAACAAGCACACACACGAGACCTATGCATTCAATGCTAATGTGTGGAAATGGAAGGGAGGACATTGGCCCTTGAATTTGGGAAGAAGGCAAGGCACTTTCTATCTTTTATGGCATTTTCAATGACCTTTGCATTAAAAGTGGAAAAAGCACAGGAATCTTGGGAAGGGGGAAAGAATTTCAGATGGAGGAAGATGAGAGGACTTAGGGCTACATTTCCTTTCCATTCTTTTTCTGCTCTATCTACTTCATCCTGTTCTGCCTCCTTAGTATCTAAAAAACCCCACCATTTTCATTCCCTCAAAGCAACAGTCTTATAACTGGACAATCCCCCAATTCTTCCAATGCAGGTTCCTAATTGACTCTGCCCCCTAAACATATATGATTTACCATCTAGACTTGCATCCCCACACAGTCCTAATTAGTGCAGTTCTCCCACACACAAACTGGCCCAATTAATTCAATACTATTCCCTTCACCCCAGCAGACAGCTTGACAGAAAAGATATAGCCCTGGACCACTAGAATGAATTCTTGTATCTCTCTAGCAAACAAATTCACTCTCCTTGAAAACCCTCATTTTTTGCCACATTACACATCAGAAGCCTGCCCTTCATAACAGCTTGCAAGTTTTGTATTGTCTGGTTCCTCTGGTCCCTGAACTCCAATGCCTCTTCCTCTATCTCTCTGCTTCTATAAGATCAGCAGGTGAGGGGTTTTCCTCCAGTTCATGGAGAAACTTTCTTCTGTAATCAGGAAGTAGGGTCTGGACAACATCAATTGGAAAAACTCTCTCTCTCTGAAGTGATGGAAATTTCTGACTTACTATCAGTAAGTGTGGCAGAAATAAGAAGGTAAAAATATAGAGCATGGTTTTCCCCAAACAGTGCCTGTGCCCTATATTTGCAGGGCTGGGGACTCCACCTAAAGTAGAGTAGCCCACCCCCCTTTAAAGGCAAGAGGGATATTCCAAAAGGGAAGCACATGTAGGAAAACCAGAGTAGTGGACTCATGGACAAGCTCATTGTGGGGTATATAGTGAGGACAAGAAGATTATTTGACTTCTTTCTGAAATTTCATTCTCTTACCCTCTAGGCAGATAAAGTCAGCAGTAGGTAGATAAATACAGATGGAGAGAGGGCATTGAGGCACTGGTGCAGGTTACCCAAAGAAGTTGTGGATGTCCCATTCCTGGCTAGTGTTCAAGGCCAGGTTGGATGGGGGCTCTGAGCAATCTGGTCTAGTGGAAGATGTTGCTGTCCATAATAAGGTGTTGAAACTCAATAGTCTTCAAGACACTTTCCAATCCAAACCATTTTATGATCCTATGACTCTGTGATGAAGAAAGAAAGTTGTATCCAGCCCTACAAGAGCAACTGCACAAATTATAATGGAAGGATGCTGAGGAAGAGTTCTCAGCACAGCTTTGCACCACTATGAAAAAAAAAAACAAACTGAAATATTCCTGAATCCTTTTAAACAGAGACAGATCTTCAAGTCTGTACTAGAATAATGTGTCCAGGCTTCTTTATATACTGAGTGCAAGCTTTCAAAATACACTGATTTAGACACCAGGAGAAAGAGAGAGATATAGTCTCCCTGATCTTCTCACTGAGGTGATTTTTCCTTCTCTCTATGAAAGCCAACAGCACGTCACCTTGACTGTCCAGAGCCTGCATAGACTGTCAGCCTCTCAGCTCCTCTCCAAGTTCACCAGAAACTCCTCCTCACCAAGACAGCAATGTAGACAACCTTATAGTCCCTGAGCTGTGAACTATCTGCCTCATTCATTTACAGCAAACAAAGAATATGAGGCCTTTGCACTAAGCAATACAGACACACCAGGGGCACATGTTGCACAGACAGTGCATTTCCTGACTCTGTATGGAGGAGCTGTCGAGCTGGGTTCTTCTGTTTATCATCTTTTCTCATTATGCTCCAGTTGCTCCTGTAATCAAGAGATGGATATTCTGAATTCCCATGACTGCCTTTCCTTTTCTTACAAAAGCCACTGTTTATTTTCTGCACTGACTTGTAGCTACTACAGCCCTCACCAAGATATGGTGCATTTATTCACACAGGAAATAACTAAAAAACAAGACAAATCCAAACCTTGCATCAGCATTTTGGCAGAAATAATCAATTGATTATTTCAAAATAAATACATCCCAATATCTAGCTAGCCTCATGTCACCTCTACTGAAGTAATCACTGTTAATCATTCACAGATGTGGATGATGTGGCTATGTAGTTCTGCAAAAGAGAAACAAGTTCCAGATTAAATGAGCGGTCAAAGAAAACACTCTGTCGTCTTAATTTTATTTCTCATTGTTAACTTGGACATGCTGTAGCTGTCAGTGTGACAGGAAATAACACATGATTTGTCATTTCTGAATTTATAGGTCACTGGGCAGATGTTAAATTGGAACATTAGTAGTATCTACGGATAGTAAGATGTCCCACTAAGTCAGTGTATATTTTTCCACTGTTGTTTTTCAAACAGGTGAAACCATGTTTTCTGGATGTTTTACAGGATGGGGAGATATGATGCACAAGTTTTCAGGGAAAAAATACTTCTCCATTCTAAATGCAGCCCAGCTTGATCACCCTGTATACTTTAATTCTTTGTGTCAACTCTACTCATCGTATATGCGAGCCATAGGCTGTCATTTTGAATCTAACAGGGCAAGGGGTCCTTCAGCCTGCCATAAACCCATAAAATGAATTTCAAATAGAATCCAGTCATGCAGGAATACCAAGAATACAGAGGGCTAAAGAATAACTCTCAGTTTAGTTAGAAGGTCCTGGTTAGACCTCTAAAACCCAGTTAATGTAGACATCTTCTTCTCATGAAAGGAACACTAGGAATGGATAGTCAGAGCAAGAGCTCAGACCCATGGCTCATCAAACTGCTTTTCTGAGCAAATGGCAGACTGACTTTGCTAATTACCTAGGAATTGAACTAAAATAATCCAGCTTCAGTTTCATGGGAAAATGTGCCAACTATCATATCACCTGAAAACTATTATCAGGCATGATCCTCCATACTTAGGGCATGTCAATCCAAGACTCTAGGGATATGAAGGGTGTGGTATAAAGGAGTGCACCGTGCAGAACACACCCGACTCCTGTCAATCCTGGCACTTGCATTAGTTATTCAATATAATTGTCAGGCTTTGAGGTAGGGGAAGATGGGTGGTGCCAAACAATTTCTTTCTGCTTTAGGGTAATTTTCCATACACTCATACAAACTGTGGGAGGTTCTTATGATTCTAGGATAACTAAAATCATCTGCCTTCTACAGGGGAGGGACATGGATTTCAATGGAAAGATCATCCAGAAGGCAAGCCACCTCTGGATATGGGAATAGTTAGCAAGCTGTTGACACTACTCCCAGTGGCAGTTTTACCCATCTCAAAGAAAGAATTAAAGCATCTGCACCTGCCTTTCCTAAGCATGCTCAGGTCATGCCAAGTAGTAGGACCTTCCCTGTAGCAGCTACCAGTCTGCAGATTGCAGATCTCATTGCAGTCATGCCAGATAATGGTTGAAAACAAATAATCTGCAATTAGCAAAGGTGAAATTGAGACAGGTATTCCTCAGAGCCCCGTGATAAAAAGAGAAAGCATGTTTAATATCTAGTATACGTAATATTTTTGCCATGGACTGATATAAGAGAGGACAGACACAGGAAGGATAATATCCTAAATTAGCTGGAAAGTACAAGTTATCTTTGGCATGAAACTTCAGGGGCCTTCCAAGTATATAATTATTCCAAGAAGTTTTATGTAAGAGGGACTAATCATAAAAGCCTCAGTCTTTTTCATATTTCTGCATGTTATAATAGCCACCATAAAAAGATTTTTCACAGCAAGGGGGAAAGGTTTACATAAATCAAGAACTACACCAACCCATTAATATTATAGCAACTGTGATTATGTTTGCCTGAGGACAACTAGCAAGGAAAAAGCCCTCATGATACTGAGTTACAACTGGCACACTAAATAATTTTCTTTAAATTAAAAACCCAAACAAACAAAACCCCACCGTGAAACTGACCTCCTCTAGATGTGCTCTTTTATATGCTGCTTGTTTCTATTTCTATCTGATTGACTGAGCATTTCTCCTTCAGGGACCAAGCCTTGTCTCGGGGGCAACCTGGCATCCCCAGTCCCATCAGGAGATGCCCTGGTGATGATCCTCTGAGCTGGTCTGCCATGTAACACATGATCCCCTAAGAGCTATTGCTTTTCCTGTGCACTCCCAGCTGTTTCTGTCAGCATTCAGGCTCTTTGCTGCAAGGGTCTATTACAATGACACAGACAGCAAAATGAAGCAATTAACACCATGCATGTATCCATCAAGTGTGCCCAGTGTTGTCAGTACAATTTGAGGGGCTTTTTATAGTGGAGTAGACCTCAAGTCACATAGGCTTTTCTGTAAGTACTCAGTGCAGCCTTTGGACATGGAATAAATAGGTTAGCCGTAGTAGTTCTGGTTACTAATGTAACTTTTACACAAATTCTGATTATTTATCATTTGTACAGTAAGACTTTTAAAAATCATCTCTTATTGCTGAAAACTAAACTAGCTGATAAGACTAGCTGTTTCTCAGACAAAATAGAAATTTAAACAAGGCAGTGAGACAAAACCTAAGAAAACACAAGATGGTTCATTCTTCATTCTTAAGAGTTTTTAAGTGTTAGGTTTTCAGTGATTATAAAATCAGCTTATAGTTTGGAAGTAAAAATAAATTAAAATAGATTTTTCAGACACTGCCACAGATATCCCTTTACCTTTTCGTGATTTGAATGACAGTTCAGTGCAGTATCACCAAAATCAGAAAGATTTCTTCTTGCTAAGTATTCTTAGCACTACTTATAGCTTTTTTTATCTATACACTGGCTGTCAGAATTTAGCAATCCTGCATGTGGATTAAGTATAACATAATTTTGGAGAAAACTGTCCTGTATTAATTAGAATAGCTTAACTGTAGTTAAAGAAAACCAGTCTGTATCAGCGAGGAATTTGCCTACGTGAGATCTTTCTCTCTTAGGTATCACTTTCACTTTAAAACAATACTTTGCAATTAGACAAACATCTGACAGTCTAATGTGGATACAGTCTTGGTTATTAACCTTTCTATCAAATGCTATGACAATGTTATTTAGCTTTGGTTATTCAGTTGTACCTGTTGTTTTCAAAGCATCAGAGCAATTAGCCTACCAAGTCAAGCACTCAGCAGTGCTGCTGTTTACTGCTGTGCTTCTGAATGTCCAATCCTAAGGCTAAATGCATTGTTTTTAATGACTGCTCTGTATGATTTGTGAAGCAGTTGAGTCCTAACATCATTTTTTGCTATTTTGCTAGTTTTGAAAGATACAGAATAGGAAAGCACATGAACTGCAATAAACATCTTAAAAGAAACTGTCTCTGTAAAACAAACCCAAAACCACCTTGATTTTTCTGGCATGAACAATTTTGATAAGATGTCATGGTATAATCAACCATAGCTTCCTCTGAAAGAAAAAAAAAATTCTAGCTACTCCTCTTCTCTTTTGCTGTGTTTTCATTTGATGTGCAATTCTATTTAAGTGCAATACACAGAATTACACATGGTATATTGAGGGAATCTTTTAAATTATGGTATAAAAAAATCCTACCTGCATCAAATTTCTGTTTTGATATTTAATTTCTCTGACATGCAATATTTGGCTTCATAAAAATCACTGCACTCATTAATGCTCATCTGTTTATACAGATTTTAATACACCATCCATTCATTCAGTAAAAGCTGAAATATTGTGTCACTGCCCTTGGGAAGACCTGCTGTAGTACAGACTCTGAAGATCATAATGGGAATAGTTTAAATATGTCAGCATCAAGACACTTTTCTCCATTTACAATTGTCATGTTGCTAAATGGAGCTCTAGATGTGTTGAAGACTGCAAGAATGTAAATATAACAGCATCAGCTTTTGATGATCCAGCATTAAATACCAGCATTAGCTCAGGCACCTCTGTCCTACAGAGGACTCTGCAGCTCCTACTCCTGGCATGGACTGAAGAGCAATAGGACAAATTTGAGGAGAAGGATGGCCCTGAGGCTGCCAAATGCAGGTATCACTCTCCGCCACCAGCACTCGGTGAAACACTTATGAGGCCAGTGGGAGCATGCCCTGAGGAAGTATTACTGGTCTCATTCCATATTTCTTTCCTGGCTACCTACTCTGGGCACTGTGAAAACTCCAAATTACTGTGTAAGATGCTTCAACATTGGAAAGTAGTCCATTTTCATTTTTCTGTTCAGCTTGTTATCTTATTCAGAACAAAACTGATCAGACATAAACGGTTTTCAATTAACCTCATTCTACCTATTGTGTTTCAGGTTATTTTCTTCATATGCTTATATATTGGTCTGTTTTGATGTTCTTAATTGCCTTTCTCTGCATTAACCATTCAAGCAATCTCTAAAGTATTATAATTCAGATTATTTGTACATCATTTCTATGTCTACTTTCCTTTTCCACTAAAAGATGAAGCTGCTATTTGTCCTGTTTAGGACTGTGGGGAAGTCTTTGACTTGCATGAGCTGCCCTAGCAAAAATAACTCCACAAGAATAAAAATCTCCCCTATTTTTATTTTTTGTAGGCTATAGTCTCAGGAAAAACTTGGTATTATGACTGCATTCTTAAGAACAATTGAAAAGAAGCAGACAAAATGCTTTAGAGTTTGGAGTAAGCATCAAAGAAATATACTATCTGTAAAAGGTAGTAATTTACTGTGTCTATAATATTATTCTGAGTGTACCAGCATGCCTTACTCTGCTGAGATCTCTTTATAAAATTGCTTGAATGTTATTTCTCTAATATAATTTTAGCTGTAAAGAAAAATCAGTCTCTTTCAGTCAAAATTATAACATACACAACAGCTGGGGAAAGGATTTTCATTTGTACCTGAAACTTGGAAAAGGAATTTAGCCAACTTCTCAGAGTGTGTGAAGTTTCTTGCCATCCTTTGGTGTATTTGACCTTTTTTTTTTTTTATCTTAAGAACAACTAGTACTAACAAATGAAAAAAAAAAAAAAAAAAAGTCTTAGTTTTGACAGCTCTTTCCCCTTGACTTAATCCCAGTGTAGCTCTAGTGCTTTTCAGGAATACATGCAAGCCTCTTTTCCATGCACTCAAAAATATTTCAACGCCTGAGTTGGTCATGATAAAAGGGCAACTTCAGAATCCAGCATGGGGCCAAAATACATTCCTGACCTGCTGCCAGGTTTTACCTGAAATTGGTTAGTACTAGTTGGCACGTTCTACCATATTTGACTATAGTAATAGAAAAGGACCAGACCATCACATAAAATTAACAGTTAATTAAAAATATAAGCATGATGCTTTTTCTAACAGACCAGTTTGCTTATTTAATGAAACTCCTTAACAACAACAACAAAATCTATGAAAAAGTTTCACAAGTATAATTTCTGTAATCAGAAAAAACCCCGCCAAATCTAAGAGCAAAACCTATGAAAAACAGACTTTGGGTTATACTTTCTTAAAGTTTATTTAAGTTTATTTAAAGTTAAATATCTTTCGGTTTTAAAGGACTAATTTGTGCATCCTTTCTCCCCTCTCTTAAGTAATGATGAACTCAGTACTAGAGATTTGGTACCCTCTGGAGCCATCCTCTACTCCATTCTAATAAGGCACTTAGAACTGGGTCTCCAGCACACTCAGAAGTCTGTGTGTAAAGAATGTCATTGCACTACCTCTTAGAAGCAAAAAAGGAAGTGATTTGAAGCCCAATATCTCTGCATTAAAACTTTCTCAGTCATTTGAGTGTCTTGCATTGCGGTGAGTCCTGTCCCTAAATTCTCTTAACTGACAACTATAAAAGAAAAAAGAGCTTTAATGCATAAATTATAGGTCCCTGTCTTGGTCTCCTTTGTGGCTCATGCAAACAAATGGAACAGTAAGAAGTCAGTTTGCCAGAAAAACCAGCCCATTTAAATATCTCGTGAATGTCTGTTACATGGAAAACAGTCCATATGCCACATAGACCCACTGGCCATACAAATTCAGTTTAAGAGCAACCAAACACATGTAGTAAAAAGCTAAGTGCCACAACTGTCAAACTCCTTCTATTACATGATGCAAGAAGAGAAATCTGTGATTCAAGTATAAACCCAGTAATTTTACATTTCCAAATAAACAAACACTTTGAAAGGATGGGAAGCTGAAATGAGTTCTCCTAGTTTGATGATAAAGGGATGTGAACGTGTTTGTAGGCAAACACGAAAGCTACATCTTGGAAAAAATAAAAGAAAAAGAAATAGAGCTTATTTCAGACATAGCAACTCAGGAAAGCATCTCTATGAGGAAAAACTACTTTAAACCCTGGGATGGGATGACACTGTCATTTTGGTTTCTCACTCAAACAAGTATTCTACTTGGGCTAGATGACAGTTTAGATGTGACTTTCTAGTTGTATAAATATGAGAATAAATAATGGTATTAGAGATGAATTTTGGATTCCATTTTGACATAAGATTCTACTTTCTATGCTCTGATTTTCACTTTTCCATTGGGTATGCTGATTTTTAAGTTGACACTGTTTTTACTAAACCAAACCTGAAAGTTCTGGATGAGGTATTACAACATAATGCACATTCTTTTTATATACTTTAGTAGACACTTAAGCTCAGTAAGTCTGTTTGCCTCTGCCCTTAAGTTTGAAACATTTAAAAGCATTATCAGGAATGCAGTTCTTCTTGGGTCTTATAATTCAAAGTATTAGAAAGTTATACTGCTCTCTTGCTTTGGTTTTAAAACTCAGTGAAAAAAGATAATTGCAAAAATAAGACCAGAAACAATGTAAATAGGTATATTTAGCAAAGTTACCACTCTAAAAATCCTATGAATAAAGATTAGGTTCCAGAAAAAACACAAGCAATATGCAATCCTATCAACCTGGAGGAACAAACAAATAGGATCATGATTACTCAAGTAAGATGATTCCCTTAACCTACAAAGCAATCTCCCTGTCACATCTGAGTTTCAAGTGCCTTCCTGCATCTATTTTGTAGTCTTGAAAAGCCATTATCAGTGCAGTGCCTTGAGAAGAAAGGAGGGTAAATCAGCTTTGGTTGTTGACTAATCAGATGAGCACAATTATTACAACACCAATCAGTTCATTAGATTATTAGCTTCATCTCTTTTTGATCAGCTACTTAGAAATTTTAATACAGAGGATAAGAAGTCACAAAGCAGAACACTTATTAGAGTATCAGAAGTATGAAATGCTGCTCTGAAGCAAATTAAGTTAGAGCACAGCACAGCAAAGTAGAAGACATGCTTTTCATCTGTGTGATTGCCCATGTTCTCAGTGAATTGACTGCTACGGACATTTCTCTGGCTGGAGTCTCTCTCCAAATCTGAGAAGCGCCTTTCTCCCCTACCAAACTAAAAATCTTTAGAAATGCTGCTGATTTGCCATTTCTCCCTGTTCTTTGTCTAAACTAGTTTGCAGTATGTAAGTTCTTTTACTGTCATAATCTGTCAAAAACGCTGTTACCAGCTCTTCCTTCCAAATTTTCAGTTAGGCATCTCAAAATTAATTTATTATTTGCTCATATTATTTCCTTCTAGTCACACTTTCTAGTTCCTGTGAAATTGCATTTTCTTATTTCTAGAACAATCTCTACCCTCAATTTTGTTTTCTTTATGCTTTAACTTCATTAAAGACATCAAGGTATCTATGCTGCTTCCCATTAATAGCATCTCAGGGTGTTATGAATTTTTGAGCTAAATACCTGTAAAAAATCTCATTATCATAAATTGCCTAATAGTAAAAAAAAATATAATGTGATGAATAATAAATTACAATTCTTATGCTTTGTCCAAATGTGCCTTCAGCATAAGAAATAAGTATGTATGTTCATGTCCTATTTTCATGACAGATAACCTGAAATGCCAGTGAGCATCCTACCTCAAATTATGTCACATCATCCCATCTCAAAATGGCTTTATGTGCACACTGAGGGATGGTGAAAGAACTGACCCTCTAGAGTGCTCTTCAGCCTAATGAGTCACTGTGCATCACTGCTGCTTAGCACCATGGTCTAACCAACTGAGTTAATCTCAGGGCCAACCTATAAAAAAAGAAGGGGATCACTCTACCAGAGCCCTACTTTCCCTCACCTAGTCCATGCCATACAGAACAATGAACAAACTCTGCTATGAGGGTTACTGTCCATGCTCTGCACCCCATTGGCTGATACCCCAGGGATGGCATCTGACAACCTGGATCTTCTGCCACAACAAACTTCTTACAAGACCCTACTCTGCCCTGTTTTGATGCCTAACTCTATTGTATGCCACAGGAACTGCTCAGGAGGCAGATATCATTTATTGTCAGAGATTTAATTTTTCCCTTTTCATTTTAACACATACCCTTTGAATCAATTTACTCATTCCTGTTAAACTAAATGCCAAATTTAAACTTTGCATTGGTGCCTTAAGATGCTTGTGAAACTCTTGCATGTGTAGCAGACTCTCTACTTTGTTATTTGCTTGGCCATGAATTATACTATTATGGTTCAGATATTTCCCCCTCCCATCTGCAAAGACATGCATTTAACACATTACTGTATTTGTCTCATCTTGATTCTTCCTATAAATTGCACCAAAACACTCGTATGCTGTGAAAGAAGACATGTCACCCTCAACCCTTCCTCTGCCCCAAAAATACAGCTTGCAGGAGCTGTGTGTATCTGATTGAGTAAAGTTTTCTGCAGAATCATTGTCTCTCTCATGATGAACCTTTGTCCATCTTATTTCCATCAAGTTTCACCTTACATAAGAGGACATGTACATAGATACATGTTTCTTGGGCCAAGAGATAGAAACCCACAATTCACCAACAATAAAAAAAAAGAGTGGGAGAAAAATTATGCAAACTGAATAACCAGAAAAAGTTGAGAGCTGGTTTCAAGTACAAAGTTACTGGTGCTGTGACAAACTTCAGCCTCAGTCTCTAGTTAATTATTCCTACACTGAGGAATTTCTGCAGTTGTTTTTACTTTTCAGTTGACAATAAGAATTCCCTGAGCAAGAGATACTCAGCACCATCAGTACTTGCTGCCATGTGACCTGCTTTTACAACAAACCTCACCTCTAACAGTGAGTGCTATGCATGGGAAAAGACTGCAGTGGTGCTATGCATGGGAAAAGAATCATCTTCTGTATGCTTCATTTGCCAGTCAGACCAAATTAGCAGAAAGATAATTACAGCTTATAAAGGTGCCTGTTCTTTTATGAATAAACACTCATTCTAATTTTATAATTATTATTTTACCATTCTCAGTTAATTGTCAGTTACTTGAAAACATAGCTTCCTCTGAAACAGTGCAAACACAATTCCCTGAATTACAGTGAAATTTCCTGTATTAGGTATAAAGATTGCAAATTGTTTCATAGAACTTTAGGAAGCTTAGTCCTTATTTCCCAGCTCAAAGAAGACTTCGATTGCCAAAACCTTGCTGAAATAAATATGTTAGTACCAAATACGAGAGCATTTTTTCTTCCTTTCTTAGCAGGTGGCTCTGGTAAATTGACACTCCATCAAGATAGTAAGTGCATGAATCATGAGTATTGCAATAGTCCAGTTCCTTGTTTTTGAGTTATCTTTCTGCCCAGAGCAGATTATTATCTCCATGTCCCTCCTCTGGACTTACTCCAACAGGTCCATGACCTTCTGATTTTGGGGGCCCCAGAGCTGGATGCAGCACTCCAGCTGCTCTCTCAGGAGAGTAGTGCAGGAGAGCCACCTCCCTCGACCTCCTGGCTACGCTGCTTTTGATGTAGCCCAGGATACCACTGGGGTGTAAGCACACACTCTTGGCTCATTTCCAGCTTTTCATCCACCAGAGCTCCCAAGTATTTCTTGGCAGGGCTGTTTTCAGTGGCTTCTCCCAGTCTGCACTCACCTCTGTGACTGCCCTGACCCAGGTGTGGCACCTTGCAGTTTGACTTGTTGAACTCCATGAGGGCCCACTTCTCAAGTTTGTCCAGGTCCCCCCTGAATGAGACCCCTTCCTTCTCTTGTGTCAACTGCACTGCTCAGCTTCATGTCATCTGCAAACTTACTGAGGGTGCACTTGATCACTGATATTGAAGGGCACCAGCCTCAAGACAGAGCCTTGAGTGGCACCACTCATCACCAGTCTCCCCCTAAAGATGGAGCCACTGACCACAACTCTCTGTCTGTGTCCATCCAGCCCATTACTTATCCACCATGTGAGGCAGAGGTATTGGAGGGGCCTCAGCTGGGGCTCACCTGTTTAACTGAGCTGTTAAACATTCCTAATTCAGGCAGCAAAACCTCACACACCTGTCTTTGCTATCTGTTATAGCCTCTTACAGGAATAACGTCATGACTATCAATATGCCTCCTGCCCTCTTTCCCCAGACAAAAGTTATACCACTTAGGTCTTCAATTTACACATTTATAACCCAAAGTCCACTTGAAAACTCGCACTATAACCTGCCTCAGAAGATTCAGGCAGTCTGCTAGGCTGTAAACTTGATTTACAAATCTGCCCCGTTAACTAAACAAAACATGACAGCCAAAAAAAAAAATAAAAAAAGTAATGCCAGAGAAGTTGATCACTACTATAACACCAGAAAGAACAGCAGTAACAAACATAAACTCTCGAAGTTTACCTTAAAGATTAAGTGCAACCATCTTTATTTATTTAGACCAATGGTGAAGTCACTCTGAGCAAAGAGCAGAGAGTTCTGGAAGTACTTCAGTATACAAGTTCAGAGAACTCCAGAAAAATATGGAAGTATCAGTGAGATTGAAAAATAAGACCTAAATGTCCCAAAGTTGCATTAGTTAGGTAAAGTGATTAACAGAAAAAAAAAAAAAATCTACTGTATTTCTTCTATGTCCAGTTCTTCAAAAATTGTAGTATTAATATTTTGCATAGAATTTTAAAGTTTGGTTGCAATTTCAAGGGGATTTAACTGAATTTAGAGACTTACAAATGGCAAGACACTGTGAATGTAATGGTCAATACTTTTTCTCTGCAATTTCATCTTGATGTAAAGAATACAAAAAGCAGCTTGCAATTGCAATTCTGAAAGTGTCTATTTAAATTAACATTAATTAAAAATGTCCAATATTGTAACTGCACATATCAGTTTAAAGTACCATCAAAATACCACTTATTTGCTTATTTATTAAGAGAATGCAAATTAACACTTACTAGCCTATGTGACTATAATTTAAAAAAGATTTTCAAATACAAATATTTCTCAAGCTGTTTGGCTGACATTTGAAAGTAATCTTGCAATTGCTAATCGTTGTAACATGCTTTACAGAACAGTACAGTTAGAAAGTCAAGGACTGAAAACTCACATAATACCCAAATTAAGTTTGCCTCTGCATCCTTCATTCAACCCCCTGTAACAGAATGGTTGTGATATGTTGTTTACACAGTCACTTTTCACCCCTGTAGGACTCACTGTGTGTAGGAATCCACCACACACAATGTATTTATTTGATGTGAATGACAGTTTCACTTAGGAGGGTTTGCTGGGATTGTTTTCCATTAGCCTGCTCATCTCTATCAGGAAGTGCTCCAAGACCAATGCAAGGGAAGACAAATGCTCTGACATGAGAAAGGAGGTAAGGGAATTTTGTTCTTTTCCAGATTATTTTGTTTCAGATCTTATACTTCCTGTATTCCCAGTTTTCCAGGGGCTTGACTTGAGACTCTGGAGTCACTCATATAATCTTAGAATTGCTGGTTGGAAGAACCACTGGGAAGTCATCAGAGTCCAGCCTGATGCCTATGGAAGGATTATCAAGACCAGATAAGGTCAACGGTTTTGCTGGAGAGCCTTGAAGTGATCAAAGGATGGACGACATTCCACCACCTCTCTGCTCCAGTTTTGCACTGCCTACCTGGTAAAGTGCAACATCCAATCTGAACTGTGCTGCTTTAGTCAGGATTTACAGCCTGTGCTAATAAAACAATAGGAGTAGTATATTTCATCAGCACTCTCCTTTCATCCACATGGACAAACACTTTATCACAGAAGGCAATCATGCTCACTAAGCATGATTTGCCAGTGGTAAATCCAGGCTGACTGTTTCTCCATCATATGCTTTGAAATGGATTAATAAAAAGTCATAGTTCGTTTTTTTTTCTGAGGTTTCTGAGATAAAGGTGATCCTCAGACTATTTCTGTTCTCCTCAAAGCCAAATTTTTAGCCTTTCTCTAGTTCTCAGTCACCTCCCTGAAACACCATGTGATAGATGCCTCACAACCACACCAATAAGCTTTTTTTGCAATACCCTTGGGTAAATTCCATCCAGTGTCATGGATCCAAATACATACAAACATACACACACACACACACACACACACACATATATATATATTCTCCAAATAGCCCTTATCCTTTTGATGCCCATGCCTGCTTCTTCTTGCTCTTCTTAAAACACACTGTAACGTACAGGAGTACAGGAGCAGGATTTGCCTGATAAAACTGTGGCACAACAGGTGTTGAGTTCTTCAGTCTTTTCCCTTTCATCCATCACTAATTTGTCTTCCCCATGCATTAATGGACTTCTGTTTTCTCAACTTCTTTCTCCTTTTAGGATACATATGCCTGTAAAATCCCCTGCTGTGACCCTTTATATCCCAAGTTATCTCCTGCTGGTCTTTGATCTTCCTCATTTTATCTCCAAATACAGCTTTTCATATTCCTTTGTTGTTCTGGTTTCCTCTTGTGCTTCAGGAGACTTGCTGTTTACCACCAAGTGAGTGGTTCTGCCATGATTTCCGGTCTTCCTGTATAGCAGCATTATTTGCTCCTAAGTTCCCAGCAAGCTGATTGCTTTTTGTTTGGTGGTTTGGTTAGTTTTGGGGATTTTTTTTTATTATTTATTTATTTATTTATTTATTTATTTATTTATTTATTTTTTAAATTCACACACAACTTTCTCCTCTGAAATGGATTCACAAAGGATTCAAAATCCACTGAGTTTGTGACTGCCATGGATGCCTTGATGCTGCGGTCAGGAGGAACGATCAAATACCTAGGCAGGTACGTTTAACAACAAAACTTCAACTCGGAAGTATGCCACGAGAGTTGAGAATAACAACCTAAATGTATAGTACAGGTCCACAGGAGGTTGATATCAAATGAAATAGTCTGTACTGCTGGCTGAACATGCTGATGTGAACCTGCTGCAGGGCACACATACCCAGTGCTGCAAGTTACCTTCCACTTGCACTGCCAACGTCATTCCTATTTCCTGCCTGGGTATCAAGGACTGCAACAGCAGTACTGCTTCAGGTGAGACAGTAGCAGGTACTGTGCTGAGGCCCCTAACTTCGTTTCACACTAACTATGAAAAAAAGCAGCGCAAACTCCCAAATGGCATCTGCTGCAAACCATTCTATTTCTCATTGAAGATTTTAAACATGAACAAATATTTATTATTGATGAAACAGATTAATAATTTGTTTCTTACTGAATACATGAACTTGAAAGAATGAACGGCACAAGGACAGACCTCCAGCAGAGAGGAGTAAATGTGAAATGATTAAACAGGAAAGGCACAAATAAGCCTAGACACCTGCCAAGAGACCCATTCCCAATACTGCTGCATGTCTGCAGCACTGAAAACTCCAGGTATTCAGATGTCACTATAAACATAATCAATCTTCTTTCTTTCCTTATCTAAGAATAAGAAGTAAGGAAAGAAAGAATGAAATGGTATTATTAGTACTATTTGAAACCAAGAAAAAAATGGGTGGGTAGTTTCACTGTTATCTTCATAACACATTCCTGCATTTGATTTAAGAATGGGGGCTATTAGATTAATTTAGATTATCAGGAACAATGGAAATCAATTACTTTTACTGTATGGCAGCTACCTGTTTTTGATAGATGAAGGTCAATACATGACAGTTACCACAGTATTAAATAGACTCCAGTTCCTGCATACTTTTTAAAATCTATTACATCTGATACAAGCTGTGGTTTGCATTGGAATCCCCCAAATTGCACTAAATGGAAAATACCTGAAGTGCCCTCATAGAAAGTAAAATATATTTACTTTGCTAAAGTATGATCAGTTGAAGCTCTCACATATTTGTAGGGGAGGAAATATAAATAGTATCTAAGGATTATGCTACTTTCACTTTGTAAACCCTAATCTTTTTGGTTTGTAATATAAAGATAATTTACTATAATGGTCTACCCGAAATGTTGAAGAATGGCTGACTACATAGCACATCCACTAGCAATAAAACATAATGACAGGGCTCATGCTATGAAAAACTAACATTTGTTTACATAAATTAGCCCCTATTTAGTAATTACACTGCATGTCTGCCATAAGGTCAGACAAAATGTAACCCTGGCAGAAGCGACACTGTAAGCATTATAATCTAGACAGAGATATGTTGGAGAATTATGGGGGATAATTAATCAGTTAATGCTTTCCGTGGTGTTTCATGATATGTGGAGCCATGATTCTCGAATAAAATATTTGTGCTAATGCAATCACTTCCCACTGCTTTAAAACAAATTCTACCAACCTCATTATTCAGACCAAAGAGTAAAAAAAAAAAAGAAAAATATATAAATACATACAATCCCCTCTAGAGATGCACATCTTCCTGTTTTATTAGCGTAATTATGCGTTTTCATTACAGATAATAATATTGGCAAAGTGCTTAAAGTACTTATATATTCAGGGGAAAAACTGTAAAACAAACTGATTATTTACAGATCATTGTATACACAAATGTGACATACATATAGCACTAGTATGCCTCTAAACAACCAGTAACTCATTTAGGTGTCTAGTTAAATAAGACACCTAAAACAAGTCATAAATTGCTTTTATAATCAAAGGAAGACAATTTGTTTTCCTGAAATCTTTCAAGGTGGAAAAACTGCCTATTTATGTCCGCCAGTTTTTTTTTATTAAAGCTCAAATAGAAGAATAATAATAAAAAAAATCTTGGAAATCTTTGAGTAATTCAGTGCCCAAGGACTCTTCTAGCTGACTCTTCTATAACCTAGGTGAAGGCAAAAACAAAACTACCAATTCTCTAAAAGACAATGGATACAAAAATAGCAAACGCATTGTTCTTGTAAAAACAATTAAAAACTCCCATGTCATTTCTGTATAAAATTTCAGTTCCAAAAATGGTATCATTCATGTGAATTTCCCTCTTCCCTGTTTCAGTGCTGGTGATTCCAGTGGCAGCCACATTCCTGCTGATTTTGCAGGTGGATCCTATGCCTTGTGTCTGGACCAGGTGTCCTCAGTAATTTCTGCAACCTAGTGACAGGGAAGGGTGACATGGTTCCATCTAAGAGTGGGCTAAGGAGGACTACACTGTTCCAAAACCAGATTGGTATCCCGCACAGAAGATACCACCCTAGTTACATCACCATCCTTGATGTTAAATTAATGAAGCTGCACCCTCCTTCTTGAACTTGTCTCGGTTGGTTCTTCTCTTAAATGTGTCCCAGTTGATCCTTCTGTTGTGCACAGCAAATATTCATACTAACTCAAAAATCTTTGGTTTTGGTCATGCTCTTGGTGAATGCAAACAGAAACACTACTCTGCTCTGCTTCCTTTATCACATGGGCTATATAAAAAGGATGACCTCCCAGTTGTGTTTGTTAACTAAAAATAAGATTGTCCTTATTTCTGTGGGTTTATGAAACTTAAATACTTCTGAGGTCATAAGCTGTGCCCAAGGCCAGGCAGCTGCAGATCTCTCTCCTCACTGACTGCAAGGGCCCACCTGTGCAATCAGACCGCGAGCACAGGCAGCTGACTCTAACGCCTAAGTAACTACCATGAGTGCAAACAACATTGTGCATTTTCTCGTATTTGCATTGATTAGAAGACATTCCTTCTTAACGTGAAGTCTGGCAACCAAACACAGCAGGTATCAAAATCAAATGAAGTCCATCAATTTAACTAGTCGACTAAAAAACTTCCCCAGCACAAATCAATTGTATAAAGCAAATACAGGGAATTAAGTAACTATTTTGTAAGTAACTATTTTTATTATCCATTCTAGTGGGTATTTTTACTTCATTAGGGGTTTAAAAAAAACCCTTAAACTCAAATTTGTGTGGGCACAATACGTATATTGTGCCCTCTTGTGACCTCGTTTCTTTTTAGAAACACTTTCCAAATATTGTTCTTTTGTACACAGTAAATCCAATACAAAGATGGATGAATGACAGCAGGGGGAGAAGAGGAGGGGTTTCACAATATTACTGTCCTTCAAGAGGAAACGCTGAAGCTGGAACCAACTAACTGTAATAAATGACTACCTGACAAAAATAAATGAGCTGTGAATGTAAAAAAGCTACACTAGGACAAATACTTCAAAAGTACTTTGTCACAGAAATTGTCTGCATGGAGTGAGCAATCCTAGTTAAAAATACTATTGTAGAATCATAAAATGGTCTGGGGGTTGGACGGGGCCTTATGGACCATCTGGCTGCCCATGGCAGGGAGGCTTTCTACTATCCCAGGTTGCTCAAAGTCCCATCCAGCCTGGCCTTGAACACTTCCAGGGATGGGGCATACACAACTTCTCTGGACAACCAGTTCCAGTGCCTTATCACCCTCACAGTAAAGAATTTCCTTCTAACATCTAATCTAAACCTACTCTCTTTCACTTTGAAACCATTCCTCCTTCTCACTATATGTTCTTCTAAAAGGACATCTATCAGGCAGATGTTAAATGTTTTCACAGCACACACTTATGCATTTAAAATAATGGATTCTTAATTTTTTTTACTCAATGTATGTTCTTTCCCAAGAAAATTTTCCCACCAGTAATAAAGATGTTGAAAATACTGTATGTGAAGCTAATTTAGGGAAGATAGTAGGAACTAAAACACCTGAAATACAAACACCCCAGTATCTTTAACTGATTTTTGAAGAGGGCACTGTGACACCTTATTTTTCTGTATTAGACAGAAATCACAGAAATATTCAATTTGGATAAAATCGATGAAATTAAATTGAATTAGTGAAAAGCATCACTTGCTTTTTACTTCCATTTTTATAGAAGCATCAATTTACCCTCAAATTAACTGTCCACTTTACTAATCCTCTCAGAAAGGGGGAATCCATTTTATTGCAAGTAGTGGTCTTCATTTCTCAATGTGCTTTTACTAGACTGCCCTCTCTTCATCAAAAGAGATCAACGAAAAATCTTCCAAAGTGTTAAAACGCCTCTATGGAGATTTGCAGTGATGATAACAAGAACACTTTCTCAACACACTCACTAGGCAATGTTTCACAAAATATGATATTCTGAAATGATCTTCTGCTTTTCTGGGTTCAGCTCAGACATTCTGAGTGGACTGCAAACTAAGCAGGCCTGGCAGTCTGCAGCCTGTTTCATCACACCCTTCAGGAGCCGTATTTTTATTTATTTACTTACTTCATCAGGAGAGTTCTTGGGAAAATATTTCCCAAAGAGATAAAAGTTGCAAAGTTTGTGAATGTGATTAGTAGGGACTGCAGCTCTTGGGGCTTCAATGCTACACTTAATGCTGGAGAGCATTTCTCACCAACTCTCTGTAGCTCACCAACTTGCAGACATGGGGAATGCCATCAAAGCCTTCTCTGAGAAAAAGATTTGAGCACTGCTTCAACTTGGGCTGCTGGCATTAATTACTCCTGTGCCTGAAGTCCACCAGCTCACATGCCCACAACATTCTGAAAGGAGGTGATAAAACATTTACTCTGTGATGTTGGCTGGCTTATCCAGAAGGCTGAAGCAAGCTCAGCATACTTCAAATACATCTCTCTACTGCAAATCCTCAGACTGAGCAGAGACCAAATGATCCCCCATTCCTAGGCAAAGTTTCTTCAGATTTGAAGCCATTTATCAAGAGACAAAAAGGGAAAGTACACTCTGCCTTTCCTTCACTATTCAGAGCCATGTGTTTTCACATGTTCCTTTTTCACACTGCCTAGTAAAGAAAATAGTTTTAGGAGGAGAAAATCTAGTCAATATAGAAATCACGCGATGAGCACCAAAGAACCCAAACTTATTGAGTGCTATTTTATTATCTTTGGTGAAACTGAGTGGGCATACAAACTCTGAATGACTGTGTTTCTCATCTTTCTTGGGTAAATAAAACATCATCCTCTATCATCAATCACTGTGACCATGAGTGGTGCCACAGAATTGTCTCAATCAGCTTTTCACTCATGCTGAGACAAATAATATTTTCTGTGGAGGCAGACTAGATGAGTTTTTCAAAGTACCCATTCAAAAAGAGCTACTTAGGATTTTTTGATGGTCAGCAAAGCCACAACAGAGGTACATCTTGATTCCCAGTGACACTTGTGGTATTCTTCTCAATGGGACCAGACAGCCAAGAAAAAATTGGCTCCATCTCTTTATCCTCCCAAACAGTGATGGCATGGATAAGCTCTAAAATACATGTGGTACCACACAGGCTTAGGGGGATCTTCCCAAAAAGAAAACATCTGTGGCACTGTGATACTCAGCTCTGCAGCTGGCCAGAGTCAGGTAAAATCAAGTCAACAGGACACTAAGACTCAAATCATACTTTATTACAGTGTCTGCCAAGCTAACACTTGTTACTGCATAAATAAAAACTGTTTTGAAGTGCCAAAAAACCCAAGCAACAAAGCTGAAGCCATTTCACAAAAGAAACTAGTTACTTTCTTCAAAGCATTCACATCCACAAGGCTTAAACCTTTGGCAGAAGGAAATGTAAATTAACACTACCTAACTATGCAAATAAGAGTGGACATTTAATTTTCACATTAGGCACTAGTTAACAGCAGGCACTAAAGGAAAGGAATTAAAATCATCAAAAGCTGGAAAAACAGTCAGTCCTTCAAAATATACTTAAGATATTCAACAGCCCCCACATTTAAGGCTAGGGTACATCATAAGCCATTCAGCCTTAGAAGCAACACTTTATAATTTTGTCATTGCTGCTGAGCCTAAGAATGTTGTAAGATGCAAAAGGCATATTCATTCTTTTCACATGTAGGTCTATAATTCCCAGAAACAGTAAATTACTTAAATACAGGAAGAACACATTCCTGCCATAGCAATAAGTAAATACATCTAATTGTATGACACCCAGTTAAGCTGTGGATTTTTTTCCCTGAAATAATCCACATACATTCATATTAAAGAGAAGAAAATATGTCAGTTGAAGAATAAGAACTAAATTTCAGCTAGGTCCTCAACTCTCAACATACAGGTCCAGTATTTCTATTTGGTATCCAAACATGAAGCCCCACTGACCCATGAGTGAGTTTCCTTGTTTGCACAGGAATCACTTATATAGTATTTTGAAGATGTGTGTTGACAGATCATGTTTTGGCTAACTGCAAAATCAGTACATTGGTAGTTTGTTCTGTGTTTGAAGGCAGAACAGCCCTCATTTGCAGAGCAGCCCAGCATTTCTTTTGTCAGATAAAATGATGCACGAAGGAGATATGCCACCAAAGCTTCTACGTTTTTAAGTACAGAAAAGTAAAAAGTGGCTGGAATTACATTGTATTATTTTTCAGACCAAGAAAGAATACAAAGGGCATTCCATAATACCAGTTTAAACAAATCAAAATTTCTGCTTAAGATTTTCATTAGCTTGAGTCCAGAATAGACTTCCAGAGCTACAAAGAATTTGAAGCATCAATTTGATATGTTGAAATAATGCTTTTACCAGGAATGCTGAAGAAGCATTAAAAGCACTATGCTTGAGAGTGCTATTTGAATGCCTTTGCTATAATTAATACAGTACGACCCTGTATAAACCTTATAAATAAGTTCATGAATATGCAAATTAGGAATAACTGCACTGTGAAGAAAAAGTGGGGTCCTTAAATATCTGACAAAACTACACATTTAATTCTGTAGGTACTTTTCCCTTGAGTATCTTCTGAATAAAAATATTACAGTAGTAATCAGAGGACACTGATCTATTCCTACTAAAATCTCTCTCTCTCCCTGAGTCTTAACATTAGACTTTTATTTCAGCAACATTTCTGAACAATTGCAGCATTCAGGAAGAAACAATCTCTTTAATACCTTGCAGAAATTCACCTTCAAAACTTTAGGCTTAACTGGGATGCAATTGTTGTGGCCTCTCAATTGGTTTGTGACTCTTTTCTAGGCTGGAACCTAGATTCTTGAAAAGGTGAAATGCACATTTTCCTGCAGACTGACTTTTTAAATTTCCTGTGCTTTTTCCCATTTTGGCTTGTGGGAACTGCTTGTAGTAACAGTCTCTCCCTTGAATAGGTTGTCTGTGGAAACACACAATTCATTTGAGTTTTGTCCTAACTTTCCATTCTGACAGGCTTCTTTCTGACAGAAAACGTGGGCTTTCTGATGGACAAAATTGCATGGTCAGAGACTGAGAAGAGCTCTTGGGTTCTAGAAAAGCATGGAAAGTACTGAGGTGGGTTGGTGAGTCCAAAATCTCTATATCCACCACATTATCAACAGAGATGGACAAAACATGACTGCTCTGTTAACAGGAGGAGAATCACAAAATCAGCAACAACAGTCCAGAACTGTAAGAAGCCAGCTGCATTTATACTCAACAGCAGATATTCAGAGCTTGCAGCAGTCAGTAAAGACAGAAAGGTATTACGGCTTCCATAATCATCCTTTCTATATCTGAACGTATACAACACAAACACACCTACACCTATGCACATACATACATCTATCAGTTTAGTTTCAAACATGTTTCACATACATGTGTCTACATACATATTTCTCTAGAAACTGAACAGATGACAAATAATACAGTCTGTGTCATTTATTTGATGCTATTTCCATGTCTTATTTGGTCAGTATGCAGCAGATCGTTCTATTGAAAACAGTACAGAAGTTCCTAAGGACAGGAGTCAACACACTTTGGATGTTTAGAAGAGAACTGGAGAAGAAGACAGTGAGACAAATGCATTGGATGTAAATCTCAGTGAGATACATCACTCACCCGCAAACCAGCTGAAAACATTTGATATTCAAGTTTCACAGCTAACAAAACTTGTTTTAGCAGGGCAACTTGTTCCTTCCAGAAGTTATCTATCCAGAAAATTCTACTGGGTCAGTTAATTTAAGTCATGTTTTAAAAGCACTTTTCCCCTTTGCTCTTCTACTTTGAGAGCTTGTTACATGTTTATTCAGTTGAAAAAGAATTAAAGGCATTTTGTTAAAGGTTTTACAAGTAAGAAAATATGAAGTAAGAAACTTGGAAAGATATGAAGCTTTCTAAATAAATAACTTCTTGAATGATACTCCCATACAATTTCTAATGGACTAATGGGGTGAAGATAAATATTTTAACAGGTCTTTGATTTTCACAATTGCCTCTGTACTTTCAGTGTATGATTAAAAATTAAATACAACATGTAAGAAAGAAAAATAATTTTATAATTTTGTGTCAAAACCCACATTAGAATTTTAAAACTATAATAAAGTCTTAAAATTCTTTAAAGTCGTCAGATAATATTTATTTCACTTAAACTCATTTTAAATTAATAGAAGAACAGGGTTCCAGATTGTACATAAGGCAAAAATTCTTGAATTTTTTTTTTCTCTGACATTTTTTTTTTCAAATAAATCTCTGGACAGGGATTTATAGTTTTGTAATAAGTAACCTTGATGTTTCAGGTTAAGACAACATTATCCAGTGTCCCTCTTGTCGATTTTTAAATTTCAGATTGAGGATTGCAAACCCCCTCCCATTAACATTAACAACTGGGATTACAAATTCAGTTTTCACCCGACTATCCCTAATAAGTTTAAGTGAATCAGAAACTATAAATCAAAGATACAGTATTTCCCTAAAACAAGTAAAGAGTCACAGCTAAAATACAAAAGGAAAAAAATAAGTCTAACTTTACCAGAGCTTAATGAGATAAGGTACTAGTATCTCAGTGGGGAGGCAACTAAATTGGGTGATTACTCCAACATGTCACACTGAGGTCTGGCAATTTATGGAAGTTGAATATTTAGATTAAATTTTAAGCGATAGTCATAATGCTGTATTTAGATCTTTGAATTATCTAAACAATTTCACAGTGTTCCAGTTATTAATTTGTTCCAACATTAATCTGTATAATATTGTATTAAAACTACTTTCTTTTTTCAAATCAGAAAAGTATGCAAAGTGCACTTTGTAAATAACATCTTTAAGGAAAAGAGAAAATAGGAGAAGGTGGCCTGATATTGCTGCTGCTTTTTATGCGATTTCAGCTGCATTACTGGGTGACTGGCATTATAGGCATAAGAATATGGTTAAGAAAGATAATGAGTAAGCATAAGTACTAAAAACTGTAGGCAATAAACAACTTTTTAATTGAAAAATCGTAAGAAATTATCACCAAAAAACTGAGAAAAGCAAAGATAAGCAGAAAAAATAATAATTCATATACTGCTGTGTTAAAAACACAAAACAAAGATCTGACTATTCCTGTATAATGGCCATTGCAAGCTACTTATTAGCATTGTATATAGGATGGATTACATTACATCACCTCTCAGATATTTAATGTTTTCAGCAGTGAATACACCAGACAACCAAAGTCACAGAAGACTGAAAAATCCCTTGAACCCAAATCCTTCTGGCATATTTGTTAGCATTAAACTATGTAATACAACCTGAAGTCTCTAAAATCTGGCAACATTAGATATTCAAGATTTCTCAAGCGTCCTGAACACCACTACTCTTCCTCTGATACTGAGCACTGTCACTGAAATACAAGTGACTTCATTTCCCAATGCAAATGCATTTTAACTGTGTCCCCTCAAAATAAGCTCAAGCCAAAAAGAAAAAGAAAAGAGCAGAGGATAACCAAACCAGAGTCTTAGAAGAAATTCTCCCATGGAAGACGACAATCTTCCATTTAGCAGATAAGCACAGCACAACCTCAGCCAGCAAAAACATTACATCTTATTGATTTACCTCCCTTGTTCACTGAGATCTTGAAATGGAAATACAGGCCTTGTAACTGGACTCAAGTGGAAAGTGTGGAAGCTGTTCAGTTTATTGAGGGTGATGGGTATTTCACCTGAACAGAGCAAGACTCCAACCATCATCACAGAATTTTCTAATCTTTTCGTTCTGACACTTGCTGTTTCTTTCAGCCTACAGTCCCAGTATATTACATGAATTGAACAGAAGAAACCAGTTACCTTCTCAGGGGTGAGCTTGCACTTTTCTCTCTTGCACAATCTCAGATTTGACATTTTGCATAGAGAGAGATATTTTCAAAAGTGGGGAAAAGTAAGCAAGAAAAGTTACCACTGGTGTGACATAGACATAAGTCTCAACCCTCTCCAAATGTTCTTGCTCTGCCAAAGGGCATCCACGCAGACTCAGTGGGATGGAACTATCTAAAGAAGATGGATGGAGGCCAAAACAGTATCTGAAGCCGTTAGAGAGGATAGAAAGACGCATTTGGGAAATAGTGAGGGTTTGATATCAGAAAGATATTAAAAATCTGTACTATGATTGAAGGGCTTAGAAGGAGGACCAAGCTGCCCAGGACAGCAGTTTGAGCTGCTGCTACAGCTACCTGGCAAGGATTCTGGAGTTATAATATGCACAGTCTTTTGCAGGCAGATATGAGCTTATTTTGCACGAGCTGACCAGAAGCCATTCTGCTATGACAGCATCCCATCAAGCGCTTGGTAGTAAGCCTTGCTGCAAAGCAGTGTGTATTCCATCAGGCAACGTACCCTTCTCACGTGGCCCCAGTCCTCAGGCTGACCCAGAGTGCAGGCTACAGTAAGCTCACATCAGTTTGCAAATGGGCGTGCACACACACTCACAAAAAAAAAAAAAAAAGAAAGAAGAAAGATTTCAAGACCAGTGTGCAATGAATCCATCAACTAAGAGGTAGGAAAAACTGAAGTTTGCAGATTCAGGGATGAGCACTGGTCCCTGAGAAGCAGTTGAGAAAAATTAACAGGAAGATGGAGCTTATGGTGAGGGGAGATCAACACCCGACATGCTCACTCAGAGAGGGGACATTGTGAAGCCCCAAATTTTTAACAGAAGTTTCTTTCAGAGGCAGCTCTTTAACTGAGACATATTAAATACTGGAAATGTGAGACTTTTAATGTAGTAAAGGTCTTCATGTAACACCTTCTGTCACCTCCTAGTGATTATGGAAATTTTTTGTTGGTAGTGATTTGAATGCAATGCAACACAATTATATCATAAACTCTTTTCAAAAAAAGTCAAAACAACTCAGGTACAAACACCTGGCTTCAGTCACATACCCAAAGATAGCTGGTATTCACAAAATCACACTGAGTTGAAGTCCAATACTCCAATACTACATTTAGCTCCATATTTGCAATATGGAAGTTATTATCTCCTATCTTTAATTCTCTTCTGATTGCATATAAACTGTCAATAATAATATCTATTGCTTTTTCCCTTAAACTTTTCAAATATAACGTTGGAAAAGGAGACATTTCATTTGATGAAAGAGCACAAAGACAAAAAGGTGCTTGGTACAGATACATAAAAATATTGCTATTTTACTTTGCCTCCTATCACTTTCTTTTTTGTTTAGCTCTTTAATGTATATCTGCTTTGGATGCAGCATACAACATAGACTGCCTTACTGACACATACTATGCACTATATTATTTTCTGTAATGTATGTAAAAATATTAACTTATCTATTTTCATGTCTCTGGGATAGATTACAGATTATATGCTCCAATATAGCTGGAGAAAAAAAACCCTAGACTTAAAACAACCTGCCTATTATCTCAAAACATTTCATGAAAATGATATGCATTGGAATTCAGAAATTGCTATGACTCCATCCTCTAGTAAGATCTTATCAGGACTGAAACTCTGCTTACACATTCTACTTTCATTCTTACATCTACAGTAACTTTTACGAATGGACAGATCAAATTGCACATATTCATATAAATGCATCTTTGCATTGCATATACAAGTTTGGCATAGAAACACAAACATGAATAGTTATCATATTTGCTAAGGATCTATTTAAGTCTTTTGGTTGAAAAATGTTAAATTGTGTGCTTTCTTATTGAAATTCTCATCTTCCCAGAACATTAAAAAAAATCTACTTTATATATTTATCACAACTCCAGCAATGGCATCTGGAACTTTAAGAGATGTTACTTCTTGCAAGCATCATTATTTTTTGTACTGATTAAATTGGATGTAATAGTGAGAACATATCGACTTTATTTAAGCAGTTGAGGAAACAGGACAAATCTACAAGGGAGAAAATATTTGTAATATACAAGCTTGGATGAAAACAGCTAAGACAAGAAAAACAGAAAAACCCCAAGAGCCCTTCTAAAGATTGTTTTTTAATGATCTGAAGCTTGTATTCTAATTAATTTCCAACTTTAGGTTTACATCACTGAAAGTCATCTTTGCTGACAGACAAACCGATTATTTAGTGTATAGATGACTAAGAATGAGGAATACCAATTCAAACAAAAGCAAGATGGTTAAGGTAAAGCAAAGGTTTTGAAGTACTCACCTTAGGCACCCAGTGGCATTGCGCAGCACCTGTGATGAATGGAGCTGTATTTTATGATCATCCTGGAGTGGAGAGTTTTCCCATCCAGAGTGAGGGATGATCACTGCGTTGGTCAACACTGCAAGGGCATCCTGGATGATTGGCATTTTCAGTGCATCACAGGAGGATAGATTCCAGAGAACTCCTACAAAAAGTAAAATGACTAATAATTAACACTTCTCCAAAAGAAGATTGAATGGTTTTTTGTTAAAAAAAAACCCAATCCAAACCAATTTATTTCACAGCACTGATGTGTTTAATTTAGCTGTTTCTGTCAAAAATAAAACAGACTACATTGTAGATGGGGCTGAATGACACCTGCAAACTTTTGCAGTGGGAATACAGCTTTAAATAGGAAACATGTAGTCACAGCAGCACTGGAAATTTCTCAGAGCTCTGCTTAAAAACCGAGCAGCTGATTATGATAGAGGCCTATGCAGGCTGTGAAGCACACATGGAATGAAGGGTATTACAAGGAATATTTTAGGCCTTGGTCTTCAGATATCTTCCTTCTAAGTAAAATTAATAAAAACCAGTAGCAGAAAACAGGATCTGATTTACACTAAAATTTTCACTGTTGATAGATAGACATTGAGAGAACAAAACCTCAGCCTTGTGATCTTCACTGTAATGGAAGTCACTGTCTAGGCCTGTTGGTACTACAAGCAAAAATACTTCCTCCACAATCTGATACAGTAGTACTTTCAGCAAATAATATTATATTTTGTAAATATTTAGCTACACAA
The DNA here is from genome assembly GCF_024509145.1 of Vidua macroura. Taxonomy (NCBI): domain Eukaryota; kingdom Metazoa; phylum Chordata; class Aves; order Passeriformes; family Viduidae; genus Vidua; species Vidua macroura. Next base: position 81,995,692 of record NC_071571.1, on the reverse strand, counting down.
AGTTAGAGAATACTGTAATTTTACATGGAAACAGCAAGCTTAATGGTGCAACTAACAAGAAGATTTACCAGAGTTTAAAAAAACCAAAATCTCTTCTGTTTCAACTTGTAATGTGTCAAAGAAAAAGAAGAGAAATCAAGAGCCGAAGTTTTCTAAGAACATCTGCAAAGATCAAGGTCACTGCAATTGTGCCACATACAAAGCAGGCAAGAAATTGTTAGGAGCAAAAGACACGCCGCCTTCCATTCCCATATTTACATATTTGTGGTTTTGCAGGAAAAGCACATGTGACTTTTCTGCTGTGCCAAGCGCCTGCTGCTGCCGGGCAGCTCTTATTGCTGGGGGAAGCTGGAGGACAATTTGCTGTTCTGAAGAACCAGTGGTCTTTATTTTAGCTCAGCACCCTTCCAGGAGTAGCTGGAAGAGGAAGCTTGCCTCATCACGCCCCTTCCCTTGCCAACATGCATCCTCTTCTGTAGAATCCAATCCTACTCCTCCCTACTCTCCTTCCCAAAGGACAGTAGCCTGGCCTCACATCTGACCTTGAGTGGCAAAATTGAGTTTTGGTTTTACATCTACCAAAGTTTTCAACCAAAAGAGAATTACTACCATCATCATCATTGTATATAGGTTACAAATACAAACACTACAAAAAATCCAAGGGAGTGTTGTGGGAGGAAAATGCTGAAGGAAGGCCTTAGGAACACAGACTCAGATATTTATAATTACAAGCAGCAAGAACACTATTTGTTCAACATTTTCCTTAGCATTCTCTGCTTTGACAGAGCAGTGCAATTAACAGGAACCAACTTACATTTTTGGATTTCCCTTTAAAATTAATTACCTCTATGGGGAGACTGTTTCTGTTATACCATTTCATGTTTAAATTATTTTATATGTAACTGTCTGCAAAGGTAGTCACACAGTTTAATATAAAATTTTGATCAGTATGCTAGTAAAGAAACCCCATTAACATGATCTGCATGAGGCAGACCAACTTTAGCTACAGACAAAAAAAAACCAGAAATAAGAATAATGTGCATTTTAATAATGTTCATCTTTTCATTAAGAACTGCTACTTTAAAGGGAAGAGAGTCTTTGTTTGAATTCTGTTCTGAGTGTCTTTATGAAAAGGAATTCCATATTTAAAGGAATAAAGACTTTCATAAGGATATTTATACTTGCTTTTCTATGTGTTCTTGCTCTTGGCAAGCTTTAATGGCACATCTACTATTCTTGAGATACCTAGCATTTTGCTGGGTTTTGTCAGTAAAAACAATACGGTTGCCTTTTTCTGTTTTACATTTATCTAGACAGGTGTAAATGATGTGCATGGTATAAAAGCAGAGAATCAGAATGCAAATCCTTCCCCCTTTAAGGTTCAATTTAGTTCTCATGCAAGACAATGCTCTGTAACTTCGTGAAGAAGTCCTATTTTAAAAGTGAAGCAGAAGAGAGTGTTTTGATGGCAACAAAACAATACTTAGGGTTTCAAGAACTAGTCATGAACTGGAAAAGCAGAAAAGAATACAAAACAAGCAAACATAAGAGCCCCATCTAGCAAAATGCTTAAAAACATATATGTCAAAACTATTTTCTATTCACTTCAGGTTCTTGCTAATTTAAAGTAAACTCATATAAACATCATGGTAGTCAGCAATTGTTGAGCCTAGAAATATTCTTTAAATCCTCTTTCTCTCTGATTTCTCTAACTGGAAAATTAAACCTTCAGAGCAAGACGATGATGGGATCACCAGGCTAAAATGGCTTTTACACCTTCTCCTAAAATGATTTTAAATCAAGGCAGAAGCAAGCAAAATTTAAGTCAAGGCAGAAGCATTGCCCAGTAAGCCTGATGCCTTTTTCCAAGTTTTTACTCCTCACAGTTTTAAAGAGTGAGATAATCCTCTTCCACCCCAGAACAATGTGTTTTATCTAATTTTGAGACTGAATACTACCAACCACATGAACCAAAAATTTTCTACTGACATGTTAAAATTTATTCTTACAAGCAGTGCAGTCTGCTACATGCTGAGGCTGGCATTCTACACAGCTCCTTGTAACCTTCTTAATTAAGAATTTGCAATTATGAAAGGGCACTGGCAATTCACTTCTCACTGGTTTTGCTGAGGATAACTTGGAGCTAGATTTATGTGGGGTTTGAGAAGAAGATCCATTGCCTGGACTTTACAAGGGAGAATGACAAAAAAATAAATCATTTACCTGATACACCTTCCATTACAGAGCCACCTTTTCACTGCATGATTCCAAATATATTTTCCAAATGTGTATTCATGACATGCCCTTTAGGGTTACTGTAAGAAGTTTTCAGAATACTCTGAAAGCCCTCTTGAACTGGGTTTCTGAGCACCCTGCAATAGCCTCAGGGGTGCCTTGGCTGACCCCTGGAGAATCTGCATTGTCATCAGCTGCCCACAGGAAGGTAAGGGACTGGACTCACCAGTGGCCAATGCCAAAAGATGGGATCGACCCAACAACATAACAGTCCAACTCAACTGTTTACCATCCATAGACTGATTCTTGTGAGAGGTATGAAATAAAGAACTAATCAGTGCTGAACATCTCTTAATCACTTTCATTCATATTTTATCTCCTTGCTTGTAAAGCTTGGAGGCATTGAGATTAATCATTTTGTGTCCCTATTTTCAGATCACTTTTTGGTTATATTGGAACATTTCTGGAAAGACAAAAACAGTTATACCAGACTGAACAAGTCTTTTTGCAGGTTTTCCATTAAAAAATGGAAATACAGTGAAAAAGTACCTTGCAATCACATTTTAAGTTTAAAACTGAGGAGAAACTGGTATTGAAAATATTCAGTTGATTCAGTTAGATGATGAATTTTGGGTCTGAGTATTAGTCTAGCAGACATCAGATGAAGGATTCTCAGAGAAGACTACAGGAATGCTTATTCTGGAGATCTTACTGCATCAAATTGCAGCTTCTGGATCAGTTTATCAGAGGCCATGCAACTGCTATAGTCAATGGGTTGCTCAATTTATTGGAGCAGTCAGAGTGAGAACCCCATAATCTCCTAATCAGACTGGAGCTCAAACTCGTGCTGATTAAACACTTCAGTATATTTTTGTGCTGGTGTTTTAGTTAGAACTGGTATATGTATATCTATAGTCAGATGTAATTCAAGACCTGATAAGCCACATGCTATCCTTATTCTATTCAAAGTTAAGAAAATAGACATCACATACATCTATGCAAAAAATACCATCATAGCAAGAGAACATATGCAAAACCAGGCAAGTCTAAACAACTATTTAGCTCATGATTCAATGTGACCTCAAATTATGACATATATAAAAACCAAACCTCTCAGAACAACTTAGACTACAAACACAAATGGAAACCAAGAAACTGGAAGAGTCATCTTTGCCAAAAAGCATTGCCCCTGCCACTATGTTTTTAAAAGTAAATCATATGGTAAAAAGATTGTAAGTAAACAAATACTGTTTGGAGAAATGAGACTTTGGTTCTTCTCAATATGGGATGTTTAAGTCAACTTTCAATTATATTAAGATTTTGCTTATTTCATATTCTCTGTAAAAATAAAAATCTACAAGTATTCTAATATATCCAGGTTCTCCTCTTCCATGATAATTTAATAGTTTGGTCATGGAGTGATGCAGAAAACCATTTGATAGTGCTGAGAGTCTGCATCCCACAAATAGAGACCAAAGCATTGGCAGGCATTTTTGTTTATATGCTGAAGGCACAAAAATACTACTGGCAGTTTCCCTCATGAACATGACAATTAAGATTGAAATCTGAATGCTAAATACCCTGCACAGAAGCCAAGCACAAGGGATCTTTTGCTGGAATCCTTAGGAAAAGCAACTTCTTCCCCAAGCTCCCAAGTGCTAGAAAAGTCATTTGCTGGCTGCCGCTTGGAGCCCCCGCTCTAATTGCAAGGCTGCTCTGCAGAGCTGGATCTGCTCCCTGGCAGCAGATGTGAGCTCCTGATAGATTACAGCAGTTCTGCTGCAGAGATGTTGAATATCAGCCACAACATTTCTTAATACAAAGTGCAGTAAGACTTCACAACCAGCTCAACCATCAAGGTGAGAAACTGGCTCGGTAACAGACTTTCTGTAGGAAAGAAAAAGTGGCTGATTTGAAAAGCTCTGGCACTTGAACAACGCACAGCTTAGAAGGAATCTCCTTAAGAGCACACTGTGAAAGTCAGTTTAAAATTGGCATAACAGACGAGGAACTTTCACCAATTTTCTTGAAATATTTATCTGGTTTGTGAATGAGTGCCTATGCATACCTTGCTGTAATTCACTGGTTGACATGCACAGAGGTGGTTTGCTATCTGTGTATAAGCTGATGTAGGAGAAGTCTGCACTGAAAAATACTGAGTTTCAGTAAAAGCCATGAGCAGGCACGAGCTTATGGAATGCTAAGTAAAGTTGCAGCAATAATTTTTTTGCCTTTGCATCCACTCATAGCCTTACAAGGGAGAAGCTTCATCAGAGGAGAAGGACTATTATGGTGTGTTTTCTTTTGTTTTATCACAAAAAATACAGCTGATCTTCACTACATAAATGTACAAGATTACACAGAGTTTAAAAAGTATAAATATTTCCTTTGAAAAACTACTCCTTTCTTTCTCAATTGCTGCTCTTTCCATTCCAAAATTACATACTGGATTTTATTAAAACAAAAAGGAGGGGCCAATTTTAGTATTGATTAAGAGCAAGTTCCATCCAAATGTGATTGCATTAACAAAAGGGTCTGTATTTCTCTCATGGGACTGAATTTTGACCTAAGGTTTCTCCTCTTTTTCTGCTGTACACTGCAAATTAACACATAACTGTGGAAGGGAAGAAGTGTCAGCCAAGAATGTTAGAGAGTTATTAGCCTTCATGTTAAACAGTAGAGGAAATACTAGAAGAGTTGACCGAGATTACTGTGGAAAGATCAGTGGTTTCTGCTTAACTTCCCTTCACGGCTGAGGAAATTCAATGAGTCCTGTTAAACACTGAAGGCAAACCAAAACCAATTCATTCTAAGTGACAGAAACACAGAAAAATATATCAACTGCTTTTAAAAAAGTTTTATCCTAACACATGACTAATGGCAATGTAATTTCAAATTAAGTACTTTATTAGAAAACATGGGAATCTAACAAGGATGGCTATATATGAATGGCAAGATGTTTTTCAGTGCTTACACCTGTATTAGCACCCAAAATCAAAACATATGTTTGATAACAGACCCTAATACAGAGAATAAAAATGTTGTAACTAAAGCTGAACATTAAGTTACAGCTCTAAATACCAAACTCCTTTCTAAAAAGAACCAGTTAGAAAGTTAGTCCTATCTATAAAATTGCATCTATGTCCAAAATGAAAGGTTCAGTGTATAGTTGCTAAACAAGAAAAAAGAAGGAACCATTTACTAACCAAATTGTTGCCTAAGAACAAGAGAACACTTTAAGTAACATTAAATGTAAATAACATTTGGGAGGGAAGAAGGGAAGTTGGCCTTTGAACTTAAAAACAACAAATAAAATTTAAAAAAATAAATTAAAAAAAATACAATTACTGGACATAGTGAAAACAGTAATTTGACCACAGAATGAACATATTTCACCATAACCTCAAACTTCCATTTTGTAAATGAAAAGTGAAATATTCTGATCTTTTTCTAAACAAGAAACTATTTTCAAAATAAAATTTAAATACTTGGTGTGGCAAATCTCAAACATTTCAAACTACAAAGTAGTTTTAAACTGCAAGCATTTTAATACTCCATCATTCAGGCAGGCCCATCAAAATTATATGTCCAGCTGACTTTTTCCAAAGAATTACTACTTGCTGAAAAAGTTCAATGCAGCTCTTATGTCAAGCCATATGCTTCAACAGATGTCCTCTATTTATCACACAAGATTACCTTGTTTGATATTTTCTCTTAAATTTAAAATTTGACTGAAGTAAAAAAAGAAAAAAAATATTTATGTAGTATATTAACAAGCAAATTATGAAATCAGTTTCACTGGTCCATGAATTGAAACCTGGGCAAAACTTGAATGTATTTTCCATAGAAGATGCATCTCTCTGTACAAGAGAAAAACCACTACCTCCCACTTAGAGAGAAAAGGAGAGCAACAAGGGACCTCCTTGGGACCTTGGGTTTTGTGTTGGCACTGAGGGTGGTAAATGCAGGACAAGTGAGTGTGAATTTGCCTGGGAAATAGGGAGAAGGAAGCGGGCTCTGATGGGAAAATGGATGAAACCACCCCTAAGCAGACCCATAAGAGAGAGGAGAGGGACTCCCCTACCAGGAGCATTGCACTGTTCCCAGCAGAAACCTCAGCACCCAGTGACTTGTTCTCCTCTGCCACATTCACCTCCAGGGAAACAGGCTCTGCAAGCCTGAGGGAAGGTTTTGTATTGCTATGTAACAGTACATTCCCTTCTACCTATAAAAATCCTTTGGATTTAACACCTTACACGATAAATCAGTGCCCCAGCCTGTTGCTAAGAAAGCAGGGCATAAGATTTGAGAAAGTATCTATTTTAACACATCTCCTTATTTAACTGGGAGCAGCAGGGGGTGAAGAAGTTAATCTGATGATTCAGAAAAAGTTGAGAATAACTCTTCATGAAGACAACAGATTCTATCAGTGGGTTTTCCCATTTTCAGAGCCAAAATAGTGACAGCATATTGAGAAAGGGGGCAAAGATTGTTTTATAATTAGACAGTGAAGTTGTAATAGATACAGTATAAAATGATCCAGTTTGAACTGTCAACATTGTTTGCCTAAGTGTTATTTGATAAGACAGCATCATTTCTGAAGAAGAATTACACAATTTATTAAATTACTTTTAGATTTGCTGGTACATATGAACTATAAATAGGATGTGTTTTGAATGACTCTGGAATTTCTTGAAGATGTCACAGTCTATAGGTTGGAAATCAGTTTCCCAACATCATATGAGCGTAAACTGTAAAACCTTTTACCTTCCTGTTTTACAAGGAAAATGACTACAAAGATTTGGTATTTTGGTGAGTTGCTCTACACTGGGTTCATAAGAAAACTTCATAAAATGCCAATTAATTCCTGCTCTGAATTTGTTTGAAAATCTCTTCCACATTTCTGGAAATGATGGCAGTATTTTCTGTAAGTGATGCTAAAATTTAAAATTTAAACTCTGCCACACTATAGAATCATACTGTAAAGTACAACACACAGCTGTGCCTGGCCGGAGCACATCCACTGACTATGAAATGTCAGCATATTAGTCTGGAGAAGTACAAATAGTACAAAATACAAGTTTTAAGTATTTTATGAAAATTATGATGATGCAATAGTGATTTTTGGAGACTATCTGTAAAACCTTAAAGTAACTGATGACTGGGGTGGGAAAACAGAGTTGCCATGCAGTCCACTAACCCTGCCACAGGGTTTGTACTACCTTGGTGGAGTTGTCTGAAGTTGTGTTGGGGCACTTGGACCTTCAGTGAGATTAACTTGAGCAGCTGCTTCTGCAGACCACATGCCTTCATTTATTTTGCTTTTGCTTAGCTTTGATAATGGACTGTATTTAGCCAAATTTTATCAAGGTAGCAGTAACAAGTAGTATTTCTGACTTTAACAAACCCTTGGTTTTCTTTTGTCCCCCCACAAGATTTAGATGTGACAGTATAAAATGCTAAACTAGCCTCTGCAAAGTTTTGGCTGTGAGATGAAAAACATTGTTTCAAAAACAAGCTAAGACTTGCAGGGGATTTGACTGAGTTTGGCATTTTTTTTAAATTCTCAGTGGTTCACAGAACTCAGGGTGGAGGTTGAAGTGAGGAGGTTTGCCTAAAAGTATCTCAAGCAAAAGAAGGGAGTCAAATTACTATGTAACCTCTGGGAACTTAAAAGGCTCTTGAATAAAGAAATACTGAAGAAACCACAATATGTAATTCCTTATTCAGCCACTGGCTTGGATCCAGAGTAAACAGACAGGAATTTTCATTACACAAATAATCTTCTTTATGTCGAAAACAACTTTTATTTAAAACACCTAATTAGAAGTAAATTACTTCATAAGCTTTAATCAACTTTTAAAATTGATTGTGGTAGGATATTGTACTTGCATTTACATCCATTTAACGAAGGAGTAGGAAAGGTCTGTTAGAGCTAATACCCTTTAAATCTCCATTTTGAATAAAAATAATTTAAAAAATACAAGCAAACTTTAGTGTTCAGGTGAGTAGATTTGAAATTTGTTAATCTTATCCTAAATCTGTTGTTGGAAAAATAATTCAAGTCTGTAAGGCACCTGCCTTTGTGCTTGGCAGAGTTCCTCAAAACACTTGCTTGAAGTTACTAAAGAGAATTTGCTTATGTGCAGACCAGACACTAAGCAAGTAATGAATGAACATATTTTCCTGCCAAAATCAAAATCATCACTTCTGAAAGCAGTGTTCTGTGCTAGCAGTTATCTAACTCCATGCTGAACCTCTCTAATTTCCTTGACTTGACAGGACACAGATAATGGAGGCAGAGGAGATGCATCATAAGAGGCACTTGTGTACTTTCTGCATTTAGCCCCCATCTCCATTTTGTTTTTCTGCATAGAGTTATGGGCCTCAAAGAATATTTGGCAGTCTTGTTCTCTTAGCTAAGCATATATTGAACCATGGCTATGTCAACCTTGTAGCAGCAGTCTTAGAGCATGATTATGCCATCATGACAATTTAAACACACATATATGGCTTTTCATGTTGTCTGTTTGAAAAGCTTGTGATAGGCAGGATATGTACCTGAACCTAAACATGTATTTTTATAATCTGATCTTCAGTTTGTGCAATGCTGAAATTATCTCTTTGTTCCAAGAGCAAGCCACTTTGTACATTTCTCTTACTACCTATTTTTTTACATTACATATCAAAAACTGCTAATTAATTAGGCTTTTCTCTGGTCAGACTTCCTTACACTTGCATTGCTCCATTACAAAATTTGAATACAATTAAGAAATGGGATACTTAATATGAGCAATACCAGAGCAACACCTAATATAAACCAGCAAAGGAAAAGGGATATAATAGAGATCTAAGGAACTACATTAAAGAGAAATACTGTAAGAATACAGAACTCATAGAAGAGTTTGGGTCTTCTTAAGGCTGCGGGAAAGTCATCTCAGAATGGGATAAAAGAGCCTTTATTAATTTTCAAGTCAAATTTCCAGAGAGCAATAAGGTTACAAATAGGTGCCACCTCTAAATGAATGTTTGTATCACAATAAAATTTCACATCTGTGTTTACACACTCCAGTAACTAAGGTAATGTCAAGGGCACTTTTGCAGAAAACTATTAAATTATTAAATTAAACTGCTTCAAGATCCTCAGTACTAAACAGTCAAACCTTTGCCATAATATCATTAAATAAGATTTAGTATACAAAAATAATCACAAGTGTAATACCTTACAAAGTCCAATAAGAAAATAACATTACAAATAGGAAACAATTGTAGGCATGTGATTTTGACTTTGGGAACCCCCAAGAGAAGAACTGCCATTGTATTAGGAAGTTAAAAATTCTAAATAATTGGCCAGAATTACTTTAACACATGAAATCCAATTAAATCTTCCACTGAAGTGAGCTAAAAAATCCATTTAAATAGAATACTCCCTTAACCATGATTGACATATCACTGCAGGCTCACTAACTGACAACTCCACAGATTAGCAAAGGCAGATACAGGGCTCAAAGGGGCCTTCTGGAGCGACTTGACCAATCTGCCAATAATTTATGCACATGCTAAGAATCAGCATGCAATCAAAAGGAGGTTTCACTTGCAGTACTTAAATCAGACCAGATAGATCTAAGGTGCACAGCATGTAATTGCTTTCAGTGACACTGAGAGATTATCCATAAGGTTATAAACTCCTCCTTATAAACATATGGCAGCTACTAAAACTGAAACAGGACTATGTAATAATATTGCATAACATGGGATGAAAACAGGGAATCAACTAGGCCAAAACACAAACTGGCCACAGCTGAAATTAAAGACAACACTAATGAATACTGGAATCCAAAGTCTGGGAAGTAAATGAAATTTCTCTCTGTCCAGCCTGACTGTGGGCTAAGGACACTGGGAGACCTAGTGCTTCTTTGAAAGAAACATGTTGCACACAGCATCTTGTAATGTTTTGTAGGAATGGAATATATGCCATTTGATTCAGTGAATAAAATGTGAATAAAATACACAGAGCCAGTATCTACCTATCTATATTTAGTATATATGTAGAGTGTTAGATAGCTTCTGCTTTATACTTTTTTTATGTCATAATTTTTAGAATTTATATATTTTCAGTAGACAATAGTTAAATCTCTGACACTTTACCGTCAACCAAAATAAGCAGGAGACTGGCTGCTAGCACAGGAAAATACAATTTCTCCTGACTTTATTTATAGCTGCAGCTCTTTATCATCATGTACTTTCTAAAAGTGGATTATCCACTTTTACCTTTCAATCAGAAATGGTATTTACAGATTTTAAACAGGTGATGCAGTCATACAAGAGCCTGTTTTAAAAGGGTTTTTTTAAATCCAGCTATCTCATTGTTCATAGGCAGAAAAGTCTTTCTAGCTGTGAAGGATCTTGTTTGTCGAAACTGAGAAGAATAGCAGTTTAAATAATTTCATCTGAGACAGGTACCCAGTTAACCAACCAAGCTGATGGAAGAAGGAGCAAGCATAAGTTGAATCACAGAATCATAGAATGGCCTGAGTTGGAAAGGATCTAGCAACAGCTGCTTGACCTCACCTTTTGCACAAGGCATCCATGGGATTCCTCTGTTATCCTTGCTAAAATGTCAGATTTTTCCATGTATTTTTTTTTTCCCTGACAGTAAAACAAATAGAAAAAATTAAACATAGAATTTTGTGGAAGGGTTATAATTAACTTGTTAAAGGCAAGAAAATCAGAAATCAGTTACTCATTGTCATTATTACCAAGTGAAAACATTTCTTTCTACCATCTGCAGGATCTGTGCTAATTTTGTACTGTGTTCCTCTCTATTTATATTTATTAGAAAAGTGTTAACATTTAATTATTTTAAAATAGAAGGCTTTTATTTTTTTCCCATTAACAGGTGCTACTGTGGAAACTGGCAGCATAGTGCTGGGGTAAAAGATGGCTAAGGTAAGTGTGGTACATTCAGCTTACACCTATTTCTTTTCATTTACAGACTTACATTGTGATTCAGGTTCTCCTTGAGTCTCTGGAAATTACCAGAGGCTGTAGGCCATGCCAACATCTCTGTTTCTATCAGAGTATTTCACTTTTGCACAAATGTATATATTCATGGCTATACCTAATTTTATCCATGTTCTTCTAGTAAAAACCTGTAACTGTGGAAGTGTTTCTGTATGAATAATCTTTCTATATCTTAGGAAATATTTCCTGGGCATTTAATTTTGTAACAGCCAGGCAGCACACTTCCCTCAGAGCTTCTTCATGGGAGCCTGCACTGAAACAAATAATTTCCTTGACATAAGACAGCCTAGAAGCTCTAACACTTTGCTATGAGGTTATGTTTGTGCAATCCAAAAATTTGAGCATGGTAAGGTTTTCCAGTATTAGCCCAAGACTTCTGCTTCTGAGGAGGAGAAAGACGAGATAAGGGAAAAAGTGAAAAAAATCTGTTTTGGAGAGATTATGGCAGAAAGAAATCTCTGGAAAAGAGCACAAGCCACAAATGGTGCCAAAGGCAATCCTGACAATCAAGGAGCTACTGGGCTAGAAAGCTGGTCTGCAGGTTTAAATACCCTTCAAAAACCAGTCTTGAGATTGCCAGAAACTGAAGTTATAATCTACTTAGAAAAGAGCAACAAGAAGGAAGAGAATGTGCATGTTTGAGGAAGAAACTAATATCAGAACTTTCACTCTGCTGGGCAAGTGCTTCATGGTACTAGGGGCTGGCAATGAATGCTTCACTACCGCCAGACAAATCGAGCTGCTAAAAAACCTCTCCAGGCCATATTTCTTCCCTTGCAGCTGGGTGCCTACTCAGAGTGATTCACACCTTCATCTTGCCACATTTCTGGACAGGTCATTTACACTTGATAGGCTCAGTTCCCCATCTGCAGGACAGAGATAATGATACTTCCCCACCTGCAGGACAGAGATAATGATACTTCCCCACCTAAGAGAAGTGCTCTGCAGACAAATGTGGATGACTATTCAGGGGCAGCAATGTCAGAGCCTGTATGGATTCCTAAGGCATGACCTTTGTGTCCTCTCTAAAAGTAACAAACAAGAGCAGCTTTTATATAGACAGGATGCACAATGAACATGAGATGGAAAGGTTCAAGGTATTATGTTTACTCCCAAAACAGACATTTGTTATTATTTTCTCTGCATCTCCTCCAGGCTGTGGAGCCCCTACTGAAATAATTACCTTCCTGCCACCTCAGCTCAGGAAGGCTGATGGAAAGCATGAGGAACTTCTTATTTTTCCTTATGCCTGCCACCAAGTCAAATCTTCTCATTACCAAGGGAGCTGCTGCAGGAGCTACCTTTCATTCCCCAGAAAGGACAGAAAGAAGGAATTCAGCTGTCACACTACAAAACTTTACCAAAATAAAAAGGAAAGGAGAAGTGATTCAGATGCACGACTTTAGCCTGTTTCCTAAGAGACGCAAGATGAGAGCTGCAGCTATGAGCCTTGCTTTAGAAGGAAGCTTTGCAGAACACTACCACAAACACATCTGCATTTTGAAAGCGAGGACCAGTGATCAGCATTCTGAAAGGCACAAAACATCTGCCTTTCAGGAAACATGGCACTGTGTGCCAGGGCAAGCAGTGGCCTTCTGGGATGTACTGGCTATTAAAAACAAACAAAAAACTCCAATACAAAAACAGGTTCAGGAAAAAAATCTTGAAATATCACTGACTTTGATTCCATTCCTCAGGGTCACCATCTTGGTCTTCTCCCCTTTCATACATGTCCAGTATTCCTGATGGTTACCATCCCTGGGACCTGCATCTACCTGTACAAAGGTAGGTTACTGCCTACCACTGGTAGCCAGTATCTACTCCTCTTGGTAATAACACTTTGAGCGCATATTGAAAAGAAAACATCCTTTCTTTCTGTGGGAATTTGGGAATATTTAACAGCATACTGTGCAATGGAACCAGTATATATTTTTAAATGGCCTAATGACATTGTGTGTTCCATCTACAGATGGCATGGGAAGTGCCACGGTGACTGCTGAGGTGTATTAGCAGTTTGCCACTTACTACTCAGAATAAATAGGCAGAATGTTCCCTGGAGCCAGGATACTGACAACATAACCAAGAGACAAACAAGTATGCTGAATATGAAACAGTGGTTACACTTTATTAGATCTGTCAGTAATTCTGTCACTCCACAGGAGGCATGATCCGAGCTCATGTAACCTGTATCTCTGCCCCATTAATCCTGACTAACAAGTAGGAGATGACAAGGAGGTGACAACTGTTGTAACTAAGAAACAAAATTAAATATAAAAAATCTACATTTAATAAACACCATGCAATTGAGTCAAACACCCTCAAGGAAGGAACCTGGACCAAACAAAAGGATGATAATCTTATCAACTCTATCCTAAATGAGGCCTGATGTACAAGGGTAAGTAATTTCTGCACAAACATAGATGATAACATGTACTCTGACGATTCATGACAGAAATTACAAATCTTCTTATATATTTTAGTAGGAAAGTCATAATGAAAATACAATTGAAAACTGGAAAGAGGATAATAAAAATATTTTTGGTTTATAGTGTTAAAAAATCACCAAATAGAATGAAATCACAAAGTGAAAAATAAAAAAAATCTACCTCACTTCTGTTTTACATATTAAATATGCTAGCTTAAGGGCAAGGTGAAAAAAAAACTCCAAATATTTAATATCAGTCCTGTTTGACAGCATTCCTGTATTCCTGAACACCACCACCCCTCCCCTCTCTCTTGAATTTCAGAAAGGAAAAAATCCACACAATCTTGAGAAGACCAGATCCTCCTCCATCAAGAAAAGAAATAAACTACCACTACCTGCATGCTCTGTGTAAAACACACCACATAGCATGCTATCAAATTTCATACAAAAGGCTTCAGAAGATAATGTCCACCTCTCCAACACAGTTTTCCACTTTCCTATCAGAACCCTGAGAAAGGCAGAAAACCCCTGAACAAATCCTCCCTCACACAACATCACTACACGGGATATAAAAGCAATGAGTAACAGTTTTTAAGTAAATTCAGTGAAATAGAGCTTCTGCCTGGCCAGCCCTACACCACACAGGAGGGAAAGCAGAGGATTCCCACCACAACATATCCATGTGTGGAACACACCTCCCGCAAGAGCACTCACGGCTAACCAAGAACAAAGGGAACCAGCAACGACAGGCATAAACCATACCTACATCTGTAAACTGCATGATATTGAAAGCCATTCATACATTACATAAATCCAAAGGGCTTGAAAGCTTTTTGTTATGGCAAATAAGATGGTAATGAAATAGTTACTGATTGGAACACGTGGCACGCAGCACAGAACTGTGCTTGCAAGACTGACAGAGAGTTCGAACAAAAAATATTGAAAAATTCAAACCTGTGACCAGTTCTCTGATTTCCAAATCTGTAGTCTTGCGGAGTAACCGTACTAATGCTGGGATACCACCACAGTTTTTCAGAGCTATTTTGTTGTCATCATTTGCCTTCCCATATACCAAGTTTCTCAAAGCTCCACAGGCACTACGGTGGACTTCTGTCATCCGATGGTCCAATAGGTCCACCAGTAACTGTATTCCGCCTTGTCTTCTTATCTGAAACAGGCCAAAGTGATAATCATACAGTTAGGCAATGAACACTAGTACGAATAAATGCTGTCCAGTGTAATTAAGCTGTGTTTTATGCAAAGCTGCAGGCCAGCAAAGGTGTGCTGGTAATACCACAGAGCTGCTACATTTCACTGCCTTGATTCCTAGTATTATTTCAGTGGGAACATAACTGTACACTGACAAACCAGAACTTCTGTAGAAGCAGCCAAAATTAGTCAAGAGTGTTGCCTCATCAAGGTTTCTCGTGATTCAGCAAGGTTTGCCTTGGCAAGAGTTTCTTCTGTGCTGGAGAAACGTAGTCTCCTTCAGACTGTAACACATCACAAGCTGGAGAAAAAACCACAAGGCTACAGCAAACAAAAAAAAGCACTTCACGTCATCAAGTTTTTAGGAGTCCTGCCTTTACATTTAATTACTGGGAATGGGAACAACTACGGTAATCTCAATAAGAATATTATATCAACTAAATTGGGATGAGCAATGATGAAAGGAAAAGGAGGAATCACCAGGAACATAAAGATAAGGATGAGAAATAAATCGTGATAAGCTTGTTCTAACAATATTGAGGGAGACCCTTAAGTGATGAGGAATAGAAGTATTATGCATACCCAAGGTAGCCTAAAAATAAGTTTCTAATGTGGTATCTCATGTAAAAATCATTCTAAAAAAAGCACAAAAATATTTGAGACAAATAATCAAGAAGGTCAGGAATACCAAGTACAATTTAATATGAAGCTATTTCAAACAAACACTTCTTTATTGTTCTGTGGCACTATTTGTTCCTCACAGAGTAATCAGTCTTGGATCTAATTTTAAGAAACCACACAGGTTCATAACTAACATCTGAAGAGTACAATGCTTTAGCTTCAAATTACACAGACAACTCTGAAAAATTCAAGAAGTTTCCCTGTATGTGTAGTTGGCTGAGGCCCAAAACAAGCCAGGCACTTCAGCTGGCCATTTCACATTCAGGACAACAAAAAATTTGAAATATGTGTGAAGCAGTTTTTGCATGGCCATGTGTTCTTGGGGCTCTGCAGGGGGAGGTCTTAGAAGAACAAAACAGTTGAAGTTTTAGGAATTCAAGCTTCATTTACTAACTTCAAATCTTTATGTAGAACTGATTTATGGCATTTCATGGATGTAACACAAGCTTAAACAAGGAGAAGTGCTGGGTCTTGTGTTACTGTCACAACAAGCCCATGCAATGCTATAGGCTTTCAGAAGAGTGGCTGGAAAGCTGGCTATTGGAAAAAGAACTGTCTGCAGCAAGCTGAACATGAGCCAAAGTGTGCCCAGGTGGCCAAGAAGGCCAATGGCATCCTGGCCTGTATCAGCAATAGTGTGGCCAGCAGCAATAGGGCAGTGATCCTCCCCCTCTGCTTGGCACTGTTGAGTACTCAAATCCTGTGCTCAGTTCTGGGCCCCTCACTACAAGAAGGACATTGAGGTGCTGGAGCAAGTTCAGAGAAGGGCAATGGACTAGGGAAGGGTCTAGAGCATAAGTCCTGAGAGGAGCAGCTGAAGGAGCTGGGGTTTACCCTGGAAGAAAGAAGGCCCAGGGGTGACCTTATCACCCTCTACAGCTGCTGGAAACGAGTCTGTAGCCAGGTGGGAGTTGGTCTCTTCTCCCAAGTAACAAGTGGTAGGACAAGACAAAATGGCCTCATGTTATGTCAGGGGAGGTTTAGGTTAGATATTATGAAAAAAATGTTCACCAAAAAGGTTATCAAGCACTGGAATGGGTTCCCCAGGGAATTGCTGGAGTCACCATCCCTGAAGATATTTAAAAGGTGTGCAGTTTTGGCACTTACTGGTGGAATTTGCAGTGCTGAGTTAATGGTTGGACTAGATGATCTTGATTGCTTCCAACATAAATGATCACCTGAACCCATGATTCACTTCAAATAAAGACTGAAAAGTGATTCAGGCCTTAGGGTTCCAAAATTGAGCTATAGGAAATTACTTGCTGCTAAACAAGAAGTTACCACTTTCTTCTTCAAGTTTATCTGGCATAGTCTTATTGTTTGAATAACAGCAAAATAAAAAAATAGAACAGCTGTGTTATCAAAAAGCATATACACCATGATGTTACAGTGTTGAATTAAGATGTTTTAATATCTATACAGTTACCACACAGCTTTGGTCTAAATGCCAAAGTGATAGTGTTTAAAGATAAACTAGGGTATTTTTCTTTAAATAGGCATTATATCAGTACTCATATGCAACTTTCTGAGCAATATGCAGGTCACCTCAAAGACTACAGCAGCTGGCACTACATGATGCATGAAGAGATATGAATGGACATTGGTAAAATATATCAATTTCAGGCAGAAAAGTTCACTAATTTTATGAGAGTTTATGCTTCTGCTGCTCAGAGAAACCATGACATCTTTCAGTTTAGAAATGAGAAAAGCAGGTCAAAGAGAAAAGGTGCTGCAATATATTAGTAGTCAATATTTTCCATGTGAACAGGATGACTTGCAATTGAGTAATTGGCTCATTTCTGAGCCAGAAAAAAATTTACCAAGTTAATCTGGGGGTTGAAGCTTGCTTGTTTTGTTTGCTTGGGTTTACAATCCATTACCATTTGACCTTCATATAAAAATACATTTGCTTCCCCTACTAACCAGATTTTAAAAACCAAGCATGCTACATGAAGAGCCACCTACATGACAAAACAAATGACATTTACTAAAGAGACTGGGAACAAAAATTTATGCATCAGTTCTACAAAAGGTGAATCAACCACAGAGCTTCACACTTCAACCTTGGAAAAGAAACAAGATCTGATAGAAGAAAGAATACAGTTAAAAAATACATGATTTGCCTGGTGTGATGAGTAATATCAGGGACGACAGAATGAAAACATGCCTGCTGATCTTTGTGAATTGTATTTTTAAACCACAATATGTTGAATGAATATTTTAATTGCTTTGCTGCTAAAAAAAAAAAAAGAGTAAGAATGAGAAAAAGTATTACTTTGTATAAAAAATCATTCTGTGTGCTACAAATCAGCTAAAGACTCAGAGGGCTCTGTCTCCATTCAGAGGGACTCTGTGCCTATGCTGTTTTTCCCACTCTTTCCCTTGTACACAACCAAGTGGCATCTCATGCTCCTCAGCAGTTTATCCTGGGGATGCTCTCAGGTTTTGCTATCTTCTGTTCATTTCTAAAGGGAAATGTGTGGCTCTGCTACAATGAGACAGTATTCTTGAGCTGCACCTCCCCTTTCCAGTCACAGTAGCTGACAGCACACTAGTGTTCAGCTCATGCAGCTCCTCCTCTCCCAGGAACATGAAGCCAGCAGCAGACTGAAGTGATTCAAAGATAGCTTCTTAAAAGCAAAGCCATTAAATATTAATCTAAAATGCATTTCTGTCAGAAAAAAGGGTAATACAACAGAAATGAAACGATTGTTACATAACACTTTACATAACTTGACAAAATTTCTTAAGTTTTACTGCAGGAAGAACCTATTCTTACCTGGGAAATACAAGATTTATTTTACAAACTTTCTTTGAATTTCCAAGCTCAGATATTTGGCAGAGTAACTGTGTCATGCTGGGAGAGATGGAGCTGATTGTTCTCAACTAGGAGCCCAGTTTCTTATGCTGTTTTTTATCTGGACTACCCTCTTGCTTTGTTGGTGGTTTGTTTTTTTTTTTTTACAACAAACCTTTATTCACCACAAGTTTCACCCCATCTTCGTGCTTCTATCAAACATCTATATAGATGTTTAAAACTATACTCTCCAGCAGGTTTAAGTATGCCTGACAAATTTTGATACTGAGATGGATGTTATCAGGATCTATTTAAATGTATGGAAATAGAGGCAAAGGAAATGAAATTATTTGTTAAAGTCATTTAGGGAGCTAAAAGCCACAGCCTGGAGGACAATTCTGACCTAGACTCCTGGGGCAGATCTCAGCTAAGTTAGTCACAGCTCCAGTGAATTCAGTACTGCTACTGCCAAATGTCATTGCCAAGAATTCTGGGATGGATGGATGGGTAAGCAGCAATTTCCACCAATGGGGCATCAAATCCCAAATCCCAATTTGAAACTTCTGTCTCTTTCCTAATTTAAAATGAAGAAAACATCTCTTAATATAATATTTACTGACATATCAGTGGCCGCTGCTTTGTTACATCTAAGAGGAAAAGAATATGCCAGAGTCTGTTTGTCTAGTAAAAACAAACAGTGGAAAACTTGCCAGGAAATACAGAGGACCAACTCTCTTCTCACACAGACCAGCCCCAAAGTAGCCACTTCTGAACTCAAAATAATGAATTTCAACTCTCCAGCACAACTGAGTATACCCAGTTGCAAATACCCATGTCTTGAATGCATTGTCTCCTTTTTACACCATCTTTTCTCAAAAATAAAAGAAGAGGATCAGAGGAGAAGGAGTAACAATATTAACAAGGCTGGGTGAATCCATGCTGCGTTTTTTCTCATGACTCTCTTAATCCATGGATACCGGTAATTTCTGTAAGTTATTTTCCTTCCTTTTGCTCACTGCAAATATTTTGTGCATGTCTTTGGAAGACATTGTTAGAGAGCTGTTAAATACAGGGCTGCAATTAGAAATCTATGCCAATCAATGTGAAAACTGAAAGAACAGAGATTACATAAATTTTGGAAAAAAAATATTTCTATGGAAGAATGCACAGAGCTTCTTTCATCTGAGGAATCACATGGGTTTTTTTTAGCAGGATATTTTCCTGCTAAAGTTGGTTCTCTGCCATTAATGTCCCTGTCTACTTGCTGGCCACAAGCACTTGACCAGCCCCATTGATGCCACAACACAGGCAGACAGGGCAGGAATAGGTGCCAGACTCTCTAGTACACAGATTGATAAAAGTGCACTCATGTCAGCTTGATGACAGAGTCTTCTCCTCTGGCATAGTATTAAGTTTCTTTTGCATTACATCTGAGAATATGCATTTGTATCCACACTATGAAAATAAAATTTAGATTCAAGAAGGGTTTCAGGCTGCTCCTGGAGGCAATGAAGATGTCAATTATGTTCCTAGTAAGGACACTTAATCTACCAGGAGTTACATATGACCAGCCTGAAGCATATGTAGTGGTAAAAACAAGTCAATAAGACATCGATAATATGTCTGAAACTATATCTATATATCTATATATAGATTATCTATATATATCTATATATCTTGATTACGGTAAGATTTTAGCATATGAATTCTTGATAGCTTGCTTTCCCAATTCAATAAAACAGATTGTCTGGATGTGTGGAAGAAAATGAAATGTAGGATGTGAAGGGTATGTAGATTCTTGGAATATACAGGCACCTGTTTTGTGAAGACATCTGCTCAATGGCTGTCCAGCATATAAACAGAGATGAGACAGGAAAAGTAATAAACCACACTGACATACACAAACACTGCAGAGCAAGAGACAACACCAAAGACCAGGTCTGGGAGGTCACTGCTGAATGGGCTGCTGAAGGAACCACTCCAAGGCTTGCACAGGTTCAACCTGAGCTTCATTAACTGGTAAAGTGGGCACACAGGGAGGAATGAATGGAAAGGTACTATGGTAAAGAGCATGCTGATGGAATTGTGGCAGTGTGCCAGACTCACAGGATGTTTAGCAGAAGGGCAAATATAGGAAAAGGGAGATGTTCCAAATGCATGGAGGAGGAACAACATGAGAAAATAGAAAAGGGCATGATGAAAGGAATTGATCATCTGTAAATAAATTGTGCTTCAGCATGCTTGTCTGGCAACACCCCTCATTTGATCACTGCTTCCTGTTTCATCTTCTTATTAATCCTAATTGCTAACAATGGCATAACACTAGGGAACATTTAGCTGGAATAGTGAGAAGAACAGGAGATGTGGGAAAGAGCTATCAGAGACACTGTGGTATCAAGGATAGATACCGGTGAGACCAGAGTGAACAAAATGTAGGTGAGCGACCTCTCTTCATACCAAGCTATGAGAAATCTGGCCCTGGAACCTGGCTATTGCTTATGGCTTTGCAACAGCAGAAGCAAAGCTAAAGCAAATAGATATTATCTGGTTTGACTCTCACTAAGGTTTTGAACTCTATTTTGAAATATATTCTTTGAAATCTGTGGAGTGAAAATTATTCTATTTCTCCCAGCAGCCAAGAAAAGAAGCAAAACCCTTTCTTTCAATCACTACATAATGGAAATTGCCTCTTGCATCCCTTGGAAGGCTAGAGAAAGTAGAGCCAGAGATACAAAAAGAAAGAAAAGTGAAGCTTCAAGTTTTAAACAGTTTAGCCAAAGACTGTTAGATAATGAAGTATTCCAAAACAGCCTAAAAATACTTCCGTGACAGAAACCAAAACACCCTTCCTCTTCTATTTATACTAAGCAAGTGGGTATCTGAGACATTGTTCAAATTTTGCCAGTAGGTATAACTGAAACATCCTTTTCTGCATTTAATTCTGAATACGCTGCCTTACAAAGTAAAATATAATGGAAACAGAAGAAAAGTAGGAATAGGTAAAAAAAACCTGTTAGACTGACAGGGTGATAAAGTGTGTTGTTAAAATAACACAATCTCCTCTTCCCAGTAAGACATTAAGTGTTTCACTATTAACAGCTCCACATTCCTAATTAAAAGATTAATTCATGGTTAGATGCTTACTTTCCACATTTTTCTTAATAATCACTATTGAGTAACTCTTCATCCAAAGGAGGCGAAGGAAATCTAACAACAATCAATTTTTTCTACACATCATAGATATTAACTGCCAGTTTAATTGACATAGAACACTGCATCATCTGCCACTTATTCTGTGACATTTCTGCTATTAAGAAAGCATGTTTTAATATATCAAAATACAAATATTTAAACACACAGAATTATTTGTAATGCCACATATAGAACAGAACTAAAAAATAACTGGCTGCTAGCACAGGTGATATTATGTATCCAATAAATGCCAAATTAAAAGGACTTCAGATTAAGTCTGCTCCTGGAAGTAATTAGTAAGAATTGGTTTTAATGTTGTTAGGTCCTTTTTTTTCCAACCAGCAGGGCAAGCGCTAACTACTTCACATGTCAATGGATTTTGAGCAACTCCACCAGTGTTGGAAGGAGAAGCTGCAAGAGCCAAACCAAATTCCCAAGTATTTTTAAATGGTAGCAGCCTGTGTAGTGAGACACTCTGACTACAGCCACTCTGCTCTTCTCAGGCTCACTGTGTGAGCTGACTGGTTTGCCCACACGGACCAGGGCACTGCAGCAAAGGCCAAGATGGCTGCACAGCAACTTGACTGCACTGACTGTTTATCCACAGTATCCATGGAGTTATTGTATTTCTTCATGTTTTTACTGCAGTTACAAATTCTCTCAGTTATTTATCTTTGCCTTGTTTCCATTACTAAAATGACTTCCATCTAACAGGGAAAGAACCACACTATTTTTTTGGAGAAGGGTTTGGAAGACAAGCAGCCCCACTGCTAGCTAGTTTCAGAGGGCTGACTCCTAGAACTTGAAATGGATGTGAAGGAGAGAAAAAAACTGATCAGAACCGAGCAAGGGAATAATATTTAGTGCAGCATCTCTTAAGACAAATATACTGGTTCAAACTTTAAGTCCTCTCCATTATTGCTTCTGATGTGCCTAAGGAACAGCAGGTAGACAATGCAAAATCTGTACATTGCAGATGCACATGAGATTTATTACAGACAAATTTACCTGTAACATCACAAGGTAATTTAGCCTCATTAGTGAAGTAATTTGCTACAGGTTTAAAAAAGTGCTGAGCAATTTCAGCTGAAAATAGAGCAGAATGTTATGCAAATTACTGCATTAACTGCAAAGTCTAATTTGTTTAAGGTATCTAAATCAGGGTGTGGATGTAGGTCCCATTTAAAAATGGCTTTCTCATTAGGACTTTTTAGATCAGATACAAAGGTAACATAAACCTGTGAACAGGCATAATGTGAATAAATTCAACTACCCGTATATATACAATGTTATGCTTAAAATTAAGTAAGAATTGCTCCCTCTGTGTTAAACTGCACTGCGTGGAGAAGGATGGGAATCTTTTTTTCTGTGTCTATAGAAACCAGGTGGGTGTTTGGTGGAAAGGTTGTGTGACGTGAGGATGAAAAGCATGGGATCAATACGCAGGAGCTTTTTTGTCAGGAGTGGGTATCTTATTTCTGTTACTGAGTACAGATTTTTTTTCCCTGTGTCTCTTAAGTGACTTCTTTAGATCTTGGGATCTATGTCTGGGGTTGACAAAGGGTCAAAACCATTTTCTGAACAAGAGGAGACTCAAAATCATGTTCTAAAATTGTCCTGAGAAGGTATGAATAAATGTGTTGCTTTCTCAGTCAGTAAGCCTTAATGTATTCTGCTCTGTGACACATCTTGTTTTTCATGCTTGGTAGGAAGGCTATACCTATTATAAATCAAAGTTTTCATGTGATTTTACAAAAAAAAAAAAAAAATCTCTGGGTAGGCATGAGTTACCTGTAATTGTAAAGCACTTTAATACTTTCAAAAACCATTACATTTGAAGGACAACAAAAGTATCATATTCTAATCATTAAGGGCTAGTGGGATCTTCCAAATAACGCTTCTAACTGCAAGCACAGAGCTGACCTTTAGTGCTTGTCTGACTGAGAAAGCATCAGAAAAGCAATTTTCAATCCCACTGTTGAAGGCAATATCTCCTAAAATTAACAGATTGGCGCTGACCTATAATTATATACTGAGGAACACACATAAATATTATAAAATACACACATGCCAAAGCCCTCAATAGGTATTGTAACTACTTGGTACTGATTCAGGGTCTTTGTTTTTCAAAAAATGCACAATGCTAAAGAAGGTTCAGCAGTATGCACTTCATAGACAGTGCAATAGCAATATTAATTTAGGATGCAAAGACATTGGCATTACTCAGCCAATCAACTGATTTAATACTGTCTGACATGAAATGAAAAATTATGATTAACACCAACGGTTTGGATCATTTACTTTCCGGTATTTAAAAATGATTAAGTACCTATTTGGGAATGAAGGTTTACATTTATTATTGATGAAAAGAACTGACATATATACTTCAACTAAAAACATGCCAGTATTCCTATAACCAGATACCTAGTGAAGTTTAAGAAGATAAAGAAAATTCAATTTTTTTAATGTAAAGCAAAATCAAGTTTTTAGAGATAGCAGTATGTCACTTCTTCAAAGATTTTAACAGCAATAGGGGACATCACCTCAGCGATGTACGAAAATTTCTGAAGCTGTAGTTCACTCTATTCAGTTAAGTATATCATAAATGGGATTTAGTCAATGTGAACACAAATATTATCTTGGAACAAGATGGTCACCAGTAAGACGAAAGAAAATGATTTTTTTTTCAGTCATTTAAGCCCAAAAAACAAAACAACTCTGACATTTCAGCTCTAATTGGAAATTCAAAAAGTTCCTTTTTTGATACTTGCTGTAGTTATCTCAGTTTGCCTCACAGAATAAACAAAAGGCCTCTTCTCAGATTAAAACTACATTTACAGTTTCTTACGTTGAGCATCATACCTGATGATCTCTGTTCACAGGATATTCTGTACTGATTTCAATGTGAGGTGTTCTCTTCTTAGAAATTATGTATTATCCTTCAAAGAATCTCTCAGTCACATGAGACTCACATGTCTGTTTCACACTTCTGTCCTGAAGTATTCTGGGAGCAAGCTAGTCCCTCAAGAGCTAATGAATGCATTCTAACAACATCCCTCCTTGGTAGGAAGTTCTGCTAATAGAATAGAACCCCAGGCACATAAAATTTAAATCCTTGTCTAAGTTCACAAAGGCAGGCTATGACCTGCAGTTTAAGAGTTTCAGTGAAGCAGAAAGCTGCACTGCAGAATCTTTCCCCAATCTCCACATTTACATGAGTTTTATAAATTAAGTAAAAGTCAGCACAAGTGAACACCTGCCTCATAGCTAACACACTTTGTATTACCCACAGATCTATATGCAAAATTATATATATATATATAAGTATGTATTACATAATACATGAGTGTGTGCGTATGTGCATATAAATACATACATAAATATATATATGCACTGGTTTCAAGGTGGGCATTTCTGTTTTAGAGCCTTAGGTCTTCTTATGACTCTACAAACCTGTGCCTTCTGCTGCCACCATTCTCAGTAGCTTAGTAGCAGCCATCTCTTTGTATTTTTAAACACATTTTGAAGATCAACTGCCGGTCTTTACCTTAAAAGTTTGGCAGGTCCTTTTGGCAGGACTATGATTTTCCTTATTGAAATCATTTTGCTGCCAACATTTTTAGTAGAAGTATGTTGAGAAAGCACCAAATTACAGATATTGACATCAATCTAGGTTATTTTATTTCTATATATAGTGTGCAAAGTCTTACTATGGCTTGCTGGATGATGAGAACAGTAATAAAAAATATGCTCTACAATAGGAAAGTGATCCTCTGCATTCACACATCAGCCTAATAAATCAGAGAAGTAATTGGCAGGAGAGTTATGAATAGAAAGAAATCCATGGCATATACAGTAGAGCACCATACTGCTTGAAAAAGCTGCAAATGTACTTACTATCCATTCAAAATGTCATACTGCCTATGTCAAATGGCATTGTCTTTCAGTGAATTACTCTTCTTTCCCTACCACTGAATATTTTCAAATACAAAAGATGAAGCTTTTGGAAATGTTTTGATACAACTACAATTTGCTTTCCTCAGACCAGTCGAGAGAGGAACAGTACAGTGCAATGCTCTTTCTGTGTCTGCTGCACACCACAGAAAGTAGCACAGAGGCATTCATCTTGCACACATAATACTGCTTTTTTTTTCCTCTTCTAACTGCATGAAAATAATTTTCACCAGATATTCGCATCTGAATTTTTTTGCTTATCAAATTCATTGCCTGAAATTCTCTTCTAGGTGCTTATTCTGGCTGCCCAGAGATGAAAAAGATAGACAGTTTCCCATCTCCAGTGAGGCAGACATTGTAGAAGTGAATGCTAAACCCAGATAAACAGGGAGTCTTGGTTCTTGTCTAGACTCACTCCCTTCAGCCTGCAAGAAGACCAGAACCAGGCCCCTAAACAGCAGCAGAACAGAGGTCAAAAGCTGCATCCCAAAGATGTTTGTGAACAGCTGCTACCAGCTTCCACTGTAGCGAATAAACAGCGGAGTCCAAAGAGCAAAGCTGCAATATTCAAATAAAACATGGACATTTGTTAACTACTACTACTACTTAAATATATATAAAATTTTGGCTCTCTTTCACTCTAAATAATTGTTGCTGACTATTACTATCATAGAAAAACCTTAGACAGAAACTTCTTGGAAGAATGGGAAAAATACCATCCTTTTGGTTATTCCCTGGAGGGGGAACAACTGGGCAGTGGGAGGGGAGAAACACAAAAGCAGTATAAAGCAGTGTTGAGATGAAAACACCAACATACATTCTCAATATTAAGCCCATTATTTTGTAAAATAATATTTTAAGTCACCTTGTAAATTTGTTTGATTCAGTCTCTCTTCAAGATGAGAAAGAATAATATGTTACAAAACAACTGAAAACAGGAAGGCAAGAAAAATGTCTAATTTGTGCTTATCCAGCATCAACTCAAAAAAACCCAACCACAGCTAGATGTCCCATCACATTTATGAAATAATACACTCTTAGTTACTTCTTTTTAAAATCATGCCACTTTACATGACTAAAGTTTTTTTTTTCCAACAGAAATAATTTTGAAATGAATGCCATAAACACAAAGTATTCATCAAGATCCTCAGAAGAGCAGAGGACTAGAAAACAAGAACTGGCCCCAGAAATCTGCCACTACTTTGTTGTGCAATCTTCAGTTAACTTCAGAACTTAATATCCTAAATCTGCCTTTACCCCTTATAAGCAAATGTTACTCCTGCAGGGCTTGTAATTAATTCATTTATTGAACAAATGGAACATTTTCCTAATCTTAAATCAAGTGAAATATATGCCAGGTACACAATAAATCATTATTATAATTCAGGCACAGTATCTTGATGATGAAATCAAGAATAATCAGAGTGTAAAATGCCACTTTAGTGCTACAGAAAGCAGATATTATGGGGACACAGCACAGCACTCAGTGACAATCATTAATACTCAGTCTTAATCAGTGTAAAGACTGTGCACAAAACAGAGATGCACTCTCATGAGAAAAGAGAAATATAATTAAATGGTATTGTACAAGTAAGGTGGCAAAACTAAATACAGAAATGCATTCAGAATTGCTTCTGAAAGCAAGACTGTCATTTAAATACCAGATATCACCAGATACCACTTTTATGCTTTTTTCCTGTGAAAAAGTGAAATAATTTTTTCTGGAAGTTACTACCAAAATAAAGACAATATATTAGCAAGAAAAAATAAGAGTGATATACTTTCATAAATATTATTTAGTAACTCAGTATTGGTCTCTAGACCAAGAAACATAATTACAATACTTTATGTGAAGTGAGTGAAACTGGGTTTTTATTAGCACTGTAATTAATACCACTCATATTTAGATGGTCTTAACAGAGTTAACATAGACTATTGTGTCAAGATCAATGTAGCCATTTCTGCCTCACCTGTTCTAGTTAATAGTAAAGAGGAAAAATTTTCAGCCACAGGCTTGTACTATATGCAAAACTGAAAGAGGAGAGAGGGTATCATGGAGATGGCATAAAGGGACATCCAGAGCAGAGATATGAGACACTTCAAGCTGGCACTGTAGTTACTGAAATGCTGTCATATAAACTGTCTTGTACACCTGTCAATAGAGAAGAGCTTGAAGTGCAGATATCACTGCTCTGCTCAGGAGAAACAGATCATTTATATCCGCCTGTCTTAACAGAGAAAGAGAATTCAAGCTACTGACTGCTGGAATGAATAAAATGGAAGGGAGCAGAGTGATCACGAGTGATTACACAGTGCAGAAGATGGGATCAAAGAAAAAAAGAAGAAGAAAATCAAAACCAAGTAGCAGTAGCACAAAACAAGGGCTAGTCTACTACTAAATTTTCTAAAAAAAATCTGTGGAAAGGAAGTGGGACAAGCCATAGTTAGTGCATCCAAGTGATGGGATTTTGATCATGTGAGAATAAAAGGACAATATTTCTATTTCAAACAAAAAGCGGACTCATTTTTCAGCTGTCACAGGTATTTTAGAGATCTTCCAATAGAACAGGGGAAAAGATATCTTCAGCCCCTATATCCCACTTCAAATCAGTGAGACTGCAAGATACCACAAGATACCACAAGATGCACGATGCCAGGCAAACTGCCTGCCCATACAAAGTGATGGAATAGGAAATTCCTTGGTTTGCTTTCCTAGTGTGTGTAGCTTTTGCTCTCCTTATTAAACTGCCTTTATCACATCTCTTGAGTTTTTTCCCTTTTTTCACTCCTCCATCCCACTGTGGGGAACTGAGTGAGTGGCTGCGTGGGGTTTAGCTGCTGGTTGGGGTCAAACCATGACAGAGGAACAGCCCTCACAAATGTTTTCACCCTGAAGCCATGTAGGAGTTGATATTGACAGATTGTTGCCAGCTTACAACTCTTAGGAAGAATAAAAGGAAATAATAATAATAATAATAATAATAATAATAATAATAATAATAATGATAATAATAAACCCCCATCCCCATTTACAAGAGTGCCCATCATCATGCAGGGCTAAAAATGGGCCACGGGTTTGAAACTTAGTAAAATTCTTTCACTATAAACCCTTTTTATTTCAAGCACATTTATGTGTACAGCTTTTACTTAACATATTTGTTATTTGTGACACTCACATATTTAACCCTTTCTCTTCTCTGTCTGATGATAATGAAACATAAATGTGAGGGTTTTTTTTTTTTTTTTTTCATGTCACAGCACAATATGAGTGTATTTGAGCCATAGGTATGCTAGAGAAAGTAACAACAATGGATACTCAAATTAATTGTTCCTGTCACAGTTTGGTTTTGTAATTATCAACTGCCCAGTTGACCAAATGTCATTTAGTAATTACAGGTCAGTTTTTTTACACTTGAAGTTACTTCTCATGTAAGGTACATACAGTACACCAGAAATACCGTAACAGTGCTGCCTCTCTTGGTTGAAATATATTCTTTAAGTAGTTCAAACGCTCTTTGGAAAACTAACATTAAACTATAAATAAATTCTGAGGTAGAATGAAAAATGGCATTCCTCATGCTAAAGAACAAAACCCTTGATCATAGCGGGACAAGGAGCAATCATGTATCTATTTGTATGCCTTGTCTTCCTTGTCTTACTGTGAAGAGCGAGACTCCCTGGTGTTGCTGATGGTTCTGAGTGGAAGTTACACCTAACTTTCTCTATGTAAAATCAGATCCTTGGTAACAAGATGCCAAGAATGGAAAGCCTTGTTGCAGAAACTATTTCAACAATGCAAACTAAGACAATTTACAAAAGACAAATCAAAGGATCATTTCCAAAAATGCTTTGCGAGAGAGATCGAAGTATAAAAAACCCCAAACAAGCAGTCTTTTGTCTTTGAATATTTGACAGTAAATAACCCATCAATAAATCTACCAACCTTTACTGCAAAACTATATACCATCTGTTAATTGACTTCTTAGAAAACCAGAGATCAGTAAGAACCTGAAAGGTAAGTCTTGTAAAATCATCAATGAGGGTTTAGAAAATAAATAAATAAATTTAAAAAAAAAAAAAAAATTCAAAGACTGTTTCTGGGTATGCCACTGGTTGCTACTTTACTTCATTTAATTCCTACCAGTAAAAACTACACAGAAGGTGTATTGAAAATGGATTGCTTGATGTCTGCCTGCAGAGATGAATACAGCTGTCCAGGGGGATGGAGGCACAGACCCAAACTCTACTGCAGTAATCCAAACACAGGTAAGTAAAAGTATGAACATCTTAGTGTTCATTTTAGTAATCAGGTACAGGCAAGCACCTTTTAATATAAAAAATCATCACTACAATAGGAAATTCCTTGTGAAGCCACTGAGGGAAGTAATTTCTCAAACTGTGACATTTTACCCATAGAGTTATTTTAACATATGAAAATTATGGTTATCAAAGTACTAACAAAATGTTTATCACCAAACAGGGAAGTAAAATTTCTCCAAAGGTATACAGGTGTTGTCTGCACTAAAATGCACTCAACAAATGCTGTAAAGTCTCTCTGCAATTATTTTTTACTACATTACGTTTCAGTATTACCTGTGTGATACTTCTTTCATTTAAATGAAATACTATGTCTATATCTTCTTGTATGCAGAGATTAAAGGAGTTCTCATAATGTGTTTAATGGAAAACTGACAGTATCACCGGTGTACAAGCCACATTCCAGCCTTTAACTGAAGAAATTTTAGAAGTAAAAGGAGAAGAGCAAGGCTATGCATGGGAAAGTGAATTCAGAACTATAATTCTTATTCAAACACATAAGAAAAAAAAAA
This sequence comes from Vidua macroura, assembly GCF_024509145.1. Classification (NCBI taxonomy): domain Eukaryota; kingdom Metazoa; phylum Chordata; class Aves; order Passeriformes; family Viduidae; genus Vidua; species Vidua macroura. The sequence goes on along the minus strand of NC_071571.1, from coordinate 81,965,346 downwards.
AACAAACATAAAGTTATTGTGTTAGAAAAGTCCTTTAAGATCAAGTTCAGCCATTAACGCAGCAGCATTGCCAAGACCACCACCAAACTATGTCCCCTAAGTGCCACATCTACATGACCAGCCCTTTTACCAGCTCTGCTGACCTTCTCTAGACATGTTCCAGCAGTTTGATGTCCTTGTATTCAGGGGCCCCGACCTGGACTCAGCACTCAAGGTGCAGCCTCACCAGTGCTGAGTGCAGGGGGACGGTCACTGCCCCCATCCTGCTGGCTACACTATTGCTGGTACAAGCCAGGATGCCATTGGCCTTCCTGGCCAGCTGGGCCCACTGCTGGCTCATGTTCAGCTGCTGTTGACCGGCAACACGTGTCTGGGTCCTTTCCTGCTGGGCAGCATTCCAGCTTTTACAGTAACTCTCTTCCCCAAGCCTTCAGCATGGTCAGGTAATCTGTTTTCTTTGACTATCCTTATGGAAACAGAGAAGAATCTTGCGGAACACTGTAGAATTCAAATCAAGGCCTCCTCTGAGGATGACGTGAGCACTTCCAATCACTTCTGGATCCTTCAAATACTATGAAGATTTCTGTCAGTCAGCATATCTAAAAGCAACATTAGGGACTGTTTCTCCATCACCCCATACTAAAAGCAAGTATTCCCTGGGAGAAAACCATGCTAGAAACAGGCATGTACGTATCCTTGATTATCAAGAATCTAGCAGTACAATGGATGAATCAAAGTTACTACAACAATGCAACTATGTGTATCATAAAGAAGATAAACAAGAGACTAATGGAGTTTAAGTCCACTGCCTGATATGTGAACAAGTAAGGTACTGTGCTGAAAGGGTGCTGGGCACAGTCTGAAGAACTCACAGAAGAAGATGTAGAAACACCTTTAGTTTAATGACAAAACGAATGTGAATGATGGGCTTCAGCAAGATGGGAAAATAGATGCTTTCAGCGTGCAGTCATTCAGTTTTTACAACTCCATGTGATAGTGTCTGGACTGATCCTTTTCTTCTGAAGGGAGTTTATAGAAATGATCTCCAAAATAAAGAGGACACTGTCCAATTCAGCAGTATTTATTAAGGATGCAAGGGAAGGCTTCAGGCAGGACAGTGCAGCAGTTGCAGTTCTTTTATTTGGCATCTTTGAATTATTTTCTTGAGACGAGAATCTCAAGTGTTGTGACTTTGCTGGCAAAAATTAATTTCCTAGCTTGAGGAAGGGAATCATTGGTGCCAAAACCCCTGAGTGACCTGTTACACCTCTGTAGCTGATGGCAGGCTGCCATTTTCCATGAGAGCAAAATGGTGTTGGCGTGTGAAACTGCACAATTCAATCCTTTTATATGGTGACCTCATACAAAGGAGGAAAATGTCATTATAGGAAGAAGAAAATGCTGTGGAAGAATGAATCCTGTGTTTAATAGAATGTGCTCTTTTAAAGAAATGTTCTCTGCAGAGTATTTTAAAATGCTTCTCCTTTCCTATATCCTCTGTCTGTTCCTTCTTGGCATCCAGGAGCAGCTACTCTGGCTCTGCTCACAATCTCACCATTGTGGGTGTAAGAGCCTCTCCTGAGGAGAAAAATGCCATCTGAAAGGGTCTTCTTGTGCTCTTCTGTCTGATAAACTTTGCATTTGCTTTCAAAATATCTGATCAAAACTTCTTCCCTCCTTCCCTTTTCCCTTTTAGTTGCATTCTTCACTGTAACCAGTGAAAGAATAATTTATATATAAGAAGTTATTGAGTATTCTGAGATTCTCAGTTTTGGAATTATTATGCCTAACTGTAATGGGCTGCCTGGCAATTTTTACAATCTTTAGACTTTTGTCCCCCTATGTCCCCTTCTACATATGTGTCACCTTCAGTGGTGACTGGTCACTATTCAAAAGGAGATGAAAAATGTAACTATCAAACAACAGCAAAAACAATCCAATTTCTTCAACTGCATTCTAATGTCTGCTGCACCACATAAGCACCAAGGATAGGGAATAAAATAAAGGCAGAGAATGAGAAGCACTACTGAGAACATGTATAGCACCTGCCTTGCAGTCACCAAGACTCAAAGAGACTCAGGAGTAGCATTTGTGAAAAACTTTCAGATTAGAGCAGCAGTTACAACTGTACTTTGAAATAAGGACTTGCACTGAATGGTTTTGAGCAGCATAGAAGTACCTATGAAGGTACTTCTTCAGCACCTGTGAGAAGTAACACCACCGTCTTTATCAATGGCCAGTGTTTATTGCTTTTACCTATTGCTGTTCTGCTGTGATTAGGGCTGACAAATGAAAAATAGAAATTCTTCCAGAAATATAAAACCTAATTCACTCCAGAAGCTGGGTTTATTCTGTGAGAAAGAAAATTACTTCTGATAACCTTAGCATCCAGCCTGGGACATCTTCACATAAACAGTTACGAAGTTTGTCTGAAGTACTTTAAGATAGAGAAGGGGATTTGCAGACCTCATTGCTATGTAAGACTGAGCGGGACATTTACGCTGATGCAGCAATAAAAGCACATTTCCAGTAACATCACCAAATTCATAAGCACACCTATGATCAATGTGCTCTAGAAATAACACCTACCATAAAGAACATGGTCGGGAAGGGAAAAATAGCTCTAGTTTCCCTAGCCATGCATCCAACATTTTTGACCAAGCATCTTTTTCTCTGATGTTTTCTGGAGAGCATTTCCACTTCCTTTTCTTGAGGGGAGGGTTCAGAAGAAGCAAGGGGTAGTGTTTCACACTTCAGCCACAGAAATTGAAATATTTTAGAAGATAAAAACAAAATGGTAAAACCATAGAAGATACTAGGAAGCTCAGAAATGCATATAGTCACAGCTGCTATTTTCTATTTGTGTCTTCATTTTAGGTGACACTCTTCCACAAAAGGAATATAAGGTACACTTTTGTCCTACACGAGGAGAAATTTTATACATATCCCACTAATTTATGAGAGTAGGACAAGTCTGCCACTATACTAAAACAAAACTGGAAGACTGAAAGAATGGTCAGGTTCAGAGGACAGATCATTAATCATCTTTTTGGGTAGGTGATACAGTATAAATCATGTTTAAAAGAATAATAAAAAAATAAGTATTTCAGAATACTTATTTCCAGAAACTCTGGATGAAATAGCCATTAATTACAGTGTGAGAATTCAATGCTCAATACTGACAAAGGTAAGAGAACTTTTTTTCCCTGTCAGGTAACTCCAGAGTTAAAATTTTAACAACTGCATTACATTTCAAATTCAATACAACCAGATAAACAAACTAAATTGTTGTATAGTATTATTCTTTCTGTGTATGCATGATCAAGTGTACATTAAAGACTAACACTTAAAATATTATCTAGTGAATTCCATTTGCCTTTTCCTCAGTGCCTGTCAGGCACACAAAATAGCAGCAGCTATTCTTTATTTACATATATTTATGTTTGTCCTTTCTCTAGGATTTGGAAGACCACCAAGACAGTTTCTTATCTTTAGCCCAAGTCCTTTGCTATATTAAAGCTAGGTATTTCGTCAAAGAGCTTTCTCTGCTTCAAAATAAATTTTTGGATTTTTTTTGCTCTATAATCTCAATAAGAGATTGTAAGGAAAATATGCTGTATCCTGGTGCTTTTTTCCTTGTGTCAGAGCTGGCAAGATTCCCAGCAATCATGTGCAGCAGGACTGGAATGCTGCTATCATGAAGAAGGAATTCAGTATTAAATGTGGTCATTCTCAGACAGAGGAGAACTGGCCACAACACACAACTACAACAGAAATACTTTGCAGAAAATAGAATTTTGGTATCAGTTTCTAATATTTCGGTGTTAGTTCAACTCATAATATCCAGACACATCCTTAACAGTTATCACAGGAGTTGTCCTGGGCAGGTTTAACAGGACTGCTCAAGTTCCTCTGGCTAGATATATACCTATGAAGAATCTGAGATACCTGTTGTGATATCCCCTTATCAACAGGATTTTGAACTCTCACAAAAAAGGCTCCTTGAGAAACTGATTCAGTGGAAGGTGGAGCAGGCCCTAGGCACACTACTGAGCCATTTGGGTAGACCCTGATCCCAAAAAGCAAGCACAGAAAATGTTTCAAGTGCTCTGCTGAAGCATGACCTAAACACAACAGGACTTACAACAGAGGTTGGTACATAGATAGGTACAGACAGAGATAAAATAGTTTGATAATGTTGGGTGCTTTAGGCTGAAAAGCTCCACAAAGCATTAGGAAAGTATACAATACGTCCCATTATTTTGTTGTCTCACAAAAATCCAAAGTACCAGAAGTTTGAAAGCATATTCTTAGATGAACTGTTTTAAGAAAGATACTTTGGTTTGCTTCCATAGCAGTTTATGTTATTACATAGTGAGGAGTATATAAAAGTCCTGAATAATAACAAATGAAATGGGGGAATCCTTGTTTTATCTGCTATCCTTTCTCACAGAAGAAGCTCATTATGCTGCCTAGTGCTCTACTGTTGTATTTACCTACCTTCACCCTTCCAGCTCATGAGCCTGAAGCTTACAAAGGCTGATGTCCAAAGGCTGCTGGGATGGGTGAGTTCAGCAATGATCAGACACATTTTTTCCTATATGGTTAGCAACAGAAATGAAACCACCTGCCTCCCTCAAATGGGACAGCTACTTGAGGGGTCTCAATCTATGGCTAACAGGAGACAGCAGAGATTGTGCAATGAATAAATTGATCTAATAATTTAACTGCCTATCTCAGAGATTTATCAGTTCTTTTACTGAAAAACTTATTTCTGAACTTTTTTCTCTCAAGTACAGAGAGAGCACACAGTTAAAATTTTTAGTGATACCTGCACCAGAGTTCTCTTCTCCAGTGCACAAACATTCCTCACTTTACATTCATGCAATTTTTTTTTTTTTTTTTTACTATATCTAAGATGTTTGAAGTGATGTTTGTAACCTTTGTTTGTTTGCAGTTCTGCCAGCAGACTACATGCTTACTCACTAAGGAATTTCCTGAGCATGAAAAAGCTGCAAGGGAAGGTTCTATAGTGGAGTGGGATAGATCCACAGAGTGGGTTGTGCTGAGGGTGAGGAAGATTAAGTACTGGCAAGTCAGCATCACTGCACAGCTCTGACAAATAAGCAGTAGCAGAACTTGATCTCAGTTTACCTTTACATGCCAGGTTAAAAGGGGCCAGTACAGACACAGATTTATGTGCACACCACATGTCCCTGATTAGCAGTGTCTCTGAGAGGGCCAGGGGAAGCAGCTGGGGCTCCTAACGGCTTCACTCATTCAATTTTAATTGACTGCTGTGTGTTTGTCAGATCCCTCAGAGCTGCCTTCCTTCTGTTTAACTTGTGCCAAAAGCTGTACTGGTCCCATTAACCACAGGGAACAAACAAGAAAGAAGTACCTGTCAGCTGCAGGTACAGAACAAGCTCTATACTGAAGTCTGAATTACATTTTAGATACAATCTGCACTGAATTCCAAGACCATAGACAAATGAGCACCATTCAAGCTGCAAACACAGCCAAATTAAACCTATTCATACAATTATGCATTAAAGGATGCTTTGATTTAGAAATTTCTTGATTTTCATATTCTGTGTTTGTATTTAGTGTCTAGATGCCTCTCAGAGAACCCTAAGGAAATGCCCATGTGTTTCAGAGAGATCAAGGCTACACCACTAGCTGATTACTGAACAACTATGATACAGTGTTTAAATGGTATGCAATCAATCAAACTATTCCAAAGAAAATAAACAATGAGTTACAACAGTATTTTATGCATTTTTTTCATTTTGTAACAGTAACAAATTACTTAAATGAAAGCTTTAGTAAAATGGGTCCAGGCATACATCCATGATGTCTCTTTTAAGTTTTTTAAAGCACACATAAATAACTGTTGATGATAAATAGCAGACAGCAACAGTGCTAGAAAGAGAGTTTATAAATCTTACCTCTGCTTTTATTTTATTGTCTCCGAAACAGAGGTGTTGTAAGTAGGCTGCAGCATTCGACTGTACTGAGGGAAATTGATGCTGTAACATCTGTATAACTTCTGGAAGCTCTGGATCCCGCCATCCAAACTCTCTGTGCGAAAGCAAATATAGAAGATTCATCAAAAAATCTGCTATTCGTGGATAAATGTGCCAACACTTAGGTCAACAAAGAAGACAAAAAAGTCTAAATAAAATCTTTTTTGCCCCCATTATTATCAAAGCGAACATTAAAATCAAATATGAAGCTATTTGTCATTTTAAACTGTACTCCTCTGGAAAAAGAATTATACAAAGTGTAACTAGAAGAAGTAACTTTGTAGAATTAGTTCTCTAACTGATTAAGTTTTCTAAATAAAAAGGCTATATGAAATCCTAATATAAGAAAAGAAAGAAAACACATGCTCCTATCACCACAAATGCTTTGCTATGCAAAGCTAATTTGTAAAAAAGTAGTTTTTACTTATTGCTATCTCTATGCAATAGCAATTGCTATCTTATATAGAAAGCAATGACCAATTTTGTGTTTTGTTTGGGGTTTTTTTTTCAGATAAAGTCAACGTAAAACTCTTACACATTTCTGGCCCTACTTGAGCACTCAAGTCTTAGCACTTCACTTTATTCCTACAAAATATGAAACGCCATTAGCATCACATAAAAGAACTGAATTCAAGTATGCTGAACAAGTCCTGGTATGTATTATGCAGCTTCCAGACCTGAACTTAAAATCAATCTGTCACTTCGGGTGAATTTTTCCCCTCTGGGTTTACACATAAAATCATTCATGGAAATGGCTTTGGACTTTGTGTCCCTAAAACCAGAGATACACACAGCCTCTCTACATGATATACTTAGTTATCATATGCCTTTTCCCCAAGAGCTTATTTTTCGTGCCATATAAATGTTTTGACTATCTTCTACGTAGTGGTACATTTTTCAGCTAAAAGAGGGAAATTAGGAAAATTAGGAAAAAGAGGTAACTTACAAAAGAGTTCTCTGTTGCCGTTACCATGATCATTACCCAAAAAAAAAAAAAAAAAACAACCCTGGTAGACCTGTTGCACACTCCAGCTATAATATTTGGACAAAATAATCCTGATCACCAGTCTCCTTCCTAAATTACAAGGACTTTTCTGCACTGAGGCCAAGTATACGTCACAAGAGGAATTCACAGCATCTCTCCAATCTGACCCAAGCACACTTTAAATATAACAATTCTCCATGACATTTCAGGGAAGTAAGACTTATTTTACAATAATAATGAATTGCTACAGAACAGAGGGTTTGTCTGTTCTCTTCTCACATGTGATGTTTGTCAGATTGAGAGTTGTCACTACAGTTGTATCTTTATGGAGATTCAGAATATGAATATGAGATGTAAAAAAACCACTCAGAATTTCATTTTTTATTTCTTCTCTGACAAAATATAAGTTAACTCGTGAATATTAGAATTCACATTAAATACAAAGAGACCATAAAGATGTAGTAATACATCACATATGGCCTATTTGAATGAATTTTTAGATAATATAGACTGTTGGAAATCTCTGCAAGAGACATCTGCATAGGTTCAAAAAGATTTTAACATTTAATTGATATTCTGAGAAGTCAGAGAACATTGTAAAAGGTATCAGGAAAGGCTACAAACTTCAATAGCCGAAGATTGTGAACATTATGTTTCCAGCTTACCATGACTCTGTCAACAGGTGAAAGGGAAGGGATTCACTTGGTGCACTTTTTTTATGTTTGAATTGCTAGAGATCATAGAAGCAATGTTATCTGACAGGGTAGCTTCCTCTTACATTTACTTTCTTTCAATTAACAATATTAACACTTCCCAACAGGTTCTTCAAACCTATTAGACCTGCATTCTATAGAAACAGGTCTAAACAAACCAGACATCTTCCAAATTTTTTGTTTAAACAAAAATAAGAAATGAAATCAAAATATAATAACCTAACTGACGACAAATTAATTATCCTACCGCCATTTCTAATTTATCCTCATTTTCAATTCTAGATGCCAAATGCAGGTGTGAGTATTTTGGAGATCACACAAAATATCAGTAGAAAACAGCTTGAATGACAAGATTACGCTACATGTTGAAGTGTGGGAACTTCTACCGACAAATTCTCTCGAAAAGGAAATTTCCTCCTTCTCATCATGTGTACTACTTAATCCATCCAAAACCAAACTAAACAGAAGGCCCATTATGTGCAGTAGTACATTACTACTGGGCTCTAACCATCTGCTCAGGTTTTTCTTCCTCATGTTCTGGAATCCAGAACAGAACAGTCAATGAAGGAGCAAAAGGAAAAAGGTCCCTTCACCAAAGGAACAGTTAATAATTCTGAGGAACCTGAAGTCTCTGTATGGTATACTTAAGTATGAAAACAAGGCTTTCCTAACTTTTACCCTCTTATCTCCCAAAGCAGTCAGCATATCAGTGAGGTATGAATACTTGTTGCAAATAGATGTGTGCACACTGGATGTAAGTAGAAAATCAATTCAGAATAGAAGCCCTTAGCACTGAATACTGAGTTTGTTAAGTAACCAGTTTTTGGAGAGATAATGAACAAATCAGGAAAAGAAGTTTAAAAATTTAGCCCTAGTATGCACTGTCATTTTAAGCAGATGGTCTCTAAGATGACTGTATTTTTAGTAGTTTCTAAATGAAATACAGTAGCTACATAAAACAAACAAAAACTTCTGTCAACATTTAGGGCTGCCTGGATAATTGTGATAATTTTAGCTGCCTTCAGGGCAAGAAAGAGTAGTTTCTAGGAGTCTAAATTTTTCATTTGACTTATATAAGTGTTTTACAGGTGGAAAAAAAAGTGAGAATGAGAAAGAGGATTTTTCTTTTAAGAACAGCAAGTTTGCAGTTCTATTAACATTTATTTTAAAAATTTAAATTTTTTTTTTTTTTTTTAATTTAGCCTTATTATGAGAAGTTAGAAAGGCCACTTAATGAAGTCATCTGGCAGAAGTCTGGAGAAGGAAGGAGGACTGGTATTCCTTAAAGACAAAGGCACAAAATGTATGTGGAACAATTTGCATAGATGTGGGGGAACATCCAGGCCATTCCTCCAAGCATACATACCTAAATGACAAAAAATATGTATTAAAATACAGAGCCAAACAAAAAGTAACAACTAGTAGGAAAGAGCTAGAATTAAGTGATCTTTTACTCCCTACCAATGAAAAGCAGTTTTTGACAGAGATAAGATTAAAAGAAAGTAGAAGGTAAATGAATATCCAATCTACCTTGATTTCTGTGAAACATCTGATACTGTGCCACATGCAAATTGACAAAACTCACATTCAGTAAAATTATAAAGTGTCATTAAGCAGAATTTGAAATCACAGTGAACATCCTAAACAAACACTATCTAAGCCTGTGTCCTGTATTAAAACATCACCATGCTTGCAAAATCTGAGTGAGGCAATCCACACAGATGGTGAAACAAGCTGGAAGGCTAGAGTAAACCTGAGGAGGTGCATGGCATTTTGAGAATGTTAATAAACTATCTGTGTGGTTGATCCAAAAATGAAGAGTAATGTAGTAGATATACATGCAAGATCTTTTGCTAATCTGCCACTCGTCTATGATTTCCTTGGATTAAGAACACTAATCCACTTAGGTCAGCCAAAGGTTTCTGGTGGCAGTGTGTGTTTGTCCACAAGAGAATCCCAGCTGTGCAAGAACTTCAGTTTGTCGGGAAAGCAGCATTTGCCGTGGACTCAAAATATTTTGGCAGGTTGCGGAAGTGCATTTTTCTAGGAAGCATCCTCATCTGTGGAGACCGACTGGAACACACCAAGGTCTTCTAACCTTCTTTCTTTGATGGAAACTGCGCTCCAGGATTGTAAGATTGATGTAATTTTGAATCCTGCAGAAGGTTTAACTTGAAGTGGTGACTAAGACAGATGTTCCACAGATTACACCAGACTACTGCTCCTGCAGTGGAAGAGGACCGAAAGGGGAACTCAAAGCTCTATGTAAACTGGTAATATATATGCTAGAATTATCACAAAAGGCTACATTCTATAATGTACAACTGAAGGGAATCAACAAGGTGCTCTACGCAAGACACAACAACTCTGACATAGAAGCAGTAGCACCTAGAAATCCAGGCTGACTTGGGTAGCGCAAGTAATGCACTGACAACAGGTCCTGCTCCTGCCATTGTATCACATACATGTGCCAGGAAGTAAAAGGGATGCAAACTTAAAGCGATTGTTTGTAATACAGCTGGGTGCATTGGCTCTGTGGGTTCACTTAGAGGTGCTGCTGAACACAGAGGATGTACTGCATCTGAATATTTGCTTTAATTATGCCAGAATTTTCTTCTTCAGCTACTGAAAATGCTGATGGTACACAGAAAAGCAAAACTGAAAATCCTGTTACATATATATCTGCACTAGTTTTAAAAAGGCTACTAAATTAGTTTTTAAAACACAGGTCTCCAGCTGGTAACTAAGGATACTTATTGCTTCTACAAGGCATTGGAAGAACAGGTGTGATGGCTCTGTCTACTCTCCAGCCATCGGTCACAGTGAATCTCACGAGAGCTTGGGTTCTTAGTTCTGATTTACATTATTAGAGCAGAACATTCACATCTGATCAGCCAGTTGGCACAGGCAAGCACTAACACCCAGAGCTATTCCTGTCTCAGCAACAGTCCCCAAAGGCAGTGCTGTAAAGACGCCCGCTATAAAGAACCATATGCTTGACAAAGACCGAACTACCACCAAGCATTTATCAAAGAAAGAGAATGCACAATTTTTTATTACAAGACTGTTTAAATCAAACTCATCTGTGTACTCCTGGCTGTCTTAATATGCTTGTGAAACAGTCTTAAGGAAAGGTTTTTTCACATATGAAGTGGTGCTCAAAGGCAAAGGCAATTCAATCCGAGTTAAGAGTATTTCCTCAATTTTTATCTCATATACATTGTGCATTGCTAATGCCAATCTAAAAGACTTTCTGTTGAATTTATGCCTACAGACATAGACCCTTCTGTTTGCTTCCTCTCTCAGTTCAATAAATAAAGTCTGAAAATCTCTTTTCCCTCATTTCAGAAAGGAGAGCTGTGAAAATGGTTTTCTAGTAGTACTAAAAGAAAACAAACTACATGTAGTTCAGGATCAAACTCAAGAAGAACTAATCAAATGCCCAAGAGAAGATCAAAGAACTAGCTTCTGTGTTTAAAGGGAGAAATTAACTTCTATTAAAATATTTAGAAGGCAATATACCAATACTACAAGAATCTCTGTCTAAGGACTTAGTACATTTAAAAAAAAAAAAGGTAAGATGTTAAACCCAACTAGCAAAAGAAATCAAGAATACTTAAACATAATCCACAGAAAATGAATGTGATATAAAGAGGAAGGAGCCATCTAACAGCTCTTTACATTTCCTTATTTTCTTTCTGTGGTGCTCTGACAGTTGGTCAAACACAAGAGAACGCAGACTTATTACACTTAATTTATTGTGAGTTAAATTTGAAGAGCTTCCTTGAAGTACTTACTCTTTTTCAAACACTTCTCCATATATACGCACACACGTAGCCAGAGATTGCCAGCCCGCTCTGAATGATCTCCTGCAGTTTAAGATGAGGCAGAACCACTACACTTGCTTTGAAAATGGAACATATGAATACTGGGTAGCTTCAGCACTCAGTTTTAGAAAACAAAATAGATACGTCAATCTGTCTTCCTCTCACCTTGGAAAACCCTCAAACCCTTTAGCATATTCACTTCCCTAGTCAAACTTGATCAAAGGAGTGTACTGTAACAAGCAATTGATCATCATCCTCAGATCCATGGTGACACAAACAACACATAATCAACCACAAGATGTAGTAATAGCCTGTTTGGGCCTAATGCAAACCCCTTAGGACAGAAATGAACCCTTATCAGCAGACAGCTCCCTATGCTTCTCTTTTTGTCCTTTCAAATTAGATAAACCAAACCTTACTGAAAAGGAACAAAATAATCTGACATAGTTTAGTCTAAATTTGGAAGCACCAGAAGGACGACAGAGAAAAGGCACTGAAGATGTATCTTCTATGAATAAAAATGTTAAGTTCTTATGAAACAAAGAAATATGTTATTGTTTATTCCAACCTGAAAACTGTAGCCTGTGCGGTGTGCTCCCTAAGGCTGATCACAGGTAATCCACCATCATACAGAATGAATGTGAATATCTCACCAAACATGTGATTCTGAAGTCATGCAAATCTTTATCATTTTTTTCTTCCTCTAAAAGAACTCTTTACATTTTCTGAAAAGCTGCTCTTGTTAGAGCTTTTCAAATTTAACACGACTGTTTGTAAAACAGCCGTAAAAGTATCTGGCACTCCTGCCAAAAACTTGGATGTTGTTCTTGGGTTATGACATTTTCCTTGATTTATGCTTTCATGTGGCCTAAAGTAAAACTGCCATGCAGTAGTGCTTACACAGATTCAGCACAATGTGGTTTTTACAATCTATTTCTGTCTGCTAATGAGGTGCAGAGAAGGATGTGATGTACCAGATGCACAGGATTCTTGTCCAGCTCTGCCAAGCAGCAATGGAGATGCTCAGCATGTCCCAGGTCCTTTACACAACCATACACCTGGGGTCTCAGGGTTAATCCAGTACTTCAAAAAATTACATCTTGAGTACAGCAAAGGCCTAAAACTGACTGGTACAATGGCAAATACACCCTCCTGCAGTTCTGCCTTTGTATCCTTTACATTTCCTCTGATAAGGCATCACTCTTCTGCTATTTAGATTTTAGAATTAAAAAAACCCTAAGAGGTGAACGTGTGAAGAGGCAAGATGAGAACTACTGCAACGTAACAAAAATGGCCTGGAGCTGAACTGTCTTTAGATTTTGTGAGCATTTCATTTAAGAGGAAAAGATTTTAAATATGATTCAGTTGCGTAAAGATTATCTAATGACACTGGACCATGTGTTACTATTTACAACTCCAGGTTACTGCCTTCAATACAACATGATTATATACAGAGGAATAAGTATTATTTACTCAAGGTTACACTCATTTCATTTATAAATGTCTTTTTAATGAAAATGTTTTTATGAAAATTTATGAAATATTTTTTCACTCTATATTGGTATTGATCTATATATTAATTCTCTCACACTTGTGAGGGAGCTTGCATTTCTTATTCTTATGAAAAAAGTTGCCTGTACTGTGAGGTAACCATACCCTCAGTACCTGGTGCAATGTTATCTCTCCTCTAGACTGTGTTTGGAGCAGGGACTTCAGTGCTTTGGACTATCTCTTACTTTCCCATTTGTATTACTTGGTTTGTTTAGTGTGTTTGTTTTAGTTAGAAAGTGGTATTTGTCTTCTGGGGCTGTGGAGCTGAAAGTCTTGAAAAACTTGTTTTATCTGTTCCTCTGCAGGTGTTTGCATACACAGGGACTGCCTCTGCAAAAGCAAGTAAGAAGCAAATTAGCTAAGCTATCAAGATGTCTTTAAGCTGCCTAATTTATCTTCTTTTTCCCCATGATGAATAACATTTTTCTGACCTCCAACTACCAAAGGGCCTTACAGTAGCTTAATACATTGCAGCTGTGAAAATATGCCAAGTTAACCCTTCCCTGGGAGACCAGCTTACACTTGGCCTCCCTCCATCTACACGAGTTCACACATCACAGGGCAGATTCCAGGAGATTGTGAAATGTTATTCACTGGCAGCACTGCTGTTACAGATGCAGATAGGCTTTCCTCATAGATCACAAAGGTGGAAATGTAGGCAGGAGATTAGAACAGTACACAGACCTAGGGGATTCCAGCCTTGACTCTGTCATTGACTTACACTGTCAGACAGAATTATTTACTTTAATGCCTTTCTCTGATGTATGAGAGGTTTTCCACCTCCACAGACCCATAAATCAAAGCTGTCTCCTTTTCTAGAACTACTGTTCCCACTCAGAGGCTCCTAAACTGTTCTGTATTTCAACAACAGGAGAAAAAAAGATTTTTAAGACTCTGCTCCTATAGAGTCTCATACAGAGAGATGGCCATAAGGAAATGTATCCTTTCTAAAGAACAAATGTTACTCCGCAAACCCCTGATTTCCCTAGGAAAATGGCAGAAGCATTTTAGAGAGGAAGGTATTTATTTTATTTCCCTACATGCATGATAACACCTAAACATTGCAGTTACAAAAAGAGAAAGTGACAAAAACCAACAGGAGCATTTAAATATTAGCCTAACAGCACCAATGTTAATGATTTAAACCACACTCATCTGTGGGAGGGGAAGCTGGCACATACAGTATTTCCTGACAGGCTCAAGGCATCCACATTGTTTTCTGAAATAACCAGAACCACGAAAAGTTCCCAATAGGTTTTGAGGCATTCCACCTCTCTCCAGTCAAAGATTTTCAATGTTGTGCTATCAAGCAGAATGAGTTTCACAATAAGGGACGTTACAACACATGGTTTGTCTCTCCCTGCTGCTCTCTTTGCCTGATCAAGCTTCTGGCTCCAGATCTCAAGTTCGATGGCAGTGACAGGAAAACTGCTTCTACCCTTTTCTAGCAGGGATGACAAAGTCAAGCTTTTTAAGGTTTAGACAAATCAAGAAACAATGAAACTGGATGTTTCTCTCATGTTCTCAAATGTAAAGCTTGGACCTACCACTGCCTGGGTAACCTGGAGACTGCCACAGGAAAGCAGTGACCACCAATACTAGAAACTGGGCGTTTTCTGTGCGTGCAAACAGCAGAAAATAGGAAATTCCAACAGAGCATACAGTTTAGCACAAGCTGCAGAAATACTTTTTACAGTTGGGGTGGGGCACCAGGAAAAGGTGCTAATCTAAACTAACAGAAAGTCTTAATCCTAAATATCGTGTTATCTCAGTCCTTAAATGATTACTCCACTGAGTGCACTATTGCCTTGTTTTCTTGTTACACTGCAGAAATCCAAACCATTCTCATTCCCACACACACCAGGCATCATTCTTATCTATGCAATATTTTCCAGTACTCCCTGTTTTCCTGAGCACAGCAAACTCTTCGTAATAGGCATTCATTGGATGTTTAATAATGAATATTAAACAGTAAAACTTATCAGTGACTCAAGATATTGATAAAAACACTATGAATTGGTAAGGTCAGAATTTGTCCTGAAACACCAACTCTGGAAAGCCAAGAAAAAAAAACTTACATACATTTCTAATACTGAAGTTTAAAAAAGAGAAGCAACAAACAGTATTCATTTTCTTTTCTTACAACTATACTCCTATTCAGTCTTTTGGAAAAACTGAGGAATTAATTCTGTTCACTAAAGTTGCAAGCTGTACAATACTATAAATGCACTTGAAATTGTTTTTCTTGTCAAAGAGAAATACAGACTAATGGTTTTCCTGTGCTGCCTTTAATTCAGTTTTCATTAAGCATGGAAAAACTGATCTTCTGCATGCTAGCTTGATGTACACTTTAATGTACAACCACCAAAATAATGCAAAACATACTTTACACTCACGAGACAGAAAGTTCACGGAATCAGTAACAGAGGAGTTAAATTGTTAAAAAATTGCTCAAATAAAAGATGTTGGATTGAAGAAAAAATATCCAACAGCAATGAATAGTGATATTCAAATACTATTCCTACTTCCCATCACATGCTTTTCATCTTCTTCAAAGCTTTGTAGAAATTCTAGGGAACTCTTCTAATGCACTGTATAAGTATCATCATCTTCATGCCAAGCATAGGTAAAGAGAGACAGTGATTACATGACTCTCTGACAGAGGGGAAAAAAAAAAAGGCAAAAGCTAAAAGGGCTGCTATTAAATCCTCAGTCCTGGTTTTCAACTCCTGGAAGCCAGAGAGACTGATACACCATTAGCTAACTGCAAAAGCTTTCCAAGTATATAAAAAATGCAGAGAATCTGGACAGCAATTCAGGAGAGGGCAGGACAAGAAGAGACCTTCTGGGCTACCAAAGCCAACCTCTGACTGTGACCCTCCTGCTCTTTGGCATGGATGCTGCCACATCCATCGCTTAAGCTAAAGATGGCTTCTTGTAGCCATCAACTGACTTGAATTTAAATCAATCTCAGATTCTGTTGATATAAACTAACAACAGTTTCAGTTTAAAAATAATAACAACAATGAAAGGAGATCTGTCACATATTCTTTCAGATAAAGTACTTTTTTGTTATTGGTATTGCTGTTGCTAACTGGGTATTTCAATTTTGTCCTAATGTACAAAGCAACAACATACACAATACATGTCCCACTTTTCTGAATACTGAGAAAACAAGGCTGTACTTCAGCACTTAAAGGGGGAAGTAAATGGAGAAAGGATGTTTTCTAGCTGGCTATCTAGCGTGGTAGTGTCTCTGTTTGGGCTACAGTATAACCCAGAGAGTCTTCACAGTGACTCAAAAGCCAGCAAAAGAATGATGAGTTTGTCAGTGGCTAAAGTACTACCAAGTGCTCGCCAACACCAGAGAAATCCACAACCCTGAACTGATGTATCAGCAACAAAAGCAGACTAAGAACAATGAATCCTAGCTGAAACCAGGAAGCATCTTACTAAAATTAATGCAAAAGCTGAATCAGAAAAAAAAATTACATGGACCATATTCAGAGTTTAGTGCACAAGTAGGCTGTATCTTTTAAAAGAACCTAAAATAAACATCTCACATGTATATTTGATAGTTTTACCCGAGTAAAATCCAGCTCACAGAAAAACACCCTTTGAATGAGGAAAACTAGCTCCTCCCTTAATTGCCATCCCGTCAGGATACAATGGGGATGTATGTCTTCTATTCTTGAGTAAAAGAATGAGGCTGCAGCTTTTGCTGTACAGCATTTCTACAGAAACACTTCCAGCTCATCTGGTGAAACACTGCATGTATCTAATAAACCCACTGGAGACAATAATCATGGTATTGACTCAAGGCAATTGCCCTTATTAATGAATGACAGATATACTGCCAAGGATCTGTCACTTGGAAATCAGAATCAATATCTTAAAGAGGCCTTTGAAACTTGAATATATTAAAGGAAAATATGTGCCTCAATCTATCAAAAATCTTTCCTCAGCCAGTGGAAGTACAGCTATTGACAGAAAAAGAATGAGTTACTCATATTTTACTCAGTCGCTACTTGTATAGTGCTTATTTCCATGCAACATGTTCTGGGTTGATTTTTCATCTGATATACTAAATTCCAGTGCCCATTACTTTCACTGATGCAACAATTTAGTTGGTGAGTGACACCTTGCAATATATTTTGCCAGCAGCAAGAAGTACAGACTGTGAATTGTACCTTTCCCTTTTCACCTCAGAGCTGATTTCTTTCAGACTTTGCTAATCTTTGCCTCCATATTTCCTTATTGGAACTGAAAGGACAACACCACTCCTTCAAACTTTGAAACTCTTCTCTCTCTGCTCAACTGATAGCATCAACTGTAACTCTAAAATCCTTCAAAGCAGAAAAAAATACTTTTTTTACACGTATTTTATCCTTCATTTTACATTTTTGGTCATATTAGGAAAAATATGTATGATTTCGGAATTCATATTGCAAATTCTTGTTGCAAATTCCAAAGCCAATTTCAAACATGAAGAAGTTCACAGATTTTCAGCTGTGTTGTTTGCACTAGGGAGGCTGGAATTGGGAAAAGTCTGAGATTATTTAGGTTTGTGTCAATACTTGCTGTTCATAAGTTTTGTTCTAATGGCAAATACAAATTCACATAGGAGCTAGTGTTCTTGATATAACTTGATAAAAATGAAACTGATATCCAATTTCATTAAAACTCACTGTGGAAAAGCCATGGAACTGTTCTGCAACAGAGGATATTATATCTGGTATTATTTATTTATTAGGGGAGAAATCACTATATAGGCTATTGAAATTATTTTTCTCTGTTTCATAAAAATATGTCCCTCTTCTATGTTTTTTCATTTCAGCATAAAGAAAGATGATCACACATAAAAGCCCTGTAGGCAACACAGCACATGAAGTTCAGAGCACACCGGACTTCAGTTTGAGATTGCATTTTTTAATCACTACTTTAATTTATACTGGAGTCTCTTTCACTCTGAAGTCAATGGAAGGCATATTATGCTCAGAGGTGGCTTATATATGAATTTATATGCACAAATGAAATTACTGTATTAGATTTTCCCAGAAGCTGATACTAATATACATTAAGGAGACTGTTCTGCAGCCTTCATTTCACACTTGTGAACACCTGAGACATCCAGCTATAAAGGGTATTTTTTGAACATATAAAATTGCATGTTTGTTTGCAAACACCTCAAGGCTTTCAGTCTTTTAGATGGGGGTCAAGTAATTCTGCTTTCTTTGGTTTTCAGGACTGTACCATGACTACACACTGCAGTACTCTATGAGGTATTTAGTGGATGTATCTGAGCATGAAAGTACTTTGTTCTTTCCTTCCTAAAGCCATGCTAAAGACTAATGTCAGCTGGCTGACAAATACAAAAATTAAAGCTAGATATACACAGAAAATAAAGTCTCTATCTTAATTTGCTACACAAATTAAGACTTGCTACACAAATTAAGAGATCCAAAACAACTTAACTTTTGTGGAGAGTACACGACACTGATGCTGTAACTGCTTTAGTATGAATTACAGATATATAACTGTCAAACTGGCAAACAGTTGTTTTGGTTGCTTAATATATATTTTAAGTATAAATAAATTTTGTTAATTAGCTACTTGTGTCCATTGCAAGTTCAGAATAGGAAAACTAAGAAAAAATTCCAGCAAAACAATAATTAAAGAGAGATTTGGAGTATGCTCCCCATTGGCTTTGCAATATATTCGTTTCTCAAGCTTTTGTATAACTGATTATATCTCTTTTTTTTTTAATTTTTACAAGTAAATAGCAAAACTAATTAGCTGCACACTATTAAGTTAATGCACATTTATCTACAACAATTCGATTCTGACTGTGAAATAATCTTCCTAGCCAATAATTACACTCCAGCTTAATTAGCATAATTTCCGCAGCACATTCTTTAATAAAGAAGCTGACATAAGGGTTGTTCTTAAACACCAAGGATATTCTAGACAAGTAGAAAAAGGGAGACAGGCAGAGCTGCATTAAACACCTATTATGTTACCAAGATAGTACATATAAAACAAGAATGTGAATTCAATAGTATCTGTAACATCACAAGCATCTCAAGATGCTTTCGCTAAAGATAAGCAAAATACTTGAAGGATTTGAGATGCCTCTTGTCCACGTCACTAGAAGTGGTTCCACATCCTTCACAGCTCCTTCCTCCCCCATCACTGCATCTCATTCCCCTCACCAAGGGCAGCCTGCAGATTATTCATTCTCCCACTCCGTGTATTTGTTTCCTTCAGAAAGAAAACGCATACTGTCTGGCATTTCTTACACTAACTTAAGCACAGGCAGTCAATTTCCACCGACGAGAGTCACTGTAGGTGAAAACACAAATCAGTCTCCGGGCTCATTTAGTCTTTGGTTTCCTAGTGAGGATTTAGCAACTGGGACTCTTATGGACACGTATTTCCCTGGTACTACCACACCAAACTAGTTTTCTATGGCAAATGCAGACAATGCATATGTGGACAATGGCACCTGAGTACTGCTGTGCTTGATATTAACACTGAGTTTGGAGGAGAAGCTCTGCCTCCTTCAGCAACCCTCTGATACAACTTGTTCTTCTGCCAAAGCCACGATGTGCTGGGTGTCAGAGTTATATATCTGGGCTACAAAGTGTAATCTCAACCATAACACAAACAGTCATGAAGTCTCTCCTGACAGTAAAGAACTAAAATTAAAAAAAAAAAAAACAAAGAAACTTTCTTGTGTCTTCACCTAACTGTTTCTAAATAATGCTCATTTAAAATGAATTGTTATCAGAAGTGCTCTTGGGTTCTGTGAAAAAATTTGACTAAATATATGCTGTTGGTGAGGATGTCCCTGTACTCCTCCATAGCTACGAATGGTGAATTTCACCTGCGAAGGATTGCCATTTATTGTGCGACGTGATGAAAGACTCTAAGATTATCAAAATCAGCGAGTTGATTTAAAACCGAAGTTCTATGTTCATGCAACTTCATAAAGGATTTTAATTTAATCAGGATTCCAAAATGCCTAAGACTCTCTTGAAAAAATGTAGACTTCAGCTTTTAAATCACACAGGCACTTTTAATAACTTCACGTGCTCTAATTAACTTTTTATTTTGAGGTTAGTACTATTAGGCAAGACTGGGACCAAAATGATCTCTGCATACTAATCAGTCATGGACTGCTACTGCTGCAACATAACATAGGAGATGTCCTAGAAATAAAACAAAAATTCAGAGCAACTGACAAAACAGGTCTTGGAGAAAAACAAATCAGCAATACCTATTTCAACTAACTACTTTCTTCAGAATATGTACAACTAGGCAAGTTCTGCCTGATTAGAATTTAAGATAAGGAAATACATTCTAAATTAGGTCCTAAAAGAATTTTTATTCAGACATATAAATGATGCATCAACTACTGTCTCGACACTATATTAACACAGCCCGTTCAACAGGTTTCAAAAGCACAAGGAAAACCGAAGATGCCCTGTGAAGCTGCCCCATCTCAGAAGTGATGCAATCCAATATTGAGGGAGCCCTTGCTTTGGCAGAAGCAGGGAGGGAGGGAGTGTGACCATGGCTAACTAGTTCTGCACCTCCAAAATCTGCTTGACCTTCAGGCCCAGAGCTGCTTAGGAGGATGCTCCTGGGACAGGCACCTAACCCAGCATCAGCCAGGTTTGCTTACAGCTGCAGCTGTGCAGCTCCCATCAGTCTGCATTGCAAAGCCAACAACAGCTGAGCCTTCTGTTCTGTTCCCTTTGAACTGGAGTTCCACACAGCAGAAATTAAAAGCTGGCTTGTCAGAAGACAAGTATTACCCTTTTTTTGAAGGTAAACTTTGCTTATTATCATTAGGATTAGAACACATGAACAATAAAAATAGTCATATTTTTCAACAGACTGAATTACCTTATGTAATAAAATTTTACTTTAGCCAGCTGTTTAAAATCAGGTTATCTATAAAGATAGCATGGTAGCCAAGTTTATTAAAAGATGCTAACGGTTTTGGCTGCCAAACTACAAGGGCCTGGCTGTGAGTCTTTGTTTGTCAACTGCACATCCAAAATGAATGCACCTAAAATTACTAGCCAATTTTGAAAACCTTGATCTGCTGGGTTTGTCTTGTTCTTTCTCTTTGACAGTTATTTACCTCTGCCAAATCTTCCTTGCAGAACATCAGAGCACTAAGAAAAGAAGAAAGCAAATCAGCTTCGCCTTCAGTCCTGCAGCTTTGAGTTAGGAGATAAAGAGTTATGGCTTGAAGACAGGAGATAAAAGCAAAGCAATATACTCACAGCCACAAACCCCATGAATTAAACTAAGAAAAAAAACCCCTGTAGGTCAGGCAGAGATCATGCAGAGTAAGCACAGCAAGAGACAAGGAAATGTGAGGCATAAATATATTGTTATTTTTTCCATGTCATTTCATATCTTCATACATCTGGTTTGCTACCTATTAAAAATAGCCCTTCTGAAAGATTTTTGAGACCTTGCCATAAAAATCACTGACTCCAGGGCAAAATCTTATTATCAATGCTGCCACAGAAGTGCAGAATAGTCACCAGACCGAAATGGTTTTAAAGAGGGTGAAGATCTAAGACAAAAAACCCCATCAGGAGGCAGATTATTGACTACCATTAGTTAAGGAAGCACTGTGCAAAAAGAAAATGAGAGAAGCTTAGTAAAATGCAATTTGTTTCACATGCCTAAAGAAGTTCTGTTTCTCATTTACATTGTCAGGTGTTCTGCCCCAAAACTCAAATTTCCTTGGAACAGAATCCTCATATCCTAGTTCTGAGAACTGATGCTGAATGGAGAATACAGGCATAACATGTATTTAAAGAGAGGCTTAAGAAAAAATTCCTCACCATATTAAAAATAGTCCCAGTGTATGCAGCTGCAAAATGGTAAATTACAAATACTCACTGAGGACAGCCCTTAATAAAATGACACCTTAGATCAGCATTTTACCTGATCTGTGATCACATTGTTGACAAAATACATGAATGACTCTCACAGCTGAACAATTGAAACTGGGTGGTTTCATGACTGTTTAGCAAGTCAGACTTACTCTTGATTTTTCCTGTGATAATGGAATTATGCAGCAATACAGAGGCTGAGAACTTGGATTTTGCTTTACATACGCTAAAGAGCAGTTTAATGACAAATCTTGAACAGACCTGGGATGTACACACAGTATAGCTGAGTATTTATGACATACCAATCACCAGACTCACCAATACCTATCAGCCTTCACTGCCATCTGTTCAGCAGTCTCAATCGTTTACCAAGTGGGAAACATCTAGATACTACTCCCACCATCTTCCTTAAAAATACTTTCATCATCCACTACAACCAGATAAGAAGCTTACATTTCTAGAGAATGCTGCTGGCCTTGGAACTGATTTCCTTCTGCATCAATAAGGGGTAACATTCTGAAGAGTCAAAATTTTACTTATCAACATGATTTCTCAGCACTAGATTTTCTTTTCAGACATTTTGATTTTTATATTGTAGACACATACTTAGATGGCATCTTTTATTTCATTCTAAGTGATAGCAAAATTAAAGTATCAAATAGTTTCTTTGTTAACTGTTAACTTCGTTAACTGAAATTCACTGTTGTGTATTTTATTAATTGCAATTTATGTGTTAATAGCTTGACATTGCATTTTATCCAATGTTCTTTTTCTCATAAATGGTATCTACAACCATACAAAGCACAGCATCAGACTCTCAGGGGGCTGCTTCATGAGGAAAGTCAAACGTGAATGAGAGAGAACAAGAAACATGACAAGCAATTTTCCATTATCCTGGAGAAGACTTTTGAGAGTTGGAGATCAAATAAGCTGTTTGACTATTTAATGAGTAATTAACTAATCCTGGAAGGAAGCCAGAAGTTTTATACAAGTGCCATGGGGTATCAATCGAGAGGTAACATTCACCCAGGAAATAAGAAACTGAACTAATCAAGCCATTTCCAACCTTTTATTTGCAGTCGTGTTGAGTAATTGTTAAGAACACATTTATTAGCACATTAAACCTTCCAAGACTATTTTCGGTGCACGGTAAAACTCATGAGCCAAATGTTTCTTTAAGAGTTTATTGACATACTGCAGACCTACTTTCTTCCTGACTTCTACACATTTCAAATTAAGGGCTTTAAAGGAAAACCTGCTTGTGACTTCACCGTTGTGAGGTGAAGCCACGTGCCTTGCCCGTGTAAAACATACCCGTTGGCTGTTTCTTTGGTAGGCAGACAACTGCCCATGATCTCCAGGTGTGACTGGAGTGACTGACAGGCAGTTTCTTACACATCTGAGTGTTAAATCAGAGAACTATATCACACTTCATTGTGATGATTTGGCATGATCTAAAGACTCCAAAGCCCTGTTTAAACTCATGAGCAGGCAACTGTAAGATAAATAACCCTCTGTGACAACCACATGTCAAATGAACCCCAGAGAAGAGGGCGGCTCAGCCAGGAGCCTGACCAAGCTGCTCAGCATTCCTTTGGAAGGAAACCTGTATCTGTCACCTGGACTGTGACTGGATCAGGGTGTCCAGTCCTTGGAGATGCACTGACTGAAGTAGCTGCTGAAATGACCAGTACTGTTTCATCAAATCCCATTTTGTAGAGGTAACAGATCATGGATTTTTAAAAAGCAATGTTTGTAATGAAATCCAGAAGTTAAAAGTCTGTGATAATTTAAGTACTTCCTAGAGCAGTAATGGAGGTAAAAAGCAATAATTATCAATATTTTTATGTATCCATTTTGAACGAGAATGCATAATGGTGTTCTAAGGCTCACTATTGCTGAAATTCAGACGGGGCCTCAGAAGTGAGTAAGATCATCCAGCACACAGCTCAGTGACAAGTACAGTGATACAGTTAAAAAAAAACTTACGGTTCTCTGTGAGATTAATTTGACAGTGCTGGAAGTTAAGGACTAGCCAGAGGAATATACAGAAAAACGAAATAATTACTTGCTTTCTGCAAAGGCTTGGTTTAAGGTATATTCAGAGCAAACTGGCCTTCAAGTATCTGCTGATATCTTAATTTCCATTTCAAAGGTGTGCACAGACACGGAAAGTAGACAAAACAACTTCCAGCTATTCTCTCTTCCCTAAAAGAAAGCAAAACCCTTATATAACTATCTGCTCAAAGAGTGTTGTCCTAGCACTGGTAGATAAAAGGACATGGAAAAGATAACTATCCATCAGTGCAGAGCAGGGAGTTACCAGATTTAAACTCAGCAAGATCCAGTGAGAGAAGCAGCAATTAGATGTGGAACACTGCAGTCAGGGGACAGCTTTCTGAGCTGAGGATGCACACATGCATGCATAGGATGGCAAGGCTGTACCAGCAGCTCCTAAGACACAAGAAAGTGGTGCCATAAAACACCCTCAAGGAGCACTGAAATGTGCAGCCAGGCTTGAAAATACGTGCTGCTCAAAGGTTTGTTCACTTAATCACTAGGATTTCTGCATTTCCCCATGACCTTCTACTCTAGCTTTTAGTCTTTAAACAGAATATTCACTTTCCATATAGAAGATCTGCTACTATTTCAGTAAAAGATGAGAAAGTAGCAGGAATGAGTTTTCTCCTCTTTTAAATAGTGACGGATCCTAGGTACAGATATAGAAATCCTTAGAAGTTACAGACACACTTCCCTTTCTAAAATTTCTGCATGCACATTAAAACTGACAATTAATAGTGCTAGATCTTGTGGAATGCACTAGAAGATAATGAGGTCCAGCTGTCCAGACACAGAAATAGGGGAAAAAAATAAAGGCTCACCAGCTTTAGCATCCATTAACTTCAAAAAAGCATAAATATGTACACTGGAGGTTAAGCAAAAGAAGTACAAAACCAGAAGATGTCTTCTGCACCATTCAACTGGACCCTGGAAATCGTAAGTTTTTCTAACATATATTTAACATGCCTTTTCTATTTTAGAGGAAAAAAAAATTAAAACATTTCATTTAGTTTATAAATGATACTAATGCTCAAATACTTTGCACATTTTTAAGCTAACTGAAGAACAGAATTCTCTGAAGTGGTTGAAAAACTGGTAGCTAATACATACAACAGTCTTTACATTTTCAAACACAGCCATTTAAAAAATATCTTTGCAACAGGAAGGAGGTCAAGCTGACATTGCCACTGCACTGAAGAGCTGTGTCCATACAAAGCCTTCTAACATAGGCTGTTGACATTTGGGAACAAGTGAGCTGTGTCCTGCTTCACAAAGCAAGTGAGCTAAGAAGAGCCAATTTTTAAAAGGATAACACAGCCTTGTATTTGCACTATGTATTAAAGAGTATTCTGAATTTGCAATATATCAACTGCCTGTTGTTGATAAAACATGTGCTTATGTGAGTTTTATCATGGGTAAAACAAGATGGACAGTGTATACAATTAACATCTCTATATGTAAACTTTTGTTTTATATTTAGATTCACATACATTCCTGTGACCATTAATTCGAATCAGGTTTAAGAAACTTGCACAAGGAGCTATTTTGCTCTAAAATGTTTCTTAGCCCTGGCTATATATGAAGCAGAAACCTGCAAACACTTGCAGTTCTTCACAATAAAATGAAAAGTCTGCCTATGAAATTTTTGCCTTCCTTCTTACTGCAACAGAAAGAATATAGAAAACTGATACAATTAATACGTTAGTTCTTTAGCAAAGAAAAAAAAAAACTTTTAAGGTCTTTAAAAACATTATCATTAAGCATAGTGCAGAATACATCAACATGTATTTATTTGAATCTGTGAGATAACATCAATTAGCCACAGTGAGGCAGCCACTGAACTTGGCAGATTTTAAGCTTCTGACAGGTTACCAGGTATTTTTCTTCATTTTCTTCAGTTCAGTTGTTTGGCCATACAGCTCTCTGACCACCCAGTGCCACAGAAAATTTGGGATGAGTGCATTATATTACACTGAAGCCCCAGTGGGGTAGCTGCTGGCATTCTGGCTTAATAGGGAAACATGGGTATTTTAACTGCCAGAGCGACTCAACTCTGAGCACATGCCATTCGTGCACAATGACATTCTGTCAGCAAACTGCACCACTGAGCAATCCCAACGTTATTAGATTCTTAAATCCTAATTTGTTTCAGGTTGACATGACATAGTATGTTTCAGCTCCTGCTGTTAGTGATATTGTTGCAATGAAGAAAAAAAAACCATCTGTATCTTCCCACACAGTCAATGACTGTAAGAATCTGTGTGCTAATGGATTTTTTTGCTGCTCTGGAGTGTGAAGACATTAAAATATATCTCTACCACAAACAGCATGAATGAGTATTTAGATTTTCTAGTAGGTTTGTTGGTTTCTTGTTTGTATGGGGTTTTTCTTTTGTTTGTTTTGTTTTGTTTCTGTTTTGCTGTTTGGGGGGGCATGGGGGAGCGTACAAACATACATTTTTTTCTAAGAAATTATGTTTTTCCAAAATCTTCAGTTTTCTCCACAGGTTTAATTTTTGAACCGTGCTTTGGATCGTGTAGCTGAGTCACTGTATTTGTTAATAAATGGGATGTTTTAAATTAGACTGGCACTGTTGGGACGGAACAGAAAATGGCAGTTGGTTATGGAGACCCAAAGACGTGATTTAAAAGTCTGTTTGGGACACACTTCTCAACATCATT
This sequence comes from Vidua macroura, assembly GCF_024509145.1. Lineage (NCBI taxonomy): Eukaryota > Metazoa > Chordata > Aves > Passeriformes > Viduidae > Vidua > Vidua macroura. The sequence goes on along the minus strand of NC_071571.1, from coordinate 81,938,581 downwards.
TATGACTCACAAAGCAAAAGATGACTGATGTAGGACTAGAACTTCCTTAGAAGAAAGGACAGCATGTGGTAAATCTGAATAATTACATTTAATAAAAAAGGTCTAATTTCATGAGTTGGAGGAAAGATACTTTAGTAAAAAAAAAAGTATTTCACTGGTGGGGTAGATTTTAAGAAGACTGTAAAGAATTGCATGTGGACCAAAACCTTTTACTCCACCAGTAATTCAGGTTTGTAGTAGCTCTGACAATAACTATAGCAGAAGAATGGGCGCTCTCTGATTCTTGATGCATGATGTGAAACCATAATTTTTCATTTGTATCTAAAAAATAGTACAGAATGTATAAATTAATTCTCTGCTTCTGCTACTTGAAAATGGCAATATTAACCCACATTATGCTTTGAATGGTTCAATAGTTGTCATCTGGGTTTTTGGCTTGAAGAACTTTGTTAGTTCATCAAAACCAGGATCTCTGACTGCTTATTCTTTGAAAGTTTTCAGCAGGAAGTTCTGATTAAGATAAACGGATCTGAAACAGGCAGATGCTACTGGAAAATTTGGGAAGCAATTCAGGACTGACTATCTCAAATGGCAATGAACTTGCAAACCTAAACCAAAGTTGTCAAAAATGCCACTCCGAGTTACAGGTTACAAAGTAGGAAAACCAGTTCTAGGTTGAACTACCAGGTCATCTCAGGCACTTCTCAGCATCTTGTTACTGACCACTAAACAACCATTTCACAGAATCACAGAATGACTAGGCCGGAAGAGACCTTAAAGATCATCAAGTCCAACCCATGCCCTAACACCTCAACTAAACCATGTCACTGAGTGCCACATCCAGTCTTTTCTTAAACATATCCAGGGATAATGACTCTACCACCTCCCCAGGCAGACCATTCCAGAACTTTTCCACCCTTTCTGTAAAAAACTTCTTCATAATATCCAACCTGTATTTCCCTCGATGCAGCTTGAGACGGTGTCTTCCGGTACTGTCAGTTGCTGCCTGGAGAAAAAGACCACTCCCCACCTCACTACAACCACCTTTCAGGGAGTTGTAGAGAGCGATAAGGTCACCTCTGAGTCTCCTTTTCTCCAGGCTAAACAACCCCAGCTCCCTCAGCCATTCCTCACAGGGCTTGTGTTCTAAGCCCCTCACCAGCCTCGTTGCCCTCCTCTGGACACGTTCAAGCATGTCAATGTCCTTCCCAATTTGAATGGAGTGATCCTGTTATCACCACAAGATCCTCTTCATGCCTCATATTGGCTTGCAACGCATCATATGTCTATATGAAGTCATGACGTTTCCATATACATCACTTCATACTCACCCAAAATCAATTTTAACTGATTTCAGTGTGGTATCACAATTTCTTTCTTAAAAACTCCATGTTTTTTATCTCGCACCACATAGTATTAGTATGTGAGCTAATCAGTTCTGCTCTTGATTGCCTTTTCTATTAGTCTGATGCAAATGTGATACAGATCTGAGCTGCCTAGACCTACTTGGAAGCCCATCTGGAACACAGGCATCCTATGAGACATTTTGTGGGGGCTAAAAGAGAAACACTATAGCCTTCAGTTTAGCTCTTTTGTTTCTGAGTGTTCTTGCTACTCTTGGATGAACATTATCTAGTCCTGGCAATCTGTTATTCTTAATTTAGTGTTTGTTCCCCAATTTTGCCACTGATACATTTTGAGATGCTTCCTATGCTAAGTTCTTTTTCTCTTCTCTCAGAAATGCTTCTCAGAAGGAGAGAAAGCCAAAGCTTTTCACTTGCTCTTCAGTGAGCAAGTGCTGGCAGGGAAATTCAGGAAGAAATAAATGTTCCTCTAGTGTAACAAACACTGTGATTCACAGGCTGAACTATCTATTGGCAAAGTCTGCACAAGCAATCTGACACTGAGGGCATTTTCACTGAACTGTTTCTTCTTGCTCCCATGCAAGCTCTTGTCATTTCTATGCTTTGCCTACCTTGATTTCAGAATGTCTGACTCCAGAAAAGAACATCATTTTACATGATGACAAGGGGTAGATTTCCAGGTTAAAAGCTGGCCATCAATTGGGAATGGGCATATATATCTACATCCTTAAGAACTGCGAGAATCAAATCCGAGGCAGTGCGGGCTAAGGGGACAAGCAGGTCAACAGGTGGCACATAAAGATGTGTCTCAAAGCTACATGACCAAATGTCTCATCATCTCTTATGCAGTAGAGGAAATCCAGAAATTTTCTTGGCAAACCACAGTGTACGAGAGAAGGGGAAACCTGGAAGTCATACAGACCAAGATTACCCTGTCAGTCTTCATCATGAGAAAAGGAGTAAAACAAGATTGGCAGATGCTGTGAGTAGGCTTGGAAACTTCTATACTGCATTAGGGATGGTAAGATGTAAAACCCCACACCAGACTCACTGAATCTAGCAGGTTTAGCACGTTATGTTTTGGACAATCCCTGATTTAAGAACAGCATTTTCATTCATAGCACAGTGTATATCAGAGAAAAAAAAGATCAAATTTAATGCAGTGTCTCAAAAATTAAATTTATCAACATTTTAAATGAAAAATTTAGAACAAAATTTAAGGCTAACTGTTAGATAGTGAAACTTTAAATTCTAAATGCTATGAATCGAAACTTCTTACTAAGCCAGAACTCCATGCTAACCTTCTTACTTCTTGTGCTTCTTCATATAAAATTTGTAATAGTTACAGGGAGGAGGAAAAAACGTGCAACTTGGGTTGAAGCACTCTCAGATTTCCATGTCCTTCTGTCTCCTCAAGGAATTATGTAGACACAGATCATATTCAGCATGTAATTCTTGGCAAACTTTGTTGTATTAATAAGAAGCAGATTCTTTCCTGATAGCAGGTATAATTTGAATTAACCACAAGACTGAAAAAAAACCAAAACAAACTAGCTAGGAGAACACACATACAAGACTAAACATTTCGGTAGTTCCTGGAACAACATATTAAAAAAAAAAAAAATTGATTTTCAGAGGAGCTACAGTCCCAGTATTGAGCTGTGCAAGCATGTGGCACTTCTGGAATGCAATTACCTTTAAATGTATTGATCATCTCTATTCTGTAGTAGTTGACTTTAATACATTAAACTATGGCTTTGTTTTTCCTGCTTTTGTTGTTTCATTGAAAAGATGTCATAAACTGGATTGTGACAAGGTAAATTCCAATTACATATTTTAATTTTACGTTAATGAGAAACTTCATAAATTTCTTTTTCACAGCAATAAGTTATGTGATCTGCTTTTTCGTTATTTTCAGATTTTGCAATTTGCTTCTCCAATGAAGAGCAAAATTTGATTTAGATAAACACAATTATTTACATTTTTTCAGCAAATGCTTCTCAGATGAACTAGAAAATAATTACACTCTTCATACCCAAAGGAATAGCAAAATTCTTGCAAACGGCAACCCGTACAGAAAATTTTAATTAGCTTTTTCTTTCCTGTGTTAAATTTAACACAGGTGCCTGTCCATCTTCTGACTAATTCTGAAGAAAACCTTCCTGCATATTATCCTGGTTAGCTTTCAAGTCATAAAATTCTTTGCAGTTAACCATAGAAGAGTCTTGTGAACTACTGTATCTCAAACATCATACCTCTAAAATATCTGATTTGCCTTCCACTCTCATTCCTCATAATTTTTTCTTCATAATCTTTTTCAAACACATTATCAGTTCGAATGTAACTACAAGGATTTTATTTACTGACTTTCTAGGTCTTTCATGTTTCCGGGTTTTTCTGAAGTACTGTAAGGCAGACTTCTAAAGAACTGCTTATGGCTTTTATTGTTATGCTTCCTCACTCGCTCTTTGGCTTTTTTAATATAGACATCTCATTTAGAATGATCAGGCACAGATACTATTTCAAAAAATATACATTTTTCCACAATCTAAGCCAAAAGATTTAATAATCATGACTAATCTAAAGCCTTTAACAAGCTCTTGGAATAGATGACAACATTCAAACTGAAAATATGTGAATTAATTTCAGACATACTTCATGTGACACAGTATAAAATGCAAACCTAAATCCTAACAGATTTCATATAAACTCCCCAAAATACTAATTAAAACTGCAATATGAAACACCAAAATTACAGATGCCTCTTCAGTTTTCTGTAGTACAAAAAAACCCACAACAGGACAATCATAATGAAACAATGGTCATAGAAGATTTATGACTGTTGGAAATTTATAATTGAAGTCTGAAACAGTCCGTTAGGAAAACATCCAGGCTACAAAAGAATAAATACAGCAAGAGAAAATAGGAATAAGTAAATGAATCAATGCTGTAAGTCTTGTGTACTGGAAAAGCTCATGTCATTTACACATCTATATGTCGAAGTCTGTTCCCTTGGAACATTGCTGAATCATTCAGTATTCAGCAGCTACATAACTTATGCAAAACTCATTCTGACACAAAGTGTCTCTGAAAACACGAGTCATCTATCCTGCACAAACGGAAACAGAATAATGTATTTTTATATTGCAACCAAACACAGATATGCAACCACAGTAATGAGAAACAAAGTATGACGATGTAAGATCAGTAACAGTTTCTGTGAAATATCTGAAGGAGACCACAATAGCTACTCACAGATTAGGATGCTTCAAGTAAATTGCAGAATGAACTCACAGAACTGCCCTTAGTTAAACCGGGAATTTCTTGGAATAACGGAGCGTGCATTCACTTTGCTTATTTTTGTTGAGGATGATGGACTCCAGTGGTCCTAAGTGGTTAAAGCTATTCAGCTCAGTGAGACTCAGCTCACCATTTATGGAATCAATTCACTGTCCACACACAGAGCTAATATAGGGACATTCTGTTTGGATTTTTGTTGGCATTGGTCCAGTCAACAACATGATGCTCTTGCTAACAACTTATTTAAGAATCCTGGTGTCAGTTCAGATAAAATAATGCGAAATGGCTAGGGACCAAATCTGGAGATACCCCAAAGAAGGTGAACACACACAAGCCTTGCCAACTCCTAGAAAGACCTCAGAAAATGGGGTGACCATGTAGCAATATGCACGTTATGGATAAGGGTGGCAAGATAACCTCAAGCTGTGACCTGACTCTCCCTTGAGTGTGATTGATTCCTAATCAGAAGATGCAGCTAGTTTTGGTCTAATTTCCCTAAACTAGGAAAGTCATGGTCTATTCGTAAATAACTTAAAGTTACAAACTTTAACTTTGTCCCTCTTGCATTAATAAGAAATCAGTCGAATTTTTGTGAGTAAGATTAAGAAGAGATTTTTACGCAGTAATGCACTGCGTGTGGCAGGAAGACGGAAGATAAGGAAGATGCAGCCAAAAATCTGAAATTAGAAATGGTGCCCTTACTGAAGGCAACATGAGTCTTAGTATAGAGTGAGCAGAGCTCCTGGAAACAACAGAGGAGGTGAGCTGAGAAGATAAAAGGATGTTTGGATCCAGGGGCAATTCAGCATCTCTGGAAATTTGCCAGTCAAGTGAATCAGTGTGATACAGAAACCATCTTAAAGAACCGCTGTTACCCATCCAGAAAGAAAAATAAAGATAGGGCTCCAGCAAGTAGATACCTGTTGAACATCTCATGTACAAACACCTGAACTGCAGGAAGGCAGTCTTGATGCACCATGATGAAGACAGTATCTCTGGGACCTTTTCTGAGGGGGCTGGACCAAAGGAACTCAAGAGAAACACAATCCATGTGTTAGAGGCAGTATTTACAGAGACACTGATGAGCACTCTGCTCCCCAAACACAGAAACCAAGTCCTCTGAGAAAGAGGATGATCAGCCTGGTCAGAAGATTTTCAGGAAGTTCAGGAAACAAGACCCAATTGCAGGCTAAAGCCCATGCCATCACATGGTAGGACATGGCAATAGACCACTGATGGCTGTGCTGAGGCCTTTCTATCCAAACACCAAGTATCCTTCTGTCCTGCAACCAGGGACCTATGATGAAGGGAAAAGTGGGATTGGCACTGAGGAACTAGGGGTTTTCAAGACCAGACAGCACCACACAGTCACTTACTTGCTGGAAGCAAAGGTCATATGAGGGGCACAAAAGTTGTGGATCACCAGGGAAGAAGCACTGGGTCTGAGAAGCCTGCATGTCTGCTTTCCATGGCCGCCAGTAGCACAGGGAAAAGGCAAGAGAAAGATTTTAGAGAGAAAATCTAGGACCCTACAAGGGAAGCTGGAATCAAGGTCTTCCATGTAATTATGTACTTGTATACCATACAGGACTGCAAATGGACAAATGTGCAAGGATGCTTGGCTAAAAAGTAGGGTTTCCTATGCATTATGGAATGAATTCTCCTTTGTATGAGACATTTGAAGCTAGACACAAGAAGCTCATTTGAATCTTAAGGGAATCAACCTGTTAGCATTTCAAATCCAGAAGGTCATGAATGTGCTTCTTACTGACTAGTAGGGGTTGGTGGAAGGAAGGGTAAAAGATGGAGGGTATGGAATAGCACATGGTCTAGGGTGGGTCTTCTACTGATGAAGACAAACAGTAAAGCTCCTGCTTAAGGAGTCCATAACAGAAAGTGCAATTCTTGCCTCTGATGATGTGTAGGCTCTTGTTTGAGCTCTTGCAACTGAAGACACATTCCACAAGTGACTACAATTGGTTCATAATCCCAATGAAACATGAAGGCCAAAATATCCTCCAGTCTCACTGAACTTCAGAGGAGGGAGCTACAGAAGAAAGAAAAGATTGTCTTCATAAAAGGGGTAGTGAAGATACTTAATTCAGTATTAATGCTCCCTTAGAATACCCTAAGGAAAAGACAATAGTAGCATGACTCACCTATAAAAAGGAGCCTGACAATAGGGGGAAAATGAGCAAAAAATATGAGGAACGTTCATTTATAAGATGTGCTTCTGAGATCTTTGAAAACACAAGACAGTGAAGTTGAAGAATGAGGATGAATCAAGAGCAGGCTTAGCTCTTCAGCTCACTACAGGCATTGTGAAATGATGTTGCTCTATCTACACTGATTGCATCACACCCACAAGATGTGTCAGGAATGGAAGAGGCATTTGCATAGAGGTCAAGGATAACAGCAATGTAGTATTTAAACTGTTTTACAATGTGCAAAGTTAAAAAGAACCTATGAATGGAGAACCTGAACAATATTTGTGCTGTTCTCATTTCATTCCAAGAGCTGAAAATAAAAATCAATTTACTTAAATGGATAAAATGTCTGGTTTAAGAATGAAGTCACATCTGAACTGACACTTAACAGGTACCTAACACAGTTTCCAAATGCTCAGAAAGAGCATATCATTATTTCAGTGTAAGGCTAGAACAGGAGCTAGGTAATTATATCACTGAAGGAGTAAATAAAACAAGACTCTGCCAATGAGGAAAGGCCTTTGGATATTCTCTCTTTGCTGGCACTCTCCTACAATCACCCTGGGCTCCGAAGCTGACCCAAATGGCAAAGCTATCTTGACCTGCTGTCTTCCCAGCATCATTTGAAGGTTGTAATTGAATGTGCTTCTGGCACATACCTCCAAAAGTGATAAAATCTGAAGAGATGGAAGCACAAGCTGGGAGGAGGAGGAAGCAATACTACAAGTTAAGATGAGAGACACATTTAGAACTCTTTGCTGAACTAATCATTACCTTTTGATTTTTGCTGCATAAGGATATATAGAGACCAACTCTCTGGACAGTGATTAATGAATACTTGCTATTTGCTACCAAAGCAGCCATTGTCAAATCTTCACAAACAAATTATTTACAAAAGCTGATGATTATGAAACTTGAAAAATCTTTTCACTGCTGTGAAAAAAAAAAAAAAAAACAAGGGGAAAGGGACAAACATGGGAAGTTAAAAGAATAACAAGAAACTCTAAAGTAGTAAGTAATTTAGGGAATTTAGTCTCTGGATACTTTTCCTTTAGAGATTTTGTATGACTTGTATGATCATTAGACTACTGAACTAGACAGTTCATTAGTCAAAATGTCTCTTGTTCCCCAAGAGTCTCATGGCCAGGAAGCAGTACCTAAATTCACCCAAATCTGTTAAAAAAAATAGCTTGAAACACTTAAAAACTTTAATTGAGTTTATTATAACTAGTGACTGCGTTTAGTAAAATGAGATCAGGGCCATATGTAATTTAGTGAACATAACTTAGAAAAAGGCTGAAACAAACGTCTACTGACCATCACCAATGACTAGTAACAATAGCATTTTAGCTACTTTTTCAACCCTCTAGTAACTAATTTTTATTGAAATCATGCCCATATACTTTGTGAAACTCAAACATATGCTTCCAGGCAAATTACTGTGCCATTTTTGTGGATTTCCAACACTGATGACACGTCTATCAAGTTGATGTTCACCAGTATCAGTTCAAAGCGAGACAAAAGACATCAAGATCGTTATGTGTGATCTTGAAACATGAGTGCTATCTCTTGTACTGCAGCTGAGTTAACTCAGGCAATACCTGGAACCCTCAGTACAGAGCTGGCACACATTTCTGGAGTAGAAAAGCCTTATTGATTCAAAAGACTTGGACCTTTTTGATACAGCACTTGATCTTCTGTATTTTAGTCTACTTTAGTGAAGTTTGTGGAAATTAACTGCACAAACGTAAGCAAGTAAATCCAAGCTAAATTTTCAAGACCTTCTATTACACAGAAGCACCACGGCTGCGTGATGCTTGGTTGTCAGCCTGGGTGAAACCACAGCTTAGTACATTTTTATTTTTACCCAAAGTAAATCACAACACATAGAAACCAGAGAAGTAACTCTAACCTAGGTCATTGCTTGGACGGTTTTTATTATTTTATTATTCTTTTCCTGTTGAATCAAGATGGTGTGATCTGATGTCCAGCCATAGAAAATGTGGAGAGAAGACTCTTGATGACTCCAGAGAAAATATTGCGATACAAAAATTCGCTCATAACAATACTAGAGAGAACACTAGGTCCCTGCTATTATTTGAACTGTCTGGATAATCTCATCCTGAAGGGTAAAAATCTTACTGATACTTTAACATTTTCATAGTGACTGAGCAGTACTGGCTTGAGGCATTTTGAGAGACAACTAAAGAGATTATAGAAAAAGTCAAACTAAGAGAGTGAAAACAAGCATTTTATCAAGCAAGTCTCTTAATCTGACTGGAGAAAAAGAATTTTTTAAAGCTGACCTCAAAAACTGTAAAACTAACAAAGAGAAATCTCAAGATTATCTGGATAATGTTTTAAAATAAATATGATTATCTACATTAATCAATGCATATGAAACTTGTCTTTCCAATAATTATTTGTCTATTGTTATTGCAGCTGATCAATTTCTTTCACTTATTTACTATAGTGCTAGTTTTTTTAGGTACATTTTCCAACTTGCTCATGTACTATCCCCATTTAGATACAAACACAACAAGATGTTTTAACATGCCAAGCAACAGATCCTCAAAGAGCAGCTTCATTATTTCAAGCAATGCAGGATTGTATGTAGTGAAAATGAAATCACATCAGAAATTTATTATTAAATCTGTAATTTAAATGTGTTTTCCTAGATATACACTCCTGAACATGTAACTGCATGTATTGTGAATTAATTTTTTAAGTGAATGGTTATTATTCCAGAGCAATCCCTCTATGAAGTTACTCACATAAATGCTCTGTTACATATACCATGTAAACAGCTGTCCAGCTTACTATGCAGTCACTGTTTCTTGAAAAAAAATCTTCAGAAGAAACTGTAACAGGAACATTGTAATGACTAGAATTTTCCTGCAAGATTCACTAGAAATAATAGAAACAATTTGGTATAAAAAATGGCATTTTCTGAATTTTCTATTTATTACCATTAATTTAACATTTAGTAAATTTATATTTATAAAATATGAAGCTAGCATTACTTGCTAAATGCTAGAAGTACCTTTTCAATATGCATTATAGAAGCAAAGTTTTAAGATACTGTAGAGACTAAAACCAGCAAGATACACTAGCAAATATCAAGCAAATGTCAAGCATAATCCGATATGCAGCAGAGGACATTACTTAAATATTCTCTATTTTTTGGAGACTGGTTGAACAGAAATTCTAAAAGAAATACATGAAAACACAGGTGAAGAAAGTAAATCTCAGTGTTTCAGCTCTGAAATTATTCTACTATTTTTTAAATTGTTATTAAAGCATAAACCCCAAACCACTGTTCCACACAGAATGAAAGCAATAAGGAAGAAAGTCAGGCATGAAGATACCTGTTGCTGAAATAAATTTCCCTTCCCAAACAGCAGATGTTAGAGAAATGCTGGTTTCTTTTCTATCTCCCAGATTCATTCACCACAGTGTTGGCAGGCAAGTACTTGCTGCCTGAAGGAGTATCAGAGCAAGAAACACACTTGGCATTCTAAGCTGCTGTAAAACAACTCCAGTTTTGCTGCCTGTGCTTGTGCTGATGAACTTCTGCATGACAGATTTTTCTGTTTTCCTGATAACTGTTTATGTTTTTGAATGTATTCAGATGGCATTTTCACACTGCAAAATGGCCAAATTCAACGGCTGCCTGTAGCCTCTGTTCTGCTTAAGAATCCATAATACTTTAACCATGCTCCCAAGCTTTCCAGAACATCCTAGTGACAGATAAAGCCATATGCCAGTTTTCTTTTTTTCCCTGTGAAGTTTTAACTCAGCCCTCAACCTGTGATTTAAGTGCAGAACTGATTACTCAATTTACTGATTATAAATGACTAAAAGCAAAAGGTCCACACTTGCTCAATGCTGTCACAGATTCTAGTAGTTTTCCTTAAATTCCAATTTAACCTGTTTTTCCCCTCTCTGCCAAACAGCAACACATCTTTGCAGGAAAGGGCAGCTCCTTCTCCCCTCATCCATTAGTGGAAGCCTTTGAAATACAGCTCTCTGCACTCCCATCCTGCTGCCAGGAGAAGGAATGCCAAGGGTCTCTTGTAGTGCCATTATTTCCTACATGAGTGTCTCCATCTTTAAATAAATAAATAAATTGACCTCATTTCCCCTTAATTACATTAGTTTGTAATTTCCAAGTCAAATACTATTCTGCTTTTTTTTTTCCCAATAAAAAAATCATCATGCCAAATCACATTGTGCTCTGTCCTGACTGGTAAAGTACAAGATTCTTCAACTCATTAGGTTCCATTTATGCAAAGAAAAATATAAAATAAAACTTAACATATGTTTGCATTCTTTCCAAATTAATAATGAAGATAGAGAGTGGGACTGTTCTCAGCATCAAGCTCCTGGCACCATATGCTTTGCTGTCTATTCATACATTGCTGTCTTACCTTATAAGCAGTGTTTAGCTTATTTTTCCTTATGAGATCCAGCTTTTACTTTAGCTGCTTTGAATTTGTGACAGGGAGTATCAACTGTTACACAGACACACAAAGGCTACATCTCCTCTCTCCAATTTCTTCCAGATAGGACGTATTTTTCTAATTTTTCTCAGGATTAAAGACTGCATTGATAGTCTTCAATTTTACAGTAAAATAATGTTACTTGCATGATCTTTACACAAAGCTTGAATGAGTTTCAGTTTCACTGGAAACCTAGCTGAAGCTTCTCAGAAAATTCCAGACCTGTGTTCTAAATACTGATTTATTTGTAAAATTAATTCAAATGAAGAAAATTAAGGCTAATTAACTGATTCATTTTTAGCATTTTATCCTCAGCTTTTGTCACGGGACCAAGGTTGCATCAATCAGAAAAAACCTCAAGTTTTAATACTGAACAGACCACAAGCCAAGATTATTTATGTTAGTGTACCAAGTAAAAGGTTTGAGGAACTCACCATTGAGCTCCAGTGTAGCAAGGATGGGTACAAGGGATGCAAGTGAGGATAGGATGTGGAAGGAGGAAAGCAGAAATACTGCCTGAATATACATGGGTGCTGTTAAGAAAGCTAAAAATTAGCTTGAATTGAGATGTGCAAGCATGTCAAAGGCAATGAAAGCAGCTCTCATTGCAACATTAACACCAGAAGATGAACAATGGAATCACAAATTCGTTGCTAAACCAGTAATCACAGGCATGGACAAGATCAAGGTACTTGATACCTTCTGCGTTAGTCTTCCCCAACAAAGTCTCCCAGGGTTTTATGTCTGAAGAGTTCAAAGAGAAGAGATACTGACAGAGAATACTTTGCAAATAGAGAAAGACGTGACAAATCTGATGCATGTGATAGTGCTGGGAGCCTGCTGGTGACCCTGACAGTCTGCCACTTGGCATGGAATGGAGATTGGCTAAGGTCCTCAATAACAGAAGAAAAACCCAACTACACTGGTATTTAAAAAATGGCAAGTTGATAGGATAGCAAGTCTTTCTCTGGCACCTGGAAAAATCATGGAGAAAGTTGTCTTGAAAGCCACTTCTAGGCACATGGATCAGAAACATAAATCTTTGCACTTAATCCAAAATTCCTCTGTCCCAACTTGTGTCTGCTGCCTCTTATCCTATCTGGGGACAACTTTGAGAGCTGTGTGAACAAACTTGATGTCGGACTGGAGGAACAGACCAGCAGGAACCTCATGACATACAAATTGGACAAATGCAAAGTTCTGCTTCTAGGAATAAACACCTGCAATGGTACAGGGTGGAAAATAACTGCCTTGGGAGCAGGACCTAACAGCAACCTTCCTTTATGTAAGAGGAGGTTACACTGAAGGTTGACCTAAGCTCTTTACTGAGATCCATGGCTGAAGCATAAAAGACCATGGTCAAAAATTAAAATGAGGGGAGCTCTGACTTAGCATAAAGAAAGGAATGTTCAAAATCAGGAGAATTAAGCACTATAAAACATTGCCTAGGGAGGCAGCATAATCTCTGTTCTTGGAGATTCTCAAGGCACACCTAGACAAAGCCTTCAGTCATCTGTTCTAAATTTGGTGTTGACTTTGTACTGAGAAGACCACTGGATCATAACTTCCCAAGACGTTACAGGGTGAGAGTTTCTACAATCTAACTAACTGTTTTCAGGAAAGCACTAACCTGGTAATGAAAAACAAAGAAAAAACACACCACACCCCATAAATCAAACTAAACCAAAGCAAACCAAACCAATTCAAATCAAATCAATCCAATCCAATCCAATCCAATCCAATCCAATCCAATCCAATCCAATCCAATCCAAACCAAACCAAACCAAAGCAAACCAAAGCAAACCAAATCAATAAAAAAATCACCACCAGTAGCACAGCCACCTTCTATTTGGCTTATATAATGTTCTCCTAGCTAGTCAGAATTAACAGCGGATTTACAAACAGTCTTAGTGTTCATACACTACAGATTTTTCAAAACAGTACTAAGTTGTTTCCACTTTAATGATTCAAACATTTAATAATGTTTACTTCATGAGATAGTTTACTTCATAGAGATAATGTTTACTTCATAAGTAGCAAATTCAGCTCTTCACCTTTTTAGATGTAAACACAGTGGCAATAATGCCATTTTTTCTGCTCAATAAGACAGATACAAAACAATGTTTTGGGTTTTTTTGTGCGAGATAACGTAAGATTTTCTTACTGTAGATGGTCTGTGCAACCATGTCACAATGTAACCACATGTATGCTTCTAGTTTCTTGGCCAGCACTGGTACAGAAATAAAACTCATTAAATGTGTTTTGTTTACCCTTAATTTTATAGAAGTACGTGTACCAGTTCCAAAATCATTATTAATGAGCCTTAGCAGAAGCAAATCTCTTGAACTGATAATGACTAGTTGTGCAAGAAAGGACTATCCACATCAGAAAGGAACACCAAATACTTCCCATGTCAAATATTATACCTTAATAAGTATGTTTATTGTGTTTTTACATGATGACTGAACAGGAAAAGACTTAATTTGAATTTCTCTTTTATAGTTAAGCTACAGGCTAAGCAACACAAACTGCTTTTTCACACTAAAAATTATTTTAACAATCTAACCAACTTCAACCATAAAGCTACTGAGAAACTGTAATTACAAGTCCTCATAACTCTTAAGTGACCTGTTCAAAGGGATTAGACAGGCAGATGAAAACATAAAGTAGCTTAAAAATGTTTCTGCTGTAACAAGTACTCCTTTCTTAATGATTCTCTGACCTCCTAAAAAAAATTTCAGCAGTGATTAATGCTTGCCTATTTTCATATAAATAGGAAAGAAAACAAGATATATAAGATGATTAAGTCTTTCATTAGGAATATTTAACTTCTGAAGTGTTAATAAAACAACCTGACTTTATGATGTTTGAGGGAAAAAAAATACCAACATGTAAATTTTGTTTCAAATTGGGCAAAATTCCTATTATGAATTTTCTTTGATTAGTGCCAGCATGGACATACAGGACACAATAAAATTATAAACCAATTACCTTTCCATAATGAATTATTGTAAGCAGTTTATTTTAGAAACCCATAATGCACATTAAATATTAACTCAAATAAACAATGCAAACTGATTATTATTTATCTTTTTTTTATGCAACCAGAAGGTTACTTAGAGGTTTCACACAATATAGCTACAGATTTTCAGCTCCTGAAGCTAAAACATGTGTTGTAGAGATAGAGATGTACACAATACTCCAATTTAAAATTTGTATTTAGTAATGTTCGTCCTTAAAATTACTTTTTAAATGGCAAACCATTAATTCTTTTTATGATATTTACCATTTAACTACTAAATACTTAGCAGCTTTATCTTAGACATTTATATAATACTAAAGCTACCCAAGTGCTTTGAACATGTAAACTATGATTAAATATTACAATAGTATTCTTCAACTTAATTTTGACTTCTCTCTAGTATCTGTCCCACAGTGCTGCAATATGAAAGAACCCAATATAGTCTTCTAAACAGTGTACAAATTTTTATGTCAAATCTCTGTGATCAATTTCATCATTTATGGATGATGAAGGAATAGGATGTGAATTATGAAAAGTCTGGGACTGTCAGCTAGCTACAGAAACAACTACTTTTTCCTATGTGCCTTACATGTTTTCCCTAGTTTGCTCCCTAGAGACAAAAAGATTATCAAGGATTTGCAGCTCTGTAGATTTACAGAATCACAGAATATGCTAAGTTGGAAAAGACCTTCAAGAATTATTGAGGCCAACTCCTGGCACTATTCAGGACATCCCAAGAGTCACACAATGTGCCTGAGAGCATTGTCCAAATGTCTTTTGAACTCTGTCAGGCTTGGTGCTGTGACCACTTCCCTGGGGAGCCTGTTCCAATGCACAAGGACCCTGTGAGTGAAGAACTTTCTCCTGATATCCATCCTAAACCTGCCCTGACTCAGCTTCTTGCAATTTCTTCAAGTCCTATCACTGGTCATGAGAGTGAAAAGATCAGTGTCTGTCCTTCCACTTCTCATCATGAGGAAGTTCCACACTGCAATGAGGTCTCCCTTCAGTCTCCTCCAGTCTGAACAGACCAAGTGACCTCAGCTGCTCCTCATATGGCTTCCCCTCAAGGCCCCTCACCATCTTTGTGACCCTCCTCTGGACACTGTCTGGTAGTTTAATGTCATTTTTATACTGTGGGACCCTAACCTGCACACAGGACTTGAGATGAGGCTGCCCCAGTGCAGAACAGAGCGGGACAATCCCCTCCCTTGCCTGGCTGGTGATGCTGTGCCTGATGCCCCGCAGGACAGGGTTTGCCCTCCAGGCTGCCAGGGCACTGCTAACTCATGGTCAACTTGCCACAGACCTGGACTCCCAGGGCTCTTTCAGCAGCACTTCATTTAGTTGCTAAAAGTTTACTTTAAACAAACTTGCCTCTCTTCATTCCTTTTATCCCTAAAAACAGTTAGTATTTCAGAATAAACAACTAGAAATGGTAAAGCAAACATGAATGAAAGGACTGCAGTTCTTTGCCAAATGTGAATACTAACTTCACAGCATGTTTCTCTAGGAAAAACATATATCCTACATATAATTATGTATGTGTATATAAATGCATAACTGTATGTATATTAAAATATATGTATTCAACTATATGCTAATATATGCATATATGTATACACATACATAAATATACACAACTTCTTGCAGTACTTTGTTTTAAGAGGAGCAGAGTCATCACACCCTGTGGAATTTATGCATCTGTTTACTCTTTTAATATGCAAAAACTGGATTGCTCGACTTGATCCGTTTCCTTTCACATGCCATTAGGATTCATGCACTAAATAAATTTTGTGTAGTTTTTATAAATACAAGATTTTTAACAGGTGATAATTATCTGCCACAGTCCACAAGTAGAGGGGGAAAAAATCCAAGCCCTCTGTAAGGAAAGAAATGCATTTTGATACTGAGTCCAAAGCATACACCAGATTTGGAAAATTGCTGTGAATTTGCCCCACAATCAGATTAAGCCTGCATTGAATTAAAAGCCCCATTTCTAAGGAAAGCCATATGTTGTGATCCTAGAGAAAGGTAATACACCTCTGCCTGAAACAGCAGAAAGGTTTATTGTATCTTTCTTTAAAGTGCTGATCACAGCCGCTGAGACTTGTCTTGCATTGAACACACAAGAGTCATTTAGGTTGGACAACAAAAATTGGGTTATCTTCTACAAGACTATATGCTACAGCAAATAGTTATTAATGCTGGCAGAAATGTTTTGTTTGCTATTTTTTTTCAGAGGGGTCCACCTAACCTCTGATTCAGCATTATTTGATTCATAGTCATGTTCTTTCTATTAAAGGAAAACTGTGATCCACATATTGATCCATATATCCACACATTCCTTCACAGATGTTAAACTCCTAATACTTTGTTAAAGTTCAACTAGAAGGTGCAATTTCTCTGAAGTGAATACTATGTTGTGAAATAACTACCTTACAAACTCTTAGATATATACTTGGGATGTGCTCTCAAAATAGACTGGTCATGACTACATATGAGACCGACAAATCCTGACAAAAACTGCAGTGGAATAAAGACATTTGTAAATGGTACATTAAGTCTCAGTTAATCTTAATTCTGTGGAGTCCTAATGGAGGACTTTGGCTTTTTCAACTGATGTTAATGTCAGCACAGAGTGGAATTTACCTTTCATTCTCAAAAATTACAGCTGATTCCCACCTCTTTTGGTCATCCTGTAGTCCCTGTGACAAATGTCTGAGTGGCAAGCCTGAATGGCAGCATTCTCACTAAGATTCAGGGGAAAAAGCTGTCTCTGGTCTTCCAAACTTGACCTGGAGGAACCAGTGGGCAGTTCAGAAACCAGATCCAGTCACCTCTTGTATGTTTTCCTGTCCACTACCCTGGAGAACACTGGAACATTGTGTCTGGAACTGATCACCTATTCTAGGCTCCTAATACTGCTCGACCCTTTGTAAAGCAGCTGTGATTCCTGACATTGTGCTGTGGCCTCCATGCCCTCACCAGCAAGAGAGGGTAGAACATAACACTGCTGTGGCCAATTCCCATCAGCTCAAATTCTTGAGCATGGAGCTGTACATCCAACAAGTCCAAGCACTGGTGGCAATTCCTGTCATGGGACATTGACTCTGTATGAGGGAAGACCTCCCCTACCCCTGCCAACATCAAAGATAAACTTTAAGAAATATAACACCAAAAACTATTTCACTGAAAAGCATGCCATAGCCTGTATGCAAACAACCAGATGGAGAAAGGAGGCAACTTTCATTTGCATAACGACTTTAATTGGAAATGCTTTGCAAACACAGCATTAACAGCGTGTACTCTATCATTGTTACTACAGTGGCATCCCCAAATAGCACCGATGGGATCTAGGCCTCGTTAGAAGATGTACTCTATAAATGTATATGTAGAGACATAAACCATACTTTTAAAAAACCTTTCATCTATTACAGAGTATCATCTACCCCAACTGACTACAACGCAAGGAGAGGTAACAGATGGTTCAGATGGCAACTGTAAACAAATTTTACAGACAACTAAACTCCTAAATATATCAGTTTTGAGATCTCCGGTCGCACCTTCACAATTCATAGTGTGTATCCCCCTTAAACTCTCTATAAAAGTAACTACAGACTCTCTGCTTCTAGTTCAACACTTTCTCTGTCAACTGGAGTTTATCCTTGCTCCCTGTATTATTCCTGCAGAAGGAATGGAAAAGGTATGGAAGTTAAGGAAAGATATGGAAAAGGGTTTCCCTTAGCTACTGCCTGAACTAGGAAAAGACTGGACAAAATAGCAGCTGAAGCAAAATTCACACTAGGGGTAAGGCAATGTTTCTATGTGGTCTTGCCTTAATATTGCATCCTTGTGCAATAGTATCTGGTAGGGTCTTGACCAGCCTCTCAAAGGGCCAAGGAACTGGAGCCTCAGGTCACTGAGACAAGTCTGTTGCCATGGATTAGAGTGGCAGAAGGGGACTGGTCTCCCTGTCTCCTCATTTGGATATCACTCCTCCTGATGCCCCATTTTAGTGGACAGTTTCTAGTTAGTTATGATAAACTATTTAAGCTCTCATTATTTTCACTGCTTCTCTTTACAAAAGAATATTTAAAGCTAATTACTATCTTGTAGAGGAAAAAAAAATGATCTTTTGTTACCTACAAGGAGTATTTCTAGGTGGTCACCATGAGAAAAGAGCAGAAAAGCACCATTCTATTTTGAGAGCCTGAGTCTGTTCTTAGCTTTTAGAAAACTGAATGTCTAGCAACTGCCTCATATACTGTGGTTGTAATCCCAGGATTCATGCTCTTTTCCCCAAGAAAAAATGAATGTGCATGTTAACAGGAACACACACATGTGGATGAAGGCTCCTTTCTGTCCTCAAAGTCAGCTACTACCTACACCTCTTCCTTGCAGCATGGATGCAGAGCACCAGTTACATGTAAAAAAAAGAAACAGCACATACACCCTAGGTCCAAATGGTGTCCTGAAACAAGATTATGCAGAGCTCATTCACTATCATACCTATAAGAGGACTGCAGCTTAGTTTGGTTAATAATCTTCTGTCTAGTTTAACAATGGAAGGTTTTATTTTATCTGTCATTGTGAAAGTGTACACAATTTAAATCATACTTTTAATTCTGAAATGTTTCATGAAGTAAGAGTTTGTTTCCTTTAAGTCCAAGTTATAGGTGTAATATCTGTAATTTAATTTTCAGTGCTGTGTTCTAGCAATATTTTTAAACTGAGATGTTACACTGATGGACATATTCAACACTGATTCCTTGGGAGAAACACAAGCAGCCCAGCCTAAATGGAACAGATACTTTAGGGGAAAAGTGCTCAACAACCTTAAGGCAAGCAGAACAAAAAAAGTGCCATTCATATACACCAGTACTTGTGTTAGGTTCACTTGATTTCTTAGCAGGCGTATTTGGAATTCTATATACCTGAACTGAGTTTTAAACCTAGTAAATCATAACAAATTCCATCAAAACCTCAGTAGCTTTGGGCAACATTTTCTTCCAGGGGAAGCATTGTAAAGTATCAGATCTGACTCTGCCTCAGGGACTATTTGTCTTCCTGTGCCAGCCTTCCTAACAACGAGTTGTGTTCAGATTGCAGCAAGGTGCATTCAAAGTCACCTGAAATTTAAACTGCTTTAACCTCCAGCTAATTAGAAAAAACCAAAACAATGGATATAAATAGGGAATTCAGATGGTATTTTAAAAGTGTCGAAAAATAATGATCCAGTGGGGAATAGAGTGCTTTAACAAAGATTAATGACAGAACCAGGAACTGTGTAGGGACCAAATGACAGCTACTGATGTTCAAAGTGAGCTCTTGGTACATTTGCCCACTGCTTGTTACTCCCAAGCTTTCCATCTTGTTCTTCTTTTTAAGAAAATCTACCCTGCCTTTGAGTACTCCATGTAACAATACAGAATACAACAAAGACACCTTTGGTCATAGAACAGTAAGTAAACATTCTTTAGCAACAGATTGCAATACCCAGAACAACCTGGTCTATTTCATATCATCCACACTACTTTCACTCTTAAACTCTAAAAAAACATTAACTCATCTCAAATTCTTCATGTATGTGAATGCACACACACACACACACACACACACACACAAACTTGTAATTTTTTTTCTGAAAGTCCAGTCAAACAGCTGGCAATGAATGAATGGTCATCCTTGGATGAGTTCATAAACAAACTCAGAAAATTTAGGTTGGAAGTGACAATCGAAGATCACCTCCTCCCACCTCCTGTTCAGAGAAGGGTAAGCTTCAGACTTAGAGTGCCCAGGGTTTAAACTTGTCAGGTTTCATGTCTTGAAAACCTTAAGGATTAAAACCTCAGCACCTCTGAGAGCAACCTCTTCCCAGCTTGAGCCTCCATGAGGTAATAAAGGATTTCTATATAAGGTCTACACCTCTCCTGTTTCAGCCTTTGTCTTCCTCCTGTCCTTCTACCACATAACACTGTGAAAACGCTTCTGAATAACATCATCCTAGGCACCAGAAAAGACATCACCAAAGCCTTCTCCATGAGCTCCAGTCTCTCAGGCTCTCCTCATGGGACTTACATTTAGCTCCCTGCTCATCTTCGGGGTCCCCTTCAGTGAAGCCACTTTGTTTAGTTGATGTCTCTCCTGTATCAGGTGGGGGGATGTGCACAGTAACTTACATGTGACTTAACAAGGACTGGCCAGAGACAGATCATTACTTCCCCTGCTGTCCTGGCTGTGCCCCTGTTGACACAGCCCAGGGTGCAGCTGGCTGTCCCTGAAGTCAGGACACATTGCTGGCTCCTGCCCAGCTTGTGCCTACCAAGGTTGCATGTCCCTTGCTGCAGAGCTGCTCCCAACGAGTCAGGCACCAGGAAGAGTCATTGAATGGCCTTATTCCTTGTCAGATGCAGGATTTGGCATCTGTCCACCTGAAATTTCCTAAGGTTCCTCTGCCTCTCTAAGTTTCTCTGGATGGTGGCCTTGCCCTCAAGGGTATCAACTGGTGACCCTAATCTGGTGTTATATACAAATTTGAATACAGTTTTTTTCTATTATTTCTAGCAGGTTATTGATAAAGAAATTAAGCAGGACAGGTCCCAGGATACTTCACGTGCTACTGGCCTTCAGGTAGAGGACGTCCTTCAATCAGCCTCAGAGTGTGATCATAAACCCACCTTTCCACACACTGAGCTTTTGTCCCATCAACACCATAATATTCTAATGTGGACAAAAGAATACTGTGGGAGTAAAGCCTTGCTAAAGTCAATTGCATGAGCTGCTATTCTTCCATTCTGAAATCTAGTCAGTTTATCAGAGAAGCCAACCAGCCTGGTCAGGCATAATTCACCCTAAGTAAATCTACAGTGACTGTTTCCAATCATCTTTTCTTTCATATGCCCATTAACTTATACCAGAAAAACTCACTACATCAGACATTCACTTTATAGTTCCATTTAATTAACTTCATGGGTACAATAATTTTAAAAATGTCTAATCTTAAAAATAAAAATAAATTAATATTTCTGCTGTCATTGGATATTCTATGTGGTGAACACTCACCCCAAATAAATATACTGTTACTAATTAGTTTTTAGACATTGGCACAGTTATCGCATGAAGGGCTCTAATCTTTGCTAATCTCTGCAAGGAATGTAATGCCTGTGTTGGTCCTCACTTGTACAAAGGTCTAGCTCCCAACATTGCTGTAAATAAACCAGCCCAAGAAATCATAAAGAATACACAGATAAAACATCTTTGTTGGAGTAAAACCCCAAAGAAAGCCCTACATTGTCTTTGATTTCAAGGAGAGAAATCACATTAGAATAAAGCAGTTTACTAAAAGAAGTTAGGAAGAGCAGCTAAATGGTCTCTCTACCATTGGTCAAGATTTAGCAATATTTAGTACACTATGCTATAATCTGACAAAAATTAATAAACCCTAGAAAGAAGTTACTATGGCTAAAGAGCAGCAAAAAGGGCAGAATTGGAGATTAAGAGAAAAGTTTTCAGAAAACTTGGGATTGTGCTTAAATGAGGAAACAGAAGTATCATGATATGGGAAAATGACTCAGGATAAATTAGAAAAAAAATGGGAAGTTATATTCACATTCTAACAGAGGTTATAACAATACAGACATTACAGGGTGAAATGAAGTTTCTACTCCCTGGATGGGATGCAGTCAGCATGCCTGACTTCCTGCACACAGTACATGCCACAGGGAAGAAAATGAAGGGTGGAGTGGAGCAGAGACACTGTGGCCAGGCTCTGTGGAAATCCTTGCAATGGAGGGAACTTGGTGGTACCTTGTGGCTGATAATTTACATAGCGGCTGTCAAGCATGGGAGCAAAAAGATGTATTGCCATTGAAACAGCAACCATGGCCTGATCCCAAATGTAATAAGCCACCCCAAGCTATCCACCTCCAAAGTACCACCACCCCTCACAGAGCATGTGTTCTATATTTCATTGACTATGCCTTAGAATTTACACCAATCAGTGACAAAATTACGTATGACTAGAGTCACTCAAGCTCCACCTAAAACACAAAGTAATAGTAGAAAAGTAATTTGAGAGTGGGGAGAAGTTAGGAAAGACTCCATCCTAACTTCTGGGCTGAACCTGTCCTCTCTTCCATAGGAACATCTACTGGATAAGAGTCAGTAATTTATGTGATTGATTATCTCGAGATAGTTTTTGTTAAGAAGTAGAGCTGATCTGTATATTGCTTTGTGTAAGTTTTGCAGCCAGGTATTATCACTGTCAATCTTCAAACCTTAAGCTGCCACAATTTTCTATTATATAGAGTGGTATTCTGTAAACTGTTGGTGTGAGTCCTTCAAGGGCGCCAGCAGTGGCCAGTACCAGATAAGATACTCAACTGTGGACACCTGGGAGAGGGTTTCTTTTATGCTGTTGATGTGTGTGTCCCTGAACAAGACATTTGACCCACCCTCCGACCCAGTGGAACTGTTCAGTGAAGGGTCCCTGTAACGCCACACTGACAGACAGGTCAGGCACAAAGGTCTTGGCTTTCCTGGGGCGCTGACACACTGATGAACACAAAGGGCTTGAGAAGATCTCCCCTTTGCACATGACACATAAAGTAACAGGTGAAATATTGAAAATTAGGTAGGTCAAAGGAATGGCCAAATCAGTAGGTGAAGAAGTACCTTCACACATATAAAAGCCAATGCTAAATGTTTTTAGAAGCACATATCAAGATTTGAAAACACCACTGAGAAGTATGTGAAGGAATTGGCTGATGTTGCCCAGCCAGTCTCCATGATGTTTGAAGAGTCATAGCAGTCAGATGAAGTCCTAGCTGACTGGAAAAAAGGAAACATGACACCCATTCAAAAAAAAAAAAAAAAAAAAAAAGGGTAGAAAGGAGGCCCTTGGGAACTACTGAACTGTCAGTCACACTTCTATGTCTGGAAAAATCATGGAACAGAACCTCCTAGAAGCTATGCTAACACAAATTGAAGACAGAGAGGTGATTTGATAAAGTCACCATGGCTTCGCCAAAGGCAAGACCTACCTGACCAATCTAATGGCCTTTTATGATGGAGTGACTACATCAATAGACAAGGGAAGGGTTCCAGATGTCATTTATCTGGACTGCTTTAAGGCCTTTGACATGGTCCACCACAACATCCTTTTCTCTAAGTTAGTGAGATATGGATTTGATCAATGGACTGTTTAGTGGATGAAGAATTGGCTGGTTGCCAATTGGATGGTTGCCTCTGTATGGTAGCAGTCAAGAACCTGCTGTCCAAATGGAGATTGATGATGAGTGGTGTCCTTCAGGGGTCCATCTTGAGACCAGTCCCGATGAGTATCGTCATGAATGACACAGACAGTGGAATCAACTGCACCTTCAGCAAGTTTGCAGATGACACCAAGCACAGTGGTACAGCTGGCACTCCTGAAGGATAGAATGCCATCCAGAGGGACCTAGACACCCTTGAATAGTGTTCACATGGGAACCTCATGAGGTTTAACAATGCCAAGTGCAAGAGGTGCTGACCCTGAGTTGGGGCAACCCCCAGTATTGATACAGACTATAGGATGAACGGATTGAGAGCAGCCCAGCCAAGCTGGACTTGGGAATCCTGCTGGATAAAAGGCTACACATGAGTCAGCAATGTGCACTCCCAGCCCAGAAAGCTAAGTGTATCCTGGGCTCCATCCAAAGCAGAGTGGCCAGCAGGGTGAGGGAGGGGATTCTGCTTCTCTGCTCTGCTCTGATGAGACCTCACCTGCAGTGCTGCATGCAGCTCTGGGGGCCCAGAGGACAGAAAGGACGTGGAACTGTTGGAGTGAGTCCAGACAAGGGGTACAGAAATTATTAAGAGTTCTAGATCACTTCTATGTGGAAATTCTGAGAGAGCTGCAGCTGAGGACCTCTTATTGTGATCTTTCAGTACTTAAAGGGAGTGTCTCAGAAAGCTGGGGACAAAGTTTTTAGCAGCATCTGTGGCAACAGAACAAGGAGAATTGTTTTAAACTGAAGGAGGGTAGTCTGAGACAAGATCAAAGGAAGAAATTTTTTAGATGTCTTCCAGATGAGGATGGTGAAACACTGGAACTGGCTGCCCAGATAGATGCCCCATCCCTGGAAACATGCAAGTTCAGGCTGGATGGGACTCTGAGCAACCTGGTCTATTTGAAGATCCCTGCCCATTGCAGGGGAGGTAGATGGCATTTAAAGGTCCCTTCCAACTCAAACTATTCTATGATGGCATACACAATGAAAGAAATGCAAGAATGAAATAAGAGAACCTTGAGTTAAACTGTGCAACCTTCTGCTTAAAGTTTTATGTGCATTAACTAATGGGGGGGGGGGGCGCAGATAGAGGAATGCTAATTAAAAAAGAAGAAAGTTCAAGGAAATATTTGAGGAACGAGAGGTAAAAACCTGGCCAAATTTTTAGAAACTATTTTTAAAAATTGAATTAATGAGCACATGCAACCACATGAGCCACTGGAAGCTTGTGGAGAAGCCAAGGAGTGCATTGTTTTTCAAAAAACAAAAAAAACTTGGACTATAAAAGTTCTAGGAAAGTATCAGCTTCATACTGTGAAACCAATATGTGATTATGAAAACAATGTAAGACAAAGGCGCCATTGTCATTATCTTTACTTGCATATCTGTGGTACACACCTTGAATGCCTGGTTCTAACCTCCCTCTTGCAAAAATAATTAAGTAAACCTTAAGGAAAATAGAGAAGACTGTAAGGCAACACTAATAATTAATGAGCAGCTTCCATACTATATACTTCTAAATATACAGAGAATGCTTCAACCTATAAAAGAAATGAGTTACAGGATGTGTGGTAGAGATTTACACAATTATGACTGCCATGGAGAAGAGGAATATGGATCTCTTTTTTAAAGCTGTGTTAAGTACAAGAACTGATAGACACATAATTAAAATATCAAGCACAAGTTTCCCAAGCGATTTTCAAAGAAGGTGCATAGAAATTAAAAAACTCCTTGAACACAATATGGATGCAAAAACATTTTGCATAGTAACAGCAGGCTTGTTCTGTTGTCTTCCCTGGGAGCTGGCCTCTGTCAGAGGGGAAACAGAACTCAAAAGTCCTTTGAGCTAACTTAGAATCACAATTCTGAAGTTTCATTGCTTGCTCTTCCAGAATGCTACGAGTGTAAAGACCTCATTTAAAATCTCAGATCGAAGTAAACAGGAATTTGAGAGGAGGGGAAATATATATTCATATGTCCCTTGCATGTTTAATAGTGGTATTAATAAATAAAAAAGCATGGTGACTTCAGAGCAGAAACTCTGCTCTGAAGAAGTGACTTCCTCCATTGAGGATGCTCCTTTGAAGAACAGTTACCTCTTAAGTTAAGGGGGGCATTTAGTCACCTTAAGGTAGGTAATGATGTGACCTTCTTTCAGACAGACTATCAGCCTGCAAGGACAGGCTCATCTCCTGCATTGCTACATAATATTCTTTTTAATCAGTAATATCCTTCCTTCACTCAGCTACAAAAGTACAGAAGCATCTACCTTTGTATAAAAACTGCATATCTAGTTCAACTATCTCTGTTTCCCTGAACTGAAAGAAAGAACAGACACAAAGCAAATGCTTTGAAGCAGTAATTTCTTTCACTTTTCTTCATTTTTAATAGCATTTAACAAACCTAGGCTTCAACAAGTTGCACCATCCAGAATTTCCTGACCAGAGTTTTTACTTTAGTGGCAGTGGCATTTCTGGCTGCAGCTGAACTCCCTAGGAGGAGGAGTGTTTTGGACTTCAAACAAAGTATGTTATGCCATTATTCTACTCTTATATTTTACCTGGCTAAATCTAACTAAAGGATAGTTACAATTTTAGAGATAAAAACACCCTCAAGAACATTTTGCCTAAAGAGTATGAGTTTCATTGCTATTGAATGATGAAATCAAGATAGGCAGTCTAGAAATAAATTACATATTAGAAAAACTGAAGTAACTTTAAAAATGATTTTTTAGCAACATCTTGTAATAAGAAGAGAGGAGGCCATATAGCTAACAAGCTTAATAAGCTGTATCAATCTAAAAACCACTTTCCAAGTTGTACAGTGTGATAAAAATAACTGATGTTTTTGAAGTTTATAAACTACTTTAACCTATATAAGGTAAGAAATGCTCAGAATCGACACAAGCTGTCTCCCTTTTGGATTTTATGTAAGTGAAGTCTGTAAGCAGACCACAAAAAAATATTGTAGTAGGAGGGTGTAAAAAAACATGATGGGGAAGCCCCCCCTAGGGAAGTTGATTTTAATACAGATCTTGCACTGTACTCTAGAATATCACAGTGTTAAGAAGAATTAGTACATTGTTTTATCATCTAAAAGCCCAGATGGCCACCAAGGAGCTGTTATTCAAGATAAGCTGTAGCATCCCAGAGGATTTCCAGTTTAATAATATAAAGTCAATTATGCATCTGAAAAAGTTTGGCAACACTTTTTTTCATCTCAAGTCTAGTTCATCTTTTTTAATGTATGGAGTGATATGGGCAGCAGTAAAAATTAGCACAGTACAGCTCTCATGGATAATTTCCAATGTGCTATATGACAAATCTGTAAGTGTCGTGATGTCTACTTTACAAATGAGATGATATTCCCCTGCTGTACAGAAAATGTTCTCAAGCATGTAACAGGAAAACAACGAAAACTGCTAGTTTAGGTTGTGGTTTGTTTTTATTTCTTTTTAAATTTAAATCACAGTGTTCAGCCTTCTTATGCTTAGAATTTTCTTCTAATAGTAATACAGCATCTGCGTGTCTACATTTAACCTCTAGTCAAAACGAGAGGTATATAATGAACCCAAGAGGGTTTTTGTGGAAGCTGGGCAACAAGATTTCATATGCATTGCAATTGCTTTGTCACCAGATGATCCTATAATCACACATGGCTGAACAATGAAACTACAATTTGGAAGGCTACTCACAACTCATTTGTAAAAAAGGTGGTATTCTTACTCCCAAACCTTTATGGAGACATAAAGCAGGTATTCAGTCACCATAAAGCAAAGCAGACACAGCTGATAATCAAACTCTGTCAAGTAATTTAGAAAACTCCAAAAACCCAAACAAACACAAAAATCCCCTAAGAAAAAACCTTTAAGAAGTCATGTTCACCATTGAAAATAAACCCCGAACAAAATACTCCAGGTCAACCCCCTTATCCTACTGCTCTAAACGCTATCTACACAACTACAGGATGAGTTCAGCCTTGATTCTCCAGTTAAAAGTTCTGTACATGAACCAGAAATATGAGATAATATTACTACCTGTTAGAATGAATTAGGATAACAGTACCTCAAGAAATTTCCAAGGATTATTTCAATTAGCAGATAAGGGGATTAAAGAGAGTAAGTAAATACCTCTTGCCCTGAAGCAACTGGTGGCAATACAATAAATGTGGATCACAGCTTTGCATGCATGACTGTAGAACAAATACCAAGAACACATGAAAGGGATCACGTAAAAACCCAACATCTCTCAACGTAGTGGAAAACAGAACTACAATCTGTGTCCAAAATTAGTGTTTATAACTGAGAAAAGCAACATTTTGCTTCATGGGTAAGGCTGAAACAGGAAAATATCTGAACAAAAACTATTACATACTAAATTATGACTGCTTCCACAAGCCAAACTGGACCAATATATGCTGGAGCTGCACAGCCACTGTGACAGCCATCCTGTGACATGACACAGGCTGTGTTCTGTACTAGACCGTGTAAATATAAGGGATGTCACATACTTTTTTTATTCCCACTTTTTCTTCTCTATAACTACTATCCATCACACCTTTTATTAGACTTTAAAAGACTAAGCCTGTTTCTGTGATAAACAAGCAGCTACACATGTATCACCTTCTTTAGGACAATCCGACTTCTGCTGAAGATCACAGTGGACAGTAAGGTGGGTAAAATTTGCAGAATCAGAACCAACCCAAGCTAGAAATAATTTGCAGAATCAGAACCAACCAACTCTGTAAACACTGTCATGCATTCAAATACTCTGGAAGTCCCAGAGATGGGTATTTTTAGTTCACATCAACAAACAGATTTTCTTGACAACCTGTGACAATTTTTGTTGGAGAATTCAGTAATACCAGTGTATGTACAAGCTAGGCAGAGTTTAGGCTGACAATTTAAACTAGCTTTCAGTTATGGCTGCCTCACTAACCCACTGAGATAGCAGCTGATAGCCTCATTTCTTGGACTGCTTCGCAGAACAGTCTTGGTTCTGCATATTGTTATCAATACCCAGGCTGCCTGGCTCAGATTTGCAATATATTATTTATGCTGCCTGTGTAAAACTAACAGTACTGTACATCTATCTTTAGAGACAAGGCATCACCTTCAACACTAAGAACTTAAAGAGGGGTTGCAAACAGTATATTCTAGGAATTTATTGTGAATCAGACACTACACCTTCTCTTAGAGATTAGTTAAGACCAAGTGTCCAAACAAAAAAGGTAAATTTTGTGATTAAAATTAAGAAAGCCATTTCATGTGGGTGCATTGAAAAATTTCCTCCTCTCAGTATTTTATACTCCAGATACTCCTCTGATACTCCCTACACTCAAATTCTATTAAACAAAAACTTACTTCATGTATTTGAAAGCATAACTTTGTATCTTAGAATGCAAAGACTGAAATGTAATTTTATGCCTCCTTTATTGATAAAAAGCTCAAGAAAGGCACTTTCCTTTCTCAAGGCATCTATATGCTTCGTCAACCACATAAAAATAAAAAGGAAAAATACAGAAAAAAATTGAAATTTGTCTGAAATAATTTAGAATATTTAAACTGTTGTGTAAATTCAGAATGAAGGCACAAAGACAATTCACATAAAAGCACATTAAAATAACTTTAAACCAGCAAACATTTAGTAATGCTGTATTTTAGTACTTCACAGGTTCGTATCATCTTCAACTTCAGTCATCTGTTGGAACGAGAACCCTCAGACCCCTCAGCCTGTTCTGTGGGGAAAGGCAGACTTCATCCCTTGCTCTTGTTTTCTTGCTGCAGTTACTGAGGCCATTGATATAACCTGCAAGGAACTGCAAGTCACAGCTTTCAGGTCAGCCTTAATTCTGAAAATATTCATTAGCTAGCTATGAAAGAAAATTCTTGATCCTTGCTTCCCCCCTCATACGGCATTCCATATGGTACACCATAAATTGCACCGCTGCAGTCTAACTACAGCTTGTGGAGGAGATGGGGCATGGAGGAAGGCAAAAAAGGCACCCTCCTCTATGTGCCTCCAACTAGCTTGAAAACCAAGAAGGTAAGTTTTTCAATTATACAATACATATCCAGTAACTTTGAAAAATGAATTCCAGACCTGCTTTCCAGTGTTGTTTCTGGAAGTCTGATATACACAAAAGGCTCCTACCATTAACTAATTAATATATAATTTCTCAGCAGCAGCTTTCTACCAACCCTCAGAGCTTCTTCTACCAACTCCAACCAACATGGTTGTGCTTATTAGACCTGTTCTTATCAGACATCTTATCTTTATCACACACTGCCAGCTAGAGAACTGCCAATGACAATCCAAATACAAACTTATTATTTGACTAAACAATAAGTCAAATTGATATAGCCTAGGCATACTGTGTACAGTACAGCAAGGAATAAGCCTCTCAGTGAGTATGTGTCTCTTCCACCACCAGATTTAAGTTATAAATTGACCTATAAGCTATTCTGAATGATGAGGCATTAAAGCCTTACATTTCACATCTGAAGTATCACCACACTGTCTCTTCTACCCTTCCTAGCATGTAAACAAATAAGAGCTCAGCTTCACTCTCTCAGCTACTCACAACACTTTCTGTAAGCATAATAAAATTCTGCTCCGAATTCTTCCTCTTTCAGCAGAGAAGTTAGTAGTTATCCCAATAAAAAATTGGCTAGCATCCTGCTCTTTGAGGAGAAAAAAAAAGGTGTGTGCATGAAACGGAATTTCCACTTGCATCAGGGACCACTTTAGAGTCTAAACTCACATGAGATGAGATTGCTGCACACCCTGGCACACAGCACATCACTAGAGGCTCTAAAAATTGTTAAAAAAAAAGGAGGAATAAAGGAAGAGACCAACTGCCATTCCAAGGGAGTGCTATTTGACAGGACACATGCATGCTACATATCCAAAAAACATTAAGAGAGGAAATCCTGAATGATGTCTTTCACATCATACTTCAAATTTGAAGGTTCAGAAGCCCAGGAGCCAGAAATGCCTCCTAGGATGAAAGTAAGTAGGAAACAAATTCGCAACTAGGATATCGCTCTTGCAATTCACAAGCAAGTCTACTTTACTGCAGGTCTTAAAAAGTTTTTCTGCTTCACCCTTTGACAAATTTAGAAGAAACACATCCATGTCAATCTTCTGACCATTTTAATTCATACTAGTTTTATATCTGCCACTCTCCTACATATTTTTAGCTACTTGTTGAAAAATCACTCAGCTCTATCTAGTTCAAGTGTCAAACAGAACAGGAAAGGAAGAAAGTACCTATTCTAAGGACTTCAGAGACTCAAGTGTTTGGCTTGAAAGCGAGGTAACACATGAGGGGGATTCTTCACTTGACTCTTACTAGATTTGTATTCTTGCAATGTTTCTGAGATTCCCCAGCGATACAACAATAACTGAACAAAAAACCCCAAAAAACCCATGCAATTTATTACTTTCCCTAATTTCCTGAGGTTCCATGGAGACAAGTCTTATGTAATAAGCTATAAAATATAAATCTCTATTAAGCAAATAGAGAATCTGCTTCCTACTCAAAAGAAGGAAGCATCATCTTATTTAATGTAACATACAATCCTTTTAAATTATTTTACAGGTCCTCAGGAAATGCTATTTTGAGTCTAAAAATTAAAACACTATTCAGGGATAAAGGTTCTTATAAAATTTTTAATAAAAAGCGAGCAAACAAACAAATAAACAGTACCACATCAGCCAATAATTAAATCTCATTTGAAAACAAACAACTTCGTTGTCCTAAATGGCAAACTTGTCTTTTTACAACAAAGAATTTGGCCACATATATGTGAAATATGCAATAAATACATATACTTATTTAATATGCATATTATTATTATTACTCTATAAAAACTAATATCCTTAAATAGTACTAGTACTCTCTAAAGTTTAGGTAAATCCAGGTCTCAGTCATACACCTTCCAGGAAGAGCAACATCATCTCCTAGCAAACAAATTAGCTAGGACTTGAACAAATCCTACTTATTCCTTTACCTCTTTTGAACTGGAAAGCTTCTTTCCATCACAAACTTAGCTATGAAACAAAGACAGAGAACTTCAGTCTCACAGATCGGCTCTGCTGGGGGAGAGCTTCCAAATACCACACCCCTAGTAAGCCACCAGCCTTTCCTAGACATACCAGCTGATGTAAACCAAGTCAGAACTCTTGTCACTTCAGGATTACACTACCTTGTCACATATTTTAGGTCTTCATATAATATGCCTGTGGATGTAATTTGGTGCAGCATGTGTCAGTCTGGTTAACCACTGAACTGGATTTGTGTTACTATCCCAGGTAAAGTTTTAAGCTACAGCAACTCAATATGAAACCCAGGCAATATATTGCTCTTTTATGAATACTCAGATTATTTTCATTTCTTTTTGACAAAGCATCCATATTAACTCTGTATTAGAAACCATGGATATAAAAGAGATTCTCTGTAACTTGCCTGTAACTTAAACACTGAAAATGACTGTGACTGTTCCTTGAGCTGTCAGTGAAAACCACCACAAATATCTGAAATAAAATGATACTGCAGTTTCCACTATATAATCAAGGATATCCCAAGGGAATAAATAAAACTAGCTGCTGCAATTGAATTTGCATATGTAAAATTTGCACTTCCTGAGCTTGTAATTTCAGACAACAGAGAAGATACTTTGGACAGACCAGCATGGAGACCATAAAGGATATGGGCTTTGACTCTACCTTAAGTAGAGGACACAATGAACATGTATCTTTTCTGAAGGTGATACAGGACATACCATATCCTTTGAACATGAGGGATCTATGTGAAGAATGCTGGAGAGGCTGGGGTCTACATCAGGCCAAGTGCTTATCAGTATTTCACAAAATCATAGCATCACTGATTGGTTTGGGTTGGAACAGATCTTGCAGTTCCACTCCCCCATGACCACGGGCTGGGCTGTGACCTTTCACTAGACCATGTTGCTCAAAGCCCCATCCCATCAAGCCTTGAACAGTTTCAGGGATGGGGCATCCCCAGCTTCTCCTGGCAACCTGCTCCAGCACCTCACCACCCTCACAATGAATAATTTCTTCCTAATATCTAAACTAAACGTACACTCTTTCAGTTTGATTTACACAAGGAATTTCAGCAGCAGCCAAGGAGATTCTACTCACGCTGTTCTGATCCTACTGTTTCTTATAAACCAAAGTAACCTAACATGTCTTTGAATAAAAATCACACCCTGCTCCTGTGCTCCATCTCCCCACCTACACACACATGCTGTCAGCAGACAGATTCAAGCCAGACAAACATGGATTATGGTTTCTACACATGCATACATGCTACATATATAAATTGTATTTATTCTATATACAGAAAGACTGAAGTTTCCACAGGAAGTCTTCCACTGTCCTGTTGTTGCTAAAAATCCTGTACTCTGCATTTTTTCTTTTCAAGACATTCCATGGCCAGCATGTGCTCAAGCTAAAATCCCTACTTAATACTACATACTAGATATATACACAAAAATATATGTATATATATAATAATCTAAGATCAGAAAATACCAATGTGGAGCAGTAAAGAAAACAGATGCTTTTTTTCCCAAGTTAGTTAACCAGACTTAATAGCTATGCAGTTAAATTGCTATTCTATTTCAAAGATGTGGGTTTTTCATTCCAGTAATCAAGCTTTCAAAGCAATTTTTATTTTTACAATGATATCATGACTGTTGTATGTACATTTTCCACATAGTTTTCATAGATGTTCAAGGTCCTTCAGAGTTCTGCCCTTTGCTGCAGTCTTTGAAAAGCTCCTTTAACAACAACCTTGAGCATGTATTTGCCCACATTTTCCAAAAATATTCTTGCAATTTTCACATGATATCCTCCCTATCTGCTTTCACAGCAAACCTGTCCAGAAAGAATCTACCGATTCTTAATCCTTGGCATAACTAAACAATTTAACTGCTCTTGTTTTTAATCCTGCCTTTCTTTCTCTTGTTCTTCATCAGTCCAGCTTTTCACATCTCATTTCAAATTGAACATGAGCTTTTTGGAACTGAACATGTACAGCAAAATGAAACCACTGGACTATTTAAATGCTAGCAAGATGTGCAGAAACAATGGCATCAATCCACATTTTTACTTTTGGTTTGTATATTAAAAGGGGATACTGGCCAGTAATTCTCCAGGCAGTTTTCACAGTCTCCATTCCAACTTGCATCTTCTCAAGAGAGTTGAATCACTATCACTATCACAGGCACATATTGAAATAGATACATAAATCTTCACACCAGTCTCCTTTTCAATGGGATCCTAAGAGAATTCAGTATTACAAAGCCTAAATTTTACATGGGTGTGGGGAGAAAGAGGAAGAAAATGTTCTTTGCCAAAATGTTCTTTCCCTAAGGTAAAAGAAACAAAGGCAGAAATAATATTTTTTACAATATTACAACACTCATGTAAAAGCAGCCATCTCTCTTCCCTCTGAACATTCTAAACAGTCTTTAAATTCCCAGAAAACATAAAATACATTAATTAATACATTTATTAATTTTAGCTTTTATTTTTAGCTTTTATTCTTTTTTTCCTGGTTTTTATTTCAAAAGAGCATTATTTTTTTCTGAATTTTCTAAATAAAACCAAACACCAGCATATGAAACTCTTACTTGCTCTATTAAAACTTTATTTGCTTTACTTTTTTACCACTGAGAGTTCAATCTTTAAGTCTTACAAGAATATCTAAAATACTTCTCTCCAGAAGTTTAAAATTTTTTAAGCAGGATGCATGACATCCCAACTGAAACAAAATTCTTACTCTAGAGAGATGCTGAGAGTAAAAAATACTTCTCGTTACACTGACATCTTGCCATTTGAGTGATAACTTATTAGACAGTTATTATCCAAGAAATGTTATTTTTTTTGTTTAAATCAAGCAGCTTTATTAGTCTAGTCTGAAAGTATGAAAAAAAACCCATCCCTGAACTGCTTCTAGCTGCTGTGAACTTGCTGAGAGACTCAGCTGTTTTAAGACAGCTACAGGGAAACTACATATAAGAGTATGTAGTAACTACTTATATAAGAGAGGTACAGGGAAACTACAAGACCAATTTAAAGGAAATGGGATGAAAATGTTTACTCCACATATTTCTCATTGCATATATTTAGTGAATTTGACAATAGTGCTTTTTAAACATCTTCTCCCTCACATACAGGATTCATGAAGTGGAGAAAAATATACTGATAAAATTCCAGACTCTGCTTGTACTGTGAACAAATACTGAACTTCAAACTATCATCACCAAATTCTTGAACCTCACTAGTTTACACTGTAATCTAACAAAATGTCACATGATAGTTTTATCCTATTATATTCTTATTTTTTTTATCTGAAACTAAAAAATTGCCTCTTAACCACTGATGATCAAAACTCATGGTCAATATTCAAGTAGAATAGAAGTTTCTTTGAACTGTTGCACTTACTCCATTCAAAGTCATGTTACAAAGTAAATGAAATTTTCTCTTTGAAAAGACTGCAGGATTTAGCTTATATTGCTTATATTCAGCACAACTGGGAGCACTGTAAGTTTAGCCTTCCCAAGAAGCCTGCAACAGAAAGGAACTAAATCAACACCACATGCAGAGAATTGCATTTTCCAAAGAAGTTTAAAATGTTAGAGACATGAGCTCATAAATAGCTTTTCTTTAAAAAGTTTCTGAAAACATTTTAAAAATGTTTTAAAAATGAAAACTACTTTGTGCATTTAATTATCCTTCAGGCTATGCCAAAGTTCTCAATACAAGTGTAACAGGCTACCTTCACCATTTGGCATATCTCAGCTGTCACCTACCAGCTCTATCATTTCTCTGCCATTCACTCTATTCTTAATTGTAGAGGGGCAAAATAAAGACTGCTCTGAAATAAATTTTAGTGAGATAATTTTTTTCCCAACAAACTCTCTTTTGAAGGAAAACAGCTCCATCAGTTCTTCCCTTCACCCTTCCAAAACACTTTTTTTTTCCTTTTAGCAATGAAGTGTACACTGTTTCTCATCACATGTTCTTGGAAAACAGTTGAGAAGCTAATGACTCCTACCCCATTCTTAGTGCTAACTACAAAAAAAAAAAAAAAAAACCAAAACCAAAAAAAGTCCACAATATGAACACTGAAACAGAATGAAACTTAGTTATGTTTAATACTAATAAATAATAAAATCTAAAGCAAAATCTGGTTTTATTTTAGAACAACAAAAGCAAAGAAGATGTAAGCTCAGTATCAGACAGCTTTATGTTGATGAGTATGAAAGAAACAGGAATAAGGCTTCTGCATTCACACTGCAGTTATTAAGTTATTCTGAGAAGCTGTCTGCATTATTATTATGAGGCAAATCTGGCTTAGTAATAAACCTACTGTGGATTAGGAACTATTAGGCTCAGTTCCACTGCACCCATGTGTACAACTGAAATGATTACAGGCATATAGGAGGTGATAAACAGGCTTCTCAATGAAAGTATTTCCACTTAGCTGACTTGAAAACTGATCAGTTCAAACTCATAACTGGAAAGGAAAACGTGGAGAGGTGTTCAGTGTGCATTTCTCCTGAATTTCTTTGTGGAAGTCATGCACACACACTTTTGAATGAGAAAACTGGTTGCAGGCCATTTCCCCGTGTGAAAAAAGCAGCCCCTTCCTCCTGTGAAGCATAACCAAATTGTTCTAAAACCTCTCTTATCAGACCCAAGAACTGGTCTCCCACCTTTACTGAAATAATTTATATAATATTATATACTTCAAACAAAGCTTTTGTGCAACACTTCTCTATGGTTTTGTTTTTGTGATTTTGTTTTGGTTTTTTATTTAGGAGGGGAGCTTCTGGTGTGTAAATCATGCAGAAGCAGAAAGGTAACAGATGGTTGCTGGAGCCCTGCCACAGAAAAGCAGCGGCTGACAGGATCTGTTATCCCTTCACAGCTGCAGATAAAACCTTGACAGTTTAGGATAAAATTTCATTTAAAAAAATGTAGCTGCTGACAAATGAAAAAACATCCACCAGAGAAGACTATACAAAGAAGATTTCATCTTGCAGAGATGTTTTCATGCATTTAGAAGAATTTCTAAATACAGGAGAGAGGAAATACCTTCCTGAAATAGAGGTTCTGCAATGCCGACCATGGCAAACTCAGGTAAAGGCACAGGAGAAATCAAATGTCTTTCTCCCAGTTTTTCCTGAAAAAGCTAACAGCAAAACATCTAAAAGATCCCCTATGTGCCCATTTGTGTACAGCCAGAGCTTTCCAAGACATTTGACAGCTATTCCCATGCAGAAAAATGTCAAGCTTTCTCTATAAAAAGGTATTGGATGGAATCAGAACTATACAGGAACCTAAAAAGCCATAAAAAGGGTAAGCCCTTAAAGGCCAATTTCTTGCAGGATGAAAACAAATTCTTTTTATTTTAAGGCCATAAATCTAGCTGTGGTGTAATGTAATACATACTATATATGTAATCACCAGATCATTTCACCAAAAAAGAGAGGCTGCTTCTCTCTGTGAACTGTTGGACATGAATTACAACTGACTAAAACAGTTCAAATATTCTGTGTCTTCAGCTGCAGTAAACTTCACTGGCAGCACCTCCTGTTGTGAGCAGGCCTGGACATCCTGGCTCTCTGCAAGCAGGGAACTCCTGCTTCAGATCCGCAGCTCCAAGTTCTGGCACAGCAGCAATATCACACAGCTAACAGGAAAGTACCAACACCTCTGAAAAACAAACACCTCTAGGTTGCTCCAGGCTCACCCTTTGCCTAGACTCCTAGCAGCCATCTCCTGGTCAAGAAAAGGGACCACTTTTCACACTAACAACAACAACTGGAGTAAGTGAGGCTGATGGATCAGCATAGATTCTGAGAGAGAGTCACAATGAAATGTTATGCAGCCCTGGCTAACAGGAGTTGCTTTTACTAAGAAACCTGTTACACCTGTGCTGTCCATACTCATTCCTCTCACCAACACACACATACACACACACGTGACCACTCTTAAGCTGCAGCTATTAGGCCCAAACTTTCAACCCAAGTTTTTACACTCAAGATGCTCAAATTCAGGTAGGTAGGAAGAAAAACGCAGCATCAAACAGAATAAAATCAAAAATCAACCTCCTCTTCAGAAAGAAATCTATGAAATAAATACATCATGTCCTCACATGATGAAAATATTATCAAGCTAACTTCAAACTATTTCTGAAGAGTAAAAAACTATTTTCTTTAAACCTGTGTAGCTTTTGGTAATTTCCTGACATAAATTATTTGTTTTATCTTGGGACAGAGTTTTACATAGCTCTTCCTTTCTCCACATGTGCCTTCCTTCTCCACATTTTCACCTCTGGCATGTTCAGGAAACCTAGATATGTCACTCTTAGCCCTCCTTTGGGCTAAGAAAACCTGTCCCTTTCATTCCAGGTCTTCAGCTATCCAGATCCTTCCACTTCATAAACAGTGAAGACAAACATGATCCCCAAATTATTAATGGTAAATGGCAAGCTAAGCAGCAAGTGGTCCCACTGATGCTGCAGTGTCTTAAAGAAACTAACCAACCAAAACCAAACAAGTAAAAACCCAAATATTTCACAGTAAGTTTAGAGTCTACGAGTTTCCCTGGCAACAATGGCTGCAGTTTTCTATGGGATCAGTGGTATCTTTTGCTTCCTAGGAAACCGCTTACTTAATGCTAAGAACTGAGGTGAATCTGTGAACCTCACTTGTTTATTGAGCTCCTGGAGTGGGGCAGTGGAGTAGGCTGAGAAAGAACAGTCTAAGTGAAGGTGGTGGAGACTGCCAGAGACCAGAAAAAATAAAAGCTGGAGTCTGGACTTCACATCAGGCTCTGATCCCGAAAGAGGGCTATGAAAATGGTGAAGGGCCTTGAGGGGAAGCCATATGAGGAGTGGCTGAGGTCACTTGGTCTGTTCAGCCTAGAGAAGAAGAGGCTGAGCTGAGACCTCACTGCAGATTCAGCTTCTTCATGACAGGAAGAAGGGGGGCAGACACTGATCTCTGCTCTGTGGTGACCAGGGACAGGACCCGAGGGAATGGCCTGAGTTGTGTCAGAGAAGGTTTTGTTTAGATATCAGGAAAAGGTTCCTCACCCAGGGGTTGGGCACTGGAACAGGCTCCACAGGGACCTCCACAGGACACAGCACCAAGCCTTAGAGAGTTCAAGAAGCATTTGGACAATGCTCACAGGCACAGAGTGTGACTTCTGGTGTGTCCTGTGCAGGGACCATTTTACTTCGATGATCCTTATGGGCCCCTTCTGACTCAGAATATTCTGAGTTTTTGTGATCTTGAGTTAGCTGGCAGAGATAGGTCTAACATTTTAAATCTACACAGAGCTGAAGTTCTTAAAGTCAAGTATTTAATTTATAAAAGCTAAAAAGTTCTGCTAGAAACTAATAAAAGTTGTTGACCATTCTTTCCTTTCAAACATTTTAGCTCTGCTCTACACTAGATATATTTTTTTAGCAAATGTTTGATGTTACTATCTTGCAGAACGTTCTGCACTCTCAGTGTTAGCTCTTGTTTCCTGCTTATAAAATATCTATGGTATATGACACTGAGGTCCAGCTTCTGAAATTAACAATAACTGCATGGCAATTTATCTCACAGTTGAGGATGACTTTCAGTTTCTTCTTTTCATGAAAAAAAAAAAGTGACTATGCATCCTGATCTTATATCACTTCTTTAAACTTTCCCCCATTCATCTTCTCCATCTATTTCCCTCTTCTCGCTCCCATTGTATTTCCCATGAAAGTAAAAGCAAGATTATCCTTTGAACTATAATGCACCTTAAAAATTTAACTTATT
The DNA here is from genome assembly GCF_024509145.1 of Vidua macroura. Classification (NCBI taxonomy): domain Eukaryota; kingdom Metazoa; phylum Chordata; class Aves; order Passeriformes; family Viduidae; genus Vidua; species Vidua macroura. Next base: position 81,899,061 of record NC_071571.1, on the reverse strand, counting down.
TGCAATGTCCCTGGGAAAGTAAGATCATTATTATCCATTTGGCTGATGAGATGTCCAAGAGCTACTACTGAGAAGCTTCTTATGTGGTTTATCTTGCCAGAAAATCATAACAGCTTACATGAGCCCAGTAAAGCCTGAAAGTATGATTCTTCTCCTTGTTTTTAATGTCTGGTTGGAAAACACACTTACAACATTTCCTAGCTCTTAGAGTCTGTCATCACAGAAAGGAACCACACAGATTTTGCATCTGTCGAAGTTTGCAAATGAGCCACAGGATGCTGAGCAAAACGTGTGGCAAACAAAGGCAAAAACTGCACTGAAACATATATTTGCCATTAGAAGCTCAGTTGTACCATGCAAAAACCAGAAATGAGCTATAAACAGTATGAAGTACACTGTCCACTTGTTTCTTCTTGGATGAATGAGGCCATTAAAATATACAAGAGATGAAGAGAGAAAGAGAGGGAAGTGCTTTGCTGCTGTTCTTCGAGTGGCTAACCAGCACTGGGAAGGAAGGGAGGTTAGAAATAACAAAACTTCAAAAAGGAAACATCAGTCTCATCTCCCTTGAGCTATTACCAGTGCATTTACCACACTATGTGGCTCTCCTGCCAGCATCCTCCTGAACACCCTGCCTCAGTCACAAGTACCTAAGGAGCCTTCCACTTCTCTCCCTTCAGCATAATGGAAAGGAATTACTTTCTGGTAGAGGGAGAGGATTGGAAGAGCTAAACTTGCAGATCAAAACAACAGACAAGGTAGAATCTCTCTCAAAATTATACCCTGCATACTGCTAAATAACCTGACAAATAAAATGACTACATATAATCTCTTCTACTCTGCTCATAGGTTAGGAACTGTAAGCTCTCCTGGACATACTCATCAATCAAACTACATGGACCAGCACTGCCCATGTTACTGTAATATCCTGAAAGCGTGATGTTCCATGAGCACAACAGAGCAGATTTGCTAATGATAGGATTGGATTTCTTGAAAGACAGGATGGCAACATTACTGAGTGGCCTTCTACACTGTCACTAAAATGGTACCAGTCAAAAAGGAGAGAAAGAGGGTAGTAAGGACTTCATGAGCTAAAAGCAGAGTCACTTCATTCCTGTAGACTACAGTTCTAAATAGATTTTTTTTTTAATTTTCTGTTTCTTTGGTTCAGTTTGGTTGGAGTTTTTTTTTACTACCAAGCATTTATCCTAGAGAAAGAAGGTTGCTAAACAGTATAGAGCAAATTCCAGTGAGAAAAAATAGCAAATACAGGTGGATAATTCTGTACATACAGAATTGCATTTGCTGTGCTGTGAGATGGCTCCACCTGTGCCCAACACCTCCCCAGCCATTTATATAAACCACCTCAATGTAAACAGTGGGAAGACAGGAACTGTTGGCACATACCGCAATGTGCTCAAATACACACAAAAGTAAGTTTTACAAGTTCTGGGTACCAATTCTTTACCTCACCATAAGCTGACTCCTGCAAGGACCAGTTAGATGCTTGTTTATTTTGCCATGCTCAAGCTGGAACTTAATACTCGCTGGGAAAATCTTTTCCAGACAAGGTTTCCAGCTAGGTCTCGAAATCTCAAATTAACAGACTGTAGCATAGTCTATGGATTCCATCCTCACCTATTTTAAGGAAGCTAGATCCTTAATTATCTTCATCAGGAAAGGAAAAGAGACTGCTGTTTATTTTATCATAGCTGCTATGCTTTTTAAAAACTAACTTGTGCATTAAGTAAAAATTTACACCTTCCATGTAGAAGAGATCTGTATGAAGAATTGCAATGTGCTTCAGACTTGCTATTCTTGAATTGGGTGTATTTTTGTGCTGTTTAGACTCTTCAAATTTATTCTTCTGGGGTCAGTTTTTCACACTGAGGAGGAGTATAGATTAAATCCTGAGAGATTGTAAGATTTCTGTGTAGGGAAAGTAAACCTGGTATTTCCTTTTTCTATGAAAGAAATACTTAAACACAGACCACTGGTTTTACCAATACAAGGGGTCTGGCTTGAGTAAATCTCATGCAAAAGAAAAAAAACCCAAAAACTTAGGGTGTTCACAGGACCTAGAAAGTTGAACCATTTACTCTGGAGATAAATCTACACTGCCAAAATTAGCATTCTCTAATTCACTAAAAGTGTGTTTCCCATGGCTACCCTACTACCACCACCTCTGGAGAAACCTTCCCCTTTACCCTTAATTTCAGGTAAGGGTAAGAAGGACCAATTAAAGAGGAAGGAGAGCTGCCTATCATGCCTTGTGTCACATAAAAGCAGGAAGAGTATCTGTAAGCTCTGTTCTGTTTCATCCAGACTGGGAATGTGAACTTCAATCTTCTACACCTTGCATTAGAGAGTTAGGCCAGAAACTCACCGATGCCACCATCAGTCCCTTGGGATTCTGAAAATCCCAGGCCATGTCTCAGTATTGAAAACAGCAGTATTGCACAGTGCTCTCACCAGCTACACCACAGTCACAACAATGCCTTCCATCTCACCAGAAGTTTCTTTCTGAATGTGACAACCTTTCCCAAAGAACCTACCAGAAACGTTCCCAGCAACATCCCACCCATGCAGGATGATACTGTTGTGTTCTTAATTCTTTAGACTCTCAGAGTGCCTGGCTGCTATTCAGACTTACAGCAAACTAACACTATTAATACCAAGACAATCCTTGTAACGAAGTGAGATTAAGTATTTGGAGAAGACTCCTGCAGAAACATTTAACAAGCCATGCTCCAAACTCTGTGTGCTAATCTCATAAGCAGTTTTACAGGAGCACAGAAATTAAACTAGAGTTTATTTCACATCTATCATTTTTCCTACAGAAAAAGAATGTTTCTACCTTGTATTTTGCAAATGAAATATATTTCTGGGAAAAAAAAAAGAGAAAAAAGATGAGTTTTGAAACTTAAGAGTTCACACAAAATGTTCTGATCTAATTTATATCCTTTCATAAGTGATAAGAAAGCCAATTTAAAAGTTTAGAAGATAGACAGCACTACTGTTTTCTGCTTAGGAGGAAATTAAGGTCAGCAGAGGTAATGAAATGAGAACTTGATTCTGAAAATGCAAAACTGACCAGAAACGTTTCAGGGTATTACAGTTAAATCATGAATTTCCTGGAAAACTTTTGTCTCTGTGCTGACTTACACCCAGACAGTTTTAAAGGTGAGAACTGCTACAAGATAACTGGGTTTTATTTCTTTTTTCCTTGTGAAGTTGCAACATGATTCTCTAATGGTAATGTTTTTTTCTTTTTAAACAAGAGCCCAATCATTATTGCAGTCTGTTCTATAATGAATAATGGACCTTTTACCATTCACCAAATGATGCCACTTTTTCTGAATAAATAGTTCTAAAGGTTCTGAAACACATGGAAAATAAAGCCATAACAGAAAGTTTTAAGTGCAGATCAATATAATTCAAGGCAATATGAAAATGAAACAGTGAGCTCTGAAAATCACTTTGGCAGCCACAGTGGAGTGTATTCCACATAATTCCACAACTTCTTTGCAGGAGATGACCTGTGTATATGTGTGTAAATAAAAACAGGTGGGAAGTCACACAACAATGAAGAACACCTAGTGACTGGATATATCAAACCACACAGTTTGAGTTCAAAAACCAGCAAAAACACTGGTTTTTGCAACCACAAAACCTTATTGGTATGTATTTAAATGGAGGATATGAAAATGTTCTATTTTGCATCTGTTCTGTAGCAAGTGTAACTTAGCTGCAGCGGTACATGTACAGAGTTTCTTACTAGGTTAAAACTTCAAAAATTAAGTAACTTATACACATTTGGCAAATTCAGAATTTGGAACAAAATCTGGAAGGCACACATACTGACAACTGGATCCCAACATTTCTATTTCTAGGATTCCCCAGTTCTCCTAAAATTTAGAAACAGACAAAATAAAACTGAAGAAAAAAAATAATAACAAAATAGTAACAATAATAATAAGTATACACAAGCCACAGATAATTTGCTGGTGCCAACAGGCAGATTAATCTTCCTTCATGAAAGTAGGCTGGAAAATATCACATTAACATGTATTTCTGACGCTTTAAAATACTCAAGATTTCTCCCATTCACAGTTCAGAAGAAACCAAAGAATTATAAAATAAATATTATGTTCTTTCCCTCCTTATACCACACCTTCATATAAGAGATTATGGTATGAAACAGTTGATATCACAGCCCTAGTGCATATTTCTTCTCCTTTTTTTTAATGGAGTAAACATAAAAGAATGCTCTGAAAAATCAGTCTGTAATGATATGAACTTTTCCATTTCCCATATGCCGAACTTCAGTATTATTTCTGACAGTAATGTGGGACTTATTTCCTTTTTAAACAACAAAGCCTCACTCTCCAACAATATAGATGTGTAAAGTTTTTACTACCTGTCTATAAGCTCCTATGAACTAACAGTCTACCTGCATAAATTAAAAATTATCCCCTGCCACAGACTTGACTGTAAACATCTTAATCCCAATTTTTTAAAGTTTTTGTCCTAAACTTTAAGTTAATGAACATTGAACTGCATTTTATGACAGCTGGATGATGCAGAACAGATGCTGAGCTAAAATTTCATTTGCCAAATGTCAGCTCAGAACACGTATTTAAAATCAGGAGTATCAGTAAGACAAACTACATGGTGAAAACAATGGAAAAAAAAGTCAATTACATCAGTGCCTGCCAACCATTTTTCTGGGCCTCCAGACAGAAATTGTCTGAATTGAAGATTCCAGAATATTATGTTCAATTTTAGGAATGCTAATTGCTTATTAGGGTGAGTGCAATCTCTTCTGGATAGCTACTTTTTCATCTTGAGTTGAACGACACATAGGAAATACTAATCAAAAGCCTGCAAATAGTGTGCTTTTGTCTTACAGATTTTCCTCTACCACTGAGTATTTTTTTTTTACTTCCGGCTGGGCAGGTAGGTTTGGTGTCTGAAAATGATGCCTACTATTGCCCTCTACAATTTGTGACAGTCATAAAACACTCCAACCAATCAGCCAACAAAAGCAGCAATATTTCTGTAAGGACACTTGTGACTTCTCAGTTGACAAAGTGCAGCTGCTGACGAACCTGTGTACTTTTTTCTTGCTGTGTAAAATATAACTGTAACCCTCTGGGGCATACAGCACAACTCAACACAGCCACTGAAAGCCTATATTGCATTTGGGTTGTTTTCCTTTTCCTGGTTGTATCTCCCACATTCTATCCAAAGTAATTTCTATCTTTCCATATTATATTTGAAGTATCTGGAAAGGCTTTCATTTCATCACTTCCACGCTTGTAATATATTGGCATTTTTGTAATCTATTCATATAAATCAACATGTTAAAAGCATTCTGATTGCTTTTGTTACTTTTCTCCAAACTCCTTTCAAATGTTCAATGTCTTTCCAATAGCTGAATGATCAGCAACTGCTGTATGCCAAAGACAGTTTTACAAGTCAGTCTGCCTCGGTGAGGTATGGTTTCTGGGGATTAAGGCATAACATAATCTAGCGTGTTTCTGACATTTCTTTATCAGAATTATTCAAACCAACATGCCAGGGCAGAAATACTAATATATACCACACACAGCCTACAGATCAAATAAATTAAATCAAGAGTAATGCAAATCTATTTACAAAAGTTTTGTACAAATTTCCAATCCATCGAACATTGATCAGTAATAATATTTAATGATCCCCTCTAAAGGGTTTACAAAGTTCATTTTATATCTAGATGCCTCCTCACTCCTATTTACCTACAGAAATCAATACTCATGAATGTACAAATGGCACTACAAAGAAACAACCAAAAAAGAAGCAAATGAAAAATACTAATATATATCCTATACATTAACAGTAGCAAAGTGACAGCAAAGGAATTGAACAGGAATAACATTTTCTTAAAAAGATATTATGCCTAAGGCCTGTAGAGATACTGTAAATATGTCTTTCCTGTTTATAGGGAATAGCATTTTCAATACCATCACAATTCTATGAACATTTCATATAGATTACAGTCACTTCTCATCTGATCTAGTGCACTCCTAATGTAACATTCTTTAACTTTCAATTTAACACAAAGCAAAGATCTGTTTTCTACATGGCCTCTTATATTCTGGAATAGAAATGTAATACCACCGTTTCAGAAAAATACTTTTCCCTTCTTGTTACTAATGTTTGGTTTGGCACAGGGGGAAGAAGGGGACCAATTAAATACAAAGTTTTTTTCAAATTTCTGCAGTTAAAGCTGAGGGGAAAAAATAAGGTTGAAGACAGAAGTGTTTTCAACAAGTGAAACCCTGAAAGCAGTGATGTTTCTGCTGTGCTGTAAAATGTTATCTGCTGTTCTGTTACTGGGTGGAGAGAGAGAAGAACTGCTATAATGCTAAACAAGTAAAGAGTCACTTTATGAATTAATTTTTCTTTAATTTTGGGAAAGAAGTTTCTTCAAATTGTTACTTAAAAATCTCCAGCATTTTTGTTGCAGGCAAGTTTTTGGACTCTCCTATCATTAAATTACACATTACAAGAAACAAAAAAATAAATAAATCACACCATCACGCCAAAGAAAAACGTTGGTATAAACTAACACTTTCAACAACTTTAAACTCAAGTTGCCAAAGAGAATTGCTTCCTTTTCCCTCAGAAAGCTGAACAGGATCACAAAATGTGTTGAGGATTCCAGCTAGCATTTCTGTTGCTGTTATCATGGAAGTAAAATAATTTCCCACAAAATTCTCTCTTCTAAGCTTTGTGCCTGCTTGGGTTGTAAAGTTTCCTCCTTGCACCTTCCCTAAGTAGACTAGGATGATCACTAGCAACCTTAAAAAATGTGCTACATGTCTGAAAAGCATGCACAGCAATAACCATTTCTACAAAGCTGTAATCATACATTCTGTTACCACATACTGGCACTGCAAGCCTGTACAACACATGGGATGAAACACAACCCTGGTTACATGTTGCTTTCACCTTGTTCAGTCTCACTGCACATCACTGAAACATCCTTTTCTGCAGCATTTATAAACATTGCATGTAGACAAAACCAAGAATTGCAACAACTTCTGCTCAAAAAGCAATTTGAAAATTCAATCCACAATGGCTACAGAGTCAACAGTCACTCCACTTTTCCCATTTCCAGAGAAAATTACTATTCTTAAGCTTTTGAGGGATGGCATTACTGAAAGCAGGCTAAACACACACACATTTAAGACCACACCTATCATTTCATTGCACAGAACAGCTCATGAGAGCTTTCCAAGGTGATGCATTAGGACAATGCTGTCATGCAAACAAAGTCTTTCGTGTACCACCACAGGTGGGGTTTTTTATATCCAACAGCAGAAACACGCAAAGCAAACCGCAATTACAAACCTCAGCGCGAGCAGGAAATAAAAGACAATGAAGAAGGTTTCACCCACCTGGGGTCTTTCTGAATGCTATCAATGGAAGGTGACCTAGCCAAGGTCCCTTCGGGTGGGATGGCTGGCCCAGATTTGCTGTATGGTGATTCAACAGAAGGACAATACTGCAGCTGTCGGTAGGGGTCTGCGTAATTGGAGGCTGGGCCGGCCGCATAGCTGGCCCTCTGGAAGGTCGCGGTTGCGTTCTGTGTGCCGTGTTGACTGCCTGTGCGCTGTAAGGGTACGGAGTCGACACCAGGGGAAGATGGGGCTACGACAGGAAAGTAGGGACAAAGTAAAAAATTGAGGACCTGTTCACAGAAATGGTTAACCAGGTCTAGGCAGAGGAAAAAAAAAAAACACACACATATAAAACGAGGGTTCAAAAAGAATGAGAAAAAAAACAAACAAAAAGAAACAAGCAACATTGTCATTTTCCAAACCTTAGAAGGAAATAACCATCAAACAAATTTCTAAATGACATGCCAGCTCCAGACTAGAAGATCTTAATTCCAATTAAACAGATTGGAGAGGTATTTTCACCTGGGGTTCTAACTGCACTAACACACAAAATGAAGTGCAGAAGCAGCATGGGAATATTCAAGCTAAGGTTCACAACCACCACTAAGTGAGGCTTTTGCAGTTCTTACAGGGGTGGAAGTCAGTCAGATCCACCAACAGGAGGAGGATCAAAGCAGGCTCAAGAGTCCAAACTGAGACAGATGGGTCTCCAGCAGAAGAAATACCCAGCCATCCCAGATTTGTAGCCCTGGTATCCATAAAGCAGGTAAAACCAGACACCTGCTACTGAGAATCACTGCATATGCTTTGTTAACCCATCTCCTGGAAATTCACCTTAAGACTTAGGAGAGTGTTATTGCTAACTCGGTCTGAAAAAGAGCTAAGCACAAGGTGACCATGTAGATGTCTTTATGCACGCCAGCAGTGGCTGCGCTCATATACCACAGCTCATGATTAATGCATTACCAGTTCTGAGCAGCTTAACCAATAGCTTTAAACTGGCTTAATGCTTTTGCGACTCAAAAATCTTATTAATCTCTCTTGTAGCCCATTATCTTTCTGTTACAGCACTTGGTAGTGGAGATCCAGTCCACTGGATTAAACATGCAGTATTTTTGAACCAAAGTCCAGTTAATGGCAAATGGATTATCACTGTAAGGGCAAGAGGACCAATAGCCACACAATCTTTGGCCTGGAGACAGATACAAATTAAATGCTGGCTCTACTCAGAAGAAAATTTGGACTGTTTGAAGTGGCACATGAACTCATGGTGGTTGCCATTTCCTCCTGTCCCAAGACAACAAGAATACTTTTGCCAAAAGGAGTGGCCCAAGTCCAGGGCTATTCTTAGCTGGGTCAAATTCATATGCTAAACTGCAGACAAAACCACATTCTGAAGAGATAGGTTTTTATAACAGATTTCTCAATCATTTTTCATTGGCATGCACATTTAAAAGTAAATATTTAATGCATTATAGGTCCATGAAAGGGATTTTAAGCATTTTATCTCAAAGTGTCAGCAAATGAAATACAATGAGCTTTAAATACAATTACTATGGTTTTGTATGACCTTGTACTTGTCAAAATTACAACACCTGAAAATTTAGAATTTATACTGAATTTTTTTACTTATTTTAATTTTTTTCTTATGGTTCTAAAGTATTTAATTTTACAATAGCAAATATTGTAACTTCTTTCCAAACATAAGAAAGTGGGATCACCCACTTATCTATTACCCCATCCCTGGAAGTGGTCAAGGTCAGGTTGGATGGAGTTTGAGCAACCTGATCTAGTTGAAAGGATCCCTGCTCACTGCAGGAGGCTGAAACTAGTCCCTTCCAACTCAAACCACTCTATGATTCTACAATCACATTTACTCACATATATAGTAACATTTTATATGTATTGTTTTGTTTTAATTACGTATATATATATAAATATAAATATATATATATATACCTTAAGAAATAAGTAATTAAGACACACAAACATTTTCATAAAGCTGCATCAGTTCAAATACATTAACAGTATCAGAATATTTATACATCCCATGCACAAAGCATGCTAAATTCAGTGTTAGAAAGAAAGACAAACATCACATTTTAACAGAAAATACAGAGTTCAAAACCAAAAACAGGTACCTTGTGAGAAAAAGAGTAATAAAACAAGTTAGAGAAAATACTAGAAATATTTTCAAGTGAAAAAGAGAAGATGTAATTGTATAATGAGATAGCATACTCTTAAGCACTGTCATTCCATAGAATATGCTACTACCTTTTGACAAATTGTATGGGGAATTGCAAAGAACTCTACAAGACCAATACTGCTGAAAACAAGAACTTCATCGTAATGTTTATTGCTTTGCAAAATATTCCACTGTATTTCCTTCATCTTCTTTGCAAGACAGTTAAATGAAAATTGTGTTTGTTTTTAAATTATCTGAAAAGTTTTCTTTGTATTTTCTCCTTTGTCTTGTTATCAAAATAGGTATTTATATAAACTGAAACTGGCTGTCATCCTAACACCTACAAGCTTATCAAGTCACTCTGATTCATTTCTCAAATTATCTTCCTAGCAGACTGTCACTTCCTTTTGAATTTTATCACAATGAACACAGAAATGTCATATTCAGAATATGACAATGAGACAAATCTACGACTTAAGTATTCACAATTGTGTTTATTTGGACAGTGTTACGCAGATCAATTAAAAGAGAAACAAAAAACCCAAACAACTACACATTAGAAAAACTTCTAATTTGACTATATCCACTGTCATTGACTGTAAAAGGGTTATGCCTTAGCAAACATTTTTACCAAAACAAGTATCTGTAAAACTGAAGCAAAGTCATCTTCTACCAATACACTTCCCTTGCTTAAACAAATTCCTTTGGCAGTTAAACCTACTGAGTGAACTGTGGCTCTTTTAGGCTATGGCAAACTATTGAGATCTTCCCTCTATTTAGCTATTCAAATAGCAAAGACAGAGTGATTATGTCTAATGAAACAGATTTAAAAGTCGATTTCCTCACCCAGCATAGTAAATCTCTGAGCACAGGGCATCCAGCAGACACACACCTGCATTGAACCAGAAAGCATTCACATACCAGGTACATTTGCAGATGGTCATGCAACCTTTTAACCTGTTTTTCAATTGAAGATACTTAGCCCTTTCTCTAACTTTTGCATTTGACTGTCCTGTCAAATCAAAGCCAGCTACACTTTGACCAGAATCAAATCAGTTTAGGTGAGATTACAAGGATAGGGTGTTTGTCCCAGCAAGGGAAGAGAGGAACAAAAGGTAATTGTAACACAGCTATTTCTGGAGAAATTGGCTGTTTTTCCCTCTCCCACCAGCCTGAGACATGGCCTGGTTGAAGCAGAATCACAGTCAAGTGATGTTGTTTCCCTGAGTCTACCACTGACCCTATTCTGCCTCTACATAAAGGTAAAATCAAAACTCATAATCACACTGTCAAGAACAGGTTTCATTTTGTGAAGCTTAAAGGTAAAGGTGTCCAAAAAACCAGACCTTCCTCTGGTCTTCAAAATCCCAAAACTCACAAGGAGATCAAGATTAAAATCAAATAAGCAGAAGGACTGAAAACCTTATTTATCCTGTATTGTGTCTTACATAAGTGACCACTCATGAAAACACTGCTTTCAATACTGACTGCTCCCCTCACTTTTTAGGAATTTACCTGGATATTCAGTAGATTCTGAATGTCAGGTAAGTTTCTGAAGCTCTTTTTGCACTGGTTGGCCTCCCCACGGTTCCTTCTCAGCACAGTAGCCTTGCAGAGACACAAGGAGAGGGTGACTGGCACCCAATCTCCCCTCCCAAGTGTCCCACTCCAGACACACAGGAGGGCCTTGCATGGCCCATGAACTCCAGCTGAGGCTGGTTCATGCTGGAGGGAGAGCCATAGCACACACTCTGTGCTGCAGACAGCAAAGACCCAGTACAAAAAATGACATGCTCAGTTGTAGGCCAATAAATCTCTATGTATTATCAATATTTTAAACCTCAGTGTACGAACTGTCCTTGAAAAGGAGAATTTTAATTTTGGGTTGAGAGAAGGCTTTAACTGAGAATTTCTGAAATGAGAATTTTCCAAGTGACCATTTCACACTGTGCAAATCAAGCACTACAGTCTCAGTGATCTCAGTTTGTCCCCTTAACATTTAAGATCTTGCTTGAATTTGTCATGTCATTAATACCTAAAAGATACTGTATCATCTCAGCCCTTCACTACTCCAACCAAAATCACATACCCATCAAACAGAGTATCTGGGGTACCACACAGACATTTAGTATGTTCTTACAAATGTTTGTCTAAGAGAAAGAAAAGCCCCTGTTAAATATAATGAAAACCCTCTGAAAACCTGATATATGCCCTGATTATAGTCCTCTTGATTGCAGAAATAGCATATAGAAAAGCCAGTCTTTCTAATTTTCTTTGGCTTTTACATATTATTATCAAAGATATCACAACTTTTATTATTAATGCTGATAATTTAGGTGTATCACTAAATATGTTCATAATGTGATACTCAGAAGCTGAATTTCAGCATTTGAATGTTCTTCTCACATCTGTGGCAGATGTTCGAAATCATTAATGTAAAAAGCAAGAATGCCTTGCTCTAGGCAGGGATACTACTGCACCATACCCGAGTATCTTAGGGAGATTAAGTTTGTATATGAACTGCCAAGAAGTTCAGACTTTCTAGAAGCCAGAGGACATTTTGCCAAGTTAACATAAAAAAGACCACACCTTCAGAAATTATAAACTCATTAATGAGAATTATCTTGCTACACCTGCTTGCTGAAAATTACCTCACTGATGCTGCTGTTTGATTTGCAGGTATTACCTTGTACAATTTTCCTCTTATTATTTGATATTAGACATTCAGTTCCTGTGCTAACCTTCTCCTAGTTTCTTTCATGGAGATTTCAAAATTATTTTCTTTGTTTTCTCCCTTTATTTGTTTTCTTCACTGATTTGCACTTGCAGTTGATTTATGCCCTCTCTTGAAAGTTGAAAATTGGATCCCAGTGAGATATCTTTTCAGTGCAAAGTATGTCCACCATCCCTTCATGAGTTCATAAACCATATAAATACAGTGCATTCTGTTGGTACCAAATTTATAGGAAGATTTATAAAGCAGATCCTTTCCCCATCTAATATACTATAAAAATAACACAGTGCATTCTCTGTCAATTATGAAAAAAACTCATCAGTCTTGGGACATACAAACTCAAAATGCTGAAATTAGTGTTTTAAGGCATGTACCAACCTTTCTGCCATAGAAGTTTAAGAAAATAAGATTTTAATCAAGCTAGTAGTGAACTGGCAATCCAAAGGAACAAGCACAAACAGTCAGTTTTGATACTGTTCAAGATGCATAATATTACATGTAAAAATAATAAATACGACTAATAATAATTTGCTTTGATATTATTTTTAGAAGCATTTTTCCACATGGGAAGTATAAAATTTTAGAGAAATACATGGTTGAGGAAAACTGAAAATATTTACTGAAAGAGGAGAAAAATCCCTCCCTGTAATTGGTATTAGCAACTACCTCTAATGCTGTCAAGATTTGATAAAGGCACTATCATATCCTCTGCTCAAAACACACATACACAAGGAATTTTGTACTTCAGACATGCAAAGTGAGAACAAAACACAAGGAAAAAAAAAAAAAAGCAAACACTACAGGATTTCAAGATACAAGGCTTCAGTTTAGACTTAAAATATTTAGGACCTTCTGCAAATACCAATACCACAGGAGTTCTGTGGAGGTTGACATCTTTGCTATGTGACTTCTCATACTCAAACTAGAAAAAACACCGTGAAAACTACTACAGTTTTCTGTTTCTCTTGTTTTCCATTTGCTCCTCCCTCACTTTTCTGCACTCTTTATTTTGTCCTATCTAGTTTTTCTTGCAATCAAAATTCCAGTCTCTCAATTCTCAGCCAGACACAAATGAAAAGGACTTTTCAGCAAATCTTCCTTTGCATCTCATGAGATGGGCTCTTCACCAGCCAGCCAGCGAGCCTTTGATTTCAAACACATCAGCCCTTCAGGGCTTCCAGGATTGTTCTAACTAATTCTTTCTGTGGGCTCCAGCTTTCTCCAGATGCTCCTATTTTGTGTAAATCAGGGGAAATACAACCTCCTTCCCTCCCATCAGTTTCCCCATGCTCACCTCCGTTCTTTAAGCAGCTGGTCATGGCAAATGAGTCTCCCTGCTGCATAAGGTATATCTTTTAAGGGAACATAGCACAATGTACAGGGGAAATGCAAGCAAACTAAAGAAATTGATACAGAACAGGATGGTGCATAGCAAAAAAGGCCTCTTTTCCACCCACAAACATCTTAGTCATAATTTCCTCAAGTACTGGTTACACCTAGCTATCACACCTACTTATAATTAGTATGTCTACAAGCTGGTGCAAGTGGGTATTCAGTAATATTTTAATCATCAGATGTTTTCATGACATGGTGAGGAGGAAGCCTTTATATCAAGGCAACATCCCTGTCTACCAGATACCATCACAGGAGATTTATATTTTCCATCCCATCTTCAAAACCACAGGTGGCTGTTTAGCTATGCTCCTACTGCTATGGGAAATACTCAGGGCCTCTCAGAATTATTTAATAGGTTCATTGCCATTGCTGGCAGCTCTAAAGTACTAATCCTAATGAAGGTCACAAACACATTTAAAGTCAGTGTACACTCCACCCAATCATCTCCTTACCACTGCAATATCTACACACCGTTCTTTTGCAGAAGAATTCCTTGTTTCAGAGAAACCAAGGAAACATTACTTGTGCTCTGTATATTGTGCTCAATGAGTCTTTCAATACAAAACCTGACAATCTTTGAAGACTTAAGAACTGAACTTGCTACTGCACTAAGGTGTCCTTTCAGTTCCATTTTCTAAGAGTGCTCTTTAGATCTAACATTATTTGTAACAGTAAGGCTGAACATTGCTTTGAAACCAATATTTTTTCTATAATGCAAAGGAAAATACTGCTTCCTTGGTTTCTGAGCTATTCCTCTATTTACATTACAGCTGTTACCTGATCACTTTGAAGGTTTTTGTCTATCTTGTTCCACTTCAGTTTGCCCACTCTGACATTGTGTCTTAGCTCCATTTTTTTTCCTATCAGGGGAAGTTGTGTAACTGCCACTGCCTAACCCTCAGCATGGAAAATCATGGAATGATTTTCTTCATCACCAATTTAGACTTGGCATTTCTTTACTACTAATTCTTTTACTTATGGGTTCATTAGGCGATTAGCTTGTGTCAATTTGAAATCACCTGGTGCCACCAGGGTTGGCAATAGAAGCAAATGACTTTATGAATGAAGTAATCTATAAAGATTTTTGTATTTCAAAGTAAATGTTAATGCAGAAACAGGTAGATGAAGTAATTCGGTGAGCAGCAATGGTGACAGAATTTGTATTTTAGAAAATTGTATTTCAGTTCAACAGATATAGTGGTTGAGATAAGTGAGTTCCCGCCCAAGCTAATTTTGTAACAGTGCTTAATGAGTCTTCAGTGAAGCCTGAAGTCCAAACCTGAATGCAGGCTCTTCCACAGCCAGGTTTGTCAAAGGCTTCGCTGCTGTGCCTCATCTCACATCCCCACACCCATAACCTTCTTCAATTCTATATCCTTCCCTCCAGTCATTTACCACCATGAGGTTCCAGAGCTAGTGTCCAACACAGCAACACAGCCTGCATCTCAAAGGCTGTATCACAAAAGCACATACAGTTAAAGCATAATTTTAAAATCCACGTAGTCCAAGTGGACACCAGGGTTTTATGCAGGTATTAGAACTTCAACTATATATTTTCAATTATTTCAGATTTCCAACTCAAGACTGGAATGACTTTCTTCCTTGT
The DNA here is from genome assembly GCF_024509145.1 of Vidua macroura. Lineage (NCBI taxonomy): Eukaryota > Metazoa > Chordata > Aves > Passeriformes > Viduidae > Vidua > Vidua macroura. Next base: position 81,883,693 of record NC_071571.1, on the reverse strand, counting down.
TTACAGCCAAACAGAGGAGAAGCCTCATTTTTCAAGTTGTCAATATTAAGAAATATAACACTCCTTTCTACCTCCAGGAACTGACTGCATTTTAAATCTGCCAGATTTTAATCTCACTAATATATGCAACTTTCATTCTGAGGCTCAGCTTCTACCATGTTTTAGTGATGCTGCTCTGCAAGTAAAAAATGGTGCGTACACACAATGTGATAATCAGATGCCAACTTTGGCTGCTGAAGACGTTATTGCCAAAATCTTTTCTCAGATTGTGTCTTCTCTCTCTCTGAGCTGCATCCCTCAGTTTAGGAAGAACATGCAGTTTAATTCATTTGTTACATGAGCATTTGAACAGCGAAATCAGCAACTGCCCTTCCAGAATGTGACATACTAAAATTCATCATGGGAATTTCCTCACTAGAGATAAAATTCAACCCTGAGCAATGGCATAATATAGGAGACATATATATCACTTTCCTCCTCTTTGCAGTAATACATGATTTCACATTCCATGCGTGGGACAAAATGACCCAATCACAGCAAATCCACACAGACCACACTGCTGCACATAAATGAGCCTACTGCAACTAAATCTCTGCTTTCACTCCTAAATCAACCTTCTCTTGAAATTTCTGAAGTTTCCTGTCCATCTGGCCAGCATAAAGCTGAACACATGGACAAAAGTCACAGTTAATATATAAAATTATATATAAATAGTATGAGACAATAACAGATTAACAGACTGCACTGCATCATGCTACAGCCATCAAGCACATGGACATCTCCTTCAGATTTTGACTTTTCCTTATATAGGGCACTATAATCCTAAGTAGTAAAGTGGCTACTAAATGGTATTTCTTAGAACACCCTAATAAACTTCAGCTATTTTAGTTAGTAGTTTCCATTCTGGAATAGGCAGTTGTTTTGTTATTAAGGGAATCATATTGGTGTTCCAGTGCCAGACCACATGATATGTTCACCTTAAACATTAACCTAACTTCTGCAAATGATAGTTTAAAAGTTGTTGAACACATTTAAGTAAAAACTACTCTATTTATATACTTGTACTCATAAAAACTACATGTGAACTGATGAAATTATGACAAAGGGATGGTTCTAAAAGTAGCCAGTTATATATTAAGAAAAAAGAGAAAGAGTACAGCTTGAGTAAAAAAAATAACGGGCTGGTGATTTTTAAGAGTGCCTTTAAATATAATACTGCAGAAGGAATGATCTTCTAACAAAAGGTTTAGTCATCTTAAAGACATGACAGGGTAGTTACTTGAGGCACAGCAGTGTTTTTGTTCAGCAAAGATTTACAAGAATGAAATTTATGAAAGGTGTTTGAACTGAATTTTTATTTCATGAATGACAACCTTGCATTTCTATGCAACACTGAAGTATATCAATGAAAATGGATGTCCTGCATCAATAAAATCTAATATGATGAATCTTTAAACAGAAACTACACCTGTACAGTAAATAGATGACAAATACACCTACAGTTTCTGGCACAAATGCTGTATTTTCTAAGTAGTGGCAGAGTGGATGAGATTTACAGAATATGTACTCCCCTGAGCAAAATTTTATAATCACAGTTCTCCCTCAACAGGTGGCAAAAGTCAAGGGGCACCTGAGAAATGCTCAGACATGTTACAAGTCATTCTTCTATTAAAAAAGGAGGATAGAAGAATTAGAAAATATATGGAACAAAGTACAAGCCTCTGGAGGTATCCTGCTCATAGGACACAGGAAAGAGGTGATGGATACTAACCATTCTAAAAGGTTTCTATTCTGAGTGCTAAAATCTGGACTGTATTCATATGGGTGCAATTCCTCAATGGAACCCAATCATGGGCTCAGTACTTTGAAACTACAACTATTTTATTTCAAGAAATGCTTCTGCACTATAAGGGTGGGATATTGCTTTCAGATTACAAATGGCATTCTGAAGGATTTTAACCTCCAGACACCTCCCTCTCCATTCCTGTCCACAGGATACTGCTCAAGTTGAAAATAGTACATTTTGTTATTCCTCTGCCAAATTTTCAATAGGAAGGAAATAAAATAGATTTTTTTTTCTCACAGAAGAAAAAAAAATCACCTAAAAACATATATGCAAGACTATAACACAGGTAAGACTATATGAGTGAACCTGGATCTGACAAATGAAATGGGATTATGACTTTGTATTGCTTTGAGGTGATTTGTTATTCTTTATGCAGATTACTAAGGTATTTTCTGCTCAATTTACTTTGTACTGAAGATTTGTTCCCTGCTTGCTTCCTATAATTCTCTCTCCCAAAACAGTGTTATCGAGTGGATGTCAGTTAGGAGTACAGGTCTATTATCACAACATTACCAAACTGAAAGAGATGCAGTTGCAAGAATAATTTTTCTTTTTAATTTCTCTGAAAACATTATGTCCTATAGCCAGAACTCCATGCTGTGTGATTTATCAGCATGATCCTCAATTAATCTGCAGCTGTGCCATCACAGCACATCCACATACAGCAGCTTGTGACACAACAAAACAACCTGTCCCCCAGCCAGAAAAAAAAGTTACCACCTAGCCAGAAAGAAGCAGTATTTGGTATTTATAATCTAACTCTTTTAGATCAGGAAGAATGAAAAAATAAATAGAGATTTGAGATGCAGCATAAAGGACAAAGGGTTTAATCTAAATGGGGCAAGTGAAAGCTGATATTTCTGTTGCTCCTCCTTTTCCCCTGAATTGATAATTTCAGAGACAAATAAAGAAAAATATATATTTGAAACCAAAGTTCCCTTTTTATTTTAAATCAAATATTTGTAATACAGGAAAGAGACTGTAACAGGTAACTTTTCATTAACAGCTAGATGACATTCTGAAATCAATTACTATACCAATGTACTGATTGGTGCTCCCTGTTAAGAACCTGACAATATCTAACTCCATGTATACATGACTTTTTTTTCTCCTCTAAGCCCCTTTAGATTCCTTTTACTCATTAATCCGAAGTCTATGGAATTAGAAGTGATACATCTGGTTAACTAAATTCCAGTTCCCTGCTGAAAAGCAATACTTAACCTGAGAAAGGATAACTGTCCATTAACTTGGATATAAAGTGCCCTTTGGAAACTGCCGCTGGTGATATGCAAGGACCAAACTTCTGATTCCCAAAGCTGAAGTTATGTTTGCACACCTTACAGGTGCAGAAAACTGTGAACTAAGCCCTCTGTATGTGATTCATCATGACATTAAAATTGCAGTCCCTCAATGTCATTTTACATAGTTTCATTTTATTTCATGCTGTGTTAATTTCCTAAATTTTCTTCAGCATGTTTAAATCATAAGACTGCTTCAGTGATTTGAAACAGCTAATAACAAACAAGTTACTAAGGGACCATCAAACAGATATATCTCCAAGTAAAGTTCAAAAAAAACCCACTTGTATTTGTTTCAGATATCATCTGAATGTTGAGTATCAAATGCAAGGCACAGAAAACCTGTGGTGTCAATACAGGTTGGGGGATGAAGGGATTAAGAGCAGCCCTGACAAGAAGGACTTGGGGGTGGGTAAGAGGCTGGACATGACCCAGCCATGGGCACTCACAGCCCAGAAACCAAACGTGTCCTGGGCTGCATTCAAAGCAGCGTGGCCAGCAGGGTGAGGGAGGGGATTCTCCCCATCTACACTGCTCTGGTGAGACCCCACCTGGAGTGCTGCAGCCAGCTCAGCACAAGAAAGACATAGACATGTTAGAGCTGGTCCAGAGGAGAGATGGTCAGAGGGCTGGAACAGCTCTCCTATGATGGAAGGGTGAGAGAGTTTGGGTTCTTCAGCCTGGAAAAGAGAAAGCTTCAAGGAGACTTGAAAGGGTACCTGAAGGGGGCCTGAAATAAAGCTGGAGAGGAACCTTTTAGCAGGGTTGTTGCAATAGGACAAGAGGCAATGGTGTTAAACAGAGAGGATAGAAAGAAGGAAGGTTTTTTTTTACAATGAAGGTGGTAAGGAGCAACTGGAACAGGCTGCCCAGAGAGGTGGTAGATGCCCCATCCCTGGAGGCATTCAAGGTTGGGTTGGACAGGGCTCTGAGAAACCTGGTCTGGTTGAAGATGTCCCTGCCTACTGCAGAAGGTTTGGACTACAGGATCTTTGCAGGCCCCTTGTAACTCAATCTATTCTATGACTATCATTCTTTTTTAAACTAGTTCATAACCATTAAAAAATCCCAACAAATTTCAAAGGTCAAAAGATTAAGGTTTAAAACCTTAAAAATTATTCAAGAACAGTTTATCTGTAAAAGCATACAGAAAAACACAATCTGTTTGTGATAAAACACAACTACAATAAAGTAGCTTGTTCTTGAAAGAAGAGGATTCAGATGTCTAAATTTTTCATATGTCAAATTTTTGAGTATTGGAGAATTGCTTCATAATATGTAAAAAATACACATTGAAATAATGACTTCTAAAAATTTCAAAGATATTCACTACTTTATTACACACCAAGACAAATATTTACAGTCTTGTGAGGATTATGTACTTTGGCTCATTTCATGCATCCTTTGTAGCCTCATTCTCCTTTTGTATGGGACAACAAAGGAGGTAAGAGATATGACAAAATGTTGAGAAACAAAGAAAGGCTAAGCTGGACCAGCATAAAAAACATGCAGCAAATCAAGCCCTTGGGTATTCCAAAGCAGCATTAAGAAGCCCAGGCAACACCCTCCTCCATCCTTGCTGTAAAAATCTGTTAAAAAAATTCCTTGGACCTACTCAGCAATTACTGTTCCCACAGACCTCTGGCTCCCTTGCTGGCAAGGCAGGGCCATCTGGCAGCAGAGCAGCACTCCCTCCCAGGACAAGGCAAGATCTCTGCTCCACTGTGCCAGCTGCAAAGGGAGGGCAGGACAGAGGTAAGAAGATGGTGGCCAGTGCAGCTTTCCAGAAGCCATTCCACAATGCCATTCCACTTCTGCCTACCAGGTCAGTGAGATGGAAGTTTGAAGAGGTAAGGCCTTTCACACAGGGAGGGAGCCCCCAGGGAACAGGGGAAAATGACATATGAATCTGGCTCTGAGAGCCTGGACTGCCCTGTTTCACTTGCGCAAAGCAAATGAGAAGAGGAGGAGGTCAGAGCCATTTGAACACCCCCAAGAACCAAAACTATCAATGTCCCCTCCCTGCAAAAAAAAAAAAAAAAAAACAAACCCAAACGAAGAATACAATTCATTTTGTATGGGCTGTTCCTGCCTGGGGCGGAAGAAAAATGGGCATTTGGCTTCTCCCTTCTACTTCTCCTTTAGGTCATGAATAGAGATATGATCCTCACCACAGACACCTCATCAGACAGAACAAGAAGACAGCTCAGTCACACTGTGAGAAAGCCATCAGCCCAGTGACAAAAGAAGGACTAGATTTTCTTGTACACCTTCTCCTTGGACACTGCTTAAACTCCAGGACAGCAAAAGCCCAGGCCAAGTGCAGCAGGCATGAAGCAGCAAATGCTGCCACTGCCACCTGGCTCCTCTTCCCATCCCTCCAGCAGTATCTAGTCCATGAACAAAGACTGCACTCCAGAAACAAACACTGCTTCTACCCTACTAAAAAGCAAAACACACTATACAGGAGAAATGCATCATTACTACAAGAAGCACTTAAGATAAAGCATCCCTTGGTGCAGACACTTCCTTCAGCAAATGAAGTACAAGGCAGGAGTGGGATGGAAGGCAGAGAAGAGGACAAGAGCATCTGTCCAGATACACAATGATGATTCTCACCTTTGGCAGTTTTTCCTGAGCTACATCACAGGACAATGAAATATTGTGCTTTTCCCTGCCACTGGCAAATGGCCAGGAGCAACAGATAACTCTTTCCTTTGAAAAGCAGCTGCCTTGGCTGTTAACTGCTCTCCAGCCAGCATTCTTCCTCCACACAGAAACCCAGCTTGCAAACACACATATTTCTGCTTTGCATCTGCCATCACAAATTCCACAGGCCTCTTCTCTTGGATTGGTACTCTGTGCCATGGTGCCCAGGAAGTGGTGCACCTTATGGCAGCACAGCTTTTGGCAACAGACATCTTCAGAGGTGCTGGTGTACTGGTGGAAGCACTCAAGCATCAGTGGAAGGAATCTCAGGGAGATGGACCTGGCCTGAAGGAATGGAGGCCATAAGAGAACTGAGAGGGCAGCCTGGCAACTGCCTGCACACACAGGGGCATTGGGCAGCTCTGAGGGTAGCACAGCAAGTGCTGCAGGAGTGCACATGCCACAAATACGTTCCCTGATAGGTAACCCATTACAAGAGCCCTGCCTATCCCACCCTAAGCGACTCTTCAGAGACAATACAAACTTTTACTGATTAGCCTTCTACTATCCAACCTCCTTTCAATAAATCCTTCCTTTCAGGATTCTCTTTAATTTCAGCAGATCAATCACAGACTCCTCATTCTCCTAATGCTCTCAGAACAGTCTTTGCAGTACCTTGCACACCCAGTCTTCATCAAGGAGGCAGCTCAGCTCTGTGCACCCAGCACTCCAATGAGCACCATGTGGTGTAACCACACAAAGGTGCTGGACTTTGAAGTCCATTCAACTGTGACTGAACTGCATCACAACATCTTCCCCATGGTGACCTTCGGGTGACTGAGACAGAGATCATTCTCAGGCTGTGCATCCCGAGACCATTCCTAAGCTTTCATCCAGGCTGCCAGGGTTCCCCTGATGCCAGCGAGATGCACGTAGCCTTCACAGAGCTGAGGAGGACAGGTTCACTCCTCCAGTGCATCCTTGTCACTTTTGTAAGGTTGGGATCAAAAGTATTTGCCTGCAGCCCCTGAAACCAGTGAGCACTCTTAAAGCATAAGTACTCTGCAGGTTTTAAGATCTATATGCTCACAGTTCACCAGCAGCACTAGTGCTCTTACACAGCAACACTTACTTCATCTGATAAAGTCGCTCTTTGTAGAGAGTTCAGAAAAAGCACAGCTCTCCCATTTCTCATCCCTCCTGCCCAGACCTCTGGGGATAGTACTCTTTCAAGGCTTTTACAAACTTTACCTGGAAATTACATCCTTTTTACAGAAGAGGGCTCATCTGTTTCTCTGAGGGACCACAATAGAAGCATGAGCTTCCAGACAGTGATGCCAGCCTCTGGAGGGTGACAACAACAGTTCACACAGACCCCACAGCTGCCAAAATTGTGCTCCTGAGCTGCAGCTCAGCACTGACAGCCCACAACCAGAACAGTGAGGATGCTTTGTCCTAAAGGCAGCTACAGAAATCCGAGAAACTGAATTGAAAAATAGTGTGATTTTGCCTGTTTTGCCTGGTTTCATGTTTGACGTGGATTAAATGTCAATAACTATACACTAAATCTCTAGTTCAAAATTCTAATTCTGTAAATAAGCAAACAATCATTGATTCCATATGCCACTCTGGCTGAAAGGCAACCCCTCCTCCCTCTTAATTAACAGCCCTCTTCAAATTCCATCAGTGTTCATGTAAACATCCCATCAAATAAGCTTATCTCTACTATATGAATAATTCAAAACCTTTAGGTTTATGAGGAAAATCAGTAACAAACCTGCCTGAACAAAAATTATTAGTGTTATTTAGTTGGTTTACAAATACAAGCTTTAAGTTGCTATTCAGTAAATAAATTAATTTGCTTTTTGTATTGTGTCTGAGTACTCCCTCCAAGCACATCCTTTGAGGCTTCACATTTCAAAAGGAAAATTTCACACTTACTGCTTTTAGTGCAAAAGTTTGGGCTGGTACTTTTTATACGAGAGAAGGCATTACCCTTTGAAGAGCAAAAGGGATTGTTAAGTTAAAGCTTAACAATCAAAAGAGCTTTTACAGCTACTGCTTTCAAATTTGAAACATTATTTTTAGCTTAGACAGCATGACAGTAACACACTCAGTTATAACTAGCACCACAGGTACAGGCTGGCTGGAGAATGGAACAAGACTAGACCTGGGGAGACAGACTTGGGAGTGTTTGTGGTTGAAAAGCTTAACATGACCTGGCAATTTGTGCAGTCCAGAAATCAAACCATGTCCTGGGCTGCATCCAAAGCAGCTTGTCCAAGAGGGCCAGGGAGGGGATTCTGTCCCTCTGCTCTGGTGAGACCCGACCTGCAGGGCATCCAGCTCTGGGGTCCTCTGCACAGGAAGGACAGGGAACTGTTGGAGCAAGTCCAGAGGAGGCTACCAAGATGATCAGAGGGCTGGATCACCTCTCCTGTGAGGCCAGGCTGAGAGAGTTGTGGCTGTTCAGCCTGAAGAAGAGAAGGCTCCAGGGAGACCTTAAAGCAGCCTACAGTACCTGAAGAGGGCCTACAAGAGCTGGAGAGTGATTTTTCACAAGAGCACTAAGTGATAGGACAAGGGGGGATAGACTTAAACTAAAGAAGGACAGGTTTAGATAAGACATCAGGAAGAAATTCTTCACTATGAAGGTGGTGAGGCAGAAGAAAAGTTGCCCAGAGAAGCTGTGGACTCCCCATCCCTGGAAATGCTCAAGACCAGGTTGGATGGGGCTGTGAACAACTTGGTCTAGTGAAAGGTTTGTTGTCAGTGACAGGGAAGATGGAATGTGATGATCTTTAAGGTCCCTTCCTACACAAACCATTCTGAGATTCTATGAAGAATTCATCCTATCTAAAGCTACCAGGGGAAATGTTCAGACACGTTTTGTACCTTCAGCAGTATGTAGTGCAGAACTATCACCATGCATTTCATTCTCAAGTGAAATACAAGGAAAATACTAAAGTTAAGAACAAAAACATCACCCAAAACCCAGAGACTATATAGAGCAAACTTAATTTAGTTCACCCCATAGAGAAATGTTAGCTTATTGAATTTTGCTTACTGAAGGTTCATTTACCTAGAAGACTAAAAACTCTTGAGAGGGCTTTATCCTCAGTTGTGTAAACAATCTTGAATGTAATATGTATTTAAGGGCTCAAAAAAGGGAAAGAGGTGATGCCTATAGTAAGTAACCATTTTGGTTACTTTTCCAAAGTAAGTGAAATTTTCAAATTCAGGAATAATGTTCTTTAAAACCAAACAAAAACACCATAAAAATCCCCTCAAACTCCAGAAAGTACAACAAAACTAAAAAAACCCACCAAAACAAAAAACAAACAACCCACTAAAAAAATTAAATGGTTTGCAAGTAGAACTAACTTAAATTTTATTTCCAATGGGCAGTCTTAGCTGCAGACAAAAAAATCCAGGCTTTGGACAACATCTTTAAGTTTGCATTCCCTTTTCTTTTTGTCAGATGTGGAAAAGCATGCATCATCTTCATGATTAAAGCTATTTTTGTCATACACAAAGGGTGTGAACTATGGTGTACAAAGGAGTGCACTGAAGTCTTAAAGCTCTCCACTCTGCCATGACTCATGCACACAGAATATACAGGCCATGAATCCTTGGCACGTATCTTCATGGAGTACACAGTAATCTACATCCCTCATATCTTAAACCAAATAGAAATCTAGTCCTAAAAAAAAAAAAAAAAACACAACCAATCAACACTTAAGAAAACCCAATATAGAAAAAAAAAATAATTATGTGCAAACTTGAACTCCTTTCCCTCCTGTTAATTTGAAAAAAATTGTATGGTCTCCATCAGAAATTATATGTTCCTATTGAGAGGCAAGAGTCCAAGAGCTGATCCAATCCAGCTCAAAATTCCCTCTGAGCACTGACAGCTCTTCAGCCTGGCTGTGTGAAAGGCTGACAGCATCTGCAGCTGACAGCTACCAACAGAGCAACAGAGTGATTGGACTGGCACACATCCATCTGCTTTCACTTCCCCTGAGCCTGATGATAGGGGTGCAGGGTGGAAAGCATGGGAGGATCAACCCAACACAAAGCTGGACTGACAGGGTCTTTCTTCAGAGTGAGCCTGCACCAACTTTCAAATCCACATCCCAAGTGGCAAAAGAAAACTCACCTTCACAGGGCATGTGTCTGCTACCCATATGACTGTGGGATTTTTTTTTTTTTTTTCTCTTTCCTTTTGAAAACCCATCTCTATGTGTAACCAACCAACATCCCGTGTCCCAGTTTAATTCACGCTAATTGTTATCTGTGTTGACTAGGTTTCCTTCCTTACCGAGGTGCTTTGAACAGTACAGTCACAAGATAGCCTGCTACTTCAGCACAGACAACCAAAGGGATATTTTGCAAGCAAAATACGAAACCCTCTTCAGGGCATGTCTGGGAAAGAGAGCATTATATAGGCAGTATGAGGCAGCCACAGGTGGAACAGAAGACTTAAAGTTCAATAGAAACAGTAGTTTCACTCACTACCACTGCCTCCACAGCTCACTGATGTAAGCAGACGTTTTTCTCCCTTTCATGCAAAGAATAGTATTTTTTCCTCATATCCATGTGTGACTCTATACAAAACATGAAACTGTGATAGTTTCTTCAACAGGAGAGAAATGGTGCAATGGTGCTCTTCAAAAAAGCATAAAGCTGTTACAGGTATTTTGCTAGATAATTCTCTGGCTAAATTTCCTTTTTAAGACTTCCTCTTGTACTCTGAACACCCAAACTTGCATAAGGTGGTAGGACACACAAAAAAACCACCAGATTTTCCCTTGGAGAAATGGGTTTTTTAAAGAAGTTAAAAAAAATTGTTTCAAAAGAAAGCGAAGTATCTTGCTCTGAAAAGTGCACTTAACTTTTCCTTGATGAAAATAGGAGTGATCTGAAAATGGACATAATCTTTCCTCTTTGATCAACACAGCAAAAATGAAACACCAGAAATACTTACAATTCCTAAGGCAAGTACATCTACATCTGCTTTAGGCTATTTTGGCTGTAGCATTTATATACTCTAATTATTTTGTGCATTAAATACCATAAATATCCCTGTTGATTTTTGATCTATTTCTGGGTTCCAACATACAGCTGTATTTCATTTCTTCAAGTGGGACTCTTCATTCTGCAAGTAGGACTGTTACACCAATGCATTTCAGGGACAATCATTATTATTTATGGGTAAACCAGTGTTGCTAACAGCTTTTCCTTATGTTACCGTTCAATTTTATGTCTGTGTACCTACACCAAAGCCTACCTCTGTGGGACAGAGGAAGAAAATTTACTTATGATTTACTTTGAAAGCAAGTGAACAATCACTTAGCTTTATGTGGCAGGAAATTTGCAGTCCATTTGCAACACAAAAAATACCTTTGTAAGCAAAAGAAATCCTAGCAATTTCTTCAGAGACAACAGATCTTTCTCCAAGACATTACACTTGATTAATAGAAGTATTTTCTCTCTCTTTATGAGTAAGCTCCCTCCCCAACTTAGCTTAACCTACTGTACTTGTAGCACAACATTAAGTATTTCTCCCTTGTATGCACGTATCTGGGGTTCTATTGATAGCTGCCATCTGCAAAAGGTATTTTATTTGACTGGCATGCACAGAATACATTTGGTTAAGCACATAAGGAAGAGAAGAAGAGTTAGTAGCAGAGAGTAAGTTACATATCTCAAAGAAAGACAATCTCATAGAAAGACAATCATGCAGGTTACATCCACCTACCTGTACTAGTGCGATATGTGCCTGTGTGTGCTGGTTGCAGAGGGTCCCCCTGACTCTGGCTGAGACTCCTCATAGGGGGCTTCTGATAAACTCTGTCTTCGTAAATAGGATCTATATGGTGTTCTGGAGACTGCAGTGCCCTTAACTCGGAGCCAAGGTGGCTGTGCTGGCTGCTGTAAGATGCCCGAGACCCAGCTGCAAACAGATTTATAAGAGACGTTTAAGAGGGAGAAAACAAGAGACAAATACAGGATCTGACTATTAAAATTTTACTTGAAAGTAGCATTTAAACACAAAAAAAAATATCTCCAAACAATGTTAAGTAGTAAGTGTTTTCAACATGCAAATAGAAATAGCAATCAAGGGCAGCTACAGCTCCACTTAATCCCTTTTAGCTGCATCATTCAGCTGCCTGCATCTACACAAAAATCCCATTTCTTCTAAGGAAACTAGGTATTTTGGTGAGATAGATATCATGATTATCATCTCTTCTTAAACAGAGACCAAAGAACCTACCACCTCCTCTCAAAAATAATAAAAAAAACCCCAACTCTTCCCCCCTCAAAAACCAAAAAAAATCCCAAAATCAAACTAAACCCAAACCAACTCGCCGCCACCCCCCCCCATTAAAAAAACTCCAAACAAACAAAAACAAACAAGAAAAGGCAAAAGTTCTACAACCCAGGAATATCTTGAACTAAACGGGTCCAGGATTTGGGGAGGTAGGAGGGTTGGGGAGAAAAAAGCAGCAGCAGTCAGAATGAGCTTCACATGTTATGCCCATAGCTGAAGACCTACAAATGAAATAAGCTGGAGCTGATGAATGGATGTAGTTTTACATGAAGGCTGATCATTCGAATGCTTCTCAAAATTGCAATAGAATGGTGTGCCTTATCAACATTTTGTCTTCAACACTTTGAAAAAAAATCAAGTTGCTAAGACTTTCTACAACTTAAATATCCTCTGAGAATGAATAAATTAAACACACCTCCTAAAAAAAAACATTTTAAGGATATAGCTTATTTCCTTTTTTTTTGGTAAATAACAAGATCACACACGATTTTATTAAAACATCTTCTTATTCTACTATTAAAACCAGATTATATTAGAACATTTAAAAAAGAGACTTGTATATTTCCAGATGTGATTGAAGTTGTCATTTCAATTCTTTTGCCACTCAGGTACTTCATCTCTGTGGTCTGTTATTAAGATTGGCAAGAAGAGTCATGGGGATGCTGTACAAACATTACAGATTTTGAAGGTAAGAACAAAGTAAAGTAGGCAATAAGTATGCAAGTGACACTTTGCAAATGTCAGATCTACACCACAAAGTGGTAACATGCTACTTAAGTTGTTTAGAAAAGCAATCAAAGATTCAAGTCTTCTGGCCCTTGCTGCTAGTTCTGTGAGGTTGAAATCCTGGATGCAGGTGATGCTCCACTGGCTGACCTTGTACTGCTCAGACCATGGGTGTAGCCATTCCTACTGAAAGCCTCTGCCACAATCATTGTGTTTGCAGTGGTTTTGTTGCATAAACAGACACTAAATACTTTTAAAATGCAAAGCACAGATATAAAGTAAGGTGAGATAGCAACATAGGATGGAAATGAGGAATATACACTGACACAACATTACTTAAATTTTAATACAAATTGTCAGGAGAAAAGAATAATCTATCCCCTTTCCTTCTTCTAATCAGCTTGTGCCATATACATGCTTTCTTCTGAATTTTTCAGCTTCCGTGCATGTTTTTAGTGGAATGCCCTATTTGCATATTTTTCCCTTCTAATATTTTCCAGTCTGACTTGCCATTAGCACATTGCTGGAAGTAATTCTGTTGCTCCCCTTACTATAAAGTCTGCCAAGAATCCCAAATATTTTATCTCTAACGACAGCAATTATCCAGAAAGTTGATATTACTATTACAAAATTAAATTCTTCATGGTCTACATTTTCAAAGTGCTCTTTAGCCCTGCACCCTTAAGACTGATTTTCAGAACAACTGAACTGCTCCCACCAAGGTCTTGTATCCTCCAGAGTGGCCTGTTGTGATTATGTCCAAATTTCAATGCAAATTGATACAAACCAATTTGTATCAGAGGAAAAGACACAGAAAAATTGAGGAGAGTATTTCAGACAGTTAACAGTGTACCAACAAATCAGACTTGCTACAGAATAAAGAACTATAACTTATTCTAGAAGCACTACAGTTCTTTTGCCCACATACAAGTTAACGATGGTTTTTGAACAATATTTTCTAACTCAGCTTCCTGTAAGCCAAAAGATTTTTCCCATTGAACTCAGTAGCAGTATAACCCAGATATCAGCATGTTTCCAAACTATAATTCATACTCTGCCAATAGTTCAGTACTTGCAAGTGCTGGTACTAGTCTAAATAGAAGCTTAATATTAATTTATTATGCCAATATTGAACAGAGATTTATTTGCAAATTATATATGTAATTAAGACTTTAACACTACTGTACTAAACAGTAAGCACATGTATAACCAGAGAAACTTCGTGACCAAAACATTTAACCAATCTGACTTGACTGAAAACAATTAAGTGGCAATCTAAAAACAACTTCAATGCATCTGAGTAACAACATTATGACTCAACATCCCCCCCCAGAAGTTCAAGAGTTAAAACCTTATGAGGGAGTAACTGCCACTATCCCTCTAACACTTCAAGAAAACGAAGATTTCTACAGGTAACTAAAATATTTTCATTTTAGAAACTAAACCACTCTCAAATCTCAGAAATTAAGGCCACTTTAAAATCATGCCTCTTAAACACCTTAAGTTTTAAGCAAAAATTATACTTTTCTATATGCATTTTTACCACACTATTTCCAAATTATCAGATATCACTATTTAAACACAAAACACTACCACCCTTTAAGGTTCCTAAATCTAGTTAAAAAGACAATAAATCAGAACATTTATAAAAAGATGTAACACCATCATACTTTTTAATGTTTCTATTAAGTTGGTATTTATAAAACTAGAACAGCAAGCTGATTTAAGTTAAAATTTCTTTTCAATTGCTCCTAGACGTTTTTCTACGTATTAATTTATTCAAGTCTCAACTGAGGAGCAACAGGTTTTTATTGCATATTTTATTTAAATATTAAAATCAACTAACTAGTACCTGTTATACCAAGAGTTATATCCAGGAAAGGTCACACAGGTAACTTGGGATTTCAGACAACTGAATCCCACCTCATTTACACACTCAACCCTCCACCATATTCTGCTGCTTTGGAAGGCACAGGAGAGACAGTTGAGATAACTGATCAAAACAAAGACCATGAACTCAAAGAACTGATGTTACTGAGAAGGAGAGGTCTAACAGGTCTCCTGCCTGTATCCCAGGTTAGCAGCCAACAGCTACATCCTTTCCTATTCAAAGTCACAAGCTGATCTGTATCACTGCCTCCAAAAATTGTTGCATTAAAGCAGTTTGAAGGTCATAGAGGCTGGAAAACCAACCAGGTCAGAATGGAAAACCAGTAACCAATATGCTACTAGGAAGCAATAGAAGATAAGATCAGCAAGGCCCATGAGCAGTCTGGCATTAAGGAAGCTCACCGCCCTCAGAAGTGGCTTCCCCAAACCTAGAGGCAACATGAATGCATGGCTCCCTCCAAAGTGCACTCGCCAAGCCCAGTTCTTATCCAGCTGCCAGCCCTTCACCCCACTAATAGCACTGCACCTCTCTGGGTTGCCTGAAATCAAACCAGTGATGTGCATCAAGGCCACACACCTTTCTCCTACATATTCTGAAATGGACTCAGCCCTACTCCCTGACCAGCCCACCCTGACAGCAACACTGTTTTTCTTTCAGAGACGTAATCGGGCATCAAGCCCATTCACAGACACGTCTATGCTCAAGTTCAAAGAAAAGTTATTATTAAACTTTCAGTCCTGATAGTCACTATTTACAGATGATGTATTCAGCACCAGAGCATAGCCAGAACTCTCATGATCATGGTGGTCAAAAAGTGGGGTAGTAGATTAATTTAAAAAGCCCAAACAAACCAAACCAATCCAAAACCACCAAGAAGAACAAAACCATTACTTAGGGGTTCAAGAAACCATCTATTAATCAATTATTCCAATAGTCCAATCTTTTTTGACAAAAGACTGAGAAATTATTTGATTGCAATGCCAGAGATGCATCACAGCAGAATATATATATAGACTATACAGCTCTAAAATAACTGTGAGAGGCACCAAATCACCAAATTAAGAAAAAAAAAAAGTTAAATATATTTTTTTAGAACAGAAGCTGATTAACTATATGAACAATAGCATATAGTAAGGAGAGTCTTCTCTGTCTTCTGAAGCCTCCAAGACTGAAACCTGAAAGCAAGTGGAACGTCCTATCTTCTGCATCACTGTGGAGCTTTTAGAAGTCATCTGTGGCCAGGTTCCACTGGAGTATTACATGAGCACCCAGCCAGGTGAACTGGATTAGGGCAACAAGGATAACCTAGAACTGTCCAGATGAAAATACACATTCCTACATGTGGTATTTCATCACTTCCCACATTCAAGAGGGGCAATAGAAAGAAGACATGAAAAGTGCAGTCCTATCAAATTGGATCAAAAAGTCAATCCCCACTCTTTACACTTGAAAAATGTCCACCTTAATAGCTAAATTTTTCCGTATTAGTTAGATACATTCCTCAGCAGTATAGGGAAATAGTTGTTTCCTAAGAAAATACTCTTTGCTGACAAAGTCTCACTTCCCACAGGAAGATAAATACTGCAATCAGACAAGTGCAACATGAGAGAAATACACCAAATAATCCCTAATTGCTCTTCAGAACTGGTGCAGGCTGTCAAGAAAATAAATACAACAGACATGTTTGAGTGATACTGTTTATCTGACAGTTTAGGTCAATAAAGGAAACCAATATATTGGCATTTGTCATTGTAAGAAACTAAAGGCATTAAAATTACTGAAATTAATGGATCACAGGCATTGCTATGCTCTAATAAATCTTGGGCAGTTTTTATTTGTGCCTCTTTTGAAAGGCTTTATAACTTGTCATCCTGCCTTGCTGCAGCTTTAAGAAGAAGCCCTACAACGTCATGATACTCTCTAAACATCTCTAATAGGAAGAGCATACGGTACTGCCCTACTGTCCAGGATTTAAGAGCTCCTTGGAAACACAAAATATGCAAGTGATAATCTCAATGTTAAAAAAAACCATTAAGATTTGACCAGATATACCATTCAGCCCTCATTGAGAAATTCTTGATCATTAAATACATTGATCAAGACTCCTGTTAAACAATTGCCTTATGTATATGATGGAGGAACATCATTAGTGACACACGAGCTGAAGATCAGCAACCATTGTATTACCCCTTATCAGGTACATGTTAACAACTTAATTTAATTAATTAAACTTTGTTGCAACCCCACACCTTTCAATACACAGCAGGCCTCTAGCTACTTGAGGTTCTAAGTACCAAAATCAGACTGAACAAACTATAACACTTTGCACTTAGAAGATGCATCTCTCTGACAAGGAAGATTAAAAATCCACAGCTGCCTGCATCAATTCTTAATTTTAAATATAATGACAACATTGTTTACACTACAAGTTTAAAAAAAAAAACATCGAACAACCACCAACCCTAGACTATGGTAAAATTGCAATAAGCCTATCATTGAAATAAGAGCCTGCAGGCACAGAATCTGAAAGAGAATCACAGGAATTTTGTGGCTTTGATATGTTGCATGCTTTTCAGAGGACTGAAAGAACTTTTTGATTTAAATAGCACATCATGGCTGAAAATGCTTTTTGACGTAAGCTTCTCTTAGATGCTTGTCCTAAAATGCTACTATGAAATAAACAGTAGCATAATAATAATGCTATTTATTAAATAAATATATATATATACAGTAGATCAGGTCACAGCTTCACTGCAATTCTGAAAACACAACATGTGAGAAAGAGCATATGAACAGTGGGATTTTCACTCTGAACTCATATGTTATGAAACCTGTTTTACAGACACTAACCTATTTTAATTTACATAGTAAAGAAATTGATGTGAACATAAGTGCAGAATTAGAAGTGAACAGGAGGAGAAGTGGAGTCAAACATTCACAGCTCAAGTTTTGATACTGACTTTGTTTTGTGCCAGAAATTTAAGCAGAAACATCTCCAAAATGCCTGCCTGAATGTATGCATCTTCTTATAATAACATCGGAAAAGGAAAGGATGATCTACAAGTAATATGACTATAAATAAAACTAATAGAACTCAGATAAGGGAAATGTAAGAGCAATCTATGATGAAAATTACTGTACCAAAGAGAAGAAAACCCTTCTAACCCGACTACAGAAAGTGAATACAAATTGTTAAGACATGACAGATGGTTAAATTAACCAGTAAGACATGACAGGCCATATGGCAGTTCCAGCTAATGCACACCTTTGTACATCAGCTTGGGCCCCTAGCACACCAAAGATCTGCAGTCACTAGAACCAGGACACAGTCTCCAGTGAATTATTTTTAACTGAGTTTAGGGGGTTTTTAAACACAGGATTCTCACCTGTTTAGATTTTACTACACACACAAATGTATCAATTTTTTCATTCCTGAAATACTAGAATGGAAGATTAACTAATGAAAGCTCAGAATTAAAACTCATTTCTGTTTTTACACTTTTTCCATTCTCACTACATCATTCTCTCTCTGACTCAGGACTATTTGCACAGATACAGAAAGAAATAATGCCCTCAGTAAATTGACTAATTACACATGACATCTTTCAACTGATATCAAACTCTGGATGCCTGAAAAAAACCCCATGGATATACTACTCTGGCATCCTCAGCCCACACTATAGAAGCTCACCACCAAACAAAAAGTCTGCCCCAATATTCAAGTCCAGAACTAAAAGAACAGCCTTGCCTCACCTGTCAGTATCTTAGATTGCTTTTCCTCAGGTTTTCTCCTTAAAAGATTGAAGTGCAATACGATGCATGGTCTGGAGTGTTCCTTTCAAACTCTCACTGCACTGTCAAACCTATTAGCGGTGTCACCGTCAGGATACTGTCACGTTCAGCTCACACTGTGGAATTTCCCAGACATAATTTGTCCATTAACCAGATTAAGTATCTTAGAAAAGTCTCCTCAAAACAGATTGGCTTTGGCTGCTTAAGGAACACCGCAAAACCAACATCTGAACTAAGGCCAGCAGTTTTCACATTAGTGCTAAAAATAGAGAAGGGAAGGAGGAAAAAAAGGGATTACACTTTTATAAGTGTAATAAACAGGCCCCAAATAAACTTTAAAAATCATTCAATAAGGTTTATTGTGTCTCATAAGAAGTACCCACATAATTTTTATCCCATTTAAACTAACCAAATATTAAGTTAATAAGGTTTTAACGAAATGGATTGGCATCCATTACATTTCTCAGCATGTTTAAAAGAAAAATAAAGGTAGAAATATTTTTAAATAGTCCGTGATTTTAGCCATGCAAACTAATTTCACTGCAAAGTATTGTATCGGTTATTATAATTCTAAGAATCTAGGGAAAACAGAAGGACAAACTATAAATTTGTACCTCATCCTGAGCATTTTCTTCTTTCTGCTACTGCCCTTGTTCTGTTGAAAAGCACTCACCTGCTTACAACATTTTATCAAAAATAAATTGCTAGTGGAAAAGAAAAGTTTGACTGGGAGAAAAGATCTAAGAGGCAAATATAGCCAGGAAGAAATAGCAGATTAAATGTGACAGACAAGTTCAGGGAGATAATTCCTATTTCATTTCTCATCTAGGGTACTGTCAATGAAGAAAAAACTAAAAACAGAAACTGCCCCAAAGCAACCACCACTATACATCAACAATTTGCCTTCAGCTGGGAAGGAAGATATATTTTTTTTTTAAAACCATTCAGCAAATTATCATATTGGGTGTTACTTTGCGTTTGTTTGGTGTTTTTTCACCCCCCTCTCTTAAGCTCTGCCTCTTCCATGCCCCTCAACCCTCCCAATTTTACAAGAAAAGGGAAAAGAAGTCCAATGCACAAATGGGAACAGATGCTGCTATCTGGTTATACAAATCACTGTTCCTAACTTTCCTGCTTGCTACCCACTTTGAGTGAGGGCTGAGTGCCTCAGCAACAGGATGATGTTACTAAGCAACACGGCCAAGCAGCTCTGCAGAAGCTGTTTGGATAGTTCACCACAGCTACATGACAACTGAAAACAATATTAGGCCTTTGTAGCAGCAGAGATCTTTGAAGTTTTGCTTATCTTGATCTTAGAAAAGATAAAAATTTATTATTTGAAATTCTGAATGCTAATAGTTTGTGTTGCACCGTGGGCTCTAGGCTGATGCAGGGGCTGTGGCAATTGGGTAATTCAAGTCTGCCCAACTACAGTATTCCTCAACTGGCTTTTGCTGGGCAACCTGAATTCTTTATCTAATTGTAATGTCCTTCCTAGAAGCTCACTGTTCCAAGAGGTGGTTTTCCTGCTAACAGGGAGAAGGCAAACATAGTTCTAACAAATCTTGATCACACATGCACCTTTTAAAAAGTTAAAGTTAACTTATGAATATTCTTGTTTTGAAAACCTGTGTTCCAGTTTCTGACAGACACAGCTGAAATTTCAGACACTGCATCTGGAGTTTGCTCACAGAAAAGTGTTGGCAACTTATCTTTTGTAATTCCTTTTAGATTGCACGTTATTGGAGGTCTGAACAATAGTAACTTTTGGAAATTTTATCTGTAACTCTTTGTATTAAAACTTGCCTTTTATTAGGAGAATAGAGAAAAGCATTGGTAGTATTTGTTCTTTCATGTAAGGTCATCTTTGATAGAATGTTAAACACTTTCTCCTCCCAGAGGCTTTCTCCTCAGTGAATACTTACTTGAAGTCCTTGGTTTCTGGACTTCACCAAGACATGAGGTATAAGTATGTGACATTCAGGAGAAAAAAATTGAGTTCATTATCTTTGTGTTTTTCTCAATGCCAAATTCAAGAAATGGAAGGTATCTCTGGATATTCCGTGATACTCTATTACTCATCACGTTTTCACTGTCCATTTGAGACTTGTTGCATTTAAAATATGGGAGTTAAAACACGGACGTTTCATTAAATGTTTACGTAATCAATTTGAATACAATCTAACTAAAGAATTTAGTTATGCTTGTGAAGAAGTTTATACAATTACCCACTTTTAGAATTATGCTCAAAAGATTATCGCACCATTATTTAAGCTGGTTTTAGGTTTCCGTTATGTACCTATTGAGACCTCTGCTAGAAAACTTAATCTATTACTGAAGACATTATAATCTAAAGCAATTCTAACAGGGATGCTCTAAATAAAAGAAATGCTGAATGTAGAGACAAAGAAAAGGAATACTGTTAACACCAAGACACGAGTAGCTCAAGGACTTAAAATTTATGCTGAAATAATCATTGCATCCCATAAAATAAAGTTCTCTTTTATTTCATTATTCTTACTAATATAGCAATCACTCAATAGCATGCATTTAGTATCCAACTTCCAAAGACTCAGAAATATACTTTAAGTAAAACCTTCCACAATAAGCAACAAGCAAAGGAGGAAATGGACGGCTACAGATTCTTTTTAGCAGGAACTTATTGTAAGGAAAAAAAAAAAGAAAAAAAAAGAGAGCAGAGAAGAAAGGAAAAAACCACAGCAAAACAGACTTTACAATTAACCTCACAAACTCAGATTACTGCTGAAAAGCATGGCCAGAAAAGGACCTTAGGCTGAAAGAGCGCTGTCACTCCAGCAGAGAGTCCATGCTAAAATGAAATGGCCATGACAAATGCTGCAGGTGACAAATGGTGAAAGAAGGTCACTGGCAAAAGGAAAGCAGATCCAAGATAAGGAACATAAGAAATGTGTTCACAGCAGTTTACAATAAACTACTGGAAGTGCTCAGCTTCAAGAATGGCTTTAACAGTAATTTCAATTAGAAGAATGCGATTCATGTAGTCCGAAGTTGACAAGCACTTGAGGCATTCTGAAGTGTCACAGCATTAGTTACTGGTTATTCATAAATGCAAATTGACACTATTTGCATGTCAAATGGCTGCCCGACCTGTGAAGCCAACACTTCCATGGCCATATGGCTGGCTGAAGACATGTGCATCAAGTTTTGCCTGATTTTACAGAAGTGGTCCAAAATCTACTGCTGACTGAAAAAAGCAGTGACATACAATCACAACCTCGATAAACTTCAGATAAAAAGAGTTTTTCAGCTAAGACAGTTAATTCTGGATTCACAAGATAGGATCTTAAGCATGGTAGAACACAAACTAGATCACGCTGGAGGAGATGCTCAGGTAAGTTCAGCATTAGCTGGTTCTTGCCAAAGGCATCTCAAGATGCAACACAGACAAGGATGACATGAGCAACACATGAACTACAACTTCAGACAGAAAGAAACACAAAATTTCAATGAATAAACCGTGAAAGCTTTGAAGTTTGGTCAGAGATCAGACAAAGTGCAATCATGGCTCGGGGGGTCACTGTATTCACTAGGACTATTGGGTTCAAATATTTTGAGGGAAAATGGAGAAGCACTAGCTGACAAAGATGCTCCAGTCAAACACATCATGGCTGGTTAGCTAAAGCCCTAAAATCAAAGGCTGATGGTAAAAAGCCACTCTGAAGATACCTTTAGCTCTCACTCCCTCCTTGGTCAGATGAATTATAGAAATACAGAAAGACCTGGGTTGGAAGGAACCTTAAAAATCATCTAGTTTCAAACACCCCTCACCATTGGCAGAGATGAACTATGCCAGGGACTCAACTAATCCTGTCTTCTACCAAAGAAAGTAAATCCTTCATCAAATTAATTATTCTTACCAGGATTCAGCACTCTTAACAAATAATCTATGTTTACTGTGAGAAGCTATGTAATCTAGCAGCCTCTTCTCTATTAAGAAATGGAGGAAACACACTAAGTCAGGTCTGTGTACAGCAACCATCTTTATTTCTTGATAATCCATGCAGGACAGTTCAGAAGAAATGAAGGCTAGAAAGTGTCTCTTGCCTACAGAGGGTCATAGCTGTGTACAGTTCCCTAGATGAAGTCCTAACCCCGTGTAACACTCCCAGTTTTGCTTGTTATGTGAGGCCATGAAATACTCTATTATGTTCCTAATACAGGTGGCTGAGATATGCTGTACTCAACCAGGTCACATAGGTATTTTCCTACTCTTCTTTTCAGCAAGAGATGCCGAACATGTAACTAGCTATTAAGTGTATTATTATTACCTCAGCTCCAATTCTGTTCTTTCCCTTCCATATTTCCATCTTCCATCTTTCTACACAGGATTTATTTTCCTCTCTTCAGAAAATACCTCCTAATATTCCACTATCAAGAAGTTTCCTTGGCTTATTTCATGGTTTTGTGCCAAGATAATAAAATGAAAAAGTATTTTTCAAGTAGACAAGAGTTCTCCCTGTGGAACTTTATTAGGAGTACCCTTCCTTTCCATTCCTTCAATCTTCAAAATAACACACTGAGAATGTTCCTTTACCCAGGTCCCTGCCCAACTACACTCTTGGAAGAATATCCATCTTCTCTAGCTTAACTAAACATTTCCTAAGTGGCACTACAGAAAATCCATGCTCAGAGCCCTGACAGGAAATAGAAAGACATCAAATATCATCTAAGAAAAGGTCAGTAAGCAGGTCATTCCAGCACAATCTGTTTTTGGAGAACTCCTGTTGCAAATTATCCCATTAACCATTTACAATCTTCATGTCTTCTATTTTCCTTTCTATCAGTTTATGTTGTAATGTCCAAAGAGCACTGTGATTAGCAGGTCTGCAATTTTTCTTTCACTCAGTCCTACCTTTCTCCACAGTATATTAGCCCCAAATGCACAGAGGGCTGTCATCTTGTCCCCCTCCACCATCTTTTCCCCCACAACTATCTGCAAGAGTCCATCTCACCCTCCTTTACAGACCATGCTCCTGGGACTTTGAAGAGCTCATGACACTTTTTGGTGATCAAATGTAAACATGACTGCATTCCCACTGAACCAGGATGCTCAGGAAAGTAGTGGGGTGGGGAAAGACCCCATGGAGAGGTGTCATTTTTCTCTGCAGTGACAGGAAATCTACCCTAGTATCAGAGGGTCACAGCTCCTTCTCCACCTTTACTTTCCTCCCAGGCAACACTCTTCAAACCCAGGGACAGCTTTAGCTGGATGATCAAAAGCTTTTACTGCCTGAGAGCAGCACAGCTGGCTAGCTGATAAAAGGGATGCTTTGTACCTGGATTGGATTGAGAGGTTAAGGGGCCATAAGGCAAGACATAGACATACGCTGTGGAGGAAGTAAATACAGAAAAGCATATGCAAAAATTTCCTCAGAAAAGGGAGGACTGCATGAGATTTCAATCCACTTCTATTCAAACTAATATAGCACTTTTATATTAGAGCATTGCAGAATTGTTTGGGTTGGAAGGGACCTTAAAGATTAGTTTCAACCCCCTGTCATGGGCAGGGACACTTCTTCATGAACACACTATAAGTTGCAACTTGATGCACTTATTAAAAATCTATGTGATCCAACTGGCAGTTTCATATGCCATGACTTATAATTTTAAGACTAGTCATCACTTGGTCCTTCTCATTTCAGCATATTAAATTGTGACTTTTGCTTCTAACCACTTATGATAATGTACAGTTCCATGAATTCATTATCATTAGACAGTATCTCTCTGTCCTCTCCAATACCACTTTTATAAAACCAACAGGTATTCTGTTCTGGGTCCACATCTATGTGATCTTCAAATTTGACCCTATGATTATTGAAAAATTACCTAATTTATCTCCCATGATTGCTCATAGAGCAAATTTGGCCCAGTGTAGCTTCTGGCAGCTGTTACCACTGACAAGTAACATGTTTCACCCATAAGCATTCTGCATATGGCACAGGCAGACATAGGCAACCTCTCCAGCCAAGCTTTGGCCTTAAATAAAGGGGCCTTCCACAACTTCCCATTTTGCCACCTTCTTTCTGCCATGATTAATTACTCTTGATCAGAGGCACCTGCACTGCTTTAAAGAGAGTGTGTGCACACAACAACTACAAAGCCATTAGATATGCCAACAAATGAATGCTTATGTTACTGATGAGCTGCATACTGACTTCCTAAATCTCAGCTACTCCATCTACTCCTAACAGTTTCTGTGCCACAGCAACTGGAAAGGATTATGTTTTCCACCACAGTAAAAATGAAGGGCTTGTTCTCACATCCCTTAAATACCCAAAAAACACGATGAAGATAAGATTTCTGTCATTTTTAATCAATACTTTTGCAACAAACAATTCCAGGCTACTGGATAATGCCTTGCAACAGGGTTTGAGACTGAGGAAGCTGCAGGTTTCACATGTGCCTTCTTTGCCCAGTGCACAAGCAAGACAAACACAGTCATCCCATTTAAGACTATACAGCAGAAATAAATCTTCTCACTGATGCCACATAAGACTGAGTATCCCACTGACAGAAGGGAACCTTGCCTTTGTTTATACTCCCTATCGCATACAACAGCACTCTCCTCTGCTCTTAAGGAATGAGTCTGAGGCCAAAGACCTACAGCACAGAATCATGCTCCTGGCAACTGAAGAGGACAAGAGAATATCACTGAGACCTGAAGGCAAAAATGGGTTATAATAGGCAAGGATGAGACTTAGCCTCATTAGCACACCCTTAAGACCCAAAGTTTGGATGTAGAATCGTTTATGAGGCCCTATTATCTTCCTGCAATCTCATACTAGACAGAACACAGATCAATATAAGCAAGACAAGCATAGGAACTGTAGTGCCAACACTGGTTAATTTCCATTGCTTTAACCTAAGTTCCATAAAGTCAGGTTCCCAAAACACTGCTCTTTGACTTCATACATTCAATTGGATTTCAGTAGCCAAGAAAAATTGGCAAATTCCAGCTCCTTCGTTTAACCATCCTTCTGCTAGGGACAGAGACTCTTCTCTGTTAGCTTTTTGTCAACTTCACCTCCTTCTTGTCCTCCTCCTCAGCAGGTATATAAGCAATGACATTTCAAATTCTGCTCTGATGCTTAAGACATTTCTTCTAGTGACTTGCATGCTTAAATTTGAATCCTGGTCTTCTTAGGTACACTGCTAAAGTTCAGGACCAGAGGCCAGAAACCACGTTTGTGGTAACCAAGCAACAGCACAGGCCTCAGTAGTCCCTAGAAGCATGTCTGATGTTACATTCACCAAAAATCCCAGAAACAGCCACTGCCACACAGTTTCGCAGTCATTTGGTTAAAATACTTGCAGCTTTATACAAGTTGAACCCATTTTCACCAGTACTGCACACTGGTACTCTTTGCCCAAAAAGCTTGTTAGTCTGCAATATTATTTGATTTAACATCCCTCTGAAAGATCATTAGGAGGATCAGCCAAACAATGTCCCTTATCAAGAATGGGAAGCAAAGGGAAAGGTGGTGATCAGTGAAAAGAACAGGACCCAAGTTTAGACATATTTCTTGTGTTTGCTCACACTGGGAGCCAACATCAAGTTCATTAGCTCAAAGATGTATACGGGGCTTCTGTATTTGGCTCTTGTCAATTATTCCTCTCCTACGAGCAAATTAATTTCATGTGATCTAAATCTGAAAGATACAGGAGCAAAAATCATGGCAATAATAACATATTTCAAAGTCATCCACCTTATTCCTTCTGCTTTCTTGCTGTATACTGTCCATTGTGGATATACCTTTTCCAAACTGGAATTGAGCGCTATTGTAAAGGTTCCAGTTGTAACAATTAGAAACATAACTGTTGCTAAAGAAATTGGTAGAATAAATGACAAAGAAAAGCAAAGTCAACATTGAATTGTATATTTGTATCAACTCCAAGCAACACCAGCATATCTAACCTCCAGGCTGCAATGTGGAAACAAGTAATTTTGTATCAGAAAGACACCAAATTCCATGTACTGATTAATATCTGAAATATTGCTGAATATTACTCAAAATCTTCCACTTCATTTTCTTATCTGAGAGAAAGAGTCTCAAAACAAACAAGAGTAAAAGGAGAAGAAAAATCCCCAAGACTGTAGCGCCTGTCCCAGAACAAAAGAGCATTAACAGTGTTCTCATGTGTAAAGGCTCTGGCAGCAGATAAAGGAATTTTCCAGCTAATAATAACAAAGAAAAAAAAAACTTTAAAAAAATCTATGGAAAACTACTTTGGTTAAAATTAATGAAGCAATTTGGTTCTCCCTATAAAAGAGATACTCACGGGATTCTGTAAAAATACAGAATAATTATGGGAAACAACTGAGTGTCCTTTCTGTTATGATCAATCATACAGATGGTCCAAGAGCTTATCTTAAAGCAACAAAAAAAATCGAAGTATTTTTCTTCCTTGCCTGTCCAAAAAAGTACAATGGCATATCACACCTAGACTATTTTATTAGCTCAGCCCTGTTTCTCGGGTGGGGATTTAAATGCACAGGGAACTTTTAATTCTGGGGTGATTTAGATTCACTTTGGCTGTAAGTTAACAGTAATGCAGCTCTTCTAGCACAAAAACAACTAGAGTGTGATTTACTGGAGACCTCTAACACTTAACAAGATAATCTTTTTAAAGATGGCAATGAACTAGTGATATATAGATGATCCAGTATCTTCACGCAATCGAAAGGAAACATCAATCCATGCTAGTAGTAATGCACATCAGTTATCCCATACAAAGTTGCTTAAGCTGTTCTGTGCCCCTGTGAGTGCACACGGACATGCTTTAACATGTCAACACTCACCATCAAATAGAAGTCCTGCCATAAGCCCCAACAAGAAACCAGGGTTCAACACATCACATGCAGTGAAAAGCTTACAGAAGGAGAAAGGGTAAAGGAAGGTCCTCAGCAAAGAGAGAGATGAGTGAGGCAAAACATATGAAGGAGCAGAAGGAACCAATTAAGACTCTGATAAATTTAGAACTCTTTGCTCAATAAGCAGTGGAAAGCATATTTTATGTATTAACCCATGCCACATTTTTATAAACTTGTGTTATTTTAATGTTAGTACTATACTTGCATACAAACAGTCCTATTCAGAAAGGAAAAAATCTTTTCCATTTTGATTTTACTTGAAAGTAGATTGTAAACACCAGGCTGAGCACTGAAATTTTCAACACTGGTAGCAGCAGGGCTGTCTAGAGCGATGCTGCAGCTCTTGTTTCAGTGGAATGTGTCACCACTACATGAAAGATAGCTGTGTAATATTCTTTCCATCTAACATTACATCAAGTGATTCACACCAACATTAATTTCTTAAACTTAAGCTTTTAGTACAGCTTATGAAACATGGTGCAGTCTTCAAGCAGGATTATTTTCCTTTGAGTTTTTTGTAATAAGGTAATGCATAAAACTACTTTCCATTGCTTTACATGTCCCTAGTCTTCCCTAAACCTGGATGAAGAGGCAGGAGTGGCTTTGTAACATTGAGGCTGCTCCCAGCCACATAACATCAGGCACAAACCACCTGAACAACACACTCTGACTGCCTCCTTTCCCTTTCCCTTTGCTCCTCAGTACTCCTCTAGTACTGTCTATCTGATTCTGCCCACCAGAAGATGCTTCAGAAGAGCATGAAGAGTGGGCACCTATGCCATGACCTGCCTCCTGAAAGAGTATTCCCATGTTTCTGCTGCTTGCTGTCCTATACACTCTTCCTTCCAGGCAAAATGGGCTGCTTTGGTGAGTTTGGCTCCCAGCAGCACTCCAAAACTCAGTCCAGGTGTGGAAGCTGCAAGAAGGTATTTACAAATTGTGCCTTCTGGATTTGGATTGCTGCTTGAACAGGCGGTCAAATATTCTTTGGAGCACTGCAGAGCAGAAAACTACTTCTAAAACTGTAATTGCAGATCATAGCAATGAAGCAGCTAGACTAAGAATAAACACAGCAAATGTACACTCACCAGAGCCACTATATACACATGTATACACACACCCATACACACACACACTTGGCAGTGGCAGCAGCTCAAATATAACTAGACTAAAAGCCATTTCTGAAGACGTTTCTAAGGTTACTCGGTTAAAACTGAGTCATTGCACACTGTTGCATGTCTCATTTGAAATTCAGGATGGAGTCTAAGAATTGCCATTTTTAAAATTTCAAGTTGTTTCATAATCAAATTTGTAGGAAATTGATATAAATAATGCCATATCCTCAGTTAAGTCTCACATAGATTATGTTTTGGGTCATCTATGTAACTTTTTACTTGAATTTTTTTTTTTTTTAATGGATCTTATCTGAATGTCTTCTCTTTTAAATATCTAAGTCTGGCACTGATACAGTTTGGCTTGTTTAGCACACTGAAACCCAGTAGTATTCATGAACTCGATAGCTCCAGGACAAATTTCTAGTATAATGCAAAAATAATTAAAACAAAGGCATTATTTGGGTTTCTAGTAATTACTACAAATACTAATTTTTTTATTGCCAGATATAAAAAGATTACTTAGTATAACATCATCCCTGTGATGACACATACGTACCAATGCAACTTCACATTAATCACAGCAGGCAGGCCATCAATCAGTGCAATGTGACAACTGTTCTCCATTCTTCCTCCTCCTCTCTCTCTCTCAAAAACCCCAAAAAACTTCAAAGCATCTTTGGATATTTTGAACAAGAAGCAAAACCACTATTTATTGAACATTAACTTTTCAAAATACAATTGCTTGCTCTCTTTCTCAGTGGGTTTGATTTCTAACACAATGACTGAAAAACTCCTGCAAAAATACAATATACTTAGAGCTGAAATTCCAAACCTATTCTGAGCAAAAACACAGAAAAAAGGAAGAAATTAAGATTGCCTTAGTAGTATCTGTAACATCTGATCCTGGCTAACTCTAAAGCATATGCTAATTTTAAGCTTCAGAGTAGTCCATTGGCTTCAGTGAATCCAGTGAAAGTCTAGAAGATTAGTCAGGCACTTAACACTGCTAGCAAATGTGTAACTCTGGGATGGCAGTGAGGCCACGCGGAACACGCATAAGAATGGCAGTGGAAAATAAGGGGTAGGAGCACACAATAGGAAACCTTTGCAAAAGAATGGATCATGTGATAGAGCTCCTTTCAAGGACCACTTGAAAGGCATGTCACCACTCTAGGGAAAAAAAAAAAAAAAGAAAAACTATTTACTAACATACTGTTGCTTACACTGAGTCTTTGAAGTAGCAATACTTTCTCTCTCCAGGTCTGCCACCTTATACTTATTCAAGTTACACGATTTTCCATTTGTTGTAAAATAAAACAACGAGGGTTTTTACATAAAAAGGGTTTTTAAAATCAAATCCCTAAGGGATGAGTGACCTGGTAGATTGTTACGTTTGTTCTGATCAGCCCAGCACTCGGCAAAGTTAGCGTTGCTTTATCAATTTTTACAAACTCAACACCAAACTCAAATGGTCAATCACTACTTCCGTCCCATAGGAAAATCCAAACAAAAATACACCAGCCACTTCCTAAATGCATGTATCATCTAGAGGCTTTTTCTTTCACCAAAGTCATAAATCAGTAAATCAGGCAACGCCCTGCAGCAGGCTTTAAAAAGATGCAGGTTATGCAAGATGCAGAAGTCTTATTAAAAGATTTTATTTAAAAGCAATCCAAGAAAATGAATGTCAGTTCCTTAGCTTTTATTCACAAGAAAGTAGAAAATTCTGTTAGAAATATCTATAGAAGCATTACTGGCCAAGAAGGCCAAAAGAGC
Source organism: Vidua macroura (assembly GCF_024509145.1). NCBI lineage: Eukaryota > Metazoa > Chordata > Aves > Passeriformes > Viduidae > Vidua > Vidua macroura. The sequence goes on along the minus strand of NC_071571.1, from coordinate 81,853,352 downwards.
CTAAAAATCCACGTTTCAACTTGGATCTAGCTTAGGACAAACAGCTTCTGTAGCACTTCAGAATCATTATGCCAGACCTTAATCCCTAAATAAAAAAGTTTTGGACTAACCTATAATCACAGATTTGATGCTGCAATGCTATAAAGATGCCTTCTTAAAAAAAAAATCAAACCCCTAACACAACACAAATGTCAATGCTAACAGTCCATAAACAGGAAAAAGTACTGTGCCTGTTAGAAACTTCCCAAAGCAAAGACTTCTATCCTAGAATAAAGGTAAGAAAAATCAGGCAAATACGAATAGCTCACAGCCACAGGTATATAAGTTTAAAATCTATTTTTTTCTCTGTTCCCTTGACGCTGACAGTTCCACCCATGTCTTTTTAGACTCAAACTCTTGCTATATGATGAAGTTAGAAAACTCCTAAAATACAAAGCCTGTGGCAATTCTAAATTTCCACTGTACAAAGGTAGTATTTAATACCTGTGGCCAACAGTATGCTGGACTACAGCGGGAAGAAGTTGTATTAATATAAATGTTAAATAAACTGCTTAGCATTCTGAGACTCAGTATTTGACAACAGGTTTGATATAAGCATCCCGAGATCTTGAATTTCACCTTAATTTAATGATACTGTCACTTTACTCATTTGGAAATAAAAATGTGGTGGTTTATATATATATATATAAAGATATATAGTTTTAAAATCCCTGCCCTTTAAACAAGAAAATAATCCAGCAAATACTTCTTACAAGCAGATAGATCAAAACCGTATTTTATTATTAGTTAATTCCATCTGTGTGTTTAGACACACAGGAATTATATAGGATGCTGACAACAGCTGGACTGGGGGAGGGGAGGTGGGTGAGAGGAGAAAGGGGGGTGAGGTCTTCACTCCAGTAAGAGACTTGTGTACCTCACTGATAAACTCAGCCTAACTTCTTTATGTATCATATTTATCTTCAAATCTATTTATGTCACACAAGAGAACATATGAGCATAGCAGCTGTTACTATAGCAATGAAACTGAAATTTTTGAGAACACAAAAAACCCACCCCTGAAGGATGCTCAGTTTAGCAAAGAGATGGTTTAGAGAACAGCGCACCAGTATCTCACTTCTTGGATCTGCTCAAAGTCTGCGTTTACAGAGACATCAAATCAGCTGTAACAGCCTGTTCCCCAAAGAGCACTCGGAGCCAAATCACCGCTACCTCTTACTCGGCACGACTCGGTACACCGGGAGTTCCTGCTAAGTAACCCCAAACTTGTCAAGTACGCCTGAGCCGCCTGTAAATCCGGGGAAGAGCGATTCCCTGCAAAAGGCTCAGAGGTTCTGATGGCGGCAGAGAAGAGATTCGCCATAGTAACAAACCCCCACCCGCACCGCGGGTCACAGCGGGGAGCGCGGCGAGCCCCGCACCCCCCGGCAGCACGCACACCTGCCCGGCGCCGGGAAGGCGGGACGAGCCGGGAGAACTCAGGTACTTTACTCAAGCAGTGGCAGGCAGCCTCTCCGGGCACGACTCGGGATGAAACCCACCCGCAATTCTCCCAAGTGCCGTTCTTCTGTCAAACGCCCCCCACTCCTTCCCTCCCGTCCTCGACCGGCGGCCCTGTCCCCCCGCCTCTCGCCGTCCCTCGCCCTTCGCCGCCTCCCTCCGCGGGCGCGGCGGCACCGCGCAGCCCCGTCCCCCGCCGCAGCCGCGGACCCGAGGCGCTGCCGGCCGCGGTTTTACCTGCGAGGGAGCCGGGTCTCTGCAGGGTGGCGGTGGCGTACAGCTCCTGGGAGTGCTTGCTGTACTGATCGGCAGCGTGAACAAGCCGCTTGGTAGGCGACAGGGTGGCGTAAGTGCCGATGGTGGAGCTTAACTGGTGGATAGGAGAGGAGGAAATGTTAGACTGGACGGTGGGCGGGGAGGTCACTCGGATGGGGGACGGCGACAGTCCCGCCGAGGAGACGACGATGTTGATGGGCGAGCTGGTGCTGTAGGACTTGGCCAGGCGGCTGGGGGACTGCTTCGGGGAGGAGAGGCGCTGCGCGGTGGCGTAGGCGGCGCCCTCGGCGGCGGAGCCGGCCCGCGGCAGCTTGGTGGGGGAGCCGCCGGGCTGGGCGGGCAGCGGGGAGCTCACCCGCTGCGCCGGCAGCGTGGAGCTGGCGTAGTAGAGCGCGGCGGCGTGCTGGGGCTCGGGCAGGTGGAAGGCGCTGCCGTGGCTGGGCGCGAAGGGCTCCCGCGGCTGCGGGGCGGCGGGCGGCGGCGGCGGCTCCGGGCCGCCCGGGTGGGCGCCGCGGCCCCCCGGGCCCTGCTGCGGGAAGGAAAGGCAGAGGCGTCAGCGGCGGCGGGCGCCCGGCTCCCCCGGCCCTGCGCGGGGCGGTGCGGCCCCTCCGGCCGCACGCAGCCCCCTCGCTGACCTCGAACCAGGCACCCGGCGCCCGCGGGATTACGGGAGTTGGTAATCTGCTAAAGCATTCCCGGCCTTTCAGGGAAAAAACAACCGCCGGTTCGGGCCGAGAGGCGTCGAAACTCCTCCCGACGGCTGAAGCCGGCACCCGGCCGTGGGGCACAGCGCTCCGGGGTGCCGGTTTCCGGAACGCGCTCTGCTGCCAACCCCTAAATCAGGCAGGGTTTAGCCCCGGCTCAAATACTTACGTACGTACATATACACACATAAATACACCCGCGCCCCTTTATTCTGCATACATTAGGAGAAGAGCGGCCGAAGCCTCGGAAAAGCCTTTAATCGAGTAACTTTCCTCTGTTTCCAGCAATCTGTGTCCCTACGAGGAGAGGCACCGCACTAGGAGCTCGCTGCCCCCTGCGGCCCCGACCTGGGTGAAGGGGCGGAAGGAGGGGAAGCCCGGGCCGCTGAACGCCAAGCCCCCCTGGCAGCACGGCAAGCGGCCGCCTCGTACTTAGTTACGCGGCACGAAGGGGGCGGGGGGTACGGGAGGAGCTGCCTGGGCCGGGCGCTTCCCTGGGCCACATCCAGCGGGGAATCTGCATAGAGGAGGAGGGAGAGAGCTCCCTGCACCGACCGCTGGCCGCGAGCGAGGCAGCGCTGAGTTCCCTCTTAAGACCAGTAATTGAGGGGGGCTGGGAAGAGGGAGCGAGAGAAAATCCTCGGGAGATGCTGCCTATGAGATATTTCGGTTCTGTGCCTGAGCAGCTTCTGAAGCCGCAGAGGATGGAGCTCGCCCTCACACACAGGCGGCTCCCCCTTTTTTTTTATCGCAGATCTTAGGCTCAAGAGATCATCTGTGAGTCTGGTAACGTTAAAATCCTCTCATAACTGCACCCCGCAGTGAGCGAGCGCTCAGCGCTCTGTTGGAAGATGCACTGTTGGATTCAGATACTATTTTCTTTCTGGTTAGGCAGGGGATTTACTTGAAACCTCAAAAAGTACTCTGGATCCTCGGAGTTGACAGCATAGTTTGAATCGGTCTGACCGGTGCTTTGCCCAAACACATGCATACGCCTCTCAGCTACTGATTTCCTTAGCCAGAAGAAGCTTTAAAATGTGAATAACGAATTTTGTGACTCAATTCAAAGAGGTGTTGTGAATGCCAACAGTAGCATTGTTACACATTGAATAGCAATGTGGTTTTCCAGTAGCATCCTACAAAAAAAAAAAAAAACAAGTGGGCAAAAGCACCATGTTCCTGGTATGAAATTTGATTTATTTGCACCAGGATATTCAATAAAGGATTTGGTCAGGAGCTGAGGACAGCGTAATTAATCGGAGCAGAAAATAAGATACAAAATGCCAGAAATCTGTACTTATTCCTATGTACGCCCACTGGAAATGTTTCTGTCTTTTTTTTTTTTTTTTTACTTTTGGAGCCTGCCCCTCATCTTAAATGCTTTGTGTCTGGAGGAAGAATATGTATTTTCCTAGACAGAGACAAAAACAAGGCTTTGGAGAAGCTCCTCCTGGAGCTTTGCTCCCAGTTGTTAGTAGCATGGAAGAAGCTACCAGCACTGACATTGTTCAGGCTTCTTAAGATAGCACTGCCAGACCCAAACCTCCCTGGCTTTGAGGTTTTGCACCTCACAGAGCAATGGCTTTACACATAAATGAAATGTAAACTGTTCCACTCCAGGTGCTCTGTATGGTGACTGCCAGGTGAGCTCACAGATGGAAGTAGCTGATCTCTTTTGAGCTGGACTGTTTGGATTGCAGCAGCAAGTAACAAACACCACAGCTTCAAGTACAAGCATTGACAGTCTCAAAAATGGTCAACAAGCTCAAGTTGCTCATTTGAAAGGCTCCTAAGAAAAACCAGGAAGGAAAACTGTGGGAACATCAGTGCACTTTTAAAAGCTACTTTCATGCTGAGCTACTTACCATATATGCTTTAAACTGGAAAGAAGGACTAATCTTCAGCTGACTGTCCAATAATGTATTTGACAGGAGTACAGTTTTCATTTTCCGGGTTTAGACTATATGGTAACAACTTTCATTAAACACAAACAGGTTGGCATGATTTAAGACAACATGGGCAGAGCAAATTTTGTACTTAACAAAATGTCATTCAAACTAGCTACATTATCAATTGATATTTGTTAATAAATTTTACTTTTTGGACTGTTAAGCAGCATAATAATAATGATAATTATAATAATAATAACAACAATAATAATAATTTTGTAATAAGCAGTGTTCCAAAATACAGTCTTCTGCAATGTGACCAGTGCACCAGTTGCTTCTTCAGTGCACTGATAATGCACTGGTAACTTTAATATATTGCTGCTGATCCTAAGGGTTTTAGGGAAGCACTGTCATCATGTATACAAAATTTCTTTTTCTAATCTACTTCTACACTGCTTAATGTGTCAAGGATTTAGAGTAATTAATTTAAAGTAAACCAGTATTATCCCATATTCCTAAGAAATCTCTATAAAGCTGGGGGCATTCTGCAAGCACTAATTCAAAAAAAACGCAAAAATCCCATTTCATGATGATTTGTTATAGGGAACAAGGTGTAGTGATGGGACACAATAATTAAATGCTTAATTAAAAATGCAGTATATAGTACTTCCTAAAAAGCTAAGCATGTGCTCTGTGTGAAGGAGAGAACTTATGGATGAACAGATTGCAATGACAACACTAGCATGCAGTATTTTCTAGGATGTGACTAATCTCAGACCTGTCTTAAATGTACTGTGAGGTTCTTAGGTTTTTTTCAAAGGGCCAAGTGTGCAGTAACATTATCCACACGCCTTTTCAGAAACAAAATGTGGTTTAGTTTTTCATTGTGTTTCTCCCTGTCTGTGGCTTAAGACAGACATAAAGACATGTCATTGTTCACCTTGCAATGTGACATACTTCATACGGAAGAATAAAATACAATGGTATTTTTCCCTTATTTTTTCCATTTATCCATTATTTTTGTCAACCTGATAACAAAACTGTATTTAAACTAATAAACTAAGAGCAAATTTGCTTCTCAATAATTATATTTTCTATCATCATCCTATTTCATAGATGTGAATAAAAATCAAGGACTTTCTTACTACAGCCCTATGAATATCTATTCCAAGAAACAGGGATTTAATTTCCCTGGCATCCCAATGAAAAGTAGCCTTGCTTATTTGGATTCAATATATGGATTCTGGTATATCCTTTTTAGAAACAGGAATGTGTGAAAAAAACATGAGAACATTAACACAGCTATAAAAATATTTTCTTTCCCATTTAATGTTACTAAGAAGATCGTTTTCTACTGATTCAAAACAGTATCCTTAGCTCTTCATACAGAAAATTATTGGGAGTATCCAGTTAGGTTATAGGAGACCAGAGAACAGTCTAACTGTTTTTTGCCTGTTCATTCAAGCATTTAATGCCCTAAATTCCAGGAAATTAGTTTTTTGGGGGTTGGGTTTTTTGGGGTTTTTTGGTTGTTTGGTTGTTCTTGTGTGGGGTTTTTGTTTGGTTGGTTGTTTGTTTACAATCCAATTGATAGTTCAAAATGGAACTTTAACCAAGAAAGAGTAAATAAAAGACTGCAATATAAGATTTCTGTTCCATAGAGTAGAATTGAGAGGGGCAAATAACTGTGTTGATTTATTTATTCTGCAGAAATTTTTTCATGGATAAGAAATTACAAAATGGCTAGAAAACTTTAAGTGAAACTTTGGGGTCTGCTACTAATTATCAATCAGTATATTGATTCTTGGAGATTGCTCCCAGAGGTTTGAGTAAGTCTACGTGCTCAACTTAGGTCTGGATGAACTTTAGTTTAGCAGTAAATGCCAGTGCCAGTTTTCAGTTCATTTTGTTCTCTGGATCTCTTTGCCTTTAGAATCTCAAACAAGTCACATTGGATGAATACTAACATAGTCATATCCAGTACACTGTGGTCCATGAGGAGACCCTTTCTCTTGATTTTAGGGAGGATTTTCCAAGTTGTGTAGAAAACCTCCCTCCAGGACCCTTTGGCTTTTAAATATTGGTGTGGGTTGGTAGCTTTAGGCAGAAAACTCGTTCATCCTGACTAGGGTTTTCTAGTGACATTCCATGGGTGCAGCTCCATTTCACAGTCTCAGTGATGTTCTGAGCTTTTTCAGAGACTGCTAGACTTGCCAGTCTGTTGAGGGCTACTTTTTTTCCTGTAAGCCCAAAGAACCTTCTATAAGGCTTCACTCAAGGCATCACTCTGCTGTGGTCTAACACCTCAATCAACACTCTTACAAAGGGTAGAAGAAGGCATGGAAATTGCATAACATTCTCCAGTCTTGGAATGCATCCTTCAGTCTTTGGCCAGGACCTATAGAAGGGCCTTTCTTCTGCAGGACTGCTTTAATGTAATTTGTAAGTCCCTGACCTGTCTAGGAAAATGGTACCTATGTTCAAATGCTCTAATACAGTAACAGATGCCTGACTATACCTCTGGATCCCTCAAATATGGCCTATTCCATCTCTTTCTCCTGATTTTGTTCAAAATTCCAATACTAGTAGTAAAATTTGTCAGCCTACCTGATCCTGCTCTCAAAGGTCATACATACAGATGAAGGTAGGTAATTGTAGTCTTCTACATCCACAAACAGAATTTTGTGAGATCTTTTCAGAATGTCCAGAGATGGTCCATCTCTGGTTTTAAAGCAGCAGTGAATGCTACAGTCATTACCTATGGTAGAATCAAAGCAGGATCACAGATTTCCACTGCCATAATCTCTAATAGTGAATTGTTCTCTGAGTGCCATAGTAAGAGTAATTTATCTTAAGATTTCATCTTGTTTCCTTTATGACAAAAAAACTTCTTATGTTTATATTTGGAATCTGGCCATTGTCATCGGCCATACTACCAGAAAGGAAATCTTTATTTTGACTTTTGTCTGGATAGGTTATCAAGCAGCCTGTTACCTTGTGGCCAATACACAGTTTCTGCTTAAAAACTTAAGACATTCTAGCACTAATTGCCATTGAGGAGTGGTGGTCTGATGAATGACAAACTTATGACTTGTTCATAGGAAAAATGAGACAAGTTGGAACACTAACTGTAAAATGGGTTTTCAAGACTTTTTAATCACCTTTAATTTCCATTTACTTTTTTTTGTTTTTAAGGTTTTCCAATTCTGTGCCAGCTTATTCAGTCCAAAAGCATCAGGTGCACAGGGTAATACACAGTAGGGATTTACCTGTGTTGCTGCCACAGTCTCTGAAAAGACTGCAACATTACCAACAGCTAAACACGTCCTCACCCAGAATGTAAACTTCCTTTCCTGTCCCCTTGCAAACACATGGTAGAGCATGCAGAAAACCACTCTTTTTAGTACATGCTATGCTTTATACTCCTTTGATATCATCACAAGATGATCATTCTCAAGGTTGCACTAAGTTGGACAATGAATTTGAAAAGCAGTTTTTAGTGGGAGAGCAGAGTAATTCCCTGCCAGAGTAGCAGCTTTTGCTAAGAAATCCTATCCCAGTGGTATTTAGAAGATAAAAGTTTTGTGTTTCAAAGTAGGCAAAGCACTGGAAAAACTCTATGATCTATAATGAACTCCAGCAAATTGACAAAAATGTTAGATTGCACTTTGCAACACTATACAGGAAGTCCCAAGACTAATTAGTTTCTCTTTTTTATACAATTGCATTTTCACAAATTGTTTTTGCTGTCACAGCTGGCCTTGGGACTATTTACATTTTTTTGCAAGCATTTGGACTATCATTCATGTTGAGAGATAGCTATATTCCTTGCACACAAATACCAAAGGAAATTATCACAATCTGAGAAGCTTCAGCTCCTGAGGCTTATTTTAATTATAATAGGTATAGCAAAACAATTCTTAGGATTGACTTCTTTTTTTCTCTGTAATTGTGGGATCAGCGATGGTCATATTCAGAATTTTTTAATTTTGACTTTTGAATCTTCCTCTTCCTGTCTACCTCTTTTAAAACCCCTTTTATATACTTCTAATGGTATTAATTATAGTTTATATGGCAGTCTGTTAGTATTTTCAAAATATATTTTAATTCATCTGAAGTTGTCAGGCATCCTTTGCAGCATCATGGTGTGAAAAATTATTAAGTTCTCTGAATTATTTTCCTGTGGGAATATCTATCCTACAATGTAGAGGAAAGTAAAAAGAAAATCTATTTTCTGTCCTCTCATACCAAGAAAAACAAAGGATAGGAAATGTTGCCTTTCTAACTTACTAATTACCTTTCTGAAGGAAACCAGTTCTCTCTGAAGTTGATGGTTCATGACAGGTTCTCAGATCTAAGCAATGTCTGATCAGTGTAATTTCAATGAAAAAAAGAATCTAGATCATTAATTTTCCCCCCTCCATATATTCATCTTTTTCTATCAATGAGTATAATAGAATTTATATTAAGAATATATATATTTCTAATCTTACAAATCTGCATGATCTTCCTTCCTCCCCTAAAAAAAAAAAAAAATTCTTTCTCCTTCCTCTCTCACTTCTATCTTGTTTTTGTTTCTGTTGCTTTCATGACCTGCTCCATTTCTATCATTTTATTTTTCCAGCCTCCTTAAAGACTGCATCACAGACTTTCAGGCTAACCCCCAGGGTATGATGCTTTTCAAAAAGCACAACTCCAGATGATGCTATTTTCCACAAGATTCACTTGGAGAAACTGGCAGCCCATGGCATGGCTGGGTGCACTCTTCACTAGGTAAAAAACTGGCTGGGTGACCAGGCCTAGGGAATGGTGGTGAAAGGTTGCATCAAGTGGGTGGCCTGCCACAAGTGGAATTTCCCAGGGATCTGTGTTGTTTAATATCTTTATCAATGACCTGGGGGGATGGAGTGCACCCTCAATGAGTTTCCAGAAAAAAACCAAGCTGGCTGGGAGTGTTAATCTGCTTGAGGTTAGGCAGGTTCTGCAGAGGGATCTGGACAGGCAGGATCAATGGGCCAAGGCCAGCTGCATGAGCTTCAACAAGGTGAAGTGCCGGGTCCTGCACTTTGGCCACAACAGCTTCATGCAGCTCTGCAGGCTGGGGGAAGAGTGGCTGGAAAGTTGCCAGTGGAAAAGGACGTGGGGGTGCTGATACAGGTAACTGAACATGAGCCAGCGTGTGCCCAGGTGGCCAAGAAGACCAATGGCATCCTGGCCTCTACCAACAGTAGTGTGGCCATCAGGACCTGGGCAGTGATCATCATCCTGTACTCAGCACTGGTGAGGCCACACCTCTAACCATGTGTGCAGTTTTGGATCTCTCAATGCAAGAAAGACATTGAGGTGCAGCAGCATGTCCAGAGAAGGGCAGCAGAGCTGGTGAGGAGTCTGGAGCACATGTCTTATGAGGAGCAGCAGAGGGAGCTGGGGTTGTTCAGCCTGGAGAAAGAGAGGCTCAGGGGAGACCTCATTGCTCTCTACAACTGCCAGAAAGGAGACTGCAGCTGGGCAGAGGTTGGCCTCTTCTCCCAGGCAACCACCAATAGGAAGTGGCCTCAAGCTGCACCACGTGAGGTTCAGGTTGGACATCAGGAAGAATTTTTTCATTGAAAGGGTTGTCAAGTCACCAGGCCTGAGGGTATTTAGAAGACGTGCAGATGTCTCAGTTGGGGACATGATTCACTGATGGCCAGTGCAGGGTCAATGTTTGGACTCTGTTCTTAGAGGTCTTTTTCAGTGTAAAAGAGTCTATTAAAAACAAAAAAAAGTACCTACCAAATTTGAAAATTAATTTAACTGTGCTTTATTTCATTTTTCAGTCTTAGAGAATAGGGAGCTTTGCTGAGAAAATTGAGAGAATAGAGTATTGTGTGTCTCTCAGTATCTCACAAACTGTGCAATGACTCTAATACTTGAAATCTCTTAGCAATTTAAGGCTTTGAAATTCAAATAACTACTCTCTTCTACAGAATCCCGAACTGCAAAATGTCCTGGTATCACACTGAGATGATCTGCTTTGCTAGGATGTTTAGCATCTAAACAGAGAAAATAACCTGTGCTGACCGATACAACCCAGTTAGACTTTGTTTAGCTACTGAAGCTTAACTTTCTACTGAGAGGCTTTGACGTCACAGTGAAAAGCGCAGAAGGTGAGACGGTTACATTTCAGAGCTAGGAGAGATGCTTTAGCCAGGTAGAGGGCTTTACAAAGTTTTCATGAATATCTGAGACAATGTTTCAAAATGCTTTAAATGTAGAGGCGACTGTCCTACAATATGTGGTGAAAAAAGTATTTCCTACACTTGAGATGAGGCTGTAGCACCATGTGATGATGCATGGTATCCCAGGCAGTTTCACATCTGGTGTCAGCCTGGCTTTGTTTCTTTTTCCTGGCACTTACTGCTTTCAGTAATGTGGCAATGCTGGCAGGTCCTAGACTTTAGGATGGACTCCTAATCAGCACAGGCACAGAAATTTGCTTTGAAAATTAAGTGTTTGAACATGCTATTACCAAAATATATATGCAAGCAAGTAAGTTAATCTGGCATGTAGATCTCCTTGTTAATCAGGATTACTTTATTACTATGCAAGTCAACCCATTGGAGATTTACAAAAATCAAGATGGTAACTCCACCCTGCTGCAGGTGTGTTGAACAAGACACAAAGTAAAGGGAGAAATTCAGTTTCGGGAAGCACCGAACATCTCTTTCCTGGGAGCTACTCCACACAATTTCAGGTGTGAGAGACCATGATTGCTTAGGACACATACCTGGCTGTAGCTCTGGATGGCACCTCTGGCCTGACTGCTGCGAGACGGGAGCTGGGCGGATGCTGTTTCACCCAGGGCAAGGGTCTGGTTGCTGTGGTAGCTGGCTGAGTACTGGAAGGATCCTTCAGGTTTGGAATTGAGCTGGAGTGCACTCTGGGAGAGGAGGCTGGGCCCTGTGGGGACAGGATTTGAGAGCAGTCAGAAAGCCTCAGTGAAAGAGCGTACCTGTATTATCTGTCAAGTGAGTCTTGAAATTATCAGATGTATGTGGCTTCAGATTTTCAGATTTTGACTTTTCAGTAATAAAAATGCATGCATTACTTTGTTTCCTTACCACTCAGTCAATCATGTTCAAGCAACAGACCACATTGCTTTCTTTGCAAGCAATGTATGGTTTTCACTGGTGAAGAAATTCTATGCCTGAACAAATCCAACATACTATTTGGTAGAGAAGTCCTGCTTTTCAACTCAGAATAGTTGATGAGGGCTTTTTCCCCCTAAGGATAAGCCTTGTTTATTTCTCTTAATTATATCCAGTTGTTCTGCCAGGGAAATGCTAACTTGTCCCTCCCTAAGCCCCCAGCACATTAGATCTATTGATTACTGCCACTGTCTTGTACACAGAGTGATGTAATACTTTGGTGCCTGTAGGGATGGATGGCAGCCTTTAAAATATTAATTGCTCTTCTCATCATGCAGGACACACCCTGATCTCAGTGAATCTTTGATGACTATTTTTTCAGCTATCTTATCTTCCCCACCACAGCACTGCACAGCAGGAGAGCCAAGTACAGACAGCGAGCCTAAACTGGGGCTGCCAGACTGAAGGGCATGTCAGGACCATGAACACTTTCCACAGTTATTTAGTAGTTCTGTGAAACTGAAACATGGTGTAATCTTCATTAGGTTCGCGTACGAGTGATTTAGCTTACCACATGCGCATAGCAAATTTCACAGTTTTTCCACACAGGAATCAAGTGCACCTGCAGCAAATTTGCAGATGACACCAAGCTGAGTGGTGCAGTTGCCACACTTGAAGGATGGGATGACATCCAGAGGGACCTGGACAACCATGAGAAGTCCAGGGAGCATGGGAATTCAATGGGAATCACGAGATTCCCATTCAAACATGGGAATCTTGTGAGGTTTAACAAGACCAAGTGCAAGATGCTACTCCTGGGTCAGGGTAAACTGTGGTATCAACCCAGACTGGAGGATGAATAGATCAGAGCAGCTGTGCCCAGAAGGACTGGGGGGTGCTGGAGAGGTTGGACATGACCCAGCCATGGGCACTCACAGCCTAGAGAGCCAAACGTGTCCTGGGCTGCATCCAAAGCAGCGTGGGCAGCAGGACAAGGGAGGGGATTCTGCCCCCCTGCTCTGCTCTTCTGAGACCCCACCTGCAGTTCTGCATCAAGCTCTGGAGTTCCAGCACAGAAAGAACATCTGTTGGAGCAAGTCCAGAGGAGGGCCACTAAGTTAGATGGAACACTTCTCCTATGATGAAAGGCTAAGAGAATTTGGATTCTTCAGTCTGGAAAAGTAAAGGTGTGACCTAACAGTGACTTTCCACCACCTGAAGGGAACCTACAAAAAAGATGGAGAAAGACTTTTTATAAGGGCATGTAGTGGCAGCACAATGGCTTCATGCTGACAGAGTAGCTTTAAATTAGCTGTTAGGAAGAAATTCTTCCCTGTGGTGGTGAGGCAATGGCACAAGTTGTCCAAAGAAGACATGGATAACCCATCTCTGTAAGTGTTCAAGGCCAGGTGGGATGGAGCCCTGAGCAACCCCGTCTAGATGAAGATGTCCCAATCCACAGCTGGGGTGTTAGAATGATCTTTAGATGATCCTAAAGATTGTTTCTGACCCAAGCCATTCTGTCATTCTATGATTCTATGATACACAGAGAGCTACATTAAAGAATACACACTTAATCCTCTCTCTGTCTTCACTGATGTTAGTCTCTTTCAGTGTCTGGGCCCAGGAAGTGAAATACAAGAGGAGGAAAAAGGGTTATACCTTGGCCATTGCATAGGTTACCTTCAACCCAACAGCTGTCATCTGTACACTCAGTGGGTCCACAGGGATGACAGGTTCATCTTCTGGTTAGCACTAACAAGCTCACGAGAGCACAGAAGGTGACACAAGCCTTAAGAGATGTGAAATGATTACAGTGATTTTGCTCCTACAGAACATGTGGCAAGTTCAGTTTTAAACAGACTCACAATGGAAAAGTTCCAATGAATTTACCAGAAATAACTTCCAGTACATTCCTGATACAAAGGCAGTTTTTTTATGACCTTTAAATCTTTGCTATGAGGATGTAAAGCTGTTCCCAAAAGATTTCCACTTAGAAAACATGCAAACAACCCCACCCCCAAATTACACAGAGAGTATTTTTTCCTCTAGCCTATTTCTCAGAAATGGCAGAACCATTATAACTGCTATTTTCCAAATCCAACCTGAACTGCTCATATTATAAACAAATCGTAGTAGCCTATGTAAAGAGGAAGTGTTTGCATCTAAATGTAGACTGGGATTTTGACACTATTTTACATATCAACACAATTTATACTGCAAAATCAACTGCATTCATCAGAACATTATGACACAGGACAAATTTAGAATGTAAGTTCTGGTCCCTGTATTTTCCTTACAAGTACAGAAGGAGGTGGAGCTCTATGTATGCTGTGAGGCCAGTTAAAATGTATCACATCCATAGGAGAGCTGAATTTAATCCTCTATGGGTGCTTATAAATCCAGTCTTTGGTACTTTCCATTCCCTGGCTCTGCAAATAAGGTTTATTTAGCATTTTCCATTTAACTGGTTTTGTTGCAAAATTTCTTCTTTAATGAAAGAAATACTTTCACAGGTTTTTTTTTTTTGTTTGTTTGTTTTTTTTTTTAAGAGCATAAAGAAAATACATGCTTAGTTCTAAAAAGATCTGTAGGTTTTATTTCAATCTTGTGGAATTTGAATTTTCACTGAGAGTTTTTCTATGATCAAGTGATGAACTAGATCAAGTTCAGAAATTTCACAAAGGCATAACTTTCCCATGAGAAGAAAAAGTTGCAAGAAGAAAGCAATTTTTGTGTATGAAAGTGTTTGTACTCATTCTGAAAGTAATTATGCTGTGACATTTCTAAAGCTTAAATAATGATTAAACTATCACATGCTATGAATGCAATATGTTTAAATTTTCATTGCATCTGGCTTTCAAGTGCTACTTTCATATTACTGTGGCTCACTAGGGGATTTACATTGCCAGCTAGAAACAGATACATGGGTTCCCTGCACCATTTAGTTTAAACACTTCCATGCACTTAAAGAAACTTATCCAACCCCTTGGAAAAAAAAATGTAAAAAGTTTGGCACACATAGTTTGAAGTTCACTAAAATACTGGTTTTATTTAGCAGTTTTTATTTTTTACCTTAACAAGCAGTAATGAACAATTAAAACATACATATATTTTAATAATTACAAAGTAATTTCAGAGAGACAGATATTTTACATAAGCCTAGAATTTTAAATAAGCCCAAGCAAGTGTAGAATAGAGTAAACAGCAAAGCCCTAAATCAAGCATCCAAACTAGAAGATACATTTGAGATCAATCAAAGTGACCATGAAGAAACACAAGTTCGTTTTTCAGGGAGTACTAGCAGTCCCGCCTTGTCTGATAGGGAAAAGATGGATTGTTTTTCTCATTAACATTGAGATTTCAATCTGAAGGTAAAACCAAACCTTCTAAAGAGCCTGCAGTTCACTCAGAAGAGAAGTTTGTGTCCTGTTCACTGATGGCTCTTGACAATAATCTATCATTTCTTCCAGGCTAGAATTTAAACTGTTCATCCAACTGTTTTTCATTTGCTTGCAGAAGAGTTAAGGCAGCTGGAAATTCTCTGTTTTCAGCTATGCACTGGAAATCACTAGTTAACTGCTAGCACAATTCAGTCTTAGCGGTTCCCTTAATGAGACATAATTACTGCAATTGTTCCATTTAAAACAAACACTTCAGGCTTCATAAGATTTAGCGTAGCAGATATTGATGATCTGTAGTATCGCTTTAAAATTTTATATTGTTTGGTTTCTATTTGAGTGTATGGGGAAGATATATACCTGTTCTCCCTTACGCTTTCACCACCACATTAAAAAAAATTCCTTGTGAAAGAATATTGATGTTGGATTATTCAGGGTTGATAGTACCAATTTTTCACTGATTCAATTTGTGCCACTCTCCTCCTTTATTAAAATAGTAGAGGTAAGAGTGAAAATTCAGGAAACTTAAGTCAGAGCCATCATACTGCAAGAGACACTTCTGACTTCAAATGATGGAGCAGGGTAGAGCAATCAACTCTGTAACTTGTCTCCAGTTTGGAGGACAGATACCGCAGACAATACCTTCCTCTTCCTCTTAACCTTGAGCAGAGCAGTGAGCAAGCCTCCCTATGTTGCTCACCTTGGCTTCTGTAACCCAGCTCAGACAGGAGCTGGAAGGAGAGGGAGAGGGTGGTGTCTTGCTTGGGACACAAAGTGCACTTAAATGGAGGAAAGCTGCTGGAGCACAGAGAATACCAGGCAAGAAGAGAACAGATGTAGATGGAGGATATGCTTAAATCAGGGAGCCAACCCACAAAGAAACTTCAGAGGTGATTGAAAGCAGAGGACTTTTCCAGGAATCAGGGAAAGGAAACAGGAATTTCTTCTGTGGTTTGGAGGCCCAGGTGCTGGCTGGCATTGACAGGGTTAGAGGAAAATGACTCTTCCATTCAGGCAGTGACGAGAGGGGGCTTTCTGTGAAGCCCTTTTCCTTAGTTTATATTACCCACCCCTCTTACTGCTAGTTATGCTGGTTATTATATGGCTATTATTTTTTGTATTTCAAGACTTATTAGTTTAAGACTTACTAGCCCTTTTCCTTAGTTTATATTACCCACCCCTCTTACTGCCAGTTATGCTGGTTATTATATGGCTATTATTTTTTGTATTTCAAGACTTACTAGTTTAAGAGATATGGTACCTGAGGGTACCTTGCAGACTTCAAGCCAAATGGGGAAGAGGAGCAGAAGCAGTGCTCTTTTACAAAAGAGAGCAGCACTGAAGCCCACACTTGCCATCTTCCTGCCACACAGCATTTGACAAAACAGTCTGACATTGCACTGACTAGCCTGGTTCTTGGCATTGAGAACACTGCATGTGGCCATCAGTGTAACCTGGTGAGCTCCAGGCTCCAGACAAACCACAGCAGAGGAGAGCTTCCTCAGCATCTGCCTGCTTCTGCCAAGGGGGAACTGGGGGAAGCAGGAGGCCAGGGTTGCAGGGTGAGCCCCACGGCACAACTGGGGCTGTGCTGTGCCCCCTAGCCTGGGAGGGACAGAGATCTGCACTGGCAGGATTCCTTCAGGGGCCACTGCTTCTCCTTCTGAAAATACAATACACAATGCTGCAATAAGGTGCAGTGTAGCTCTTTAAAACCAAACTAAGGAAGTGAGTGGTCTTAAATGATGAGACTATTATTAAATCAAGGACCTCACAGTAAGAGTTTATTACGGGAAGCAAAGTGATGCAAAGAATCCAGGCTACTATTATAATTCATTACTGGGTCAAAAGTGAGGAAAAAAATGAAATTATGAAAACATTTGTCTTTTTGATCGTCAAGAGCAATATTTTCTTTGAAAATAAAATATTTTGCCTGTCATTTCTGCTATCTTCAGAGCATGTCCTCTTCCTTCTTATGTCATTCAGGGTAAAAAAAAAAAACAAACAAAAATCAAACCAAGGAAACAACATCACAAACAAAATTTAATTTTTAATTTATATTTTTAGTAAATTATTCTTGAATGGCAAGTGTTTACAAGCAAAAATACTTTAAATGGCAGAACAGCAAAATACTAAGATACTTCCCAGTACCTGCTTATACTGTTCTAGCTAAAAAAAACAAATCAAACCAAAACCAACAAAGACAAAAGTGCATAACACACTGAATTTTGATTCAATGAAAAATCATTAATGCTGACTGAGGCTTCATTGAGAGATTACAAAAAATAGGCATCAGCACCATCAGTAGCTGAAAAGACAGGAATCTTGTTTGGGAGTCAGAGTTGGGAGTCATCAAATGTTTTCTTCCCTTCCACCTGAGGGTAAGAGCTTGTCTAGTGACCACACAAGTAGCAGAGCTCACCTGAATCATAGCCCATGGTGGTTTGAAGCAAAAAGCCAGTAGGAACTTGGGCTCCAAGGAGCTTACCAATGTCAGAAAATAAGCGATTTTCTAAGTGCTGAGAGACTGCTTCAGTACACTGACACTGATTAGAGATGGGGGGCAATGAAGCTCATCCTATTAAATTTGTAATATTTGTAATACTACCAGATCACGAGTGAAGTTTTAAAAACAAACACATGATGGAATCATAGAATTGTTAAGGTTGAAAAAGACCTCCAGGATCGAGTCCAACCTTTGACTGAACACCACTTTGTCAATTAAACCACAGCACTAAGTGCCATTTCTAGACATTTCTTGAACACTTCCAGGGATTATGACTCCACCACCTCCCTGGGAAGCTTCTTCCAATGCTGAATCACCCCTTCAGTGAAAAAAAATCTTTCCAATGTCCAACCTGAACCTCACGTGGTGCAGCTTGAGGCCATTTCCTCTTGTCCTATTGGTGGTTGCCTGGGAGAAGAGGCCAACCTCTGCCCAGCTGCAGTCTCCTTTCTGGCAGTTGTAGAGAGCAATGAGGTCTCCCCTGATCCTCTCTTTCTCCAGGCTCAACAACCCCAGCTCCCTCTGCTGCTCCTCATAAGACATGTGCTCCAGACTCCTCACCAGCTCTGCTGCCCTTCTCTGGACATGCTGCTGCACCTCAATGTCTTTCTTACATTGAGAGATCCAAAACTGCACACATGGTTAGAGGTGTGGCCTCACCAGTGCTGAGTACAGGATGATGATCACTGCCCAGGTCCTGATGGCCACACTATTGCTGGTCCAGGCCAGGTTGCCATTGGACACCTGGACACACTCCTAGATCATGTTCAGCCAGCTGTCAACCAGCCCCTCTGTGTCCTTTTCCACTGGCAACTTTCCAGCCACTCTTCCCCCAGCCTGCAGAGCTGCATGAAGCTGTTGTGGCCAAAGTGCAGGACCCGGCACTTCACCTTGTTGAAGCTCATGCAGCTGGCCTTGGCCCATTGATCCTGCCTGTCCAGATCCCTCTGCAGAACCTGCCTACCCTCTAGCAAATTAACACTCCTACCCAACTTGTTGTCAACCATGAATTTGCTGAGGTTGCACTCCATCCCCTTGTCCAGATTGTTGATAAAAATATAAAATAGGACTGGCTCCAATCCTGGCCACAACTGACTGGCCACCAACTGGATGCAGCAACATTCACCACCCCTCTTTGGGTCTGGCCATCGTTCCAGTTTTTAACCCAGGGAAGAGTGCACCTGTCCAAGCCATAGGCTGCCAGTTTTTCCAGGAGAATGCTGCGGGAGACAGTATCAAAAGTTTTACTGAAGTCCAGGTAGATTAAATCCTCAGTCTTTCCCTCATCATCAAGGTCGGTCACCTGGTCATAGAAGGAGATCAGGGTGATGAACAGGACTTGCCTTTCCTAAACCTGTGGCAGCTGCGCTTGATCCCCCGATTGTCCAGTGTGTGCCATGTAATCACACTCAGGATAATCTATTCCATCATCTTCCCCAGCACCAAGGTTGGGCTGATAGTCCTGTAGTTCCTCCTTCCAACACTTCTTGTAGACAGGCATCACATCTGCCAACCTCCTGTTGTCTGGGACCTCCCTGGTCAACCATCATGATAACTGATGATAAATGATGGAGAGTGACTTGGTGAGCTCTTCTGCAAGCTCCCTCAGCACCCTCTGGTGAATCCCATCCTGCCCCATATAGACTTGTGAGTGCCTAAGTGGCACAATAGGTCACTCAAAACTTCCTCCTGCATTGCAGGAGGTCTATTCTGCTCCCCATGCCTTTCTACAAGCTCAGGGGTCTGGTTGTCCTGAGGATAACTGTTTTTTCTGATAAAGACTCAGGCAAAGAAGACATTAAATACCTCAGCCTTTTCCTCATTCTTGATGGCAATGTTCCCCCTCCTGCCCAAATCCAATAATGGATGGAGATTTTCCTTGGCCCTCCTTTTTTTTGTTAATGTATTTATAAAAACACATTTTATTATCTTTCACAGCAGTTAACAGATTGAGTTCCAGCTGAGTTTTTGCCTTTCTCATTTTCTCTCTGCATGACCAAATGACATCTTTGTAGCTTTCCTGAGTTGCCTACCCCTTCTTCCAAAGGTCATAAACTCTCCTTTTCCCCCCAAGTTACAGCAAAAGCTCCCTCTTCAGCCAGACTGGTCTTCTTCCTCATCAGCTCATCTTTTGGCATATAGGGATGTCTTACTCCTGCACCATTAAGACTTCCTTCTTAAAGAGTGTCCAGCCTTGCAGGACCCCTTTTTTTCTTAAAGACAGTTTCCCAAGGGAAAGTCTGATAAGACTGAAGTACAATCAGTATTTGTGATACATATTTAAACTCCAAGAGAGTAAGTTAAGGTTGCAGGAGTGTGGATTAACTCTATTACATACTCAGAGATCTTTATAGTTTTTCTGCCTCACATTTTAGCACCATTCCTGTGTCACAAAGCTATGTAGGTCAGATGAATGAGGGTTTCTTGTAAAGGAGGAACTCCCAAAAAGAAACAACAGAAATTGCTCTCTTGGGGATATCACTGACAATCTATCCCTAGTGTCTGCCTGTCCAACATCTGAAAAGTTGCTCCCGTTTCCTAATCCTTAGACCACAGTATCTTAGGGAATACTTCAAAAATTTTAGCTCCACAGTATCTAACAGTTCAAGATAATAGTATAGCAGTAGTATGGTCAATCTCCAAAACAAACAAACAGAACAAATAAAAAGGCTGATTTATGAAACAACATTCATGTATTACACTACAGAGCAGAATTTAATATGGAACAAATATTCAATTATACATTATCCGGTAGTTGTTCCATTATAAAATAAATATCAGATAATGACAAGTTACATACAGCGCTATATTATTGCAAAATAATGGTGTGATTAATTCAGTATTCTAAATCTATGCAATAATTTCCTCTGAATTGGCTAAAATAATTACAGTACAAACAACAGAAACATCTACATAGTCACCCTCCATGAGGTAATTGCATGTTTGTTACCTGAGTTTTTCGTATGAAGTTACAAACAAAAATAGCAGGCAAATGAAAGGAGAAGGGTTTTTTCTTCTTGAGATTTAAAGTCAGTTGCCTTCCCATTTGCTTCTCCAAGTAAGTAGTAAAGTGTAGCACTACTATTGTGCTATACATCTCCATTTGGTCAGTCATCTATTACGATGCCAGTTCTAATTGACAAAGGAAATAGACCAAAACGTGCTCGAATGACCATTTAATTAGCTCCCATACCAATTATAAACAACACTTCACTCACCTTCGATCAACTGACAAAAGTAGTAATGATAAATTATAGAGTAAGTGTAAATAAAGCGTTTTTAATTAGTGTAATTAATCACTTCACACATTCTTCAACCTGCTTTGTTCATTTGGATAACAGTTTGAAAGAAAAACACTGGCAAAACTCCTTTAATGTCCTTTAAACATTCATTTACAGAGTTAATAGGTTGAGGTGCCTCACATCCCATCAAGAGGAGCCACCTCCTAACTGTTAGTATATGCCTAATTAAGGATCTCAAATACCAAAATGTCATCACTTACTTGTTTCTTCTGCCTCCCAGGTCATTTAGTTTGAGTGTAAAATATCGATTCCTACCCTACAACCTACTTTTTTGTTAGTTCATTAAAGTGTCTGTACTCCCAGTAAGCAGTTGCCAACCCCTCCTAAACCTGAGTTCTATTTGTTGCCCAGTTTTGCAAAGGAATGGATAATTTAAAAAGAACAGCATAACAAGAGAGAGCTTCTGATGGTAACCTGCTGGTGTCCTTCCACAGTATTTGACATTAGAGAAGAAGTGATGATAGCTGATGACAAAGTGGACAGACCTATTGCTGGTGATACTAAATCCTTTGGCATCTCACACATACATCCTGTTTTCTAAGTCCTGCTCCCAGAATTAAACTGCTCCGTCTGGAATGGGGAGTAAACTTTCCTTCCAAATCAGAAGGGTAAGGAACACTTATTTGTCTGTTTTAACCACCCCCCCCCCCCCGCCACATTGCACTATGTGCTATTTTTGAGGTCATCTTTGAAGATACATTCTTTGAAGAAACTCTCTCTTGCCAAGATGATTTAGGATGGTTTTGGAAAGCGGAGGAATTGAGTGAGCAGAAGGGAGGCCCTGCAAGTACCACAGAGGGTGGCAAAAAGCAGCGACAATGCCACATAGGTACAGACCTTCTCCATTTTCTAGTCTCAAGGAGAGTTGTGAGAAATGCAGAGGCACGGGGCAATAAGGAAGGTTCTTGGGAACTAGATGACAGGAACTTTGTGGCAATCATAAAAAGAAGACATTTTCTTAATTAGAAAAGGGAGAGATTAAACCAAGGCAAAACTTAAGATCTGTAGTTGAAAACACA
The DNA here is from genome assembly GCF_024509145.1 of Vidua macroura. NCBI lineage: Eukaryota > Metazoa > Chordata > Aves > Passeriformes > Viduidae > Vidua > Vidua macroura. The sequence continues at coordinate 81,831,625 of NC_071571.1, read as the reverse complement.
ACTTGTCAGCTGCAACTTGTCAAACAGATTCTTCAGGAAAAGAAGGGTTTTCAAGGCAGCTGCTAGTCTGATCTCAAATAGAAGATAACAAGTAGCTCTCCTATAATAACAGTAATAAGCATGACACCCATTCTCCCTCCAAATCTTAGACTAGAACTAGAATAGGTCTAGGAAAATATTTCAACATCTACCTTCTAGGAGATATTAAATATTAAATATATCAGTAGCTTTATATTACAAGAAAAAAACTAAGGCTGCAATATAGCAAAGGAATTCAATACCCTAAAAATTAAGAAAGTTGAAGGGCAAAAAAAGACAGGGGGAGGGCAAGAGCAGGGACACCATCTGCATACTTAAAATGAAGAAATAAATGGTAATACTTTAAATGCTTAATCACAGGCAGCTCCCTTGTTATGAACCAAACACATCTCTTTAGATGAGAGACAACAAATCTTAAATGGGTACACTGAAAACAAACTTGTTTTACAAAAAGGAAAGTAATTTATATGCAATGCCATGCTCTACTGGCATTAAGAGGGCTATGTTCTACCTACAAATACAGAAAAGGTCTTTAGTACTGCTATAGAACATATTCTTAGGTACTGGAAAATAGGATTTTGTGGAATGAGTTCACAAGTGTGGAATAAGTTCATTTTCATCAAAGAATTCTATAAAATATATATATGGAGAAATGATGCAAAGAACTAGCTGATACCATTATATAAGTGAACAACACAATGTTATCCCTTATAACTCTCCTCCTGACCTAATTACTATTGGAAAGAAAGATGAAAAACATTTTATTTCAACAGTAAGTGAACTGGAAATAGAAGCTAGTTTCATTAGATGCTGATTATCTTTTGCTTTATACACAAGGTAACACTTCTGCCAATACTGTAAGAAGAAAACAGAGGCATCTTCTAGGATTTGAAATAGTAAATCTCTACTCCAAGGGATAGCAAAGCACCATAAATGTCCACAAGAAGTAGCAGAAAAGTATAAGACTTGAAGGGCATAGAAAAAAAAAGTTTGCATTCCATCATAAGAGTAAATATTTCTTTTGTGATTCCTGGAAGATTTTTTTTTAAATCTCATGGAATAACATAACATAACAAAGCTTAAGTAATCCTGACATGATAGGGTAACTTCAGATAGTGTGTATTTTGCTTTTTATACCATATCATGCATAGCATTACTCCAGATGTTTTTATGAAATGTAAAACCAGCCAGATCTTCTTTCATAAGCAATACTGGGTAATGTTTGACAGCAGGAAAACTCTGGAGTTCCATTACTAATGAGAGAAATTCTTGAAGATGCTGCAGACCAGGACTGAAATACATGCACTGAGCAAGAATAGGTCTATACATATTTAAGCTCAGAATACAGAAACTGGCTTTGTCTTTGTTTTTCTTCTGTTTGTTTTGGTTTTTTAACAAAAAATCTATCCTCAGCTGAGTTTAAAACCAAGGATAACCCTACTTATGCGAGTTTTTAATTGACTCTAAGATTAAACCAATTTTTTTTTTTGGTAGAAGATTAATCATATTTTATGAAATTATTTGCTAATCCCTGCAGATATCGAAATCACATAGTCTCTGAACAAGATAATTTATCATTGGCCATTAGGACAATGAGCTTTATTGGAGCAACATATAAACAATACAAGAACAAGATGGGCAGCAAGGATGATAACTAAATTACATTTCTGCATTAAAGAAGACCTAAAGAGGCAAAATAATATCCTCAAGCCTTTCTCATCCTGCTTCTGTGAAACTTTGCAACACTAGGAGTGGCAGAACACTTCACTGTAACAGAAGCTTGCTCTCTATTAAAATATCACTGTGGAACCACAGGAGAACAGTACCTGAGTGGGGCTCCTTAATGGGATTAGATACATTTGTGAATGTGACCAGAAGGAGAAATTCATGTACAGGAGGAGGCACTGCACATTGCAACACAGACAGGAAACCCCAGCTGAGAAGGAACTGCCATGTTTCCATTTGACAAACACTGGGTTTTGGTATTAAAAAGTGTAATTTTTAAATTTGTGTTTTCATTATCAGTCTCCCATTTTTAAAGGAATAACTACATTTAAAATTGTGTGTAGGCTTTGTTTACAGGAAAATAAGAGCTGACCATATTTTGCATTACTAAATCCTAATTTTTTGAAGTGTTTTTTACCTGTGAAAACCAGCTGCAATCATCAAGTGTTTCTAGTCACCCTCTGTGCCTAGCACAGCCTAAAATTGCTATCAATAGTACTAAACTAATGTGTTCCCTTTTTATTACTTGGAAATAAAATCAGATGTTTATAGACATCACACAAACATGATGCACATGGAAGCTGAATGCATTATCTGAAAACAAAATGAACAGAGAAATCTCCTCTGATAGACCTAAATTAGACTGCTGAAAAAAAAAGTGCCCAACAGCTTTTGATTATAACAGCCTATAAAACCCCTCACAGATATATGGATCTAATACAAAAGATATCAGCAGATCTATTACACTATTATGTTGTTCTATGAACTTAACTACTAGCACAAAACAGGTTTCCTCTTGTTGTGCAAAGCAGAACTCCATTTTTTTCCAGACTTTTGACAGGCTTAAATCCTGAATCTTTTCTGTCCACAAAAGAAAATGACTATTTGGTCTCTGAGGTGAGGCAGTTCAGAATGTGTTTAGCTCTGCCTCAAAAGTCAATTAAAAAGTAAGTCAAAAAGGTCAAAATTTTATTACAATCTTTTTCATCTGCCAAAACCTCCTCTGCCATAAACCAGAAAGTATACCCTTCTGCTTTCTTTCTCTTGTCCACACAAATGTGCACCACTCTGCTCTCACACTGTCCTGAGAAAATGCATTTCTCCATCTATAAGGCCAGAATGGAAAAGGAAGCAGCTCTCTAATCTACATTACCACAGATGTCACAAAAATCCTACTTGGTTGAGAGCTGTGTAAACTGTATGTAGCACAACAGAAATCAAACCCAAATCCATACCTGCCAAAATTTTATCTTCCACATACATCATTTTATATAGGGTAACAAGCCAACTACCTCTTTTTCCAGGGCTGCATCTCCACAATGCTTATGCTCACAAGCTGGCATCAGCAGAACCCAGAATTATGTGGCTCTTGGCACTCGTGATTGTGCCGGGTGTGCAGGCACTGGCATTGCCACTGAGGCAGGAGTAGGGTGAGTGGTTTATCAGTGTGTCGTGGGGATGTGGGTGCATTTGTTTCCTGGCCTGTACTACAGGCACAATATTTACTGATGTTCTTTTGCGCTGTAGGTTCAGATGCCAAAAGCCTTTCTTTGTTCTGCTCCTACAGATGCTACTATAAGTCACTGTCATTTCCTAACGAGTTTCAGTAGCTGCTTCCTGCAGTGGATGAGGAAACACCTGGTTGCTTGTAGAGGATTTGTGTTTGACACAGACTAAGCATTACAAACTGATCATTACCTCCTATCAATCTTTGATGTTGCTACTAATTGTTCCTGCTGTCCTGGTCTTGACTCCATCTTTCCATTTCCCCCCTCCACGTATGTTTTACCTGATGTTACTGCTCTTTTTTTTTTTTCCACTGTTTTGTCCTACGGTACTAAAGCTAGATTGTGAGGGGTTGTTTTCCTTAGGCATGGATTTTGAGTCAGTTGCACAGCATTAAATGACACTAGATACCAAAATCAGATTCATCATAGGACAAGTTCAGAGATATTAAGTAATATTTGTATGGATTTATATATAAACACGTTTCATCTTGCAGATATAAGTAAACTCCATGAAAATCCATGTTACAGGTCACAGCACATTGAAACAAAAATTCAGCCTGTAGGCTGCTGTGCAGAAATTGAGGGAAATTAGAAATTCATTAGTTGCAATGTTCTCATGGTGTTACCTCTGGACTACCAACATGACACAACAATTAACATTCTGGGTTTGCTTCTAGTTAATGGCAAAACATGTCAAAAGTCAGGATAGCGAGGTCACTTATATGCAGAAAATATGTGTGGGTTTTGGGAGGTTTTGATGGATTTTTTTTTTCTTTTTTTTGTCTTTGAGGATGAATGATCATCTGTTTTGGGGACAAGCACTGAGGCTTTATTGCATGCTATGTGAAAAAAAAGATAAAGGAAGAAGATAAAATAAAATATGGGAATTGAAACAAGAAAGGAGAAAAAAGACAAGGATGTGGTAAGACAGAAATGGGTGGTTTAGGGAAAGATGGTGCACTAAGAAAAGGCAAGAGAGCATAGGAAGGGAGAAGGCTGGATGTTAAGATGGTGTGAGTGTCTCGAGCTGCAGAACTTCCTGAGGAGAGGAAATTGCAAGAGGCAGCCTACAGAAGTTTAAGTTCAACAATAAGGGCATGTACTGGGCTATCAGTTTTGAACAGCACTTTTGTCAGTGGCTTCTAGTGCTTTCCCCCTAGAAGCCTATAAACTCATCCAGGCATCTACCAATTTACAGAAGGGCTGCAGAAGAATTGAGATGAATGAAGACCTGCACAGGAGGGTGCCCAGAGCAACTTCTGGGCCACCTCTGAGGAAACCAGGGAAAGCATAAACTGCTTCCCTGAACATTGATGGTTCATTCAGCCTTCACCAGGTTTCCTACTTGAAACAACCACACATGAACTTGAAGACAGGCAGCAAACCAAAGAGTAACAAGATCAGCTGGACCTGAGTCCATCCTGAAGTAGATACCAAAGTCAGTCAGGAATCCTGGTGGTGAAAGCCCATACTGTGACTCTGCTCCTAAGTTTGGTCTCCTCCTGCCTGCATAAGGGAAGCAGCCAAAAAGAAAAACTTCACTCATGCTCTTAAAGTAAGAACACTGACATGAATTTACCAGGATGTGATATGTCAGCAACAAAGATGTGCCTGTTATACCATCCTGATACCCAGAAGGGCAGAGGTGATGGAGTACTGCATGACAGTGTTTGAGCTGTATCTCTTCTTCTGGTGCTATTCTCAATGCCTTTGAGCTCTGCCTGTGACAGAGAATGAAAACAATAGAGTCCAAGCTTAAGGTGCTTAGTGCTGATGGAGCATTTCCTGAGGCAGCACTGACTGTAAACACTGAGGCTGAGATGTAAGAGCTGGCTCTCAGCAGCACTAGAGCCAGCTTCATTTCATCAAATTCTAATGTCTTAGTGGGGTGTAGCAATGAATCTACAGAAGCATTTCATGGTCAGCTATTTTGTAAAGACATTCATCTCCTGCTGAGGAGTGCCCCTGGAAAGCAGGTCTCTGTTATCAGCCAGTGGCTATTACAATGTTTAATGCCTTAGTTATTTCATGCTTACACTTAAGGTGACTAGGGCCAGAAAGGGGAGATGGGTAAAGGAAACATCCTATCCCCATTTCTAAGAAATCTACATATTTAACAACTACTTCAAAAGGCTGAATTTGACTTGCAGTTGAGACAATTCCTTTCCAACTTTCTTTGTGAGAACATACAATGAACAACTGTGAAATCACCCTTTGAAAAATGGTGTCCCTTTTTCAAAGATTTACTCCATTACAAACTGGGCAAAGATGACTTTAAAATCCCAAAGTTTTGAAACGAAGATTGGCCAAAAGCTTGTTTTAGAAAAGATTAATGGAGTAAAGAGAGGCACCTAAAATGTCAAACCGTAAATATTTACCCTAAATTTACTATGATACTGACAAAAGATTCCACAATAAATCAAAATTTCCACAGACTTCATAATCTGAGAGATTTATCTGGAGCTATGAACTGTTGAGTCAGACACTGCTCGGTTTGCATTAATGTAGCAGACAGAAAGATACCCTGTGTTAGGCACTTACGCCACTTCTACTCTAAAGACACTGATCCTGAAATGGAGGAGGGGTATGCACACTTCCTAGGGGTTTTTCAGTTTGGAAACATACTCAAAGAGCATATGATTTTATTAGTGTATGTGTTTACCAGGAGATCCCAAAAGAACACCTCCTTTGTCTGCACAAAGAATGACTAAGCTGGATAGCCCTGGCTCTCAGAGCAGATAATGAAATGGAAATAACTTCATCTGTCAAAAAACTGTGATGTCCACTGTTGCTAAATTTCATCTCATTGAGCATGTCCAGCCATCTGACAGGTGGCAATTTCACAAAGCAAGAACTATGGGATGGAAAACACATAAGCAGACATCCTTTTACACATTCATGGTGTAAATAGTGCCTATTTGTTTCAATGCATTTTCAGTATCTATGATAAAGTTAGCTGATAAAAGTTGAAAATCATACAGGTTGAACAAAGAGTGCTTTTTTCAATCTGAGACATCTGCTTTCCCACTGAGTAAGGAAGATCTCTCTCATCACAAAAAATTGCTGAAACAAAAGTGAATTAAGAAAATAAAGTAAGAGTTTAGCCTACCTTTCTAGCCTCATAATTAGACTAGGGTTTTGAGTGAAATCCACATCTGTCTAATGCAACATCTGTATATAATTTCATGTGGTAAAATATTCTTGTAACATAATTCTTTCTTCAGAGGGAAAAAAACCCAGCATCTAAATGGTACTGCTACCTATTTGTGGTATATTTGGGGCAAATAGTTTTGAATTACTAAAAGAGTTGATATATTCTGGGTTGAGAGCAGAGTGGTAAACCATTATTTTTCTTCCCCAGAAGAACTTGAACACTCTTAACTGCCTTCATTTCTGTCAATATGTAGCATCTGTGAAGTGCATTATGAAATTACCTTAGCCAAGAAGATGATATTATTAAATCTGCATTGTATTTATTCCCTTATCAGTGCTCTGATTTCTGCAATTAATCCTGAGCACCAGGACAACAGGGTCACAGACATAAATAAAAATATGTATCCAGAAAATGTGGGGAAAAAATTAATCTGGAGTACTGGCAGTGTTGTGTGGGAAAAACTGCAATCCTAGTAGAAACCTCTTGTTCTAAAAAATTAAAAACTGAAATTAAAAATGAGCATTTAAAAATTATCAAGACAATTGGGAGAACTATCCAGAAAGTTTTCTGATCCATGTCAACGAGAGCTCTGTTCCTACAGTCTGTGCTGTTGATTTAGAGAGCAAACAAGGAAGGTTGCCAAATGAAGTGATGAAGCAAGTGAAAAATAATGAAATTATTCTGTTTCAGTTAGAAACAGAAACACTGAAGTTTCATAAATCTACCCCGTCTTAAATCCTTTAAAGACCAGTCCTATGGTCATTTTGTGGAGGCTGAAACAAAGGAAAAAGCGTGGAATATTTAAGAATAGGTAACTTAAAATTAGAGACTTCTGTATTAGCATACATTTGAGCCTGTGGTTTAAGTTAGGAAGAAAGTGCCAATGGATTTGCTCAGTAATTTTAGAAGTCTTCTAACCCTCCTTTTGCTAATGCCATGACAGAAGGAAAAGCCACGGCCTGTCTCCACCGCTGTCGACTGCAAGGATGCAGTGTATTCCGTAAAGATTCAGTGAGCTTCAGCTAATTATCTCAGAAATTGTTTTGATGACAGTATCATGTCAATCATCTAATGTGGCATGCTAATGACCCACAGGAATAGAGGGACAGAGAAACTAATAGAAGGGAAAGAAATATAGAACCAACTTTTCCTCTTGTTCCACTTTTACCTTACACTACCCATCTGTAAACTAGAAATTTACAAACATCATCAGGAAAAGGTAGTTGGTCTTTACAACTGCTTAGAGAACTCCAGTTTTTCTGTCACAGAGGATGGACATCTAGGGGCCTTAGGCAGTTCATCAGGACCTTTTCCACACATCTGCAGGCCAGACTGCAACCTTATTAAACCTTAATGACAAATGTCCTTAGCAATCAATCTTCTTAACTCAGACAGCTGTATATCTGTGTTTACTCTCCTTCCTTCCATGCAGCTTTCCACCTTTTCAGTAGTTCTTACATATAATGTGAGTGGAAAAAAAGGAAAATAAACAAAACAAAAAAAAAGGAGGTGCATTGACGAGGCAGTAAAAGGAATGGATCTGAAGTAGTTGTATGATTTTGATACAGTGATGCAGTGATGGGAAGGAGAGGAAATAATGTCTTGCTTCTTTTATTCCGCATTTTTCCAAGATTTCTAGTCACAAATATTAATTTTTTGTCTCCACAGTGCATACTCAGCCCTCACAAAATTTATTTTCACCTCACTAGATTAAACCATTCTGCCATGAAAATACCTTTCCTGAGCTACGTTCACATTCACTGTTCAGTACTGCTGTGTCTCCTGAAACATCCCTAATGAGATAACTCCGTCCTGAACTAAATTTCGCTCCTCTGCATGTTTCCTCACCCAGTGATTTCAGGTCCTGCACTTACTGTGTATTCCCATCCCTCTTCCATGACTCGTTTCTAGCATCTTATATGTGATTACATTGGCTTTCACACATCTGGTCTTTCCCCTGACCCTATTTAAGGTGACAGATACTTATCTTCATTTATGCAAAAGCAGTACTTTTGAGTTCCCGTCAGAAAAAGGTAATGGCAGAAGGAAGAAATGTTTTCAGAGAGGAGCAGCCAGGCAGGCTGGGTGTTACAGCAACGTAGAGCAGGAAGGAGGATGATTGAGTGCCCTCAGGGTGACCCCTGGACCCTCTGTAGCTGATGTCTACTGACACTAGCAGGAGCCTGTATGTGCCCTCCCTCGGGGACAGAGGGGATGTGTGGAGGACCACTGTTGTTCTGCTGATGATCCCCAGGAACACTCAGGACAGGCTGAATGCCCATCTGAGGCCACAAAACTATGACATGTTTGATGTAAACTGGAGTGACATAGTCTTGACAGATCTAGAGCTACATAGAGATAATGAGAAATCACTGCAGTATGGGGAACTGGACCATGGAGATGCAGGCTCAGGGCTCCAGTCAGATGCAGTTTCTTGCATAATTCTGGAAGTTTCCTGACTTTTTGTCTGTTAGTTGTAGCTGGAAGCACATGGTTTGAGGAAGATAACTAAAACTGAGTTGGGACAGAAGAAAGAGGTGGGTGACAGTGCAGGAGCTCCCCTTGGTTGCATATAACCTTGTCCCAGGGTCAGCTCCACCACAGGAAGCTTGTATGAGAGCTTGCAGCAGTTATGAATCTGCTTGTCTGATAATAATTACTTTAAAACCAGTGATCACTTTGCTTTCATTTCACCAAAGAAAGAAGTTTTATATACTTAAGGTTTTTTATATTTGCTGATTCACACTCAGTGAAGATAATTAGCGAGCATCTCTATTAACAATACAGAGCCCCTCCTGTGTAAGCCCCTTTCATGTGACTTGTCCCATTAGCCTTTTTTTCCTGGCTTTTATTTGCTACTAAAGGCCTAGCACATGTGAAGTGATGTTTGGGAATTCAGAGTATTATAACAGCTCACTGCTATGTGACGACTTTTTAAAACTAAGTCTGAGAAAATCAGAGGGCGTGAAACCAAATTGCAAAGATTCTGAGTAGTGACACACTAATCCTCTACAAAGGCAGGGCTACTGATAGATGAAGTCATTAGACTAGATGCACACAATTCAGAAAAGGAAGCTGTGGTCACATCACTGGGCAGGCTTTCATATGATGATTTTAAAAAATCTGCTTCAAATGCATGGCAGGCAGGAAATGCTTTCCTCAGAGTCAGTCTTGTTACTTAAAATACAGTTTTGCAGTCAAACTGCAGAGAAGTGAACGTAAGTAAAGTTGTCAAATTGGGAGCTCAAAACTTAGAAAATGCCAGACCAAGGTTCCTTTTCTGAGTCATCCCTCTTCCCCTCCTTCCTTGCCTTATGGCCAGTGCACACAAATGCAAAATGGTTCAATGTTTTTTACTGCATCACATCAGGTCTCCATTGAAGAATAAAAAAATAGCAGCCTGGTGGATAATTCTACAGCACTGAATGTTTACTTCAGATACATCACAAATGGTGATTTTTGGAATACCTCTAAAGTGAGACATTTATATACAACTCATTTCCTATTTCTAAATTGAAAGGATTAAGAACTGAAGTGTCTAGGAAATGCAAATACTATGGTTGAGACATTACAGAGTGGAATTTAAACTTCTTTTTTGTATCATGCTTCAAATATTTGAGACTGTGCTCTCACAGTGTTCTGTTACAATGGTTTGTTCTCAGCACACCTAACTAGGAACACTTAAAACCATGTATCAGCAGAAAATACTTTAAATTATTTCACAACTCTAACAGGAAAGCTTTAGGACACAAAGGAGGGACAGACTAAAATTTTAAGTAAATATGAGACTTATGTTTTCATTGTGTATGTGTGTTCTACTCGTTGCTTACAGACGTCAGAAGCATTCTCCCCTCTAGTGTGCTGTTGCAATTTGAGCCTCAATTTGGGGTAAATGAGGCATGGACAGAAAATGTACAAAATAGGGCATGATAATAACTGTTTTCTAATGCATTCATAAGAAATCCAAATTATGCTGTACAGACAATCTTGACTTTTGTACTTCTGATGTTTAAAACACATTAACATTTTACCTGTCTGATGTGTTTGTAACATTTTACTTGAAATTCAAAAAAGATCCCCAAACCAGAAAAAAAACCAAAAAAAAAAAACAACAGTATATGACATCTTAATTGTATTTATGAGTGATTAGCACAGCTGCAACTGTTAGCTTTGGTATATAGATCTGATTCTTAATTAAATCCATAAATGGCAAATAGCAATCTAGTTTTATTATAAGCTGAGCCCAGAGCAGATGAATAAGGGCACTGTGACAAAAGGTTTTATAAATATTTCCTGACAATGCAGAAGATCAAGCTTGCAGCTCTGTGGTGAAGCCTGCTTCCTTGTGAGCACATGCACCTGCCTGTTCTCTCCAAACCTATGTTTCTTAGGGACAGTTTCTGTACTGTCCATAATGATACCACTTTTCCTTTTCTTGGCTGTCATTCTCATCACCCTTCTGTTCCCTGTCTTTGCACCTAACTCTTGCTCCCACAAACAGATCATCCAGCCAAGAAAACTCAGCTTTCGACATTGTGTATGGACCTCCTGCTTCAACGAACCTCGGTTCCTCTCCTGATGATCCCCTACAAATCCATGTCTATTGCTCCTCTTCTCCATCACTGTTTTCCATTTGCCCATATCCTTTAGTCTTCTTTCTATCTACTTTGACATTCTTCCTTCTACCTGCATTCCTATTTATGTTTTAGCTTAATGTGATGCTCCCCAGAAATATCTTTAGTATTAGTTTTCTACACAGCCTTCACTCCATGTACTATCTTCATCTTTCTCTACGATTTTTTCTTAGTTTCCATCTCTTAAGCCAGTTTCTGGCAGTTCTCCATACAAGTTGGCCCCAGTATGCTCTCAATCTCCTCTATTGCCATCTATCCAGTTCCATTTTTCTATCATAGAATCATATTTTGAAGGCATTTTATTTTCCTTATCATGCTAGTCTGTTTTGTTTCTCCTCACCCCCAAATGAAGAAAAAAACAAGGGCTTACATTGTTTCATCATTTTCCCCATTTTGTTGAGATCAAGCAACATTTTAACAGATGTCAATCATACAGACTGTGTCCAGATTAAGCAAAACCATAACAAAAGTGTTAGTGACACTGTTGGTCCAGAAATCTTGTGCACATGAAAAATGAAAAATTTTCTATCATCCCAGGACTGCCAGCTTGAATTTGACAGCAAACCTTGTTCTAAAATAATGAAAAATGTTTTGACAAATTAAAATTCTGCATCCAGTGTGCAATGTCTTCCTTTTGTCCGCTGATGACCATATTACAGGTGATGACTTTTCATTGCTAGACATGCTTTGCAGAAGGTGGCTATCACAGTTCATCAGCCTTTTCAGACAAAGGGGAGATTTTCCCTCTTGATCTCAAGAAAGCTGAATTTGGGCAGCCACCTCCAAAGACGTGACTCAGTCAGAAGATAATGGGTAGCAGGGATCAACTGAGCAAGAGGGGAAGAGATGTAGAGGAATACTAAAAAAAAGCAAAGCCAGGAGCTTCAGAGGCAGAGAAGTGAATGTGGGTTTATATTGTAGCAGATGGGGACTGAATATGAGATAGGAGCATGAGAAAAAAGAATGAATCTAGGGAATTAACCTGCTTTTTCATCATCTAGTGCTACATCTGATAACAGACCAGTTAACATGCTGGAAAACAGTCTCGGTATGACTCATGAGCACAACTGTTGGTAGGCATCTGCTCTACAAACACATTGAGGGGCATGTCCCTTGTTCACTTTTGTTGTTGTGTAGCCTTGATTCACTTCCTCAGTGGCTGGTTCTAGTCAACAATCCATCCACTCACTGCACAGCTTTGCAAACAGAATGGCTGGTAAGTGACCAGTGAGCCAGCCTTGGAGAAAAGACTTCATGTTTCTTGCTACAGCTGCTGTTCTGAGCATCATCTTTAAGTTCACTTATTTCTGTCTGTGTATCCACAAGAAAATTTTAGTTATAAGGAGTTACCAGCTACCTGATGAAGTGGTTACATTCAGACATCAGACTTCCCACAGCCACCCAGTATGTTTCATTTTATTACCTTTGGATAGTGAAAAATTGCTGTTTGAATGTTGTTTTTATGGTGGTGATGCTGAAGTTTTGTAACATGACCTTATAGTATAGTACAGCAACACTGCAATTAGAAAATATTTTCCTTTAAAATATATTCTGTGTGCTTGTTTTTCCCCAAAAAAACTAGCAGCACTCAAAGACATGCATTCAGTTTAAAAGCACAAAATTTTTGGATTCTAGAAAACATATTTCTAGCAACTTACTTTCACTGGCTGAATAGTCCTGTGGATCGAGTATCCCTGATTCCTGCAGCGATCTAATACAGGAGTCCACCAGCTCCAGACCAGTGGTGAGTTCATCTTCTATATCCTTCTGACCATCTGTAATGACATTAACAACATAAAAACATAAAAGAAGGGCAAAAAGGTAAAGCCATTTACAAGACAAAAGTTAAAACCAGTGTATGTGACTAAGCATTCACAGCTAATGAAGGAATGGAGGCCAAACATTCCCAGGACGTGGCCATACTGAAAATTGTGCCATCCTTTGAAAGTGTGGCCTTGGATTAATAAAAGCAAAGTAAGAATATTTAGGTCTAGTAGTAAAAAAATCCAGGGACACATTTAGCAATGCCCCTTCTCAAGACTCTACATTAGTTTCAGTGTACTTTTTGTCAATACTAACAACTTTTGCCAAATCTTGTCACTTTTTAAGTACAGTTTTCACACACTAGCAATGAGAAAAATCACACAAAACCCCCAACAAAAACCTCCACATACATCAATGTGCTTGTCCCCTCCATCTTTTTTAGGTAAAAATGATCTTTCTGGGAGAGAATGTAAGTAATACATATATGTAGATAGGTACATTACCTTGTGTTTGCCAGTGAAACTGCTCTTCTGTTGAACTGGAAAGAGAAAGAAAAAAGTGATCATTTTTAATCAAATTGGTTTTTACTGTGCCATGAATATTCAGATATAAATCTATTCTGAAGGAACAGATTTAAGAGAAGAACACACTTAAGAATAAAAACTTATTTAGAATACATAATTTTATATATATTTTAAATTAATTACTTGTACAGCATTCATTCAGCTGGAGGGAAGTATCTTTATTTCTTTATCAGGTAATTTGAATAATACATATAGAAATTGGCCTCTTGGTCTTGATATACAAACTACCCTATTTCAAAGCAAAAACATTAGCATTCTTCAACTTTTTGGATACTTCAATTTGTCTGACTCTCCATGTTTATCAAGAAAATTATAAATTGTTTTCTCAAGTGAATAGTTACATGTGATTTCTGAAAGAAATTACGAGTATGAGTCCTGGTTCTACTGATCATTATGTGCATTTTTATATTATTCAAATGTGCAGCTAAGTTAATTCAATTGACCTACACAGGAGAGAAAATTTAGATGTGTTTGTGTTTCCATGTACAAGCACTCAAGCAACAGAAGGTCTTAATTTTAAAATAATGAGCATGCACACTAGAGGATGGGTTAGGTAGGGTTTGGGTTTTTTTCCAATGAAATGAAAGATACGTTCAAATGAATTATAAAATAAATTGTATATTCAATTAGGCAATGACTACACTTTCCTCCAAGGCATGTTCTGTTTATGCTTCAATATAGGTCTTTCTCACATGACAAGAATACAAAGAGGATTGAAGTTACTCAGTTCTACCCATTCTTTTGATAACAGTGAGCTGATTATGACACCCATGACTGAAAGATTTTTCTGTACATTTTAATGAAATACTTACAGGGGAGAACAACATTATCTGTTGCATCCATAAGTAAAAAAAAAAAAAACAACCAAAAACCAACAAACAACAAAGACTGAAATGATTTTAACTTTTCCAACAATTATATTTATTTTTTCATTTATTTTCTGATGTTGAGACTAACTGCTCTTTTGGATGAGTAAAAGGATTTAAATCTCTAATTGTTTTCCCTTTTCCCAACAGATGCTGGATCACTTATGAATATGTCAGTATACCTCCTACTATCTATGTTCTGAACAATAGTAATGTAAATGAAATTAAATACTTCCTTGTGGAGGTTTATTTTTACAGTAAAGAACTTGTGCGAATTATTTACCAGATTTTATAGTGTTTTAAAAAATAATTATTGCCTAATTTACATAAAAATAGTTCTAAAAGGACTTTTAATTTTACCTGGCATCATAAATGTTAACCTGGCAAGTTCAAATCTATACATCATCATAAATTTCCTAATATCCACAGTCTATGGTTTATATTGACTCATTGCAGTGAGATGCTATAGATTAAGAAGCCAGTCCTTTGATGAGATAGTGAACTAAAACTCTTGCATTCAAGTCCACTGAAATTAACAATATTGAAGATAAGCGTTGCCAGAGTCCTCAGACAAACAATAATAACTGCGAAGTGCTCAACTGGATGAAATTAATGTAAATTACCTTTTGAAATGAAGTCCTACTGGTGACTAGGGACAGTGACTCTTTTTGAAATAACACTTTTTCCAATTTTACATTCCTTTTGTCTGTTTTTCAGATTTACTAAATAACTGCTTCATCTGACACACTGGGACTTGAGAGCAATCTTCCTTTCTGTAATTAGCACAATCCATAATAAGTAATGTACTACTTTCCACTCTAGAGTCCTTCTTCCAGTATCCAGATTTCTTTGTGATAGATATCACATCACCAGCCAGAAAAAAATGTAGTACCTCAGGTGGCATTCTTGCTGGCAGAATGAATTACTAGACATTGCTGGCAAGAACACGATGATGTAAAATTCTAGGCCACCTCATCCAAATAAGTTAGAAAAAAAAAATCAAGTCATGCATAAAGAGTCAATTACCACTTCCAGGAATTCAAGCTTAGCCCTTTTTAAGTAGGAAACTTGTACAAAATGTAACAGAGGTCATTATGTCCAATGAATCACTTGTGGCTGATTCGTAGTAATCCCCAATATCACTTATCTGACTTCCACAGAAACACTGTACAGTATCCATATAAATCTCAGGATCACAATGAATTTTCACTACATTTTGACTTTTCCAATTTTAGTCATGCTTCTCCTCACCTGTACTGTAATAGTCTTTCAATAAATAATGTAGCTTTTAGAGTCATGATGGCACATCCACCATCAGAATTTTTATCCTAATGCTACCTTCTTATTCAACATGTGGAACATGAACCAGGCTGAGCAGGGCAGTGGTGAGTTCCCATCCCTGGAGGTATTTTAAAACATGTGTAGGTGTGACACATGGGGGCATGGTTTAGTGGTGGACTTGGCAGTGCTGGGTTAATGCTTGGACTCAGTGGTCACAAAGGTCTTTTCTGACATAAAAGATATGATTCTCTATTAAAGTTGTATTTGCTCCTACAAAGATATCAGTATATTCTGGTATAGAAAGACTGCTGTTTTCTTTAGTTAAATTCATGTTCTTTAGCTTTTTAACAATCCAGTATAGTTGGATATTGAAGTGGCTATTTCTTGGGTGCAATCCAATGCCAGAGCCTTGCAAACAAACATTTAAAGGGTTTCACTAGAAAACTTTATTAGAATTTGCCATAGTTTTAATCTAAATATTCTTTATTTTTCCTTTTCCCCTTTTTTTAACTGAGCTTCTCCTGCTTTTGGTCTGAAAAAGATTCCTCACTGAAGCAACCTGACTTGTTTGTGCAGGAAACCTTTAGGCTGTCACATGACTGTGCCAAATCTGCTTGAGTGAATAAAAGGGCACACTTTTCTGTCCTTTTCTTTCAGGTGCTTCCCAGCTGCAACAGATCAGTACAATTGACTTTATAGTTACATCAAATACATGAAAAGACAAAAAAACCAATAATTAACAGAAGTATTGTCTTAGTAAGTTTTTCAGCATGTTCAGCAAAATGTATTTTTGCTTCATATTTTTTTCTCTAAAGAAAAAATGCATTAGCAAACCACTTTTCTGAATATTCCTATGCCTCATTACGTAAGTTTGAAAATGTTAGTATCTTTGACTGAGGAAGATGAGCAATAAAATCCTTTATCAAGCTGTTCTGAGCTATGGTAACCTGAGCCCACCTTAAGAGTTTGAGGAAGGGATTTTAACCAGAACTACATTAGTATAGCATTTGAAAATCATAGCATAAAAATTGACTGACCTGAGAACTCAAACAGATAGAATTACTATGCCCCTTCACCCAAACACAGAAGAATAATTGTGATTTATTTCTTCTTTTATTTTTGGTAGTCATTGCATCCTGTATATACTCCAAATGTTCTAGGTAGAAATAAGACCACTGTTCTATTTAATTCTACCTGACTTACAGAAAGAATCCTCCATCACTATTCAACTATGCAAAACTTGATTCTTCTATGCTTATATTGTCTTTGGAAAATTCAATGTATTGAAGGAAAATCACAAGGAAGTTGAGTAACTTAAGGATGAGAAGATAATGCTAAAACCCAAACAAATGAACAAAACACTTGACTAAACAAATGAAGAATATTGTTATATGTTTAGTTCTTGATGTTAATGTTTAAGCTAATGAAGCTATCTTCTGTAAGGATGCACTACCTTTAATGGATGCTTTACCTTTAATAACTACCTAGGAAAGGAGATATTCCAGTAAAAATTGTTTTACCTCCCTAGGCAAGAATGAACAAAGTAAATATCCACAGAACAGTCATCTTGATTCCAGCTGAACTCACACATTCCCATTTCTGCACGCATGTCATAAAAGCACCAAAGCAGTGAGAACCCTCTGTGTGTGACCTTGCATATGGGGGAGGGTGAAAGGCAAATGAGCACAGCACGCTGCAGGGAGCTCATTTTGGGGAACATCACCTGGGGAGCTCTACCTGCCCCTGCACAGCGAGGGAACAGCAGCAGCACAGAGCATTGCAAAAATGCAATTTTCTGCAGCCAGCTGAGGATGTCTGACTATTACCAGCAGCTCTGTACATCAAGTTTATCCCTTTTCAGGCAGAAAAAGAAAAATCCCAGACTGACCTACAGTTTGTCCATAAACACGCAACAAACCAGGCCTTCAGGAGCCTTCATTTTTTCCTGTACTTCAAGTCAAGTTCAACAAGAAGTGGGTGCCCCTTCATGATGGACTTGATAGGAACTCACCATGATAAGATCAGCCAGCACTTGCACAGCAAGGCGAGTTACAGAAGACTATCAATCACCTCTCCCAGCAATTTACAGGAGTCAAAAGCAGTTTTGGTGGTGTAGCATTGAATGCTCCATATGACATCTGGACAATATTCACCAGCCATATTTCTGTAAAAGCAACCAAGGTCCTCAAGGGAGGTAAACCAGAAGTGGGGAATGCCACTGAATACTGTGGCAGAAGAAAAGCTGCCTGAGACATCCTCAGACTGTGTTGCTATTAGGCTTGTACAAACACCCAAAGATCCACTTCCAAAGCAGGTGCTGGGAAGCAGTAAGGGCACCTTGGACTCAGCTGAACTCCTAGAAGGTGGATGTGTGCCTGTGGCACTGGCAGCAGGAACAATGGTAGGCAAAGGTAAGTTACACCAAACCACAGCCCAAGGCACATTTTGCACACTACCTGGCCACAGCAGTACTTGCAGCATCACTTGGGTTTAGTTTTAGACATTACATGGCCTAATGTGAGACCAGGCCCACTTCAGAGGAACGCCTTGATAGGTTCAGAACCATTCCGTGCAAGAAGGAGCTCCACTGCCCTGTACACACTTCTCCAGCAATAGTATTTACTATGCAGCCTGCAGAAATTCATTGTTCTTATCACATGCACCAAAATACATGAGTGCACATGCACAGCAGGCCAAAGCATTCATTGCCTTGCTGCTCCCCAGAAGAACAACACAGCAGAGAAACTCACTTCTTGTTGGGAAGGGAGGTAGGTTTTCTTTCATTCACTGTTTCTGGCAAACTCCTTGCTTTATCACTGAGCCTGCATACAGGCTGCCAGGGCAAATTCACACTTTTGTATTCCTCTAATTATCCAAGAAATGTTTGTGTGCCTCTCCTTTGTGTGAAGTCATTCAGTTACAGTTGTCACTCATTTTTTGAAAAAATTGCTATAGCTCTCTGCTACACCAAAATATTTTTCTTATCTTCTAAAACAATTCATGAAATTATTGAAATTATATATAACACCACTGTATAAAAGCTATGAAAGGATTTTACAAGGAGCTGTACCAGCACATGATCTTTTAAATTATTTCTACAATGGAGCTACAAAAACATTGCTGTATATAATTACAGGCAGATACTATCTCACTGATTTTTTAATTGGTTTTTTTTTTTTTTTTTGTTGTGGAAGGTGGAATAAAAAAGATCCAGAAGCATTTCACAAAAAGCAAAGAGGCTGAAAAACTAATATTCCATCTAAAGCAAAGGAGAAGCAGATTTTAAATCAGCAGTACATTTCATGTTGTCTGCAAAATAGTAAACAACTTTTAGTATCGACTGTCTGGTGGGGAAAAAAACCAAACAACGTAAGAATAAATTTTACATTAAATAATCATGCAAAAAAGTACCAACCCTTCAATAAATTGTCAGAGGAAAAAACAATCCTCAAGAGCAACTTTTGGGTTTTGAGGCCAATTTAAAATATCATCAAAATCTATGACATTGGTAGTCACTCCCTTCACCTCTATAAATGTGACACTGTAGGCTCGCTCAAATATTGAATAGCAGCACTCTATTAGTCAGCTGTGGTATCAACTTGGCTACCCTATCAAGAAGTCCTTTTTTTGATGTTCCAACAAACCTCATCCAATTCCCTACAATAATCCTCGAAAATGTAAAAAAAACAGTCTAACAAACCAAAATAAATAAACAATACCCCCACAAATCCACACATATTTTACTGATGGCTGCTCTCTTGTACCTTGGAAATTTCAAACTGACTTCTAAAATGATGACAAAGTTCTTAGCTGTAGATGCCAGGAAACCATTCAGGTGGTTAATTCCCACCTTTATTAGCACAGCCTTGCTTCAAGTTCCTGCAGGGAAAGAAAACAGTCTAATTTTTTTCATAGAAAAATTATTGTTATTCCCTAGGTTTTATGAAATCAATAGCAGAACTTTGTGGCTGTGCTGTGAAAGTTTTGTACTTCTTTCCAATGATGCAGGGAAATATTTGCAGCCAAATTTCCAAACAGGTCTCAAAAATCAATGCTTTCCTCTACATTTAGTACTTGCAGAAATTTGCAGACATGATTTTCCTTTAAAAACAAGTTTTAATCTGCTCCAGTCCTATTTATATTCAATTTCCCTATGCTGATTGTGTTTTATAAAACTGTTTTGTTTCTTCTTATTTAAATGTGATTTAAAGTTCAGGTGCTACAGCACTAAGAACACTGTCCAAGTACACAGCATGCAGGGAAAGGTACCAGCAGCCTTGCATTCCACACAATGCACTGCTTAGGGGCTTGCAAAGCAAGTGCCAGAGGCTGTTATTTAATGGACAAAGCATAACACAACCTGTTTTCCTGTACCTTTTGACCATCACTCCTGAAATGGTCTACAAGAGCATCAATTATGGTAAATTTTATTTTGTTACTGAATTAATTTCACACAGACCAAACCCCCAAAAGCCATTTACTTCAGTTTTGAATGAACTTGGTCACCTAGGGAGAGAACACTTGGTTCTACACTTGCAAACAGCCAGTTTCCCTATAGCTTCAGTTCTGCAGACAGACCTGGCATGACAGTGAACACAGAGAATTCCTTCAGAGTGGAAGCCTTCAAAGCTCTGCTGTTCTAAGGAAAAGAATTTAGAAGGCAATAGGTACTTTGTGTATTTATTTAACTTTAAACTTGGACACAATAGCAACATTAGAGAAACAAGTACCATGTGATTGCCCTGTTCTCACTCTTCCCCTGATAGCCCTTTCATGCCCTTCCGCATTCCAGACAGGATACTGGGCTAGATAGACCCCAGTTCGAATCAATACAACCACTCTTCTGTTCTTATTTAGAGAAGGCAAAATCAAACCAAATTACTTAATTTTGTAATTTCCCATTATTAATTAAGAAAAAGGATGATGGTTCACAAAAAGAAGGAATTAGCTCAAGGCTGGATTTCTGCTAATACTGTTAGCTCTTCTGGTTTGCTTCAAACCTATTTTTATTTGAGAAAAGAGCTCCTTTCCCAAACTGAACATAGCTACACAGGAACACATTTAGAAGAGAATAGAATTAGAATATTTCAATTGCAAGGGACTTACAATGACCACTGAGTCCAAATACCTGACCACTTCAGGGCAGACTGACAGTTATACAGCTGGTTATTAAGGTCATTGTCCAAAAGCTTCCTAAACACTGACAGATTTGGGGCCTCAACCGCCTCTCTAGGAGCCTTCTCCAGTATTTGACCACCCTCTTGTTAAAGAAATGCTTCTTTATGCCCAGCCTGAATGTCCCTCGACACAGCTTTGAACTGTTCCTGGTTGTGCTCTGTCTCTGGATCCCAGGGAGAAGAGCTCAGCTCTTCCCTCCCTCCTTCACCTCCTCAGTGAGCAATGAGCTCACTGGTCAGCCATCTTAAATTTTAATTTTTGCCACTTCTACACATCAGAGCAGTTTAGATAGCAGTGTCCTGTGATATTCCTTCAGTCCCAGTATTTGGATCTGATCCAAACCCAACAAGCATCTAAAATAGAATTAGAAATGGCAAATTAGAGAAAACAATAGTGGAGAGATAGAATCATCTCTGCCCTAAGGCAACAGAGCAGTCTAGTGCCTAAATCACACCACAGCCTATCAGTACCCATAAAACTCTGTTCTTCAAGCATGCCTTATTGACAACATCGCACAAAAAGAAGGACAGTGGTTGCCATGCTTTAAAGAAAACAGTACCATGCCCTAAAAGATAAAGTGAGGTCTAGTTTCTTCATTCCCTCCTCCCTCTTAATCCAAAAGTTTAGCTATTAAAGCACTCATGCACAATGTGATGGAACCAGTTATAATATTTTGTGAGAAATCAAAGCAGTGCCTAAGTTCAATGTAACTATCAGACTATTCCCTGTCTTTCCTATTGAAACCTCTATTCTCTATAGGAAACAATACATTATTTTGGTTAAGAAACTCCATTATAAAAGACACCACCACAGTTATATTTCCTTCACACCGAGTTTTGAAAGATGCCTTCAGGGAAAATGTGCAGACAGTAGCACTGAGGAAAGGTATTCTCCCAGTGGAGCAGAAAAAGTTACTGAAGACCAAGGAGTGAGAGTGAATTTCTTGTAAGGTGCCTGAAACAACCTGTGTTTTGATGCTGGGTAAGAAACATTCAGTGAATACGAGATCGATTCTTTTCTGAGGCACATAGTTCCCTACTCATTGTATAAGCATTATGAGTGTTAACTCAAACCATGGATGCGTGGAGAAAATCACCTAAAAATAAGAAATACAACACATTTTTTCAGTGTATTTTTGGTTCCGGTCCTTGGTACCATAACATTCATTTCCAAATAAATATAATGTAATGTAAATGAAATTCCTTTAAGGAAACCTACTTTGTAAATGAAGATATTGCAATTTTTTTCCCCTAGGGACAGCGAACTGCTAGAACAGGTAAAAAAGACACTAGTTAACATAAAGCTCCTGATCTTCTCAATACCAACAAATTGGACAAGGATACCTCTTCTGCAGAAGAGCTAACCCTTAACATGAAGATCAAGCCGAGAGCCTCATGCTGACCATTGTTTTAGGTAAATCATGTAAAGTATGATCACACTTTACATGACTATTTCAGCTACAATATTTGTTCTGTGTTGTCCTTGGTAAATAATAGAAAGGGATTTTCTCAATATTTTGAGGGGATGACTCATTTTAAATTCAGCACTTCCTTAGGGAAATAAAGCAGACAGAAGCCAGACAGCCTCTACCTTGAAGAAAGTGTATTCCATGCAGGAAATTCCCAATACACACACACACACAAAGCTTGTCACTGTGTGAAATCGCACATCACAGCCCTTCCCAGTTCTTCTCCCTTACAGCCTCTTCACATTAGCTTCACTCAGCTGCTTCCAAGAAACCCCCTTTCACAGGGCTCCTCACCTTCGCCTCTTTCGTTGTAAACAATTCTTTCCTTTTCTGTGCATACCTTTTCTCCTCTACAAAAGAAAATACAGAACCAGGATGTTTCTTCTTCTTCTTTTTATTTAGCTACTTCCTTCCCTGCAGCTTATGCCTGTTGGAGCCAAGAAACAAATCCCTACTGTGCCTCCACAGTGGTCGGAAGGCCCCTGTAACTAACAAAGAATAGTCTCAATGTCAATATATTGTCTGAATTTGGCACTGAAGAGACTGCATGGTAGTCACCTATACCTTATAGGTTGTCTTTTGTTTCCATATTCTCCACCAGATGTGTGAACATGAAACACTCCCATGAAACAGAAGGAGATTCCGCAGGAAGCAGGAAAGATTTTGTTGATCTTTTTTATGGGAGACTTTGGCAATGTTTGGTGCAGTCCTCACTTAAAGCTGGGCTACTTTCGAAGTACTGTCCTGGATATAATGTAGCAAGGCACATGGGAGACCTCATCAGTATTATGATGTTCAGTTTATTATCTTTTTTTAATAGAGAAAATAAAGGCTGATAAAAGGTGAAATTAGAAGAGTTTGGTGAATTTAGATGAAGGGAGCACACCTGGCTTTTATAATTTAGCAAGGCTGAGGAACAGGAGCAAAAGAAATAGTCATAGGAAGCACATGTGGGACAAGGGCAAACAAGTTGAAGCTGGTCACTCAAATTTTTGATGGAACTTAAAAAAAGGTATTAAAACATCACGGAAGCAGCCGATCCCATGCAATCTGAGTTGAGGTGTCAAAACTACACTCACTCTGCTCTTAGAAGGTGGGTGGGTAAGTTTATTAGAAAGAGCTGATATTCGTTCCAGCTTCAAGGAACTGAAGGACAGCCCAGGATGGGGCCTCCAGTTCTTTATTTGAAATAACCTTAATCTGTGATGCTGGCAAATTGATGATTGTTACAGAGCAGTATCCACACATCACTGATACCACCAAAACCACCAGGCAATAGAGTTTTCTAGAAGCAGCCAGTACCAAAAATAATGTACGTAAGAACTGATGAGTGGTACATTTACATTTCAGTGGATGAACATAAAGGCAACAGAAAAATACTTTCTAACCTAAAATGTTAGATGAATGTAAAGGTAATTGGGTCTGTTAGGCGGGTGATAAGCAGCTGGATCAACCCATGAAAAATTGCTATTGGTTTATAATTTTAACAACAGGAGTGAAAGTTCTTATTTGTAAACTGTCTCTTTGTATACAGAGTTGACAAATTAACCAAGTAACTAAAATGGCACATGGTAATAACAGCTATTTAGCTATATGGATAACCTTTAATCACACATTTATTACTGAAAATGACTAAAATTATATTAATGCAAGCTGACAAAAAGTAAATGTAACCTTTAGACATATTGGGAACATTGCTGTAAGCACAGAGTCTTTTTACTCTGGCTTTTCCCTCCACTAAGGTGCAGAGGGGAAAACAAGAATCAGTTCCCTATGAAAATAATATTTCTTCCATTATTCATTGCCTACCAGAAGAAATACAACACAGGAGACACAATACAAATAAAACGAGGTTCATAGGTCAGACATTTACCAAAGACAGATGTAAGAAATATGCTGTACTTTAAAAAATTATATGCAGGTATTAAAAAGAATATTCCGAAAGAGTAAAGGGATATTTTTTTAGAATTAAGAAGAAAATATCTTACAGATATCATACTAGTGATGCTGAAACAAATATTATTTTCAATCATCTTTATTCTTAGAAGAATATTACAATATAAAATGTTGTGAAAGTTACTAGACAACTAAACCAATCCTTTGAAATTTTGTTTTGTTAACAAAAGGATGAAATCACCTTTCTACTTACGTATTCTTTACATCCAGAACATGAAGTCTCACAAGATAGTTAAATATTGAATCTTTCAATTTCATACATAATCTACACATTTCAATACTGAATTACTTCTGTTGCAATTATTTTGCAACAGAACTCTTACGTCCTGATCCAGTCCCGAAGGTCTGCCAACCAGGTGAACCATGAAGGGATGCACTCTAGTAGCCAGAGTTAGACTAAAACTCTGACCAGATCCAAAAACAAGTGCTCAGTCAACTTTGGAAATTCTACACACAACTTCTTTGTTCTTTTTTGCTTTTCTATAACCCCACTATTGCTCACTGTCTGCATATTGAACCATGCAGCTGATATTGCTACAGATGAATTACAAATTTTTTTCCTAACACTTGTGGCCTGTTTTGGACAATCTTACCAATACTGATGAAAACAAAAGCATGCCCTTAAATTCCATATTATTGTTAAGCTGCAAAAAAAGACAATCATTCTCTCCACAAAATGGGGAGACCAAAGCAGAGTGTAAATTGGACAAGTAGTGAAAGCCACCTGTTACTTGTTTGTTGCAAATTTTTCCAACACAAATGTGGCAAATACTAAAGAAGTGACTATATTCCCAAATATTACAGATTCTCATGTTGCATTGAAAAAAAAAATGCAGGAGGCTTATCTATATGCTTTTATCACTTGTAAATATTTAAGAGACCAATTAGTCTGATGCTTATGGTAGCACTGAGTTCATATCTAAGAACCCTTCAATAAAAGAATTCAACTGCTGAGATGGTTTGTTTGATAAAACAAAATTCTACCCACTGCAGTCCTCAAAGCACTTCAAATTTGAAAGTTGTAAAACTTTAAAGTATTAAGACAGGGTAGTGATCCTCATCCTGTGCACAGTACTTTACTTTTTGTAAAGTCTGCACAATTACACAGAAAAATGTTAAACTGTATTTGGTTAAATAAAAGCACTATTTTTTCTGCTGACTCTGCTGAAACAGCAGACAAGGGAAATGAAACCCAGACCTCAAGTAACTAGCTGAGCTTTACATTGGCAGA
Organism: Vidua macroura; assembly: GCF_024509145.1. Lineage (NCBI taxonomy): Eukaryota > Metazoa > Chordata > Aves > Passeriformes > Viduidae > Vidua > Vidua macroura. Next base: position 81,806,237 of record NC_071571.1, on the reverse strand, counting down.
TACGATTCTTTGAAAGTCCTTTGTTTTGGTGAAAAGGTTACTGAACCATATGAAAATTGAGTTCTTGGCTACAGATGCAAATCCCTCTCTAGGATGCCTCAACATCACTTGTTCAAAACAATTAATTACAATTCTTTCTTTCCCATGCCTGGTAATCCAGAATCCAGTTAGTTTTCAGTAAAGCTCCTGCATCTAAGTAATAGATGCCCACCTAAATCACCATGTTCCATGTTCAGAAATACTACATATACATAGAAGTTACCAGCTTTGCATTTATTTTAGCTTTCTTTTCTCTAATTACACTAAATGAAATTTCAAGGGGTTTTCAACTGAGTTATGTCATCATTCGCTAACTCTCTTAGCTTCTTTCTCTTTGAATATCTTAATCTAGGCTTAAAAGCTGATTGTAAAATTGAGATTTTATATTACTTATTCAGTGCATCTTGGAAACAGTCCAATCAAAAAGCTAAATCTGTTCTCACTGCAAAACAGAGCTAATATGAAAAGCAAGGAAACCGATTTTTTTTTTTTTCCTCTCTGAATATGAATCACATAAAATCTGTTCTAGACTTCACAAAATCAATTTTTCACAGTAGAGGAATGCTAAAGGTAAGAGTTGAAAACAATAATTTTGCTTAAGAATGCAATGAGTTTTGTGGCCATTTTGAGAAAGAACAGTATTTGCAAGTTAGCTTCAGGGCTGTCGGTGTCAAGAGCAGAGACAAATTTTTACAGCCCATCGTGTAACAAAACCTCTGCTCAAAGCCGGATCAATGAGTGCTGTCTGGGAGGTATTCCTAGCCTTCAATTGTTACACATTGTATCCAGATCCTAATGCTTTTTTTCGTTTGTTTAAAAAAAATACTGAGTAAGCAAAAAGTTTATAAAGAAAACACGAGAAGACCCAGTGATAAATAAAATTCTAAGAATCTCAATTTCAACAATCTCTTGTGTTGAGAAATATTGTTCAATACAACCCTGGACAACAATTGGATAGTTTTGACTTCAATACACTGTTTTTTTGCTATTAGGATGGACTGGAATAGAAGTGACCTGTACAGAGAAAAACATTATATCAGGCCTGTTTTCAACAAGAATGGTGTTCTAGTCAAGGATAATGGTAAGGAGAATTTGAATAATATGGTATACTCTATGTCCCATGATGAACTATATTGTGTCCAGTCCATAAGTGAAATAAGCAGATGTAATCACACATTTTGTTACTCCATCAAGCTGGGGGTGGCAATTCCTAAAGAGACATAACAAAGTATCATATCTCTTTAAGAAAGGAGGGAAAAAATCAAAACTAACAAGTCAAGCCTAGGCTGGCTTCCAAAGTTAAAAATTGGTAATAAGTCAAAAGGAAAAGAAGTAAATGCACTTGATTTTACTAAGGTTTCACAGAGCACAATTTCTTTCACGGAGTAAAAAAAGGCAAAGTAGCTCTAATACATCTGGAATTCCATTGGGCATTTAACCCATTATCAGATGACACTGCCAAGGTAATAGCTTCAAAAAGAAAGTGGGAAACAGTACAAGATTCAAATATTGCGCATAAAAAGAGCCAGACAGGAGACAATTGGCAGTGTTAAACTGAAGCTGAGCAAGAGAGACACAACCCAGCATTCCCCCAATACAGTTTTCCACAGAAGTATGCAATACAAGTTCAGGCAGTTTGAAAATGAGGTAAGATCAGTACCTGAAATGTATTAAAGCAGTCCTTTTGTATTAGATAAGACTGGACTTCTTGACCTCTGTCTAAAAGTAAATACTACTAAAAATTGCATGTGAAATGTCGGTGATACACACTAACAGTGGCCAAAAGTTTTCTGTCCTATTTTTCTAGTCATTGTTTTCACCACTGAAGAAAAGAAAAATTTGAAAACACATTCTTCTACAGCACTGTGAGCCCATAACACCTTTAAAATTTCCATATTACACGTAAAGACTGCCTTCTCAAGATTGACATGTTCTATGAAGTCCTCTTTACAAGAGCAGAAGCGCTTTCGAGAAGTAATACACAATTAAAATAACCTGCACAAGAATCCAGGTTGCACTCCATCACCGAGTGACTCCTGTGTGCCAGGTCAGTTCCAAGCAGCTGCAGAGCACAGGGACACTGACAAGAGGTGACCTTGGTGTGACAGCCAGCACCCTCACCTGCCTTTTCACAGTGTGAGCTAACCTGGTGCTGGGCAGAATCCAGAAATAGTGAAGCGCATGAGTGAGCACATCACCAGTAGTAGGAGAAAAGGATCAAGGATTCCCTGGTATATCTAAGTGAGGAAACATTCTACTATGGCACATGGTGTTTGTACACATGGTGGGTGGCCTGACTGCCTAGTTAATTCCTTTCCACTCCAACACAAAACTTCAATATTGCTGCTACCCAGCACCTGTACTCAAAGAGCTGTATTTCTGAAAACCTTTAACGTGAGTTACTTGGGGATTTTTAGATTTTGCTCTGTTTCCTTTTTTTCAGAATTATTAATCTCCTCCTCCCATCTCCTGCCTATTACAATAGCATTAATGGAACCTGTGAGAAGACTAAGCACACTGAAATCTCAAATACTATTTATCCAGTGAATAAATACATTTATTGCAAACAATTAATGAATCCTTTTATTTCTTCCTAAGCAGATTTCAGAATCAGATTTTACTCAGATTAGTAGGAGTTGAAGAAGGTAGATTACTATCCAAG